>NC_059138.1:94531272-96006067 GCF_020740605.2 Lemur catta | reverse complement strand
TTCACAATAGCTATAAAGAAAATAAAATACATAGGAATATATTTAACCATGGAGGTGAAAGACCTCTACAAAGAAAACTATGAAATATTGACAAAGGAAATTGCAGATGACAGAAACAAATGGAAAAACATTATGCTCATGGATTGGTAGAACCAACATTGTCAGAAGTCCAAACTACCCAAAGTGATTTATAGATTCAATGCAATCCCCATCAAAATATCAATGTCATATTTCACAGATCTAGGGGGAAAAAATTCTATACTTTGTTTGGAACCAGAAAAGGGCCCAAATAGCCAAAGCAATGTTAAGCAAAAAGGACAAATTTGGAGGCATCACATTATCAGACTTCAAACTATACTATAAGGCTATAGCAACAAAACCAGCATGGCATTGGCACAAAAATGGAGACATAGACCAATGTAACAGAAGAGGGAACTCAGGTAAAAATCATCCACATACAGCCAACTGATCTTTGACAAAGCAGACAATAATACACACTTGGGGAAAGAATCCCTCCTATTCAATAAATGGTGTTGGGAAAATTGGATAGCCACATGTAGAAGAATGAAACAGGATCCATATCTCTCACCACTCACAAAAATTAATTCAGGGTAGATAAAAGACTGAAATGTAAGACATGAAACCATAAGAGTTGTAGAAGAAAATATTGGAAAAGCTCTTATAGACATTAGCCTAGGCGAAGAATTTATAAAGAAGAACCCAATGGCAATCACAGCAACAACAAAGATAAAAAAATGGGATTGACCAAATTAAAAATCTTCTGCACAGCCAAGGAAATAATCAACAGAGCAAATATACCATGTATAAATGGGAGAAAAGATTTGCAAGCTATACTTCTGATAAAGGGCTAATGACCAGAATTTACAAAGAACTCAAGCAAATCAGCAATAAAAAATCAAATAACCCCATCAAAATTTGTGCAAAAACATGAACAGAAGCTTTCAAAAAGAAGATAGACAAATGGCCAATAAATATATGAAAAAATGCTCAACATCACTAATCATCAGGGAAACACAAATTAAAACCACAATGACATATCACCTTACCCCAGATAGAATGGCTTTTATTAAAAGTCCAAAAATAACAAATGCTGGCTTGAATGCAAAAAGAAAGGAATGCTTCTACACCATTGGTGGGACTGCAAATTAGTACAACCTGTATGGAAAACAGTATGGAGATACCTCAAAGAAGTAAAAGTAAACCTACCATTTGATCCAGCAATCCCACTACTGGGTATTTACATAAAGGAAAAAAAGTCAGTTTATCAAAAGGACACCTTCACTCAAATGTTTATTACAGCACAATTCACAATTGCAAAGGTGTGGAAACAACCCAAGTGCCCATCAATTCATAAGTGGATTAACAAAATGTGGTATATGTATACTGTGGAGTACCACTCAGCTGTGAAGAAGGATGACTTAATGCCTTTTGAAACAATTTGGATGGAACTAGAGGCCATTATCTTATATGATTTATCTAAAGAATGGAAAAACAAACACCACATGCATTTACTATTAAATTGGAACTAACTAATGAGCACACATATGCATAGAGGGAAGTAAAAGTTAATGTAAATCAAGCATTGGGTAGGGGGAATGAAAGAAGAAGAGATGAATGAAAACCTACCTAACAGGTACAACCCAGAACACTATCTGGGTTATGGGCACACTTATAACCATGATGCAAGCATCATAAAAGTGATCTATGTAACCAAAAATATCTGTACCCTCATAATACTTTGTAAAAAAAAATAAATGATTTTGTACACTATGACATATTTGGTGTAATTTGACTTATTTTGCTTTGTATTTATCATTATTCTGCTACCATTATTAATTTTACCACACACACACATACACACACACACATGCACACATGCACATAGTACCCACAGGGGCTGAAGACATTAAACCTGGATGTTTCAAAGGCCTTAAGAACCTGAGCAAGGTTTGTTGCTCAGTCTGTGTTTATTGGGAGCTGGTAGTTCAACTGGGAGGCCTCCACGTTAATTTCCAGATATAGCATAATATTTATTAAAGAGTAACTAATAAAAGTGTGATATTTTGAAACATGAATGTGTATTATTATTAATAAAGCTCAACAGTAATGGCAGTAATTGTTTAAAACTTAGATCAATACAGAAACACAGAATTCTTTGAGCAAAGAATATTTTATCACTGACATCATTTAGAAAGGCTAGCATTCAATTATCATGAAAGGCAGAGTACTTTTTATTTATTTTTTATTGTTTGTACATTTACTGCTGATGACATGCTCCCATAATGCCTACACATGAGTGGACTTCTTCCATGCCCCTCCTGGGGTGCAATGTTGGTCCCAGGGCTCAGGGTTTTTACATTCAAATGTTTAGGAACCCAGTTTTATTATTTATGTAAGTTAATAACTTACCATTTGTTAAATATTGTGTCTAGATCAAAAGGTCGCTGTTCTTGCTGTCATGTAAATGCCCTTAGGTCTCATTTCTTCATTATTTCTACATACTTAGTTGGTCCCTATGTACCACACATTGTATTTGAAGCTTCAGTTATTCTTATGAAAAATAAAGGTTAGACCAAGTCTGCTCCCGGCTTCATTGTGGCCCAAGTGCATGTGTGTGCATGTGCTCCATGAAGAGACATGATTGACATACTTGAACTCATTGCTCCTTCCTCACACGCCAATCTATGTCAAAGTTGTATAACGAAGTAAAAAGGCCAGGCGCTGTATCTGACAAATTTGTGATTGCTTTGTTAACATGGATTGAACTTCATTTTGTTACATGGGAGATATATTTAATCTTAAGGGGACCCATGGACATTGCTACTCCACTGGAGCAGGGAATGAGATGGACCAGCTGATTTAGGAGTGAAGAATGTCCACTCTTTGGTGAATGGGAGAATAGCTCAGTTGGTGGGGTTGGGTTGCCCATAGCTGCATGGAGGCTGATCAGGATTCAAACCACATCTCTAGCATGAAATGGGCCAAATAACCAGCACTCAGCAGCACTAACAATGGCCAATTTCAAGCTCAAGAAAGGTGGTTTGGAAGGAGGTCTGGTTTTCAGCTCCACTAGAGACCTGCATGGACAACTGATGTAGGGAGAAGAGTGACCCATGCATGAGGCAGTCCCATGCATCAGTGATGTTTAACACATGTGCCTTGGCCAGGACAGCGGGGCTCTCATGAGCAGCCTGACCATCGGAGGAGGAAGTCAGGCAGTAAGCAAAAAGAAATTGCAAGGATGTCTGTGAAGTGCATAAATGACAAACAGGTCTGGGAAACTCTGAGAAATACTTGTGGGACACTTTCATATGGGGCTAAATCCTGGCAGGGCATGAATTAGTTTTCTATTTATACCAAATCACTATTTTATATCGTCATCTAAAATACAATGCAATTGATTTCGAACATACAGAGGATAACCCAGCTACAAATAAATGACAATTAATTATGGTATTTCTTCACACCACAAGTAAGACTAAGACAATCTTTGATTCATTTATTAGGCTGTTTTCAAATTATTTTGCTTTAAACTATGTAATATCCCCCACTTTACTTATTCCTATGCTACCACCTTATTTCAGTCTCCGATTATGATATATTAGGAAAAGTACAAACCCCACCTCTTGTGTATGTCACCTAAAGAGCCAATTCAGATCACATGTCACTTGGGTGTGGTACAGATTCCTTTTATCTTAAGTACTCCTGTGCAGTGTCACACAATGTCAAACACAAGGTAGGGAGTTTCAGATTCTTTAATTTTTCTTGAAAATCTTCTATTCTTCCAGTACCATCTCATCTCTTAGATGACAAAGTCTTTACACACTAGAAATGGAAAGGGGTAAAGTAAGAATTATTGAAGAAATGCTAGATACATCAAATATTTTGAGGTACAAAAATGCATATATTCAAGAGCATAGAATTCAAACAAATGAGAAAAGTGCAAATTAGGTACACATTGGTAATGCTATGTGTTGCAATTTGTGTTCTCTGGGAAGCTGATTCTGAGAGGAAGATTGGCATCAAGAAGCTTATTAGAGGATATAGTTAGAATTAACATCTGAAGAAGGGAATTGAGGATAAAACTGATGTGTGATGCTGTCCTAATGAGTCTTTGGCAAAATGTACTGGGGACAGGAAAGAGAAGCCCTGAGTTGGAGCAAAGGAGCCAGAGCGTTTTTTTCCCACATGGTTTAGTCATTGAATATGGGCCCTTCTATGAGAAGGTGAGGATCTGGGTGAGGCCTAACACCTCGGTTGAGGCACTCTCTGAAGGGAGTGACAGCTGAGGGTTTTCTGCTGGAATTGTCCAAGAACTGGGGAAGTGAGTCAGTCATCTCTACAAGGATATCTGGTGGGCACAACTCCGGATCCACCACACCATGACAGGACAAGTTGGTCAAGTGAAAGTTGAGGGGGAAAAAGTTCCTCTCAGCTTGTTAAAGTCCCAAGATTAAGGGGAGAATGACTAGAGTTGGAAATGTCCAGTAGTTCAGATGATTTGACCACAATAGTAAGAGTCAGTAGATTGGAGAGGGATATATAGAACATGGTATAGATGTTCCATTAAGAAATTTGAGTTTTATCATGTGAACAATGAGAACCCACTGAATGATGAAGCAGTTGGAATTAGAATAATTCAATTTATATTTTAAAGGTAGCTCTTGATTTATTATTGAAGTTTTAATGCTTTTGAGTCTTTTCACTGTAGACTATGAAAGCAATAAAAGCATGTGTCTCCTTAACCTTGTTTCTACGTCACACAGCCTTGCACATACCAGCTGTTCAATAGATTTGTAAAAATGAATAAGTCAATGAATAGATTTGCACAGCTGGTTGGATGGTAATGGGTTTGATTTGAACATATTGAGCACCATGAGGACAGTATCAAAGATAAATAATATATGGTTTTAATTATGTGCTCTAGGGTTAGGCAAAATGCACATTAAAAAAAATTGAAAGTCATTTTTAAAGTAGAAAGGGCATTCGGCAAAATTCAGCATTTTAAAAATACTTCCAAGGGCTCATTGTTTCACATCCATTGCAATAGTTTGTGATCCTTATGTCATTTCTAATTGGAAAATGTTTTTTATGTATATTACCTAACATAGTTATTATATTAGAACAAGTGTTCCTTGCACTTTTAATCTTACTAGAGACAAACAAGGTCAAGAAAGCGGCAAAAATAACTTTAAATAACAAATGCCACAGCTATAAAGGTGAGCCAAAAAAGGTAAATATTCTAAGTCATTCTTAACTATTAAACAGTGCCTATATTTACTGAAAATGACTACTGTAAAAAGAGCATGTCTATTTATCGTGACAAATTATTTTAATACTAATTTAGGCAATCAAATACATCCTGTCCATAGAACCATTTTCTCAGAACAGTCTGTTTTAAACTTATGAAAGCATAAGAAAAGATTTTCATGGCTATAATTTACGTCTCAGAAGACAGAGAGTGAGAGAATAAAACAGGAAAAGGAGATATTTGAAGAAATAGTAGCAAAATTTTTCCCAATTTGGTGAAATATACCAACCTAAAAGTCCAAGAACCTGAGTGAACCGTAAGTAGGAAAAAGAGAAATCCACTATCCACACCGTAGTTCAAACTTCCGTAAACTAATCATGTCAAAAAAACTTTAAAGGCAATCGTGAAAAACATATACATTATATTTGAAGGAAGAATAATATGAATAGAATTCCAGTGAATTTTATTTGGGAATAGTAAGGCCCAGAAGATAACGTAGTGATATATCTAAATAGCTGAAAGGAAGTGAAAACGTCAATGCAGAATTCTTTATCCAGTGATTGTATCTTTCAAAAACATAGGTAAAATAGGCATTCTAGATAAACCAAACTGACAGAATTCATTAGCTATATTGCAATCTATACTAGAAGAAGTTTTTCAGTCAGAAGGAAAATGACATCTGATAAGACTTAGATCTAAACAAATAAAGAAAACATGAAATGATAAATATGTTGGTAAATATAACAGTTTTTAAAAAATTGTCTTAAAAAAAGATAGCAAACAGTTTAAAGAAACAATTGCAACATTGTGGGATGCACATGTGTACATATAAAATATATTTCAACCATAAAATGAGAGATGAAAAGGATTACAGTGTTGTGAGTTTCTTATATTTTATATGAAGTGATACATTTTTTCACTTTTTAAAGATTTTATTATAAAAATTTCAAACATACAGAAAAGTAGAGAAAATAATGCATTTTATATCATCTTGATTAAACAGTTGTGCACATTTTTCCAGGTTTGTCTTGTATACACATATATGTATGTTTGTATTGTGCATGTATGTATACCTGGTGCATGTATGTATACCTGGTGTATGTATGTATACCTGGTTTCTACAGTATGTACTTCCACAATAGAAAGGCGTTTTCCTAAATACCATAATACCATTATTACATGAAGTGATACAATATTAACTCTAAGTAAACTATAATACTTTAAGTAAAGGCACTTTACTCTTTAGAGCAGCAATAGAAAACACTGAAAAAGAAGTTATAACTAAAATGTGGGAATTAATTAAATTAGAATACTAAAATATTCAATAAACCCAAAATAAAAATAAGTCTAATAATAGGTCATTAAATATAAAATGTTTTCAAATAAAAAATTTAGTTTATTATGTCTCAAACAAGAAGCAGTACAATTAATCAAACTATGCACCTAAACTATCGACACAGGTTTGCCACCTTAACGGGAGCTTGTTTATGCCAGGAGCAAAGAAGCCTGGAGAGTGAGTGGAAATGAAATAGAGAAAGGCATTTTCCACAGCTTGTTGAGAATTGAATATTTTTCTTGCAAGAAGTGGTCCAAAACCTGCAAGAAGTGGTAGTCAGTTGGTGTAAGGTCTGGTGAATACAGTGGATGACAGAGAGTTTCCAAGTCCAGTCTCTGTAGTTTGAGCAGCATTGTTTGTGTGACATGTGGTGGAGCGTTGTCTTGCAAGAGATTGGCCTGTCTGTATTGACCAATCTTGGCTGCTTCATCACAAGCATCCTTATCATTTCATCCAACTGGTTGCAGTAGACATCCGCGGTAATCAATTGACCAGGTTTCATGACGCTGTAGTGGATAATACCAGTGCTTGACCACCAGCCACTATTAGCTTTTTTTTGATGAATATTTGGCTTTGGACTGTGTTTCAGCACTTCATCTTTATCCAGCCATTGGGCCGAATGCTTGTGAGTGTCAAAAAGAATCCATTTTTGATCACACCTAACCATATGGTGTAGAAATGGTAGATTGAGATGGATTCACTTCCATGACAGCTTTCAGCTCATCATTACCCACCTTGGAATCAGGTCGCCCGCCTGGCTCATTTTCAAGATTAAAATCACCAGAACAGAACTTTTTAAGCCATCGAGGTACTGTGTGGTCATCAGCCACATCCTTCCCAAACACTTTGTTGATATTTTGAGCTGTCTGTGGTGCATTGGTTCACAGTGGAACTCACATTTGAATGTAACACAAATTTTTGACTTATCCATGGTTTCACAAAAATTGTTCTAAAAAAAAATTGAAAGATAATTACAAGCCAAAACATGCATTTGAAAGAATGAAGATGCACCTTCACAATAAACATACAACAAGAGGTGTCAAAGTGAAATGTCAGAGATATCAACTGTCTAACCTGGTACTTAAGAAAATCGAACATTTCATACTTAATAACTTAATAGTTTCCTCTTGCTGATATCTATATATATCTATATCTATCTATATACACATATATAACAAATTACCACAAAGATAGTGGCTTCAAATAACATAAAATAAGATAACCTAGTTCTTGATTCTTTCAGCTTCTAGAGGCTGCAGCATTCCTTGGATCATGGTCACATCATTTCAATCTCTATTTTTGTCGTCACATAATTTTCTCCCTCTGACTTTGACTCCTGCATCTACCTCATAAGAACCCTTGTGATTAATTACATCAGGCCCAGATGGATCAACCAGAATGTCCCCAATCAATATCCTGAATTTTTCACATCTGCAAACTTCCCTTTACCATATCAGGCCATATTCGCAGGTTCTAGGGATTAGGAAGTAAATATATTGGAGTGGAGGTACATTATTCAGCCTACTACCACAAGAAAGTTGAAATGGAAGGAAAAATGGGATATATAGAAGATAAATAGGAAAGTAGTATACTTAAATTCAACTATTTCAATGATTACACTAAATGTAAATGAACTAAAAACTTTAGTTATGAGAAAGATTGTCAGAAAGGGTTAAAAAATAAAAAGATACAACTATATGCTGCATTTAAGAAACACACTGTAAATGTGAAGACACAGATAAGATTAAAAGCAAAAAGGTAAAAAAAAGATATATCATGTAAATTGTAAGTATAGGAAAACTGGTATGACTATATTAATATAAGACAATGTGGACTTTAAGACAAGGACAGTATAGTGATAAAGAGGAATATTCTATAATGATAAAACAGTTATCAGAATGATAAGCTATATAATAAAATAGTTTCAAAATGAAGCAAAACGTAATAGAATAAATGGAGAAACACACAAATCTTCAAACATAGCTTAAAATTTTAATACTTTTCTTTCAACAGCAGATACAGCAAATAAACAAAATTCAGTAGGATATACAATATTTGTATAACATAATTAACACAATCAGTGAAGCGAATGAAATTCACATTTATATAAGATTGTGCCCTTATAATTACACAGTACACACATTTATCAAATGCACATGAAATCTCAGTAACTTCCAAAGGGTTAAAATATTATGGCGTGTATTCTCTGTACAAATGGAATTAAAATATCAATAAGAATATTTGAAAAGTATGTAAATATTTGAAAATTAAATAACTCATAAATCATAGTAAAATTCAGTGAAATTTATCAAAAAATTAAAATAAATGATGCAGGTTAAGGCACCACTAAAGGAGAAATGTACACATTTCAATGCTAGTATTCTAAAAGAAGAAAGGTTTAAAATTAATCATTAGGTTTTAATTACATCAAAATTAAGTTTTCACTTTAGCTAAAGAAGGAAGAGCAAATTCAAGTTAAATAATGTAAAAGCAATGACAGTAAAAAAATATATCCCCAAATCATTGTTTTGAATAAAAGAAGCCTGGCATAAAAAGTTAGATATTATGTTTGCTTATTATAATTATACTATTTTCTTGAAACTCAAGAACAGGTAAAACTAACCTAGGATAATAGAAATAAAGCAATAAAAATGACAACACCAACTATCTAGTCATCCAAACCAAAATCCTTGTAGTTTCTTTTCTTTTACTCTCAAAAGCAACAGTGACACAGTAGTAATATTCTCCAGGGATTAGGGGGTTGGGGGTTAAACTCACAACTAATGAATGCGGTGAGCATTGTAGAGGGGAAGGGAAAGCCTCTAATCCTCGCTTGAGTAAGGAAAAGACATAAAATATAACCAAAACGTTTGTACCCTCATAATATCCTGAAATAAAAATAAATAAATAAAAAAGCAACAGTGAATGAAACACTGAGTCTCATTGTTTCTATCTTTTCAATCCCTTTCATAATAGCTATTTTATCTTCTGTATTGTCATTATATTAATCTAAGCCATGATAATCTCTCTGTGGTGATCACAGCTGTATAAAACCATCATTGTTTTCATTCTTTCAGTCATCAAATATTAAGTAAACGGCAACTATATGGCTGGCAGGCCCTGTGGTACCTACTAGAGAAAAAAAGAGTGAACACATATGATCTTTCTCTTGTGAGTTTTATCACCAAATTGGGGAGCAAACATTATTAAAATAATCAGACCAATGAATACCAAATAAGTGATCCGTATTAGTGCTACGAGTAAAGAGTATAGTGTGGCAATTAAGTAAGTAAGAAGGGAATGCACACTGCTCCAGGAAGGTGAAGCTGTTCTTAGGAAAAAGGGACACTTAAGCTGATTCTGAAAATCAGACACAATTATTTACTTATTATAAAAATGATAACACCTCCTGGGCTGGGTGTGGTGGCTCACACCTGTAATCCTAGCACTGTGGGAGGCCAAGGCAGGAGAACCACTTGAGCTCAGGAGTTCAAGACCAGCCTGAGCAAGAGTGAGACCCCGCCTCTACTAAAAATAGAAAAATTAGCCAGGCGTCGTGGTACATGCTATTGCATTAGTCCTGTAGGAAAAATGTGTGCCGTGGATGAGACTTATGGAGCAGAGGACCAGCTCATGTACAGATGAGAGGTAAACTGGGATAACAGGGTGCTAGTATGGATGTGGGAGACATAGAAGACAGGAGGACATTAGTGACATCTGCATGAGTTCTGTCCAGCAGAACTGGAAGGATGCACAAAGAAATAGGGGCAGATAAATAATACCAATTCCACATAAATAATTCAAGAATGTAGAAAGAAGGCGTTTCTCACAAAGGGCA
Source organism: Lemur catta (assembly GCF_020740605.2). Lineage (NCBI taxonomy): Eukaryota > Metazoa > Chordata > Mammalia > Primates > Lemuridae > Lemur > Lemur catta. Next base: position 95,995,621 of record NC_059138.1, on the reverse strand, counting down.
TCTATGGAAAACCTACAACTGGAGAGAAAAGGGTATATAGTATACAATTCTGTGTATATGAGATTCTAGAACAGAAAAAATTAATATTGGGTGGAAAATGCAGAGATGTGGTTGCCTGAGGCTGAGGGCCAAGAAGTTTGCTGACTGCAAGGTGGCAGGAAGGTGCTGCTGTGGTGGTGACAGGCTCTAATGACTGGGTGGAATAGTGGTTACATGGTTAGATACTGTCATCAAAACCCATCCATTAAAATGTGTGCATGAAACAAAAATGATTCCTCAATAAAGTTCATTTTAAAAGTGAGTAAAGAAAAATGTGCCAGGAAAAGTTGAAAATAACAAAATATAGTAACTGGAGAGCAAGAGATTAGAAAGAAATATAGTAGTCTGAAATTTTAAAACATTATTTTAAATAAGAGTAATTTTTTTAAGATGTCAGTTGATATGCAAAAAGTATTCTCTGTGCAGTTCGTTGTTTTTAAGAAAATAGGGAGAAAAACTACCATGACATTTTAAAATTAAAAACCCCAGAAAACTATTATCCAGTTTTCTATTCCATAGAATGATCTGAATCAAGGGGAAAAAAATTGTAGTGACTTACAACAATAACAATTTTTAAGAAAACATTTGTGGATTAAGTTTCACCTGTTTATTATTTTCCATATTTCACTAAATAATAGAATATAAAGAAGACAACCAGAGTGACCACTACATGTGTCCTCTGCTGAAACTCCATTTTGGGATTAAAAACAGGGTAATCATAACATGAATTTGAGCTTTCTCTCACAAGACCCCCAGCCTCTATCACCCCATCCCTCAGCAGTTGTGGAAATGCTGAGAAGTTCTTGAACTCTGTCTCTTCACTGCTGCCTTGTATCCTCCCCTGAGTCAATGAGCAGCAGTGCTCTTTCCTCTTGCTGCCCAGGCCTGAGGGACAGTGAGCATCCTGGTCCAGGGAAGCACTGGCCGTGGTGCCAGCCAAGGTCGGCACCTGGGGCTGGAAACTGACGCCAGCACTGCCCTGCGGTTCCCTGATGTTCGTATCATGTGATTGAATGTCCATGGAAAGTGCCTCCATGTTTTCCAGATATGATAAGTAATCACTCAACTAATGAATTCATTCAATTATTTATCAACTTATTTAACACATACTTGTAAGCCTTCACCAGCCATCTTTTAGGCTCTAGGTGAAGGTAGTGAGCTAACCAGATTAGGTCTTTGACAACAAATTCTTGAGACACCAAAGACTATGAAAATTACAGCCAAATATTATTTTAATTTTTACTTGATTTTTACTTTAAACATCTCACTCTGATTCAGACATGAATACAAGTGACTATGCCACAAGGAAATCTCAAACATTTGATACTGTGTTCAGAAATACCTTGTTTCTCTTCCCTTTAACCTTTAAATAAAAGAGTTCATCTAAATCTTATCTCTTGTGATGGGTATGAACCTGCTCCCATAAGCTCTGGTATCTGTAGAGGCTGAACACCTCCAAACATTCTCCCAACTTCCCTGGACCAGATATGTTATAAATATTCCAGGGAACACAGCTTTGGTTTAAAATAAGATCTTTATTACAAATGGTATAATGAAATAATTTCAATAATCGTGTAAATACAGAACCTGATATTTTACATTGAGGCAATACACACACACACACACACACACACACACACACACACATATGTTCTAGGCAAAGATTCAGAAATCACCACCTGAAAACTCCTTTTAAAATATCAAAAGAAAATTGGATATTCTCATCAAAATCAGATGCTAATTGTAGAGGAATGAAAACAAGATCAACCTCAGATGTTCATTTTGCAACAGTAAGTATCATTAATTACAGAAACAATGAGCAATAAAGAACGTGGTCTAATAAGTCCCTATATATCCAAAATGATGAGCATATGAAAATCATAAAAAGAAATTTAAATTATTTAATTTATTTGACATGATAGCCATATTTTATTTTCCAAAATACATTAAAATATATTATTTATTATAAATTAGAAAGCAGTTAATTGTTTTTAATTATTGACTTTTATGCTTAATTTGAATGACCACTTTTGGAATATTCTGGGAAAGGGTATTAAATCTTCAGTTATATAGAGTTTCAGTTATTTTCCAAACCTCATATTCCACTTAAATGCATTATCACTTAAGAACTGACTGTAAAACACATTGTATTAAAAGGTACTTTCCTTTAATATTAATATATATGTTCAGAGTAAATGACACATTTGTAATAAAATTATGATATATTGTGGAGAAGACATATTATGTTCATTATGCATAGTGAGGAACGGGAAGGTTAAAAATGCCATTAGGAGTCTCTTTTTGGCAAATATTTTATGCTTTCACTCACAACATATACTTTTAGAATGCTATGGGGAGCTCATCAATTTATTCATAACATTGTAGAATAAAATATCTTGGTAGTGCTAAAATTAGTATGACACTAGAAAATAAATTCACTTTGCATTCATTATTAGGTAGAAAGTAATGATTAGCCATTAATCAGAATTTATATCTCATACCTCCTAATGCTGATGAAAAATAATAGAACTAAATGGATGAACAAATGACATTTTCTTTCATAAAATACAGCCAGTAGTTTTTGTAAAATGAAATGTTCAAATTTTACCATAGAAACTATTTCCATTTCATGAAAATGTCATAAATTTAAGAATCTAAATAATCATTGTGGCCAAATCTATCTCAATTTTTGTTTTTAATTTTAGCTTCCACTTTTTTGAACAGTTAGGTGATTACTTAATTTTGCAGAGGCAAGAATAAGAGTCCTGTACAATTTTGAGTAATCTGAAATTCTCTGAAGAAAAAAATTGTCAGCTGAGCAACTGGAACTCTGGGAAAACTTCGACTTCTGCCAGGCAACTGCTTCCCCACGTCAGCCCTTCAACTCCTCCTCACTCCTGGCCACAGCCCTCTTCTGCCCCTCCACTTCTCCCTCCTCGGCATCATTACACGTTTTATATGAGTAATTTCCACCTATGGTTTTGCCACTGACATTTTTCCCAATTGTATCCAGAAGTTTCTTACTTCAAAACTTAAGTCTCAAAGAAATTTAGAAATCTTCCCATGAATCCCCAAGTTTAATTGTGAAATGCTAGCTTTTCTTATCTCAGTAGCCCCTGGTATAGCCTTCTGTTCAGTCATCTTAGCTAGACCGTAATGAGATTGTAAATACATTAAAATAGTTACTATATTATTTGACTTTACATCTCCTTGTTTAGGACACAGCAAGCGCCAAACATGAGAGGAATGTGGTTGAGTGACTGAGTGCAACATGGCTTGCACCTGCTTCCATCTTTCTCTTCCTTTGCTTTTTCCGAATCTCTGCTCCTGAAGCTTCTCTGCCCCACTTGTCCTCATTCTTCTTGGAGAGATTCTTCTCTTTCTCCATTTGAAATGTTCACATTTCCAAGGTTTCTACTGTTATCACTTACTTTTCTTCAGCTGTTTATACTTTTTATTTTATCACTTATTCTCATGACTTTACTTTCTTTGTAAGATGCACAAATCAATTTTTCCAGCTCCAGACTATTATTCTTGCTTTCGCAATCATCTCCCAAACCAAAATAATGTGCTTTTTCTGCTAATCAGAACCCTTGCCACAGGTTAGCTTTTCTAGAAAGCATACCCTAAGGCACAGTTTAATGTGCAGAATATTTACATGGGAGTGTCTTTGGGATCGATCCCTGCAGAAGAGATGAAGTAGCAGGATTAGGCAGAGAGGGAAACTGAGCTGTGATTCAGACCTGACAACAGCACTGGCCAAAGAAAATGAGGAGTTTGAGAGCTAAAATGGCCCATCAGAGCTGTCCTGAACTGAGTCAAGATGGTCAGATCTTTGTAACTGTAATCAGTCATTGCATATGAGTCATCTCAGAAAGACCTTGAATAAGGCCGCTCTCGATGAGACAATCCCTGAAAGGATGACAGCTACGGTCTGTCTTCTGAGCGCATTCTCAGACATTGGAGCAAAGTTTGTCCTCAAAGGGGAAATGGGTCAGTGCACCCAATGTCCATCCTGCTACCCATATTTTACTTCCAGTCGTCAAAATGCATTGTGATTCACGGGAACACCCATTTACTAAGTTTGTCTTCACCTGCATCAAACTTACTGTTGAGTCTAACTATCTTATATGTGCATATTTTTAAATAAGTAGTGTTTTGAGAAGTTTCAAACTTACAGAAAAGTTGCACAGATGATAGTACAAGGAAGTTCTGTACAGAGAATGTGCCCTAGAAACACAGACTATAGGAGTGAATTGTCACAATGAGGGAAGGCTGGGGACATGGATGTTCCTCAACACTAGTCTCCCCTGTTATTATTGTTTTTAAATTAATATGGCACATTTGTTACAATTAACAAAATAATACCTGAACATTATTTTAAATCAAGCTCATACTTTATTCAGATTTATTTTAGATTTTACCTTGACTTTTTGTTCCAATATCCCATTCAAGATAGTACCTCACAATTAGCAGTCACAACTACTTAGGCACTTCTTAGCTGTGACAATTTTTCAGATTTTACTTTTCTTTGATAAACTTGACAGGTTTAGAGAACTGATCAGATATTTTGTAGAGAGTGTCCCTTAATAGGAACTTTTTTGTTTAACTCATGGTTAGACTGGGGTTACTGGTTTTGGGGGGGGAGAAGACCACAAAGATAAATTGCCATATTCTCACATCAGAGGAAGAGTGTGTGGCACCAACAGGACTTAACCACTGTTGGCATTAACCTTGTTCACCTGGTTGAGAGAGTTGTTTGTAAGGCTTCCACAGTGTAAGATTAATCTTTTCTCCTTTTCCCATGCTAGACTCTGGAGAGCATTCATTCACCATGTACAGAAAACAATTGAAGAGCAAGGAATTATTCTCAATCTCCTTGAGAGCAGAGTATCTAGATATATTATTTGGAGCTCAAATGACACATTGGAGTCATTTCTTCTCTATGCTGGAGTTTTACTTTCACCTCCCGTTTATTTATTTATTCAGTCATTTATTTAAATAGGTGTGGACTCATGGATGTTTCTTGTATATAATGGATTGTAATCCAGCACGACTTTATGTATTTCGTTGCTCAAATAGATCCAGCTTTGGCCATGGCAGCCCTCTCAGTAGACTCCTGGGTCCCTGTGGCCTGCACCAGTCAGTGTGGGCTTTTCATCACTGGGACACCTTCATGCAATGTAAGGTGCTCCAGACTCATTTTATATGGTTCCGCCCGAGTCTTAGAATCAGGCATTTCTTGAAGGAGCCTAGGTTACTTTTAATGGAGAATAGTATTAGATGCTGATACATGGGCACTAAGTGTCCTGATTGCTACTGGGGCTTTGTTGCTTTTGGGTCCTGTCTGCTAACAGAGTGAAGGGAATATATGTGAGTATTCGAACCCGTATATGTATACACAGCCATCAGTATTTCTACATGTAACTATGTGTATCTATATGGAGCCACAGAAAAGTTTATACTGATGTCTCCAACACTATCTCATTACCGCACGTCTTTCAAGCCTCATCTCCTGGCTAATCTGAAACCTTTTTCTCCAATAGTAAAATTTCTGGCTCCCAGCATCTGCCATTTGTTTACTTAATTGTTCAATTTCAGTGTACATATATAGTGTTATTAGAATCGTTAACCTACACCCCTCTGTGGGGGAAACTTTATCAACTGGATTACAGCGTTTAATCATACGGGCTCCACTCACTTGCAAGGTACTTAGAGCGGCACCCTTTTTCCCCATGTCCTTCGTTGAGGGTGTTATAAACAGTTAAATTTTTGTCACATTTTGCATTCCATTCTGTGTGAAATCCTAAATGATTTGTTTTTAATTTGCATATATTAAAGTTCACTCTTCATTCTGTAAACTTCTTTGGGTTTTGAAACATGCATGGTGTCAAACATCTATCATTAAAATATCATTTGAAATGGTTTCATAGTCATAAAAAGTCCCTTGTACTTCACTTCTTCAGCCCTCTCCTCTGCACCCTGAACCTCTGGCAGACTGGCTGTGTCATTTAGCAATATGCATTTGAGGTCTATCTATGTCTTGTTATGGCTTCATAGACTATTTTTATCACTTTTATCACTGAATAGAATTGCATTGTATGATTTTACTGAAGTTTAATTTATTCATCTTTTGAAAGACACCTTAGTTGCTTCCATTTTTTGGTGACTAAGAATAAAGTTGTGATAAATGTTTGCTTGCAGGTTCTTGTGTGAACATAAATGTTTTGTGGAGTAAATACCCAGGAGCACACTGATAGATCACGTGGTAAGTGTAGGAAACTGTTAAACTGTCTTTCACACTATCTGCACTGTATTGCATTCCACCAGCAGTGAAAGAGACTTCTTATACTCTGCATTTTTGCCAGTAATTACTATTGTTAACTTTTTATTTTAGCCATTCTTATGTCTAGTGGTATCTCATGTTGTTTGATTTTGCAATCTCTAACGACAAATGAGGTTTAGCATCTTGCACATGCTTCTTTGTCATGTATACATAACATATGTATTACACATATTTCTTTTGATGAGGTGTCCCTTTAGAAGATGTTCCTATTATTAAATTTCTTTGCTCTTTTATTGTTGACTTTGGAAAGTACTTTCTATAGTTTAGATTCAAGTCCCTTATTGGATATGTGTTTTGTGAATATTTTCTTTCATGAATAGTGCTTTTGGTGATTTATGGAAAACTCATTACCAAACCCAAAGTCTCAAGCATACTTTCCTGTTTCCTTTAGAAGTTTTATGTTTTTGCATTTTATTTTTATTTCTTTGATCTATTTTCAGTTAATTTTTGTAAAAGATGTAAGGTCTGTGTCTAGGTTCATTTACACATTTTTTGCATGTGAATGTCCAATTATCCAGGCACCCTTTGCTATAAACACTGTACTTCCTCCAATTAATTGACTTTGCACATTTGTCACAGATCAATGGCTCATGTGGTTCTATTCCCAAGCTCCCTATTTTATTCTGTGGATTCATGTGTTCTTTCACCAAGACTTCTATGTGTTCTGTACTGTAGTTTTATAGTCACTCTTAAAATAAGGTAAAAATTCAACTTTGTTATTCTTATTCAATATTGTGTTAGCTAATCTAGGATATTTGCCATTTCATATAGATGTCAGAAATAATTTTTCAATATCTGAAAAATAATTTGAGATTTTTTGTGATTGCATTGATTCCATAGATAAAGTTATCAAGAATTGATATCTTTACAATATTTTATCTTCTAATCCCTGATTGTGTAATATCTCTCCATTTATTTAAATATTCTTTGATTTTTTATGTGAATTTTATAATTTTCTCCATCTAGATCCTATATATAATTTTTGGATTTATATTCAAGTACATGACTTCTTAATTTGGTGCTAGTGTAAATGGTATTGTGTTATATTTTAAATTCCAGTTGTTAACTGTTGACATATATGAAAGCAATTAACATTTGTTTATTAACTTTATATCTTCAAAATTTGCTATAATCACTTATTGGTTCCAGGGATACATTTGTTGATTTATTGTGATTTTTTTCACAGATAACTGTCATCTGTGAAGAAAGATCATTTTCTTTTGTCTTCTTATCTCTATAGTGTTAATTGCCTTGTTTTGCCTTACTGCAGAAGCTATGACTTCTGGTATAATTTAATAACAGCATGAGAGGGAATATCCTTACCATGTTACAATCTCAAAGGGAAATTATCCAGTTTCTCACTATTTAGTATGATTTCAGCTGTAGGCATTTGATCAATTTTTGTTTTACAAGTTGAGGAAATTCTCTTTCTATTTTTATGGTTGCTAAGAGGTTTTAGCAAATGTAGCATAAATTGCAATTGCATTTTGTCAATTTTTTTGCATCTTTATATATAATCATATGACTTTTTTTTAACACATCGACAAGATAGACTCTGTGAACGATTTGTGAATGTTAAACCAATTATGAATACCTGACATAATTCCAACTTTGATTTGTTTAATTCTTCATATAATTTGTTGGATTTGATATGGTAATATTTTGTTCAGTATTTTGCATCTATGTTCACAAGAGATATTGACTTATAGTTTATTTGTCTTGTAAAGTTTTTGTCTGGTTTTGATATTAGTACAATGCTGGCATCATAGAATGAGTTAGAAAGTATTCCCTCTGCTTCTATTTCCTCAGAAAGATTGTAGAGAATTGGTATTATTTCCTCTTTAAATTGGTCTACATTTACATGTGAACCCATCTGGACCAGGCACTTTCTGCTGGAAAGATTATTAATTATTATTTCAAAGTATTTAACAGCTACAAGACTATTCAGATCATCTATTTTTTCTTGTGTGAGTTTTGGTATACTGTGTGAGTTTTAAAAATACTTTGTGAAAGACTGGTTTTAGGTTGTTTCCAAACATGCAGTAGAATTCATCAATGAAGGTATCTAGGTCTGGGCTTATCTTTTTGGATATTTTTTGAATACTAATTCAATCTCTTGTTGAAGATCTATTCTGATTTTCTATTTTTTCTTAACAGGTTCAATAGTTTGTGTTTTTACAGGAATTGTTCTCTATTTTATCTAAGTTACCTAATTCTTTGGCATACAATTGCTCACAGCATTCCCTGGTATTTTGTTGTTGTTGTTGTTATGCATTGTTTATAGTAATGGCTCCTATTCGTGGTTTTAGTAATTTAAGACTTTTAAATATGTTTTAAAATCAATGTAGCTAAGATTTATCAATTTTGTTAATCATTTCAAAGAACTAAACTTTGGTTTCACTGATTTTCTGTGTTTTTCCATTGCCTACATCACTGATTTCTGCTTCTGTTACATCATTTCTCTTCCTTCTGCTTGTTTTGGTATTAAATTACTATTCTTTTTCTGGTTTCTTAATGTGGAAAGTTAGGCTTTTGATTTGAAATAATTTTTAATTTTTTACTTATTTCTTTTTATTTTTGCTTTGTTTTTTTTCTGACACCCAGTTGTAGAAACACATTTTTAATTTTAATGTGGTTTTTTACAACTATAAATTTTCTTCCAAGTACTCCTTTTATTGCATCTCCTAAATTTTGTTGTGTTTTGTTTTTGTTTTCAATCCTATCAAAATATTTGTAATATTTCCTTGTGATTTTCTGCTTGACTCATTGGTTATTTAGGAGTGTATTTGTTAATTCCCACATATTTGATAATTTCTCATATTTCATCAGTTATTGATTTTTTAAATCTCATTCTATTGTAGTAAGAATACATACTTTATATAATTTCAGTCCTCTTCAATTTATAAAAATATTTTATGGCCTAACAGGTTGTCTAATCAGAGAACATCCCATGTGTGTTTGTAAAGAGTGTATTCTGTTGTTCTGGGACCAGTGTTTTTGAGATATCTCTTAGGTCTGGTGGGTATACTGTTGTTTGTTTACATTTTCTATTTCCTTGTTGATATTCTACTCAGTTTTTCTATACATTATTAAAGGTTAGTTTTTGATGTCTCCAACTACTATTGTTTTAGTGCCTACTTCTCCCTTCATTTTTATTTCATGTATTTTAAGTCTCTGTTGTTATCTGTCTGTACATTTATATTATGTCTCTTTTATAGATGGACACTTTGTATCATTATGACATGTCCATCTTTCTTGCTAGTAACACTTTTTTTCTTAAACTGTAGTTTGTCTGATATTAGTACAGCTACTCATTTTTTTTATTTCAGTTTGCATGGCATATCTTTCAATTTTAACCTATTTGTGCCTTTAGAGAGCATATAGTTGTTTCATGTTGTTTAATCCATTCTGATAATCTCTGCCTTTTGGCTAAAGTTTTTAATCCATTTAAATTTCTTATTGAAATATATATAAAGCTTATCATTTTAAACACTTTTGCTTGTACATTCCAGCAGCATTTAGAACATTCACTACACTGTTAAATTATCACAGCTATCTAGTTCTAGAACATTTTCATCATCCAAGAAAAGAAAACCCAAATCCATTGAGCAGTCACTCATTCTTTCTTCCCATAGCTCCTGGAAACCACTCATTTGTTTTCTGCCTCTTTTCATTTGCCTGTATTTCATTTTTCATATAGATGGAGTCTTAAAATGCATGGCCCCTTTTTTTGTGGTAGGGGGACCTGGCTGTTTTTCACTTAGCATGACGTTTCTAAGGTTCATCAATGCCATAGCACTTATCAATTTATCATTTATTTTCTGACTGAATAATATTCCAAGTTATGGATATACCACATTTTGTTTATCCATTCACGAGGTTATGGACATTCAGTTGTTTTCTCTTTTTAGTTGTGGATATTGCTGCTATGAACATTAATGTACAAAGTTCATGTTTGAGCACATGTTTTTAGTTCTTTTGTTTATGATTATGTCTACAATTGCTGGATTATGTGGTAATTCTGTTTAACTTTTGAGGAATCTCTAAATTGTTTGCTACAGTGGATGCACTATTTAACATTACCACCAGCAATAAATGTACATTCTAATATCTCCACATACTCACCAGCACGTAGTATTTTCCTTTATTTGTTTTTTTCAACTGTAGCTCTACTAGGGAATACCATTTTGATGTCTCACTGTGGATTTATCTATGTAATTACTGATAAGGGAGGATGTACATCTGGCCTTTTGCCACTTATTTTTGATAAGTCTTATATCTTTTTTTATCCCTCTACTATACCCCTCTTTTGTGTTAAATGGGTATTTTCCAGTGTGCCTTTTTAATCACCATTTTGTTTCTTTTTTGCATTTTTTCACTCAGTTTCTTAGCAGTTGTAATGAAGAATACAACTGACATCTTAAGCTAAAGCATTCAAGTTTGGATTCACACTAAACTTCAAAAATATTCAAAATTATACAAAAGTATACAAAAGTAAGCAAAAATAAATACTTAATTTCAAAATTATACCAAAACCTTGCTGCAATATAGCTCTTTTTCTGACACTTTCCTTATGATATTATATTCATATAAATTGCATCTTTATATATTATAACCTCTCCAACACAGCATCATTAGTGCATTAGTAGCTGTTTTAAAATTAAATAGGATTAGAAAAGAATTACAAATAAATACACACTTACACTGTCTTTTATATTTAGCTAGGTTGTTATGTACACAAATGGTCTTTATATTTCTGCGTGAATTTGAGTTCATGTCTTGTGTGCTTTCATTTAAAATTAATGGAGTCCCTTCAGCATTTCTTGTCAGGTGTATCTTCTAGTAATTATTTCTTTCAGTTAATATATACAAGAATGGCTTAATTCATCATTATTTTTGAAGTATAGTTTTATTGTACATAGAATTCTTTGTTGATGGTCTTTAATTTTAACAGTTGAATATATCTTCCCACTAAATTTTGCACTGCCTAGTTACCAATGAGGATTCAGCATTTAGTCTTAGAGTATCCTTGTACATGATTAGCGGGTTTCTTTTTTTCCTCTTTTTGCTTAAAGATTCTCTCTTTATCCTTGGATTAAAGAACTTGATTATGATCTTTCTAAGCATGAATCGCTGGGCTTACACTATTTGTAATATGTTGAGTTCGTTGGATGTGTAGATTAATGCTTTTCATCAATTTAGAAAAATTTGGTCATTATTACTTTTTGCACATGCTATTCTTTTTATTTTTTAATTTCAAAATATTAAGTGGGTACAAATGTTTTCGGTTACATGGATCATTTTTATAATGCTGAGTCATGGCTCTAAGTGTGCCCATTATTTCTTTAAACTTTCTATCTGCCCTCTTCTGTCTGTCTTTGGGACTTCTATTTTGTGTAAGTTAATATGCTTGATGGTTCCACATGTGTCTCTGTGGCTCTGCTAATATTTCTTCATTTCTATTTCTCGTTTTCTGACTGAGTTATCTCAGACCTATCTTCAAGTTTGCTGATTATTTCTTCTGCCAGTTCAAATCTGCTATTAATCTCCTGTAGTGAATTTTTAATTTCAGGTATTATACTTTTCAAATAAAGAATTGTTCTTTGGCAATTTCTATATTATTATTCATACTATCTGGTGAGATTTCATTCTCTTGGTTTTATTCAGTTTTTTAGGCATGGTTTAAATGAGCATATAACTATAATAAAATTATTTTTATAATAGAAATACGGATAATTAAAAATCTTTGCTTTTTCCCTCTTTAAGGGCCATACTTTTCTGCATGTTTGAATGTCTAATAATTTTGTTGCTTATATGTTGAAAACTGGATATTAAAATAATAAAATATGGCAATTTTGGAAATCATATTACCCCGTCCTCCCTAAATTTGTTATTCACTCTCTCCTTCCCAAGGTTTGTCATTGTTGCTGTTGCTGCTGTTGTTACTGCTAGTATTGTTGTTGCTTAGTGATTTTCCTGAACTAATTTTGTAACTTCCATATTCTTTGTCATATATCTCTATTGAAATCTCTACTTGGGTAGCTTATTGGTTAGCCAGTGACGGTATGAAGATTTTCTAAATACTTGACGCCTGTAAGTCTCCTAGTCCTTGACGAGGGGGTACATGCATGTTTGGGGCACATCTTCAATGTTTCTGCAAACATTTCAACTCTACTTCACCGTTCACTTCCTGTTTGTGCTGAGCATCGAGGTCAGTCATGAGAATTTAGTGCCTTCTCAGTTCTTTCCTTATTAGGCATACAACCCTGTACATGTGTGAGTCCTTCTAGATTCCCAGGAATATTTCAGATTTTTTCAATTCTCCTATGGACTTTGAATTGTTCCCCACTTTTTCTTTTAATTTTATTTATAAGCTTTTTGTTCACCCCAGGTCTTATTGTCACCAGAGGCAACTGTCATGTTAGACAATTGCCTTTGACTTTTAAAACAAACATCTAAGATAAAACACCTGACCAGGTCAAGTAAAACCAAGCCTTGCAAATTTTGATGCAGTGAAAGTGGCTTTTATATATGAAGAAAAAGCATACATATCAAGAAATGAACAACTAGCTGTTTTGTTTCAGTGAATTGAAATGTTTGCCAAGAGAAATCATTCCATTGTTACCTATCCCACCCACTGCAAAAACGTTTGTTCGCCTGCTCATAGCTTTAAGGATGAGTACAGTATCTGCTTCTAAAACACAAATGCAAGCATACCTGCCAAAACACACATCTTTCCATGATTTCTTTTAGAGAATGGAAGTACTTGAGAAGGAACTTGTTTGAACAATATGTGCTGACCACTTGCTGGAAAAATATTTTAAAAAAAAATTCTTTTGTTGAGAGTTTCTAGGAATGGGCAGCCAGGTGAAATGGTGAAAATTATCTGAGAATGGGTTCCTCAGGGTCTCCAAACTCATTCAGCCCTCCCAGTGGTGGTGAGGTAACTGGTTTTCTTGACTACCATAATTGACAACCATAGGAGGTCGTTGGTTTTCAAGGCTACCACATAAGTGAGGAAGATAAAAGGGAATGATCCCAGCTAACAATGCCACAAATCTCCTTTTCTTACCAAGATCCTGCCATTTTTCTTAAACATACATTCTTCAGCTTGATGCAAGCCTTTGGTTAATTTTGAGAGTTTTGACATTTTGATTTTTTTGCCAGTGTTTTCATTGCTCTCATGGAGGAATAGGGCTTTTTTTTTTATTTCAGCATATTATGGGGGTACACATGTTTAGGTTACATATCTTGCCCTTGCCTCTCCCTCTCCCCAAGTCAGAGCTTCAAGCATGTCCATCCCCCAGACTGTGTTTATCACACTCATTATGTATGTATAACCCAGCCTCTCCTCTCCCCTCCCATCTGCCCAATGCCTGATGAATGTTTTTCCTATATATGCACTTAGGTGTCAATCAGTTAAAACCAATTTGGTGGTGAGTACATGTGGTGCTTATTTTTCCATTCTTGGAATACTTCACTTAGTAGAATGGGTTCCAGCTCTATCCAGGAAAATACAAGAGGTGCTAGGTCACTATTGTTTCTTATAGCTGAGTAGTACTCCACGGTATACATATACCACGTTTTATTAATCCACTCATGTATTGATGGGCATTTGGTTTGTTTCCACATCTTTGCAATTGTGAATTCTGCTGCTATAAACATTTGGGTACAGGTGTCTTTTTCACAGAATGACTTTTGTTCCTTTGAGTAGATGCCCAGTAATGGGATTGCTGGATCAAATAGTAGATCTACTTGTATCTCTTTGAGTTATCTCCATATTGCTTTCCACAGAGGTTGCACTAGTTTGCAGTCCCACCAGCAGTGTATGAGTGTTCCTATCTCTCCGCATCCATGCCAACATTTGTTGTTTTGGGACTTTTTGATAAAGGCCATTTTCACTGGAGATAAATGATATATCATTGTGGTTTTGATTTGCATTTCCCTGATGATTAGAGATACTGAGCATTTTTTTTATATGTTTGTTGGCCATCAGTCTGTCTTCCTTTTGAAAAGTTTCTGTTCATGTTCTTTGCCCACTTTTTAATAGGGTTGTTTGATTTTTTTTTTTTGCTGATTTTTCTGCGTTCTAAATAGATTCTAGTAATCAGCCCTTTATCGGATGTGTAGCATGCGAAAATTTTCTCCAATTCTGTAGGTTGTTTTCCCTCATGACAGTTTCTTTGGCTGTGCAGAAGCTTTTTAATTTGATCAGGTCACATTTATTTACTTTTGTTGTTGCTGTGATTGCCTTTGGGGTCTTCTTCATAAATTCTTTGCCTAGGCCAATGTCTATGAGAGTTTTTCCAACATTTTCTTCTAGAATTCTAATAGTTTCATACCTTAGGTTTAAGTCTGTTACCCACCATGAGTTGATTTTTGTGAGAGCTGATAAGTGTGGATCCTGTTTCAGTCTTCTACATGTGGCTATCCAGTTTTCCCAGCACCATTTATTAAATAAGGGTTCTTTTCCCCAGTGTATGTTTTTGTCTTTTTTATCAAATATTAGATTGCTATATGAGGATGGTTTTATATCTGGGTTCTCAGTTCTTGAATGTCCTTATTCCGCTGGTCAAAAAATGTCCCCTGCTAGGGTTTTTTTTTTTTCTTTTTTATATAATCTCTTTTTTTTGTTCATGTTAGTAGCACTTTCTATTACTTGGACATCTTAAAGTATATTTTTCTCTGATGTCAATAATTCTTTTTTTTTATTTCAGCTTATTATAGGGGTACAAAAGCTCAGGTTATATATATTGCCCATGTCCCACCCATCCCCCTGAGTCAAAGCCTCAAGTGTGTCCATTCCCCAGACAGTGCCCCTGGTACTCACCATGAAGTCATACCTCCATCCCCTCCCCACATCCCCCACCTCCCCGAGTCAACAGCTTCAAACATGGCCATTCCCCAGATGGTGCGCAACACACTCATCATGTAAGCATACACCCATCCCCTCTCCCCACCCCCCACCTCAGTCTGATATCCAGTTGGTATCATTCCCCAGTGTGCATTTAGGTGATGATCAGGGAAACCAATTTTCTGGTGAGTACATGTGATGCTTGTTTTTCCATTCTTTGGATACTTCAATTAATATAATGGGTTCCAACTCTCTCCAGGAAAACCAAAGAGATGTCGTATCACCATTATTTCTTATAGCTGAGTAATACTCCATAGTATACATATACCACAACTTACTAATTCATTCATCAATTTATGGGCACTTGGGTTGTTTCCACATCTTTGCAATTGTGAATTGTGCTGCTATAAACATTTGGGTGCAGGTGTCTTTTTTATAGAATGACTTTTGTTCTTCTGGGTAGATGCCCAATAATGGGATTGCTGGATTGAATGGTAGGTCTACTTGAATCTGTTTAAGGTATCTCCATATTGTTTTCCATAGGGGTTTGCTCTAGTTTACAGTCCCACCAGCAGTGTATGAGTGTTCCTGTCTCTCCACATCCATGCCAACATGTATTGTTTTGGGACTTTTTGATAAAGGCCATTCTCACTGGGGTTAAGTGGTATCTCATTGTGGTTTTGATTTGCATTTCCCTGATGATTAGAGATGTGGAGCATTTTTTTGTATGTTTGTTGGCCATTCTCCTGTCTTCTTTTGAAAAATTTCTATTCATCTCCTTTGCCCACTTTTTGATAGGGTTGTTCGATTTTTTCTTACTGATTTTCCTGAGTTCTAAATATTCTCTTGTTATCAGTCTTTTATCTGACGTATAGTATGCAAAAATTTTTTCCCATTCTGTAGGTTGTCTGTTTACTCTCGTGACATTTCTTTGGCTGTGCAGAAGCTTTTTAATTTGATCAGGTCACATTTATTTATTTTTGTTGTTGCTGTGATTGCCTTTGGGGCCTTCTTCATAAATTCTTTGCCTAGGCCAATGTCTGTAAGAGTCTTTCCTACATTTTCTTCTAGGATTCTCATAGTTTCCCACCTAATGTTTAAGTCTGTTATCCACCATGATTTGATTCTTGTGAGACGTGAAAGCTGTGGGTCCTGTTTTAGTCTTCTACATGTGGCTATCCAGTTTTCCCAGTACCATTTGTTAAATAAGGAATCTTTTCCCCAGAGTATGTTTTTGTCTTCTTTGTCAAAGATTAGATGGCTATATGAGGATGGTTTTATATTTGAATTTTCTGTTCTGTTCCACTGTTCTGTGTCCCTGCGCTTGTGCCAATACCAAGCAGTTTTCATAATCACAGATTTGTAGTATAGTTTGAAGTCTGGCAAATTAATGCGTCTCATTTTTTGTTGTTGTTGTTGTTGCTTAAAATTGCTTTTGCTAAGTGGGGTCTTCTCTGGTTCCATATAAAGCGTAAAATTATTCTTTCTATATCTGTGAAAAATGATGTTGGTAATTTAATAGGGATTGCATTGAATCTGTAGATAACTTTGGGCAGTATAGACATTTTATCAATGTTGATTCTTCCGGTCCACAAGCATGGTATGGTTTTCCACCTATTTACATGTTCTGCTATTTCCTTCCTCAGTGTTTCATAGTTCTCCCTATAAAGGTCCTTTACCTCCTTAGTGAAATATATTCCTAGGTATTTTATTTTCTTTGTTGCTATTTTGAAGGGTATTGAGTCCTTAATTTGGTTCTCCATTTGACTGTTATTGGCATATATGAATGCCTCTGATTTGTGTGTATTGATTTTGTATCCCTTGTGTGTATTGATTTTGTATCCCAAGACTTTACTGAATTCATTGATCAATTCCAGGAGTCTCTTGGTTGAATCCTTGGGGTTTTCTAGATATAACATCATATCATCAGCAAAGAGTGAGAGTTTGATCTTTTCTTTCCTTATTTGGAGTCCCTTGATTCTGCTCTCTTGCCTGTGAGCTGATATCAATAATTGTTATAATATGATTTGATTAATTTTGTTACTTTACTTCATGCCATATTTGTTTGGCTTCCTTGATATTTCCTTTATTTTATTTTTTTCCAGACATATTTTTATTCCTTTGAAAATTATGGAAACTGGTTTTGATTTAAGGTCACATTTTCTGCTTAAGGTAACCTTTTCAATTTATAAATGGAATTTTATACTTACTTTCTATATTACAGTGTTTTTTAAAATGTATTCAATCCTAAGAATAAAATAGTATCTATTGATTTCATCATTTTATTTTAATAACATTTAGTTTTTCTTCTATTATAGTATAACTGCTTAGTATTGTTTGTTCTATATCCATGTATACCTAAGAGTGCTTTGTTGTGCCCATTCATATAAAAAGCCACTTGGATGAGTATAAGATTCTTTTTTTTTTTTTTTTTTTTTTTTTGAGACAGAGTCTCGCTCTGTTGCCCAGGCTAGAGTGAGTGCCGTGGCATCAGCCTAGCTCACAGAAACCTCAAACTCCTGGGCTTAAGTGATCCTACTGCCTCAGCCTCCCGAGAAGCTGGGACTACAGGCATGCACCACCATGCCCGGCTAATTTTTTCTATATATATTTTAGTTGACCAGATAATTTCTTTCTATTTTTAGTAGAGACGGGGTCTCACTCTTGCTCAGACTGGTCTCGAACTCCTGACCTCGAGCGATCCACCTGCCTTGGCCTCCCAGAGTGCTAGGATTACAGGCGTGAGCCACCGTGCCTGGCAGAATGAGTATAAGATTCTTAACTATCAGATTAATTAATTTTTATGGACTCAGCCAATAATTAATGATGTAATATGTGTTTTTTCTTTTATCATTGTTAATTTAAACTATTTTGAAAAGTAATAAAAATAATAGTAGCTGTCATTTTTGAGTACTATGTACCAGCACTTATGTAAAGTCATTTACTTATATACCTTAGTCTTCAACATGTTTATTATTATAATAATATATCAGGCTCATCCCAGAAGAAATAAAAACAACATGAAGGTTGATAGAGATTATGAACTTTTGCAAGTCAACATAGATGAAGTTAAGACATATTCCTGATCCTGTCTGACTTCAAAGCCTGTGTTTTAATAAAGGTACCCTTTTCTGCCCCTCCAATGATTAATGACTTGCACTTTCCAAAGGGAAAAGTTTGTAGTACAAAAGACTATTGATTTTTGCTCTTTTGATTTAGTTTAGTTAAATCCACATTTAAGTGGTAGCATGGCACAGTATAAAGAAATACGAAGAGGAATAAAAAAACCTGTAGTTCAACCTCATGTCAACATCTAACCATAGTAGCAAAGTAGTGAACAATGAAATATCTGAAAAAAAGTGAAATTTTAGCTAGTTCAGAAAAATAAGTTCCTCTTTAATATGCATCAGTGGAAGTCAGTGCATTCTTTGTTCAATTTATCTAGAATTGCCACATTTTGACGAAGTTTAAAAGTGCATTTTTCTTTTCTTTTTGTCCAAAGAAACATATTACTGGATAGAATTTGTAAAGGAATCAGCAGGCATCAGTGGGGATTTTGCTGATTAATTTTGGATAAGCTGCAATAACATTACTGGCTACTTAAGAGTTGGACTCCACATGAAGCATTGTTAAGATTTCTTAACACTGTTGGTGTCCTACAACTCCCAGGAGTGTTTATACACATCTGTCTTTATCTTTTTCTCTATCTGTATGTAATAGGATTATGAAATTCAGTTATTACAGCATTCAGAAATTTTCACTTAACTCAAATCTAACTGTGTCATTTTATACTTAAAATAGTAAATGTTTCTTATATGAAAATGATCTTAGCATTACGTTTAAAGAATAGGCTTTAAAGGCCTTCATGAGGCCTCTAAAATGGTCAATCTCTATTCTAAATCTTTGTAAATTTTTATAGCATATACTGCTTGAATCACAAGCATAAATCATGCTACCATTGTTCCTGTAAACTTCTGTCAAGAAGGCGAGAAAAGTGGCTAAACATGAACTAGCTAGCTGTATGCTCTATAAGGTGTATCATTCATAGTACTGAATTAATGATATTCTGATATTTTATTATGCTACCTGCACTGGAATAGATGTTTATACTTTTTAAGCACATTTTCAACACCAACCTCTTACTCTCAGAACAAATGTAAGACAGATGCAGCGACACCCATCTCAAGGACCAAGAAGCCAAAGACCTGAAGCCCAATACTAAGTAATGCAGCGGGTGTCAGTCTTAGCACTGCAGCCTGGGGTGCACATTCTCTTCTGTGCCATTCTTATACAAAGATGTAAAATGAATACAAACATGTATGCAAAATCTACGTAATTATTATAAACATTTGACATATAATAAAATACATACTTACCTATACATGATCATTTACGTTTAGTATTGTTATTATTTAATAGATAATATATATCAGTTCATATTCCTATTTCAAATAGACAGGAATATCTATTCAAGGATTAGGATATGAGAATAGAGAAGGAATAAGTGAATGCTAGGACAGAGGCAGGTTTGTGCACAATAGAGTCTGTGTAGTGTTTCCAAAGCTCTAGCATTCCAGATTGAAGCTTTGTAATCAGACTCTCTACATCCATATTGGGAAGGAGATCATATGATATAATCATAGGTTTAAAGGAACAAAGTTTGAATCTTCAAACAGGATCTGCTGTGCTCCAATAGGGCATTGTCATAGGAACAACTGAGTCTTTGTAACACGGTGGTTTGGGAACCCTTCACACAGAAGATTATTGTGAGCCCTGCAGACCTGGTTATGTTGACACCTACAGGAAAACAATTCTGTCACCCTGTCTTGGTAATAAAGACTTTTTCTTATCTTTATTGGAACACATACACGATGAAGAATCACTAATGGAACAACATCCACTAGGCTGAACATTGTCTATCCTGTTAAAAATAGTGTAAGTTGTGTCCCCTTGAAATGCCTTATAGGTGTGCCACAGTTTGTTATTTTTGGCTGTTATTAAAATACACCCGTATCATATTAAAAATAAATTAATAAAACTAATTATGCATGCACTCATTTTTAAAGGAATGGTAATGGTTATGTCAACCTATAATGCTCACACATTTACATGCATGCAACTTTTGGACTCGAGACCCAGGGCAAATTCTTTCTGTAGAGAAAAGGTGAACGTTTAAGGCCACCTTTACTGTGAAATCATATAGAGAAAGTCATTTAATATTTGGGGCATCTAACTATCTTTGTTTTTAAACTATTTTCAAAATAGTTTTTGACTCTCCTCTTGCTTTTATAAATACATCTCCCTCCTGAAAAGAACGCAAACATAGCAATGACGTCACATATCCAACTAAGACACTTTCTAACTGTTTTAAATCAGCATCCTGATATCAACCCCAGCCTCAGGTACACGTTAATGAGTGAAAATAATGGCACTGAGGACTTTAATAAACCATGAGCATAAACAAAAGAACATCTTTGGATTTTCAAAGCCAGGAAACATAATCTTCTAACCACCCTGGAGAGCCTCACCGGCACCTCCATCTCTCCTTGGACTCGTTTCCAGAGTACTGCCTTTTTCCTGTTTGCAAAGGAGCAACAGCAGACCAGTCTCACAGGCAATATGACACATTATTTATTATGTAAAACAGACGGAGTAGAACGAATCATGGTGAAAGTTCGCATTCTAAAACTTCACCATAAAAATGTTTTTGTTTTTGTTAAGATACAAAACTTGGGCCCTATTTTTGTTATAGATGAGTAATTAGAAATTTTATTATTGAATTGTAAGTTTTAAGGGAATAAATGTGTACCATGGAAGTTCTTTTGGGAGTAGGACTATAGAAAAACAAAAATAATTAATACTAGAAATAAACTAGACCATACATCAGGTGAAAGAGCAAAAGTGAGATGGGCAAAGGTTTTGTGAAATCTGTGCACATAAAAGAATAGGGAAAACTCCGGGGATATGCTCTAAAAATAATGTCAGCGATGTTGTTACTATTCTTAGCAGCATTACAAATTACTAGACATTATTTTCGGTAAAAAATACCCTAAAGAAGTGCCTTACATTTTTACAGGTCATAATTTAAGCTCAGGCTTTGGCTCATTACTGTCTAAATTTCCATTGGAAGGGGAAAATAAAGTTATAAATAAAAAAATCAGTAATGAAAACTAACAACAGACTCCCTTGTCTACAAAATAGAGGCTACCACAATAGATAACTGGTAGGAAGTTCCAGAAGGCCTCACTGGCCTTCAGTGATTTGGACTCTGGGCTGGATGTAAGGCTGATTTAGGAGGTGGAATCAGGAAAGACACCCCTGGATAGGTTCTCTCTTGCACTGTAAATCTGCAGCTCTGGAGCCCACCGTGGAGAGAAGAGACTTTGCAGTGTCCTCGTGGTAGCCTAGGAAGCAATAATTCACGAGCGTGAAGAGGTCTCCAGGGAGCCCCCCTGCAAGCAACTCCGAGAACCCGGTACCAAGGGGAGAACATTTCTGTGTCAACTCAGTAATTCACATCACCAAGATCTGTAACTAGTGGCTTTTTCCCAGTTGTGACTATTATAGAGTCATTCAATTACTGTGGATACCAACAGCCTGCTTACTATCAGAATTGTTAGACTTTTACTTACTTCTTGGTATAAAATTATGAGATTAACAACAAACAAGAGAATTACTATTTAAAAGGCAGTATAATATATACCTCTAAGAGAACACATAATGGTTATATTAATTTTCTAGGACTAACATTACTATGTATAAGAGACTCGGTGGCTTAAAAACAGGAATTTATTTTCTCACAGTTCTGGAGACTAGAAGTCCCAAATGAAGGTGTCAGCCAGGTGAGTTTCTTGGGAGCCTCTCTTCTCAGTCTGCAGACAGCTGCCTTCTTGCTGTGTCCTCGCATGGCCCTTCCTCTGTGTGCGGGCACATTTGGGGTCTCCCCTGTGAAAACAACTCCCATTTTCATAAGGACACCAATCAGATTGGATTAGGGCACAACTATGAGCCTAATACAACTTAAGCATCTCTTTAAAAACCGTATCTCCAAATATAGCCACATTATGAGGTGCTGGGGGTTAGTGTAATATGTTAACATATGAATTTTGAGGGGACACAATTCAGCTCATGTAAATGAATGGTAGGAAAATATTATTTAAAGGACCGATAGCCATAAGAGGGATTTTAATACTTTCTAAAATATCATTGTGTTATTTCATTAGAATCAAAGATCCAGACAATTACTATGTTATACAAAATAATTCAGTAGATAGGAAATAAAGTATTGAAATTAATTCAAGAAATTAAGTTTGCTCTGACTTTTTTAAGACTATGTTTTTTAAGCGGTTGTAGGTTCACAGAAAAATTGAGAAGGAACAGAGATACAGAGATATTCCATCCAGAAAAGAATACAACAAAACAAGAGACTCACTCTGCTTTTTTCAAAATTACTCAACACTCTCCCCTCAAATTCCCTAAGTGAATCTGGGTTTGTATAAAAAAAAGCACATAATTATTTGCAAATTTGCCTAGTACTATCTTTTTACAATCCTAGATTATTTTTAAATGTAATAAAGCATATAAAAAGCTTTTGTGACTATGGCTAAATAAAAAGTTAATATATTAAAGTCAGTAGATTTTCTATAACCAGAAAGATTAGATAGAAATTAAAAGAGAAAAAAAATGCTGTCATCACAGTTGGAAAAAATATCATGAAGAAGTTTAACAAGAAATATGAAAGGCCTCTAGAGATAAATTCTTAAGAGGCATAAGAAGCATAATTTAAAATTATACTAATTAAATTGAAAATAATGTTATTTTTCTTTAATTTATTAAAAAACACTTTAAATCTAAAATTCAAAAAGATTTTAGGGGAAACTAAACGATGAATATGAATTATTTCTTAAATATCAAGTGCTGAGAACTACAAAATTGTTAGAGAGAAATTGAGACTTGGAACCTTGACAAGTGCTCACTCTAACAACTGTATCTATCACTTCTGAGGGTATGTGTGCCTATAAAATTGTACTTGGAAATGTTATTTATAGAAAGAATCTCTTAAGCTCAACTACTATTGCTATTATCTGCACAATTATCTTGAATCTCTTAAAAGTCTTTAACTGCTTGTTTGCTTGATAATGCTATTCTAATAATACAAGATTACTTGACATCTCTCTCTCTAAAATTACATATAATTGTACAATTGCTTTTCATTTCTTCCCTGTTCTCCCTATATGTATGAAGGTATAAAACCACTCGTTTGTTGAAACATTAATCCAAACAAAAAGTTTGAAGTTTTTTTTTTTTTAATTTAATTTGCAGTCCTTTGTCTTTTGTTTTAATATTGACAGCTAAATTCTTTTCTCCCTTCCTTTTTGACATTGCTTCTCCTTGTAGGGGAGAGTGTCTTGATAGAGGATGACATTTCTTCCTTTCTTAATACTGATAATAATAATTGCTTTAATCCTATGACAACAATACTAAAAAGGCCCCATTAGAGTCCTCATTTTAAAGATACCAGTGTTAGTTGTTTTCTGTTTTTATGCAATTGTCTACACTGGAGAAGTGAACAAGGGTGACCCTTATAAATGTTCCCAATGTGACATCTCATATTATTATGCATTTATTTTTCATTCAAAAGATATTTATTGAATTTCTACTGTGTATCTTCATGTAATTAAAATTTAAGATAATCTGCTCTGAACTAATATCATGACAAAGAATGAGGCCTCCTATCTGAAGGTCCAAGGCAAGTGGGGGTGATTTCAACCTAGTCTTTTTGGGGGGAATTCCAACTGGTATCAAAGAAAGCAAATTAAAGAGTTGCATAGTTTAAATGTTATAATCAGGTGGATGAAAAGACAAAGGGATTTTGTACTAAATGGTAGATGATGCGTGAAATGTTCTTTTTGTATATAACTTAAGTTCTGAGGCTGCTGCAAAGCTAAATTTGTCTTTAATTTCTCTCTCTTTCACAGGTTTGCTCCTATAATAATAGTTTCTCTTCTTAGCCAGCTGAGTAGCACGGTGGGTATGGAGTATGAGTTTGATGGTGACAGATGGATAGAATGTAGCCCTGACTATATTTAGTAAGATATAAAAATCAGCTTCTTGGGGAGGCAAAAGGGGTTTAGCGCAGAGTTCAAAAGATTACTTTGTCTTCTGGGTAAAAGCCTCCAACTAGTAAAGCGTGTTTTTGTGGCCTTGCCATCTAACCTCACATATACAGCTTAAGAAATTTGTGGGGAGTAATAACACGGAGTTAGTTGAAGATGCAGAGTTATGTTAATATAATCAGGATCCTCGGACACATTTCCACATAGCAGTTTTATCTATATGTCTAGGAAAGAGTTTATACTAGTCAGTATCTTTGCAAGTCATCTCTTAAGAAGACTTTATTGCCTATTGCTGTTCCTTCTTGGTTAACTTCAAGTATTTTATATTTTATTAAATAATTTCAATTGTTCAATTTTTCTTTTTCAGCATGAACTCTATTTGGTTAATTTGTTATTTATGAATGTATTTTCATCAATGCATGACTTCCCAATATACATAAATCAATATTTAATTCTAATAGTTTGTCAGTCTATTCTTTTGGATTTTTCTAAACAATTTTAACACAAGCAAACAATGATAATGTTGCCTCCTATCAGCTGATATTTATAATTAACTTTTTTCTCAACCAACTACCTTGGTAGAATGTTAAAGTTTATCAGTGTGGTGATAAAGGCCACTCATGCCTGGGTTTTAATGAGAATGTATCAATTTTCCAGCAATTAACTTATTGCTTATCTAAGCAATTGTCAACTTGCCAAATGCCTGTTAGGGGCCAGACCTTGTGTTAGCCACTGAAAATCCTTATTTGGGACTTTTCTTTGAAATTGATATTCTTTATTGAATTGAGAAAGTGTTCTTCTACTTCATGTCTATCATGGATTTTTCATTAAAATATTATAGAGGGCCGAGTGCAGTGGCTCACGCCTGTAATCCCAGCACTATGGGAGGCTGAGGCAGGCGGATCGTTTGAGCTCAGGAGTTCGAGACCAGCCTGAGCAAGAGTGAGACACCCATCTCTACTAAAAATAGAAAGAAATGATTGGGACAGATAAAAATATATATAGAAAAAAATTAGCCAGCCATGGTGGCTCATGCCTGTAGTTCCAGCTACTCGGGAGGCTGAGACAGGAGGATCACTTAAGCCCAGGAGTTTGAGGTTGCTGTGAGGAAGGCTGATGCCACGGCACTCACTCTTCTAGCCCAGGCAACACAGTGAGACTCTGTCTCAAAAAAAAAAAAAAAAAAATATTGTAGAGGGTGAATTTTATGTTTGGACATTGATCAAGACTCATGATTAAATTAATTATTTCCTCTTGTCTGATTATGTAATCAATTATGCCAAAGTAATTTTAAATGTTGAAATTTTCCTGTGTTATTATAATAAAATTTATCATAATATAATTTACCATCTTACTGGAGCCTCTCTGCTTGATTTAGAATTTTAATGATACAGGAGTATGTGAGATTATTTAGTTATCTCATGTGATTAAATAAAATTAGCTTATATGAAACATGTATGACATGATATAAATTTTATAAATTGGTACATATGTACCAATATATCAAAATGATTACTTTAGGCAGTAAAATTATAATTTTTATATTTTCTCCTTATGTGTTTATATTTATTAAAATTATCAAATATAGGATATATTGGCTTTCACAATTATTTTTGAGCAATTCATAAAAAGTCCAATGGCTGCTGTTAAAAAATGGAGAGCTGAATGGAAAAACAATTCACAAAAAGGTGTAATCTAAAATGTAGACATACACATCTGGATATGCTTAACTTCACTGGTAACTCAGGCAATGTAAATGGATCGAAAAATATTTATGTCTGTAATTGGATTTTTAAATAAATTAATATCAAGTATAAACAAGAATTTTGGGAAAATTAAAACCCTTTTTTTCAGGAACAAGGCAAGGACTCCTGTTAGCATTCATTTTCAACATCATATTGGAAGCCCTAGCTAATGAATAAGACAAAAACAAAAAAAAGGAAAGAAAAGGTATACAGATTGGTAAGGAATAAATAAAACTGTCTTTCTTCACAGATGATATGATTTTTTATATGGAAAATCTGAAAGAATTAACAAAACATCTCCTGAAACTAGTAAGTGAGGTTGCAACTAGCAAGGTTGCTACATAGAAGGTTAATGTAAAAATGTCCATCTCCTGTATGCCAGAGATAAGAAACTGGAATTTGAAATTTACAGCATAATACATTAGAACACCCAAAATGAAATACTTAAATATAAATCTGGCAAAAGAGATATAAGGTCAATATAAGGGAAATTACAAAGCTCTGGGCCAGGCGTGGTGGCTCACAGCTGTAATCCTAGCACTCTGGGAGGCTGAGGCAAGAGGATCACTTGAGGTCAGGAGTTCAAGAGCAGCCCGAGCAAGAGCAAGATCCTGTCTCTACTGAAAAAAAAAAAAAAAAAACAGAAAGAAATTGGCTATACAACTAAAAATATATAGAAAAAAATTAGCCAGGTATGGTGGCACATGCCTGTAGTCCCAGCTACATGGGAGGCTGAGGCAGAAGGATCGCTGGAGCCCAGGAGTTTGAGATTGCTGTGAGCGAGGCCGATGCCACAGCATTCTAGCCCAGGCAACAGAGTGAGACTCTGTCTCAAAAAAAATAAAAAAAGAAAGAAATTACAAAGCTCTGATGGATGAATTCAAAGACATTTCATATTCATGATTAGAAAACTCAATATTGTCAAAATGTCAGTTCTCCCAAAATTGATCTTTAGGTTCAATGAAATTTTAAATCAAACCTCAATGATTAGTTTTGTAGATATTGACAAACTGATTATAAATTTTATATAAAAAGACAAAAGACCGAGATAGGCAAAACAGTATTGGAGAAGAATAAAGTCAGACGATTGACACCCCCACGTAGTGTTCAAGACTTATTCGAAAGCTACATGATCAAGACAATGTGATATTAGTGAAAAAAAGAGACAGATCAATGGAACAGAATAGTGAGCTCAGAAACAAACCCACACACATACTGTCATCTGATCTTTGACAAATGAACAAAGGCAATTTAATGGGGAAGGGAGTCTTTTCAGCAAATAGTGTTGAAACAATTGAACATCCACATGCAAATAAATGAATCTAGACACAGATTATACACCTTTCACAAAAATTAACTTAAAATGGATTTGAGACCTAACTATAAAAGTAAAACTATGAAGCACCTAGAAGATAACTTAGGAGAAAATCTAGATGCTCTTAGGTTTAGTGATGACTTTTTAGATACAATACTAAAGGCTCAATTAATGAAAGAAACTATTGGTAAGCTGGACATCACCGAAGTTAAAAATTTCTGGTGTGTGAAAGACACTGTCAAGAGAATAAAAATACAAGCCACGGGGGAAAATATTTGCAAAGTAAATATCTGATAAGGGACTGTTATTTAAAATATACAAGGAACTCTTAAAACTCAACAATAAGAAAACAAACAACCAAATTGAAAAATAGGCAAGCTATGTGAACAGACCAAAGAAGATATTCAGATGACAGATAAGCCTATGAAAAGGCATTCAACATCATATGTCATTACAGGGTTGTAAAGTAAAACAACAATGAAATACCGCTACACTACCAAAATCCCAGACACGAACCCTGTCAAGTGTTTCCCAGGATGGACAGGAGTCTCGTGGAGCAAGAGGAGCTCTGATTCCTCACTGGTGGGAAAGGGAAATGGTGCAGCCACTTTAGATGACGGTTTGGCGGTTTCTTACAGAACTAAACATGTTCTTACCATCCAACCCAGCAATTGTACTCATTGGAATTTACCCACCTGCACTGAAAAGGTGTGCCCACACAAAAGCCTGTACGCAGATGTTTATAGCAGCTATATTCATAATTGCCAAAACTTGGAAGCAAACAAGATGTTTTTCAGTGAGAGAATGAATAAACTGTGCTATATCCAATGAAATATTATTCAGTACTAAATAGAAATGAGATATCAAGCCACTAAAAGACATGGAGGACATACAAATGCACGTTACAAAGTGAAAGAAGCCAATCTGAACAGGCAATATCACATATGATTTCAACTATATGATATTCTGGAAAAAATAAATCTATGGAGACAGTAAAAAGATAAGTGGATACCAGGATATAGAGAGGAAGGAAGGATGCGTAGGTGGAGCACAGAGGATTTTCAGGGCATTTTTGAAACTCTTCTGTGTGCTACTATAACAGTGAACACATTATCATGCTTTTGTCTAAATCCATAGAACATAATGACATTAACAGCCAACCTTAATGTAAATTACAAACTTTGGGTGGTAATGATGTGTCAAAGTTGGCCCATCGATTGTTAAAAATGCACCACTGTCGTGTGTGATGTTGACAGCAGGGGAGACTGGCAGTGTGGGCAGAAATACATGGGAACTCTGTACTTTCTGCTCAGTTTTCTTGTGAACCTAAAACTGCTCTAATAAATTTTAAAAAAGATTGTACCCTGCTTATATCAAAATCTTTAGAAACATTTATAATATTGGAACAGTTAGATTTTTGTGATTGTAGTTATAAGGAGTTATTATCAAAGCTTTGTTTTGATAGAAAAAACTAAACATTGTGTGAGTGCCAAAAATAAGAGGTAAATTATTTCAATTATGGTTGTACATATATGGAAAACATATTAACATTATGATTATAGAATATTAGTCACATCAAAAAATACTTGTTATACAATTTAAAATAAAAAGTAACATCACAATTTATAAATTTATGGTTCTGATAAGTATATTACTTTTACTTAGTACTTATTCATGGATAGTGGGTTAAAGAATGTTATTTTTCTTCTCTATCATTCTATATTTTCTAAATTACTTATAACTAATTCATGCAATTTTCTAATTAGAACAGTGTGTTTTTTGATTTGCATTTTCTGAGCTTTAGATCACTCTAGATTTCCACCTCTGCGTTCTTTACTGATTGCCTCGCCCACACTCTGAATCCTTGTGGGTTTGCTACCCCTCGTCCCACTTTGCACATGATGCAATGAGACGATGAGAGATGTACATCAGGAAACTGAAGGGGCAGGATGATTTGGAGAAAGTGGCCTTTCAATTCTGTACTCACCAGAGCTCTCCTTATGAAGTTAAATTGATTTTGTTCTGTCTTCTGCTTTCCTTCTGCCCTGGGGTTATTCACTATTGATGTAAGAACTCCATTTGTATTATTATCACTAAAAATCAAATAATCCTCTGTGGATTTTTTTAAGCGTGTCTGCTCATGGGTTCATATCCTAAAATCATAGAATTCTGCAGCTGAATAGAATGTGCTGTACATTCTAAAGAATAAACTGCTAACCTGAAGACATATCATTTATTAAGCTAGCACAGCCTAAGAATTTTAATCTGACATGCATAGTTCTAACATTGGTTACTAAATATTTCAATATATAACATGATTAAAAGTATAGAGACTTATGCATCTGTTAGCCACATATTCCTTCAGCACAAATAACCACTGCTATTAATTTTTTTTTATTTATCCTTCCACATATGTATTATGCATGGAAAAGGAAATTTAGAGATAGTATCTTTTTTCTCTTTTCTACAAAAAGTGATAGCACACTATACATAATATTCTGTACTTTGCTTTTTCCCCCCAATGAGTAATTTCTTGACTATATTTTCTTACCATGTGTAATGAGAGTCCTTATTCTGTCTTAGGCATAAAATACCTTTTTACTGATATATCTTAAAGCCAGACCCCTGTTTATGGGCATTTAGCTATGGTTACTGCTTTTGGTATTATAAACAATGCTATAATGAATTACTTTTAACGTAAGTCATTTTGCAAATGTGTTCAAGTGTTTGGAAGATAAATTTTAGAAATTTAATGACTGAGTTTTAATTTTTTATGCATTTAATAAGTAATTATGCACATAGATTGTAACAAAGTACATTCCCACCAGCTACATATGCAGTTTATCCCAGGACGTCTTCCCTACATACCCCAACATAGGATATTGTCAGGCTTTCCGCTCTCTACTGGTATGTTTGGGGAAAAATGGTATAGCAAGACAACTTCCTTTCCTTTACCCATTTTTCTGTTGGTGATTTTTCAAATTAGTGGCAGGAATACATTATGTAACTTAAATGAAATATCTCTTTGTCTATAATGGGCATTGTCTATGTTTATTTCTGAATTCAACCTGCTTTTTCCACTTGCTTTATGATACTTTTTAGCAGATTTATTACTGTGGCAGAAATTAATCAATCTTTTATTTATAAACTATTGAGTTGAGTAATAATTACAAAGCTCTTCCTCAATCTGTAGCTATGTTAATATAATAACTATCATTTTTATGGTTGTATTTTTCAATTTTTTAAAATAATAGATTTATTTGCTTTATTTGAAATTTTTCTTCAATCAATGTGGGAGGTTTGCATCAAAGTTCCTTGCCTTCCAAATGGTTCTCAATTATCCAAACAAATATGTAATAAAGTAAATGATTTTTTGCATTGATTCAGACATCACCTTTAATGTAGTACTCCAAGTTTGTATATTTATTTGTGTCTTCTTACAGTCTATTTGCTTTTCCACTGGTCTGTGTTTATGTACAAGGACTACAGAGTCTTCCTGAGAGTATTAAACTTTACACTGCTCATTAAGTTTACATGTATAATTTTTTTGGTATCTTATAAAGAGATTTTTAAAAATAAATGTTTGAACTATGTGTTTGTTGCATACATAAATGGTACTGATTTCTGTCTATTAATTTTGCACATTACTACCATATTAATTCATTCGTTGTTCAAAATAGTTTTTCAGTTTTTTTTCTCTTATATATTCCTGGTAAACCAATACATCATTTATTTAATCATAAATTTACCTCTTCGTTTCCAATTTGTATACCTTAACTTTATTTTGTTTACCTGTTTGGGTAAAATCTCCAAAACAATGTTTGATAACAGGAATAATAAGAGTGATTCTTTTAATATCTTTGACTGTAGGGCAAGAATATCAATTGTTAACCAATTAAGATTAATGATGGAGTTTGGGCTGAATGTTAGATTTTATTCTGTTAAGATTACAAAGGTGCTAGATCACCATTGTTTCTTATTATACTATAATAAAATTTTTGCTAATAAAAAAACAAAAAAACACAAAAATCAAAAATAGAAAACATCGACATAAATTGGGTTATTTCAAATATTTGTACCACAATAGAATGCAGCCATATAGAATAAAAAATATTACAAAGGATTATGCTTTATTTTGTAAATAAATATGTGTTGTTATATTTCAATTTTAGGAAAAAAGTCAATGGTAATTAATCTGGGACAGTTTTTTTCACCATATGATGTACCTTTCAATAGGGAAGTTAATGTGTCTTTAATTTTGAAAAATAAATCACCAGCTATATATTAAATATTTATTCCATTTTTAAAAATTTGGCTTTCTTCTTCACAAACTCCAAATTCTTATGCTGGTTCTAAATTACGTGTTTTTCATTTTACCTATAATCATTTTAAATTCATTATTTCCTTTTAAAACTTCTTATGTTAATCCCTATTGTCTTTATTGAGTATTTCACAATGTTTATTTTCCTAAATATTTTCTATTTGTTATTTTATATACATATATATATATATATAATCAATTTTCTCTCTCTTTTCTCTGTTCTACCAGCTTCTACTGCATATACACATATATAATTTTTTAAATTTTTTCCTGATTGGTTTTGTATCTTTTTGATTGTCTTATTCATAGATGTGATTGCTTTATTTAGCATTATTAAATGTGAGGCTCAATGTTTGTCTGGATCAAGTTTTCATCTGTTCTAACAATCTTCCTGCAATTGTACTCTGTTCATAGGTCTCCCTGTACTTTTCTCCACTCTCCCTCTTTTTTTTTTGTATTGCTTATTTTCAAAGTAGATAGATTTTTTCAGGTCCAACTTCAGAGGGAAAGTCCAGAGCAGTAATGAAGGTTGCCCAGTTTTCATAAAACAAACTTTCTCTCATTCCTTCTTTTACTTTCTGCAAATGTAATTTAGTTTTCTTTGGGGCAAAAAAAAAATGAGTGCTGGTGTTAGTCCACTATGAGGCCATACACTTTGCTATTTATTTGTTTATTTATTTATTTTTAAGACAATGCACTTAGATATCTCTGTTGCAAATAACTGATGCAGGAGGACAAAATGGGGGGCTATATATTTTTACTTGACATTATTCAGTAGAAATTTACATCACATAATTATTGTTGAACTATCCAGCTGATGTAACATGTCTTTAACCAATGCAAGAGAGGATTGGGATCACCTAATAAATTCTTTAGGGAATCAGCCGGAGGATTACTCTGAATATTAATGATAGGTACTAATACTTAAAACAATTTAAAATTTTATCTCCAATAATTTTTTCTATTTTCCAGGCATATAGTTTGAAATTCACAAATTGATTTACTTTAGAAATCAAGGGTTGAAATATGAAAATACATTGGATTAAGGTTATTAAGATAATGCCTTTGAGAAAAGGAGAAAAGTCTCTTCAGTCTCAAGTGTATATTTGCTAACCTTTCTGCAGGCTTCTCTCTGTGCCATTTTGTTCATTGATCTTACTTAATTAAAAGTGATGCGTGTTTGTGTATGTGCTATGAACTACATATATGAACATAGCCCTCATGTCTTCCTGCTTGTAATATAGCTTCTATTGGATGTAAGGATCATGTTAGATGCTATTTATTGTACACTTGCTTATCAAGAATACTTGCATTATACTGAGATTTTATAAACAAAACTTTATTTCTCTTTTCATTATTACATATATATCCATTATGATAGTTAGAGGACTTTGGTTTGTGTCATGGATTGAATGGTGTTATCCCAAAATTCATGTGTTGAAGTCCTAACCCCCAGTATGTCAGAGTGTGACTTTTTTTGGAGATCAGACCTTAAAGAGTTATATAAATTAAAGTGAGGCTGTTAGGGTGGACCCTAGTCTGATATGACTAGTGGCCGTATAGCAAGAAGAGATTAATACTAAAACACAGAGGGAACAGGATGGAGGACCAAAGACACTAATGGTGTCTCTGTAACAAGGAGAAATTTTAGATGACAGAGAAAAAACATACAGACAAACATAGATCAGAAGAGGGTATGAAGGAAGAGTGCCTGAACCTACAGGAGACTCCACAGGAAGAGGCTGTGGAGCAGAACTGGAATGAGAAAGGCATTGGCAGGGATTAAGCCCTGAGAGTCTCGGAGACCAACGAGAGGGTAGGTGAGCTGGCTAACATCCTGCTCCCTTGCATCTTGGACTGTTTGTGGGCTCCTGGGATGCTAGAGAAACCTTCTGCTGAAGGAAGCCCAGAGATTGCTGCTGCCAGTGAGTGGAGAGCTTCTTGCAGACAGGGTACCAGACTCTCACTACCCCCCTGGGGTGCCACCCACCTCACAGACCCAAGCTAGAGGGCAGGCGCCATATTGCTTCTCTACCAACTAATGTCTTTGTCCTCCCCAGGGGGCCTAAACCCCTCAGGTTCCATATTACTCATCCCCACACAGACATTTCCCAACTCCAGCCCAGACTGCAGAAGCCACAGGGGTTCGGTGGGTCTCAGGTGATATGCATGACTTCAGAGCCCTATCATTCTGGGTGGACTATCTCCCAGAGAGAGAATTAGAGATGACCAGAGGGTTGACCTTCCTGCACCTAGGCACTTTTTCACTCCTTCTCCTCTCCCACTCATGGCTGCCAAGAGAGAACTGAGCCAGCACATGGAGGCTTCCATAAGAATGGAGCTCAAACCTTTCCTTTTGGGGTCCTGCATCAGACTAATGGGTGCTCAGTCTATGAGTTCCCTGCCTGGGGGCCCTCCCTGGTGCTGCTTGCCCAGTAACTCCAGCAGAGCAAGACACACAATGAGGTGGAGGAACATTGAATCAGCCTGGGGACCCCATTGAGAGAGCCTTGGGACCAGTGTCCTTCTCCCTGGCATGGTCAGGTTTTGATCTCCAGGGCCCAGGGAATGAACCTGCAGGCCAGATCATGTACACCCAGGACTTGATCACATCACCTGGGGGCACAGAGGGGTTATTTGTGCATTAGTGTAGCAAGGTGTGGGTGCCTACAGGGGCAGATCAGGGAGGAGAGTGCAGAGTAAGTCCTAGCTGTAGAGCACTCATGGGGCACACCTCCTCCAACAGGAGGGCTACTCTCCCAGCTCAGGCCAGGGTCCTGGGCAGAGAACTTCCTGGCCTGCATCACAGTCATGGAGGAGCTCAGCTGGCTTGAAGTCCTGCCTATCAGCAGAGGCCTGGGAGAAACCACAGAATAAGAGACGATGGAAAGGAGTGAGGCCGGCTCCAGACTGGTAGACTGCAGGTCTCGGACAGCCCAAGCCCACACACAAAATTTCTTACTGAGCAGGGCCACTTCAGCTATGACCTGGCAGCTTTGTACAGAGGCAGGGAACAGAACTTTGCCCCCTGGTGAAAGCATTTGTGGAGCTTGAGGGCAGGCTCACCCAACCCAGCCAGGCCCAGCCTCACTCCCCCACCCCTCACTGCTAAGGTGAGAAATAAGGATACATCTTGAAGTCACAGAGCCCCACCCACCACCTGGAGCATTCAAGTGCTTCTCCTGAGGAAATACAGCTGGTCCCTGGGTGCAAAAACAGCATTACAGCTTGTTCCTCCCACCAAGTACCACTTACTGACAGGCAGATAAATTTGCACACTTATTTACTGCATTTACTGACTCATCATAAAGAGTATGGTCAATCCCACCCACAAGCATCACCTACCGGCTCAGATATTAAACTGGAGATGTCATTATATAAACAAAACAAAATCCAAAGGTAAGAAACAACAGCTACTCCAGATGGAAAGGAATCAGCAAAAGAACTCTGGAAGTGTGAAGAATCAAAGTGAAAGGACACCCCCAAGAGGGAACACCAGCTCTCTAGAAATGGAAACCAACCAAAATCAGAATATTGAAATGACAGATGAAGAATTTTGCACATGGATTGCAAGGATGCTCAATAAAATTAAGATAAAATAGAAACCCAACACAAAGAAACCCCAAAAACAATGCAGGAAATGAATGAAAAAAATCACTGAAGAAATTGAAATATTAAAGAAAAATAAAACAGAACTTCTGGAAATGAAAAATTCATTTAAGGAATTACAAAACACAGTGGAAATCTTTAAGAATATGCTAGATTAAGCAGAAAAAAGAATCTCAGAGCTTGAAGACAACATCATTCAATTCAACTAGTCAGTTGCAGAGATAGAGCAGAGAAATAAGAGAAAAGAGCAAAGCCTACAAGAAATATGGGATTATGTGAAGAGGCCTAACGTAAGAATCATAGACATCCCTGAGGGTGAAGAAGAAAATACACAAGGGTTGGATAATATATCTGAGGAAATAATGGAGAAAAATTTAACTGGATTTGCTAGAAATCCAGATATCCAGGTACAAGAAGTTCAAAGGACTCCCATGAGATTCATCACAAAGAGGACAACACCTTAAGACATAGTCATCAGACTGGCAAAATAAGCATGAAAGAGGCCGTCCTACAAGCCGTAGGCAAATGCAGCAGGTAATTTATGAAGGGAAAACCCCTCAGAATAACTGCAGACTTCTCAACTGAGACCTTACAAGCTAGAAGGAATTGGGGCTCCATTCTCAGTATTCTCAAAGAAAATAATGCCCAGCCTAGAACTGTGTACCCTGCAAAACTAAGTTTCATATATCAGGGGGAAATAAAGTCTTTATTGAACAAGAAAACACTCAGGGAATTTGTCAAAACAAGACCTTCCCTGCAAAACTTCATTACACAGATCAGCACAATAGACATGCACCTGTGAAAAACCATCCAAAAGCAAAAGGTCAAAAGCAGGTACCACAGTGGCTCAAGACATAAAGAAAGCAACAAAGTACTACTCAACAGGATGAACAGAAATCCACCTTACTTATCAATTCTTTCAATAAATGTGAATGGCTTAAACTGCCCACTAAAGAGACACAGGCTGGCCAAAAGGATAAATATACACAAACCAAGTATATGCTGCCTTCAGGAAACACATCTAACCCACAAAGACTCATTCAGACTCAAGGTTGGAAGGGATGGAAAACAATATTCCATGACAATAGAAACCCAAAGAAAGTTGGTGTAGCAGTTCTCATATCAGAAAACATAGTCTTCAAATCAACAAAAGTAATGAAAGCCAATAATGGTAATTATATAATGGTAATGGGAACAATTCAACAAGAAGACACAATTCTAAATATTTATGCACCCAACACAGGTGAGTCCAGATTAATAAAGCAAATATAACTTGATCTAAACAAAATGATAAACAACAGCACCGTAATAGCTAGAGATTTCAACACCCCACTGACAGAATGGGAAAGATTCTCCAAACAGAAAATAAACAACAAATCATGGACTTAAACAGAACTCTAGAACAAATGGAACTGAAAACAGTTACACAACTTTCTACCCCAAAATCACTAACTGTGTAGTTCTTCTTAACAGTTCATGGGACATTCTCTAAAATTGATGGTATCCTAGGCCACAAAACATGTCTCAACATTTAAAAAAAAATAGAAGTTATACCAGGCATCTTCTGAAACCATAGTGTAATAAAATTAGAAATAAACTACAAGAGAAACACTCATCTCTACACAAAGTCATGGAAACTAAACAACCTACTGATGGTCCATTCTTGGGTCAAGGACGAAATTAAGAAAAAAATCAAAAGATTCTTTGAACTGAATGATAAATGAGACACGTTATCAAAATCTGTGAGAGACAGCTAAAGTAATCTTAGGAGGAAAATGCATAGCATTAAGTGCCTACATCCAAAAGACAGAAAGACCCCAAATTAACAGTCTAATGAATCGACTCAAAGAACTGGAAGAGGAAGAGCAAATCAATCCCAAACCCAGCAGAAGAAAAGAAATAACAAAGATCAGAGCAGAACTAAGTGAAATAGGTAATAAAAGAACTATATAGAAGATTAATGAAACAAAAAGCTGGTTCTTTGAAAAGGCAAACAAAATTAACACGCCTCTTGCTAGATCATCCAGAAGCAGAAAAGAAAGGACTGTAATAAACTCAATCAGGAATGAAAAGGAGAAATTACAACACATACCACAGAAATACAGAATATCATCAGTGAATACTATAAAAATCTCTATGTACATAAACTTGAAAATGTGAAGGAAATGAACAAATTATTAGAAACACACAGCCTACTTAGGCTCAATCAGGAAGAAATAGAACTCCTGAACAGACCAATGTCAAGTACTGAAATTGAAGCAGCAATAAAAAACTTTCCAAAAAAGAGAGTCCTGGACCAGATGATTTCACATCTGAATTCAACCCAGACCTACAAAGAAGAATTGGTGCCTATCCTGCAGAAATTATTCCACAGTATTGGGAAGGAAGGAATCCTCCCCAGCACTTTTTATGAAGCCAACATTAACTTCATACCAAAGCCAAGAAAGGACTCAACAAAAAAAAGCAAACTACAAACCAATAACCTTCATGAATATAGATGCAAAAATTCTCAATGTAATCCTAGAAAATCAAATTCAGCTGCTATTAAAAAAAATAATCAATCATGACCCAGTGGGCTTCATCCCAGAGATGTAGGGATGGTTCAATGTACACAATCTGTAAATGTAACCCTCCACATAAATAGAAATATAAACAAAGATCATATGGTCCTCTCAATAGAAGCAGAAAAGGCATTTGACAAAATTTACCACCCTTTTATGATCAGAACCCTTAACATAATAGGCATAGACAGGACTTACCTCAAAATGATCAAACCCATATATGACAAACCCACAGCCAACATCATAGTGAATGGGGAAAGTTAAAAGCATTCCTAATTAGAACTGGAACCAGCCAAGGTTGTCCTCTATCACCAGTTCTCTCTTCAACATAGTGCTGAAAGTCCTAGGCAGAGTAATCATACAAGAGAAACAAATCGGGGGCATCCATATAGGGTCAGAAGTGGTCAAACTATTGCTGTTTGCTGATGATGTGATCTTTTCTCTAGAAAATCCCAAAGATTCTCCCAAGAAACTACTGAAATTGATAAATAAGTTCAACAAACTCTCAGGTTACAAAATCAAGGTACACAAATCAGGAGCATTCCTATATGCCAATAACAGTCAAACTGAGAACCAAATCAAAGGCTCAATACCCTTCACAATAGCAACAAAGAAAATAAAGTACCTAGGAATATTTACCTAAGGAGGGGAAAGACCTCTATAGGGAGAACTATGAAACAATAAGGAAGTAAATGGCAGAAGACATAAACAGACGGAAAACCATACCAAGCTCATGGAGCAGCAGAATCAACATTGTTAAAATGTCTGTACTACTACTACTATCTGTAGATCACATATAAAGTGATCTACAGATTGAATGCAATCCCTATTAAAATACCAACATCATTTTTCACAAATCTAGAAAAAATATTTGCACCCTTCATATGGAACTAGAGAAGATCCTGTATAGCTAAAGCAAACTTAAGCAAAAAGAACAATTGGGAGGCATCAATCTACCAGACTTAAAGCTATACTGCAAGGCTATAATAACCAAAACAGCCTGGTACTGGCACAAGAACAGAGATATAGAGAATGGAATAGGAATGAGAACCCAGATATAAAACCATCATCATATAGCCATCTGATCTTTGACAAAGCAGACAAAAACATACACTGGGGAAAAGAATCCCTATTCAATAAATGGGGAAAATTGGATAGCCACAAGTGGAAGACTGTAACAAGATACATACTTTTCACCTCTCGCAAAAGTCAATTCACAATGGGTAACAGACTTAAACCTAAAGCATGAAAACATAGATGGGCAACAGACTTAAACCTAAGGTGTGAAAATATAAGAATTCTAGAAGAAAATGTTGGAGAAGCTCTTCTAGACATTGGCCTAGGCAAAGAATTTATGAAGAAAACCCCAAGGACATTCACAGCAACAAGAAAAATAAATAAATGGGACCTACCTGATCAAATTAAAAAGCTTCTGTGCAGCCAAAGAAATTGTCATGAGAGCAAACAGACAACCTACAGAATGGGAGAAAATATTCACATATTACACATCCGATAAAGGGCTGATAACTAGAATCTATTTAGAACTCAGGAAAACCAGCAAGAAAAAAATCAATCAACCCTATCAAAAAGTGGGCAAAGGACATAAACAGAAACTTTTCAAAAGTAGATAGATTAATGGCCAACAAACATATGAAAAAATGCTTAACAACTCTAATCATCAGGGAAATGCAAATCAAAACCACAATGATATATCACTTATCCCCAGTGAAAATGGCCTTTATCAAAAAGTCCCAAAACAATAAATGTTGGTGTGGATGCAGAGAGACAGGAACACTCATACACTGCTGGTGGGACTGCAAAGTAGTGCAACCTCTGTGGAAAGCAACATGGAGATACCTTAAACAGATACAAGTAGACCTACCATTTGATCTATCAATCCCATTACTGGGCATCTACCCAAAAGAACAAAA
The DNA here is from genome assembly GCF_020740605.2 of Lemur catta. Taxonomy (NCBI): domain Eukaryota; kingdom Metazoa; phylum Chordata; class Mammalia; order Primates; family Lemuridae; genus Lemur; species Lemur catta. The sequence goes on along the minus strand of NC_059138.1, from coordinate 95,955,784 downwards.
GACATTCTATACAAAAAGACACCCACACTCGAATGTTTATAGCAGCCCAATTCACAGTTGCAAAGATGCAGAAGCAACCCAAGTGCCCATCAATACATGAGTGGATTAATAAAACGTGGTATATGTATACCATGGAGTACTACTCAGTCACAAAAAAAATGACAAACTACCTATTGTATTATCCTGGAGGGAGCTGGACCCCATTCTTTTAAGTGAAGTATCACAAGAATGGAAAAACAAACACCACACATACTCACTATTAAATTGGTACTAATTGATCAACTCTAATGTACACACATGGGAAGTGACATTCATAAGGTGTTGGGCAGGTGGGATGGGGAGGACGGGATGGGTAAATCTACACCTAATGGATCGGGTGTGTGCTGGCATGGAGATGAGTACACTTGTTGGGAAGTGCAAAGGCAATTTATGTAATCAAAGTGTTTGTACCTCCATAATCCTCTGAAATAAAAAAAAAATTAAATTAAAAAAAAGACTAAAACAGAGAGGGGAAAGACCACGTGCAGAAACAGGGAGAAGACAGCCATCTGCATGCCACAGAAAGAGTCTCCAGGAGAAACCAACCCAGCCAGCACCAAGGTTGCAGACTTCTATCCTCCAGAACTGTAGGAAAATTAATTCCTATTGTTTAAGCCTTTCAGTCTTTTTTATGACAGCCACAGCAGATAAATACAGTTTACAAGTTCTTTGTGGATGTTATTATATAACAAGAAAAAAGGGAATACAAAGATGGTCAATGCAAGGAAAAGATAAAATTATGTGTCTCCAGGGATATTAGTAGCAAGAGTTAAGGTCTCTTCTTTCTAAATTGTTTGCCATTAATCTCTCATAGTCCTAAAGCTACTGTGATGTCTCTTCCCCACCCACCATCAGCCTCCGACTCTCAGAAAACCGATTTCAGCAACCTGGGAGACATCTGTAGTCTTAGTTTTGGTCAGGAGTCTCACTGTGGTGTTAATTACGTGTGTGTGTGTGTGTGTGTGTGTGTGTGTGTGTGTGTGCATTTAAATGTGGCTTTAGGTCAGTTAGCCCAGCTATGGCCTGGGAGGAGTGATTACAGGCCTAACAACTTCCCACATTTCATCTACTCTGATAAAGTTCATGAGCACTTAGTTTTTTAAATCAAAAAGAAAAGAAAGAACAGTCACCATGCCCTGCTGTCCTAATCATTAAGGTGCATTTCTTTCTACTCATTTTTCTAGGCTTCCCTATTTTTGTGGTTTTAATTATATTTATACAAGTTCACTTTTTCTCTTAGTAAAATAAAATATGTTTTCCCCATTTCTCAATTATTTCTTGTTCATTCACTTACAAATAGAATATCTCACCCAAAACAAAGGCTGTAATATAAAATGTTTCTCCTATTTGGGGGCATTTAGAAATTTTATGCAATTTTCTATTGTGGCTACTGCTGGAGTGAACAGATGGAGGATCCTTTTCATTGTTTTCAGTACGTGCCTGTTGATAATCCGCGAGCCTGGGCCCCTGGTGAGGCCGAGTGAGGTGCCCTGTCTGTGCAGCCCGGCGCCGTCCGTGTGGCCGCTCCGCGGGAGGCGCGTCTCCACAAGCCCTTCACCATCTGCGTGTCAGAAAGTCATCTCTTGTTCTGTTGAATTAATTTGTGATGTTAAGTGTTATATAGCATATTTCTATGCTTATCAGGAGAATAGGCATAAAAAGTAATCTCTGCTCCTTAAAAATATAAGAAATGGATGTTATGTAATATGCTGTAGAGATCATATTCATAATTTATCAAAAGAATAAGTATAGAAAAATGATCTTTGCTCTCTTAAGTATAATAACATAAACTGTATTTTATTGGTACATTCTTAGATTATAGAATGGATATAATAAAAATATAATGAATATAATGAAACAAAACATCTTATTTTTTTTAAATGAAAATAAGAAATACCTTTACCGTCACATGGTGTGGATGTAAACTCGAACTTTCTTGCTTTTAGTCCTGTACAAATCCCTCATGACAGTGCTTGTATATTGATTAATCTATGTCTATTTTTTGCCTTTCTTGCTACATACCAGATATTATATCTTCTTGCAAAATTAGGCAAAGCCTATACATATATAATTAGGTCAGATGCTTCTTATTATTGTCTCTGCAACAGAAACACTTATGTTCAATACACACATAAGGCAACTAAAAACAATTTATTTTTTTGAATCAGAGCAATGCAAACAAAACACATAATGTAACACTTTTACACTTGGTAAACATGACAAGAATGAAAACCTCTATTAAAATGACATGTTAGAGAGGATGTGGACTAATAGAATCACTTATACATGACTTTTTAAAATTATTTGGCATTGCCTACTAAATTTGAAATTCACACACTCCATAAGACAGCAATGTCATTTTGAGGCAAATATCCAAGAAAAATTACTGCACATTCTAATCAGATTTTAAGACAATGTACACAGCAGAATGCCTAAAATAACAAAAAAGTGGAAACAATCCAGATGCCCATTAATAATACAAAAGATTATTAAATCATCATTTATAGCCAGAATAACACACTCCATTCCAAATGAATGATCTCCATCTCCATGTAATGACAATGATAAATAACTTTGCAATAGGATATTGAGTGAAAAAAATCCAGAAAAAAACAAAAAATACACAATATTCTTTTTATAAAAATTAAATGCAATTAAAACTAAATTTCATATTATTTAAACACACATAGATATCTATAATAGATGTATACACATATTTGTGTACATACACATATATATGTGAATATGTATATGTATCAAAATAATTTAAAAATTAACGATATTAATTACTAAGGTGGAAACAGCTGAGGAAATCAGCTTCTCAGTAATCAATAAAAATGCATGCCACGTAATCTAAAAAATTGAAATATCTGAACTACCTAGGAGGTTCCTAATATTTTACTCCTCTGCACACTTACTATATACCTTTTGCAGATATTCAGTATTTCAAATTCAGAAGAAAATACTGTAACCCTTTTATACACCCTAAATGTTTTACTGGAAAATGCTGGAACCTCTTTTAAATGTGTATCATTATCACTTCTTTTAAATGGTCTTTTTTACGTTTTCTAGTCAATGATAAGTGGCTTTTTCCTCTTTGCTGAGTCACCAGGGCTCATCTCCTTGTAGTGTCACAAGGGCCAGCCTCTCTGTTGACCCTAAGACAAACTGTGGAGGGACACTTGACTCAGGTATAAAAGAAGACTTATCACTTCCATGTATCAAGGAAATGGTATGTGGTGGTCCTTAGTCTCTGGCTGTTAAGCCATCTCCCCCCCCACAATTTGTGCAATGTAATTTGTGAATTTGCAAATGTGTGCATATTTGCATGTGTATAACATTCTGTGTGTGTGTGTGTGTGTCTGTGTGTGAGTGTATAATTATGATATTTTGATTTTGGTTCTATTCTTCCCCATAAGAAATAACATGGAATGGTATAGGGAAGAAGTATGCATGTTCACATAAATATTTTTTTCAAAAGACTACCTTGTAAGTTGGGCATAGGTACAAAGTGTTCATTATCTTTAATAAGGATGAATAAAGAAAGCACAAAAGAATGAGAGAGAAAAATAAGTACAAATAGACTACAGATAGCAGATTTTCTTGAACTAGTGATTAGCGTTAAATTGTGCAACTGAGTTCTATAATCATTTCACAAATATTCCTTGAGTTCTGATTTTATAATAGGTACTAGTTAGGTTTTAGAAACATAAAAATAACATATTAAAAATTCTAACTGCTGAAAAGAGAGTGGGAGCAGATAATTTTAGAGAAATTGTTATAATAATATGTGATTTTGATGATTGAGTTATGCCCAAGTAGACATTTGTCAGCAAATATTCACTTTTACAGATGAATCTTAGAAATAATTTAGCTCCAGAAAGTTATACAGTCTCTAGAAAATTGATCTTCCTCAGGACATATTTTGGTTTTGACAATATTTATTTTATCATTTTAAATGGTCATGCTAAAAATTATTTTAATAGTCAATACACTGCTCTTAACCAAAACTGAAGTGAATTTTTTTCAGAGAAAGTTATTATTATTTATAATGAAAGTATAAAATAAAATAAGAATATGAATTATAAAACAAAGTCATATAAGGTCAATTTTTCTTTTTTTTGGGGGGTGGCTGCTGGGAAGGGGTCTCACTATGCTGCCCAGGCTGGATCAAACTCAAACTCCTGGGCTCAAGCAATGCTTTCGCCTCAGCCTTTTGCACATAAGGTCAATTTTAATTAGTTACAATGTGAAATAGAAGCAATTTCCCGACACCCACATATAAGTTAGTATATACTATTGTTTTCATATGCCTATAGCAAAGTAGAAAAAATGTCAGTAATAAATTTTTTGAAAAAATTTTAAATATCCTTATGTTTTATCTGGAATATTGTAGTATTATTTCCTCACTTACTTTCCAAATAGTGTTATCTGTACTTCCTAAATAATCTACATGCAACTGCATCCTTGCCTCAAGGCCTTTTGTTGGGAGACCCCAAATGATAAAGATTATACTTTAAGCCAAGAGCACAGTCCTACTCAAGAGACTATAGCCCAGGGTCTGCGTGATGAATGGAACCAGGAATTACCCAGGAAATAACGTCCGAATAAAACAGGATGGTCCATGGGGCAGACTCTTGATTGTACTAAATTTAATCATGCTTTCCATAGAAACAATGAGAAAATTTTGAGACAGACATTCTTTGAAAATCATTGTAACACTAGTATTTTCATATCAGTGTATTTGAGTTCATTATAAGGACACAATTTTTTTTTGTAATTATAAAACTGTTTCCCCAAAAAAACTTCTATTACAATACTATTTTTTGAAAATTCTCAGTCTCATTTGATTTTTCTGAACATAATTTTCTAAGAGTAAGTTGAAAAACTCATCTTTCTTCTCACTCCAATCGATTTTCTGCCCCAAGAAGAAATGACTGTGGCTGCAGTTCTGGTGTCCTGCTGTGATGAGTGACTAAGTCCCCTCATTCATCTCACACTATTTTAAAGTAATAATATCACTTACAATTTGCGTAGCCTTTCTGCCTCTGTTCAAATGCTTTTGGAGATGGACAGTTCACCAACGCATTTTACTGTGGATCATTCATAATTCTTAGACGATTTTCCTTTAAATTAAAAGTAAGTCTGACCAAGCTCAGGCAATTCCTTGGCTTACATGGTTTGAAACATGTTCCAGAGCCTTTCAATTCCTATCTCTGTTAACACTTCAAATTGGCTGAGGTTAAACGTAGATGCTTTCCAAATGTTAGCTATAAGCTGTGAAGCAGCTTCAAATATCGTGAAAATAAAATAACATAATTAGAACATCATGCACAGATGGTCAAAAGAGTGTCCAAGGAAATAATGCTTTTGGTGAATACAAACCAGTAGAGTTTCCCAGATGCTTGCCATGTAAACAGGTGCTTATGAAAACGCTAAGTCCTTTCACATCTCTGATCTGATCAGTGACATAACTAAGAGGAATGAGCATTGTCTGGAACAAATAGGAGGTTATCCACACAGAACATTTCTTAAACTCTCCAGTTTTTGTTTTACCTCATACAGAACCAAAATTTGGATCTCGAGAGAGACAAATTTATAATTTTATGCATATTATGGCAAAATGCCAATGACACTAGCTTATTTGTTATGTCCCTCAAAAGAACCACTCTGACAGTTTTAGGACATCAGAGCTATAAATCCTATCCCATGGAGATAAAAGAACCTCCTCTTCCTAGCTGCCTTTAAGGTAACCGGCACTGTGTTGAATCATTTATAAAGGGCACATAGACATATTACATCAATAGCATATTTGAGGCAGAATAATTTATGTGTGTGTGTATATATATATAGTCAGAGAATTCTGTTTTTTTAAATTAATACACTTTAAAGCAAAGATATTGAGCAAAAATAAGATCTTTATATATATAGTATTTGCTATTATTATTTTCTCCTAAATTTACAAGACCAAACTCTGTGTTGGTCATAATTTATGGCATATTTAACAACTTCAATAATTTGTCAGTTCATGCTTTTTCATTAAAACAGTTGGGAAGTACTAGAAATGAGTATCCTGCCATATTATTATGACATCCCATAAAGTTTATGCTTGAGGTTAATATATGTCCTAAAGAAAGGTCATATTTATAAGATGAGCACAGAATGACTAGAAAAATGTTTTTTTACAAATTGTTAAGAGATACAACATGGAAAGAAAAAGGCTGTAGGCTTGTGGCTTTCAGCATGGGTTCATGCGTCCTATCTGCTGACTTTTTTCAAGGGCTGAGTGTGACTGGAAGATTTACAGTCAGTACTTAAATATAAGTGACACACTTTCCCCTTGAGGCAAACTAACAGGCCTGGCATTTATAGAAAATAAGCTGTGGTATCATTTTGAGATAATGTATCCCCAATTCTCTTTGTTAGTTAAAAAAGTATTAGTTAATCTAGTTATTATGGCATATCAATCACATGCACACAGTCAGTTACAAGTCTAAGTGACACATGTAGTATGGTTTACAGACACTTTACAGACAAGGCAGAATTATTTTTTCAGTTTGAGAAGTTACTAAACCTGTGTTACTATCAGTTTGTTTTTCTGTAGAAAGATATTCATAATCTCCTTCTTTCCGAGTTGGTGTGAGGTTAAAAATGACAGCTGACAGTTTTACTCTGTGCATGCCTGGCGGGTGAGGCTGCCAGGCCCAGGGCGCAGGGAGGAACCAGCTCTGTGACATACGCCACGTGCTGTGTCCCTCCACACCACGTGATTGTCTCAGGGACTCACGTCTACTGTACGTGGGATTACTGGATTAACATTCACATCCTTCGCTCGGGCTCAGCTTTTGCATTTTCCAGCATGGATTAAAATAAATTTTAGATCCTTTCCGAGAAACTGCTTTCACCCCAACTGCCGACCAGGAAACACCAGAGCAGAGCTGGGAAGGCGCGTCGCTGCGGTGAAGCCCACCCGCCCGCGGTGCGGGAGCGGGGAGCGGGGAGCGCCATCTCTGCCTTGCCCGCAAGGCCGGTGCAGGCGCGGGCGCGGGGCGGCGGCGCCGGTGGGGGAAGCCGAGCGCGAGCCACGGTCTATGGGGACCAAGGCTGAGGACCGCGGTCTCGGCAGAGTCCCACAGCCCGCCCCAGCGAGAGCCGCCGATGCTTCCTGAGGGGTCCGTGAGGCACCCTGAGCCACTCTGTCCAGTGCAATGGCGCAATCGAGCCCTTTCTCAGAAGCGATAGGTCTGTAAAGAGAAGTCACGCATTTGGGGACCATAGGATTCTGCAGACACCAGCTTGGTGTCCTTGTCTCTGGTGGCTATGACTCTGCCCGTGTGGATTCATTGCTTCTGCAGAATGAGTGGGATTAGCCTTTTGAGGCTCTTCATTTATAGCTCTTAGATTTTTTCTCCTAATCCCATCGCTTGAATTTTTATCCCACATTATATACAAGTAAATAAACTTGTATGTATACTGTGCTAGAGCTTATAAAGGGAAGTTTTTATTTTATTTTTGCAAACAGCTGAGACACATAATAAATGACAATAAGATTATATTATTCCCACTTAATGCAGAGTGTTTACCCCGCAATAGCCCCTTTGCTTACTCGGAGGCAGGCATTTCCCCTTTGTTTTCCTTGAATTATCAGTAGATCCCTATACCTCTTTAAACTCATCTATTGACCTCTGGTTCACAGATGTTTACGTGATTTCTCTCCTCAAGGTTGAGAGATGGGAAAGTGGCCACTAAAGGAGTCTGGAATGATCCCTGCAGGCACCGTGCAGCAAGTGGACAAGCGCAGCCACGTGGGGCTAAGCCCTCCTTCCACACCTGCCGCCCCTCCTCTGTGTGGGTGATCTGTCTTGATGACCTGGCTTTTCTGTCATTCTCACTAGCCAACAACAGATAAAAGATCATTTATTTTTCACTTCCCTCTAGTCATCAATTTTCCTACCTCAGAGAAAGAATAATAACTTTCAGTTAAATGCATCGTGAAAGTCTGAAAATCAAATGAACCAATCTCTCAGACTCACTTAGCCTCACCTAAACACTGGCGTCCAATGCGCTTGAATTTCATGACCACACCCTCCCAATTTCCTCCTACCTCTCTGGATATCGTCTCGTGACCAGCTTTGATAGTTAGATTTGAGCCAGCTTTCCTTTGATATTTTTTTCTTAAATTCTGGCATTTTTCAGAATTCTGTCTTAGATCTGCTGTTCTTTCATTCCATGTACTTTCTTAATGAACTCATCAACTCCAGAGACTTTCATCATCATGTGTATGCCAATCATTCTCCTAAATCTATTTCTTTTTCACTTATCTCTTGAGATTTAATAAGTTACACCTAGCTATGATGCTGCCACGTGGTCCCCAGCAGGCGGGCCAGACGCAGAGTTTCAGATTTGCGTTTTCACGCCGTGTCCCTGCGTTTCTCCCGCAGTATTCCCCGTTGTCCTCTAGCACGTAGGTTAGAAAAGTAGACTCCTACTTGTTTTCCCTATGCTTCTACAACTATAATTCTACTCAAAATAGCCAGATGCTAATTTTATTTCTTCCGTACCTTTCTGATGTATGTGCCTGTTTTCATCCACGCTACTAGCACTACAGAAGGCGCAGCGCACATCGCTCCCCACCAGGACTGAAGCGGACCAATCAAAATTACCTTGGTGACCCCAGACCTACCACTGAAAATCCTTCAGTGATTTTCCGCTGTCTGTGCTAAGTTCCTCTTTCCTTAAATGTCTTGTAGAATTCTCTGCGGTCTTTGCCTTTTTACCTCCCCAAGCTGTATCTCACCGCCCTTACCTGCAAACTATGTTTCTAATGGATACTAGTGCTTCATTTCCCCTCTCGGTTCATGCTTTATTTTGTATGGAAACTTCCTACACGGTGATTTATTTCCTGAAAAACTTCACTTTTACCATGTTCTCTCTTACTATCTGTCTCTCTTTAACCTTAACTTACATATCACTTCTCAAGGAAGACTTTTTCTATTCTCTTGGAGAGTTCAGCTCTCCCTGGTACATGTTTTCATAGTTTCCTTTTTTTCTATCCTCTATTTCACTTTTTAAATATATGTTTTTAATTTTTTTTTAATTCTTTCACTAGGTGTTACCCTTGGAGGGACAAAACCTCTGTCTACCATGTTCACCACAGGCACATAAGAGCCTGTTGTATAATAAAGAATTTTTTTGGTCTTTGTCCTGGGTTTCTTAGAAGGAGTTTCTAAACCCTAGGAATTTTCTAAATAATAGGCATGTCTTTGTTATTCTTGGTAGGCCTGTGGCCCACACCTGAGTTTATGTATAGCACTGACTCAGAATGGGGTCTGGTCACATCAGAAGAACTGATCATGGGACTGCAGGGTGGAGGATCCGAGCTGCATGGAATTAGCCCAACCTCCAGTCAAGGGAGGGGAGCTGGGATTGAGGTCAGTTACATCCCATGGCCAGTGATACGACCAATTCCACCTAGGTAAGGAAACCCTATGAAAAGCCACATTGGTGAGCTCTCTGGCTCATGTACACGCTAGTGCATTGGAAGGCTGACAGGGAAGAGGACTTGAGAGCTCTGCATTTGGGATCTTCCCAGACTTTGCCTGTGTGTCTCTTCATTCATCTGGTCCTGATTTCTATCCTTTAAAATGAAACTATAATCATAGGTACAGTGCTTTCCAGAGTGCTGTCAGTCACTCTAGCAAGTTATCAAACATGAAGGGATTGTGGAAATGCCCAAATGTGCAGCCAGTAGATCAGAAGTGTGGGTGGCATCTGAGTGACAGCAGTCTTCTTGGGGACTGTGACTTGGAGTCCGCGCTGACTGCAGGTGCTTAGCACAGAACTGCAGTGCAGTACTGTCCAGGCACTTTTAAGTCTTTACTGGAGGAATGAATAAATGTATGAATGAATTAAAGACAGAGTCTCTAAACTGTCAGAAAGAATGGGAGTCTTCAAGCAAAGTGTATATATTTCTTCTTGTGTCGGCAGATTTCCAACATGGTCGCTGAGATTCTGGTCACTGGTATATGTGCCTTTCCCTCTGAGTATTAGCAAGACCTTGAAAATAATGGGATAGTCATTTTGATGAGGTTACATTATGAGACAAAGGAGATGAGATAGTCACTCCTTTTATATTAATATAAGACCCCATTTTAGAAGACTGAACAGAGATTCTTGTTGGTTTTCAAGAAATAAGCTACCACCTTGTGAGAATGCCACAGGGGTAGAACCTGGCAGCCTCTGGGGGTTGAGAGTGGGCCCCACCCAACCATCAGCAAGAAAACAGGGATCTCATTACTGCAGCTGCAAGAAACAAACTTTCCAATAACCCAAATGAGCCTGAAAGAGGACTACAAACTCCAGATGAGAGAAGAGACACCTTGGTTTCAAATTTGTGAAACCCTGAGCAGAAAGTGTCACCACCCTGTGCCTGGATTTCTGATTCACAAAAACTGCCAGGTAATAAATGGGAATTGTACCCCACTGATGTTGTACTAATTTGTTACTAGACAATAGAAAATGAACACACTTTTTCACCTACATTTATCCATTAAAGAAAAAAAGAATTATTATCAACTTTGATGTTCTATTTTATACCCAAACTAGAAAGCAATTATTTTATGTTGCTGATTAAAGGAAATTTCATGTTTTGATATTCAGCTAAGCATTTGGAAAATTGATATCTTCCAAGAAAAATTAAGATGAAAATTATGTTTTCTTCATGGTATCTTAAAATATAATAGATAGCTCAGAACTGAACATTCATACATAGAGTGCCTTACACATGAAGAGATACATGAAGGAAAAGAAGCAGTCCTATACACAAGCCTTAATTTCAAGTGTCTAATTTTTCAGGTAGGAACATTCATTTACAAAACCTTCACAAGTTAACAATAGTACAAATGTGACTTATTTAAAGATCATGCTCCTGGGCCAGTAGGCTAGATCTCCTGTCAATAACACAGAGCAAACACAAACCTGGAAACAAAATGTTCTAAGAATAAAGAGGAGCTTGAGGAATAAGTATAGGAAGGAGTAATTAGAAGGTTTTAGAATGAGGGAGCACACGGCATGCACTTGTGATTAGGGTATTGGATATGTGCTTTGACAGCATTGATTGTCTTCTTCAACCTTTTCTCCCAGGAGCCTTGTAATAAATGGATCATTATCACTCTGTTCTTAAATCTGGAGTACAATTAATGCAGCATAAGATCAAAGAATTATCTAAGCAAAGAGCAAATAATTGCCCAGATAGTTTCAGTTGCCTGGTTAGTCCTTTTCACATAGCTGCATATTTGCTGCTTACGAAATGTGGGCAGTATTTAGTGTTGAGTAGTGCTTGTTTTTATTTAGTTTTGGGGGTGCATTCTGTTTAAAAATCAAAGCTTGCTTGCTGTGAACACCATTACACGCTGTTTAGATATTTTAAGTTTAACTACATGCCAGTTGGAACTCCTACTATTAGATAAGCATGCCATCCATGCTATCTGTGATTGGGTGAAAATGTTGAACAGAATATGGTCAAGGGTGTTGACATAAATCATTTCATAGAGAATCTGGTTCACTGGGCATTTTTTTCTTACTCATTGTTCTGTGACTGATTATCCATTTTTTATTTCTGTCACAAGTATGAGCACAAACAAATTCTCAGGGATCTTGAAAGATGATATTGTTAAAATTCAAGTAAACTACAATTCCCAGTAGTTCTTGAAAGTGTGAACTTATAAAAATTTCTTGGAAATAGACATGTCAAAGAATAACCAGCAATTTATGTAACATCAACATTTGTAACCCTATAATATTCTGAAATAAATAAATTAAAAAATGGACAGTTCTGGCTTTAGCTTTCTTTTGTAAGATTTAGATAATAGCTCGTGCAGTTGGCCAATCCTTTGGCTTGTGCATGATGACTATTCCATACACACTTTGTGCTGAAGCATTTTTTAAAGTGTCCAGCTATTTGTCCAATTCCAAATGTTCTTACTCTGGGTATTTTTCCTTCTTCCTCTCAGCCCCTAAACACCAAGGGAAAAAAATGAGATGTTATATCTACATCCCATTTACAAAATATGTTTACTCTCTCTGCCTAGTTTCAGTTTGTTGTATTATTTTTGAAATATTAAAGTGTATTTTCTGTATTTTGTAATCACTTTCAACATAGTTTTTAAATTTGATGGTATACTTTAATTTGCACTGAGAAAATGTGGTAGGCCTCTACCTCTGCATAGTCCCACAGCTTCATGCATTTCAAACTGGTGAAATGAAGCTGCTAGGACAATGGTGTTATTTATTATGGCGCATTATCCAATTGCACTGCACCTGTCTGGATCATAGGTTTGCAATAATGCAATGAAAATGATTTGAATGGGTCATAGGTCTAATGTGTTAAGCACATAAACAAAGACTGCCCAGGGAAAGTGTTAATCCATGCTCATTAATTTTTAAATTCACATTCTGCAAGTTCATCCAAAAATTTATGAAGCACATCAGAGTTTGGCTTCGACAGCAATAGAGACATACTGAAACATATGGCTGGGGGGCAAGCTAGAGTCCTTGGCAGTGCTCCTGTAGACAGACAGGTGAAGTGAAACCCATTAGGCCCTCCACCGTGGCCGTGAGAGCCAGAGCCCACAGAAGAGAGATGCTGCCCAGTGTCTCTGAAACCGTGAAAGGCAAAGGAGACTCATTTCAATTACTTCCACAGAGAATATCACTGCCCCAGTCTGGTGGGTTCTGTTTATTAGAGTTCATCTTTATGCATGATCATTTAAATCAGATAAAATCCATCTACCTTATTTTTCCATGTTCCATGTATATACATAGATACGTGTATAATTCGTATGCATTATATATACACACATGAATTTGCATAATATATTGTGCAAATTATAAAAAAACATACTATATATTTTATAATTATAAAAGTGTATTTCAGTTTGTTTTATTTAGTAACGACAAACACTCATTTGACACTAGCATTATTTTAATAATCTCATTTTTAATGGTAATAAGGTGATTGAATATAATTTTTTTTTAAATGTTGGTTTAACACCTAGTGATATGTACTAGTCTGGTTATTTTAATTTGGTACTTTCCTCCAGTGGATATTTATTTAGAATGGAAATTTATGAATGTATAAGGATACAAATGGAAGATTGAATAATCATAGTCATTTCTCCATAACATACACTATTATAGCATTTAGAAGTAAATATCCATCTTAAGTTCTGTCAATTTTTCTTGAAAAAATAGAAATACTTTAAAAAATAAAAATAAATGTATACAATAATTCCTTTTATATGTTTCATATGTATTTCATATGTTCATAGATTAGAAAAGTAAACATTTCATTTATTTAAATATTCAAAACAAATCTATTCACAGATGACAAAATTATATATCTTCTGTCCACCAACATCCTGTGTCTTGCCTCAGTGTTACAATGGTCCAGCTCAGAACTCTGCCCTCCACCTGCACAATTTTCTTTGGCACAGTTACACCAGTCTGCTTTCAATTCCCTGACGACCCCGTGCTGCTGCTTCCTACCTGCCTCCACAGGCTGTATTTGGTGCTCCTTAACTGGGCTTCCTTTCTACTACCCTGCCATTCACATCAGCAGGCCAGTCTTCCCTGAATCCAGACCAGGGCAGGCGCTTCTCACTCCTCCCTGGTCCACGCGAGCAATCAGCTTCGCAGCCCTCGTGCACCTCTGCTTGGAGACCGCGGCACAGTGAGGACAGGGGCTGCCCTGTGTCCTCTTCATCAGTAGTCCCCACCTCCGAGTTCAGCGACTTTTCCTAGAATGTCAGTAAATATGGCGCTGAACTAGTTAATAATGAGGCAATCCAAACCCAAGAAAATCGTTTCAAAGACAGGGATGATTTACATTAGAAAAGAAAATCCAAAACATTCACAGCAAGATTAAGTAGAAAAGAATTCTGCCACTATGATAAAGTCTAATAAAAAAAGGAAGTTCTAAGCCAGGGTGTAATAGAAGTAAACAGTCTGGATTCTTGACTGAACTTCTTTCATTCAATAAATGAAGGAAAAAAATGTGTTAAGTGTTCCTGAAACTACCCATCCTTGGGAGGATGGTTACATTCTTAGTGACAAAAACTTCACTAGACTCTTGTAGACATGGGGGAGCTGACAATGAATACGGAAACGTTTCGGAAAGGAGAAACACATGCAGAGGGTGCATTCCTGGAGGGAAGTCTATGGCCAGGCCCTTGTTTCCTTAGAAGCCTCTGCCGAGACCAGGGTAAGGGGATCTGGCATTCAACCAGTGTGGAAGGTGGTGGGAGATGGTTTCAAGTCCTGAGGACTTTGTCTCAGCAGAGATTGGCCCATAAAACCAGAAGCTGTGTGAGGCATGCAAGGCGACAGCCTCGCTGGCCATGTAGACAAAACCCCCAGCACAGCACTGCCTGCTCTGCGCCCCTCCAGTGCCCACCTCTTGCTTTCAGATGTGCTGCATGGTCCCCCAGGGGAACCCGCCCTGTGATCTGGGGCATGGTCTGATCCCCACTCACCCCCACAGGCTTCCGCACCCACCGCTCTGCCACACTGAGCTCCCAGGATCCACTGACGGCTTCAAGTTTACTTCCACCTCAGGGCTCGTGCATTTCTAGTTCTTCTTCCCGAATGTGTCCTTGGTCATCTCATTATTCTTTCCATCACCTCACTCTGGTTTCTGCTCAAATGTCTCTCTCTAGAGGTACTGTTCCTGAATACCTTGGGTGAGTGACATCCCCAAGCACTTCTTAGCTTTTAAGGCTGATTTATTTTTCTTCAAAATATGTACCTGTGACCTTTTCATATTTTGTCATTTTATTACATTCTATTGCAATATAGCTCTGCATTTATTTCTCTTTCCAACTCTGTAGCATATGGTATAAACTCTCTCTTGTGTCTCCGATTACATTGAAGTGTGGGGCATACAGGTGGTACTCAATAAATATTAACTGGATAATTAAGTGGATTTGACCTATCTGGATTTTATTTTGCTACAAGATGTGTGGTAAATGTCTAGTTTGTTTTCACAGAGAGCTAAACTGTTGCCACAGATCATCATTAAATAATCATATTCTAAAATTGTCTCAAATTTTACTTATCAAAACAAAATTCCATATCCATTTTACCCTTTAGTAAGGTCTGAAGACATTTATACCATCTCTGCTCTTCATAAGCAAGACAAGAAACTCCACCTGATTTGCCCTTTCTTCTAACTCCCTTGTTTTTATATAGAGTAAATTTTCATTCACTTTTAACTTAATAACTTAGTCATTTTGTATTTTGTTATTTCCTTTTCATTCAGTAATAAGGGTTATAAATGCATTTTATCAATATCTCTACCAAATATTATTGTTTTGTTTTATTTCTTCAAGTTCACATCTTGCCATTAGTACTTTTTCATCAATAACCAGGAGGTAAGACTTTTTGTGGTTTTATTTTAAATCATAATTTGGTTGAATATGAAATATTGATTGTCATTTTATATGATACTTTTGAATATATATACACATATATACGTGCAGTTTCCCTATAATCTTTCTTACTGCTATTGGGGAATCCACCACAGGCCTAATTACCATGTATTCATAGACTCCTGTGTGTTGCTCCCCGTCTCATAAGATGCTCTCTGTAGTTTCTCTGTAGATGTTCTGTAGTTTCACTCCGTTATAACCAGGTGCTTATTTATGTATTTATTTATTTTTTGAGACAGGGTCTCACTCTGACTCCTGGGACAGAGTGCAGTGGTGTTATCACAGCTCACTGCAACCTCAGACAGCCGGGCTCAACTGATGATCTTGCCTCAGCCCCACGAGAAGCTGGGATTACAGGTGTGCGCCACCATACCCTCTTAATTTTTTCTATTTTTGGTAAAGACGGGGTCTCACTCTTGCTCAGGCTGGTCTTGAACTCCTGAGCTCAGGCGATCTCCCACCTCGGCCTCCCAGAGTGCTAGGATTACAGGTGTGAGCCACCGCACCCGGCCTCCAATTTATATTTTTTTTACTGTGTTTGCTTCATTGGTATTTTCATGTTCTCACTCGGCACTTCTCTGTTATTCCCTCGACTCCCTGCTGCTCCAGGGCAGTCATTACACGTGTGGCAGACCCACCACACTTCTACGTGGCTCTTAAGTAGGTTCACAGTTTCCACCTCTTCGTTGTTTTGAGTTCATTTGCAACTCAATAGCATCTACACCTGTGTCCAGATTACCTTTGAGCTGATTGCTTCTAAAGGATTGTTACTGCTGTAACAAATTACAACAAATTCCATGGCTTAAAATAACACAAATTTCTTCTTTTAAAGTTCTGGAGGCCATAAGTCTAAAAATAGTTTTATAGGCTAAAGTCAGGGTGTCTTTAGGGATGATTTCTTTCAGTCATTCTAGGAGAGAATCAATCTATTCCCTTCCCCTTTTCAGCTTCTAGAGGCTAGTGGCAGATTCCTCTAGATCCTGTCTTCTTGTAACAGCATAATATAATTAATTACCCCCCTTAATTTCTATAAGTCAGAAAGGGAAATATTCAAAATGCCAAAAGTGAAATATCAGATGGAAATCATTTTTTACACAGTTCATTTATTTTCTATTTAAAATCACATTAAGGTATAATCAGATGTACCGACACTATTTCTTCACTTGCTAGAGAGGAAGGTCTTCCTGCGCTCTCTCCAAAGTCCATGCAGAACTGAGGGAGCCCAACCCCCAAAGAAGAGAAGCTGAGAGAAAGGGTCAGGTCACTGCTTCTCTGCTCAGGACATGCAGTTTCACTGGTGACCCCAGTGAGCCACACTTCCCCAGATCCACGCCCTTGGGTAGTCCACCCCCACCTTGTCCCCAGACTTATCCATGTGCCCTATTTAGGCAAATTGGACATTAGCAAGAGTAATATAAGCAGAGGCTTGAGAGGTGTTTGTGAATTGAGTCTTATTCTTTTAGAATGTTCCCTCTTGGGTCCAGTAGCCACGTTGTAAAGAAAGTTGGACTAGACTCCTGAATCGGGAAACTATGTAGAGATGAATCTTGGATTTGAAATGTCCTCATCTGAGCTCCCAGCTCCATGCAAATACAGGTGTGACATTGTCAATTCCACATGCCACCAAAAAACTGCCCACATAATCACATGTAATACCACTTGCTTTCAAGAAGGGATAAATAATTGCTATTTTATGCCACTAATTTGTGAAGTATTTTTCTATGCAGCAATAGGTAATAGAAATATCCACAAGCAGTATTCTATTCAATAGCAACATTTTCTTTCTCATGACCTATAAACTAAAATAGCACCCTACTCCTTCGGGGTCATAGGATGATACTCCACCCGCTATGTAGCACCATTTTATTGAGCCAACAAAGTGCTATTATAGGATCTTCATAACTTTGTAGGCCACAGTGCTTCCAGGAGCACTGATAGTAAGTATAGTTGCTTTAATTAAATAAACCAAAACGCCAGACACACTGTTAAAATTGTTCATTATTTAACTGTATCAGTCTAGTGAACCAATATGGCACTGATTGTTTCTTAGAGCAAATCCGGATAAGTGTGTGGGACCTGCAGGGTGTAGGAATCTGAAGCTCTTGGGTGGAGCAGTGAAACGAACCTACTTTGTCTCATGTACTGACACATCAGAAAGCTTAATTACAGAGTGAAAATTAATGGTTGAGTGTCCAGGTCTGGATCTATAGCCAGGCTTGGGGGCTACACAGGAAGAAAGTTCCGTAAAGCTTTCTTAATTTCAAATGTTGAATGGCTTTAATGCTGCCACAATTGAGTAGCAATCAATATTTTTCTGGGTCTATCTATCTGGCTTCTGTGTTTAGGATTCTTTATAAATTCTGATGGAGTCAAAACATCATATCCAGAAGACAAATTAGCATCCTTTTTCTGTGTCCCAAAGTTGCCATAACAAAGTACCACAAACTCCGTGGCTTAAAATGGCAGACTTCAATTGTCTCACAGTTCTAGAAACTAGAAGTAAAAAGTCAGGGTGTTGGCAGATCTGTGCCGTCTCGAAGAAGCAGGAGGGAATCTGACCCTTGCCCCTCTCTGAGCTTCTGGTGCCAGCAGCAGTCTGTGTGCTGGGCTTGCTCAGCCTGGCCCGTCTCCACTGCCATCGTCACATGGCCTTCTCACTATGCTGTGTTTTCACATGGCCTCTGTGTGACCTCATCTCAATTTAATAATTACATCTACAGCAACCTTCTTCGTCAGTAAGGTCACATTTTGAGGTACAGGGGTTAGGACTTTGACTTATCTTTTTGAGGGGACACAATTCCACCCATAATACCTCTCTAGCAGGACAATGAAGGGGAATTCCTGGTCTCCACACCACAAAAAATTCCCTGGCTATACATCTATACATACTGGAATTCATAAGATTGTAAAGCAGGCTAATGACTACTTTATGTGTGTGTGTGTGTGTGTGTGTATGTTTGAATTATATACCCCAAAATTTATAAGTTGAAGTGCTAATCCTCAATAACTCAGAAAGTAATCTTATTTAGAGATAGACTCTTTACAGAGGTAATCAACTTAAATTTATGGGCCCTAATCTAATAAGACTGGTGTCTTTAAGGGGAAAATTGAAAACAAATATACAGGAAGATTACCAGGTGCATATGAGGAAAAGATCAGGGTGATGCCTCTACAAGCCAAGGAACCCCAAAGATTGGCAGCAAACCAGCAAAAGCAATGTGGAGGCTCAGCCCTCAGAAGGAAGCAAATCTGCCCACACCTTCTCCTCAGACTTCTGGCCTCCAAAACTGAGGGACAACGAATTTCTGTTGCTTAAGCTACCCAGGTGTGATGCCTGTGTGGCCAGCTTCTCAGACTCGCACGTGCGAGTATGGGCAAGAATCAGCACAGTCGGTTTTTGACCATTTTCATTATCAAAAAGAGTCCCTGAACCCTTTCCATCAGCCCTTATTTCCTCCTTCCTTCTTCCCAGCCCCAAGAAACCAGTAATCTACATTATACCTACTTGGGACATTCAAATAAATGGAATTACGCAATAAGCTGCTTTTGTGAGGGTTGTCTCACTTCGCCTGCTGTTTCCAAGCCAGGCACGTGGCAGCACGTGGCAGAACTGCATTCCTGGTGGATAGGCAATGCTCTCCTGCAGGGACAGGCTACATTTGTTTCTCCACTCATCAGTCGGTGGATATCTGAGTTGTTTCTACCTTTTTGCTAGTAAGAATAATGCTGTTATAAATACACATGTATGAATTTTTGTGCGAACATGTTTTCATTTCTCTCGGGTATATGTTTGAGAGGGAAATTGCAGTTTCATATGTCAAATAGATGTTTAACCATTAGAGGATCTTTCAGACTGTTTTCCAAAGTGGCTGCATCATTGTACACTTTCACCAGAAGTACCTAAGTGCTCTGATTACTACATATACTCACCGATGCTTGTTGTTATCTGACTTTTTAATTCTAGCTATCCTAGTGGGTTCGAAGTAGTATCTTACTGTGGTTTTGGTATGCATTTCCCTAATGACTACTGATTATTAACATCATTTCATGTGCTCATTTATTTTTCCTTTGGAGAAATGCCTATCTATATTCTTTGTCCTTTTATTAATTGCATGATTTATCTTTTAGTTATTGAGTTGTATTCATTCTTTTTTAAATTCTGGATATAAGTCCCTTATCAGATATATGTTTAACAATTATTTTCTCCCATTCTGTGGGCTCTTTTCACTTTTTTAAATTTAGAAATATTTAATTCTGAAATAAAGATTGCATGTTTTCAAGTTGTACACTATGATAATCATTACACACTATATATGTGTAAGGATTACTCAAATTAATTAGCACATTTGTCACCACCCATACTGTACATAAGCCTCCCAAAGCTTGTTACTCTTATACCTGAAAACCTGTACCCTTTGACCAGCATCCTCCCATTTCTCTTACTCCCCAGCCCCTTAGCAACTACCATTCTACTCTCTGATTCCATGAGTTCAACTTTTTTAGATTCCACATATAATGAGCTCATATGGCATGTGTATTTCTATGTCCACCTTATTACACTAGCTTAATGTCCTTTAGGTTCATACATGTCACTACAAGTGGCAGGATTTCTTTCTTTTTTATGAATAATATTTCTTTGTATATATGTACTGAATTTTCTTTATTCATTCATCAGTTAAAGAACACTTAGGTTGCTTCCATATCTTGGCTGTTGTGAAAAGTGCCGTAATGAACATGGGTGTGCAGATATCTCTTCAAGATTGGTCATTTCATTTCCTTTGCATATATACCCAGAAGTGGGACTGCTGGATTGGATTGGAATTATATATTTTTTTTAATTTAAGAAAGTCCCCATACTGTTTTCCATGATGGCTTTACTAATATATACACTCCCACCAACAGTGTACAAGAGTTCCGTTTTCTCCACACCCTCAGCAATACTTGTTATCTCTTCTCTTTCTGATAATAACATCCTAACTGTTATGAGGTTATATCTTGTTATGGTTGTGCTTTGCATTTCTCTCATGATCAGTGATTCTGAGAACCTTTTCATACACCTGTTGGCCATTTGTATGTCTTGTTTGGAAAAATATCTATTCAGGTCCTTTGCTTATTTTTTAATTGAGTTGTTCTTTTTTTTTTTTTTTTTTTTTGCTTTGAGTTTTGTGATTTTCTTAAATATTTTGGATATCATTTACTATTAAATATGTGTTTTGCAAACATGTTCTTTCATTTTGTAAATTGCCTTTTAATTTTGTTGTTTCCTGTTCTATGCAGAAGCTTTTAGTCTGATGCAGTCTCACTTGCTTATTTTTGTTTTTGATTCCTGTGCTTTTGGTTCATATCCAGAAAAAATTATTGCCAAAATTATTGTCACTAATGTCGAGGAGCTTTTTCCCTCTTTCTCATCTAGGAGTTTTATGGTTTTAGATATTGTACCTTTTCACTTTCTTAATAGAGGCCTGTTTCAAGCACAAAATATTTTTATTTTGATGAGGTCTTATTTATCTATTTTTTCCCTTCTTAGGATTTGGTGTCATATCTAAAATTCAGCTGTCAAATTCAAAGTTACGAAAACATATACATTGTATTCTAAAAGTTTTATTGTTTTAGCTCTCACATTTTCGATGTCAATACATTTTGAGTTAATTTTGTGTATCATGTGACACAAGGGTCAACTTCATTCTTTTGCATATGGCTACCCGGTTGTCCCAGTACCATTTGTTGAAACCTTCTAAGGTCTTGGCATTCTTGTCAAAATTCACTTGACCATGGATGTATGGATTTATTTTTAGATTCTCAATTCTATTCAATATATATGTGTATGTATACATAGATGTGTGTATATAAGTTTCAATCCTCCTATTTTGTTCTTTTTTTCTGAAGATTGTTTTGTACTATTTTGGGTCCCTGGAAATTCCATATGAATTTTTATACTGCCTGTGTTAATTTATGCAAAAAGTCATCTGGATTCTGACATGAATTGAGTTGTATCTGTAGATCAATATGAGGAGTGTTATCATCCTAACAATAGTAAGTTTTCTGCAGCGTGGGATAGTTTTCCATTTATTTAGATCTTCTTTAATTATGCTCAACATTTTGTATTTTTTAAAATACGTGTTTTACACTTTTTGTTATATTTATTTCTAATTATTTTATTACTCTTGAAGTCATTATAAATGGGATTTGTTCTTAATTCCATTTTCATATTGTTCATTGCTGGTATATAAAAACACAACTCATTTTGTATCTTTTATCTTGCAACCTTGATGATCATGTTAATTAGCTCTAATAGCTTGTTTTAGTGGGTTCCTTAGGATATTCTCTGTACAGCATCATGTTATCTATGAATAGAAATAGTTTTATTTCTGCCTTACCTTTTTCTTTTACTTGCCTAATGCCTTGGCTAGAGCATCCAGCACAAGGCCGAGTAAAAGAGCAGACATCCTTGCCTTGTTCCTGCTCACAGGAGAAGGCATCTAGTCTTTCATCATTAGTATGATGCGAACTGGGCGCCCTACATGAGGTTGAGCTGGTTCCTTCTGTTCCCGGTTTGTCACACATTTGTATCCTGAAAGAGTGTTGCAATATGTCAAATACTCTTTCTGCATCAATACAGATAATAATTTCTTGTTTATTCTATTGATATGCTACATTAATTGATTTTTGCCTGCTAAACCAAATTTGCTTCCTGAGATAAATCCCACTTGGCCAAGATGTATAACTATTTTACATGCTGATCAATTAAATTTGCAAGTATTCTGTGGAGCATTTTTTGCATCCATATTTATAAAGGATGTTGGTTTGTAGTATGCTTTTCTAGTGAGATCTTTGTCTCATTTTGATGTATGGTTTATACTGCCCTTATAAATTGAATTGGTAAGTTTTCCCTCATCTCCATATTTTAATAATGTTTTGTAAATCATTGTTATTAATTTTCTTTAAATGATTGGTAGAATTCAGTGGTCAAGCCATGTAAGCTTGGGGTTTTTGGTGGGTAATTTTTTGATCACTAATTCAATCTCTTCACTTATAATAGGTCTATTCACATCATATATTTCTTCTTGAGTTAGTGATTTGTGCCTTTCTAGGTATTTTTCCATTTCATCTAAGTGATCTGATTTATTGACATGCAGTTGTTCATAGTATTGTAAGGTCCATAGTAATGTCACACTTTCATTTCTCTGATTCTGGTAATTTGAGTCTTCTCGATTTTTGTTTCATTAGTCAGTCTTACTTGGTTTTTCAATTTAGTTGATAGCCTAAATAACTTCCTGTAGTATTTTGTGTAAGGTGGGTCTGCTACCAACAAATTCTCTCAGTTTTTGTTTATTTGAGAAACTATATATTTTACCTTTAATTTTTTAAATATAGCTTTGCTAGGTGTAGGATTCTTGGTTAATTTTTTTTCTTTGAGCACTTTGAATATATTATACCACTGCATTCTGCTTCTGCTGTTTCTGATCATGAGTTAGCTGTTAATCTAATTGGAATACTCTTTTTAAATAACAAGTCATTTTTCTCTTTCTGAAATCAATATTTTCTCCTTGGCTCTAACTTTCAGCCTTTTTAAATAATGTGTCTGTTTGAGAATTTGTTTGTGTTTATCCCACTTGGAGTTTGTTTAGTTTCCTGGATGTATGGGTTTATGGTTTTTCAATAAAACTGGGAAACTTTCAACATGTGTTTCTTTAAAAATTTTTCTTTTCTTCTTTCTGGCACTCCTATTATGTGTATATTGATGTGCTTACTGGTGTCCCACACCACTCTGAGGCTCTGCTCATTTTTCTTCATACTTTTCCCTCTGTTCTTCAGATTGCAAAATCTCCACCACTCTGTGTTTACAGGGCTCTCTTTGCATCTCTGCCTAATGACACCCAAATTTTAAGCTCCACCAGTTTCTGGCTAGTTGCTCCATTGCTTTTAACAATGTGCAGTGGCATATATTGCAGTGCAGGTTTATCAAATCAAATTTGATAGCCTTTGAAGGAATACTTCCAAGGTCAGTGTTTGATATTTGTGTTGACTCCTAGAGGACTTCTAGCTGTCTCCTTTCCCGACCGTCTCTGCATTATACAGTTTAACCTGTATCTTCATTGAATCTACCAATTCCTCCCAGCTGCATTTTACCACAATCCCCTAACTTTGAGAATGCTCTTAGATTTGAAGTTCTCCATACCCAGTTGTAAATAAAGTCAGTTTGTTGGGAAAGGATTAGGAGCTGTTTTACGGTCTGCTTCCCCTCCTAGGCAAATTATCTGAGCCAGGGCCCTAGAAAGGTGGGTGGAGACAGTGGTCAGCTTTTCTCGGTAGCAGTCCTGCAGCGGGAGCTGAGGGCTTTGCGGAGGTGCGGGAGCAGCCGCTTTAGGTCTCCGCTTGTCTCTGCCCACATGGACCCGCTGCCTCGGCCTTACTGGTCAGACAGAGGGAAAGTGGGGCCCTGGTATACCCAGTAACTCACCTAAGACTGGGCCTTCCTCCCACAGGGGTGCTCTCGCCAGAAGGCAGCCCTCACCTCTTGGGTACACTTGCTCAGAGGGTAGCTGGGGCAGGAGGAGAAATGCTAGTGTCCTGCTGCTCCCAAGAAGAAAACCGTCCAAAGGGGAGCGGAGTCTGGGCTGCGCCAGTCTGGAGTGGAGTTGCCAGCTCGCTGAGCTGGAGCAGGGGGAGAGCGTGCAGTCCTGGGCACCTTTCACAGAACCATGTTTCAGTAGTTCTTTAATAGGTGTTCCTTTATTTGCCTTATGCCCTGAAGACCATTTCCAGATGCTTAATTTTTTTCTTTCTAAATAATTTCACCAGTTTCACTGGGGATCATCAACAAAGATCCTTAACCTGTCATGCTGGAAATTAGAACGATTATACTTTTTTTTTTTTAAGATATGGGTCACGAGTCACATTTTTCTGTTTCGTTGCATGTCTCGTTTTTGTTGTGGTTGAAAATCGGTCATTTTATGTAATTGATATTAGCAGTATTGGCCTTTCTTAATTTGTCTGGTAACTTGTCCAGGCAATATCTGAAATTTGTCTTCCCTAGAGCGTGCAGCCATTCACGTATCTCTTCGGTTATGTTCATTTTGTCTTCTTTGGTTTGCAGCCTGGCTTCCCAGGGCGTCCACTCTCACAGCTGGCTTAGGGCTCAGCCAGTGATTGGCAGAGGTTTCGCGAACTCCTCAGAGCCAGCTTCCACCCCCAGGGGCTGTGATCCTTCCGCTGACCCCGTGACCCTCCGTGCTGCGGCCGGTGCGGGGGTGGCGGGCGCGGGGCCTCGGGCTGCGCAAGCCGCACTGCGGCCGGGCCCTTTCGCGTCTGCGGTGGCAGCGCCGGTGCTGCCGGGGAGTCTGTGGCCGCGTGGAACCTTCCCTTGTCACTGAAGCAACCACAAACTGGTAATGTCACAGCTCTGTCCATCACTGAACACCAGTGTTTGCTTTCCAGAGTGTTAAATTTCTGTTTTTGTCAATGTTTTTCAACTTTACTGTTCTTACTGGGTACAAGATTTGCCAACTTTCTCCACCCTAACCGTGAATCCCGCCCTTGGTTCTTTTTTTCTTTTGAATTACCTTTTGAATTTCTTCTTTTAATTCTATTGAAAAATATTCATTTCATTAAGGTTTTCATTTATCCATGCATATAAATATACCTATATTTCTGATACACATTTAATACATTAAATGTTATTACACAATACTAAAATTTAATAGTTTTTTAAAATTTTTTCTTTCTATTGATTATATTTTCTAGAGTCTTGAGATTTATTATCAGTAATTTTTTTGAGTTGTAATGATAATAATAATAAACATCATAATGGAAATATATAAATTATGTGCACCTAAGATCAATTTAAAATATGTCATGAGAAGTGACATTACATATATACACATTTACTTGGGAGGTGATACTGTATCAATTTTGCAAGTAAATTTTGATTTAAAAAAAGACACGGATTAGTTTATATTGCATTTTTTTTCTTACTATTGCTGCAAGGAATTGTGACAAACTTAGAGGCCTAAAATGACACAAATTTAATTTCTCACATGTCCGTATGCCAGAAGTCTGGGTGGGCGCAGCTGGTTTCTTTGCTCCAGGTCTCACAGGGCTGAAATCCAGGTGCCCACAGGGCTGCGTTTCTTTTGAGGCTCTTAGTAAAATCTGCCTGCACTCTCCTCAGGTCGCTATAGGACTCACGTCCTTGTCTCAGCAGGATTGGAGGTCCCTGGCCTCTCCATCCTCAAGCCAGCAGTGGTGAATCAAATCACTGGGCTTTGAATCTTTGACTTCTTGTTCTGCTACATCTCTTCTGTCTCCAGCTAGAGGAAGTTCTCATTTATTAGGGGCCGATATGACTGGGCCTACCTGCCTATTCCTGGCTACCAGCTCTGTCTCAAAGTCTGTAGCCTTAATTCCCCTGCAAAGTCCCCTTGGCCGTGGAAGGGAGCTTATGCTCTGAGCGCAGGGATCCCAGCGTGGACGTCACTGAGGAGGGGCCCAAGGCCTCTGTGATCAAGCACACACAGCCTGTCATTTCCAAACCAAGAATTCAAACACAGACCTTTTCTGTTTCAAAGCCTATTTTGTTGTATTGTTATTGTCAGTATTAGTTGTAGTTGTGTTGGTATTTCTTCTACTTCTCTTTGATATCTTTTCTGTAAAATATTAAATATGCAGTTTCTGCTAATTATTTTGATACAAACACAATGCCTTTGCATTACTGAAAATTTGAAAATAATAAAATTATATGAAAAATAAACAAAACAGTAGATAATCCTGCAATGTTGTGACCACAGTGAATATTGGTGTATATATTCCCAAGTTTTTTCTGCATGTGTACATGTAAATATATCAATACTTATATTAAAACTCAGGTTAATAACATTTTAGTTAATGTTATTTTAATTTCTGTTATCCTTAAATATACTTCAAAAATATTAATTGCTTAATATATTTTGCCACAAAATACACAAAATTTTTGTCAACCATTTTCTTAGTTTGGCTATTGGGATTATTTCAAAATGTTACCTATTTTATAATTTACAAAGAATACTGTTGCAAAGAAAAAACTACTTTCTTTTCGTATGAAAAACAGTTGTCTGGATTCCTCAAGAATGAAAACAAGGGCACATAATAGAATCCCGGCAGGTCTGGCGAAGCCGGAGTGGCGACGGCACGTGGACCGTGTCCCGGGTGGTCCTGGCGTGTGAAGCGTTTGAACGGGTTTAAAGTGCTGGTTAGGTGCCGTCATCTCACCATCCGTGACGGTCATAGCCAGATTAATCCTTACAGACTGTTAAATATGGTACTTATTTCTAGCTGATCTGAGGCAAGAATATTTTTGAAAGCATCTATGAATTAGATCTATTGCATTGTTAAGGTTTTTGGTGGTTGTCGTTAGTGCCAGACTCACGCACCGGTTCCAAGTCCGCACTCCCTGCCTTGGCTCTTCCGTCCACGAAGCTCGTGCCATTGGGTGGGGTCTGGCAAGCCTGAAACCCGCAGAGCGAGCGGGAGTCAGAAACCCAAGTACAAGCTCGTGGTGCGGCTTTGAGTGCAGACTCCACGGGGCCGAGCGAGACAGTTTCTATCCTGCAGTCTTGAGCTGAATTCCGTGTTCTTCTGGGAACCTCAAGCTTTTCTCGTAAGCCGTCAACTGATTGGAGGAGGCCCACCCACCTGATGCAGGTAATCAGATTTAATCAAAGTCCATGGATTTCAATGTTAATCATATCTAAAAAAAAAAAAAAAAAAAAAAAAAACTCCACAGCAACATCTAGACTGGTGTTTTACCAAAAACTGGGCACCATAGCTTAGCCAAGGTGTTGCTGAAAATTAACCATCACAAGAGATTTTTCTTGTTACTGGAAACATTCAGCGATCATTGTGTTGTCTTTAACTAAGTAATTGTCAATTACACTGATACCCAGTTATGAGTCCCTTGTGTGATTAACCTATTTTAGGAATAAGCTCCTGCATGGTTGCTTAGGTGAGAGAGCATAGATCGTTCATTTCTGTATGCCTAATTGTAAGGATCACCAACTATGAGCATTCCTAATGTGAATCGTGGCCCTGATCAGAAACTTTCAAAAAATCCCTACTGCCTAAAAAACCTATACATCCTTTTTTGGATCTGTTCATCAAACTGTGGCTCACAAGTCAAATCCGGCCTCCCGTCTGCTGTTGTGCATAATGTTTCATTGGCACATAGTGCACTGACTCGTTTCATGCTGTCTGTGGCAACATCCACGCTGTAACCGCGTTGTTGATTTCTTGCAGCAAACATAGTAAGGTCTGCAAAGCTAGAAATAGTCCCTCTTGATGCCTTTACAGAAGTCTGGCAGCCCCATTGTGCACCACAGCACTGATCCCTTATTTCAGAACTCTACTATGTGTCCGTGCTCCTACCCGTGCTCCGCACATTTGCCTTGTCCCTTGGGGTATCTCTGCAGGGATGTCTCCCCTCCTCACCTGCCGGAGGCTAAAATGATGCTTTTTACCAGGTCCATAGCAAGTAATAGCTCAATCCCAGATGCCTTTCCTAATGTCTCTAGATACAGACTGACATTTTTTTCTGTCTTTTCTGTCTTCTTTTTACCAGTGGCTCTTTATACCTATTTTTGTCACTTATGTCATGCCTTTATGATTAGTACTACGATTCCATTTGTCTCATTTCTCCCTTCTGAATGGCACACTTTGTGAATGCAGCCACTCACCTTGGATTTACTGTAGTGTCCAGGTTTCCTATGTACCTTATGGATTGCGAGTAACTGAAAACAATTTGTTGCACAGAATTAAACTCTATTAAACTGCATTGAATTAAATTTTATATCTCTTGGTAATTTTCTTCACCTTTGCAAAAGAAACCTTTTATATGGATAATGGGAAAGCACTGCCCTAAGTTGAAGCAGGAGTTTTTAAGATTCAATTGTCTCTGTCATGTACCCCTTTTATTTTTTACCTTTAAAAATGTAAGAAAAAAATCTCAAATAATGGACAGATTGTGGGAGGATTTAGCCTTTTGGAAGCAAATCTGTATGTCTTCCTTTCTCATGGGCACCCAAGTTTGAGAATGACTACTACCGAGGGATGGCCCGAAGTTGAAAGAAGTGCGCAAATAGAATTGGTATTTGCATCCTTACTGTACTTTCAATTGTTCTAATATAGACTTCTAGGGCTTAAATCTGCCTTTCTTTCTTTATAATACCATACATAAAATTCTTTCTAACACATTATAGGGAAGAAATATAAACATACATACACAATTAGTTATAAACCTATTAAGTGGATTTATATATTCTAAGGACTGTTTTATTCTTTCTGGGCATTTCAACTAGGACTCTAAGTATTAAACTTTTATGTTGCATTTTAAAAATAGAGCATAATTTGTTTATGAGGAGTGGGCTCCTGTTGACACTTGGTTCGTGTAAAGGGAAACAATGTTCTCCAAGTACCACAGTAAGCCAGTTTCTGTAACACTTGAAGACAACAAGCTTGTCCCTACAATGTATTTCATAATTTCTAGCTACAGCCTTTTGGTTTTCTCCCTCTCGTATTTTATGTAAAGTACAGTGCAGCATGCTGGAGACTGTCGGAGGGTCACACCGAAATCAATGGCGGTCTTCCTGGAATTTTCTCTTGGGAGTTAATTGAGGTAATTACATCGTTTGTAAACATTTGTTCGGTACTCAGACAGGTTGATATTTTTCACTAGTTGTCAAGCATTAATTAAGAGTTTATATTATCAGTACATAATTAAACTCTTAGAAAAATTACTACACCAAAGAAAATTTAAACAGTGAAGATACAGATGCGATAGAAATAACTATGACATCCATGAAAAGCACTCACGTGTCAGGTCGCTTAGCAGAATTGTGCTCATGGTGTGTTCCAGGTACCAAGACTCCACACATTTTTGTGCCGTCCCCGGCACCCTCACTGCACCTTCATCACGGCTGATTATTTGGCTGAGAAGCAACTCCTCTGTGTAGAAAGCATGACATTTTGAACTGTGAAAGGTACTGATGCTAAGAGTTTTGCTTTTATCATGGCCAGTAATTTTGAAAAAAAATAGAAAATCTCTAGGAATATATTTAACTAAAGAGGTAAAGGACCTCTATAGACAGAACTATGAAACACTAAGGAAGGAAATTGCAGAACACGTAAATAGGTGGAAAACCATACCATGCTCATGGATTGGAAGAATCAACATTGTTAAAATGTCTATACTATCCAAAGTAATCTATAGATTCAATGCAATTCCTATTAAATTACCAACATCATTTTTCACAGGTTTAGAAAAAATAATTATACACTTTGTATGGAATCAGAGAAGATCCCATATAGCAAAAGCAATTTTAAGCAATAAAAACAAAATGAGAAGTATTAATTTGCCAGACTTCAAACTATACTACAAGGCTGTGGTTCTTAAAACTGCCTGGTATTGGCACAAGGGCAGGGACACAGACCAGTGGAACAGAACAGAAAATCCAAATATAAAACCATCCTCATATAGCCATCTAATCTTTGACAAAATAGACAAAAACATACTCTGGGGACAAGAATCCCTATTCAATAAATGGTGCTGGGAAAACTGGATAGCCACATGTAGAAGACTGAAACAGGACCCAAAGATTCCACCTCTCACAAAAATCAAATCACAGTGGATAACAGATTTAAACCTTAAATGGGAAACGATTAGAATTCTAGAAGAAAATGTAGGAAAGACTCTTACAGACATTGGTCTAGGCAAAGAATTTATGAAGAAAACTGCTAAGGCAATCACAGCCACAACAAAAATAAATGAATGGGACCTGATTAAATTAAAAAGCTTCTGCACAGCCAAAGAAACCGTCACGAAAATAAACAGACAGCCTACAGAATGGGAAAAATTTTCACATACTGCACATCAGATAAGAGACTGATAACAAGAATCTATTTAGAACTCAGGAAAATCAGCAAGAAAAAATCAAACAATCCTATCAAAAAGTGGGCAAATGACATGAAGAGAAATTTTTCAAAAGAAGATATAAGAATGGCTAACAAACATATGAAAAAATGCTCAACATCCCTAATTATCAGGGAAATGCAAATCAAAACCACAATGAGATACCACTTAACTCTGGTGAGAATGGCCTTTATCAAAAAGTCCCAAAGCAACACATGTTGGCGTGGATGCGGAGAGACAGGAACACTCATACACTGCTGGTGGGACTGCAAACTAGTGCAACCCCTGTGGAAAGCATTATGGAGATACCTTAAACAGATTCAAGTAGACCTACCATTCGATCCAGCAATCCCATTATTGGGCATCTACCCAGAAGAACAAAAGTCATTCTTTAACAAAGACACCTGTACCCGAATGTTTATATCAGCACAATTCACAATCGCAAAGATGTGGAAACAACCCAAGTGCCCATCAATCCACGAATGGATGAATAAACTGTGGTATATGTATACCATGGAGTATTACTCAGCTATAAGAAATAACGATGATACGACATCTCTTTGGTTCTCCTGGAGAGAGTTGGAACCCATTCTATTAAGTGAAGTATCCCAAGAATGGAAAAACAAGCATCACATGTACTCACCAGAAAATTGGTTTCCCTTATCATCACCTAAATGCACATTGGGGAAGGATACCAATTGGATATCAGACTGAGACAGGGGATGGGGGTAGGGGATGGATGCATGCCTACATGATGGGTGCGTTGCGCACCATCTGGGGAATGGTCATGCTTGAGGGTGCTGACTCCGGGAGGTGGGGGGGGGAGGGGATGGAGGTATGACTACATGGTGAGTGCCAGGCTCACTGTCTGGAGAATGGAGGCGCCTGGCGCTCTGGCTTGGGGGGATGGGCAGGACACGGACAATGTATGTAACCTGAGCTTTTGTACCCCCATGAAGAGCTGAAATTAAAAAAAATATATACATTGTGAAGATGTTGTATTGCAAAGATGTAGAGGCAGTTGTGAAGTTAAAAAATACTCAGTTACAAAATGAGTCAGATAAGCATTTAGAAGTGTGATCAATAACAAAGTCATCTTATATTTAAGAAAGTATTGGTGTGACCATAGCAATAGCATAAATATTGTATCCACTTCAGTGATTGTATAATTTGAATTTAATTCATATTCCAACAGTGTATTGGGTTGAATAGTCTAATTAAAAGTTTCATTATATGTCTTAGAAAAAAATAGAGACACATTTAACAAAAGAAATAAATTTGAAGAAATCAAAGAATTTCAGGAAAAAATCAAGTTCTTATATGGCCCCAAATAAACAAAAAGTATTGGTGAAGTCGAAGGGAGAAACCATTAATGGCATTCACACACCCACCCACACGTTATCTAAGTCTTCATCATCAGCTGTGGTGAGTATTAAAATATTACATTAATTGTGGGATAATTTCAGGTACAGCTGTTTGTAACTGCTGTATCTACCTATAAAGACACCTGTCAATGGAAGGTGCTCAATTAACTCTGAGTAAATGTTCTTCAGTCCTTAAATTTTTAACACGCTCAATATCTGTTCACATCAAATAGTATACACACATATATATTTATATATACATACACACATTTTTATATTACATAAATATATATGTTTCTATATATGCAATTTTACCATTGGGAAATATTTTGTGTGGTCGTGTGGCAGGGATATTTAGTGCTCACCAAATGACCATTTGCTGTTCTATATTCCCCAGCTTCCACTGCAGAGCGTTTAGCAGATGTGTAATATGTCATTTTTAGGCCAAGGCTGTGGAGAGACCATGCATCTTTTCCCGCCTTTTTGTCTCCTGATACAGCATACTTGAAGGGCCCTTATTCTTAAATATAGTGACAGAAAGGGACTGCTCAGGCTGTATTTGCCTTTAATATTAAACCCTTGGGATTCCAGTTTTGTATATCAACAAAGGCCATCCTATTATGACCAATGCAGTTGTTGGATATCACCATCTAGCTAATGTGTATTATTTCACTTTTTCAAATGATGCTTCTTCTAGAAAATAAATCCTGATACAACTGTGGTCTATGAGAACAATATGTTTACAAAGCTCAATGTTCTTTGACAAGATCCACCCACAGTGGTGACATTTATGAACTATTAGTCAAGAGGGTTAATCATTATTTCTACCCCTTACAACTCTCTTCCCCCCGCCTCAGCTGATGGTCTATCTAGACATGGAATCTCCAGCCTGTCATCTCAGTCCTAACCTTTCCTACTTTTACTTTTTTGGGGACTCATCCTCATAATCCAACAAAAACCCCATCTTCAATGTTTATTTCTTCTAACGCCCTTATTCTGTAAAGAGGAGGTTTAAGATTTCCTTTCATAATTTCTTCTCATCTCTGAAAACCTCTATATAGGCATTCCTTTATTTTTTAGAAGAATTAATTGATATTCATTACTTTTCCAGACTCCTTACACAGTTGTCCAATCAAGCCTGCAATCTACTTTCACACTCTCTGTTCTCCTGAAAATACTTCTAATAATATATTTGACCCTTAGGTCCAGTGGCCTTTTCGTAGCACATTTATTACTTCAAATTTTAGCAGCACTTGAAAAAAAGCAAATCATATTTTGAAAGGTGGTCCTTTATTTAAATTTTAAAACATCAAATTAAGGTAAATTTATTTTTCTCCATAGCACAAAATTTTGTCCAAAATCTACATAAACATGAACCATCACAAAGTCTAAGATTTTGCATGTATACAGTATTATTATTCTTCTTTCTTTTATTTATTTCTGTTTACCCAATAAGAAAAGAAAAGAGAAGAGTGTGAAAACTTGTACACTTTCTTTGCTGGTGTTTCCTTAATTTTAAAGAATTAAAAAGGAATGTATTATTAATGAGTATTTTGGATGAAGTAACTTTTTGGGTAACCATGCAGACAAATGGACAAAAAAAGGTCTCCTTGCAGCATTTTGAAGTCTATTCTATATGGTCTATTATATTATGGGGTGCCTTTTCCTAGTCTCTCCTCCATTTAGTTGACTATTTTGTGACTTAGGAATTTGTAGCTGGATCCGTGGTCTTGGTATGATGGTGACCTCCCTCAACCGTGCTAGGGCCTAGTCCACTCCATGTCACAGTGGGCCACTCACTGATTTGTCTGTCCTAAGTCCACAAGGCTTTTTTTGCTTTGGGGCAATAATTCACTTCCCAGCTTCTGCATAAATTTTTGATTAACTCTTAGGCTGTCGCAGAGATGAAGTTGGGCAATCTTACCCCTTCTAAGGGCGCTTTGCCATTTTCTGCCCTTGCCTTTCATTTGACTTGGTCATTCCTTTCGCTGCCATGTCCAGTTCGGCCCCACAGGAGCACGACTCCTGCATCAACCTGCCCAAGGCTGAACCCCCCAGAAAACAGCTCTGTGTGCTTAGGTATTCTTAGATGGTTTAGGCATTTTATTTATGAGGAAGAAGTTAATATTAAGCTTTAACTTCTTACATAATACAGGCACAGTTCATTTACCGAGTGTTACACTGTTGCTTGTTAGGAGTTTGTAGACTGCCTAGGTGAATTTTCTTATGCATTCTGCTGGTTCATTAGGAATAGAAAGTTCTGTATAAGATATGGCCTTTGTTATAATTGATGACAATAACATTTTAAGTTTCAGAAAAAGGCTGATAATCTAAAATGACTTCAGGAACCCACACACAACATAGTAGGAAGACAAAAAAGTAGGTATGTTGCATATTAAATATAATGTTATTTGGAATAGCTTCTCACTTAAACTTAGACTTTTATTCTCATGTGCATTTAAGTGGGAGGTTTAATCATGGAGAATAATGTTAAAATAATGGACTCTTTATAATCTTGATGTGTTAATCAACCCATGCTTTATAAACTTAAACTTATAAATCACATGTATTCAGTCTTGTGTGGCCAGGGGATGCATCTAAGATCTCTTCCACAACTAATTGATTCTCTTGCATGTTCTTTCATGCAAAGAGAGATGTATGACTGAGTCATGAACTTAATATTTGGCTGAAACTTAGCATTGAAAATTCTATTCCAGACTCTGGCTGTCATCATTTATTCTTGTGTGATTCATCCACTCATGCATGGGCTCATTCATTTAACAGACAATCATACAATGCTTTCAAAGTGACAGGTACTACTTTTAGCATTGAGGATTCTTAAAAACAGAGTGAATTATTTTTATAGTATGGGTTCTGCATAATCCCTTACATCATAAAGCCAAGAGCATTCCTGATGGAGAACATATCAATTACAAAATTTCTGAGATGAGAGACAGTTTGGTTTTTGAGGGAAAGAAAAGGATACCAGCCAGGCACAGTGGCTCATGCTTACAATCCCAGCACTTTGGGCCTAGGTAATTCTCTTGAGGCCAAGAGTTCTAAGATGAGCCTGGGCAGCACAGTGAGACCTTGTCTCTACAAAAAACTTTTAAAAAATTAGCCAGGAATGGTGGTGTGTGCCTATAGTTCCAGTTACTCAGGAAGACGGAGGCAGGAGAATTGTTTGAGCCCAGGAGTTCAAGGCTACAGCGAATGTCGATAGAGCCACTGCACTCCAGCTTGGGTGAAAGAGCAATGCTCTGTCTCAAAAAAAAAAAAAAAAAAAGAAAAAAGAAAAAAAAAAAGAAAAAGAAAAGAAAAGAAAAGAAAGAAAGAAAGAGAGAAAAAGAAAACAAAAGGAAAGGAAACCATTTTGAATGATGCTTTCTTGCCAAGTAGGGCAGGGTTCGGTGTTAAAGCAGGAAGAACAGGATTGGGAAGGGACTTAATAAACGGTGGAAAACATTGAAGGGTTTTCAAAGGGAACTTTATCATTGATAGGAATAGGAGTTAATAGCAGATTACTTTGGCTTCTTATGGACAATAGATAGCAGGAAGCAAGAATGAAAGCAGAGTGACCAGTTAGTATAACAGCTAAGAAGCATACATCTTTCCAAGGAATACCTGATTTATGGTGTCATGCTACAGTGTGGATCTCTCATTGAAATATGGCTGTAAAGACTCCCTTCTCTCATATTAAGCATAGAATAAGGTACAGAATAAAGGTAGGCTGAGTGATTCCTTTCCCACTTTAATGATAAAATGAAGCAAAGAGATAAGCAAGAAAAACATTCCAAAGACAAGGTCCCTTTGTGATCTTATTTCAATCTTTCCCGTAAGGTTCTGGCTGTGGCATGCAATACAGTTTTGTTCCCTTCCTTGAGATGCTAAATCCTGACTTCTCAGATGTGATGGGGACACTTTTGTAGAAAATGGCCTGAACTCCCCCAAGAGACCAACAGTATGTTTTAAAACAGTATTCTCAAAATTTTATGTGCACTAGAAACTCCTGGAGGGCTTTATACATCTTACCGGACCTTACGTGCAGGATTTCTGAGCCAGGAGGCAATGTGCCCAGAAACGTGTGTCTGTAACAGGCGCTCAGCTCAGGCTGACGCTGCTGGTCAGGAGATCACATTTGCGAGCTACAGTTTTAAAATTATATAAATGTTGTCTGAAATTTAGTCAGAGAAGGAGTGCTTTATAAGGGTCTTTTGGTTTTGTTGTTGTTTTAAGGACAAATAATTACAAACAATGGTATCTTGGATTCAGAAATTATTTTTGGCCAACATTCTAGCTTTATTTGCTTCTAAGTTTCTTATTAATACAACATATGTCAGGGTAATATAATGTAATAATATATTACTAATATAATATATTTGATACAATTATCTGATTTTTAATATAAGGTATTGAAGATGTATACATTCAGACACTTTGAAGTCCAGACAGAAAAAAAAAGAGAGAGAAAGTAAGAGGAAAATGAAGGAGGAGAGGAAGCAGAGAAGGAAGAAAGAGAGAAGGAAGAGGAGGAAAAGGAAGATGGAAAGAAAACACATGCTTGGCTTTACGAATCGGTTGGCGGCAGATGACTTTTGTAATATTCTGTTTGACGAGGTCTGCTTTCTCCCCTATTGAGGACTCGTCTCTAGGAGATTTTCTATTGATAATTTACCACAATTTTAAAAAATCCTAGCTATATTGTCAGGATTTTCCAATTATTAGGTGAACTGGAGTTACACTGTGGTATTTCGTTACTATTTTGAAACATCTCTTGCTCCTACCTCACAGCAAGATCATTAGCTTCAGTTTTTCAACTGTACAATGGAGACACTTGTCTACTTCACTGAGCTGTTGTGACAATAAAACTATATAACATGTGCAAAGCTTTAATACACTACCGAATCCTCAGCACATCTTTTCCTCTTCACATTCAATATGACATGAATTTTTTTAATTAACAAAACAGAACATACACTCTAAAGGGTTGAATACTGTCCTCCCCAAATCCACGTCCAAGTGGAATCTCAAAATATGACCTTATTTGGAAATAGGGTCTTTGCAGATGTAATTAGTGAAGGATCCTAAAGAAACTTAGGGTGATCCACAAGCCAATAACTGGCAGCGTTACAAGAAGAGGAGAGGGCAGGGTGATGCGCGGAGAAGCGGCGACCGTGCGACGGACACAGAGTTGGCGCAGTCGTTGGACGAGCCAAGGGGGCCCCGGGGCAGCAGGAGCCGGAAGAGACCAGGAAGGGGACTTCGAAGAGGGCGTGGCCCCGCCGAGGGGACTGTGGACCTGCAACCTCCGGAGCTGGGAGGGGACGCAGTGCTGTCGTTTCGAAACACTAGGTTCGTGGTGACCTGAGTGGCAGCCCTCGGACACTAGCACGCACACCCGCCGCCTCTGCGACTCTGCGGTTCCACATTCACCGTTTGCGACTTGGCCCCTGCTGCCTTCATTGCTCCGGCCTGGCGGTGGGCTGTGTCAGAGTCCGGAGGCCACTCTAACAAGTCACCGCATCTTGACGAATTAAAACAACAGAAGTGTGTTCTCTTACAGGTTGTGAGGCCAAGAGTCTGAAATCAATTTCACTGGGCTGAAATCAAGGGATTTCTGAGGCTGCATTTCTTGCGGAGACTGTAGGGAAAGTCGGTTCCTTTTCTTTTTCAGCCTCCAGAGGTCACCTGCGTCCCGGGCTGGTGACCCCTTCCTCCCATCACCGCAACCTCTGACTCCTGTCACCGCGTGGGCTCCTCTTGCGTCGCGTGTCCCTCTGCTTCCCTCTGGCGAGAGCACTCGTGATTCGAGCCCCAGCGAGTGATCAGGATAGTCTCTTCATCTTAACGTCCTTCACTTGGTCGCATCTACGATGCCCATTTTGCCATATACAGTTAGAGCCACGGGTTCCAGGCATTAGGACATGGATACCTTTGGGGTCCGTTATTCAGCCCGCCACCGTGGCTAACATTTTAATCTCTTTTACGCCTATGTTGGGTCCTCTTTCTGATCCTGCTCTACATTCATTACGTCCTCCCGGTTACATGGAATCCCAACACCCTACCCTGTTGACTGCAGAAGCGGGTGGAGAAGCTGAAACAATGAAATAGATTATGTTTGGCAAACGATACTGAAAGACATACAGGAGGCGCTATGCTTGCTCAGCGCTGCCGGCCTCAAGGCCAGATAAAAGTCGGGGTCCGCGGACTGGAGCCGAGGTGACTCCCCAAGAGCCTGAGACAGAGACCAAGGTGAACACGGGCAGCGAAGCCGCCACGCAGTGGTGGTGCCTGCGCTCTCCATGGGCAGCCCAGAGCCGTCTGGGAACGTGGTGAGTGCTAACACCAAAAAATTCAGTTAGATTGATCCAGGAATAAAATAAGAAAGATATACCAGAATGTTTCTGTAATTAAGAAGCAAAAGTTTAATCAGCTGTGTCAGACTATTTGGGAAAGTGTCAGTAAAAGAAGAAGGAAGGTAAGCCTAATATTTTAAAATCCAAACCCAAAGATACAGGGGAAAGTGTCATTTTCAGGCCTGTGACTTCCAATATTATTGATTACTGAGAGTGATTTCCTTTTTGGGAAGATGAACACATGGGATTATCAAAGCCCAGTGCCGTTAACCATGCAAACTACATAATAATAAACCACCCAATTTGGGTTCTGCACCGGCACACTCTGTGACAGCGTCCGGGCTCTTTCTCGGCCTTGCACATCAGAGACAAAGTGCTGACCAGGCTGAGTCGGCTCTAGCGCTTGCACTGCCTACAAAAATTAAATGAGCTGCATATATGCCTGTGTGAACCCAAAAGTGATGACTTGAAAGTTTACTTTTGTGTTTGTTTTGAACTTTAAGGTATTGCATGAATAACATAAAATTAACATGTATTATTTACATAATTAAATAATTATAAACAATTATATATTCCATGTAGAATAAAAGGCAGAAAATTTTTACAAGGCAGGTTTCAGAGAAGGATGGCATGTACTTCTGAACAATGATATTGCCCTTACAATACTCAAAAAACCAACTTTTGATTTTGTTGCATTATTTGTTTTTCCTTGGGTTGCTTCTCTTTCTATGTCTGTGTCAGGATCTTTTCCCATATGTGCTAAAGTATTTCATATTTATTTCTGTATCTGTAGAAAAAGGTAATCAGACTGTTTCTAACTCAAAGTTATTATAAAGTTACTGAGATGTATGTCTTTTATGAACTAGCTGTTCTCATGGCTTCAGTGATATCTTTTTCTGTTGTTCTTTAAAAGGCAAAGCAGTTATGATGTTGTGAATATTTAGAGATAAGATTTTGGCAGATCCTTTCCATGGATAATAACTGAGTGATTATGAACCATTCAGGCGACCATGTAGGAAAGCAGTTCCTTGGCAAGTGAAGGGAATGCAGTGTTCCAGTCCGGGGCATCTTACTAAGTTGTGCAGGGGTCTAGTGGGGTCTTGTTTGGGATCAGAGCACTTATGTGTCATTGTTCTGCTCAATGGGAGCACATGTATGTAAAATGCAGATATAAGGCTGGGCCCTTTTTCCCTGTGCAGAAACTAAGAGCCTAAATAAATCAGAAAGGAAACAGAAGAAAACAGCATTTTATTTCTTCTATTATCAATAGATCTCCAGTGAACACTTGAGATGATTCTTCTTAAAACCTTGTTATGAAATGCAGATAGAGGGGAGGATTAGAAAGCGATGTCTTATGATCACCTATGAAACACAGACTTTGTTGTATTGCTCCACAGTCTGTGGAGTCGCATATACAGTGTCACAAAAGTCGTATAAAATATGGGGAAAATATTAAAAATGTACTTCAAAATTATACAAAGTATTATGCCTTTTGTTGGTGATTTTCTCATGCTGTTTCTACAGTTTCTAAAATTTCAATTAAATAAAAAGAATTCATGAAATTATTTTTTAATCCAAGAAAATATCACAAAATGGAAAATTCTAGAGAACTTTAACATAGGTGGTGTTTGCCAAATAAATGTAATATTGACCTTATAAGAGTTAATCTTGGCTGGGTGTGGTGGCTTACGCCTGTAATCCTAGCACTCTGGGAGGCTGAGCCGGGAGGATTGCTTGAGGTCAGGAGTTTGAGACCAGCCTGAGCAAGATCAAGACCCCGTCTCTACTAAAAATAGAAAGAAATGATCTGGACAGCTAAAATTATATATATAGAAAAAAATTAGCTGGGCATGGTGGCGCATGCCTGTAGTCCCAGCTACTCGGGAGGCTGAGGCAGGAGGATCGCTTGAGCCCAGGAGTTTGAGGTTGCTGTGAACTAGGCTGATGCCACAGCACTCTAGCCAGGGCAACAGAGTGAGACTCTGCCCCCACCTCAAGAAAGAGAATTAATCTTGATTTTAAGGGTTTTCAAACATTTGACGGCCTCCTCAACAAATTTGTATTTTTCCAGGTATCCGATGAGCTGCTAGAAGAAGGTTGCCGGGTTGTGTGAGTAGGAGACCTCACTGTGACTTCCTGAACTTCAGCTTTTGGCTCGCAGAGAGACACTCCTTCCCTGCTCCCTGCGACCCTCCATCATTACAAGGCACCAACACCAACAGCATTTGCTGAGCCATGTTTGGTCCTTCCATCTCCTTCATTCCTTTTGCCTTATTACTCTTCCCTTGAATCACCTTTATATATTTACCCCGTGTTTCATTTCGTCTCTGCCTCCATTTCCATCTGGCTGGTAGTGACACCAGCATCTTTCTTTTGAGCTGCTGCTCTTCCCGCTTCCACTCATCTGCTCCTCTCTGTGCAGAAGCAAGAATGTTCTTTAGAAATCGATGTGTCCTATCACATTTACTTAAGGTACCTCAATCACTTTTTTTTCTGAGCACTAGAATTAAATTTTAGCACCTTAAGAAGACCTTGCAAGCCCTGCATGCTATCGTCCCCCTACCTTTCCAATCTCATCTTGTATTGGCAGCTTCCTTATTTCTGTCACTCCACCATGAGGGAAGTTAAGGAGAGATAATGCAGGATACCCTAAATAGAGGACCTCCTACTGGGAGAGGGCAAGCTGGAGCTGGCTGCATAGTGGTGTATTCAGAGATGTATCTCTGTCCCCAGGCGGCTAATGGTTCTCCGTGGTAGTTCCCATCAAAATGCCCAAAGAGTGGTCATCTAATTGCACATGCTGCTGACAGTAAATGGGCTATCCCAACATAAGCAAACCCAGCTGGTTTCCGAGCTAACAGAGATGAAGGTTTGTCATCTCAGGCCAAAAGTAGTGAGACAGAATGGGTTACGGAGGTTGAGGTGCCTGTGGATGGGCTACCAATAGCTGCCGGCAGCTCTAGTCAGACCAGCTAGAAATGTCAGCTGCAGTTTCTCTCTCTCTCCCCTCTTGATCAGACGCATGCATACAGTGGTAGATGCTCCTGCCTCAGAACTGGAAACTCGTTAGTACCTGTTAGTGCAAGAGAAGCCTAGAACTTGGAGGGGAAATTAAAAAACTCTGAAATAATACCTGCATTGGATATCAGAGAATGAAGAAAACTATTTTGAAAATTATTATATTACACCTCATTCTATGTTTAAAATTAATTTCTGTCATAATTACCTTTGTTTTCTTGCTCTTTCCCAGTAACTTAAAACATAAAATGTAAAAGTAATTGAGGGAACTGTGGGGAAAAATAAATAATCTTCAGTAGCTAGTGGAAGAAATTTCTGGGGATTAGTTTTGATTTGTTAAGAATGAGTTGGAAGTAAAATTTGGAAAATGATATATAAGGAGAAAGAAAGCTGGGAAAATAACAAATGAGTTTGGAGAATTATTGTCACAGATAACACTACTTCTGCAGTGCCACTTTAAATAATCTACAGATTTTTTAGCAAAAGGCCATTCCTTTTTCTTGGGAGGGTTTGTGGAGAGAATAAGTCAATTTTATCTTAATTATTTTCTTAATAACAATTGGAATTTTCTGTCACTGTCAACATAAAAATTCTTAGGAGCCTACACTGTACATGTGAAATATTTTTTATTTGTAAAATAAGGTTTTATTTGTAAACTAATTAATGAAAGCAGACTCTGCAAAACAGAAATAAACTACAAATAACAGAAACTGTAAATAGTTTTTAAAATTTCTCTCTTCTGAAAAAAACGGTGGATTAGTGGTGGCCTCCTGGCTCACTGCTCCTAGAGAAGGAGGTGAAGAACTCGGACAGCTGCTCACGAGTGGATCACTCCCCGCCCAAGGACAGTGCTGTGAATCTGCCAGAAACAGCTCGGGACACGCAGCGCAGAAAAAAAGGTGAAAGAGAGATACAGTCACAAAGACTGGAGAGTGGAAGAAATACAACAGGGAACAGAGAGCAGCGCCCGCCCTGCCAGCCAGCGCAGTGCGATGTGACCCACAGGAGGACGCCCGGCTGCCCCCCAGGCTCCACACACACTCAGGCACACGCCTGAAGTCAGTGCAAAGCTGTGTCCTGGGAGGACAGGCTCTGTGGAGAGGAGACAGTAGCGGGAAACCTTTTAGACTCTCCAGTGCTCTGTGCTGGGTCCACACTGGGTAGGGGAAGGACTGGTCTGAGTGGTAACTTCCTGTGCCCAAGACCATGCGAGGGAGCTTGGAGACAGGCACCTTGCCCCTGGGGGTCAGCGGACGAGAGCACACGAGGTCAATGTTGAAAGGGGGCCCTGCCCATGGAAACCACTGATGGTTCGGCTGGCTCAGGGTGGGGGAAAAAAGAGCCGGGCCCTCCACTAGGCACATGTGAGTCTGCAGGACTTTGATGCTGAAGTAACAGCTGGCAGCCTGTTCATTCAGCCTGCAAGACCGGCTTGGGCAGCCTCTTGAGTATTGGCTCCCAGCGCTAGCTCTCCAAGGGTGGAAGGCCGCCATCTCTGGGGTCTCCAGTACAGAGAGGCTGCAGCAGCGGCAGTTTCGGGCACCACTCCACCCCCAACCTGGGGACTTTAGTGCTGGGCCAGTGGACTCCACCCTTGGATATGGGGAGAAGTGAGGAAAGCTGCTTTCTCTGTGCAGCTAGTATGAATCTGAGGGAATTTGGTGCTGCAAAAATAGTGGCCTGTTCATTTGGCTTGCCTCTGGGCCAGGCTTAGGCCATCTACTAAGAACATAACTCCACGGCTTGTTCTCCAGGTCCAGGGGGCTGCTGGCATTTGGGTTTGTGGACAGGGAAGGAAAAACCTGGCCAGAGACCTCAGCAATTTCACCAATTGACCTTTCACAACAGGACCAGCCCTCCAAGTGTGGTGAAAGAGCCCTGAATAGCATATTAGTGGCTCCCCCATAGTGTCAGGTCAAGCAACCATAGAAGTACATACACCCAGGCTTGCATTCACCAGCTGTGATCTATCTTGCCCTTACCCCCACTGTAAGGGAGAACAGGGTCCAAGCAACCCTCAGGAGTGGCAAGGCCCCTCCCAAAGATCAGGGCATTCATATACCCCATCAGGGTGACCAGAGCCTACCACAGAGACATCAGATTATCTTGATAACTGGCTCCTCCGCACAGACTACAATCAACAATAAAGAATGTAACCCCATAGCTTTACAAAGTGCCATCCATCTCAAGCTATAAGAGCGTAGTGGAGTCATACCCACAAGGGCAATCCACCAGCTGGGAACTTAAGCTGGGGGACCAAACTCACTAGTCTTCATTGGCAAGATGTCAAGACAATAGGTCAAAGATAACCCAACCTACTAAAATACCCCTAAGGCAATACAGGACCAGAAGGCCTCTCCCCAGCACTATCAAGGAACAACTTTTGGGAC
Organism: Lemur catta; assembly: GCF_020740605.2. Classification (NCBI taxonomy): domain Eukaryota; kingdom Metazoa; phylum Chordata; class Mammalia; order Primates; family Lemuridae; genus Lemur; species Lemur catta. The sequence goes on along the minus strand of NC_059138.1, from coordinate 95,912,194 downwards.
TTGGAAATAAGGCCATAACCAGTTCTACCTCCCCTGGTTCTCAACCAAGAAGCCTGATAATAAAGAATCAGCAAAAGAACACAGGAAACATGAAAGATCAGAGCAAAAAGTCACCCCCAAAAGAAATCATTACATCCTCAACAATGGATACCAACTTAAATGAAATGATTAAAATTATAGAGGAAGAATTCCACACGTGGTTTGTAAGAAAACTCAATGAAATTTAAGAGAAAATAGAAACCCAACACAAAGAAGCCATAAGAACAATACAGGAAATAAATGAAAAATTCTCTAAAGAAATTTAAGTATTACAAAAGAACCAAACAGAAATATTGGAAATGAAAGAGGCATTCAAGGAACTAGAAAACACAGTGGAAAGCCTTAAGAATAGGGTGGATCATGCAGAGGAAAGAATCTCAGAGCTTGAAGATAAAGCCTATGTGCTAAATAAATCAGATGAAAAAACAAGAACACAGAAGCAAGAGACATGAACAAAGCATACAAGAAATGTGAAATTATGTAAAGAGACCAAACCTAAGAATTATAGGCATCGCTGAGACAGAAGAAGAAAATACACAAGGGCTGGAAAATCTATTTCTTGGAATAATGGAGAAAAACTTACATGGCCTGGCCATAAATCTAGATATTCTGGTACAAGAAGCACACAGAACTCCAGGAAGACTCAATGTGAAAAGGCAATCACCATGTCTCATAGTTAAAGGCTGGCCAACTAAATACGGAAGAGGCAATCCTTTGAGCAGTAAGACAAAAACAGCAGGTCACCTACAAAGGAAAATCTATCAGACTAACTGCAGACTTCTCCACTGAAACTTTACAAGCCAGAAGGAACTGGGGACTTATCCTCAAGTCTTCTAAAACACAATAATGGCCAAGCTAGAATTCTTTATCCAGAAAAACTATGCTTCTTATATGAGAGAGAAATAAAGATGTTCCCAGACAAGCAATAACTGGTGGAATTTGTGAATACCAGACCTGCCCTGCAGGAAGTACTCAGACCTGCATTATACACTGAACAGTGCAATAGACACCCACCAATGTAAAATTACTCAAGAGTTAAATTCCACAACACTGATTCCATAATGGCTTGAGAGGTAAAACAAAACAATAAGAATTTATCTAACAATATGAAAAGAAATCTACCCCAAATATTAATTCTCTCAATAAGTGTGAATGATGGCTTAAATTGTCCACTGAAGAGTCATAGACTGGCGGAGTGAATTCAAAAAAAAAAAAAAAAAAAAAAAAAAGCAAAGTATCTGCTGTCTCCAGGAAAATTGTCTTACCCTCAAAAATACTTTCAGACTCAAAGTGAAGGGTTGGAAAGCAAATTTCCAGGCAAACGGAAACCCAAAGAAAACTGGGGTAGCCATTCTTATATCAGATAGCATAAACATTAAAACAGCATAAATAAAGAAAGGCAAATATGGTCACTATATAGTGGTGGAAGGAAAAATCCAACAAGAAGACTTAATAATTCTTAATATTTGTGCGCCCAACACAGGAGGGCCCAGATACATAAATCAAACCTTATTTGATATAAATATCATGATAAATAGTGATACCATAGTACTGGGGATTTCAACACCCCACTGACTGAACTAGACAAATACTCCAAGAAGAAAATAAGCAAAGAAACAATGGACTCAAACAGAGCTCTAGAACAAACGGGTCTAATAGGTATCTACAGAACATTCCACCCAAATAAAACTGAATATACACTTTTCTCATCAGCTCATGGAACCTTCTCTAAAATCGATCACATCCTATGCCACAAACCAGATCTCAACAAATTTACAAAAATAGAAATTATTCCGTGTATCTTCTCAGACCACAGTGGAATGAAATTAGAGATCAATTCCAAGAGAAACACCACCTCAGAAAGTCATATAAATTAAACAATCTATTGCTGAATGACTATTGACTGAGTCAAGGAGGATATATAGATGGAAATCAAAAGATTCTTAAAACTAAATGATAATGGGGATACAAGTTATCAAAATCTGTGGGATACAGCAAAAGCATTCCTGAGATGAAATCTAATAGCATTAAATGCCCACATCCAAAAGACAGAAAGTTCACAAATAAACAAACTAATAAACCATCTCAAGGAACTGGAGAAGGAGGAGAAAATCAATCCTAAACCCAGCAGAAGTAAAGAAATAACTAAGATCAGAACAGAACTAAATGAAATCAAGAATAAAAGAACTATACAGACGATTAATAAAACCAAAAGTTGGTTTTTCGAAAAGATAAACAAAATTGACAGCCCTCTTGCTAGATTGACAGGAACTAGAAAGGAAAGGACTCTAATAAGCTCAATTAGAAATGAAAAAGGAGAGGTCACTGCAGACATCAACAGAAATATAAAACATTATCTTGAATACTATAAAAATCTGTATGCTAAAGAACTATAAAATGTGGAGGAAAAGGACAAATTCTTAGAAACACAGAACCTCCCTAGGCTCAATCAGGAAGAAATAGAATTCCTGAATAGACCAATATCAAGCACAAAAATTTAAGCAGCAATTAAAAATTTCCCAACAAAAAAAGTTCCAGACCAGAGGGTTCACACCTGAATTTTACCAAACTTACAAAGATGAACTCATAGCTATACAGCAGAAATTATTCCACAATATTGAGAAGGATGATATCCTTCCCAACTCATTCTATGAAGCTAATATCACCTTGATACCAAAGCCAGGTAAGGACACAACAAACAAAGAAAACTATGGACCAATAACCCTCATGGATATAGATACAAAAATCCTCCACAAAATCTTAGCAAACCAAATTCATCAGCACATCAAAAAAATAATTCATCATGACAAGGTGGGCTTTATCCCAGAGATGCAAGGATGATTCGACATATGCAAATCTATAAATGTAATAAACCACATAAACGAAATCAAGAAAAAAGACCATATGATTCTCTCAATAGATGCAGAAAAAGCATTTGACAAAATCTAGCACACTTTTATGATAACTCTTAACAATATAGGCATAGATGTATCGTACCTCAAAATTATCCAAGCCATATATGATAAACCCACAGCCAATTTGATACTGAATGGGGAAAAATTGAAAGCAGACAAGAAAGGGGAATTAAGGGTGTCAAAATGGGGGCAGAAGAGATCAAACTCTTACTCTTTGCTGACCTTATGATATTATATCCCAAGGATTCAATCAAGAGACTCCTGCAATTGATAAATGAGTTCAGTAAAGTGTCAGGATACAAAATAAATGCACACAAATCAGTGGCATTCTTATGGCAATAACAGTCAAGTGGAAAATCAAAACAAAGATTCAACACCTTTCACAATAGCATTAAAGAACATTAAATATTTAGGAATACATTTAGTGAAGGAGATGAGAGACCTGTGTAGGGAGAACTATGAAACACTAAGAAAATAAATTGTAGAAGATGTAAACAGACGGAAAACCCTACCATGATCATGGATTGGCAGAATAAATATTCATAAAATGTCCCTAATATCTAAAGTGATCTACAGAATTAATGCAATCCCTATCAAAATACCATCATCATGCTTTTCAGATCTAGAAAAAATAATTCTACCCTTTGTATGGAACCAGAGAAGACCTCGTGTAGCCAAAGCAATCTTAAGCAAAAAGAACAAATTGGGAGGCATCAGTCTATCAGATTTCAAGCTTTACTACAAGGCTATCGTAACAAAAACAGCATGGTACTGGCACAAGAACAGAGATATAGACATTTGGAATGGGACTGAGAACCCAGATATAAAACTATCCTCATATTGTCATCTAATCTTTGACAAAGCAGACAAAAATATACACTGGAGAAAAGAATATCTATTCAATAAATGGTGCTGGGAAAACTGGATAACCACATGGAGAAGATTGAAACTGGATCCCCACTTCTCACCTCTCACAAAAATGAACTCACAGTGGATAACAGATTTAAACCTAAGGTATTAAGCCTTAAGAATTCCAGAAGAAAATGTTTAAATCTTATAGACATTGTCCTAGGCAAAGAATTTGTGAAGAAGATCCCCAAAGCAATCACAGAATCAACAAAAATAAATAAGTGGGACCTGAACAAATTAAAAACTTTGTGTACAGCCAAGGAAACTATCATTAGAGGAAATAGACAACCTACAGAATGGGAGAAAATATTTGCATGCTATAAATCTGATAAAGGGTTGATAACAAGAATCTATATAGAACTCAGGAAAATTAACCAGAAAAAAATCAAACAACCCAATCAAAAAGTGGACAAAGGACATGAATGGAAACTATTCAAAAGAAGACAGAATAATGGCCAGCAAACATATAAAAAGTGATCAACATCTCTAATCATCAGGGAAATGCAAATCAAAACCACAATGAGATATCACCTAACTACAGTGAGAATGGTCTTTATCATAAAGTCCCAAAACAACAAATGCTGTCATGGATGTTGAGAGATTGGAACACTTTTACACTGCTGGTGGGACTGCAAATTAGTACAACTCCTGTGGAAAGTAATTTGGATATATCTGAAAGAGCTAAAGATAGAAATACTATTTGATCCAGCAATCCCACTACTAGGCATCTACCCAAAAGAAAAAAAGACATTCTATAAAAAAGAAATCTGTGCTAGATTATTCATAGCAGCACAATTCACAATTGCAAAGATGTGGAAACAACCCAAGTGCCCATCAATGTATGAGTGGATTAATAAAATGTGATATATGTATACCATGGAGTACTACTCAGTCATAAAAAATGACAAACTACCTATTGTATTATCCTGGAGGAATCTTGGGCCCATTCTTCTAAGTGAAGTATCCCAAGAATGGAAAAACAAGTACCACATGTACTCGCTGTCAAATTGGTATTAAGTGATCAACACTAACATGCTCACATGGAAGTAATATTCATCGGGTGCAGGTCACGTGGGAGGGGGGTGGTGGAGGTGGCTAAACTCACAACTAATGGGTGCAGAACACACTGTATGGGGGAAGGACATGCTTGTAGCCCTGGCTTGGGCAAGGCAAAAGCATTATATGTAACCAAAATGTTTGTACCCCTATAATATTCTGAAATTAAAAAAAAAGTTGAAAGAAAGAAATCCAATAAATTAGATGGCCATCTTTAGTCAGTGGAATTATGTGTCATCTATTTTTCTCTGATGCTTAACCACGATAATGTACTTTTTTTCTATTAAAAAGTTATAAAAAACAAGAGCACATAGCCACCCACAAAATAAGAAGAAAATTTACTATTTTTTAGAACAAGAATAATGTCATTGAAAAAAGTAGAGATTTAACTTAGTTTGATTTTAAAAATCTACTTTAATAGTGAAAGCTGTATAAAATATTTCAAATATATACAGCAAACACCTTAGAGTTATTGATTATGTGGAGATGGGAGAGGGAAATGAAAATAAAAGGAAATAGATATGTGGATAAATAAAATACTAAAACAAAACAAAAAAATTTCCCATAAACCAAAAGAATATAGTTTTACTTATTTAGTGTAAATATGTCTATTAGTTTTCATTTGCAACACAATAGAACACATATGAATAAAACCAATGAATAAGTGGATATGATTCACAGTCTTTTGGATGTACATCCTCCCAGCTGGATTAACCCATGTGCCTCAGTTGAACCAAGAAGACATCAAGGGATGAGATGACATGAATTTGGAGTATATTCATTTTTCTAGAGTCTTAAATTCTCTTCTATTTAATGAATTTACCTTTAACTTGATAGTGCTAATCTTTTATGTTTTAATCTTTAACAACAAAGTAGCAGTAGAAGTCTGATTTTTTTCTTGTCCTTATTTTATTTTCAGTTGCCTGAGATCTATGAAGAGATTTTAAGTACTGCAGCAAGTGATGTGTCCCTTTCCAGGGTTTTAGATTGTATTATGGGATGACAACCATCTGCTTAGCATCTCATTTGTCTTATCCACTGAAGCAACTTGAAATTAAAATTGACAGTAATGCTCTTCTGCAGACACTTACCCAGAAAGGAAAGTGGTGTACATCTATGCTGATCAAGAATAGAGTCTCTTAATACTCAATACTTTCGGATTTAATTAGAAAGCCACATAGTATGCTCTGTAAAAATAAAGTGATGCTGCAGCCAAAATACAGTTCTAATCAAGGAAATGGTATGGGTAGTTCAGAAAACCTCAACTCCATCACAGAATATTAAACAGGAAATATGGATATCTAGGTTCATTGGACCAATGTAGAAGCCACTTAGGAGTATAATGGTAGAAACTCAAATGAACTTATCTAATTAATTACTTTTATTAGTAAGGGAATTCAAATAAATGACTTCTTCCAACATCACTAAAAGCTGTGTGATAACAACACTGAATTTGAATTTAGAATGACTGGCTTTCAATTTGTACCCTGTGGCCTCTTAGCCTAGTATAGTTTGGGAAATATATTTAACCTCCTTATATCTGTCTCAGGCTCTGTCAAATGGGGCTGCTTAGAAAATTAGATAATGCCTTTTGTTAAAATTTGTTTAGCAGTAAATAACAAATTACATAAAATCTTAAGACTATCTACAGGTTTGGGAATGCAGAGCCCTTCTCTTGGTCCTGTGTTACTTTTTTATAGTGGGCTCAGAGGTCTCTTTGAGGGACCTCAGAGCTGGGTAGAAGTTGATAAGGAAACCATCAACATGTGAAATGGAAAAAAGGGTTTTGAAAAATATGAGTCATCATGCAATTGCCAAATGTGTTAAAATTAAGTTTTATTACTTGTCAATGTGTGCTTGCAAAGTGCAGTTTTAAGACAAGAGCAAGTTCTTCTGGGAGGGATTAGTAGATGGATGCTGTGCTGTGCCACACGATGCCTTCTGCATGATCAAGGGTTTTCTCCCACTGCCACCAGAAAGGATGCGCTCCTCTCTGGGAATTTTCCAAGGAGACTGACTTACTCCTGGGTCAATCCCCTTCAATGACCGGTCAGTCTGGGCTATGACGGCTGGTCTTTGCACCTCAGTTCAAGACATACTGAAAGTGTGAGTCCCTGCTGCAAAGCTCCCCGTAAGATCGGCTGTTGCCTCTTTTGCAGTCCAGTCACACTGGTACGTATCCCTCTGCTCAGTGCTGCTTTCCTCATCCCACAGAAGAAACCTCTAGGAAGAAAACTCCAAAGTAGGATTTTGGAGTTCTATCACCCTAGTGAAAGCTGTATAAAATATTTCAAATATATACAGCAAACACCTTAGAGTTATTGATTACGTGGAGATGGGAGAGGGAAATGAAAATAAAAGGAAATAGATATGTGGATAAATAAAATACTAAAACAAAAGAAAAAAAATTCCCATAAACCAAAAGAGTATAGTTTTACTTGTTTAGTGTAAATATGTCTATTAGTTTTCATTTGCAACACAATAGAACACATATGAATAAAACCAATGCATAAGTGGATATGATTCACAGTCTTTTGGATGTACATCCTCCCAGATTAACCCTAGCTGGATTAACCCTAGCTTCCTGGTAGATGATAAAGAAATTTTTGCCTTGCAAGACATTGAGCACCCCACACAGCATCTACTGCCCACTCAGCTGATGCCCATCAGACCAAAACTAATTAATTCAGCCCAGGAAGGGCTGTGTTTGCTGAGGGAATAAAAAGGGTGCATACACTGTGATGTACAGTATCATGCATAGTCGCTAACATGTACCACCACTAGTCAGGCACGTATGCAACTGGTCCTGAGAATGGTAAAGCAAGGGTTGAGAATACACATTTAGATGAGGGAGAATTTACAGAAGGAGAAGGAGGACAAAGATGAGTATTTAATACCTTCACAAAGAATCTTAGATGTTCCTAGTGCATGCTAGGGTGGCCCTTGCAATCCTGCTCAGAGCAGTAACCCCACTGAAATAAAGTAGAAATGTAAGAACTTCTAGGAAAAATAGGAGAGGAGAAGAATCCAAAGACTTAGGGAAGTTACCCTGTCAGCATATTTTTATTACACAAGGTTGAAACCCCACAAGTTGACTATGCCCCGTGGGAGATCCCGGAGAGCACACTACTTACAAAGAATGCTGTGGTAAGAAAGGACCGTACTCTCTGAGAGACTTAGTGGTCACTGATCGCTTCTTGTGGGGATGATGGAGGGGGACGGTATTACACGACTGGGCCCCTAAAACACAGGCACCCTGAAACACTGAGGCCAGGAGCAGAGCGTAACTGTGGGAAACGAGGTGGACACAGTTATCCTAATGAGCGCAAGGCCTGAGTGATAGATAGCCAGGGTCGCTCACCTGAAGAACATCCCAGAGACGTGTAATAAAACACGGTGCACTTAAGAGTGGGAGAGGTGGGCAGCCAGAAGAGCAAAGTTTAATTCATACAATAAACATTAAATCAAGGAGGGGTATTTTCAGCTTCCACATATACAAGGTTTGAAAGTTGTCTCTCTCATCCTCATAGCAAGAAAAAGAACTGAAAATCCACAACTTTTCTTAGTCCCATCATAGAACTGAGGTCACTGGGCAAACTGCCACCCACAAAGCTCAAAGTACAGTTAAACACAGAATCACAGCTGCGACACCGGCTTGCCAGGAGCATAAGCTGCTGGAGACAGTGACTGGTACGGATACTTAAGTGACAACTGTCATGAACACTGCAGGCTGAGTGTGGGCTGGCCTGACAACTAAACCCTGGAGTCCAGTGCGGCCGAGGGGCACACTTCCATGGGTGTGGCCTCCAGGAATCCCCTTAGGTTATCGTGGAAAAGATCAGGAAAAAAATCCCCTCCTCTTCTGGGAAGGGGGGAGGAGGAAAATAATTGTTTAAAAGACTCTCAAAGCTTTCTCCATGGTAAAGAATTGTCCTCTAAAGAAAACTATTCTCTATCAAAACCTTATCTGACATGAATAAAGTGTAATAAAAAAAACTTCAACCCTTCTAACATTTTTGTCTCATATAAGGGGAGAAAAAAATAAGGCCAAGAAATACTTCTGAAGGTCACAGCCCAAGGATGCAGGCTCACTTTGAAAATGGGATTTCATCACTCTCTTATAGAAGGCTTCCCTCACAGCACCTTACTGCCAAATCAGCACAGCTCCAGTGCAATAGCAGTGGATCACGGCCAAGAGAGCTGCAAGACACTGACTCTCTTTAAGAAGTAGTTCTTAGGGAAACCCACAGACCACAGTGAAGGAAAAATAAATAAATGCAAGGAAATGAGGGGTAAGTAAAGCCTCTGGTACCTACAGCTACAGCAAACACTAAACATAACAAAACTGCTAGCCAGATTAACATTAAACCTGTCACTAAAAGCCTTAATACTTTAGATCCTGTTACCTGATATATTATTCTAATGTATGAATATTAGATATGTTTCCTTTTATTTGTATCTTCATTAATTTTTTTCATTGATGTTTTATAGTTTTCAGTGTACAGATATTTTACCTCCTTGATTAAATTTATTCCAAAGTATTTATTCTTTTTGATGGTATTATAAATGGTATTGTTTTCTTGATTTCTTTTTTTTGATAGATTGTTATTGGTGTAAGGAAATGAAATTGATTTCAGTATGTTGATTTTGTAGCTTACAGTGAATTAACTGTACTAATTCATTGATTAGTTCTAACAGTTTTTTGTTTTGTTTTGTTTTGTTTGTGGAGCCTTTAGGATCATGTCTGTAAACAGAGATAACTCTACTTCTTCCTTGCTAATTTTGATGTGATTTATTATTTTTCTCATCTGAGTGTTCTTGCTAGTCCTTCCAGTACTATGTTTTAACACAAGTGGCAAGAGTGGGTATCTTTTGCATTGTAAGGGATCTCAGCAAAAAAGCTTTCAGTTTTTCCTCATTGATTATGGTGTTAGCTGTGGGCTGTTCATAAATGGCTTTTATTATGTTGAGAATATTTCTATACCTATTTTGTTGAGATTTTACCACAAAAGGATGTTGAACTTTATCAAATGCTTTTTCTGCATCTATTGAGATATTCATATAATTTTTGTCTTTTATTCTGTTAATGTGGTATATCACACTGATTGATTTGTGTGTGTTAAAATAACTGTGCATCCCAGATCATGGTGTATTACATTTTTGATGAATACACAGTGGTAGTATTTTATTGAGGATTTTTACAGCTATCTTCATTGGAGATACTGGCCATAATTTTCTCTTCTTGTGGTGCCTTTGCCTTGCTCTTGCATCAGGGTGATGCTGGCTTATAAAATAAGTTTGAAAGTATACCTTCCACTTCTATTTTTCGGAAGAGTTTAAGAAGGATTGGTATCAATTGTTATTCATATGTTTAGTAGAATTCACCAGTGAAGCAATCTGGTCCTGGGATTGTCTTTGTTGTGGGATTCTTGGTTACTTCTTCAGTCATGTTGTTTGTTACCACCCTGTTCAATCTTCCTATTTCTTCTTGATTCAATTTGGTTTATTGTATTTTTCTAGGAATTTATAATTTCCTCTAAATTATCCAATTTATTATTGTATAATTATTTTAGTCCCTTATCATACTTTATATCTCTGAGGCATCCATTGTAAAGTGTCTTTTCATTTTTGGTTTTATGTATTTGAGTCTTTTCTCATTTATCTTCTTGGTCTAGCTCAAGCTTTGTTAATTTTGTTAATTTTTTTCAAAAACACTTCAGTTTTGTTAATTTTTAAATAGTTTTTGTATTCCCTTTTTGACTTATTCCTTCTGTGATTTTTTTTTTTCATTTTTCTAACTTTGGGGTGAGTTTGTTCTTTTCCCTAGTTTCTTGAGGTATAAAGTTAAATTATTTGAGATTTTCTTTAATTTGAGATCTCTTTTAATGTAGGCATTCATTACTATAAACATCACTCTTAGAACTGCTTTTGGTGCATCTCATAAATTTTTGTAAGTTATGGAGACAATTTTGGAAAAAAAAACAGAAAAAAAAATTACCTATAGAACAACAAGGATAAACATTACATTGGACTGATGGAAAAAGACACACCCTGCTAATCCTAATAAAAATTAAGCTGGAGTTATTGAAGTTATAAAATTTGGGGTGTGGAATTGTTCATAATGATCCTTTGTTATCTTCCTGATGGCCATAAGATCAGTAATGATGGCCCTCACATATCAAAGGTTCATTCTTACTATTTCTGACTAGTGTTCTATTTTGTGGATGTACCCAAAATTCTGTAATAATACAATTTATATTTTCATATAACTTACCATGATATTTAAAATTATGCAATGAGAGCCAGATAGTTAAATGATATTAAATTACCAAGACATAAAAACATCAATCTTGGACACATTAAAACAATAGAAACCTCATAAAATTTTATATATACTAAGTACACAATTTTATACACATTGTATTTAAGAAATATATAAACACTACAACGAATATGTTCATTACCTTTATAAAAACCTGATGTTTGCTTATGGAAGTAAGCATCAGAAGGTTTGTAGCTTGTGAGTTATTGTGAAGTGGTTGGATAAGGGCAATTTGAAATTATATGGAGAGTTATAACACCAGATGAGGACGGGATAGCTCATAATGCACATGGGAACTGAGTTAGCAATTCTGATTTTTTATGCTGATCTTAATTTTTCTTCCTTTCTTCTATTTATATTGTTTGTAACTTGTTCTATTTCTAAATTAGTTTCTTTTTTTTTAGTTTTTTTTTTTTTTATTCTTATTTCAGCATGTTGTGGGGGTACAAAAGTTTAGGTTACGTATATTGCTCTTGCCCCCCCACCCCCCTGAGTCAGAGCTTCAAACGTGTCTATCCCCTAGACAGTGTGAATCGCACTCATTATGTAGGTATACACCCAACCCCTCCCCCCCCACATCTGCCCAACACCCAATTAATGTTATTCCTGAATGTGCTCTTAGGTGATGATCAGTGAAACCAATTTGATGGTGAGTACATGTGGTGCTTATTTTTCCATTCTTGGGATACTTCACTTAGTAGAATGGGTTCCAACTCTATCCAGCAGAACATAAGAGATGCTATATCCCCATTATTTCTTATAGATGAGTAATACTGCATGGTATACATATACCACATTTTATTAATCCACTCATGTATTGATGGGCACTTGGGTTGTTTCCACATCTTTGCAATTGTGAATTGTGCTGCTATAAACATTCAGGTGCAGATGTCTTTTGTATAGAATGTCCTTTGTTCTTTTGGGTACATGCCTAATAATAGGATTGCTGGATCAAATGGTAGGTCTACTTGTATCTGTTTAAGGTATCTCCATGTTGCTTTCCACAGAGGTTGCACCAGTTTGCAGTCCCACCAGCAGTGTCTGAGTGTTCCTGTCTCTCCGCATCCATGCCAACATTTATTGTTATGGGACTTTTAGATAAAGGCCATTTTCACTGGAGTTAAGTGATATCTCATTGTGGTTTTGATTTCCATTTCCCTTATGATTAGAGATGTTGAGCATTTTTTCATACGTTTTTTGGCCATTCTTCTGTCTTCTTTTGAAAAATTTCTGTTCATGTCCTTTGCCCACTTTTTGATAGGGTTGTTTGATTTTTCTAGCTGATTTTCCTGAGTTCTAAATAGATTCTAGTTATCAGTCCTTTATCGGATGTGTAGCATGCAAAACATTTTCCCATTCTGAAGGTTGTCTATTTACTCTCGTGACAGTTTATTTCAATTAATTTCTTGAGATGGAATCTGAATTAAGTGAATTAATCTGTTTTCCTTTCTAATTATACAGTAAGTGCTACAAAGTTTTCCCCAAATTCTTTGACCATATTTTACAGATTATAGCAATTTTTTTGGAGTTTTTTTAATTTTTTAAATTTATGTATTAATAGATTTAGGGGTACAAAGATTTTCGGTTACATGCATGAATTGTATAGTGGTGATGTCTGGGTTAATTTTAGTATACCCATCACCTCAATAGTGTAAATTATACCCAATAGATAGTTTCTCTTCCTTTGCCCTCCTCTCAACCTCCTTCATTTTGAGTCTCCAGTGTCCATTGTGCCACTCTATATGCCCCTGTGTACCCGTAGCTTAGCTCGCATTTACAAGTGAGAAGATGCAGTATTCAGTTTTCCACTCCTGAGTTACTTCTCTTAAGATTATGACTTCCGGTTCCATCCAAGTTGATGCAACAGATGTTATTTCATCCCTTTCTATGGCTGAGTAGTAGTCCATGGTGTACATATACCACATTTTCTTTATCCAGTCCTTGGCTGATGGGCACTTAGGTTGATTCAAGATGATAGCAATTTTTATTTTCACTTTAGCTCAGTAAGAAATATTTCTAAATTACTTTTGATTTCTTCTTTTATACAAAGTTATGTAGGAGTAGTATCCTATTTAGTTTCCAATATTTGGAGATTTCCCAGAATCATTTTAGGAACATTTAAAATCTTCTAGCTATTTTGAAATATACAGTAAATTATTTACTATACTCTGCTTACTGTGCTATTGAACAATAGAACTTACTTACTCCTTATTTAGAAAATGAATCGTTTGTATGTTTGTACCGATTAATCAACCTCCTTCAGCTGCCCACATACTTTCTAGCTTCTTGTAAACAACATTCTACTCTCTACATCAGTGAAATCAAAATTTTTAGCTCCCATGTGAGTGAGATCATGAAGGATTTGTCTTTCTGTGCCTAGCATACTTTACTTAACATAATGACCTGCAGTTCTATCCATGTTGCTGCAAATGACAGGAGTTCCTCATTTTTATGGCTGGATAGTATTCCACTGTGTATAGATACCATATTTTCTTTATCCATTCACCCACTGATGGACACTTGGGGCGATTCTGTATCTTGGCTATTACAAACAGTGCTGCAACAGACATGGGAGTGCAGACATCTCTTTGATACACTGATTTCCTTTCTTACGTGGATACGTACTCAGCAGTGTACTAGATCATATGCAGATCTATTTTTGGTTGTTTGAGGAAGCTCCATACTATTATGCACAGTGGCTGTATTAAGTTTTATTGTCACCAGCAGTGTACTAGCATTTCTCTTTCTCCATATCTTCATCAGCATCTGTTATTTTTGTCTTCTTGTTAATTATAACTTGGGTGAGGTGATAGCTCATTGTGGTTTTGATTTGTATTTCCCTTATGATTAGTGAAGTTGAGCATTTTTTCACATGCCTATTGTCCATTTGCATGTCTTCTTTTGAGAAATGTTTATTGAGATAATTTGCCCATTTTAAAATTAGATTAGTTGTTTCCCCATTGAGTTGTTTGAGCTCCTTGTACACATTCTGGTTATTAACCTTGTGTTGGGTAGAGAGTTTGTAAATATTTTCTCCCATTCTGTAAGTTGTCTCTTCACTCTTGTTTCCTTTGTGATAATGGTACAGAATTTTGTCTATCTTGGTAAATATTTTACAAGGTTTTTTTTAAAAAAAAAAACTGTATTGTGCTGGTTTTGAGTGGAATGCTTTAGTTAAGTCAATTAGACCAAATTAATTGATTGTATTTCATATCCTTTCTCATTTTTTTTGTCTATGTACCCTACTAATTCCTGAGAAAGTGGTAATAAAATAGCCAGTTATAGTTGTAGATCTATTTCTAGATTTAATTGTATCAATTTTTGTCTTATATATTTTGAAACTCTGTTATGAGGTACATAAACCATGTCTTCTTGATAAATTGACCCCTTCTCATAATGAAATGACCTTCTCCCTCATGATTTTCTGTGGTCCTAAATGCATTTTGTTTGATAATAATATAGCAACTCCTAATTTTTTTTAATATTGTGGTAAATTATGGAAAACATACAATTTACCATTTCAAGCACCTTTAATGCTGTTCTGTGGCATTATTTACATTCACATTGTGTGACCATCGCCAGTTTCCATTTCTAGAAATCTTTCTCTCCCTAATTGAAACTCTATCATTTCCCATTTCCGCCACCTGCCAAGCCCTGAACCACTGCACTTTTTGTCTCTAAGAATTTGACTGTTCTGTTGTTGTCTATTGTGCTAGTTGGTATCACAAGGGTGAAATCATACAATTTTTGTCTTTTTCTTACTGGCTTATTCCATTTAGCATAATGTCTTCCAGGTTTATTTATTTTGTTTCATGTTGTACAATTTTCTTCCTTTTTAAAGACTAATATTCCAGTGTATCTAACACAAAATACAATATAACACATTATGTTTATTCATTCATCCACTGTCCAAAATTTCAGTTGTTTCTATCTTTTGACTATTATGAACAATGGTACTGAAGGTTAGCAGAATATGCCACCCCAAAATATGCCCCTTGGGTGTAAGAATTATTTTGAACTGAAGGCAACTGAGAAGAAGCAGATACAGAAATAGCCCTCTGCCCTCCCCTATTTGCCTGAAAGCAAGGAATACGTTCACAAAGGTGTCTCTCCTCCCTTCTCTGCTAGCAAGGACAAACTTTGATCAATGGAGATGACTTTAGACCTATGCCAGTCTGGAGATGGCATGAGATAGTTGTAAGGCAAACAAACTTTATCCTTTAACTACCATTAGATTCCCATATATTTACCTTCCCAAATTTGTTGCTCCTAGAGACTTTTCCTTTGTCTTATCATTTCTCTAAATTTAGTGTTGTTTGTAGAAGATGCTGTTGTAGCTGGATTTCTAAGCCACATCTTTGAGAATTACTTATTACCAGGGTATCTCCCATGTATATGTGAGGTATGTATGTAATAAACTTGTCTGGTTTTCTCTTGCAAATCTCCCTTTTGTTACAGGGGTCCTAGCTAGGAATACAGAAGAGTGGAGGAAAACTTCTCCCTCCACACAGTGTTGTGAACATGGGTACACAAATGTCTCTGCAAGTCCCTGCTTTCACTTCTTTGAGTACAGATCCGGAAGTAGAATTGCTGAATCGTATCAAATTCTACTTTTTCTGAGATGCTATACTGTTTTCCACAGTGGCTGCATCACTCTACATTCCCACCAGCATTGCACACGCCTTCAATATATTCATATCCTCAACAAAACTTTTTTTCTTCTTTTTTGAATGGTGACCATTCTCCTGGGAATGACCTGCTTTCTTTTCATTAGTATTAGCAGGGTATATATTTTTTCTAACCTTTTATTTTATTCCATTTGTGTCTTTATATTTAACATATGTATCTCATAAATAGAATAATTTGGGCCTTGCTTTTTATCTAATCTATCTTTTAATTGGGATACTTCTATGATTTATATTTGATATATGTGATTAGGGATATCTATTATCTATTAGTTTCTTATTTCTTCTATATACTCTTTGTACCAAATTTTCTTTTTTTGTTGTTTTCTTTTGGATTAATTGAACACATTTTATCTGTTTACTTGTTTTAGCTCTTTTATTTTTTTTATTTTTTGAGACAGAGTCTCGCTTTGTTGCCCGGGCTAGAGTGAGTGCCGTGGCGTCAGCCTAGCTCACAGCAATCTCAAACTCCTGGGCTCAAGTGATCCTACTGCTTCAGCCTCCCGAGTAGCTGGGACTACAGGCATGCGCCATCATGCCCGGCCAATTTTTTTTTCTATATATATTTTAGTTGGCCAGATCATCTCTTTCTATTTTTAGTAGAGACGAGGTCTCCCTCTTGCTGGTCTCAAACTCCTGACCTCGAGCGATCCACCCACCTCGGCCTCCCAGAGTGCTAGGATTACAGGCGTGACCCACCCCGCCCGGCCTTAGATCTTTTAATAAAGCTTTTCATAATCTACCTCTAATTGATATGTCTGCTTCATGTACAGTATACTAACCTCACAATGTTGCACTTCCATTTCTCCCCAAGATTTCTGCTATTATTTCATGCAATTTACTTATTTATATGTCATGAATCCCACAATGAACTTATTATTTTAATTAGTCAAGTATTCTTTCAAAATATTTAAATTTTAACGAAAATGTTATTTCCTAAGTTTTGTACTTTTCTTGATATTTCTTTGTGTAATTCTCTATTTACATCTGGTGTAATCTTTTCTGTTTCACCTGATGAGTTTCTTTAAAATTTCTTGCAGTGAAATTGTACTGAAGATAAATTCTTTTAACATTTTATGTCTAAGTCTTTATTTTACCTGCATTTTGGTTTTTTTTTTTTTTTTTTTTTTTTTTTTTTTTTTGAGACAGAGTCTCACTTTGTTGCCCGGGCTAGAGTGAGTGCCGTGGCATCAGCCTAGCTCACAGCAACCTCAGACTCCTGGGCTTAAGCAATTCTACTGCCTCAGCCTCCCGAGTAGCTGGGACTACAGGCATGAGCCACCATGCCCGGCTAATTTTTTTGTATATATATTTTTAGTTGGCCAGATAATTTCTTTCTGTTTTTAGTAGAGACGGGGTCTCACTCTTGCTCAGGTTGGTCTCGAACTCCTGACCTCGAGCGATCCACCCGCCTCGGCCTCCCAGAGCTAGGATTACAGGCGTGAGCCACCGCGCCCGGCCCTTCACCTGCATTTTGAAAGATATTATCTTTGTGTATAGAGTTCTAGGTTTAAAGTTTATTTTCATTTTTGATTTGTCTCAGTATTTTGAAGATGTTACTCACTTTTCTCACTTGCATTGTTCCCAAAAAGAAATATTTTCTCATCCATATCTTTGTTCTCTGTATGTAATATGCTCCCCTCTCCCAATATTTGGCTATTTATAGGATTTTTTTCTCACCACTTTTGTGTATCTTTATGATGACATGCTTTTGTGTAGTTGTATTCATATGTCTTTTTCTTGGGTTTTGTGGAGGTTTTTGAGTCTGAGTTTATAGTTTTCACCATATTTGGAAAAATTTCATCTGTGATTTTTAAAATATTTTACCTGTACCCCTACCCCAGAGATTCAAATTACCCCAATTTCAGGACTTTTTAGGTTAGCTCACAGCTCATTGAAAATCCTTTCATTTTTTTAAATTCTGTTTTCTGTCTGTGTTTTATTTGGGATAGTTTGTTCATATGTCAATAGGTCCCCAAATTCACTTTTATTTCCTTCTGCAAAGTAAATCTGCATTAATCTCATGCAGTGATAATTTTCACCTCAGCCATTGTAGTTTTCTTCTCTGGAAGTTTGATTGGGCTCTTCTATCTTCCATGTTTCTTCCTAACTTTTTGAACAAATGTAATATATTTACAATAACTGTTTTGTCCCTTGCTGCTAAATCTCACAATAGTGTCAGTTTTGACTGAGAAACCTGTCTCCTTTTTTTATGTGTCACATGTCCCTCCTTCTTTTATGTCTTGTGATGTTTGTTCTGATGGCAGGTGTTGTAAATGTTCCCTTTCTTGGTGCTGCACAATTTTGTTTCCTTATGTTCTTGAGATTTTTCCTCCTGCAACACAGTTAAGTCAGGTCGAAGCAGTCTGATCCTTTAGGGTTTGCTTTTAAGATTTGTAGGTGGGTTTAGTTCAGCATTTAGTTCAGGGTTAATTATCCTCTGTTACTGAGGCAAGAATCTCTGCTTGCTGCACTCAGGGCCCTGTGTTAGTGTCCTAATGCAGTGTGAGGTGAGATAGGTGACAGTGGCTTTTAATATAAAATGTTACAATGCAGGGGACGAGCTCTAAATGCTCGCACCGCCAAGCTGGGCGTGTGCTTTCCCAGGAGGCTGCTTCCCCAGTGACCTCTCTGATACACTCTGTATGTTTTTAAGAATTTGAAATTCAGACTTGGAAGAACAAAAACCTTCTTTTGTCAGCAGTTTGGGTGACAGAGTTGTCTAAACCACTATGTGGTTTATTAATTCACAGTGAAAAATTTACCTGCCAAAAGAGCTAAGATACTCACATTGTCAAGATCAGTCCATTCTCTCTGTATAGCCCAGGATAGGGCAACTTAAATATCTAACTTACTAACTTTCAATGAAAGATATGTCACCTTCTGTGACCAGTGAATTCTCTCCTGTCGTGGGAAGCTCAATGAGTTCTCTCAATACATATATATGTGTGTATATATATATATTTGTGTATGTAACCATTTAATTGCCATAGCCCTGAATATATTTGATTTGAATTATTAAGACATCTAGTTTTAAGACCTCAGATAAAAATATTTCTTTTTTTTTTTCCTTGTCTTGTCTTTTCATTCCATAGATAAGTGAACACTTGAAGTTCATAGCCAAAACTCACTCTGCCCTGGACATAGCCACTACCAAATCATACCTTCTAATCTTTGCCTTTTTCATAATTCTAAACAACCACTCTCCCACTCTCTGATGCATATACTCCAGCCTTAGATAGGTTTACAGAATCCATTCTTAATATATTCAATTTTTAAGTCATTTAATCCTTCAGGGTGGTTATTCATTTTTATCTGCTGATCTACTCTGTCTTAAATTTACAGTTTAACACAGGAGGGCAATTATTTTTTCCTCTTTTTCTAGTTCTTGAAAAAATATGCATTTTCACCTGGAATTTGTGATGAGAAGGACCTGTTTTATGTTAGGCCCTTCCTCAGTCATTGCCTAATATAAGTTAGATTACCATTCAAGATACCATTGAAAATTGTTAAATGATCGAGTAACAGGAACAGATCACATCTGCCATTTGGAAATGTAATTCCAGCAGCTGTTTGAAAGAACAGCAGTGAAATTCAAAATGCTCTTACCTGGAATGGCATGGACACACCTCAGTCAGAAAGGATGTAGACTCCGAGTGCAGGAGCAGGTCCCTGAAGGATCTTGAACTGAAACACATACCATGTAAATCCTTGAGTTGCTGCATCTTTGTGAGATACAGCGAGGTCCTAGGGGAAAAGCTGGGAAAAGCTCATGAACCTCTAGGGGATTATCTCTACATTTTAAC
This sequence comes from Lemur catta, assembly GCF_020740605.2. Lineage (NCBI taxonomy): Eukaryota > Metazoa > Chordata > Mammalia > Primates > Lemuridae > Lemur > Lemur catta. The sequence continues at coordinate 95,892,462 of NC_059138.1, read as the reverse complement.
TGCTATGGCCTTAAGCATGGGTGTTTGTGTGATAGCAGCCCAGTGGTGGGGTGATCTGGGAGAGGGCAATAGATAAATGTGACTTCAAACAACAGCAGCAAAACAAGATTACAAGTCTTGAGAAAACTTGTTTCATTCTACATCATCTTTGGAGTAGATATAAACAACATAATAGGATCTTTTTCAGTTTCCCTTTCTCTATGAGATTAATGCCTTTCCTGATGCTATTGGATTATTTAAGATACTGTACATTCGTCATTATTCAGAGATTAAATATTTACACCAACCCCACCTAATTTTGTCACTTTGTTGGAAGTCTCAGTAGGGAAAATTAAAAAACAAAAAGCTTACAACATGCAGTTTGTCTACTACATAAACACAAACATCTTTTACTTCCTATGTTTTAAGGAGAATGAGGGTCAGCACCTTGTACAGCTGATTATTCCAGTCACAGCTCTGCCAAGTTTTTAATTAAAATTTTGTTAAAAGATAAAGGTTGTCTCATGCAGATTCATCATAATAAAAGGCTGTTTTAGGAGTTCATGATGTTCAAAATCTATTAGAGTTTCATCCAGAAACTGTCAAAGTAGTTTACATCATATTTGGTAATCATGATGGCAAATTCCCAGTATACTGTAAGATTTGTTCACTGGCATCATCTGCGGAATTGAATTAAAAAAAAATTATCTTGCTCTAAACAATGCTGTAGGCCATGTGCAAATAGTTCTGCAGTATATACAGGGAAAAACGCTGAGCCTCCTTTGTCCATTTCTGAAGATCTTCCTACATAAATATGAGAAGCATCTTCCTTAGAACCATTTGATGCCAGATATTCACTCTACTTATCAACTATATCACCTCAAAACCACAAGATAAAAAAGAATAATTACTTCTAAGATCACCACAATTACTGTAGTAGAGATACCTGGGCTTTCTGAAACCACCTCAAAAGTCATTTTCCACACTCATAGTACATTGCTTGTGTAGACCACTCTGTTCATAGATTGTGCTACTTGCCATGGAGACACTGTGCTAGGATACATTGTGCTTTTTTCCCAATTTTATTCTCACTCTGGTTCTATTTCAGTTCTTGCTTTGTACATTATTAGATGCCGTATACAGTTATAGACATAAAATGAGAGATATGTGTTAAATAAAAATTAAAGGTTTTAAAAATGTTTGCGTATATCTGCTCATAACTTCCTATTGCTTTCAATTCTTACCAAATAAGATACTTAAAAATTATGAAGTCCATCTGAATTCTGAGAATTTTGCCGGGACCATGATCTCTGTAGGCTAGAGATGGATGGAGGTGTGTGAAAAGTTAAGAAAAGAACATCTGGACAGAGGTAGTCCTTTAGCTGGTCCCATGAAATTCAGCCTTTACACTGACAGAGAGAAATAAAGAAGACATTAAGGCCAGAGATTTTGTGTGAGAAAGAGAAAGGAGATAATCTGAATGTGCCAAGACCTGAGAAGAAGCCTTTGGCAGTGATTAAAACGGTTGGTAAGTTGGTTACCACAGTCTGTGTAGAGTTTTCATTGACAGTAAAGAATTATGACTCTACATCATAGGTGTTGCAGAACACATGGCATTTTTGAGCAGTGAAGCATCAAGCTGAAAATACAGTTTGTTTACATTTTTTAATGTACTCAAATAAAAATTTTCTTGTCCCATTTCCTCAAATTATTGATTTGTTAGCTCCACTGATTGCCATTAAGGCCAAGGTTTTGGATATCATCTCTGCATGTAGCTTGAAAAATATACATGTACACATGTCCAAACACATATGGACGTGCCATTTTATACCTATGACATCAACATTTGTATCTTCCCATCAAATTTTTATGTGCTACAGATATATATTTCTAATTATTCAACATTTTGACAAAGGTATCACTGAAGCTGCAAAGATTAATATTTCCAAAAAAGCCATGATTTTCCACACAATCTGGCTCTCATCTGGTGATGTTATCTCAGTGAATTGTCCCATCTTCCATCCATTGTGTAAAGTACATCTCTGGGACTTCTGCTTGATATCTGTCTCTTCTTTACCTGCTATGACCATATTTAAAAAAGTCTTCTAGATTTTACAGACTAAAATTTTTAAGTCTGTTTACTTTGTTTCACATCCTAGTTGAAATTGCTCTCATCTCTAGCCTAGATAGTGTCATGCCTTCTCAACTGGTTTATTCATGTCTATTTTTGGCCTTTTAACTTGCTCAAAGCAAGAGTGAACTTTAAGAAACATGCCGATAATCATTCTCCTTGCAAACTTTTGAGGGCTTACCAGTTGATTAAATATAAAGGTCAAAACGATTCATAGGACACATCAAGTTCTGTACGGTCTAGCTATGAATATACCTCCAGCTTAACTTGACAAATAACTGTGTGTTTTCTTTTTTATTTTTATTTCAGCGTATTATGGGGGTACAAATGTTTAGGTTACATATATTGCCTTTGCCCCACCGGAGTCAGAACTGCCAGCGTGTCCATCCCCCAGATGGTGCATAAAACAGCCATTAGGTGGGAGTATACCCATCTCCTTCTTCCCCCTCCCAGCTTCCTGACACTCGATGAATGTCACTACTATATGTGCATATAAGTGTTGGTCAATTAATACCAATATGATCATGAGTACATGTGGTGCTTGTTTTTCCATTCTTGTGATACTTCACTTAGAAGAATGGGCTCCATTACCTCTGGGATAATACAAGAAGGGCTAGATCACCATTGTTTTTCCTAGCTGAGTAGAACTCTATGGTAAACATATATCACATTTTATTAATCCACTCATGTATTGATGGACTTTTGGGTTGTTTCCACATTTTTGCAATTGTGAATTGTGCTGTTATAAATGTTCTAGTGCATACATCTTTTTTATAGAATGTCTTTTTTTCCATTGGGTAGATGTCCAGTAATGGGATTGCTGGATCAAATGGTAGTTCTACTTGTAGCTCTTTGAGGTATCTCCAAATTACTTTCCACAGCGGTTATACTAGTTTGCAGTCTCACCAACAGTGTATGAGTGTTCCCATCTTTCTGCATCCACACCAACATTTATTGTTTTGGGACTTTCTGATAAAACCCATTCTCACTGGAGTTAAGTGATATCTCATTGTGGTTTTTATTTTCATTTCCTTGATGATAAGAGATGTTGAGCATTTTTTTCATGTTTCTTGGCCATTAGTATGTCTTTTTTTGAAAAGTTTCTGTTCATGTCCTTTGCACACTTTTGAATGGGGTTGTTTGGTTTTTTCTTGCTGATTTTCCTGAGTTCTATATAGATTCCAGTTATCAGCCCTTTATTGGATGTGTAGCATGCCAATATTTTCTCACATTCTGTAGGTTGTCTGTTTGCTCTGTTAGTAGTTTCTTTGGGTGTTCAGAGTTTTTTAATTTGATCAGGTCCCATTTATTTATTTTTGTTCTTGTTGTGATTGCCTTTGGGGTCTTCTTCATAAATTCTTTGCCTATGCCAATGTCTATATGTGTTTTTCCAACACTTTCTTCTAGAATTCTTATAGTTTCATGCCTTAGGTTTAAGTCTGTTATGCACTGTGAGTTGATTTTTGTGAGAGGTGAGAGGTGTGGATCCTGTTTCAGTCTTTTACATGTGGCTATCCAATTTTCCCAGCATCATTTATTGAATAAGCATTCTTTTCTTCAGTGTATGTTTTTGTCTGCTTTGTCAAAGATTAGATGACTATATGAGGATGGTTTTATGTCTGAGTTCTCAGTTCTGTTCCAGTTGTCTATGACTCTGTTCTTGTGCCAGTACCATGCTGTTTTAGTTACTATAGACTTGTAGTATGCTTGAAGTCTGGTGAATTGATGCCTCCCAATTTGTTCTTTTTGCTTAAGATTGCTTTTGCCATATGGGTTCTTCTCTGGTTCCATATGAGGCATAGAATTATTTTTTCTAGATCTTAAAAAAATGATGTTGGTATTTTAATAGGGATTGCATTGAGTCTGTAGATCTCTTTGGGTAGTATAGATATTTTAACAATTTTGATTATGCTGACCCATGAGCTTGGTGTGGTTTTCCACCTGTTTACATGCTCTGCTATTTCCTTCCTCAGTGTTTGGTATTTCTCCCTGTGGAGGTCTTTTACCTCCTTAGTTATATATATTCCTAGACTTTTATTTTCTTTGTTGCTATTGTGAAGGGTATTGAGTCTTTTATTTGGTTCTCAGTTTGACTGTTATCGGCATATGGGAACACTAATGATTTCTGTACATTGATTCTGTAACCTGAGACTTTGCTGAATTTATTTATCAATTTCAGTAGTCTCATGGTGGAATCTTTTGGGTTTTCTAGATATAAGATCAAATCATCAGTAAAGAGTGATAGTGTGACCTCTTCTGCTCCCGTTTGGATGCTGTTGATTTCCTTCTCTTTTCTGATTGCTCTGGCTAAGAGTTCCAGCACTATGTTGAATAGAAGTGGTGATAGAGGGGAACTGTGTCTGGTTCCAGTTCTAAGTAGGAATGCTTTCAATTTTTCCCCCATTCAGTATGATGTTGGCTGTGGGTTTGTTATATATGGCCTTTATCATTTTCAGCTAAGTCCCGTCTATGCCTATTTTGTTAAGCACTTTTTTTGTTCCTCATGTGCCCTCTTCATCGATTTTTTTTTTTTTTTTGGTCTCTAATAAACATTATGTCCTTCTCCTCTTTTCTAATAACACCATTCACATCTTTTCTATAAATCTTTCCTAACTTAGTTTATATCATTTCCTTAACAAAGCCACCCCTGAAAAACCCCCAAACCACTCCAAACTGATCAGAATTCTGTTTATACTCTCATAGAACTTATATCAATAAATAGTTATGGATTATTATGATCACTTCCATATCTTGTAGACTTATTCAATATCTTCTGCTTTTGTTTACAAGTTCTTTTGTTTTCTACACTGGGTGGACTGATCAGCACAGTAACCACCACACAGTGAATGCTTAGTCACTATGGTTGAAAGAATAACAAATGGTGAGATGAACAAAAAGTGGAGGGAAGGATGAAATGTCTGATGAAATACTGGTTTTTGGGGAACTAGGGAAGTCAAATCCATTTTGATTTCTGGCCTAACATATTCAAGAATATAATTTACTGCACATAAGGCAAATTATAGTCATGCATGAAGGACTGCTCAGTCCTTGTTAATAATGCTCAACCACATCGCGACAGGTTGCAAAATCTTAAAAGTATCCATGGAGTATTCAAACCCTGAATTTTATATGCTTACAATCCATAGAGATTTACATCCAGTGATTAAATATTTCCAAATATAAATCAAGTTTTGATCCAAAAAATCTGCTGAGCTGTGTGCAGGAGACAGTACCAGTAGCACAAGTCCTGTTCCTAACTTAGGTAAGGCAGCCCCGTAGTATGGAAATCAGCCCCATAGTATGGAAATCAACTGACACTCATCTTTATTTTAAATATTCATAGAAAGGAACCACAGGTATACTCCTTAATTGAATAAATAATTAATTCTTAATAGAATTCCCAATATTCAGTTGTTGTTTCTAAAAATCTAGGAGGTCTTATAACTTACAATTAGATTAATCATATTTATAGTAAGCATTGTACATACCACTTTTGAATTTAAGTTTCATGAAAGTAACACAGGGGCAGAGTTTATTATCTGTTTTATTCACTACTATTTCATCAGTACCTAAAAGAGTGTCAGATACATAATAGTCGCTATTTATTAAATAAAATTATTTAAATTAATGCTTGTGTACGTATAGATATTTACTCATATGGCATACATTTATTTTTTTATTTTTTTTTTTATTTCAGCTCATCATGGGAGTACATAAGTTCAGGTCATATACATTGTCCCTGTCCCGCCCATCCCCCCGAGTCAGAGTCCCAAGCGCGTCCGCTCCCACTCTCCAGACAGTGCGCCTGGCACTCGCCATGTATTCATACCTCGATCCCCTCCCCCCCCACCTCCCCGGGTCTGCACCCTCAAGCATGACCATTCCCCAGAGGGTGCGCAATGCACTCGTCATGTAGGCATACACCCATCCCCTCCCTCCACCCCCCCATCCCAGTCTGATATCCAATTGGTATCCTTCCCCGATGTACATTTAGGTGATGATCAGGGAAACCAGTTTTCTGGTGAGTACATGTGATGCTTGTTTTTCCAATCTTTGGATACTTCACTTAGTATAATGGGTTCCAGCTCTCTCCAGGAGAACCAAAGACATGTCGTATCATCGTTATTTCTTATAGCTGAGTAGTACTCCATGGTATACATATACCACAGTTTACTAATCCATTCGTGGATTGATGGGCACTTGGGTTGTTTCCACATCTTTGCGATTGTGAATTGTGCTGCTATAAACATTCGGGTACAGGTGTCTTTGTTAAAGAATGACTTTTGTTCTTCTGGGTATATGCCCAATAATGGAATTGCTGGACCAAATGGTAGGTCTACTTGAATCTGTTTAAGGTATCTCCATATTGCTTTCCATAGGGGTTGCACTAGTTTGCATTCCCACCAGCAGTGTATGAGTGTTCCTGTCTCTCCGCATCCACGCCAACACGTGTTGTTTTGGGATTTTTTGATAAAGGCCATTCTCACCGGAGTTAAGTGGTATCTCATTGTGGTTTTGATTTGCATTTCCCTGATGATTAGGGATGTTGAGCATTTTTTCATACGTTTTTTGGCCATTCTTATGTCTTCTTTTGAAAAATTTCTATTCATGTCCTTTGCCCATTTTTTGATAGGATTGTTTGATTTTTTCTTGCTGATTTTCCTGAGTTCTAAATAGATTCTTGTTATCAGTCTTTTATCTGATGTGTAGTATGCGAAAATTTTTTCCCATTCTGTAGGCTGTCTGTTTATTTTCGTGACTGTTTCTTTGGCTGTGCAGAAGCTTTTTAATTTAATCAGGTCCCATTCGTTTATTTTTGTTGTTGCTGCAATTGCCTCAGGGGTTTTCTTCATAAATTCTTTGCCTAGACCAACGTCTGTGAGAGTCTTTCCTACATTTTCTTCTAGAATTCTAATCGTTTCCCATTTAAGGTTTAAATCTGTTATCCACCGTGATTTGATTTTTGTGAGAGGTGAAATCTGTGGGTCCTGTTTCAGTCTTCTACATGTGGCTATCCAGTTTTCCCAGCACCATTTATTGAATAGGGATGCTTGTCCCCAGAGTATGTTTTTGTCTATTTTGTCAAAGATTAGATGTCTATATGAGGATGGTTTTATATTTGGGTTTTCTGTTCTGTTCCACTGGTCTGTGTCCCTGCCCTTGTGCCAATACCAAGCAGTTTTAAGAACCACAGCTTTGTAGTATAGTTTGAAGTCTGGCAAATCAATACCTCCCATTTTGTTTTTATTGCTTAAGATTGCTTTTGCTATACGGGGTCTTCTCTGTTTCCATACAAAGTGTATAATTATTTTTTCTAAATCTGTGAAAAATGATGTTGGTAATTTAATAGGAATTGCATTGAATCTATAGATTACTTTGGGTAGTATAGACATTTTAACGATGTTAATTCTTCCAATCCATGAGCATGGTATGGATTTCCACTTATTTACGTGTTCTGCAATTTCCTTCCTTAGCGTTTCATAGTTCTCTTTATAGAGGTCCTTTACCTCTTTAGTTAAATATATTCCTAGATATTTTATTTTCTTTGTTGCTATTTTGAAAGGTATTGAGTCCTTAATTTGGTTCTCCGATTGAATGGTATTGGCATATATGAATGCCTCTGATTTGTGTGTATTGACTTTGTAACCTGAGACATTACTGAATTCGTTAATTAATTCCAGGAGTCTCTTGGTTGAGACCTTGGGGTTTTCCAGATACAACATCATATCATCAGCGAAGAGTGAGAGTTTGATCTCTTCTGTCCCTATTTGGACACCTTTGATTCTGCTCTCTTGTCTGATAGCTCTCGCAAGGACTTCCAATACAATGTTGAAAAGTAATGGGGACAGTGGGCAGCCTTGTCTGGTTCCAGTTTTGAGTGGGAATGCTTTCAATTTTTCCCCATTCAGTATGATGTTGGCTGTGGGTTTGTCATATATGGCTTGTATTATTTTTAGGTAGGTCCCATTTATGCCTATGTTGTTAAGTGTTTTTATCATAAAAGGGTGTTGAATTTTGTCAAATGCTTTTTCTGCATCTATTGAGAGGATCATATGGTCTTTATTTTTGCTTCTATTTATGTGGTTAATTACATTTATAGATTTTCGTATGTTGAACCACCCCTGCATCTCTGGGATGAAGCCTACTTGGTCGTGATGAATTATTTTTTTAATCAGCACTTGGATACGATTTGCTAGGATTTTATTGAGAATTTTTGCATCTACGTTCATGAGAGAACTTGGTCTGTAGTTTTCTTTTTTTGTTGCATCCTTTCCTGGTTTTGGTATCAATGTTATATTGGCTTGGTAGAATGTGTTGGGGAGAATTCCATCCTTCTCAATATTGAAGAATAGTTTATGTAGGATGGGCACCAGTTCATCTTTGTATGTATGGTAAAATTCAGGTGTGAACCCATCTGGACCAGGGCTTTTCTTTTTGGGAAGGTTTTTTATTGCTGTTTCAATTTCAGTTCTTGATATTGGTCTATTCAGGAATTCTATTTCTTCCTGATTGAGCTTGGGAAGGCTGTGTGTTTCTAAAAATTTGTCCATTTCCTCCTCATTTTCCAATTTGTGTGCACAAAGATTTTTGTAATATTCATAGATAATGTCATGTATCTCTGTGGCTTCGGTTGTGATTTCTCCTTTCATGTTCCTGATGGAAGTTATTAAAGATTTTTCTTTTCTGCTCTTGGTTAGTCTAGCCAGTGGTGTGTCTATTTTATTTATCTTTTCAAAGAACCAACTTTTTGTTTTATTAATTTCCCTTATAGTATTTTTGTTGTCTTTTTCATTTAATTCTGATTTGATCTTAACAATTTCTCGCCTTCTGCTGGGTTTGGGGTCAGTCTGTTCTTCTTTCTCCAGCTCTTTGAGTCTATTCATTAAGTTGTCTATTTGTAAGTTGTCTGTCTTTTTGAAATAGGCATTTATGGAAATGAATTTTCCTCTCAGGACTGCTTTAGCTGCATCCCATAGATTTTGATAAGTTGTGTCACCTTTGTCATTTAATTCAAAGAATGTTTTGATTTCTGACTTAATTTCTTCCTTTACAAAATTGTTATTCAGAAGAAGGTTGTTTAGCTTCCATGACCTTGAGTAGGAATGAGAGTTCCTGTTAGGGTTCATTATTACTTTTATTCCATTGTGATCTGAGAAGATGCAGGTTATGATTTCTATTTTTTTAATTTTTTTAAGACTTGCTTTATGGCCTAGGATATGGTCAATCTTAGAGAATGTTCCGTGAGCCGATGAGAAGAGTGTATATTCAGTGGATTTAGGGTAGAATGTCCTGTAGATGTCAGTCAGGCCCATTTGTTCTAGCCTTCTGTTTAAGTCTACTATGTCTTTGCTTATTTTCTGCTTGGAGGATCTGTCCTGTGCTGTCAGTGGGGTGTTAAAGTCTCCAACTATTAAAGTGTTGTTGTCTATCATTTGGTTTACATCGAGTAGGATTTGCTTTATGAATCTGGGTGCACCTAGATTGGGTGTATATATATTAAGTATGGTTATGTCTTCTTGTTGAATTGTGCCTTTCACCAGTATGTAGTAACCGTCTTTGTCTTTTATTACTTTTGTTGGTTTAAAGACTAAGTTATTGGAAATTAAAACTGCCACACCAGCTTTCTTTTGGCTACCATTTGCTTGAAATATCAAGTTCCATCCTTTTATTTTCAGTCTAAATGCATCTTTGCCAGTTAAGTGTGTTTCCTGAAGGCAGCAGATACTTGGTTTGTGTTTTTTTATCCATTGGCCGAGTCTATGTCTCTTGAGTGGGGAATTCAGGCCATTGACATTTAGTGAGAGAACTGATAATTGGGACAGATTTCTGTTTATCTTATTGGGTAGAACCTCTTTTCTATGTTTTCTCTCTTGAGCCATTGTGGTGGCTAGAATTTGATCTTTAGTTCTTGGGTGGTTTTACATTCGTGGGCCTTTGTTGTGATGATCCGTGTGTAACTCTTTTTTGAGTACTTCTTGGAGGGGTGGTCTTGTCTTGGTGAATTCCCTCAGTCCTTGTTTATCTGAGAATGTCTTAATTTCTCCTTCATATAGAAAGCTTAGCTTAGCTGGGTACAAGATTCTAGGCTGGGCATTATTCTGTTTCAGAAGAGTGAGAATGGGGCCCCAACTTCTTCTTGCTTGTAAAGTTTCATTTGAGAAATCTGGCGTAATTCTAATGGGTCTCCCTTTGTATGTTACTTGTTTCTTTCTCCTTACAGCTCGAAGAAGGGTCTCTTTAGCGGATATTTTGGTCAGTCTGACGACTACGTGGCGTGGTGTTTTCCTATTTGCTATGAATCTACCAGGGGTTCTTTGAGCTTCTTGAACCTGTATATCTAAAGTTTTAGCAAGGCCTGGGAAATTTTCTTCTATTATGTCTTCAAATAGTTTATCCAGCCCTTGCTTATTATCTTCTTCACCTTCAGGGATGCCTATAACTCTCACGTTAGGTTTCTTCACATAATCCCACATTTCTTGAAGACTCTGATCTTTTTTCTTATTTCTTTGCTCTATCTCTGTGACTGTCTTATTTAATTGGAAAGAGTTATCTTCGATTTCTGAGATTCTGTCTTCTATTTGGTCTACCCTGTTCTTGAGACTTTCCACTGTGTTTTGTAGCTCCCTGAATAAATCCCTCATTTCTAGGAGTTCAGTTTGGTTTTTTTTCAATACGTCTATTTCTTTAGTGAATTTTTCTTCCAAATCCTGGAATTTTTTTGCGGTTTCTTTGCGGTGGATATCAATTTTTTCTTGTATATCATTCAGCTTATTTATAACCCAAGACTGAAATTCTTCTGGTAACATGTTGGTATTCTGAAACTGGCTTGTGCCAATTGGAGGAGAGTTGGTATTTCTCTTTGGGGGCAAGGTTTCCGTTTGGTTTTTTGTACTCCCCATATTTTTCCGCTGAGCCCTTCCCATCTGGCTCTATCGTTAGATCTTTTCTCACAGCTTTAGTTAACAGCACGTCTTTTACTCTGTTCTTAGGCTGTGGAACAGTCTAGGAATGTTGCTTCCTTTATCTATAGGGGGAGACTGTTGTGTGCTGTTTAGAGTTTCTTTTTTCTATCTCAGTTGGGGGACTGCTTCTGATGGGTCCACCCCCAGAGGGTTGGCTTGACCTAAGACCAGTTTGGCAAGTTAAATCACTGTGTTGTGGACTTTCAGTTAGTAGGCAGGATTCACACTATTTGCAAGCAGAAAGCCTCTTCTCCCTCTCTTTTTCCTTCCCTTCCTTCTTCTTTTTCTTTCTCTTCCTCTTTTTTTCTTTCTTCTTTCTTCCCTTCCTCTCTCTTCCTCTTCCTTCTTCTTCCCCCCCTGACTTTTGGTTCTTCCTCTGGATGTGTGGTTTCTGTCTCTTTCTGCAGGAAAGACACTGGCTAGGCAGAGGAGGCAGTGCCCTCACTCCCTCAGTGCCCCAGCTGCTGCAGCTCCCACAGGCAAGAGTCTACACTGTCCCAGTGTTCCCAAGGTCCAGGCTCCACACTCTTGCGTCTGGGGAAGCACTCAGTGTTCACACCTGGGAAAGGGACCTGGAGAGGGTCTATGGATCAGGGGATGGAGCCTCCTGGGGAGCCGCCTGGCACCCTATGGCTCTGCAGCAGTTAGACCTTGGCCCTCACAATTGCTGCTGCCCACCCGCAGTTCACTGGTACTGGGGGGCAATATTCAGGGACCAATAGGAATCAGAGCTGGGGGTCTGGAGCACTCAGGAGTATACAGTAGCTCTTGGGCTGGAGGGCCACCGGAAAGGAAAAAAGAAAAAAAAAAAAAAAAAAAAGAAAAAGAAAAAAAAAAAAGAGAGAGAGAGAAGCAATATGAATAACAAGGAGAATAAAGAGAAAACAAGAAAGAAAAGAGAAAGAAAGAAAGAAAGAGAGAAATAAAATAAAATAAAATAAAATAAAATAAAATAAAATAAAAAAAGAAAGAAAAAATCTCTCTTTAATATTTCATGCTTGCGGCCCCTCGCCTCGGCGCAGGCCCGTGTCTGTCCCTTTAAGAGATAGGGCTCCGGAGAGCCGCCAGAGCCTTAGCTGTGGGAACCAAGATGGCGACCGCGCATGCGCCGGTTGCAGGCGCCCGGGGAGAGCGTTCAGAGCTCGGCAGGCGCCAGGGCCCACAGCAGCTCCCCAGCCGGAGAGCTGCCATGGGGGCAGAAAAAACCAAAAAAAGTCCCGCTTTAATATTTCACGCTCGCGGCCCCTCGGTTCGGCGCAGGCCCACGTCTGTCCCTTTAAGAGATAGGGCTCCAGAGACCCGTCAGAGGCTTAGCTGTGGGAACCAAGATGGCGACCGCGCATCCGCCGGTTGCAGGCGCCCAGGGAGAGCGTTCAGAGCTCGGCAGGCGCCAGGGCCCACAGTAGCTCCCCAGCCGGAGAGCTGCCGTAGGGGCAAAAAAAAGCAAAAAAGTCCCGCTTTAATATTTCACGCTCGCGGCCCCTGGCCTCGGCGCAGGCCCGCGTCTGTCCCTTTAAGAGATAGGGCGCCGGAGACCCGCCAGAGTCCAAGCTCTCGCCCGCCTATGTCACCTGTCCTCGGAGCTCCAGGTCTCCCGCGGTGATTCTGCACCGATTTCAGTCAGATCCTTGACCGAGTGGATGTGGGGGTCAGTGGGGAGATCAAGCCGCTTTGCTGTGGGGCTGAACCCGCCCCACTGTCCGGTGAGGCAGGTACGGCCGTCCCGCACTCCGCTGTCTGTTTTCCGTCCCGCACTCTCCAAATTATCTCGGTCTGATTTCCCACTCGCCTCTGTTTTTTCCTGTTCCCTGTGTCCGACGGTGATTCTCCGTGGGTTCACCTCACCCTTCCTGTGGAGGAGCAATCCTCCAGTGTTGTGGCAGGTGGAGAACCACGCCTTCCTCTCCGGGAGCACAAATCCAGGAGGTCACCTCCACTCCGCCATCTTCTCTCTCTCGGCATACATTTATTAACTATCTACCATATGCAAAGAAGTATGCCCAGCATTGCAGTGCAAACATAAAGCTTCAACAACTAAAATCTCTGATTAAAACATAACTGAGGAGCACCAATGTTTCAGTGTTAAACTAGAAGTTTCCCTGGTTGCACAGAAACTGGGCATAGTAGATGAATAGTAATGTAGTCCTGGTGCCTTTTATCTGCAAGTCAGCAATTTTTCCAAATCTGGTCTTGGTACTTGGCATTACTAAATTGAATTAGACAATTATTAAACCATGCCTAACAAGAGTGCAGAGAAGAAAACTAGTTTGAACTCTGCTTCTGGTGCCAACAACATTATATAATGAGGTAAACACTGGTAATTGTGTTTAGTTCAATAACACTTTTAATTATGGTTGATCTCTCCTTCAGAGTCTATGGATTTTACTGACGCAAAACAAACTGCTGGAAGCCAAGTGAAGGCAGCCTCCTGGGTTTCTATTGCCTAATTAAAGCACAGATACATTGCTTTTCCCACCGTGGCCTTAAGTAAAATAAGCTATTTGCTTATAATTTCATATTTAAAATGCTTTTCTTTAAAAAATGATACTAATAAAATGATATCTTTGGTCTCTGTATACCCTGTGCATTTATCCTTGTGTCTGGAACATAATAAGCACTTGATTTATTTCTGTTGAGAGAAGAAAAGGATACTAAAATAAACATTTAACGCAGAGAAAATATTTGTTGACTCAGGGTGATTCGACTATTGTGAGGCATACACAATGAAGAGTTATTAATAAACACTTATATGTTCAGAACTAATCTCCTCCATGTCTTTCTACTTTTAACTCATTAGCTTTTCGAACACTCTCTTTCATGTTCATTCCAAATGAGAAATGGAGAAGAATATTAATGCACCTGAGCCTGCTGATCTCCTGCCTTCTGGCAACATTTATTTCCTTTGGAGAGTTCCATCCATATTTGCTAAATACATAGTGGCAAAGGCAATCAATGACACAATTAATTGGAATCAATCTTGGGCTTTTTCTGTTCATCCTTCATCTCCCATCCTCCTACTGCCTGTGGAAAGGCCTCCTCTCAGGGGAGGACGTCCACCACCTGGGCTCATCTTCACTTCAACATTTATGAATGATATATGACAAAACAAATGATGTAAATCCAATTAAAGGATGATATTCATACTTTCTTTTTCTTTTTAAGCTTCAGGTTTGGATCTTAAGCATCTCTGGCCAACAGAAATAGGCTAATTTCTAGAACATCAGAGAATGGACAAGTTAATGGAATAAGGATCTATGCAGACTAGATGGAAAAGGACCCAGTATCTGCACTTTCTGAAGCACTGACAGATGCAAAGCACTTAATCTCGTGTGGGATGGGATTCTTTCTTGAGTACCTTCCATTTTTGCCACAAAGGGACAGAGGGGCTCTCAGTATGTCTCCGCAGAACCTGACATTTCCTGAACCTGCGCCACGCTTACCCAGTAGGAAACTACCAGTAAAACCCACAGCAGCACAACAAAAATCACTCAGAGATTGCTGGTGGAAACAAAAATGGGATCAATAACTTTATTTTTTGTAAGCTCTGAAATTGTATCATCCCACCAGCTGCCTTTTCATGCAGTCGCTGAGAACAGTCTGCTCTGAGGGCTCGGGAGACCCTCCTAGATCCTCTGTTCACTGAGATCTACTTCTCAGCAGTCAATCTGGAGAAGATGTGAGTGCGAGCAGATGTCATTCTTAAATAAATCAGAGCAGATCCGATTTAGTATTTAAAACATTTAAGCATCAAAATTCAGAGTTTTGTCTACATAAGAGGAGAATTAAGCAAAATATTTACTATAGATTTATAGATATAATTACATTATCCCAGTGTCTGTTTAAAGTTAAGAGGTTTTCTACTTCCATTACAGATTAACATTCTAAGGATGTGTGACTGAATAACAACAATAACAATTGCAAATGAAAATATTGCTTTTTGTGTTCTAATTTGACAAATTCAAGAAATGTATCATTTTGCTGGTGTTTGCTTTTGCATAAAATGTGCTTTATTTAAAAATAAATGTCATCTGTATTCTACCATTTAGGTGAATTATATGTACTCTTCTTTTTCTTGCTAAAAATCTAGTGAAGTTTTTCAGTGCTCCAATGTAATAAATATAGTACTCAATATGTGGCTTACCATACAATCTGTTAAGCAGTCTGGGAGATGGAAAAACTGTGAAATGAAGAGGATACACACCAGAAATAAAAAATGGTTTAAATGATTCTTTTCTAGCTCAATGCATTTGTATCATAACACAGATGATTTTGCTTTGGGCAAAGTAAATCAGTGACAAAGAAAAGTTGCTCGTTTGACCTAGGACCAATTTTATCATGTGTATTAGGTTATTAATTATGAAATGTCTGATTTCCTTAAGTACTAAGTTTGACAGTTGATATTTCTGACATTTCACTTTGACACTTCTTTATTTTTCTTGTGAAAATTCATTTTCATTCTTTCAAATGCATAGTTTGGTATGTGATTATCTTTCAAATTTTTTAGAGCAATTTTTGTGAAACCACAGATAAGTCAAAAATTTAGTTATTTTGGAATATGAGCTCCATCGTTGAACCAATGCAACTCAGACAGCTCGAAATATCAACAAAGTGATTGGGAAGGATGTAGCTGATGAATGTACAGTACGTCAATGGTTTGAGAAGTTCCATTCTGGTGATTTTAATCTTGAAAATGAGTCACGTGGGTGACCTGAGACCAAGATGGATAATGATGAGCTGAAAGCTGTATTGGAGGCGAATCCATCTCAACCTATGTGTGAATTAGCAGCAAGGTTTGACATTACTATTCCCGCAATATTGGACCACTTGAAACAAATGGGCCAGGTAAAGAAGCTGGACAGAGGGTTCTGCATGAATTAAATGATGATCAGAAGAGAAGTCATCTCAAAGCTTGCCATTCTCTGTTGTCACAACATAAAGGCAAACCATTTCTATACCGTGTTGTTATGTGTGATAAAAAAATGGGTTCTTTTTGACAATTGCAAGCATTCAGCACAATGGTTGGATAAAGATGAAGTACCGAAACACAGTCCAAAACCGAGTATTCATCAAAAAAAGCTAAAAGCTAATGGTGCCTGTTTGGTGGTCCAGCACTGGTATTATCCACTACAGCATCATTAAACATAGTGAATCGATTACAGTGGATGTCTACTGCACCCAGTTGGATGAAATGATGAGGATGTTTGCAAATAAGCAGCTGAGATTGGTCAATAGAGACAGGACAGTCCTCTTGCAAGACAACGCTCCACCACGTGTCACACAAACAATGCTGCTCAAACTACAGAGGCTGGACTTGGAAACTCTCTGTCACCCACCGTATTCACCAGACCTTGCACCAAGTGGCTACCACTTCTTCCAGGCTTCGGACCACTTCTTAGAAGAAAAAAATATTCAATTTTCAATGAGCTGCGGAAAACTCCTTTCTCGATTTCATCACCACTCGCTCTCCAGACTTCTTCGCTGCTAGCATAAACAAGCTACCATTAAGATGGCAAAACCATGTCAACAGTTTAGGCACATACTTTGATTAATTGTAATGCTTCTTGTTTGAGATATAATAAACTAAATTTTTTGCTCAAAATCAACATTTCATATTTAATGACCTAATACAGCTATCTCTACTGATTTATATGAATATATTTCTATATTAGCAGAATGACAGTCAACAATAAAATTATGAGATGCTTTGCATCACTGGATTAGTCTGAAACAAGAATTTCTATGCCAACTATATTTTAGGGTCACAATTTAATGCATTTCTATAAAATGATGTACAGGAATGGATGAAAGAAATTAAAATTTTATGAAGCTAGGATTGCCCATTCCAGGTAGCTTACAGGAGTGCTGGGAAGGTGCACTCACACAGCAATGCAGGCGACAGCAAAAGATAAAATGTCCTCAGGTCGTAGCTGCACCAAGAGCAAGGAGGGTATGAGGAATATTGTGTTGATTCCTGGAAAGGGGATTGACAAGTTTCGAGAGCAATTTTTTAACCTTGGCCCATCATGGCCAAATGTCTACTGTATGAAACTTAGGGAACTCTTAAAGAACATGTCTTTAATGCCAACTCATAGTACCATCTGTTAAATATATTGACTTTTCCTCTGGGCAATGATGAGAACAGGAATGAAATGTGGAAAATGCCGAGCTGGAAAGGTTAAAAGAAGAGATGTAAATGCATGTGTGTGTCTGTGTGTATGTGTGTGCAGATATGAGTGTGTGATGGGGGGAGAGAAGGAAGGAAAGGAAAGCTCCGATAAATGACCAAAAGAGCAGAATACAGAACTGAGGAAAATAGAAGGAAATGTCTTGAGAGGCAGATGTAAAATCTTAGTGTATACAGCATTGAAAGAGCTAGAACCTAGCATCATAGTTAAGGAGAAAAGGGGCAAGGGAATCGCAGAGTAAAACAAGGGTATATAAAAAGAGATGAGAATGCGTTTCAGTGGGAAGATTTCTTTCATTTTTACTACAACAGAGGTGGGTAGAATGGTGCACTGAATGGAAAACCATTTTCCCCCAAGAAGATAGGATTGAAGAAATACTTGAGGCAACCTAAATATTTCTAAATATATATTGTAGCTAAGAAAGGTTCTCAGTTAAGCTCTGGCTGTTAGTGATTCTGACACCTGGGTTCTGTGCTATCTACCTCTGACATAAGTGCAATTATGCAGGAGGGAGAACGGTATTTTCAGTATATTTCCTTTTCCTTACTACAACTTTAGTTAATAAAGGCAGTTAGTAATTTTAAAATATATACTGGTGTCTGCAAAAGCAAAATATCTTTCAAGCCTTTTAAGTTATCTTATATGTTCCAGAGATTGTTTGTAATTCGACCATATAACTATTTTTCAAAATATAGTAACTTACTATGGAATGTAATGGACACTCCAGAAAGATGCTTAAGGTTTGCAAGAGTGGCTCAACACTAGAAGTGCCTGGGGAATAGTCTGATCCAGTCCGAGACAAAAGATGCTTGTCTGTAATTATTCAACAATACATTACTACACCATCACCAAAGGGATATTGATTAGGAAGCCAGTGTCCTAATCTGCCTCTCCCTAGCTATTTAGCTAATATAAAGTTAATTAATCTTTCGGAGTCTTGGTTAGTTCGCTTATTTATAATAAGGGACTTTTTTAAAGCTTTTCTGGCACACAGGACATCGTTTTTCTTCATTGTAGCTGCTACAAGCACAACCAAGCAACAACCACCTCTTCTTACCCTTCCACCCTGTACTCAGACACCCTGGTCATAGAGGCTTCCACAGAGCAAAGACTGTCTTCCCACACCAGTGGGATCTGACCTAGGTGTTCATCTTAATGGGGTCCTATTTTTATCCCCATTTTACAGATGAGCACACGAGATAGCAAGTAGTGAGACGTGGCATGAGGTTTCATCCCAAGGAGGAAGATTCCAGAGCTTTCAATCTCAAACATCAGCTCTACTATGAGCTATAAGCTGCTAGAAACAGAATCTGTGCCGTAAGCATCCATTCTCCCAGGGAGATCATGCCCCTGAAAGCCTGAAGGCTCTGCTCCTTCAGTATGTGTGAATGTTTGCCGTCATTTCAACATGCACAAGTGTGGCAGACACAGTGGACTTGCACGGCTTGCCAAGAGCCTCACTGGACTCCGGGTGGGAGAGAACCTGTGTTCTTTGCATCCCACTGACAGCTGGGCCTTCATCTTCCTGCCTGTGCAACTTCCTCCTCATGTGCTGTCCAAGTTGGTGTGCTTTATAGACAGAAATAAAAATGTGTCATCTAACCAGTTAGGAGGCAACAGAGTTAGAAGTCAAGATGAGTTTCAAGGACACCAGGTTACAGAAAAAAGGAATAGAACAGGGTAGGCTGTGCAGCTGGGAGAGAAGCTGAAAGCTTGGCTGCACCACTGCAGGTGGGTGTCACAGGTGTCCTGTGGCCTCAGCCCAGAGTGGCAGTGGAGCAGGGAAGGTGATTTTTTTGTCCTTTGCCAGATGTTGAGAATTGAAGATCATGAAGGATTGATTTTTTTGAAGCTCAGAGTTTTGTACCCTAGAGTGTTATTCCAGAGACTTTGCAATTTGGAAGGCAGGAATAGGAAAACATTAAAGTAATGTTTCAAATACCAATTTTTCTTTACACATAGGGTAGAAATATGACAGCAAATATTTTCATTATACACATTTCATTTTGCTTTGCTTTATTGTGCTTTGCAGATATTGCATTTTTTACAAACTGAAGGTTTGTCACAACCATGGATAGAGCAAATCCATTGGCATCATTTTTCCAGCAACATGCTCATTTTGTGTCTCTGTGTCACATTTTGTTAATTCTATCTATATTTTGAACTTTTTCATTATTATCATATCTCATATGGTGATCTGAGATTGGTGATCTTTGATGTTACAATTGTAATTGTTTTGGGGTGCCATGACCCACACCCATATAAGACAGCAAACTTAATGAATGAATGTTGTGTGTGTTTTGTCTGCTTCATCGATCAGCCATTCCCCTGCCTTTCTCTTTCTCCTTGGCCCCCCTCATCCCTGAGACACAACAGTGTTGAAATTAGGACAATTAATAACCCTGAAATGGTGTCTTAAGTGCTCAAGAGAAAAGAAGTGTCGCACGTCTCTCACTTTAAATTACAATCTAGAAATGTTTAAGCTTAGTAAGAAGGCATATTAAAAACCCAGACAGGCCAAATGCAAGGCCTGTAACACCAAACAGCCAAATTGTGAATGCAAGAGGAAAGTTCTTGAAGGAAATTAAAAGTGCTACTCCAGTGAACACATGAATGATAAGAAAGCAAAACAGCCTCATTGCTAATATGGAGAAAGTTTTAGTGGTGTGGATAGAAGAACAAACTAATCACAACACTCTCTTAAGACTAAGTCTAATCTAGGGCAGCACCTTAACTCTCTTCCATTCTATGAAGGCTGAGAGAGGTGAGGAAGCTGTAGGAGAAAAGTATGGAGCTAACAGAGGTTGGTTCATGAGGTTTAAGGAAAAAGTCATATTCATAACATAGAAGTACAAAGGACAGCAGCAATGCTGATATAAAGCTACAGGAAGTTATCCAGAGGATCCTGCTAAGAACGTTGATGAAAGTGGACACACTAAAAACAGATTTTCAATGTGGATAAAACAACATTATAGAAAGAAGATGTCATTTAGGAGTTTCTTAGCTAGAGAGGAGAAGTCAATGCCTGCCTTCAAAGCTTCAAAGGATATACTGACTCTCTCATTAGGGGCTAATGCAAGTGGTGACTTTAAGTTGAAGCTAATGCTCATTTACCATTTTGAAAATCCTAGGCCCTTAAGAATTAGGCTGAATCTACTCTGCCTGTGCTCTAGAAATGGAATAACAAAGCCTAGATGACAGTACATCTGTTTATGGCATGGCTTACTGAATATTTTAAGTCTACTGTTGAGATCTACTGGTCAGAAAAAAAGATTCCTTTCAAAATATTACTACTCATTGATAATGCACCTGGTCACCCAAGAGCTATGATGGAGATGTCCAAGGAGATTAATGATGTTTTCATTCCTAATGGTAACACAACATTTATTTTGTAGCCCCTGGATCATGGAGTAATTTTGACTTTTAAGTCTTATTATTTATGAAATACATTTTAAAATGCTATAGGTTCCATACATAGGGATTCCTCTGACGGATATGGGCAAAGTAGATTGAAAACCTTCTGGAAATCATTCACCATTCTAGATGCCATTAAGAACACTCACAATTTATAGGAAGAGGTCAAAAATACTACATTAACAGGAGTTTGGAAGAAGTTTATTCCAACCCTCATGCATGACTTCAAGGGGTTCAAGACTTCAGTGGAGGAAGTCACTGCAGATGTGGTGGAAACAGCAAGAAAACTAGAACTAGAAGTGGAGCCTGAAGATGTGACTGAACTGCTGCAATCTCATGATAAACATGAATGGATGAGGAGTTGCTTTTCCTATGTGTGGACAAAGAAAGTGGTTTCTTGAGATGGACTCTACTGCTGTTGACAATGCTGTGAACATTGTCAAAATGACAAGGGATTTAGAATAGTCCATAAAGTTGTTTGGTAAAGCAGTGGCAGGGTTTGAGATGATTAACTCCAATTTTGAAAAAAGTTCTAAAATGCTATCAAACAGTATCACATGCCACTGAGAAATCTTTTGTGAAAGGAAGAGTCAATTGATGCAGCAAACTTCATTGTTGTATTATTTTAAAAAATTGCTGCAGCTGCACCAACTTTTGGCAACCACCAACCTGATGAGTCAGCAGCCACCAAAACTTGCTGAAGGCTCAAATGATCATTAGCAGTTTTTAGCAATAAAGTATTTTTTTAATTAAGGTATGTACGTTGCTTTTTAGACATAAGTAATGCTATTGCATATTTCATAGACTACAGTACAGTGTAAAAATACTTTTACATGTATTGGGAAACCAAAAGATTGTGTGACTCGCTTTATTGCTATGTTTGTTTTATTATGGTGGTCTGGAATGCAGCCCTGGATATCTCTGAAATATGCACGTATGTAATCTTTACGATGCTAAGGAGAGCTGTCTTTTCATCATTATTACTTTAACAGTCAAAACTGCAGGCTGAACATTACCTAAGACTATTTTTATTAAGTACTTGTAAGTGAAGTGGTAATAAAGAAACACAAATGGTCAGAAAATGACAATATGCAATTTGTGTAAATGAAACTTGGAAATGTATGCAGGATTTTGTGGGGGATAATAGAGTCATTTCAGCTAAAAAACACTGGAAAATCTGATTGTTACTTGATTTCTCAAAATTTTTTTTCCAGGGCAGTTGAGATAATTTTAGCACGATTTAGTAGAAAAGTAAACAAACAAACAAATCACAAACCATAAAAGCCCATTGACTATGGGGTTAGAAATTACATCTTTCCTCCTGGCTCTAATTCACAGTGTGACCTGGGACAAGGCAATTAGCCACCTTGCACAGGGCTTTCGTCTCCTTCTGGGAGGATCTTATCTAGTCATGCTCACCAAGGCTGAGTCCTGCAGATTTTCCAGGGCTCTTGGATGTAGCCATGGCACAGGCAGAGATGAACAGCGTTGCCTTCCTTGCTCTATTGCAATTTTCTACTTACCTTCCTTTGCAATTCACTGCTGCAGATGGTATCTGGTGAATGAAACTACCCAACTATTCAGTCCCTAGATCACTTAATACTACAACTAGTTCTCTGAGGATAATACTGTTAAAAGTTAACAAATATTGAGTAATGCACTTGGGTAACACATAATAAGTTGGAGCATTTTTTCAGATTAAATGATGGTTCCAAACTCAGAGGATTTTATTTGCTCTTGTCCTAGTTCTTTTTTCTGTCTTCCTTTCATTGTGTTTCTTATTAAATATTAAGGAACATGCCAGCCTACTCTGATTTGTCTGCTCATTATGTTAATGCCACAGAGAATTTCAAGGCCTTTCTTATATAATAGAGTGAATAAGCATTAAAACTTAACTAATTCATGACTAAAATGTAACGACACAGACAAGGCAAAACTAAAAAAGTGAGCAATGAAATAATGACACTTCAACAAAAAGAAAAGGTATTCACTGGAAAGATAATATCTGCAAGTACCATATAAATGTTCTTAAGATATTTCTTGTGCTTATATCTCATTCATATAGATAACAACTCCAACAGATAATTGTGTGGGTTATGTGTTAGTATGAAACTAACTCAAGGAATTAAGAGATACTTTTCATCAAACTATGTTCAAAAATACTCAATTTTAAAACTGCATATACAATGATTATCTGCTATTTCTCTCCTGCAAATTAAGTATACAAAGATGATTTTGAACTTACGTATTGCATCCGTAGGCAGACATCAGGAGCACCGGTGGGCTGGACTTCTGGGAGCCTGCTCAGCGGTGTGGGGGACAACAAACCAGATACGCCCTGCAAAAACACTTGCACTAAGCAAACGTGCTTGTTTTTACCGCAGAGATCTGTGTGAGAGCTCCTGCTCTGAGATCTTCCTGGAGAATCGCAGGTAGAATACAGCCTTACTCTTACAAAGAGGGGGTTGAAAGAGATATGGAAACCTTCAAACTGTAATTCACTAAATCTTTGTGGGGTATGGAAAGCACGTGACACAGTGGTTTAAGTAACAGTGATTAAGACCTGGGAATGGTGAAGGTTTGGGGGAGAAACTGACAGTGCTTGCTTAGGGCACGTAGAGTTCTCCTCTGGGCAGAAGCAGATATGTAAACAATAAGCAATGACAGTGGGTATTGAAAGTATGTTGGCTGTACTAGAGTTGTTTCCAGTTTACGGCTATATTACAAATGGTGATGCTATCACGGAATCTGCACGTGTGTTCTGGTGAAGATGTTTGCGCATTTCCTAGGGTGTGTATCTGGGAGTGGGATTTCTGGCCACAGAGCATATGCACATATTCAGCTTTAGTAGATACTGCAAAACAGTTTTACCAAATAGCTGTATCAATTTTAGCTCTCACTAGCAGTCTCACTTCTCCACACCCTCGCCAAGACTTGATACGTAACTATAAGTTTTTAACCTCTGGGTAGGTAGAGAGTGGTATCAGCTGCTGACTTACATTTGTGTTTCCATGAGTAACTAGTACTGTTTCACAGGCTCACCTGTGTTTATCAGCCACACGGATAACTCTTTGTTCCCTTTCTTGGATCATTTGCCTTTCTCTTACTCATGTGAAAATATAATTATACATTTGAGATATTAGTTATTTGAGAATTAGTTATTTGAGAAAATGTCTTTTGCAATCCTGTGTCTTTAACTTTCAAGTTGAGTTCCACGATCCATCTCAAATCGTGAGGTAGCAGGTTAATATTTACTTTTAATTCTCTTATGCATATCTAATTGTTCAGCACATCTGAACAATCATCCTTTCTCAACGCAATGCAGTGATGCCCTTCCGTGTTGTTATAGTTGTTCACTAAATTAAGTAAATGTACCTGTGTAAGATTATTTTTAAAATTTCTATTTTATTCCATTTTTCTATTCTGTACTAATACCTCACTGTTTTAATTGCTTTCAACTTCAAATAAATATTGATAAGAGAGGTATAAAGCCTCCAAATCTATTCTTCAAGATGTACTTGACCATTTTTAGCCATTTTTATTTCCGTATTAATTTTAGCAAAAGTTTACCAATTTCCACAAAATTGCATATCTTGCCTTTAAGTTTTGCCTTAGTTTTGACAAACAAAATTTTAACTTTTTATTAGTTACAATATATAAATCTTACTCTTAAAACACTTTCTCTTTCATGACATTAGACAAACTATGTAAGTATTAGAGAAAGTCCGTAATAACTTAGGGTTTCTTTATTTGCTTCATTTATAAATTAATTCAGCCCTGTAAGTTATCTCTAATTCATCTGGGGCTTTCATTGAAAGTAAAGTAAGAACATTATGATTTTCTTAGTTTTTATTCAATTTTCCAAACAAATTATTAAATAAGCATTTATGTTATATACATTATGCACTCGGTAATCCTATCAGGGTAGGAACTTGTTGAAGGAAGAAATGAGAGATGATTTTTCAAAGAGATTATATGCTGGGACTGGCTAGGTGACTGCTGTGGTCACTCCCAATTCGTCTACATGTGTTGCAAAATTATGAAAGTAAGGAATGTTTGGCTTGTTCAAGGTCACAGAGATTGTAAATTGAAGTAAGAAAAAAATAATGTTATATGACTGTAATTCAGAAATTGCTTACAATCATATGGTATATAATTTAATCTTATAGTTAAATATATAATTTAATATTAAAAATAAAGCTTCAGAAAAAAATGGAATATCTCTTCACTGCAACTGCTAATTTATTATCCTAGAATGGGTTAAAAAAACAAATAAGGAATATTTAAATGATGTTAGTATTCAAACATTTTAAAATGAGTAATTTTATGTGTTACATTTAGAGAAATGGAAATGTTTCAATGAAATTGAGCATCAGAGTTCCCATGCCTCATTGTGAGTGATGTTCTTTGCTAACAACTATTCGCAGTACTAGTGTTTATTAAATACTTATAATTGAAATGATCTCCTCTTTTCAAATTCCATAGCCCCTACTATAATTGAGAAACCACAAAGCCTGTTTGTTATTGTAATAGCAAACAGATTCTAACTCAGATTTTGAATTTCTTTTTTAGGGAACTTCTACCAAACAGAGGAACAAAATCAGAACTTACTTTATCAACAAGTAGAAAGATGGAGAAAATGACGTTTTAGAAACAAGGATAATACCTGTTTTGGGAGTGTTACATAAGCTTTGTGGGATAGACTTTTTTTTATTTATTAAAGTTAAATTCTGCTTCTTGCCAAGGGTGTAACAGACAAATGTGGTCAAGACCTTTCGCTCTAAGGAATAACGTCTGGGCTGAAGCTGGTCTTCTGCCGCCTCGCAATGGCTTACAACTTGCCCCCTGAGGAAGGTGTTCACTTCAGACTAACTTTGATTAACCTACACGGGTCAAAAATATCAAAAGAATAAACAGTGGCAGAGAAAATAAAATGTTCCTGTGGGACAAATACGGGAGCAAAGATCACATTGACAGGACCTTAGAGTCGCAGATGCATCATGCTTGGGAGGCCGGAGGTCAGGAGCTCTGGCAGGTGTGCTGCTGACAGGGCGGAGAGCACTGTCACAGAAGCCCCTGAGACTGCCATCCACTTCGTTGTCACTCGGGTCCCTGCAGAGCAAGCGAGCTCTCCAAACCCACGACTGGGTGATGTCACATCTCTTATCAGTCTGTAAAGTGCTGACATGTTTTATTACTCTGTGCCTTACTCTTCACCCAAGATATTAATAACGAATGAGGAACTCGGATGTGGTGGTGATTCCCGGTGCACCCTGCGTGACGAACTGATGTCAGGTCAGCTGTAAATATTCTTTTAGGGAAGGTCTAAAGCTCTTTTGCTAAGCTACAGTTCTGGGACAAGATGTGACTTTCTTAAAATCTGAAGACACCATCCCAAGTGCTACACTGAAATATATGTGCTTTGTCCTCTCTACTTTTAAATGTGCTCATCATAATCCATAAATGGAAACAATGATGAGAACACCAACTAGTTGACTTAATAGTGCCGGCATGCTATTCCATGTTACAGACACTCTCAGGAAACAAAGCTAAAAGTAAGCATAATACAAAAGTGTGCTCTCATTTCAGAAAAGTTGCACTACAGGATAAATAAAATGCTATTTGACATGTCTATTCTTTATTCTCAATCCTAATATACTCATTTTGTGATGGTAATAACACACTCATTTAAAATTATTTTGATTGTTATCTGGTTGACCATGTGACAAGTTAACTATTAGACACAAAAGAGAAATGTGTAGTTCAAAAATATTCATAAATACTCCAGGTAATCTTATAAACTAGAAAACCCAGTGATAAAAATATTGACTTAGATACAATAATATGTTGATTCTTTCACTAGAGAGAGATTATAAAATACAATTGATTATTAAATCACAGCAACCTCCATTAGTACATACTATGTAATTCAACTTAGCTAACTTATTGCATATATTTTATGTATTTAGATTTGAATTTATTATGTAACATATTCCCCCTTAGAGGTCATATATATCTTTTACACATTTGATGACAAGATAATCTAAGTCAGTTGATTTTTTAATTTGGGGTTTGAATATGGTAACATATAGGTTTACTTACCATTGGTTTCTTAGAAGATAACTCCAAAAGCCATAATTTAATTTATCTGATCCAAATAAAACTCCTTATTAATGAATTATGCTGCTCTGTAACTTACAGTTCATATATTCAATTAAAATCAATGTTTTCAAAGTCATCAAACATTCATTTTTAACTGCCATCTGTCACGTCCATTCAGCCATCAGCATGTGGATTCTCCTTTCTCGGCAGCCAAGGCCACTGGGCTCCCATTTCTCCTGCAAGTCACCAAGCTGGCTCTGCAGCACATGCTGACTTTTATGAGTGGACAGGGTGTCTTCCCATTCTAGGAGCATAAATTAAATGCCCAAGTGTCTCAAATTTAAGCCAATTTTGCCTTTGCTTGTGCCCAAATTTCTGTCTTAGACAGAAAATCCAATAAATACACTCTTTTTTTGCATGTATGAGAAATAAGGTTTTATACATCATTGGAGTCTACAAATTTGTTCTGCTAAAGGTCCAGATATTAGATATTTTAGGATTTATAGTTTCTCTCTTAGTCTGTTTATTGTTGCTTATAATAGAACACCTGAAACTGGGTAATTTACAAAGAAAAGGAATTTATTTCTTACAGTTATGGAGGCAAGGAAGTTCAAGATCAAAGGACCAAATCTGGTGAAAGCCTTCTTGTTGGCAGGGCATTCTGCAAAGTCCCAGTGTGGCACAGGGCATCATGGGGTGGGGTTGGGGATGGGGACGGAATACGCTAATGTGCTAGCTCAGGTCTCTCTATCTCTTTTCACAAAGCCACCAGTTCTCCTCCCATCATAACACATAAATCCATTAATTAATTCATTTTTTAAAATTTCAGAATATAACAGAGGTACAAATGTTTTGGTCACATGGACTACTTTTGTACTGCTTGAGTCAAAGTTATAAGTATGCCCATTACCCAGAGAGTATACATTATACTGTTAGGTATGATTTCACCCTCCCCCCCCCTCGCCTGCATGATTTCTGTTGAGTTTTTCTTCCATCTGTGCACATGAGTGCTCATCAGTTAGTTCCAATTAAGTGAGTACATGTGGTATTTGTTTTTCCATTTTTTCCATGCTTCACTTAGGAGGGTGGTCTCCAGTTCCATTCAGATTGTTGCAAAAGGTATCAATTGATTTTTTTATGGCTGAGTATTACTTAGCAGTGTACGTATACCACATTTTATTAATCCACTCATGAATTGATGGGCACTTGGGTTGATTCTACATCTTTGTGATTGTGAATTGTGCTGCAATAAACATTATAGTGCAAGCATCTTTTTGACAAAATAACTTTTTTTTCTTTGGGTAAACACCTGGTAGTAGGATTGCCAGATTAAATAGTAGGTCTACTTTTAGTTCTTTGAGGAATCTCCATACTATTGTTCATAGAGGTTGCACTAGTTTGCAGTCCCATCAACAGTGTGTAAGTGTTCCTGAGGAAGGAAACTGCAGGTAATGCAAACAAATTGGAAAACATGCCATGCTCATGGATCAGTAGAATCAACATTGTTAAAATGTCCATACTACCCAAAGTGATTTACAGATTCAATGCAATCCCCATCAAATTATGAATGTCATTTTTTGCAGATCCATAAAAAATAATTCTACACTTTGTTTGGAACCAGAAAAGAGCCCAAATAGCCAAAGCAATCTTAAGTAAAAGGAACAAATCTGAAGGCATCACATTACCAGACTTCAAGGTATATTACAAGGCTATAGTAACCATGTGCCAGCATGGTACTGGCACAGAAATAAATAAATGGGGGCTGATTAAGCTAAAAAGCTTCAGCACAGTCAAGGAAATGATCAACAGAGTAAATAGGCAACCTACAGAATGGGAGAAAATATTTGCATGCTATATACCTGATAAAGGGCTAATAACCAGAATCTACAAAGAACTGAAGTAAATCAGCAATAAAAATCAAACAACCCCATTAAAAAGTGGGCTAATGACATGACAGAAGCTTTTCGAAAGAAGATAGACTAATGGCCAATAAACATATGAAAAAATACTCAAAGTCACTAGTCATCAGAGAAATACAAATCAAAACCACAATGAGATATCACCTAACTCCGATGAGAAAGGCTTTTATCAAAAAGTCCCAAAACTTTAGACGATGGCGTGGATACGGAGAGAAGTCAATAGACTCTGTTGTTTCCATGTATGAGCTTATTGGCTTGGGAATCTTCCTAAGATGTAAGTACTTATTACTCCATTTATTGACTTTGTTGTTATCTTAAAACAACCAACTTTCTGTTTTAAAATCTCAGGCTTATGGCTGGACCATGGCAACCTAATGATGACTCTTTCTAAAACAACCTACCTGATTGTTTCTTTATAATTTGTTTTTTATTTGCTGTTTTCTTTCTTCTTACTGAAGAGTATGAAAATGGTGAAATTCAGTATATTCTATGTAATTCTTGCTGTCTTCTAACATATTCTCTAACCTGAAGAAAGACTGCAGATTATGTTGACTCTAATTTATACGTCTTGTGTAATCAAAACTTTCACAGGTAGGGCTGTCAGTTAAACATCAGCTATTCAAGACACAAACATATCCTTCACCAAGACATTTCTAGAAACACATTTCAGACGTACATTGGATGTCCTCTACCTACTTGGCAGAGAAGTTGGCTCCAATCCCAGCTGAAAAAAAGAAATAGGTGTTTTTATTTGGTGCTACTCTTAAGCAGCTGTCAAGCAAATAACATTGTCACACAATAAATCAGATTCTTAAAAAAGTCCATATCTGAAGTCTGAACGAAGAAAACATAATTTTTCCATAGGTCTTAATTGTATAGAGTGAAACATTTAGAAACATCACTAGGAACCAACCTATCTTTTATGATTGATTGTGGCAATGCCATTAAGCATGACTTCTGTGCTGCTGTTTGATACCGTAGAGAACAGAAGAAAGTAAAACTGTAATATATCTTCAGTTCAGCCAAACTCTGACACTGAGATAGCACACTGCTATTTTTCACTCTGTGCTGTCACTTTGGGCAATACTTAGTCTGCACTGGGAATTCATATTGGAAATATTACTTGCTGGGGGTTTTTGTACAGACTTTAATGAAATCATTACAAGCCACTTGCACAAGAGGCTAAGCTTAATTAACTCTATTTCCATGAAAACCTCTCAATATTGCCATGCTAGGATAATAAGAAATGATTTTTTGTCCAGCTATGGAGGAATGGTAGCTAGCAAAACGGGAGTATTCAGTGAGGCTCGGTGAAGCCCAATCACCAGGAGAAAGTAAGCAGAAAGATCAGACCAAAAAATTGAAATGTTGAGCGTTCACTTTTCCTTATACTCTTTATTTTCCTCAAGGCCACTCACAAAATGCAAAAAGTGGAGGCAATGTAAGCAAAAGTGCTGGACCAGAGGAGATGGTCAGAAAGGGTCAGGCTCCTTTGACCTCACAACCACTGACTCCTGGATTTCATGGTCCTCTTCCAAAAAGCACTGTTTCTATCAGTAATCTAGAGGGAACCCTTAAAAAACAGTGAAATATACCTGCTGAACACTTAACTATTGATGTCACTTCTTCCAGCTCTCTTTGATTTCCACTGAATCTTCTGGTTTGCAGATGAACCGCAGGGCGCTGGATTCGTGCATAATGACAGACCCTTTAAACCTCCTCGGCACTCACAACCTGTTGGCACACGCAGTTAGACGGGCCATTAGCTGACCACCACCCCACATCCTGCTCAGTGCTTTCAGGTCTTCACAACAGCACCGTTAAATGGTGTGGTCCCTAGAAAACGACTGCTTGCAGATTTAGAATAACTCATGGGGGTGAGCCCTAAAAATATCTGTGTTTGTCTCAACACAGGTGGGTGGGGGGATCATTCTATGATTATCAAAAAAATGGCTATGACTTTAGGCTCAGGGAAATATTTTGAAAATGTAGAAATAACTTTGTTCCACACCAGGAAATCTTGGGAAAAATAAATTGTCCAATATAAATGGTAGAAGAAAAATAAAATAATTAATGAGTGATTCCTAATGAAATTTTCTTTTTATTCTGTACATTAATACTAATTAATGCTCAATCACAATGGTCTAAAAAGAGGAACAAAGAAAGAAAAAAAAAGAAATATTATGTTATAGTTCATTTATAGATATGATTTTGCCCAGAAAATTATTATATATTTTAATAGATATTATCCCTTTAGAATGTATCAAGGTAAATACACATTGTCCAAATACATGTGTTTTGAGAATCAAATTGATCTCTTGTCAAGTTTAATTTTTAAACAATCTTATGAATACTAACATTTATGCCTTCTATATTGTGCCAATAAAGCACTTAATGGGAATTATTTAATATATACCATAAAATGAGGGCAATCACGCTCATCTCCCTGAGTTTTTGACAGGATTAAATGTCATAAAGATGACAAACTCAGTACATAGAAACAATCAGAAGTGAATATTATTATTTTATGGGTGATAAAGTTAAGGGCAGGTAAACCACCAAAGGTTTACTGTTAGAAAAATGAAGAATCAATAAAAAATATAAGATTTCCTAATATCTACTTCTATGACTGCAATGATTTTTAATAGAAAGTGTTTTGTTTTGTTTT
Organism: Lemur catta; assembly: GCF_020740605.2. Taxonomy (NCBI): domain Eukaryota; kingdom Metazoa; phylum Chordata; class Mammalia; order Primates; family Lemuridae; genus Lemur; species Lemur catta. The sequence goes on along the minus strand of NC_059138.1, from coordinate 95,861,101 downwards.
GTTTTTTCTTCTTCCTAAGCTATTTGAACTCCATGGTCCTCAGGAGGATATTTTCAAAAGGAGTCCCATCACACTGCAAGAGCACATTCCGGAAGGTGTGTCCAGGGAGAGTTTTGACCCAATCTTGCTCCCTTCTTTGCCACCCTTTGGAGATATTTTGTTTCATTGTCTTTTTAGTGCTCTTCGATGAGGAACATTTCTTTTGTTTGTTTGTTTGTTTGTTTGTTTGTTTGTTTCCTTTTCATTTAGGTCATAGGACATTGGGCCACCACTCACTGTAAAAAAGGAGATGGAAGTGCTTGTTTCAAGATGTAACATGTAATCCATGAATATGTACAATTATTATGTATCAATAAAAAATAAAAGTAAAAAAAGGAGATGGAAGACTGTGGCTAGAGAAAAAGCCAGCAAATGTTTTATGTCTGAAGTTCCAATCTGTGGGTTTATTTGCATAATGAAGCAATTTAAGAACTAGCAATGATATTATTCAATAAAATAAAACAGTTAATCATTCCCTTTCAAATTCTTAAATAAAGACTGTGCCTACTAGAGAAGGAACTAGAAGAACATGGGGAAAAAGCTAAACATATATGCAGAATGAGATCCCTGGACGTTTGCCACTACTAGTGGTGAGTACTAGAGCAAGGCATGGCAGAAATGCCCCCTTGGGTTTAGGGATATGTGCGAAGTCTTTCTTACTGGGTTTCCCCAAGACATGGACATGCAGAAGAGACAGTTCTCAAGCACGTGGCCTTGAAGACATAATGTGAGAGTGGCGGTGTAGAGGTATAGGCCTGTGACACCCACAGACAGTTCTCTCATTTACTTTTTGTCATGAATTAATGCAGGAACATACTGGGAGTTTCCTTTCTTTGGCTTGTAACTTGGGGATTAGCTCAGGTGCAGCTGTGTACAAAACAACATGAAATCAGGAGGCATATTACGCATTATAAATTTATTCTAATGACTCAGTTACCTTTCAAGAGATACTGGCGATACATGTTAGGACCACATAGGACAAGTTCTGTATGGAAGAATGAGGCACCAAAGGACTGAGACATCTCAGGCAGAGTGAACGAGACCTTGCCCACAGTGGGGAGGTGGTATGTGGCCACGTACCCAGAGAGACGGGAGATGCAGGTGGATACTCGGATGATTAAAATAGCTGAGTTTGAATGAATTCACTTAGAAAAGGTTAAGTGCAATTCTGGGCCTCAGAAAGAATGGAAGCATGCTGATGACCATTCTAGTTACAGAAAAAAGTATATTGCTGCATAATTAATTGAGTTCTAACTATGAACCATATATGCACTTCTTTCACTCTTGTTTTTTCTTTTTCTTTTGAAATCATGTATAAAGCTAGATCATAATGGAATTTATCAATAATAATGAATAAAAACCATAATATTTAAACTTTCACTTTAAAAATCCTTCTTTATCCTCAGGCAGGAAAAAAAACTCTACAATTTGTTTTTGCATATTTTGATATGCTAATTCACAACTACCAGCTTGGAATATCTCACCTTTTCAAAACTTTGAAACATGGAAAATCTTTGAATATTTCAGTATTTTTCTCTCTCAATGCAGAAGAGACTTCTGATTCCAGAAGTCAAGGAAAAGAATCCCTCCAACTCTTAGGCAATATTTTACAGATGCTAGAAGAAATACATACAGCCCCTGGGAAAAGTATCAGCAGTCTTAGAGAACTCTACCTCATGATCCGTCAAGCAGAATGGCATTTTTGTAAATATGGTTGATGCAAGACAACCTCCTTGTTGCTGAAAACCCTGAGACAAATTATAAACCCTTATATGGTTTAAAATCTTAATTAATAATTCAAACTTCTAATTTTTTAAGGTCAAATATTTGGGAAGAGTTTCATTTTCTTTTTTCATGTTTATGATTGCTTTTTTAATTAATTCTTTTATGAAATATCACACTGACATGCAGAAAAATCAGTATTTTAAAATAGATAGTGAAATAAAGAAAGGAACAGAAAGCTCAGTGAAGTTGAGATCTGAATCTGATTTTCAGCATGCCATGGACTTTACAGGGCCCTGGTAGAGAATGTATTGTAAATAGAAAAGAACCCAAACTCTGTATAATAACTTTAGGAGGTTTATTCTGAGCCAAATATGTGCAACCGTGGCTGGGAGAGCCACGCCCAAGAAGCCTTGAGCAAGTGCTCTCATATGGTTGGGTTATGGTTTGGTTTCATACATTTCAGGGAGACAGGAGTTATAGAGTCGTAAATCAGTACATGGAAGGCATACATTGGTTTGGCCTAAGAAAGCAGGACATCTTGAAGTGGGGGATTATAAGTTATAGGTGGGGTTAAAGATTCTTTGATTTGTAATTGGTTAAAGTAATGAAACTTTGTCTAAGGGCTTGGAAAGTTTTAAGTTAAGATAAGGAAGTCTGCTAATCACAGACAAGTCACTGGATGTATACCAAGATTCAAGTGATCTGTTGGGTAAATTGAGGACCTGCAGGTGTGGTTTAATCTTTGTCTTGCATGGCCTAGGCCTGTTAGTGAGTTATGGAGGACATCTCCAAGAAGGGAACCGGGCATGACGAGGCCTGTCTGGCCTATCTTCCCATGGCCAGCAGCTCAGCTTTAGGGTGTTTCTGGGATCCCCTTAGCCAAGAGGGGGTCCATTCAGGCAGCTGGGGGGCTTAAGATTTTGTTTTAGTTTACAGTATACAAATTAAATAATAAATGTACTTCAAATAAACAAATGTCTACGCAGTTGTGTAGTTGTGCTTTGAAAGGAAGTGCTCTGTGTTCACAACATTTTAAGAAAGGCTATGTTAAACAAAGGTAAACAGAGGCCTTTATTGGTGGACTTCTTAGAATTACCAGAGTATTATAAACCTTTGAACATCAGTATTTCATCAGTTTTTTTAAAATAAACCTTTTTTAAAAAGATATTTAGGCTCCAGCCTTGGTCTAAACATTAAAAAAGATATTTGTTCAATTCTTGAATAACAGTGTTTCTTAGAATAACATTTGGGGCAACACTTGCTTGGAGCAATTTATAAAACTGGACTCTGAGAAGGCAACTTGTCACAAAGACTTTGTTTTGTTTTTCACAAATTTTCTCTAGTCTGTGGGAAAAAAAGAGAATATAATCATTAATAAATAAAAGCTAAACTGAACAAAAGACAGCTACAAAATGAAATTTCCATTCCCAGCTGGAGTTCTCACAATCTACATCTAACCTTTTGGGATAATTCTTAACATTTACAAATGAGACTAAAGCTCTACATAAATGTACTAAAGGATGGCATAATTTTGAGACACACACTAGCCCTGCAATATATTTTAAATAAATCTGCAGTGAAAACAGCAAGGGAATAGAACACAATTTTCATAATTAGGAAGACACTTACATTTTCATACAATTACTATGGTTGGATAGGTCAATATGCATATCTTAACCCAATGTAAATCCACTGCAAATGAATGAGGGTAAACGTTCTAAACAGTAAACGTGCAATAAAGGTGTGTACAAGCTATCTCAGAAAGTTATAGCAATAGCTGATATGAATTTATAAATGTAAAGTTTTGTAAGAATATTTTCTAAATACATGATAAAATGATTTTAACCAAGAGGTACAGACTTAACATATCAAAATAAGCTCAACTCAAAAGTCTCCACGTGAGTTAGGAAGACGTTTATTGTTTTAAATAAGAATTAAGAAGATACAGTAAGTAGTGTTTATTTTTTATGCAAAAAACTATGTAATCATGATAAATAAACCAAATTATATTAAAAATGATTAAAGCTAATTTGAGGAGTGAAGAGCTCGCGTTGTGAAGATGCGCAGCACCCAGAAGCTGCCTGCGGGCCAGGCCATCCCGGGCTGTCGCAGGGGTGGAAGAACCCGGCAAACGCAGGGTCCTGGGACCTGTGACAGCAGCTCTTCCCCACTGCGGCAGATTGGCAATAGCTAGTATTGGGAACAGCCCGACAGGCCGCGCGTAACGGCTGCGGGACGAGGCGCGCACGTTCCTGCAGTGAAGGCCTCCAAGGTCTTGGGAATGCGAGGCCGATTGCTACGCCGGACGCCTCGCCAAGTGAATTACACCAGGTGAGGAACAGGATTCGGGTAAACGGTATTTTACCTTTATGTAAGAAACAACGGGAAATTAAAATGCTCTTATATCTATTCACTTGTTTTTGCTAGAAATAATGAAGGTTCTATAAACACTAAAGGCCAAGATCACAGACCTGGGGGCGGAAACGGAGGTGACAGCAATAGAGCCGCACTTCTCTGAACGCACCGACTGGTAGGAGTTCGCCTATTGAACCTTGCAAATTTATGACACGTTCAAAAATATAAACAGCAGATCCTGAAAGAAAACAGAAACACATGATCCTAATAGTATTTGAAATCAGCAATATGTCTACCCAGAGAAAAGAATCATTTCAAGGAAATGAAACAAACATAATGTCCATTCTTAATGGATGTGCTTCCAGAATAAAAAGAACAGCAAATGAATGCCACGCTTGACTCAGAAGGTTTGTTGTTAGGGGTTATATTAGTGCTGCAAATTATTTACATTGAATGATAAAGCACATAGGGAAATGTATTAGTGTTCACAGAAACCAAGGTCTCACTATAAGAAAAAAAACTAGAAAATATAAAATCAAAAGGTTAATATCAATATGAACTCATGATTTTTTAATATTTATTTTCTTGCACTAGTCACCCAAAGGAACTAACAGACAAGACATCACAGCACCGTTCAATGTGCTTGCAGCCTCTGTTTCTTACCTTACTTTCTAAATATCACTCTCTACTAAAAGAAACAGGCCTCCTTGGTGAATCAATTGGTGCATTTTCATTCGTTGCCTCCCAAATCCAAATTATACCATGGTAGAAGAAAGCTTAAATTTAGCATTTCAAGTGAACTAATTCACTTTCAGAAGTTTCAGTATTTATAGGATCCCTTTCCCCACCCTTCTCTATTAAGATAAAATATAGCTAAACAGAACATTATGGGGAAAATGCGTGAAAAGGGATGCTTCAACAAAAAATGTGACAGTCTATCTTTTAAAGATAGTCCACACTATACTTAAGAATAAATTCCAGGTAGATTAATAAAAAGGAGAAAAAAGCTATAAAGGTGTTAGTTGGAAATATGAGAATTTTTTTTTTAAATCTATGGGTGCATACAGCCTTCTGAAGCCATGGACAAAACTGAAGAGAAATAGCAAAATTATTGACAAATTTAAATTGTGTTAGAAGGACTTGTTAACAAATTTAAGAGACTAGGAAAAAACATATGCAGTAGGAAAATCCATGAAAATGATTAATAAACAAAATATTCAAAAAGGCCTTACAAATTAGTAAGAAAATTAATCAGCCAAGAAAAGAGTGGGCAAGGGATAGAGCTATGTCATTCACTGAATGAAAAAAACAGTGGATAAGATGAGGCGAGTCATTTACCTCTCCATTGATCAAGGCAATTCAAGCTAGAACAATGAGAAATCAGGGTCTTTTTTCCTTAATCAGTCAATTTTTAAAAAAATATTGATTTTAAATAGCATTGAAGAAGAGGTGGCGAATCAGTCATTCAAAAATTATTGATAAAACTTTGTATTGGAAATCTAGTTTTTCAAGATAGTTTGACAATATTTAAAAATACATAAATAGATATATATTTTAAACAGCAAAATCATCTACTAGAAATTTACTATGTTGGAATGCTCATTTATGTGGACAATGAAGATAATATAAATTAATACACAATCACTTTGAAAAAGACAGTTTGGGACAATTTTGTGTATCTGAAATTGTATATACCCTTCTAAGCATCAGGGCTAATTACAAGTGTGTAACCTAGAGCAGTGAGTCTCAAAGTGTAGCCTTTGTACCGCTGTAAATACCCAAGATTTTTTAAGGGGACTATGTATTCAAAGCTATTTTCACATTTTCATACCATGTTTTATTGTACTTCTCTCACTGTGTTGGCATTTGCACTGATGGTGCAAATACAATGTAGGTAACATTACTGGCACTTTTTTCAAAAATGAAGGCATTGCCATCAAACTGTACTGGTAGTTTGTATTATTCTCACCTGTTTGAGTTGCAAGCTGAACTAGCCAATTTTTTCATGAAATGACTGACACATAAACTACTGTTTTAGCAGATATTTTCATAAAAATAAATACAGTGAGCCAGTCTTTTCAAGAAAAACATTTGACAGTACTTGTTGCCAATGATAAAACATGAACATTCAAGTGATAATTAGAATTTTGAAAAGTATGTATCCGTCATCATTAGCTTGATAGTTTCCCTATCTTAAAAACTTATCTTATTAGAAGATTGGTAATACTTTTCTCACATTATGTAAGATAAAATTTGATTTTTGTGTAAATGTAAAATCAAATTTTATTTTTAAAAATATTTTTAATGAAAAGTGTTACTGCTTGTAAGATCTGCAAAACCTAGCAAATGAATATTTTTCAAATGACCAATGTATGAAGTTAAAAGATCATGAATGGGTAAAAAGTCCATTGAAATTTCAAGATAGATCATTGGATTTTAACATAACAGAGACTAAAATGTTTGCTAATCTCACACAGTACAAGTAAATTTTAAGACATTACCATTTGCTGAGTTTAGTGTAGTATTAAAGAAGAATATCCATATTTACCTGAAAAGGGATTTAAATAGTCTTCCACTTATAACTTTACATATCTGTATGAGACCTAGCTTTCTTCATTTCAGTGAAAACAACATATTGCCACAAATTTAATGAATAATCAAATATCAGAATCCAGTTTCTTCTATTAAGCCAAACATTAAGGAAATTTATAAAAATGTAAAATAATTTCAATTTTCTCAACAATTTTGTTGTTCTTTTGGGATTATAGTCATAGTTTTCACTAAAAACACATTAATTAATTTATTTACTGAGTGATTTAAGCAAACTTGTTTTATTAGGCAAAGTAAAATAATACAAAAATACTATTCAGAAATAAACATAATACTTTGATATTAATAAGGTTTTACTTTCCTATGACTATGATATTATTTTCACTTATAATATGACATTGATTATGATACATATCCTTAATTGTTTTAAATTAAAAAATAAAAATTGTATATATTTATTGTGCACAATGTTGTTTTGAGATATATACAGTAAGCTGTATGCAATGGAATGGCTAGATCTAGCTAATTAGGGTATGTATCATCTTATATACTTATTTTTTGTGTGTGGTGAGAATACTTAAAATCTACTCTTAGCAATTTTCAGGAATACTGTACATTGTTATTAACTATAGTCAACATGTAATACAATAGATCTTTTTAATTTATTTCTCTTTTCTAACTGAAATTTTGTATCCTTTGAACATCTGTTTCCCTCCATCAGTCTCTCTGGTAAGCACAATTCTACTCTCTACTTCTATGAGTTCAAACTTTTAGATTCCATATGAGTGAGAATGTTTGGTGTTTGTCTTTCTGTGCCTGGCTTATTTCACTTATGTTAATGTCCTCCATGTTCATCCATGTTGTTGCAAATGACAGGATTTCCTTCCTTTTTAAGCTGAATAGTATTCCATTTTGTATGTATACCACATTTTTTTTCATGAATTCTTCTGTTGATAGATGCTCAGGTTCATTACATATTTTGACTATTGTGAATAATACTGCAATGAATATGGAAGTGCACATATTTTTTTAAAAAACATTATTTATACTAACACATGAAGGGTTTATTATTGTTATTTTAAGTGGATTAAGAAATATTTTAAATACTTTTAATTTTTGATATGCAAATATTGATAAGATAGACTTTAAATGAACAGTCTTTGAAGTCTTCGATAATTTTTAGATTATAAAAAAGTCTTGACAAAATGTTGAAGAACTACTATTTTAGACAATCTCATGCAGTTGTGCAACAGGATACATAGCAATCGCAGTAATGAACATAAATGTCCATAGTAATATTCATTATAATAGATGAAAATTCAATAAAATTAAACATCTATCAACAAAGGATAAAATAAGTTGTAGTTTATTCATAAAATAGAATACTGCAGAACAATGACAATTAAAAATGTGATGGATTGAGCAAAAAAAGTAAGAATCAAACACATTTAATATAATTTGATAGATGGTGAAATTATAAAGAGAAGGAAGAATATGATCATGAAAAAGGCAGTCAGAATGACCATTCTTTTGGGGTGAGGGAAGTGCTTGGAATTGAGGCAAGATGTATGCAAAGCTTTTGGACTATTGGCAATATTCTATTTCTTGACCTCTGTGGTTATGTGGGTAAGTACTTTATAATTATTATTCAACAGCCTGTCTATGTTCTATATTAATATACAAACAGTGTTTGTTTATCTACCACTAGAGGAATATTTTCCCATTGATTAGTTGGTTTCATTCCTCAATCTAATCAAATCATTGCGTACTGGAAAGCAAGTGGATTTGGGAGTATACCAGAACTAGACACGCATTCTAACTTCACAATGTGCAAGGATAGAAAAGTTAGCCAAGTTATTTCACCTCTCTGAGTTTTATTATTTATTTTCGTTTAGGGATGAAAGAATTGGTTTCATAGAGTTGTACTGAGCTTTCAGTGAGATCTATAATATAACAATTGGTTGGCAACATATGAGAGTGCACTTCTTCATTTCTGTACTTGTCATTTCTAAAAAGGCGCTTCTGAAATCATTGTATTTTCTGGAAGCCAGGAGTCCTTTATGCAGTAGGTATAAGGTGAAGGGTTATTTGTGCTTATTGCTTTCCCCATGACAATGGCTGATTTCCACTGTTTGGACTGAGGAAGTTGGTTGGAAGCTTGTTACCAACATGCAGAGGGGTTCTTAGGAGGAATAATGAGGTAACTAAAAATTGGGGAATTGAGTCAGAAAGCCAACAAACAATTTGTGTGTAAGAAATAGCAGTGGGGAGATAGTCTCCGGCAGACAATTTTTGAAGCTCTAGGTGAGCAACAAGTCTCATTTACCTGATTATGAAGCAACAAATACTTGGGATTAGATCCTGGAGAAATAGCTGCCAAGATTTTCAATTTCTGCAAATTAATGTATTTATTTTAAAAATTAGAAAATGTCCTACACATTAAAAAACAACAATGAAAATCTAAATCTATTCATAGATGCCGTGTATTGGTGTCAGGAATCTTTTGCCTTCTTAAAATTCAGAGTTATATCTATCAATGTTAATCATATTAAAATTAAAATGAGAAATTTAAAATGTATGTGTTAAATAATTTGTTTTAAACTAATAAACTCATTGAAGGTTATCACAAATAAAATATTTTGTGAAAATAGTGTATTTTCCAAAGCAAAACTATACTGAGAAGGTTGCATTGCTTTATGCTTTATGCTTTTCTGGCTTGCTGCAAGACAACTTGCTTGGTGGCCAAATCGGCTTCTTCAGCTGATCTGCTGTAAGATCACGTGTCACAGTCTCTGGTACACTCCACTGTCCACTTGTGAGAGAATGAAAAAGAATGAAAGGTATTATTTTGAAAATAGTTCTACCCTAGTAGAATTCCTGTGGACCCAGGAGTCCCCAGCTACACTGTGAGACCCAGCACCCGAGGGTCTCCGTAGCTGTGCGGGGCAGCTCAGCGTGCTGGCGTCTCGTCAGGCCATGTGACCTCCTCAAAGACAGAAGCCGTGTTGGCTAGGGAAAGAAGTAAGAAAAGGAAGAATCAAAGGACATTACGCGTTGAAATGGGACTCTGGCCTGCTCAGCTATTTTCTGGGGTGACGTGTGGTGAGGCCACCCCCACGGCATTTCTCCCGTCTGCCTCATTCTTTCCACTCTTCAAAATGTCCAAGTCTACAAAGCTCCAGATGAGTCTGGAAATTCCCTCCTGTCAACGATCTATTGCCATCACAACATAGCTTTGTTTTCAGAATGAACTTGACAGCTTCCTCAATGTTTTTCTTTGATATATTCACCTGGCCATTGAAATTGAAGGCTATGTATACATGTATAAATACACACACACACACACACACACACACACACAATTCTAAGAATATCAGCAATACACAGAGTAAGGCAATAATAAAAACAAAGCATTCCACAGCTCACTTCTTTGTCAAGACATCATGGTGGAAGCAAATATCATACAGGACATAAAGACTACTTACTCCCCCACCCTTGCGGAGTGGTGGATATAGGTTTCAAGGTGTCTTAGAAATAAACTGCACATTGCTAGTCTTGTGACTCCGGACAACAGCAGAATATGTGCTCTGGGGACCTGGGGGGAAAGGGCAGACACATCCCTGGCAGGAAAGCAAATGCTGCCGCCATTGTCATCAGGGAGGGACAACCAAAGCAAAGGACAGGTGTGCTAGCGCATGTCACCTGGGGAGGCTGGCTGCATGACAAAAATAACTACCAATATCACTTTCTCTCGAAATCATCTTTCTTTTCCTTTTCTTCTCTTTCAATATGAAAAGCCACTTGAAAATCTGAGGGGAAACCTGACGATTTTAGTTTTGTAAAAAGAAAATCAAAGTCTCAGGGACACCACCAACTCCTTATGCAAAAGAGAAGTTAAAAGCCTCAGGCACCGTGAAAAATTGGCCCCAGAGATCATTCATTAAGGAAATTTCTTGCTAAGCTCCCATATGCAAGGACATGCAAATTGTAACCATGTCTAGCACCTAAACCCAAAGCCTGATGGATTGATTCTACATTGAATTACAAGTTTAACTTTCAGGTAACAGAACTGGAGACCAAACAGAATCAGACTTTCAGACCGTCTTCCACCCGTCCAGGGACATGTACATAATTGATGCTTTCTCCTTTCACTTATTTTATGTAAAATGTAGATTTCTTGGGCCTCACAAGAATGTAACCACCACCTCATCAGCAACTCGCCCCCCCTCCCACTACCTCTTTCCTTCCCTGTGCACCTTTAAAATGCAGAAGGTGCCAACTTCTGCTTTAGAAAAACAGCCACAGCCTGTCTGCATTTCCTGTTTTTCCCTGGACGTGTCTTCAAAATCTTGGCTTAATAAACCTCCATTGGTTGAGACTTTTGCCTCAGTCATTTATTTAGTTGGACAGTTTATTCCATCTCTAGATGTTTTTGTACAAATATACCAGGAAAAGTGAGTAGTATATTCAAGTACATTACTTTATTCTTTCTGATCTTATATTGATCCCATGAAGAATATGATGAGCATAAAGTATGGTGATAGCCCATATTCTCCCATTTATTTACTTTGAGCTTTAGGGACCAGATTAACCTTGGAAGTGGTAATTTCTAAACAAAATTTCCTAAAATATATTATCATTACCACATTCTATTGCTAAAATAATCAAATGTAAAGCACCTGGCATGTAGTAAGTTTTCTTAAATGTAAGTTGTACTGACATTATTAGGTTTTTTGCAATGATCATAAGCACCTCAGTTACAGTTACAGTAGCAAGAGTAGCAAGTTCTTTGTGGAATCACAGCACTTCTAAACATGTTAGTTTCATGGTCTACATGAGAAATGGCACCCAATGAGAATGGAACACTATGGATGACCCACGCTCGCTTCCAAGCTCAGCAGTATGCTAGGACATGAGATCTCAGATTTCAGAATGAGATATCTGCACTAATTGCTAATATAATGCCCACTGCACAATTCCATAATTCTTCTTTTTTTTTTTTATTTCAGCTCATCATGGGGGTACATAAGTTTAGGTCATATACATTGTCCATGTCCCGCCCATCCCCCCGAGTCAGAGTCCCAAGCGCATCCGTTCTCATTCTCCAGACAGTGCGCCTGGTACTCACCATGTAGTCATACCTCCATCCCCTCCCCCCCCACCTCCCCGGGTCTGCACCTTCAAGCATAACCATTCCCCAGAGGGTGTGCAATGCACTCGTCATGTAGGCATACACCCATCCCCTCCCCCCACCCCCCATCCCAGTCTGATATTCAATTGGTATCCTTCCCTGATGTACGTTTAGGTGATGATCAGGGAAACCAATTTTCTGGTGAGTACATTGATGCTTGTTTTTCCATTCTTTGGATACTTCACTTAGTATAATGGGTTCCAGCTCTCTCCAGGAGAACCAAAGAGATGTCGTATCATCGTTATTTCTTATAGCTGAGTAGTACTCCATGGTATACATATACCACAGTTTACTAATCCATTCGTGGATTGATGGGCACTTGGGTTGTTTCCACATCCTTGCGATTGTGAATTGTGCTGCTATAAACATTCGGGTACAGGAGTCTTTGTTAAAGAATGACTTTTGTTCTTCTGGGTATATGCCCAATAATGGGATTGCTGGATCAAATGGTAGGTCTACTTGAATCTGTTTAAGGTATCTCCATATTGCTTTCCATAGGGGTTTCACTAGTTTGCATTCCCACCAGCAGTGTATGAGTGTTCCTGTCTCTCTGCATCCACGCCAACATGTGTTGTTTTGGGATTTTTTGATAAAGGCCATTCTCACCAGAGTTAAGTGGTATCTCATTGTGGTTTTGATTTGCATGTCCCTGATGATTAGGGATGTTGAGCATTTTTTCATACGTTTTTTGGCCATTCTTATGTCTTCTTTTGAAAAATTTCTATTCATGTCCTTTGCCCATTTTTTGATAGGATTGTTTGATTTTTTCTTGCTGATTTTCCTGAGTTCTAAATAGATTCTTGTTATCAGTCTTTTATCTGATGTGTAGTATGCGAAAATTTTTTCCCATTCTGTAGGCTGTCTGTTTATTTTCGTGACTGTTTCTTTGGCTGTGCAGAAGCTTTTTAATTTAATCAGGTCCCATTCATTCATTTTTGTTGTTGCTGTGATGGTCTTAGGGGTTTTCTTCATAAATTCTTTGCCTAGACCAATGTCTGTAAGAGTCTTTCCTACATTTTCTTCTAGAATTCTAATCGTTTACCCGTTTAAGGTTTAAATCTGTTATCCAGCGTGATTTGATTTTTGTGAGAGGTGAAATCTGTGGGTCCTGTTTCAGTCTTCTACATGTGGCTATCCAGTTTTCCCAGCACCATTTATTGAATAGGGACTCTTGTCCCCAGAGTATGTTTTTGTCTATTTTGTCAAAGATTAGATGGTTATATGAGGATGGTTTTATATTTGGGTTTTCTGTTCTGTTCCAGTGGTCTGTGTCCCTGCCCTTGTGCCAATACCAAGCAGTTTTAAGAACCACAGCTTTGTAGTATAGTTTGAAGTCTGGCAAATCAATACCTCCCATTTTATTTTTATTGCTTAAGATTGTTTTTGCTATACGGGGTCTTCTCTGATTCCATACAAAGTGTATAATTATTTTTTCTAAATCTGGAAAAATGATGTTGGTAATTTAATAGGAATTGCATTGAATCTATAGATTACTTTGGGTAGTATAGACATTTTAATGATGTTAATTCTTCCAATCCATGAGCATGGTATGGATTTCCACTTATTTACCTGTTCTGCAATTTCCTTCCTTAGCGTTTCATAGTTCTCTTTACAGAGGTCCTTTACCTCTTTAGTTAAATATATTCCTAGATATTTTATTTTCTTTGTTGCTATTTTTAAAGGTATTGAGTCCTTAATTTGGTTCTCCGATTGAATGGTATTGGCATATATGAATGCCTCTGAATTGTGTGTATTGACTTTGTAACCTGAGACATTACTGAATTCGTTAATTAATTCCAGGAGTCTCTTGGTTGAGTCCTTGGGGTTTTCTAGATACAACATCATGTCATCAGCAAAGAGTGAGAGTTTGATCTCTTCTGTCCCTATTTGGACACCTTTGATTCTGCTCTCTTGTCTGATAGCTCTCGCAAGGACTTCCAATACTATGTTGAAAAGTAATGGGGACAGTGGGCTCCCCTACGCCTGCGACCTGCGGACACGCGGTCGCCATCTCTGTTCCCACAGCTAAGCGGAAAGGACCTTGGACTCTGGCGGGTCTCCGCGGAGCCCTATCTCTTAAAGGGACAGACGCGGACCTGCACGGAGGCGAGGGGCCGTGAGCGTGAAATATTAAAGCGCCCAGGAGCTACTGTATACTCCTGAGTGCTCCAGACCCCTAGCTCTGATTCCTATCGGACCCTGAAAATTGCCCCCCAGTGCCAGTGATCTGCGGGTGGGCAGCAGCAATTGTGCGGGCCACGGTCTAACTGCTGCAAAGCCATAGGGAACCAGGTGGCTCCCCAGGAGGCTCCATCCCCTGATCCATAGACCCTCTCCAGGTCCCCTTCCCAAGTGTGAACACTGAGTGCTTCCCCAGACGCAAGAGTGTGGAGCCCGGACCTTGGGAACACTGGGACAGTGTAGACCTTTGCCCGTGGGAGCTGCAGCAGCTGGGGCACTGAGGGAGTGAGGGCACTGCCTCCTCCGCCTAGCCAGTGTCTTTCCTGCAGAAAGAGACAGAAACCACACATCCAGAGGAAGAACCAAAAGTCAGGGGGGAAAAGAAAAAAAAAAGAAAAAGAGAGGGAGAAGAGGCTTTCTGCTTGCAAATAGTGTGAATCCTGCCTACTAACCGAAAGTCCACAACACAGTGATTTAACTTGCCAAACTGGTCTTAGGTCAAGCCAACCCTCTGGGGGAGGACCCATCAGAAGCAGTCCCCCAACTGAGATAGAAAAAAAAAACTCTAAACAACACACAACAGTCTCCCCCTCTAGACAAAGGAAGCAACATACCTAGACTGTTTCACAGCCTAAGAACAGAGTACAAGACGTGCTGTTAACTAGACTAAAGCTGTGAGAAAAGATCTAACGATAGAGCCAGATGGGAAGGGCTCAGCGGAAAAATATGGGGAGCACAAAAAACCAAACGGAAACCTCGCCCCCAAAGAGAAATACCAACTCTCCTCCAATTGGCACAAGCCAGTTTCAGAATACCAACATGTTACCAGAAGAATTTCAGTCTTGGGTTATAAATATGCTGAATGATATACAAGAAAAAATTGATATCCAACGCAAAGAAACCGTAAAAGTGATGTGCACATTCTCTATGAAGAAAAATAACCTGTCCACTTGCCTCAAAGGGTTTGACTAAATCAGTGGCTCTTGACAAGGAGCATTACCTGGGAGCTTATTAGAAATGCACATCTTCCATCGCATCCAAGACCCATAGAATCAGCAAATCTGGGTTTGGGGCCCAGAAATCCCCATTTTAACAAGTCCTCCCATTGATTTGAGTCACTCTAAAGTGTGAGAACCAGTGGCCTGAACATCACCCCTTACCAGAGGGATGTGTGGCAAAGAATAGCAAGTGGGTGGTTGTGCAACCAAGGCTCACACCATGTTAGATCTAGAAGGCTCTGCGTGCAAGACATGCAAAGACTCGTGTCCTCTGCAGAGCTCAGCCAATGCAGGCTGGAGGACTGCTGAGACACTTGAGAGATTGGGCCTTTGGTGGGAGAATTGAGGCATCCAGAGACAATTGTGCAGATGGTGTATATTTTGCAGGAGAAAAATTACACACAAATACAGTAAGGGTTGGTCTCTTCCATGCACAAGCAGGGCATGGAAGAAAGCTTAAAATTGAGATAACCCTAAACTCAATCTCAATTAAAATTATACTAAAAAACAATTAAACAAATAAAACTGGAATGAGGCACAGCTAAAAATATCGCAAACCCAGGTTTATGTTGCCGCCCAACCAGATTCATTTGCCCACTGCCCAGGAGGAAGCCAGTATGCTGAGACAGCAGGGTTTACAGGAGGGAGAGAGTTTATTCTGCATAGCACTAAGAGGGGAGATGGGAAATTTCTCAATCCACCTTCCCAAGGGTTTTTAAGGAGAGTGTGGCATGGGCAAGTGAGTCTGTTAATTGGCTGGGTTGGGGTGGAACCATAGGGGTGTAGAAATTGTCCTCTGTGCTGACCAGGTTCTTGGGCGAGGTCACAAGACCAGTTGAGTCCGTTCCTGGGTATGAGCCACTGGCCTGGGTGGGTCAGCAGTTCCGCTGGAATGTGGGGCCTGGAAGATGTCTCAGAAACTACCCGTAGGTTTCAAAAAGGTGACATTGTCTATGGAGAAAGCTAAGAATCTTTATGACCACCAGCTGTGTGGCTCCAGAGTGGCAATTACAAAGAAGCAAATGGGGAACAGTAGCTAGTTATCATTATTTTTAGCTAGGCCCTTACCACAGTTCTCATCTTGAACCCCTTTTTACTAATTTGCAAGGGCGGTTTCACTTATACTGAGGTAGACAGAGGCTCCATCTAGGACTATGGTTCCCAAACAGGAGCAGTTTTTTCCCTTCCACCAGGGACATTTGACAATGTCTGGACACATTTTGGATGTCGCAACTGGGAGGAAGAGATTGCATTTAGTGGGATGCTGGACAGGCCAACCTCGTACAACAGAGAACTATCTGGCACAAAATATAAACAGCACTGAGGTTGACAAACCGTAATCTTCATGAACATGTATGATAGATATATACATTTAATTTTGCCTTTTAATCCATGCCTGTCTAGTCCTTTTACATTAACCTGTTTCTATTTTAATTCACAAACTACTGTGAATTTGATAGATGAATTTCTGTAATGTTACTAAATATAAGCAGCACAGGAAACTGAATCATTAATATTAGTAAAAGGAAACTCTTCTTTCCTGTGCAAATTGGCATGAACTTGGAGGATTCTCTTTCTTTTTCTTTCATTTATTCTTAGGAGTAAAGACATAACCTCAGAAACACTCCTCACGGTCCAAGATATTAGTTTCAGCAAAGAATAGCGTGGCATGGGAAAGTGTAGTGTGCCCGTATTTGACTTTTATCTCTTGCTCATTTGGCTTCAGCAATGATGGAACAAAAGTGAGAAAGTATCACTAAAAGCTGTTTGGGACTACTCAGCTTCCTCTATATCATGCAAATTGACTTTTAGCCAATGTTTTACTCCTGTTGGCTTCAGTTGCATATGAATTAATTTTGCCTGGCACAGTTAGTCAGTGCATACTTAAGGTATAATATTCCAAGATTTTGGTAGTAATTCATTTATACTGTGTCTATTAAATAGACTTAAAGCTATCTTGCATTTAATTGGTAGGCCAATTTTTTATACTACTGACCAGTGAATCACCATATCCTTTTTTAAATAAGTTGAAACATGTCATAGCTATGTTATAACCACAGATGATGTTTTCTGTGCTGACTATAAATGAGGGAGACCTCTTACAAAAGGCCTTAAAATTAATCTTTCCCCAAATATGAAACTGAAGATAACAAAGAATTTTTACCAGAATGTTTTGTATCTTTAACACCAGAATACACATATGAGACATTGCTGAGATATTTGTTGCATGGGCCATATATCTCCCAGCTATGGACTGTGTGACTCAAGCTACATGTCTGATGTTACTTCCTCCTTTGTAGCTGACTCGATGACTCTTTGGCTCTATGGACCTTGTATATACCTATAAGATTCAAGCAAGGGAAATATATGGGTATTATACAGTAATATTACATTATATATTATTGTATAATATATATGCTCTATGTAATTTTGTAATAAATTGAATAATTAAATCTCAATTCAAAAGTACAAATAAAACACTGACATTTTCTACAGTATACAGTTATTCCTCCATTAGCATACATAACTTCTAGGTCCATTGTATACACACAAATACAAACTTTGATTCATTTACTTATTGGTGCTCTGGCTAAATTATATAATTTTGTGGTTGGTGAAATAAATATTCATGTGTCATCCATGTAATCACCCAATGGACACAAGTTCGTGTGTACTATAGAAGAATATTATTTCCCAGAAATGGTTTTGGCTAGGAAAAAGAAAAAGATTATAAATACCAAGAGACAGACATTTTGCTTAAGATTGCTTTAGCTATACGAGGTCTTCTCTGGTTCCATATGAAGCATAGAATTGTTTTTTCTAAATCTGTAAAGAGTGATGCTGGTATTTTGATGGGGATTGCATTAATTCTGTAGATTACTTTATATAGTATGAACATTTTAACAATGTTGATTCTATCAAGCCATGAGCAAGGTAGATTTTTCCTTCTGTTTACATCTTCTACAATTTCTTTTCTTAGTGTTTTGTAGTTCTCCCTGTATATGTCTCTCAACTCTTTTGTTAAATATATACCTAGATATTTAATTTTCTTTGAGGCTATTGTAAAAGTTACTGCGTTTTTTATTTGAATTTCAGCTTGACTGCTATTAGTGTATAAGAATGCCTCTGATTTGTGTGTGTTGATTTTGTATCCTGAGACATTACTGAATTCATTTATCAATTCCAGGATTCTCTTGGTTGAATCCCTGGGGTTTTCTAGATATAATATTATATCATCAGCAAAGAGTGAGAGATTGATCTCTTCTGCCTCCATTTGAATGCCCTTAATTTCCCTCTCTTGTCTAATCACTCTAACAAGGACTTCCAGTACTATGTTGAACAGAAGTGGGGATAGTGGGCATCCTTGTCTGGTTCCAGATCTCAGTGGGAATGGTTTCAGTTTTTCCCCATTCAGAATGATGTTGGCTGTGGGTTTATTGTAAATGGCCTTGATAATTTTAAGGTATGTCCCATCTATGCCTATTTTGCTAATAGTTTTTATCATAAAGGTATGCTGGACTTTGTCAAATACTTTTTCTGCATCAGTTCAGAGAATCATATGGTCTTTGTTATTGTTTTTATTTATGGGGTGAATTGTGTTTATAGATTTGTGTATGTTGAACCAAGCCTTGTATCCCTGGTATAAAGCCCACCTGGTCATGCTGAATTATTTTTTGATACTCTGTTGGATTCGATTTGCTAAAATTTTGCTGAGGATTTTTGCATCTATGTTTATGAAAGATATTGGTCTGTAGTTTTCTTATTTTTGTTGTGTCCTTTCCTGGTTTTGGTATCAATGTGATATTGCCTCCATGGAATGAGTTAGGGAGGATACCATCTTCCTCAATGTTGTAAAATAATTTCTGTAGTATAGGCATGAGTTCTTCTCTGAATGTTTGGTAGAACTCAGAACAAACTGGGAGGTATCAGTCTACCAGACTTCAAGCTGTACTTAGTAACTAAAACAGCATGGTACTGGCACAAGAATAGAGACATAGACCTTTGGAACAGGACTGAGGATCCAGAGATGAAACCATCTACATATTGTCATCTAACCTTGACAAAGCAGACAAAAATATACACCGGGGAAAAGAATCCCTTTTCAATAAATGGTGCTGGGAAAACTGTATAGCTACATGCAGAAGATTGAAACTGGATCACCATCTCTCACTTCTTACAAAAATCAACTCTAGATGGATAAAAGACTTAAACCTAAGGCATGAAACCTTAAGAATACTAGAAGAAAATGTAGGGAAGACTATTTAAGACATTGGACATTGGCCTAGGCAAAGAATTTATGTAGAAGACCCCCCAAAGCAATCACAGTAGCTACAAAAATAAATAAATGGGACCTGATCAAATTAAAAAGCTTTTGTACAGCCAGGGAAACTATCATTACAGTGAATAGACAACCTATAGAATGGGAGAAAACATTTGCCCTCTACTCATCCAATAAATGGCTGATAACAAAAATCTATCTAGAACTCAAAAAGATCAACAAGAAAAAATCAAACAACCCCACCAACAAATGGGAAAAGGACATGAATCAAAACTTTTCAAAAGAAGACAGAATAATGGTCAGCAAACATATAAAAAATGCTCTACATCTCTAATCCTTAGGGAAATTCAAATCAAAACCATAGTGATACATCACCTAACTCCAGTAAGATTGGCCTTTATCAAAAAATCCCAAAGCAACAAATGCTGGCTAGGATGTGGAGAGATAGGAACACTCTTACACTGCTGGTGAGACTGCAAATTGGTGCAATGTTTGTGGAAAAGAATCTGGAGATACCTCAAAGAGTTACAAGTGGAACTACCATTTGATCTAGCAATACCACTATTAGGCATCTACCCAAAGGAAGAAAAATCATTCTGTAATAAAGACATCTGCACTAGAATGTTTATAGCAGCACAATTCACTATTGCAAGGATGTGGAAACAGCCCAAGTGCCCGTCAATCCATGAGTGGGTTAATAAAATGTGGCATATGTATATGATGGAATACTATTCAATTATAAAAAAATGATGGTGAACTAGCACCTCTTATATTTTCCTGGATAGAGCTTGAGCCCAACCTCTGAAGTGAGGTATCACAAGAATGGAAGAATAGGCTCCATATGTACTCGCCATCAAACTGGCATTGAGTGATCAACACTAAGGTGCTCACACAGTAGTAATATTCTTTAGGGGTAGCAGAGGTTGGGGGTGGGTAAACTCACAACTAATGGACGTTGTGAGCACTGTGGGGGAAGGGAGTGTCTCAAATCATGGTTGGGATGTGGCAAAGTCATAACATGTAACCAAAATGTTTGTACCCCCATAATTTCATGAAATAAAAAGCTCAAAAAAATAAATAAAAAAATAAAGAGACAGACATTTAGAAGATAAAGTCCTGGATATCGAGTTTGAATGAAGCCTCCCTCTTGACCACACAGAGATAACCATTTGCTTGCATGGCTTTCGGGAAAGGTTGCCCAGCTGCTGTATCTCCACTTACCCTCAGGCTTTTAGCTGAGCAAGTGGGTAGTGCATTGATATTTTATACTGGATTTGAGGTTGAGCAACTAGCACTTAAAACATTACACTGAATTATTTAAAAATATGAATCTATTGAATAATATTGAAATGTTTCAGAATTTCCTAGTTACCTCTGCTATTGAATTCTATCTTACTGTCTCTATGGTCATATAAAATACTGTATATTCATTCAATTCTTTCAAGTTTGTTGAGACTTGCATCATATGGCCCATAATTTGTTTAAATTTAATTATGTCCCTTGTGCACTTAAAAGAATGTGTATTCTTCCATTGTTAGGTAAGTGATCATAGTTAGACAGATAAAGATAAATATAGATATATGATAAATAGATCAGGGACAGATTTATAGAGTTTATGTTATACTAATAAATAATATATTTTACATATGCATATAAATATGCCATTCATTCTTTGACATTCTTTTTAATTTTAACACTTCACTCTCTTTAAAAATTATTTTTTACTTTCAGATTATTATTTTTATAATCTAAGAAGCTACATGCTCTTGTAAAGAAAATGTTAAACACATTAAGAAATTAACAATAAAAAAATTACATAAACTCTTACAAACTAAGAATAATTTCACTGTTAAAATTCTTCCTGATTTTCCCATTTGTAAGTATTTACACATATGTATTTAGTAAAATGAAATTATAATAGGCATCTCTTTAAGACATTATCATCACAGCTATAATTTTGTGAACATATTTCTATGACAACCTAGACTCATGTAGTCATTTTTAATGGGCACATATTATGTCATATAAATTTAACAGTCTGCTTTCCCTTCATCGAACGTGTATGACAAGCTGTAGGTGGTACTATATTTTTCAAGTTTGTGTCTGTGTATATGTGTGCGTGTGTGTACATGTGTGCTTCTGGAGTATTGATTAAAACAAAAAGTCATTCTAAAACTTATCTCTAAAAATTATATGAGCTGATATGTCAGTTTCCTGATTATCCTTAAGAAAATGTTATATTCTTACAAACTGCATGTTTACATGAAATGCTAAATTTCCCTATTCATATGCATGTTATATCTCCACATTTAAGCAAAGACATCATAATGTTTTTGGACACTTTCCTGAAGTTAGTGCAGCTCCCCTGGCCTTCTCCTGGGTCAGAGGTGAGAGCAGCTCATTTCAGAGGTAATAGCACGGGGAAGACAGCTGCGGAGATGCAGCAGTAAGAACAGCAACAGAGGCGGATTTATCAGTTTCTGATGCTCCGTAGCTGGACAGTAATTCTGCCAGGCCATTCCTAGCAACTCCTCCTGGGCTGAGGGAAGAAGCATGTGTCGCTAGAAGAAATCTAATACAACTGACTGATGGGAACAAAGATGACTCCTTCTTCCAAGCCATGAAACAAATTTACCTTTTTTCTTTTCTTATACTTAAGAGAGAATCAAGTGTATGAATTATCATAAGAATACCACAGGACATGAAATTTCTTGGGGAAAAATTCTTTCTTTTGTTTTATGAGAACTTAAGAATGTTCTTTAAAGAAAGCAAAGGTTTATATATTTTAAACTGGAATTATTAGATATTGGCTGTTGCTGTTTATTGAAACACTAGTGGTTCATTTAGTCTATTTATTAAAACTTGAACATTTTATTAACAGTGGAAAAATAAGCACCAAGACATTAATAAATTAAATTTAAAATACTAAATTGGTAATTATTGAAGAAGAGTCTTCTGTTGGGTAGTGGTAGGAGCAATCCAGGAAAAGTGCATGTTTCGCATACATACACCTGCATATACATGCAGGTGTGTGTAGATAGATAAGTCCCTCGCACAGAGTTAGTGCTAGTACTGGAAAAATGTTTATATAGTTCTGAATCATCACAGCCTTCATAAAGCCTTCGCTGGGACTAGAGCTATCTGTAGTCTAAGTGAAGTTATTTAAAAGACTAAAACTGCTCATTTACACATGAGATTAAGTATTCTGCATATCAGTTGATCTAGTTTTGTCAGAAATTTAACATGAAGCAAAATGATATTTATTCTCCAGAGAGAATTTTGCTAGGCATTTTAGATTATGAGTAGAATATCAAACACATATTTCTATGTATTTCCAAATTTATTATTGTCCATCTTAACTCCATATGTAGGCCGATCAACAGTATGATACTTATTTGAGTGAGAACTCACTAGTTTTAAAAATTTTTATATTAAAATATCATAAAAATGTCTTAAATTGTTCAATCATAGTTATTGTGGATATGGAATTAAATATGAGCTAAAAACTGAATCTAGGTTCCTAAGTCCAAATACAATATTTAAGTTACCAGGCACACAGTTTTATTCCAGTCAAAGTGAAAAGTAATATCCGTGTAAACCAATCCAGGGTGTGGAGTTTCTGGACTGGTTTTCAAATGAGAAGAAATCATGCAGAGGCAGCTTGAAGTGGGAGAAGAATTTGTGCAAACTCATTTTTTTCCCTGTACTATCTAGTGCACACTGTAGCGTGCTCTTTCAAGTCTTTCTCAATCCTGATAATAACAAAGTGTTATCTTTTATGACGCTTTCTGCTGAATGCAGTTTTTAATATTTCAGAGAAAAAGATATTACTTATGCAGAATGTTAACTCATACTGTGGAAATACAAGGACTTTATAAAAAAGTTAATATAAATCTAGGATTTTTTGCACAATTCTCACATTTTTGGAATATTTATTTTGTCAGGCATGCCAATGGCATGACAAACATGAAATGAGAGGCTGCATATGGAAAGCAACGAAGCTTGTGTGCATGTTAGTGGATGAGCTCAGAGTAGAATATGGGACCCTAAGTAGTGTGGTGTGCAGGAAAGAGTTAACTAAGCAGGACTGAGTTGCTCAAATCCTGAACGTTTCCAAGAGAGACCTGTTTTCTGAACTGGCCCTTGGCTGGCTCCCAGGAATCATCTGTTGGAAAGTTCTGTCTACTAAGAGTGCTTTGACATGCCTGAAGCCTTGTGTCACGCTACACCAGTTTGTCCAGGTCATTTATGGTAACAATGTGGTTTATGATGAGCGTCTGTTCTTGTCTGGGAGTCTGAGGCTTGGGTCACTGAAGTAAATCATACAGGTGTTATATTCAGATATGGCTGACCCCAGTGCAAATCCTTGATACCAAGGCTCAAGTGAGCCTCTCTAGTTGGCAAAACTTTGCATGTGTTGTCATATATCATTGTTGGAAGAATTAAGCAGGTCTCACACAACTCCTCTAGAAGAAAACACCTAAAAGCTCACACCTGACTTCCTCCAGCCCTCACCCATGGCCACCATGTTCCCTTCCCCTTTGCTCATTTTACTCTGTTTCCCTTTCTTGTAACCAACTATGACAATGAGCATGGCAACTTCTGAATCCCATGATTCCCATGAATCCCTGGAATGAAGCATTGATCCTGATGACAGCATTGGAGACCCCGGCACAACAGATGCACAAGTGTTCTTTACGCAGTCCTACTAAGGCTCACCACGATTTTACCATTAAAAGTTTATCTCAAGCTTTTTTTTTTGGCACAGGATCTCATGGCTACAGCAGGGTCATGGCTGTTGAAAGAAAATTGAAAGAAATTTGACCTTTACACTAATTGCCTTGAAATTGCTCATTCACTTTGAACATTTGAAAAAAAAATACATATGTCAGTAGAGAAATTATTCCGTGTTGTTTTATAAACTCCAAGGAAATATATTTTAAGCATAGAATTCTTGTTTTGACAAAGGTTATTACATTTTATCATATGGAAAAGTGTTGATCATCACCTAAGTGTACATCAGGGAAGGATACCAATTGGATATCAGACTGGGATGGGGGGTGGGGGGAGGGGATGGGTGTATGCCTACATGACGAGTGCGTTGCACACCCTCTGGGGAATGATCATGCTTGAAGGTGCAGACCCGGGGAGGTGGAGGGGGGGAGGGGATGGAGGTATGACTACATGATGAGTACCAGGCGCACTGTCTGGAGAATGAGAATGGACGCACTTGGTACTCTGACTCGGGGGGATGGGCGGGACATGGACAATGTATATGACCTAAACTTATGTACCCCCATGATGAGCTGAAATAAAAAAAATAAATAAAATAAAACAAAAAGAAACCAAAAAAAATAATAAAATAAAAATAAAATAAAATTTTAAAATACAGTCATCTCTTGCAATTGGGGGTAGTTATGTTTTATAAAGTCTATAAATACTGAAATAGTATATATGGACTCATTGCTTCAAAAGGAAATGCAGAATTAGGTTTCTACATGTCTCTGGTCACAACATTATTGCATAGTGATCAATACATTACCATATTTTATGCATGTTTCTGTTTTAAAACAACTAGTGTATATATACACATTATATGTATTAACACTGAATTCATTTCCAACAGTTTGCACAGAGCTCTTCTAACACATGTATCTTCTTCTTATGGCAGCGGCAGCCGCTGGTGCTGAGGAACACCAGGCCGCTCCTCACTGGGCACTGCTTGCAGGCCATTTTAAACAGTGAAATTACCCAGAGAAAAGGCACAAAAATGCAAAGTGTGTGGCACTGAATAGAGCTCTAAAAGAATGCTTGTTTACATTATAAGCTGAAGCAAAAAGGGAGAGGACCACCTTGTTTGACCTCAACCTGGGTGTCAAGAGACAAATTTTTCACTACTCTTTGCATGTCTATGAATATTGATCTTGTGGTAGAAATAAATTTTAAGTAGTTGGCAAATTTGCAAATACAGGATCTATGAATGCTGAGGATAGACTCCACATCATATTAAAATTTTGTTAATTTCTAGTTAGTTCTAGACAGCTAGATTGTAAGTGATTTACATATTCTTTCTAATCTTTTTATCTTCAAGTTATTTCATAATGCGTGTATATTTTCTTTATTTTAAGAAATTATTCTCTTATGAAAATAATATATGAACTGGGGAAAAACTATAAAATATCAAAGAGTTCAAAAATGCCTCCCACTTTCTCAGAACTATAGTCCAGAATTAAAATGCAAAGTGTACCTTTATTCTCCCAGAAATCTGTCATTTGTAAACATGTGTGTATACACACTTTCATATACCAAAGGACTTTTTAAAAACAAACAAGTATACATTTTTATTTATAAAACTATTTTTAGGTGTGTTCCAAATATATAACCAAAATATTATATAATGGCTTTATTGTATTCACTACTTAAATGTTCCATCATTTATTTTAATAGTAACTGACTGATAGTGTAGAAAACATCTTTGCCAAGGCTCCTTTAGGATAGCAGTGTCTTTCCTAGTAGAGTGACTGTTAAGCTGAAGAGCATGTGGTTTTTAAATTCTAATATTATATTCCAAAGAGGGTATAACAACTTAGAGTTTCAACAAGAATGAACAATAGTGAATGCTTCCTACAATTTGGTCATTATTGTGTATTATCTTTAAAATAATGACAAACACAATACAAAAACCTTTATGTGATAAATTCAAGATGGCTTTATTGTCAAATTTAGCAATTTTAAAAGAGGAAATAATGTCAATTCTATATAAAGTCTTCCAGAATGTTAAAGATTAGGGGCACTTTTAATGGCACCAACATTATGGATCAAAATCAACAAACACCAAAATGAGATATTATAAGAAAATAAACATAGACACAAATATCCTTTAGGAAAAAAATTCTTAGAACTTATTAACAGATTAGTTCCAGCAATATATAAAGATGATAATATATTGTGACCCACTGGAGTTTATGTCAGAAATGCAAGGTGGGTTGAACTTTCAAAATAGCTAGAGGAAAAGAATTGTAGTGTTCCCAACACAAAGAGAAGATAGATGTTTGAGGTGAAGGACATCCCAATCACCCTGACTTAATCATTATATTGTAGACATGCATCAAAATATCACATGCATCCCAAAATATGTACAACTATGATATATCAATAAAAATACAAACAGCACAAACCATGAATAGCAAATCATTAAATGAATAAAACCATAAAAGGAATTATTAATTTCATTATATTAAAAACTTTCAAAATCTGTACAAAAAAGAGTAGCATAAGACAAAGGCAAGTCACAAGCTGGAAAAAGTTTTCAGTGCATATTAATAGCAAGGAGTTATTATACAGAATGTATAACTGATGTCTACAAGTACAAAATATATAAACAGACAGAATGGGAAAAAGGTATAAAACAGCAACTCCCAGAAGGGAAGATGTAAGTAAGTAATTTTTAGAGATGAAAATCAACACAACCACACTAGTCATTCAGAAATATAATTAAAACAAAGAGATAATATTTCATACCCTTCAGTCAGGGAAAACTGAAGGGTCTTAAAATACCAAGTACTGGAGAGAACCCGGGGAAATAGGAACCCACCCAAATTCCTACTTGTGCACACATTGGAGAATGATCTGACTGTGTCTAGCATGTCAGACAGAACCTGCACCCTGCAGCGGTCACGTCTTTGGTATCACTGAGAGCTGCCTAAGAAAATGCTCCCCTGTGTGCACAAAAGTCTGTGCTTAACGGTGTCAGAACTGTCTCTAGTAGTTCTTTAAGAGTTTAAATTCAAAGCAGATAATATGTCCATCATTATACAGAATTCACTGTAAACAAATGAACTCTGATTTATATTGAAAAACAAGGAAAAGAAAAAGAAAGCCAACTAATGCAATTGGTCATATAAACAAACTAATTAAATCCACAGGATCATCTCAATAGATAGAGATAAAGCACTTTAAAAAATTCACCATCTAGTCATGATAAATAAAACTCTCAGAAAACTGCAAATAAAGGGAATGTCACAAAACCTAAAAAGGGCAGCTACCAAAAACTGATAATTGACGTGGTATTTAGTGGTCCAAGGCTGAGTTACTTTCCCCTCAGAGTGTAACAGGTGGAGGGTGTACACTGTCGCCGTTCCCGCCCAACTGAAAGCTTAGCACGCGCATGCGAAGGCGAGAAAAAGCAATAATGGGCATGCAGGTGACAAAGGAAGGACTACGACCATCGCTATTTACAGATGATGTGATTATTTGCACCAAGCATCAAAAAAATAAATCTTGTCAGACTCATACTATAGGGCTCAACGTCTGAGATACGCTGGGAGGTCAAAACTAAGGGACCAGAGGAGTTTGCTGTGCCCCGGAGGCAGGGCTAGGGAGAGGGCTGACTGCCAAGGGGTGTGAGCAAAACCTTTGAGAGGCTGGGTCTTGTCTTCTCTTAATTTTGGTGGCTACTACATGACAATATCTATATGTTAAAACTCATAGAACTGTGCACCAAAGAGGGCAATTTTACTTTATAAAAATAATATCTGCATTTTAAAAACGTTTCTGTTTACCTAACAGCATATTGCCCTCTGATGACATTTGTCATCGTGGACTAAATTATTGTGCTATTTGTATCTATTCTGTTCCTATGACCAGTTTTTTAAATAACATGACAATCATAAAGTGTTTTTCTTACAGTAATTTTTAACACATATCAATAATTGACATTAGTACTCTATCATTGCTTAACTTTTTTTAAGAATGTCCTTGGATATTCTCAAGCATTTAAATTCTCATATGACCTTTAGGAAAAAGTTCTCATTATTAAGAAGATCTGTTGTCATTTTATTGGAACTTAATTAATTACATTTTTAGATTGTCATTATTTTTAAAAAGATGTGACAGCTCTGCCATGTTAAGTCTTTGTATCCAAAAGGAAAAATATGTATCTATGATTATTGAAAAGTTACTTTGCTCAAAATAATCTTAAAGTTTTATTCATTAAAATCCATTGACATTAGAGCATTTGGGCATATACAAAATTAGGTATTATAAATTGTCCTTTTCTTACATTTTATATAAAATTTTTAACCATTCCAATATCATTTCCAACAAATGTTTTAGTGTTTTATACATTTCTCATTTTCATCTTTTTTCTTTCAAGTCTATCCTGTCAAGGCTGTTTTTTTATGCGGGTCATATTTTCTTAACTAGTGGAGTTGGTAAACATTACTATATTATAATCTAAACTGGAGTATTACTCCATGAAAATTTGAGAAAATCATGTGTTTTTCCCCTTGAAGTTCCTTTTTCAGTGGATTTCTTCTTTTTCCTTATTTATTACTATTATTTTTTAATTTTACAGCAATACTAGGATATATCTCAGTATTGATACTTCAAGGATGCGAATGCACACTGATGACAGATTATCTCTTTAGAGAACGATTTGTGTTGCCCTTGATTTTGCGTTTGTCGCTTTTGTGGCTCTCCCTTGGGACAGGCAACACGTGTTGGGAGACAGGGGTCGGCCCCCCCTTCTCGCGCGTGCCCGCAGTTCGCTGAGCCCTTGTCACCCCTGCGTCCCCTGCCGGGCTCGAACTGGGTCACCGTCTACCCTTCCGGCCCTGCTTGCCGCCACGTCGGTTTTCTGTTTCTGTTTGTCCAATGTCCGCTTCATTTCTGTAATGGGTTTGTCTCCTGCTCTCTCTCTCAGCTTTGCTAAGTCTGTTTTCCTCTCCTGTGGTCTGAAATCTTTGAACTTCCGTTTCTCTGAGCCTTTGATTCTGGTACACGCTTTCCCACCCCAGGAAAGCATCTGTCCCACACCTTTTCTGTTATGAGTTTCCCTTTCTGTTGCTATTTGTTTATTTTAAACGAAGTTCGTTGCCCGCTCTTTTCTTACCAGATCTCTTCATAGGCCTGAAGCGTGGTTTGGGGACTTCGCTCACACATTACTTAGGAAAAAGCTGTGGGCGAGCGGGGCGGGCGTGGCAGGGAGGGCCGCGGGGACAGCGGCGCTGGGGTGCGGAGCGAGGGCCCAGGACGAAGCGCTGCCCTGCCGCGGGGGGAGCCTGGCTCCAGGGACAGGGGCCACTTACCAGTGACTGTTGCAGATGACTGCAGGTATCATCTGAGATGACTGTCTTCAACGTCCCCACGCCCCTGGAAACCAGCAGCCTGCTTCTCACACAGCAGGACGCGCGTTCAGTCTCGCTGCCCTCTCTGCCGTCTGCGCCCCCGGTCCCTGCGGGCTGCAAGCCCGGGACGGAAAGCCAGGCCTTCGGGGCTGTGCACACCTGTGCGCTGCGAGAGCTTTGCTCCCCAGCCGCGCTTACCGCCACGTTTCACCAGTTTTGCAGCTATTATTTGCAGTCTGGGACCTATGGTTTTGGCCCTTGAAGATGGACTGTTCTCTAAGTTCTGTTTTTGATTGTTCTGAAGGGAAGACTGGAGGAGAAAAGGCTTTCTTTCTCCATTTTAACTGGAAGCTCATACTATTTTATAATCCACAAAAACATGACATTTATAACATATATGCTTGAAAAAAATTAAGCATGAATAACAAATTGCTGTCACATTTTCTGGCTTTAAAAGAAACCCATTCTCTGGGTGGGCGGGTGGACACCACCGGAGGACAGACTCTGTCCTTTTCTTTCCTTGTGGAATTCAGTGAGTGTTGTAGCTACTGTAACTCCATCTGCCTTCTGTTTAGTCGTGATTCCAAATAGATTATTTGTATATATTTATAGGTAGGTCTGCTTTAACTTATACATTCTTATATTTTATTGAGCACTATACTAATTGCTTTACGTACATTATCTCTTCCCTCTTCACAAAAACATAGGTATCTTTAATTCCCATTCACTGATAAGGAAAAGCTAAGTAATTTGCTAATAATCATGGAGCTAAGTGGGGCAAACTGGGCTCAGCGTCTGTTTTCTCTGTTGAAGAATTTTATCTTCTTTTCTGTTCTTGTGCACTGTGCTGAAGCTGACGAGGTCCTACCAGGGGCTGTCAATCAGATGGCACCTAATCCAAAAGTGTATATTTATGATATATTAAGAAATTTAATTTTATTTTCTCTAGGAATAAAAGGGGAAGATGGCCACACAGATATCTAATACTTAGAAAATTAAGAAAAGGGATTCAAGAGAGAGGCAGAGAAAGAGAAAGAGGCTAAGAGCAACATAAGAACAAAGGCCTAAAATTTTGGCAGCCTTATTTAATTCTTAGAATAGTGTGTTCCCTCGAATTCACTTCCAGTAGACATTACTTGAGATGTTTAAACCCAGAGATAATTATCTAATGTAAGTGCTCCTTTCAAGCGGAACTCCAAGCAAATGAGTTCTGATCACATTCTTACTAGCCAGTTGCATCTAAATTTTTCCACTCAGAGAGGCTCCACCTCCTCCCTGTCTTTCCAAATCTATATAGAACTTCTGCAACCAGGAAGCAATAGTTGCTCATGGCAAGAGATTGTGAGAGTAACAACATCAGCATAGGACAAAACCTGATGTTATAATGTTATATGAAGTCCCCCAAGAAAAATGAAAAAAAAAAAAAAAAAAAAAAACCTCTCTCAAACATGCACCCTCCATGCATACTTGGCAGAGAAAATAAAACTTGAGTTACTCATTTGGTTCTCCTGACAACCCTATGAGATAGGTCCAGTGAATATTCCTATTGTACAAAGAAGGAAACTGAGGCCCAGCAGCTGTGGCTCACAGAGCTGGGATTGGAGCCCAGGGCTCTGACTCCAGACCCCACAGTGTCCCAGCTTCGCGTGTAACCAGGCCATAGGACACATGAACCGTAACATTTACATACAAGAGCATAAATAGTTAGGGAACGACTTTTAAAATCCACATTCTTAATTCATTCAGCAGACATGTGTAGAGCACACACTAGGTGTTATATACAATTTGAGGCATGGATGACTGCAGTTAAGAAATGCAAAATTTCTGCTTTCATCAAATTTACATTATAGTGCAGAAGCAGAGGGTAAGCAAGCTGAATAAGTAAATTAGAGGTGTTTAAAGGCGATAAGTATTATGAAGTAAGATGAAACAGACATATCAGGAAGAGTTGCAATAAAGATTATTGGAAACATCTATTTAGAAAGGTGATATTTGAGCAAGGACTTGTGTGTCTTATGTCTCAGAAGAATACTATTCCTGGAAGAGGGAACAGCAATGCAAAGGTCCAGGGGAAGATGCAGGGCAGGCATGCTTTCTGAAGAGCCAAGAGGCCGATGTCTTTAAGAGAGTTGGGGAGGCAGAGAGTAGCAAGAGGAGCGGTCAGAAAAATACTGGGTACCGGCTTGCCAAAGGCCCTCCAGTCTATTGTAGATGAGTTGCCTTTTCCTCTGGGTGAGCCAGGAGACCACGGGATTGTTTTCAGCGAAGAGTTGTTATGATTTGCATGTATGTTGAAAGGCTCACTCTGCTGCTGTGCTAAGAAGGCCCAGTGGAGAGGAAAGGGTAGAAGTGAGGGCCCAGGTGAGGGATCACTGCAATGATGGGTCAAGAGGGGTTGGGGTTCATTTCAAGTCATAAAAAGCGACCACATTCAGGCTGGATTTTGGAGGTGGGACCAAGATGATGGGATGGCTGTACGTGAGAGAAAAAGAAATACCTGCAAGGAGTCAGAAATCTCTTTGTATATTTCAACGTCAGCAATTAGGAACATTTAGTTTAAATAAACCGAGAGGAAGATGATGGGAGGAACAGATTTTGGTGCTATGCTCAGGCTGAGGTGTCTGCCATTTGAGTGGCACTTCAGGGACAGTGTATGGCCATATGGACCCGTAGTGCGGTGGAGCGGTCTGGCCTGCAAACAAACCTTTCAGAGTAGAGGTGATATTGTAAGCATGGGATTCCATCAGTTCCCGTAGAGAGTGTCCGGGAAGAAGAGAGTTCCGAGGACTGACATCTAGGACGATCACAGTTGGGGCATAAGGAGAAATCAGAGAAAGAGACCAAAGAGAGGACAGGAGAATGTGGTGTTCTGGGAGCTAGTGCATAAAGCGTTTCTAGAAAAAAAGATGATCAACAGGGCCAACCATTGTCAGCAGATCAAATCACAAGATTGAGAATTACTGCTTCTGACTCCAGCCAGGTGGAGGTAGTGTCCGCAGATGGTGCTTTTAAACCACTGATTTTAATAGGGTGGAGAGGACAGAGAAGGAGTGGGTTTGGACACAAATAAACAACCCTGTGGAAGTTTTTGTTATAAAAGGAGGTCTGCAAAACAAGGTGGTATGTGGATGCTGACAGTGGGGTCAAGCGAGATTTTTTTTCTTTTTCTCACGATGGGAGAAATAGCAAAATGTTGATCTACCTACTGATGGAAATTAAAAGTAGAGAGGTAAAAACTGGTGCCACCGAAGGGGGGCAGTACCTTTGGGTATTGCTGAAGCCATGCCTTTGGGTAAGCAAGAAGATTTGGAACCTAGTGCATGTAGGAGGTGCTGGGCTGGTCTTAGCGGAGCTAAGTTGGGGGGCGGGGAGCCCTGGTGCCTGGGAGAGGTGTGCTGAAAACTGGCTGAAGAGGAGACTAAGGAAGGTGAGGGGCCTCAGGGCTAGAAGAGAGAGAAAAGAGGAGAGTTTGAATGGACTGGGAGCATAAAGAAATAAGGAAAACATAATCTTGAAAATTGTAAAGCTTTCTTGTCAATGTTGCCTTTTACTATACCATCTAGAGACATTTTGTGTAAAATATTTTTAATCTTCCATTATAAGTCATTAGATTTGTTTTATTATATTAACTTTTCTCTATGACAAGAATTTGTAGGATTTCTAATATTTCAAGCTATTATTCAAAATAATATTCTAGCTCCAATCATCCTTTAGGTTTCATTATTATTCCATAAACATTTGTTTATAATAATTTTTAAAAGCAATCCAGATATTCAGCTATGAAAGCAAAATAAAATCCTAGTCAAATTTCCTCTGTTCTACCTCGTCTTTTGTGATGTTTTTCCACAAGAGGAACCATCTGTGGTAATCTTCATGCCAGGTGTCTGATTCTGAATCTCCCATGAATACATTAAATAGAGCAAAATGAGAGGAGAGGGATATTCCATCTCTTGGGG
This sequence comes from Lemur catta, assembly GCF_020740605.2. Taxonomy (NCBI): domain Eukaryota; kingdom Metazoa; phylum Chordata; class Mammalia; order Primates; family Lemuridae; genus Lemur; species Lemur catta. The sequence goes on along the minus strand of NC_059138.1, from coordinate 95,827,700 downwards.
GAATTTTAAAATTAATAATAATTGTTCATGCCTCCAGCATAAATTGTTGGCAGTAAATTGAACATTTGATTTGAAAGAGGGAGGTTTCTAAAGATGATGTTATTTAAACAACGCCAGACAATCGGTTATTTCTTCCTTGGCGGGAGATTGTTGGCAGGGAAGCAGACGTCTCACGTCTCCTTGTAAGGCATGAAATGAAATAACTGCAGTGAGACACAGAAGTTTCTATAAGATGTTCTTAATGTAATTCAGAATTTGTTGGAAGATGTAGCAGTTGGAAAACTCAAGATTCTTTTCAGTGATAAAAACATGGTGATGGAATCCTTGTAACTCTTATTGTCATTATTTTCCATAAAATAATATTTTGCTAAAATGATGAAAAAGGTGATCAAATGCTGTCAAATAAAGTTTCTGGGTAATATGCTCTTTGACTTTAATAAACATATGCAAAAATCAATATGTGCATAATATTTTCTACCTGTGTGTTTACACTGGAAATATGCAGAAAATCAGACAAAATTTTAAATTGCCGATTACAAAACACCGAGATAAAGTCAGTATTAACAGTTACACAGGACTTCTACATCACTGAAATTACAGTGCATACATGACTGGAAATTGCTCTTCCCACCCGACAATCCAGGGGGCATGAAGAGTGTACATTCTATTCTTTCACCTCATATGTTCTGAGAGCTGCTCAGTAATCCTTCTAGAAGGATATATCACATATTATTTAATCCATTTCCATGTTGTTGAATTTTAGATTGCTTCCAATTTTTATAATTTCAAATGCTACACTGGTGAACATTCTTATAGAAAGCATTTTGTTAGTATATTCATGCAAGTGAAATATTATAGATTGTTCAAATACTTTTAAAAGAAAAAAAATTTGTAGTGATTGACATTTTTTTTTTCAAATGTGCCTATTTAAGCTCTAACTAGCAACAGTAAGTGGATGAGAAAGGTTATTTCCCTGGAAAGTATGATTCCTACAGACCGGGACAAAAATTACCATCATCTTCTTTTGAATATTAATGCCTTTGATTGCTGGTATTTGGAGGCAATGTTATCTGGCTTATCTCTGTAACGATTTGAAATTCTTACCAGGCTTTTGACTTTTTTGTTGGGGAAAAAAACAACGAGGGAATCCAGTATTCCCACACTCTGGTCCCCAAGTCATTGAAAAACCATTTTTCTGTTAGGATCATCATATATTTCTTAGTGATTTATATATATACATATATAAAATATACAAACTTTTTATATATTTAAAATCACCTGTATATGAAATCACCATATCATTCTTGTCATGTTGGACAGAGTTAGTTTCTCCCTGAATTCTATCAGATTACAAAGTGGATGTTTTCTATAATGTAATTCCTTTCCCTGAAGAAAACCTCTATATTGAAAGACTTTATCTTTTAATTAATTCAAATTTATTATATTTTGTTCTCTTAATAATATCACTTTTCCCTGTTTACTCACCCTTTTATAGAGTTAGCTAGTGCTGAACTTTGCCATTAAATGAGCTGATTCTAAAATTTCCCTTGGTTCCTGAGAAAATTCAATCTTCCTACTTTGTAATTTGAGATTACATTTGATGTGCACAGCATGTAGCCAAGATTTTTCTGGCTTCATACTTTGTATTTAATTTATATATTTCCACACGGTGGGGCGTCAGCCAATCCTGCTCCCTGGTCTGATAAGGTTCTTTTCCTCTTCTTTGCCCCAACACGCGTGAGGACCGTCATCCTCTGGCCGCCACGCAGCGCTGCGGCCCCTTCTCTGCAGTCCCCTCGCCGTCTAGCAACTGCCCTTCTGGAGCCATTACCAGCTCCCTGAAAGTCCCACAATTCCCCTCACCTCTGTGGATGTGCGCGTGAGTTTTTATCTGACTGAAACTCCCCTCCTACCACTTCTGATTAAAACATACATTCACTCAGCACACAGTCACTTCTCCCGTGATGCTTTGGTTTTTCTGTTTGTTTATTTTCTCATTCCAAACTCCCATTTCCAGGACTTGATTTTCTGACTCCCTGTATGTGCCCATAAAACCCTGTTTGTTTATTTTTTCTGAATTACATTTGAACTCAGTGTCCTACAAATGGTTCTTGGTGTGCATTCCCACTAGGTTCCCGGTTGTTTCGACAGTCATGATGCCATTCCCCTTTGCATCTCACACCAGCACACTAATGCTGCTGGCACACAGTGGGTGCTCAGCAAGTTCTCTGCAAATTACTTAATGGGCATATACCTTACTATAAGCGAAGAAATTTCTCCTTAGGTGGGCCAAGAATATTAGAATATTGTGGTGCAAAGAAAAATATTTACTCTAACAAATTAAAGCAGAGAGTATGCGTATTAGGGTTGCTAACAGAAGCCCTGGCTGGTTCGGTGACTCAGGTTTAGAAGTTCTGTGGACCCTTACAATATAAAAATCACAGGGCCATGGACAACTTCACTGCTTCTGCTCTCTGCACCGGTACATTAGCTTACAGGGGGGCACTGTGTTCTCGGTGGACGTGCACTGCAACCCGAAGACACCCTCCACTGCTGTCTCAGAATCCTTGACACCTTCCAATCATTCCTACCAGAGTGAACTTTGCTTGCCCTCTTCTCCATGTCTATTCGGAATAGAATTATCAACCAGGTGCATTAAATTCAAAGAAATTACACCCAATCTATCTCTAGGGATATCTTCTCTCTGTTTTCCTGGAGATGTGCTGCTTCCAGCTGCACACTTGCCACCCCTCACTTTGCTTTCGAGAGCCACCACCTTTCCTTCCACGTGGCTACCGTGGAGGGGTTACGCTTTGAGGGATGAAAGGAACCGGTTGAGGTGGCCAACAGAGAAAGTGTGCATTTCTGTCGGAGCACTGGCATCAAAACTCTGGTGGGCAAAGGACGTGTATCTACAAGTCAGGCTTCTGGTTAAGCGCAGGCTCTGAGGCTAATTAGATGCTCAGTTTCTGCTTTTATCACTTGCTCTCTAGGTGACCCTAGTGAGTTCCTTAACCTCCCTTTGCTCATTGGGAAGTTGGGTATGATAACAGTTCCTACCTTTGTGTTGAAAGAGGATTAAGTAAGATGATGCATTTGACACAATGCCTGGCACATGGTAAGAATTCCATAACTGACAGTTAATCATATTTTGATTACAGGAAGCATCTGGGTACAAATTTTCTACCATTTCCCACTGTGTGCCTTTATTATTTTGCCTGAGGACTGCATACAAGCCTTTATCCATGGAAGTATTCCAATAATTTGATGTATCACCAATTAATATTACTAGATGAAATGGTTTCTAAATCTTTGTGTATTGTCATGAATATTTCAGTGGGATGTAAGGAAATAGAGAATAATATATTTTCACCTGAGTTTGATTTAACTCCTTTTGTAGCTCAATGACTTCTCACTGATCATATTAAATATACTCATGCTCTTATAGACTAATTCAAAATGTGTGTTTTTCAGGGTAATTGTCATGAGTGAATCAGTGTTTGAATCAGAGTAATTCCTTATCTACTGTGATTACAACCCTTTATTGGTCAACATTCTCTGATGCTTTGGCTGAAACCGGACTGTGCCGGGGCTGGTTCCATCTTGGCACAGTTGGGAGGCCTGAACAGACTGTATTCACTCCAACGATGCGTTTTCTCCGATGCCACTCAGGGACACAATCATGGGACAATTAGAATGAAAAAAGTTCTCATTACTAGCAATCTCCCATCCCAGAGTTATACATTTGTTACTGTCACAAAACATAATTGTGATTCATAACACTACGCAGAGCTTGGGTGGGTGATCACAAATCTTCACTATGAATATGGATCACTTAATCCAGAAGCAGCTGGGCAGGTGACTTCTGTGCTCCCTCCCCCATGTTTCTCTCCCTCTCTCCAGGCCTCCTGTGCCCCAGGAATCTCTCTGAACATATTGACAAAGCAAGGCCAGATGGCACCCATGGCCAGGGACAGGCCTGTCTTGTCACCTCCCTCTTACATGACAGCATGCCCAGGGACCAAGCAGCAGGGGCCACTGTACCTCTCTCTCATTTGGAGCTGTGAGGGTTCAGCCCTTAAACAAGTATTCCATAAACTTTTGCTGGAGAAGCTACCTCTGAGCTACCCGCCCGTCTCTGTCTCTATTACAGTGAACTTTCACTGCTTCAATCTGAGTACTTTCCTCACCACGGCCTGTGTCTACACTCGCAGTCTCCTGGTTTCCTTCACTAACACCTCTATATACTTCCTAGAAGATGATTTGCACAATAAAATAGCATTTATTCTACCCTCTACCTTTCATAGTGCTTATCAGAATTATTTCAGAATAGACATAAAAATAATCCCCCCTCTAAACCAATAAAAATTAGCAAGTCCCTGGAATGCTTTCATTTTTTTCTACGCAGTGGTGTTTGGGCAGCTTAGCGGCCTTCCTGCTGTGAAGACTGCCCTCCCTGGGCCGGCCCAGTCCCGCAGGGAGAGGCCCAGCCAGGAGCGGTGTCTTTGGCGCGGAAACTCACCCATCCAGAGCCCCACCTCCTCTATCGGGTCCCTGCACCCCGGGAGGCAATATTGTCTGTCTGATTCATCCCAGGGCCAGGTGCCAGTGAACGAAGACCCCTTTCTACTTTAGGGCCCACTAAAGTCATGTAAACGAGTACCCCCTGAGCTGTCCACCTGCCCTGCGCGACTTTCCTGCAGAAGCTCCAACAGGGGCCTGGCCAGGCTGTCCCTTGGCTCCCGCCCTCCACTCCTGGCCAGCGTTGCTGCCCGCCAGGTGGCCTCGCACGGTGTGCCTGCCTGCTGGCTCTGGGACCTGAGAGTAGCATAGACTTGATGTCATGAGTCTCTCCTGTGTCAGCTTCTGTAGCTGCACCTGGCCATAATCATGCAAAAGGACACAGTCATCAAATCCCTCTAGTGTGTCAGAGATTTATTTTCATGTTTCTATATCCAGTGATTTCTCCTTTTCAATTTAGGGTCGTATCAGTCCATCCCAAGCTCTCTCCTTCCGAGGGCACGTTCAAGGCTAGCGTGAGTTTCGCAGGGGAACTGCTACGGGGCGGGCTGGGCCCGGCTGCCTGTGCAGGCGCCCTCCCTGCGTCGTTCCCACACAGAGAAGGCAGATTCCGCGGGTGGGCTGGCTCCTCCGTGGGCCCTCCCTGCAGGTGAGCCTTCACGATGCTACACCTGCGGGGGAAACGTGGACTAGTAGAGAAAACCTGAACCCACAGTTTATTTCCACTTCAAAACCTGAAGCAGGGCTAAAAAGAAACATTTGGCTTTCTGCTTAACTCTAATTGTTATAAGAAAATAATTGTAGCATTTATTGTTTCCTAAGGTGTCATGTAACTTTTGCCTCTGGGCTCTTCTTTGAACTTGATTGGCCCGTTTATTTATAAGTGTGAAAGGAGATGGCACCTCCTCGAACATTACTTTTCTCTTCCCAAAATTGTTTTTAGCTTGAATAAAACGCACACATAAAAAAGTCAAGTTGGGGGAGTGTTTTACTTTGGGTGCAAAACTGTTACTATGCCCTGCTTAGAATCTTCATTTAAAAACATGGACCGCTTCGCTAATTTGCCCGTCGTCCTGGCGCAGGGGCCGCGCTGATGTCTGCACCGTTCCAACTTCAGTATGCACGCTGCGGGGGCGAGCACTGTGCTAGGGACCTTAAATTCTATGAAAACATCCTTTTTTCAATAAGGAGAGACTTCTCAAAATATAATATTTAAAAAATTTTTTGTTCCCAAAAAATGTAGAAAGAGAACTATATATGTAATCTCATATAAACACAGTTTACTCAGAAATCATATCTATTATTTTATATTTTTATGATATTTGCTCCAATTCATGCATTCTTATAACTCAATAGTAAGTTGTAAATTAAACATACGCTTCATATTTTATTACCTAAATATATATAATTAGTATTTCCTCAGGTTTTGTTTTATTTTGCCATCATTGTGAGCTCTCTACACTTAGAAACAAAATGATTAAAGCTAAGACTATTTAACCCTAGTTATTCTAATCTTTCATCAGCAATTAGAAATTTGGAAATAAAAATAATTATATAGATTTTTTTCAATATATCTTGCTCATAGGAATGATGACTACATTTCTCATCCTTTTCCCAAATCTGCTTAGTCTAAAAAGGTTTTCCCTAAAACATTTCCTTTTCTTTGACACTCCATATAAAGAGCTACAATCAGAACAGGTGATACTTGGGAGTTCTTAGCACTGGAGATAGAAGAGGAATAATGTGAGACCGTCTGCTTTTAAGCTGTGATGAGAGGAATTCAAATCTGATCTACCCTAGAGATGTCCAAATATGACAATCCAAAGGAAAGACTGGAGCAGCTTTCTGTAATTTATTGTACACTCAATCATTAACAGCCTAAATATTTCCACACATGAGATGGATGAGCTCTATGCTATCTGCAGAATGGCACTTGGGTAGAATTAGTGCTAATGTAGGAACCTGTGGGTATATGTGGAGAGTTGGCACCAACTTATATGCATATGTTTTTTGTTTTTGTTGCTGTTGTTTTTATTGTGGTAAGAGCTGTTAACATGAGATCTATTTTCTTAATAAATTTTAAAGCATATATTTCTGTATTGCTAACTATAGGTGCAATGTTGTGCAGCAGACCTCTAGAAGTTACTCAGCTTGCATAAAAGACACCATGTACCCTTGTGCGGCAACTCTCCACTTCCCCCTCCACTCTGCCCTTGGCAGCCACCATTCTGCTCTCTGTTTCAAAGAGATTTACCGCTGCAGTTATCTATGGGGAATCACGCAGAATTCGTTCTTCTACTGCTGGCTTACTTCACTCAGCATGACTTTCACCAAGTCTATCCACATTGTCACAAATGGCAGGATTTCCTTCCCTTTTAAAACTAAATAATATATGTAGATGTTTTAATACATCTTTTGAAGTATGTATAAAAATGAAGAGTTTATATTTTAAGTGCAATTCAAAATTAGAACATGACATGACTATGTATGTCAAGTTCCTGTTTCTTCATAGCCTGAGACATTTGATGAATCTCTTAGGCTATTGTAAATTATTTCCCAAGGTGGCATCATCCTTGCTCAGAGATTTATATGTCATGCAGAAATCAACAAGCTAATGAGGGAATTACTATTTTGTTGCATGGTTTGCCACCCTTGTTCCCAAACTTCTATTTTAGAGATTTCTTAGATGACATATCAAACCATTGATTGGCTTACATTGTTTACTGTTTATGATAGACACTTATAATCAAAAATCTCAAAACATCACTATGTACTCCATGAATATGTACAATTATTATTTTTCGATTAAAATTTAATGAGAACGGACGCGCTTGGGACTCTGACTCGGGGGGATGGGTGGGACATGGAAAATGTATATAATCTAAACTTATGTACCCCCATGATGAGCTGAAATAAAAAATATATATATGTATATAAAAAAAATAAAAATAAAAAAAAAATAAAAAAAATAAAAAAAAAAGAAAATGGAACACCAAAAAAAAAAAAAAGAAAAGAAAAGGGCCAGGCGCGGTGGCTCACGCCTGTAATCCTAGCACTCTGGGAGGCCGAGGCAGGTGAATTACTCGAGTTCAGGAGTTCGAGACTGGCCTCAGCAAGAGCGAGACCCCGTTTCTACTAAAAATAGAAAGAAATGATCTGGCCAACTAAAATATATATATATATATAGAAAAAATTAGCCTGGCATGGTGGTGCAATTGAGGTTTCTGTGAGCTAGGCTGATGCCACGGCACTCACTCTAGCCCAGGCAACACAGCGAGACTCTGTCTCAAAAAAAAAAAAAAAAAAAAAAATTAAGAAAATATTAAGAGATGAAAAAAAATCTAAAAAAAATTATTTTGAGCATTTTTATTAGTCAAAGAAGAGACCAAACTGGTAAGACGATTCACAGATACTAAAGGAGTGACTTCTAATAAAATGTCATGCCCATTAGCCAAATCTAAAATAGTTGAAGTCCTTATCAAATGTATTCATTCCTTTTCAGGTGCATTTTCTTAAAGATTTCAGAAATTTCCCACATAAAAGCCAATTTTAAAATGTACATTCTGCAAAATCCATTAGACTATGCTACAGGAAACGATAAAATAGTTCGTATTTCCTATTACCAGCAATATTTAATCATGAAATTTTGGATCTAAACTTAGATTCACAGTCTCTAATTTAATTACATTATTTATAAGACTGGAACTTGGTCATGTACAGCCTGAAATTGATTTCCCTGCAAAAATTGAAAGTGCACAGCCACCTCATGCTCATTCTGTTGCAAATTGTATCTAAAAACAGTTCAGGAACTCTCTTCTAAGGTGCATGATGTCAACATGTATACACAGTGGTGAAGAAGCCTTGGACCAATAATAATAAACATTGACCTCATTGTTTATCTCTCTTTAAAGATTTAAGATATTATATTTTTACAATTACATTTGGACGTTTGCACTCATAATACTGTGTCTTACTGCTTATCCAGGATAGTAAAGATTAAGTTGCTAGGTCCCTAATGACCAGGGTCTATAACTAATTTATAAAAATAACCATGACCTTCCACTTCTAACAGCACTGTAAAGTACATAACCAAAAAAGTTTTCTGCTGAAAAATACTTAGATGTTATGTACATTACACGAAAATATGACTGCATGCATAGCTGAACTTGCAAGAAGGTAAGACATATGTCAGAATGGGTTGAAATCTGTTTTTTTGGTTGTTTGTTTTTCTGGTCTTATGGCCTGTCTCTAGAGAGTGGCTATAAACTCTAGCCCTGCACTGATGGGCCCCAGGGGTTTGTTCATGGATGTCTACAATGTACCTTTCATGGGATACTTCTTTACCCTGGAACACAACCTAATGCCTCTCACAGGAAACTTGTTTATATTGGCAGATGCCCTGATGGATCTCGTCTGACCTGTGTCCAGTTTATTCCTACCAAGTTAGCCACTCTCTAGAGCCCTGAGTGGAAAAGAAATTTGCTTGAGTGTGTCAGTCAAGCAACTCAATAAAACACATGAAATAACAAAAGCAGTGTAGTGCCTACATAACTTATATAATTTAAGTAAATATTACACAAGTATGCATAATTCACGCATCCCTGAGGGAAAAGGACAGCACTGTTTGAAGGCCAACGAGAGGGGGCATCTGTCTGGAACATGCACACTCAGCCAGAAAGACAGAGGTAGGACCTGCAGGCTGAAGCTTCCATAGGGCCTAGGGCGTTACCCAAGCAGGTTTCCCCCCACGACTTCTAACTGGTGGGTTTAGAGCAAGGAGACACCAGCCCCACAGAGTCACGCTGTGACTGAGTGGGGGTCACTGTGTATATCTGCCCTACCCTGAGAAGTTTGGGGGTCAGTGGGTGAGTCCAGCTGTCTGTCCCGTCGGGGGTGGTAACCAGGTGGCTGCATAAGTCAAATATCTGAGGTCAAACCCTGTGCAGAGCTGGGAGAAGGCAGAGGACTGGAAACCCTGTCACAGGTGACAATGCCCTTCCTCTGATATGAGAAAGTCCAACTCATATCCAAAAAAATGATACTGAGGTAATAAAATTATAGGAATTCACTACAGAGATGAATACTAATATGAAACCAGATACCAGATTTCTTGAGGACAAATTCCCAAAAAGAATAGAGTTTTGGTTGTCACAGTAAAAAACACAGGGGAATGATCACCAGACCTAACACCCTCACCCAAATCTGGGGCACCTGAAGGGGCTGCACTCTGCAGAGGAAGGAGCAGGTGGACGGCAACAAATCAATAGACCAAACACTTAAATAACCAATGTGCCCTGTTTCCTAATGCAGAACGCAAATTCCCTGTTAGCATTACTAGTTTTATTACCTAGATATAGAATTTTTAACTATTGGCCTATTCTAGCATAATTCTTTGATTTAATTTTATATTAACTTAAAATTGTGGCAATCACAGATGATAATATTGTATTAAATAATAATTGTTATTTCAAAATATTGAATGGAAAGGTTAAATATCAGAGTATACCTAATTTAAAAGATATTTGTTGAGCTAGACTACAGATCAAAAGAAATTACATACAACATACACTGAGGTCTAAGGAGATAACAGATTTGAGAAACAGAGGGTTGGAAATGTGGAGGTGAGGAGTAGAAGTCTGCACAGATCTACAGAAAGAGGGGAGAGAAAGTCATGAGAGTAACCTTTGGAAACATAATGACAGAGAAATTTCTAGAATTAAGAGACTGAGGTTACAGATACAGGAAACTATTTCAGTAGAATAAATAGAACACCCATGTGAATTTTATAAATAGTAACTCAAAGTAAGAAAGAGTGAGGAACAGAAACTACTTTTAAGGTAGAAAAGTATATAAGTATGTGTGTGTGTGCATATGGGAAGTCAAAAGATAGTGGGAAAATATCTTCACTGTATGTTGATGGAAAATAAGTTTCAAGTAAGAAATGCGTCCCAAAATAATATTTTAAAAATAAAAGCACAAAAATGATAATGTCCAATTAAAAATTAAGTAAGAGAACGTGTTTCAAATAATCTTATTAAAGAACTTCCAAGAATATATTTTAAGAAGTAACAAGTCCTATCTGCTGGCAGAAGCCCATGAGGAACTGCAGAATAGAGGAGGGTGGAAAGGAGCAAGGCCTGCTCTAGACTGTAGGTCTCAGACAGCCCCACCCCCACACGCAGACTTTCCTGCTCAGAGGGGCCATTCCAGCCCCTCCCTAGCAGGTTTGCCCAGAGGCAAAGAACAGACCTTTGATCCCTGTTAACAGCATTTGTGGAGCTTGAGGGCAGGCTCACCCAACCCAGTCCACCCAGCCTCACTCCCTGACCCGCCCCCACTAAGGTATAGGATAAGGACACACCTAGAAGCCCCAGGGCCCCACCCACCACGTAAGGCACTAGAGTGTCTCTCCAGAGGAATGAGAGCTGGTTACAGGACCCAAAAACAACACTGCAGCCTGCCCCTCCCTACTGACAGGGAGGTCATTCTGCACACCCTTTTACTGCATCTATTGACTCATCATATAGGGTGTGGTCAAATCTCACTCACAGACACCACCTACTGGCTCAGAGACTAAACAGAGTGTGTCATCATCCAAATGAAAATCTAAAGGTAAGAAGCAAAAGCTGATCCAGATGGGAAGGAATCAGCGAAAGAACTCTGGAAATATGAAGAATCAAATGGAAAGCATACCCCCAAAGAGGAACACCAGCTCTCCAGCAATAGACATTGACCAAATTCAGAACACTAAAATGACAGAAGAAGAATTTCAAACATGGATCATCAGAAAACTCAATTATATGCAAGAAAAAATGGATAATCAACACAAAGAACCCACACAAAAAAAATCCAAGATTTGGAAGAAAAATTCACTAAAGAAATCAAAATATTAAAAAAAAATCAAACTGAACTCCTGGAAATGAAGAATTTATCCAGAGAACTATAAAACACAGTGTAAAGCCTCAAGAGTAGGGTAGATCAAACAGAAGAAAGAATCTCAGAGATCGAAGAAAACACCTTCCAATTAAATAAGTCAGTCACAGAGATAGAGCAAAGAAATAAGAAAAAAGACCAAAGTCTGCAAGGAATGTGGGATTATGTGAAGAAGCCTAACGTGAGAGTTATGGGCATTCCTGAGGGTGAAGAAGATAATACACAAGAGTTGGATAAGCTATTTGAAGATATAATTGAGGAAAATTTCCCAGGCCTTGCTAAAAATCTAGATATACAGGTTCAAGAAGCCCAAAGGACACCTGGGAGATTCATTGCAAACAGGAAGACACCACATCATACAGTCAACAGACTGACCAAAATATCCACTAAAGAGGCCCTTATTCAAGCTGTAAGGTGAAAGAAACAAGTAACATACAAAGGAAAGTCTATCCAAATAATGCCAGATTTCTCAACTGAAACCTTAAAAGCAAGAAGAGACTGGGGGCCCATTCTTACTCTTCTGAAACAGAATAATGCCCAGCCTATAATCTTGTACCCGGCAAAGCTAAGTTTTGTATACAAAGGAGAAATTAAGACATTCTCAGATAAACAAAGACTGAGGGAATTCACCAAGACAAGACCAGCCCTCCAGGAAGTACTCAAAAAAGAGTTGCACACAGACCAGCACAAGAAACACTCACAAATGTAAAACTACCCAAGAGCTAAAGATTAAAGCCCAGATACTACAATGGCTCAAGAGAGAAAATATAGCAATGAAGTTCTACTCAACAGGATTAACACAAATCTGCCCCACCTATCAGTTCTCTCAATAAATGTGAATGGCTTGAATTCCCCACTCAAGAGACATAGGCTGGCCCAATGGATAAAAAAATACAAGCCAAGTATCTGCTGTCTCCAGGAAACTCATCTAACCTGCAAAGACGCATTTAGACTGAAAATAAAGGGGTGGAAATCAATATTTCAAGCAAACAGAAGCCAAAAGAAAGCTGGCGTGGCAGTTTTAATTACAGATAACTTAGTATTTAAATCAACAAAAGTAATAAAAGGCAAAGATGGTCACTATATAATGGTGAAGGGTACAGTTGAACAAAAAGACATAACTATACTTAATATGTATGCACCCAATATAAGTGCACCCAGATTCATAAAGTAAACTCTACTTGATCTAAACCAAATGATAAACAGCAACAACATAATAGGTGGAGACTTCAACACCCTTCTGACAGCACAGGACAGATCCTCAAAACAGAAAATAAACAAAGAAATAAAGGACTTAAACAGAATGCAAGAACAAATGGGCCTGACTGACATTTACAGGACGTTCTATCCAAACTCCACTGAATATACATTCTTCTTATCAGCTCATGGGGCATTCTCTAAGATTGACCATATCCTAGAACACAAAGCATGTCTTAAAATTTTCTTTTAAAAATAGAAATTATACCATGCATCTTCTCAGATCACAGTAGAATAAAAGTAGAAATCAACCCTAACAGAAATTCTCATTTCTACTCAAATTCGTGGAAGCTAAACAATCTTCTCCTGAACAATCATTTTATAAAAGAGGAAATCAAAACATAAATAAAAAGATTCTTTGAAGTAAATGACAAAAGTGACACAAGTTATCAAAATCTGTGGCACACAGCTAAAGCAGTCCTGCGAGGAAAGTTTATTTCCATAAATGCCTATATCCAAAAGACAGAAAGATCACAAATAGACAGACAACCTAATGAATTGATTCAAAGAGCTGGAGAAAGAAGAACAGACAGACCCCAAACCCAGAAGAAGAAGTGAAATTAATAAGATCAAATCAGAACTAAATGAAATTGACAACAGGAAAACTATACAGAATATTAATAAAACAAAAAGTTGGTTCTATGAAAAGGTAAACAAAATTGACATGCCTTTGACTAGACTAACTAAGAACAGAAAGGAAAATTTCTAATAAGCTCCATCAAGAACATGAAAGAAGAAATTACAATTGATGCCACAGAGATACAAGATATCATTTATGAATTCTACAAAAACGTTTATGCACACAAACTGGAAAATGTGGGGGAAATGGACAGATTTTCAGAAACACACAGACTCCCTAGGCTCAACCAGGAAGAAATAGAATTCCTGAACAGACCAATATCAAGAACTGAAATCAAAACAGCAATAAAAATAACTTCCCAAAATGAAAAGACCCAGACCAGATGGTTTCACACCTGAATTTTACCACACCTACAAAGAAGAACTGATGCCTATCCTACAAAAGTTATTCTACAACATTGAGCAGGATGGAATCCTCCCCAACACATTTTATGAAGCCAACATAACCCTGATACCAAAACCTGGAAAGGACACAACAAAAAAAGGAAAACTACAGACCAATATCCCTTATGAATATAGATGCAAAATTCTCAATGAAATCCTAGCAAATCGAATCTGTGGGCTTATCAAGAAAATTATCCATCACGACAAAGTAGGCTTCATCCCAGAGATGCAGGGAAGGTTCAACATATGCAAATCTATAAATGTGATTCACCACATAAATAGAAGCAAAAACAAAGACCATATGATCCTCTAAATAGACATAGAAAAAGCATTTGAGAAAATTCAACACCCTTTTATGATAAGAATGCTTAACAAAATAGGCATAGACGGGGCCTACCTAAAAATGATACAAGCCATATATGACAAACCCACAGCCAACATCATACTGAATGGGGAAAAATTGAAAGCATTCCCACTTAGAACTGGAACCAGACAAGATTGCCCACTGTCCACACTGCTCTTCAACATAGTGCTGGAAGTCCTTGCAAGAGCAATCATGCTAGAGAGCAGAATCAACAGTGTCCAAATGTGGACAGAAGAGATCAAACTCTCACTCTTTGCTGATGATATGATATTATTTCTAGAAAACTCCAAGAATTCAACCAAGATACTCCTGGAATTGATAAATGAATTCAGTAAAGTCTCAGGATACAAAATCAATACACACAAATCAGAGGCATTCATATATGCCAATAACAGTCACACTGAGAACCAAATCAAAGACTCAATACCCTTCACAATAGCAGCAAAGAACCTAGGAATATATTTAACTAAGGAGGTAAAAGACCTCTACAGGGAGAACTATGAAACACTGAGGAAGGAAATTGCAGAGCACATAAACAGGTGGAAAACCATACCATGCTTGTGGATTGGAAGAATCAACATTGTTAAAATGTCTATACTACCCAAAGTGATCTACAGATTCAATGCAATCCCTATTAAGTTACCAACATCATTTTTCATAGATATAGAAAAAATAATTTTATGCTTTGTATAGAACCAGAGAAGACCCTGTTTAGCAAAAGCAATTTTAGGAACAAGAACAAAATGGGAGGTATTAATCTACCAGACTTCAAACTATATTACAAGGCTGTGGTTATTAAGTCAGCTTGGTATTGGCCCAAGAACAGTGACACAGACCAGTGTAACAGAACTGAAAATCCAGATATAAAACCATCCTCATTTAGCTATCTAATCTTTGACAAAGCAGACAAAAATATACACTGGGGAAAAGAATCCTTATTCAATAAATGGTGCTGGGAAAACTGGATAGCCACATGTAGAAGACTGAAACAGGACCCACACCTTTCACCTCTCACAAAAATCAAATCACAGTGGATAACAGACTTAACGTGCAAAACTATTAGAATTCTAGAGGAAAATGTGGGAAAAACTCTTATAGAGATTGGTCGAGGAAAAGAATTTATGAAGAACACCACAAAGGCAATCACAGCAACAATAAAAATAAATAAATGGGAGCTGATCAAATTAAAAAGCTTCTGCACAGCCAAAGAAACTGTCAGGAGAGCAAACAGACAACCTATAGAATGGGAAAAATTTTTCACAGGCTAAACATCTGATAAAGGACTGATAACTAGAATCTATTCAGAACTCAGGAAAATCAGCAAGAAAAAATCAAACAACCCTATCCAAAAGTGGGCAAAGGACATAAATAGAAATTTTTCACAAGAAGATAGAAGAATGGCCAACAAACATACGAAAAAATGCTCAACATCTCTTATAATAAGGGAAATGCAAATCAAAACCACAATGAGATATCACTTAACTCCAATGAGAATGGCCTTTATCAAAAAGTCCCAAAACAATAAATGTTGGCATGGATGCAGAGAGACAGGAACACTCATATACTGCTGGTGGGACTGTAAACTAGTCCAACCTCTGTGGAAAGCAATATGGAGATACCTCAAACAGATATAAGCAGACCTACCATTTGATCCAGCAGCCCCATTATTGGGCATCTACCCAAAAGAACAAAAGACATTCTATAAAAAACATATCTGCACTTGAATGTTTATAGCAGCACAATTCACAATTTCAAAGATATGGAAACATCCTAAGTTCCTAATACATGAGTGGATTAATAAAATGCGGAATCTGTATACCATGGAGTACTACTCAGCTATAAGAAATAACAGTGATTTATCATCTCTGGTATTTTCCTGGATAGAGCTGGAATCCATTCTACTAAGTAAAGTATCCCAAGAATGGAAAAATAAGCAACACATGTACTCACCATCAAATTGGTTTCATTGATCATCACCTAAGAGCACATTCAGGAATAACATTAATCGGGTGTCAGGCAGATGTGGGGGGGGAGGGGATGGGTGTATACATACATAATGAGTGTATTGTGCACCATCTAGGGGATCGACACGCTTGAAGCTCTGATTGGGGGGCAGAGAGAGGGCAAAGGCAATATACGTAACCTATACTTTTGTATCCCCAAAATATGCTGAAATTTAAAAAAAAAAAAAAAAAAGAAGTAACAAAATTGCAACAAAAATTTGAAATGAAGGAAGGGGTGAAAAAATAATAAACGTGGGAAAATAAATAAATGTTGATTTATACAACAATACATTTAATGCTAAATTTAGAAGTTAGAATAAAAGTAAAATTAAAATATAGAGTTTACTATTATACTCCAAAGTAAAACAGTATACTAAAATGTACTGTATACCTTTTATTAAATGATATTATGTTAATTTCATGCATTTTAATGGACAAATTGACATTTTCAGATTAACCAGTAAAATAGCAGTAATATAGTACATAACTTTCAAGCTTGTAGAATGAAAAATGGAATAACATACAAAATACTAGTAGCATAAAGGGAAAGATAGAAGTAATGAAAGAGGAAGGGAAGAAGAAAAGAAAGAAAGGAAAAACCAAATAAAATAAAATAATATATTCAAGGAATGGCAGAAAATAAGAAAATAGCTGAAAATGAGCAACAATTAAAACAAAATATAATGATGAAATAATCTCAATATATTAGCAATAACTATAAGTATAAATGGACTAAAACACTCAACAAAAAAGAGAAATTGAATTTGGGTAAGAGTGTGTTTAAAGAAAAACTTGGAACAAATTTCTAGAAAATATATTAAAGTAAAATTATGAAAATGTTTTAGGGTAAAATTAATTAAAAGATACCTGTGCATGGAAAACTGATTTACAGCAAAATATTATTAGCTGAAGATTTTTATTATAGAAAAAGATATTAGTTACTTTGGTGTCAGACAAATGAAACAGACCAAAGAATCCAGAGATAAGAGGCCCCACGGTACAAAATATTTATATTTGAGAAATTTTAAATAGCATGCCTGTGGAAGAAAAAGTGGACTAATCAATAAATGAACAAGGTCAATTTATTTTTTATATATATCTGAAATCAGATGACTACCTTATAACAAAACAAAATCAATCAATAAAATCTATGTCAAGTCAATGAAAAAAGTTCAATTTTAGATAGTATTTGTGATAATTAGATTTATGTGATGGCTATACCACCAAGTGATATAATCAAGCAGTAATCTAGATGTTGCTGTTACTTTGTAGATGTGCTTAACTTCTGCAATCTGTTAACTTAAAGTAAGGATCCTATACATTACATTTTATTTGTTCTGTTTCTCTGGTTAATGTTGACTGACACAATGCTAAAGGGCAATCATTTTATAACCTCCTTTTAAGGATGGATTTCATATAGAAGACACAAAAAGTTTTACTTGTAGGTGGCTGTTCCTCTATTTGAAGCTTTCAGGAAGTACTGGATTCCAAGAGAGATGTGCAAGAGTATTTGGTTGGAAGTGTCATGTAGCCCACTTATGAGAAACTGAAGAAAGCAGTTGTCAGAGGAGATTGAGAGGTAGTGGGAGGTTTAAACTTGGACAAAACATGGAAGCTAAGTGGTTTGTGGTAAATATTGTAGTATGATACTTTTCTATTCTCACATAATTTTCTTTCCTCAATTCATAGTAGGTTTTGATTTTGAGAATTATGCCCTGTAGTGACTATTACTGTGGGAATTTTTAGAGTAATTCTATTTTGGAGAGCACAACTTTATCTGTGAAGTTTTCATTCCCAACTACAAGATTGAGGAAAAGGAAGTGTCATTAGCACTTATTGAAGCCCTACTATAAACTGGGCATATATCATCACATTTCACAATATTTTCAGGGTAACCCAATTTCTCAGTGACCCCACACATGGGTATTGCCAATTCAAAAGCAAAATACAACTATAACAAATGATAAAGCATATATTGGAAATGTAATACCCCAGATTTAAGATTAAGGAAATTGCACTCATATGCATGCATGCACACACCCCCCCACACACATACAACTTCTAATTATATTTCAATATTTGTAATTGGTTGATAATTGTGTTATCAAGAGTTTAGTTTCTCTGAAATAATATCATTCTTTTGTAGGTAGACTATTTCATTTTATTTAATTAACTATTTTAATATTTTATTTAGTTAAGATCAAGAACATTTCAATTTGTTCCTGATCTTAACTATTTAAAAAGGTTTTTTTTTTTTGTTTGTTTGTTTGTTTTTTTTTTTGAGACAGAGTCTCACTTTTTTGCCCGGGCTAGTGTGAGTGCCGTGGCATCAGCCTAGCTCACAGCAACCTCAAACTCCTGGGCTTAAGCGATCCTACTGCCTCAGCCTCCCGAGTAGCTGGACTACAGGCATGCGCCACCATGCCCGACTAATTTTTTCTATATATATATTTTTAGTTGTCCAGATAATTTATTTCTATTTTTAGTAGAGACGGGGTCTCACTCAGGCTGGTCTCGAACTCCTGACCTCGAGCGATCCACCCGCCTCGGCCTCCCAGAGGGCTAGGATTACAGGCGTGAGCCACCTCGCCCGGCCTAAAAAGGTTTTATTTCTTATAAAATTGGTATATTCTTGGCACCTGAAAGCTGCATAAGTGTTGCATTAGAAATCAGTTATTCACATTTGGGAATAACACCAGTCGGTGGTCGGACAGATGTGGGGTGGAGGAGGGGATGGGTGTATACCTACATAATGAGTGCGATACGCACTCTCTGGGGAATGGACACGCTTGAAGCTCTGACTCCGGGGGATGGGGGGGCATGGGCAATATACATAACCTCAATTTTTGTACCCCCACAATAAGCTGAAATTAAAAACAAAGAAATCAGTTATGGCAATTTGAAATAATTTCCCACTATAGAATTTATGAAAATAATGAGGTTGTTTCTATTTAAGTAAAATCAAGTTAAGTGGTATATATGGTATAGCTAAAAGAAAGTTGAAACTAGAACACTTGCCATTGCATCAGTCTACAGTTTTCCGGGAGAAAGAGAGATATTGAAAGAGGAAAAAACCAAAGACATGGCTCCAACCTCGTATTCTAACATTGTGTAGAAAATAAGTCAAATGTCAAAATCATAAATGTTCTATTAATGTTTAGTTGCTTGGAATTGTTGCTTTACAAGTTTTCTTTTATCTTTAATTGGAGAACATTTTCTTTTACTTTTTGATGTGATAATCATATATGAACATTCCTTAATTCACAAATAGGTTGCATTACGAAAGATTGTTTTAGTAAACTGAATATTTGGAGCTTGAAGCCATTTTTCCTAAAAGATAAGCTTTACAATGATGCTTGATTCCTGTGTCAACCATACAAATAAAAAATCAAACCAAAACAAAAAATCCATAATCCACGGTGTGACTGAACCATAATGCAATAGAAAATATGAAACTGTATTTGAGGCCATTTTATCATAGCATGAACACCGCCCTTGCTTGATTTCATTTCGGCTTTGCAATGTGCTTGTGCAGACGAGATTCCCGGGGCCAGCCGGGCGGTCAGCACGGACCGGCGTGTCCGGATCGCTAGAGCAGCCCTAGACCGCCAAGGTTGGGAACGCCTGACTTCATCAGTCTCGTCTCAGCAATACTATGTTACTCAAGATTCTCTCCTCACCTCGCTTCTTCTGGCTCAGTTCCATCTATCTGAGGATCACATTTATTTAGATTTCTTCTATATTGTTTACCGCAGGACACGGTAAGAAACTGCCATGCTGAAGAGACAGTGGGTCAGATTGCAAGCGTCCAGTGACACCCACATGACTGTCGCCCCTCGTCGTCTTTCCCGGAGAGAGGGGAGGATTGTCTGGAGAGCCTGGAAACTAGAAGCAGGCGCTCACAGCAGGGGAGGCGCAGTCCTGACAGGCAAATGCGGGAAGCGCTTCCACCACGCTGCGCATC
This sequence comes from Lemur catta, assembly GCF_020740605.2. Taxonomy (NCBI): domain Eukaryota; kingdom Metazoa; phylum Chordata; class Mammalia; order Primates; family Lemuridae; genus Lemur; species Lemur catta. The sequence goes on along the minus strand of NC_059138.1, from coordinate 95,807,635 downwards.
CGCCACCGCTGCGCTTCCGCCACGCTGCGCTTCCACCACGCTGCGCTCCCACCACCGCGGCGCTTCTGGGGAGGGTTGAGGCCGGCGGGGGCGTTCGGGGCCGGGGAGCGCTGGGTGGGAGAAGGGTGCGGAGTGACATGGTTATTCCTTTCTTTAGCTGAGGGTGACCAGGTAACGAAAGGCTGTTTACTGCCTGTGTGTGACTGAAAAATGTTGGAACCCACCAGAAACCCTTCACAGGCAGAGAGGGGACTCTTAACTGCGAGGCTGAGGGAGAACCGGGAGGAAGGTGGCAGCGTTCCGGCAGGCAGCGCAAGGCAGCTCCTTTAATCCCGTGGCGGGGCTCTGACCTCCAGTGTTCAAGGGGACACGAGCAAGACCCTTGGTGCTTCTTCCGAGGGGACTTCGTCCTTCCTGGCCGCTGGAATTCAGCCAGGGGTCCCCTCGATTGATTCTATGCAAGGCCCTGCTCTTGACGCGCTTCTTTTGCTGCCTTCAGTCTCCAGGAAGCGTGGGTCTTACTGAGGGATTCATCATCTCCTGCCCAAACCATGGCAAAGGTCATTTTCATGGGTATTCTGACTCGTCTATGGAATTCATATTCCCTGGTAAGATAGGAATCCTCTTCTCAAGAGTAACCAGAGCTGAGCAATACCAAAAAAGTAATTACACAAAATGAAAAAATAAAATTAAGCAAATATAAAGCAAAATAAAAAAAATTTTTCTTTGATACTGTTTTCCAACTGTACATAAGATTTCCTTATTTGGGCATTTAAAGCCCTTTAAGCTGGCCCTGACTTCCTTAGATATTTACTTTGATAATTTCCTCTGTGTTCTAGCCCTGCAATAACTTTGCTTTTCCCAAAATATTACTTAATTTTCTCTATTGGGAAAAAATCCGGGAAGTCTAAAGAGTATAGAATTTCAGTTAGACAATGGCAACTCAGTCAGGGTCTAGCTAAGCTACTCCTGGCAGCTGACTTAATATTTCCTTGCCTTTTAATGATGGATAACAATGGCAAATTGGAAGTTATACTGTGTAGGTTAAATGAGATAATATAATCAGAGCTTTAAACATAGTATTTGTTCATTAAAAAATAACTGGAGTAATTATCTTATGATACTTTTATATGCGTTATTCCCTCCTCTCAGAGTATTGGGTAAATCTCAGGGTTCAGCTCCTGTTCCAATATCATCTCCTCATTAAATTCTTTCATTCTTTCATTTGCATGAAGATTTCAACTCAAAGCTAACTTTCACCTTGCCACAGTTAGGGAAGCACATTTTATATTTCCTACTTAAAAATGAATCCTTCAATGGCATGAATAAACTATTTAGATTTATATTTTCATAATGTCTGGCACAATGCGAAGGCACAACTAATTGGATTACCAGGGACATAATAGTTTGGCACATGGTCTAGTGGAGTTCTAGAAAGTGCCCATCACCCTTCTCAACACAGCTGGTGATAGCCATGCTCTGGTAGAGCCCTGTGGCTTCCTGGCGTCCCCTGCAGACCTCCCCCTGTGGCAGCGTGGGGGCACCTTCTCCCAGCACTTGCCTGGGGCCTGCCGTGGGAGACACCTCCCGGTGATTAGCAGTATGAACAGCATAACTGACCAACCCCACGGATACAGGTTCGGCTGAGGAGAAAAGTGATAATCATTCCTCGGGACATGAAAGGAGAAAACCATCCTTCGCTGCTTTTGTTCTCTCCCCTGGTCTTGCTCTTGTTCTCCTTCCCTTTCACATCCTTTCCTTCCCACCCTCCTCCTTCTCCTTCTGTTTGATTCATTTCCTTCACATTCTCATATAGCTCCGGCTTTAACCAGGTTTGTACATTTTTATCACAAAACACACGTCTGTGTCTTTCTACTCATGTTAAATGACTATAGTTATGTTATCAAAGCCGCAGAGTTAAAGAAGTACCCTGGGATACATGTCTGTTTTAGTCATCCAAAAAGACAATGGGGTGACGCAAGTTACTGTGCAGGAGGTTTTGGGCTGTTATGCTGTTTTGTCTTGTTTGATCTGGACTCCAAGTGCAGAAGATTGAGCTCATCATCCTCTTCAACTGATGGCCGGATGCAGGGCTGTGCCAGTCTTCACTTTCGCTAACTACGTGGTAGTTCCTTTGAGTTAACATTCCTGCCAAAGTTTAACAATAGCCAGCTATTTCTTTGAGCCTAATAGACTAAAAATAATATATATATATATAAATAGAATATATAAATAATAATAATATGATATTTTGTATGTATAACTTGTATTTGGTCTTTTTCCTAATGGGTTTAAGCCTGTCTTTGGCCAGTTAGCTTGCAGGGCTGTCTGTGCTGTTCATTATACCTACATACCCAGTTTTCCATGGAAGCTGCTGTCTCTCTCTTCGTGGGATGCAGGATTTCTGATTAATCTCTTCTCAGTCTTAGACATTGTAAATCACTTTTTCAATCTGCCATCTGTCTATTAATTTTGATGATGGTGCCCTTTCCTGAAGATAATTTATTACTTTTATGTAACCAGATTAATGCAATTTTGTCTAAAGGTTTATGCTTTAGATATTTTGCTTAAAATATATCACCTATTCAAATTCAAGAAAGCATTCTATAATACATTTTTATATTAACGGCATAGCTCTATGTTCTACAAATCATTTTTTAGTCTATTTAGGTTCTACATTTTTATTTGTATCCATATAACTCAAGTGCAGTTTCCCATGTTAAACAACTCATTCTTTCACCATATGCTTAATAAAGTTAGTAACACAACTTTATTATACATTTAATTTCCAAACATACATTGCTGTGTCCCTAAGTTCTCTATTCTCCTCCATTTGTCTATTTATTTATTATTTTATTGATACTATAATGTATCAAAATATAAAACAAACAGTTTAAGGAGTAGATAAGGATCAAGATTATTTTCTATTTTTCAAAGCAGTATAGCAATACCTAGATACTGGACAATATATCATACTTTTACTTCATAATGGACAGGAATCCCAAGAATTCATGATGGGTAAAAGTATGTCACTAATTGTACTGAAGCCTATATGTAATGGCTAGAGGCTTTTTATCACATGATTGCTAAAAAGAAGAAAAACAGTGACTTAATAGAATTATGTTTATGGGCATATTAATATTTGTAAATAATGTGTTATGTGGAAAAGATGTAGTTATGGAGTCTAATACTTACATTATTTACCAAGAGGATGCCCAGTTTGATAAAAATCATGCTACTTTGTAGTACTTTACCACATGGTTTAAAATCAGATGTTTGAAATGCTACCAATAATTGTCTCTAATTAGTGATATTATCTTTTATTTTTATTCTTTTTAGTATACCTTTCATATATTTTTTGTCTTTTTCATGAGATGCATATTATTTTTAGAAACAAAAGTAGATGTTATATTTCTAATGGTAGTTGGATCCCATTGTTTTTCTTTAATGTGAAACGCCATCATGTCAGGGCACCCCTGCCGGGGCACTGGGACAGTGACTTACACAGGCTCCAGGGAGCCTTCGAAAGGTCGGCAAAAATCATGATTGCCTGCAGGTTGCTTTGGCCTTTTTGGACAAATTCTCAAGTAAAAATATCTGTCTAACTTTATGTCCTTTCACTGAATATTTTCCCTTTTCCCATTCTCGATTTTCCCAATATTACTCTTTCTGTCACTCTTCTGTGCCCTTTATTCCCCCTCAGTTCAAGACTGTTCCCTGTACTTGGGATCCACAACAGCAGTTTACTCTTGTGTTTCTTACTGTCATTGTCTCTGCCTCCCTTCTCCATCCTTGCCCAGCAGGAGGTTTGCTTAGACTCAAGAGAAAAAAAGATGATGACAGTCTGTTCATGGAAGCAGTTTGCACTGTAAAAACAATTGGTACTACTCCTTTAAAAAGTTATTTTAGGATTAATTAAAAATAACAACTCAATATTATGGGTGTGGGGGAGAAGGAGAGAGAAAGAAGGTGATTGAACAGGGAAGGGCCAATTCTCAGGAAGAGCTCTTGAGCACAAACTCCCTACAATGTCTTCTATACTCTTCAAATTTGAAAGATGACTTAGCTAAATAAAAAATCATTGGCCCATAAGTTCCTTCCCAGAGTCCTTTTGGAAATGTTAACTGTCAGCATGTTTTGATTTTTGCCATGGAAAAAATATCTTATACCATCCTGATTTCATCCCTTTATAAATAAGGTGGTCTGCTTGGTAGGAAGCCTGGCTTAGAAGAGATTTCCATGGAAATTTTCCAATTTTATAATTTGTACGTTTCTGATCTGAGTTTTTTTCTCATACTTTCAAATGCTTATTTATTAATATTTAATTTTCATTGGAGTATTTTGTGGTCACTTTCCTCTGTTTGATAGTTCTTATTTTGGGAACTATCCTTATCAGCTGAAAAATTCATTCTTAATTTTTCACCTCTTCTCATGGTAGCTTACACAGATATCACTGTCATTTTACAGGTGTTTTAACATTCTTAAGTAACATTCTTAGATGTTACTTGACCAGAAACCACAAGGGTTTCTCTGGCAGTGTCAGGTACTTGGCTGAGTCAGCACATTTTCTAGTGCAAAAACGCCCATTCTGTTGGCTCAGGAAGAGCACTGGGAGGGCGGTGGTATGTCCAGTGACATCAGAATGCTTTTGTTTCTGTGTGATTCTTAGTCTCCATCACTTTTTCTCTTCTCTCCCTTCATCCCCAAGACCCTGAGGGGCACCACCCCCTTCAAGCTGCTGCTTCTTATTCCAGAAGGCTCGCGCTGCCAGACTGCCCCACTGGCCCTGGCACCTCTGAGTCCCTCCCTTTAGTTGGCCGACAGTGAGTGCTGTGACCTTCCATGTCTCAGATCTTTTCTCAACATGTCCCTATTCAGAGCGGGGCATATTCTTTCTTGCATGATTCTATCTATTCTGTCACCGTTAAGAACCAGCTGCACTTCCTTCTTACCAATGTTTCTCTGCATGACTTTACTCGTGTGCGGTGTGGAGCTGGCCCTGCTTGCTTGCCGTATCTTTGCACACTGACATGCAGAGGAAGTCTGGAGTAGGCTCTGCCTCCTGGTCTGCTCATGTGAATGGTTTTATGTGTTCTAGTTTCTGAGCTACCTGATTTTGGAGACTGTCTATAGAGACCTGAATTTTTTCACCTCTTAGTTTCCTGTGGGAATATCAAATTCTGTCTAAGTCCTTCTATTCTGAATAGCACAGAATGAAACCATTTTCTTCTCAAATGAGAATTTTGTGGTAGGAATGATACCCATTGTGCCACGTGGGTTTTCCTATTATATGTGTATTTAACCAGGATACTTAAAACACCTGACATTGTTCATCGTGTTTCTGTAGCAAACATTTGTGGGACCTGATTTCCAAATGCAAATTGGCACATTTAAACATCATATCCTTATAAATTGTAAAACGCAAACAAACAAAACTCTTTTTTTGAACACTTGTAACTTGTAATCTAGAAAAGCAATCAGTGGCTTCCAGCCACTGGTAAAAGTGTTACACTTCACCTGGTGCACTAGTTCTTGAACTTCACGGTACATAAGAATTCAACAATTGAGAAAATTATGAAAAATGTGTATTTCCATGTAGAAATTCAGATACTGCAGTTCTCTTGGTTGAACCCGAAAGTTCTTCATTTTTTACAATTGAAGATCATTATAAGATCATAGGTCATTCTAGTTGAGAAATACTATCACAACTTCTTATTACTTGGCTCCTCACATCCTTATAGCTTTCCTTCCATGCACTAATCACTGTTCAAAATCACAGGATATATTATTATTATACTTTAAATAGTAGCTATCCATTCCCCTAGACAGACTTTCCATGAAGGGCTGTATCTGTTTGCTCCCCGTGATATTTTTAGTACACAGCACAATTATTTGGTATTGTAGGTAGCCAATAAATATTTATTGACCACATGAATGATTGAAAATGACAAAACAACCAAATCCAAACTCTAGATAATCATTTTTAAATTATTAAAATTAAGGTTGGTTGATTGAAATTTTCATGTAATATACAAAGTACATTTATCTATTTTCAGGTATATTTCTTACGCTATCAATTCTAGGCAATTAACTTGTCAAACTGCCTGTAAGTAGTAACAAAGGAAACATTAGAATGTAGAAACAATTATTTTAAGGAGTTTTTATAAATCATGTAAACTTCTTCATTTTAACTATGAAGAAAATAAAGGCCAGAAATATTAAAACACTTTCCAGACACCTCTGCCCCCTCACATATGGGTCTGTCCAGGCTCAGTGATGGCCAAGGCCCAGGTCTCTCACCTTGACAACCTGAGGTTGTTCTAAAGGGAGCCTCCTTTTCAATAAAATAAGTTTAAGCTCATCACACAGGATTTTACCCTAGTTTAAGTTACAATATGGCTGAAATTAATATTCAGAATCCCTAGCCTCCTTCTCTGACTTTTTGATTTCCCTCAATAATTTTTTATTTTTTAAAATTGACATATAATAACTATATATTTATGGGATACATAGTGATGTTTCGATACATACAATGTATAGTGATCACATCAGGGTAATTAGTGTATTCACGATCTCAAACATCTATCATTTTTTGTGTTGGGAACATTCAATAGCCTCCTTCTGGCTATTTGAAACTCTAGTCATCCTACAGGTGCTATAGAACACTAGAACTGTTATCCCCACTGTCTTGCTATAATTTCCTTTTCTACTATAGGTAATGCCCCTCGAAGCCTGTACCTATATGGGTCTTAAATGTACTTTCCACATAATTCATTGACAATTACCTTTACTCCTAACAGACAAATACTCATTAGCTCTTATGTTCAAATTCAAAAAATGATGCTAATTATTCTATACATTGTGAATTGCTGTTATTTAGTATAAAAATTTATATTTTTCATATCCCTTTCTGATCATCTGCTATGTTTAGGAGCTTTACTGAGTGCTTTACAAATATGACTCCATTTATTCCTCAATACAGTTCTGCAGTGAATATATAACCACTTACAATGTACACATGAAGTCAATGAAATGCAGGCAGCACTTGCATTAAGATTCTGCAAGCTGGCATTTGTATTTCCATTAGCAGCAGAACTTGTAAAGAGTCCCTCTAAAATTTATATTACATAAATGAGACCCCATTTGGCACGGAAACAAGTATTAAACTTCAAGTGAAAGAATCAGAACTGCCTTCCTTTTCTTTATTCTCTTTATTTACTAAGAAATTTGAGGCTGGAACTCTCCTGGGTTTAAGTTTCAAAGTTTATGCTCCAGTGCTGCCTGGGTGTTGGACTGTGTATCCAGGACTCACAGATTTCTGGTATCCACAGTCTCATCTCCCAAAGCCTCATCTGCCAGGAACAGGTGTTTCAAGACCGGCAGTTCTTATCAACTATCTGGTCTTGGATTTAATTAAAGCCCAAAATTCCTTACTCTTTTTCTGACATTAGTCACCATGTCCCTTTCTCAATTCCAGGTTCTGCCAAAAAACAAATCAAAACAAAGCAAAAAAATAAGAAAAATACACAATATCCCTCACAGTCTAGTTCCAGTGTGTTACGTATACATAAAATATTCAGTCCATAATGTATTTTAATTATTTAGCCAACATCAACATTTAATAAAATAGTATCTTTTCTCTAACAGTATAGCATTTCAAACACCATGGGAATCTGTGTTCTCCTGTTTCCACAAAATTAGTTGGTATATCATCTCCTTCCCATTTAAGAATATGGCTTTTCTGATATACCTGCTTTCCTTGAGAACTTTTTGTAAGGCATAAAAGAAACTTATTTTAACCTTGCCTCACCCAGAGCTCCCACGTACCACTTACCTGGACTTAATTAATTGCTCTTTCCCCCTCATGGTCTACTAAATCTATTCCCGCTTTCCACTCAGTCCTAAACAATGAGAACAAATAATATACCTGCCTCCTCGCAGGAGCAATTCACCTCATGAGTGTTTATAACTAGCTCATGCTTCATTATAATTTAGTGTTGTGCAAACTTTGCTTAGATGCAGCTGGGTCTCCACGGGTCTAGGCCAGTGGAGCCCTGTGAAACGAAGGCGCACGGGCAGCCCGTTGCTCCTGTTGACTGCGTGTTTGGTGTGTAAGTCAGAGTCGCTGTGCCACATCTTTCCTAGATGCAAGTACCTCCTAGGCTTTCTGGAACGAACTCAAGAACTGCCACTAATGGCAATGTCTTTCTGTGTCCAACTGTTTCTATCCCAGAAAGGATAATATGCCACCCCTCCCCCAGGGCCTAGGTTGAGAATCACTACATAGCTTGATTATATTCCGTGGCTGACAGACGCAAGAGATCCGGGTCCCCTCCCACTGTGGCTGTCTCTTCCACCATGCCTCCACCTTGGCGTGGGAGTTCTGTGTCCAGGACCAGGACCAAATAATCCCCGTGCAATGCAGAAAAACTAAATTCTATCAGCACAATACCTGCAGCTTCCACACAGGGGTGTCCCACCCAGAGTACCCACCACACAGGACATTAGAGTATACACCAGGGGTGGGGGAGTGTCCTGGGGGGGTAAACTTTCAAATACAGAGAAGCATATAGAAACAAACCAAAACTTTCAAATTCTAGATCTAAAAAGCAACCAAGTAAATGTCAGTGGTTGATATGTCAGAAAGTGAATGAGTTTGAGATTATATGTGTATGTATGCAAATGATATAAAATTGTGACTTTTCTCTGACAAGAGACTTAATTCTGCTTCGTGACTTTAAACCTATGTAGCACCTCTAGCTTTTACTTAGAATACAGAAAGCTGGAAGGAACATTGTTTCCATCCTTACAATAAGCACAACAAAAACATGCTGGATAATCTACAAAAAAAAAAAAATCACAATTTTCTCCAACCCACCAGAGAAGTGAGGACAGGACAACAAAATAAGGAAAGACAACACCCCCAAGGAGACAAGGGTGCGAGAGCACTTACAGGGACAAGCACAGGAGAATATACAGCTGATAAAAAGAATTTTGCTAAAATTCTTAGTGACTTATGGCCAAGTGTGGGCAAGTGTGAGAGTGCAGGCCCTTAGGCGCTGAAGACACAGAGGATTCACACCCTCTCGCAGACTTTTCTCCACAGACCTCCTGAGAAGACCGGAGGCTGGAGGCAGGCTGAGATACGAGGGAAACCTCCTCTGGGGCGCAAGCGGGAGGGAGAGAACAGCAGCTCCGACAGGCAGCAGCAAAGCCCACCGGGGGCCTTCACGCCTCTCCCCCATGGCAGGAAAGGCAAAAAGGGGGCCAGAGCGGGTTGCAGCCCTGTTCTTCCCGCTGGACATTCACTGCAGCTGTGGTAGAGAAAGGGGAGAAACAGAAGGACAGAGGAGAGGGAGAGGCAGACAGAGGGGAGAGAGGGCAAGGCAGGAAGCCGGGGAAGAAGGAAGAAGTCTACCCTTGGAAAAAGATAGAAAAGATCCAGATTATAGACATAAGACATACCCTGTGGCCAGGATCCACTGAGAACCAGGCAGCCCATTTGCCTAAACCTGTGGTGAACCAAAACATTTCTTGGAATAAAATAGCTTTTTCCCATCTCTGGTGGTTCTTGTTGTTTTAACAAGAATTTCATAGAAAAGCATCTCTTTGAAAATATGTCCCTGGCTTGAAAGGTAACATATCATCTATATATTCAATATGTAATCATATATAGGTAAAGACAAATATTTGTAACGTGTACACAACTCAGCTGAGTTGGAACAAAGACATAACTTCTGTCTTTGATAATTGGAAAGACGTTTTTGAGAGAAATGATACTGGCTGTAGGACTTACAGAACAGGAGGAATTGTTAGAGGCAGATGTGAGGATTGAACAGGTAACCCACGTCAAGTTTTCAGACAGAAATACAAAAGGGGTGATTAATACATTATGAGTAGACCGATTTGGCTAATGCATAAAGGTAGCTGATGTTTAACAAAGTTGGGGTACACAGTAGGCCAGGTCTCACACCAGCTCAAGGGACGCATCCGATGAGGGTGATATCTGGGTCATGTGCTTATGAATAATAGGGAAGCTTCAGTTAACCCTTTGGTGGCCAGGACAGAAAAAAATTGCCAAAATTAAAATTTTCGTGAAGCTCTTATGCAATCCCACAGGGGTGGACTAAAGCTTGAGCTAACACAGTGTCGCAGACTTGGAGAGAAGCCCACCTGTGCAAGAGGGACCACTAAGGCATTTGTGCCCCCACCTAAGGGCACACAAAATGAATGTGCTCTTTCCACAAGAACAGTAATATGTTTGAAAAACATTCATTAAATTTTTTAATATATATTTTTACTTCATATTCATGATTAGGAAAATCTCTGCAGTCTAGATCTTGAGATCTACAGACTAGAATCTTGACCGCAAGTGTCAGTCCAAATTATACTAGCACAATATGTTTAGTATGAAGTTTACTACAAACAGGAGCATTCTACACTTCCCATCTCTTGTGGGTAATATTAGTCTACATGTTTATTTCAAAATTCACTTCATTATGTTATTATTGGTATTATTAGCACAAAAAGCTTAACAGGATTTGAAACTGAAAATGATAGTAACAAATGCATCTGAGATATACTCAAATAAGCAGATGGAAGATTATGGATTCATACCAAAAAAAAAAAAAAAGAAGCCAGGAGAGGACAGAATTAAGCAATTTGGGTGTATATAAAGTTAATGTCTATTCAAGTCTCTGGGAAGAGAATTCGCTCTGAAGCGCCCACAAAGGAGCACTGTACAGACAGCAGCCATGTGGGACACCTCAAAGGCACTCCATTGCACTAGGGGTTCTCCTGTGAACCAGTAAGATATCACATATATCTTGATGTGTGCACACATGTGTGTGCATGTGTGTGCATGTGTGTGTGCGTGTGTGTGTGCGCGCACCCCGTGAGAATCGGCTCACCTGATTGGGAAGGCCCAGTAGCCCCACAAAGTGCCATCTGCAAGCTGGAGAACCAGGAAAGCGGAGCCATAATCCAGTCTGAGTCCAAAGGCCTGAGAGCAGGAGTAGGAGGTACTGAGTCCCAGCGTCAAGGGCAGGAGAAGGTGGAAGTCCCAGCTCAAGAAGAGAGAGGGAATTTTCTCTCTCTCCACCTTTTTGTTCCATTCTGCTCTCAATGGCGTAGGTAGTGTTCACCACCATGGCTGAGGGTGATCTTCTTTGCTCAGTCTACTAATTCAAATGCTAATCTCTTCCAGAAACACCCTCACAGGCACACACCCAGACATAAACCTTTACCTGCTATCTGGGCACACCTTAGCCCAGTCAAGGTACCACAGAAAATGAGCCACCACCCCAGTCAACGGAGCTAGGAACAGGAATAAACACAGAAAGGCCAGTGTGAGACCCCAGCTGAGAAGAGAAGGGAGTAAAATCGTATCATAAGCCAAATTGTTCCAGCCCCCACACTGTGACTGGGCTCCCTTCTCTCAAGTTGATCATCTAGTAACACTGGAGAATACAGCCATGTATAATATTTTATTTTTAAAAATTTTAAATGAAGTTAAGTTCAGAAAATGTCAATAAGTAAGTGAAATCCTATAAACTTTATGACAGCATTATAAATTATTTTACAGCCCAAACCAGTAACATCCTCCTCTGGGAATAGCATTCTACCTACCAGATACTGACAGTATCAAGGAATTCTTAATCCTCATTCTAAATCTTAATTGTGCCTTTCGAGTAGTACGGTTGCTTATGCATTAATACCAAAATAATGACTTATTAAATTAGTAATTTATGTACATCACTAAATTACATCATATTTTGATCTGATTATTTGGTCATGAATCCAATAGAAAATTAATAAACTTGCTAACTGTGAAATGATTTTCTGTTTGCAGTGTAACCTCTCCAATTAATCCACTTATTCAACTTATTTTAAAGTCTCCATATTCCAAGGACTGAGAATAGAATTGGTGAATAAAATAGTTATGATTCTTGCTGCTATTGGGATTTTAACCTGCTGGGAAAGAAAAAGATTAATGAAAATAATCTTTGAAATAATTCAGTGTGATATATGCTAAGAAGAAAAAGTAAAACAACAATTAGAGTGTTGAGTTGGAATAAAAAATAATGTTATACTTAGTCTTCTCTGAGCACATAAGACAGTCCATATTTATTTGAAGTTGATGTGATGGTTACATAGTTTACTATTGGATTAGTAGCGATGTCATACCCACTGGTGCCCGTCCCACTACTTCTCAGGTGTTTGTGTTCAGTTTGTCAATGCAAAACAGAGCACACCAGCAACATTAAGGCTCTAGGCAAAGTTATATTTTAGGATGAAGTACTCTTAGTCAACAAAAATATATTTCCTTCAAAACACACAGAAATGGCACTCATAGCTTTGAGAAAAAAAATATTACGACAAAAAGAAAATATTTAGAAAAAAATTATATATCATAATATATGAGAGTAAATGAAAGTTGTTACTAGATAGAAATGTATATAAGTAATATTTTATATTACAGAGGTGGAGAACACATTAGTGGTTGTCTGAGGCTATCTATGGGGGAAGGGGAACATGGGGTAAGATTATGAAAGAAAAGGTTGAGAGCATCCCTTTCTGGTAACTCAGCAGTTCTACATCTTGATTTTGGTAGTGTGTGAGAGTTCAAGTTGCTCCAGGTTCTAATCAACACTTGATAGTATCACCTTATTAATTTTAGACGTTTTGGTAGATATGTAGTGGTATTCCTTTATGTTTTTAATTTGCATTTTGCTAATGACTAATTACACAGAATATTTTTGTGTGTTTATCAACCATTTATAGAATTCTGTGAAATATGTACTCAAATATTTATGTCATTGTTTGTTGGGTTATTTGTATTATTATTTATTTGTAAGAGTTTTTCAAATATAGGGTATACAAGTCTTTTGTCAAATATATATACTCAGTATGAGAATACTAAATGTGACTTGTATTTGCATTTTCTTAATTGTGTTTTGAATGGCAGAATTTTTAAAAGTTGATAGAGTACATACAAATCATCAATGTTTTCATCTTAAGCTTATGTACTTTTTCATCCTAAGACATCTTATTCTAGCCAAAGTGAAAAATTTTATGAAATTTCATAAAGTGGAAAATTTTTGTCAATTTTAATAATTATTTTTATATTTTCTGTTTCATTATTTTCTTTTCTTATCTTTATTAATCTAACAATTCTTAGAGTTTAATTTAATCATCTTTGTTTTTGTCAAATTGAAATTTGCATCACTGATATCAGTTAGTTCTGTTTCTCTTAAGTATTCAGATTAAAAATTCCCTCTAAGAACTGCCTGTACTGGATTTCGAAAATTTTGAGATGTTCTGTTTTATATTTATTTAGATTGAAGTAATTTCTAATATACATTGACCCACAGGTTATGCAGAAGTGTATGGCTTAATTTCCAAATATTTGTAGATTTTTTTATATATTTGTGTTGTTATTGATTTCTAATTTAGTTTTATTTGGGTCAAACAACATATTCTGCTTGATTTCAATTTCTTAAAATGTATTGAGTAGTGTTTTACGTGAACATTGTATGCACACTTGAAAAGAACATAAATTCGATTGTTGTGAAAAGTATTCTATACATATCATTTAACTAGTGATTTCATGGAAGACTGAGATTGAAAATTTCACCTCCTACCGGAGGTGTTTCCCAGCTTCATCCCTCGAAGAGGCACACCTGGTGCCATTTCAAACAATCCTAGTCATGCACTGTGCATTGCAGTTCCATGTCCTAAAGCTGGGAGCTTATAAAAACTGCATCTTTTTATTGGAGAATTTACTTTTTTCTACTCCTTTTTCTTTGGGGACTATGTTTTCTAGTTTTGATTAAATAGAGTTTATGAATATCCCACTCAAATTCATGTTGATTGACTATTCTTCCACCCCAATTTTGAGACATTATCTCTACAGGCATCCGTATGTAAGTATCCATTCACCTACCAAAATCAAAGAAAACAAAACAAAGGACAGGATTATATTTCTTGTCTTTGTTCACTTCCTCTCCACCAATCTCTGAGCATCTGAGACTTGTGCCAGAGAAGATGGGTGGAGAACCATGAATGCCCCTTATTTGGTCCCACCCATTGGCATTTTGTCCTGCAGATTCCATCTATCCTTATAAAATATACATCCACAAGGGGCAGTTCATTAAGGCCTGCTATGTGGGATGTACCCAGATTCTAAGGATAATCAGAGTTAATGAAGTGAGTCAAAATGTGGTTGCAAAGATTCTCACATGGAGAACTCTCACGCCGAGCACCAGAGACAGGTGGAAGGCATTCTCACCTATCTGCCATCAGTGAGTAGCTGCATTCACCAACTTTACAGCCACTCCACCTCCAGATTTCTTGCAGCATGACTTCACAAATGTTATTATGGTTTAATGTAATTTAAGTTGGATATTCCTTTATTTGAGTAGAAAACACCTTATGAGACACAGAGTGGTTTTAATTCCATTCTCATGTAGGCTTTCTTTGTTCTGACTTTGGGAAAGATATAATTTGTCTCTGAGCCCACAGAAAGCTCCATCTTTGTGAAGATGGCCCCAAGGTCATCACCCACTAGAGTACACACCTGTGTAATCCCCTCCCCTTGGGTGTGGGCAGGTCCACTGGAAAGGAATTTTATAGGCACTCCATTAGATTATGTTACATAAGACTCTATTGAAGTAGAATGCAGTAAATTCTCCTGTTGACTTTCAAGAAGTCAGTCACCATACTCTCAGAGGTCCATGTGGCTAGGATCTGAGAAAGGCTTTTAAATGATGAGAGATATCCCCAGCTAAAAGCTAGCAAGAAAACAGAAATCTCAGTCCTAGGACTACAAGAAAATGAATTCTGTCGACAACCTAAATAACCTTGGAAGAGGACCCCTAGTTCCAGATGAGATTGCAGTCCTGACCAACATTTGACGTTAGCCTGGTGAGAAGCTGAACAAAGGAGCCTGTTAACCTGTGTCTGAACCCTTGACCTTCAGAAACTGTGGGGCAATACATGTGAATTGTTTTAAGCCAGTCTATTTGTGATGATTTGTTATGCAACAATACAAGAGCAACATAATCTTCCTGTATCCTCTACCCTACGACCTACCCTAAATTCTAGAGGAATACCACCGATGTGAAAGTAAAATATGTATCATAAATTAGTATTTTTGCAAACATCAATGTGAAATACATGTCCAGAGTTTGCATGAATCTCAACTACATTAGAACTGAGTTACAATCAGTGATAATTTGGCACAAAACACTGTAATCGAGGCAACATTTGTATTCTAACTTGATGTTTTATACTTATTTTATTTCCTTAGCAGTTAACTCTCCAGTTTCAACTATTTTAAATGTGCTCTGTGGTTTCTACTACTTTTCAATTCAACTCCTAATGTCCTAATTCAAGTAGAAAATAACAAAATCAGAACTACCTATTCTTTTGAAATTCCTAAGCAAATTTAGATGACAGGTGTAGAAATTGCATGACTAATTCAGAGGATATGAGATTGAAAAGCTGTATAGTAGTTGGCATATAAGATATTTCCATCACATTCAATTCAGAGAGCATAGCCCTCAGAATCACCTTTTATTAGCAAAACGTTTGAGGACTGATATAAATTTAAATAAGTGGCAAAGCAATTTGTCATAGATCAAAATGCCTTTCCTTCTTTCCTACTGGAAACATTTAAAACCTTCTTGAATGTTTATGTTCATTAACTTCACTCCATGGGCATACTATACCATGATAAAGCATTGGGAAACAAAATACAATATTTGATAAGTACTTTAAAATGTTTGCAAGGTGTAAATTGAATTATTTGTCTAAATAAGATTATCTGATTACAAAAGGAAATAAATATTCATTGTGGTGAATGTAGAAAATACAGACAAACAAAATAAAACAAGAGCAGTACTTGCAGAACTCAGTTTTAAACAGTCTTAGTAATATGGAATATATCTGCAAAATATTGGAAAATAAGTAATTGATAGGTAATAAGTAAAGATTTTGTATACTAAAAAGAAACTATATGAAAAGGAAATTAAGAAAATATCTTATTTACAACAGTACCAAAGAGAATAAAATACTTAGGAATAAACTTAACTAAAGAGGTAAAAGAGTTATACAATAAAAACTGTAGAACATTGATTAAAGGACATTTTTCAAAAAATGGAAAGATATCTTGTGCTTTCAAAAAATGGAAAGATTGGGAGACTTAATGTAGCTGAAGTGTCCGTACTATGTAAAGTGACCTGCAGATTCAATACCATCCCTACCAAAATTCCAATGGCATGCTACCATGCTCTGAATATTTGTGTTCCCCCAAAACTCCTATGTTGAAATCCCACCCTCACAGTTGATGACTTGAAGAGGTGGGGCCTTTGGGAAGTGATTAGATCATGAGAACAGAGCCCTCAGGATTGGGATTAGTGTTCTTATAAAAGAGACCACAGGCCAAGTGTGGTGGCTTATGCCTGTAATCTCCACACTTTGGGAGGCCCAGGCAGGCAGATCACTTGAGGTCAGGAATTTGAGACCAGCCTGAGCAATATAGCAAGATCCCATTTCTACAAAAAATAAAAATTAGCCAGTCTTGATGGCACATGTCTGCAATCCTAGCTATAGGGAACTAGCTAGTCACTTCTTCCAAGTGAATTTAGAGTGAGAAGATGGCTATCTCTAAGGAAATGGCCCCTCACTAGACAATAGATTTGCTGGCACCTTGATCTTGGACTTCCCAGCCTCCAGAACTGTGAGAAATAAATTTCTGTTGTTTAGAAGCCCCTTAGTCTATGGATTTTGTTATAGCAGCCTGAATGAACTAAGACAAAAACCTTTACAGCAATAGAAAAAAAATTACTATCATATGAAACCATAAAATACTCCAAATAGCTAATGCAATTTCAAGAAAGAAGAATAAAGTTGGAGGCATCATATATCCTGATTTAAAAATATAGAACAAAGCTACAGTAACCAAAATAGCATGGTACTGAAATAAAAGCAAATATATAGACCAATAGAAAGTTCAGAAATAAATCTGAACACATACAATAAATGATATTCTACAAGAGTGCAAGAATATACAATGGGGAAAGGACAGTCTGTTCAAGAAATGGTATTATGAAAACTGGTGTGTTTATTTTCTAGTTTGGTCATGAGATCTCTCTCTCTGGAGAATAGCTATAAGCTCGAGCCCTGCCCTGACAGGGCTCGTGAGGGTGGTCGTAGATGCTTACCGTGTGCCTTTCACAGGATACTTCTTTGTCCCAGTGGGTGGCCTCATGCTTAAGTGTCAAACTCATGACCTGACAACCCTCTGACAAAAAGCTTATTCGTACCAGCAGACACGTCGTGGCTCTCATCTGACCTGTGTCCAGTTTAATCCTACCAAGACAGACACTTTCTAGGAGAGCCCTGACCAGGAACAGTTTGGCTCAGGTTTGTCAGCCAGGTAAGGCACAAAGGGGGCAGCTCAATGAAGCACATGAACTAACAGAACTGTTTCATTATTTATGTATCTCAGAGAGAAGAGGACACCATACCTCACAGAGCCAACTGAATGACTGAGCCCTGCTTCTGGTACGAGAAAGTCCAACTTATATTCAAAATGGGTGCTGTGGCAACGTAAAAGTATAAGAATTCACTACAGCTGGATAGCCACATGCAAAAAAAAAAAAAAAAAACATGAACTTGGGTACCTATCTTACACCATATACAAAAATCAAATCAAAATTGATTATTGACAAACTTAAGACCTGAAAAACTGTAAAACTCCTGAAAGAAAACATAGGGAAAAAGCTTCATAACATTGGAGTTGGCAATTATTTCTTAGACATGACACCAAAAGCACAAGTAACAAAATCAAAATCAGGCAAGTGGAAAAGCCTGTACACAGCAAAGGAAACAACAGAGTGAAAAGGCAAATTACAAAGTGAAAGAAACACCTGCAAACTATTCATTAATATCTGATAAAGGTATCCTTATGTATGGTTTGCAAATATATATGAGAAACTCCTATAATCCCATTGGAAAAATAACAAATAACCCAATTAAAAAATGGTCCAGGGATTGGCACAGACATTTCTCTAAAAAAGACATAAAAACAGACACTAGGTATAGGAAAAGATGCTCAACACTACTGATCATGACAGAAAGCCAGCTGAAAACCATACCTATTAGGATAGTTATTATCTAAAAGAGAAAATGTAAATGTAGGTGAACATGTGGGGAAATTGGAAGCCTGTACACTATTGGTAGGAATATAAAATGGTGCAGCCATCATAAAAATCAGCACAGCAATTCTTTAAAAAATTAAAAATAGAATTACCATGCAATCCAGCAATCCCACTTCTGGGCATATATTAAAGGAATTAAAATCAAGATGTCAAGAGACGTCTGCACTCTCCTCTTCATTGCAGCACTATTCACAGTAGCCAAGATATAGAAACAACCTAAAAGTCCATGACGAATGGATAAAAACACTGTGATGTATACATACAATGAAATAGTATTCAGCCCAAAAAGGAAGGGAATTCTGTCATTTGTGACAAGGTGGATGAACCTGGAGGGCATTCTGCTAAGTGAAATAAGCCAGGCACTGAAGAACAAATACTGCATGATTCCATTTACATGAGATATCTTAAAAAAAAAAATTAAAAAAAAACGATATTGTTGTATTGTTTACACTTGCATATCTTTGATTAATAATAAAATTTAACTTTTTAATATAATCATTATTAATTTTCTTTTATTTAATGGTAAAAATGTTAAAATATTTTACTTCTTTCTATGAGGTTTTGATTATCAAATGTTAGAATATTTCCTAATTGTTTCACTTTTATAGTTAAGTGTGTGTTCATTTTTGTGTGTATATGATTTAACATTTAGAAAGTTTTGAATATTCATGCAGTCAAAAGTAATTGACCTACTACTCTCTAGTTTTTGTCTTTGGTCTTATACTTAGGCAAACTTTCTCCATCACAAAGTATATAGAAAATTCAAGTGTTTCTAAAAAAGTAATCAGTAGATAGAAACCTTTGAAAGACCTTCATTTATCTCTTAACCAGTAAATTCCATCAGTAAACATTTGTAAGAGATTTTGCTGAGGGTCAAACCTGCCTCAGTGTCCCTGAGAATGGGAAATGGGTTACTAACCAACTTTTAAGCCTTTTCTTTACAACCATGAAGCTCATTTTTTTTCACACCTTTAAGTCTTTGATAAATTCAGATTTGAATTTATACATTTTTGGAGTAATATACTAAGAGTTTTTTCCCTGCAGATATATTTTTTATTTTCCATTTTTTATTTGTTTAGAGGAAGGTTGAATTCTGAATACACTTTATAATTAGATTCAATAAATATTTTGGAAGGAATAATATTATTATTTTCTGTTTATTTTTGATGTATGATTTCTTAGTATTTCACTTCAATTCCCAGTAAGTATTTGGGGAGGGAGAAATTAGAACAATGCCAATTGTCTATGTTCTGAATCAAAGAGCTGTTAAGAAGACATATACCCTCATTTTTTGCCCCCATATTCTACAGAGTAGAGGACCAGAAAGTTCCTTAGAATTGTGTTGGTATGAAACTTAAAAAAGAACCCAAGCCTTCTGAATGGTCCATGGGTTTCCTAATCATTATTACATTTAAAATGTTTATTTTAATGTTTTCAGTACAACACTAAAACTCTGGGTGTGTTAAATTATATATAAAAATCTTTTAAATAGAATAAAGAGGAAAATGCATCATAAGCCCATCACAATGTTCAGAACATGGGCCAGTCTTTTGAGAGGCAGTTCAGACAAATTCTCATGACATGTTGTTGAAAGGATCCTACAATACCAAGAAATATTTTTATTATAATTGTCATCTTCATTATTATTAAAATGATCTGGAATTGTGTAATGAAAGAGAAAACATTTTCATTAATGTTTCAAATGCTTTTTCTTTGTTATTGTTTAAGCTACATGCTAAGAACAGGACACAATATTTGTACTTCCTCAGTTAATACCTTCCCAATTTTATTTACCATCATATCTCTGGTTCTTAAAAGAGTTTCTAAATTATGAAAGGTAGCCTAGAAACATTTTAGAAGAAATTATTTTTTAAAAATTGTGAGAGCTTGATAATTTAGAGAATGGCCACTTGGTAAATATATATATGAATAAAGGACTATTATATTGCTGCTCATTTCTTACCCAAGCCTGGAAGCACAAAGCACCAACTTTTGAAAATACTATATCACAATTTAACATGTTTCAATGGAAGTCAAATATTTATTAAATTAAACCTGCAAAAAGCCCAATCTTTGTGGTAATATGCAAAGTAAAACAGAAGCTCCAATTGATATTAAACTTATACCTGTATTACGGAGAACACAGACTATTTTCATAAATCACTTGCAATTTATTTATGAGTTAGAGAAAACAAGAGTTTTCCATCCTTTAAACAATAAACTATTCCTTGTTTTTAATTCAATGTTGCTTGCAATAAAATCCATTTAAAAATCAAATGCTTTCTATTCAATAAGAAGTTTATATAATCCTAGGTATAAAACTAATCCCTAATTTTAAAGGAAAAAGAGTAGAACATTTATACTGTAAGTTGGAAAATTCTTCTTTACCCAATTAAAATTTGGCATTAAGGAGAATAGGAGAAAACCACTTAGCCATGTAGCTATAATTATGTGAGGTCATTTGTCACTGGTTCTGTGATGTTACAAAATTTACTAGGCTCAGATTCATGAAAACTTGCATTAAAGGAAAGATCTGTGATAAATCTTTAAAATAATTCAAGTTTAAAATTAATGTCCTTCTGAGAAAACCGAATCTGATTACTCTTACATTCAGTTGAGGTTGTCCATTGTCCTCCTTGCTTCTGTAGAAACTAGTCTCTAGCAAATAAGAAAGAGTCATTCAATTGCTATTTTTGAAAAATTATAAGACTGAGGCACACAGAATGCTATGAAGAAGAGTGCTGGGAATAAGCTGCATTTCAGATGTCCTGGTCCTGAGATTAGACATAGAAATCACATCAATCACACATGTCAGTCTTCATTTCCAGTAACTTCTTTTTCTCTGTCAGAGGCTTTAGGTACCCTAAGTCTTTGAACAGAGGCTGTTGCTTTTCTGACCTGAATCTTGATGTGAATTACATTGGTTACCAGCACATCACAGCACAATTACATTGGTTACAGCACATCCCATCGCTCATGACGAGAAGGGTGCACAGTGGAAAGAACCATTTACCAGGTGTGCGATTTTGGCAAGTCTCTTAACCACTCTTCATCTCACTCAGCCATTTATTTATGCATCTAACAAATTATGTATGTATATATGTGTGTGAGTGTGTGTGTGTGTGTGTATGGGTGGATACACACATGCATGTTTGCATATATGTGGAGATACATACAGGGTGTGGGGAACCAGCCACATTGGACGCCACTGCAGGCTCTGGAGACAGAAGAGACAGGAAAACCTACAAGCCTCCTCTGTCACTGAGCACATCATGTGATTGCAACTGCTATCCAGGGAGAAAGAGGAAAAGGGATAGAAATGACTGCGCAGGATGAGCATTAGAACTTTAAGAAGGACTGTCAGGGAAGGGTCTGCTGGGAAGGTGACAAATGAAGACTTGAAGAGGATGAGGGAGCCAGGAGCACCCTAAGGTGAGAACAGTCCTGGAGGAGGCAGCGCATGCTGGAGAGCGGATGCGAATGTCCCTGCTGCTGAAAACCAGCAGGGCGCCATGGCCGGGTGTGGCCAGCAAAGGGGAGAGCGATCAGAGTGGCAGGGGAGGAAGCCAGGGAGTAACAGGGCTTTACATTTTCTTGGCCTACAGAATATATCAGTTAATGTGACCAAGCCTAATTTTCCCCTCTAGAAGGATTTTTTTTCTGCCTTAAGAATATTATCCTTGTAAAGTGGACACATTTATTGACCAATGGATGTTTTCTCTCTTTACTTTCTTATGTCTTGGGTTTTTGTTACTTGTATTTACCAGCTCTCTGCCCTACATTGAATGACTATATGTATACTTAAGACCCCTAAGATGCATTAATCCCAAAAGAGTAACAATTGAGGTAGCAACATGTATAATTTCAGATTTATCAAAGCTCACATTTCCTTTGAACACATAAAAGGAGCCACTTCAAATTCCTTTACCAGCGGATATCACTATCGACATCTTTGGCCCCTTGAAAGTCCTATTGTAATGACATCTGCTTCTAATAATTCTAGCTCAGGGGGAAAAAGACCTCAAAACATGTTTGTTAGATATCTATGGAGTGTGAGGCATAGTCTGCTTTAGATTTATGGAAGCTAGGAAAGCATTGTCTTTGACCTCACTGAGCTTGTGGTCTGACTCAGACGGAGTCAGGGGAGGGGAGCGGCGCCCCAGGGCGGACTGCAACGGTGCAGTCTCCTGAGTTCCCTGTCCCACGAAAGACAGTGGGAAGCCCTGCCTTGCCGGATAGTGGACGGCGTGGTAGAGTAGGATGTGCCGTGAGATGAATAAAGAATAGTTGGGATTCAGAGAGAAAGTGGCCGGGTAAGAAACGCAACCCAGCTGAAAAAAAATATAAACAGAAAATTCTGGCTTTGCTTCATTGCAGTCTTTCTTGTCGTCCAATTGCTGTTGCTTCTTTAGACTGAAGGCTCTGGTTTCATTAATGAGATATCCTACAGATAGTGTTATGCTGACGGGTCAGGCCTTCATTTATTTTTATTGCTATCTATTTCAAGAAGTGTACACCAGAGTAGTAGTTCTCTGTCCTTTCTTCTGAGCTGCAAGACACCACAGGCCATAAGGATCCTGTGTTGCCAAATTCAGAAGGAAGTTCCCCACGCAGCGTTTCAACATGCTTCTTAAATCGGTGCAGAAGGAAGCATGTCTTTGCCCGCCTTCTTCCTGTTCTTCCACATTCCAGAAGGGTCCCTATGGCAAAGGCCGTCTGCTTCTGTCTTTCCTCTGAGCCATCTGGCCGCCACCCCGAGGCGCCCGGATCCTGGAGGAATCTCGCCAGCTCCACTCCGGTGGCCTCCTCTCTCAGAAACAGTCTCATTGTGTTGGTCTGTTTTACTGCTTCTTGCTCCAAAATCCAGCCTCACCCATTTTAATTAAAAGGGTTTTGTGAGAGTTTCCTCCACTTCAAAGATTTTTTTTCACAAAAGAAAAAAAAATTGCATGTCATCCTATTATGCCTCGTTAGACCCATTCCAGTAGGCGTGGTGTTCACAGAAATTTCTCAGTATGTGCTTAAAGATATCGTTTGTAGTTTTCACTGCTGCATACAACTCTTCTCCTTATAATTTCTGAAGCTTCTCGAAAGGATTTTGAGAAAGGTGGAGTTACGTTATCTGTGGCATATTGGTTGTGAGCGCACATCCTAATCTGGTTTTAAACAGGAAAGAGGCACGTATGACAATGCTGAGGTAAGTCTCGCCATAGTACCGGTATCACCAAATACAAGGAGAAGAGACACTTATTCGAACACTTAACAAATATTGCTTGAAGATTACCCCAGGACTCGTCACCGTCCGCGTGTGGCGGACGCCAGGGAGACAGCGCGGAGCCCGCGGCGCCTCAGTCCGCGCCGGGCAGGGACGCAACGGCGACGCCTCCTCCGTTCGGCGACCGCAGTGCGGGGGTCACTGCCGCTTTCCGAAGGGGACACAGGGCGCGGTCGAGTCCAGTCTCCAGAATGAGGAAACGCATTGCCGGACCCTCACGTCGGTCCCTTCGTCCGTCGCCGGGGGAAGGCCGGACGCAAACGCCGCCGGAGCAGCCCAGCCGGGCTCTGCGCGACCGCGACCCCCCGGTCAGATGACACGACCGCAGTTGGTGGGCTCCCCGGGCTGGCTCGAGCGCTCCCTGACACTGCTGACACACAAAGAAGAAAACGGGTCGCTTTTTAGGCAACAGGGAGAGTTCACACGTGCAGTCTTGGCCGGGCGCCGCGCCAAGCCCGGACGCAGCCCGGCGGGACTGTCGGCAGAGCGGGGACAGCACGCTGGGACCTCAGGTGGCCCGAGGGAGCAGGAGTGGCAAGTCAGCCTTCGCGAAGCAGACACACTCCCGGGGAGGAGAAGTCACCCGAGGAGTCGAGGGACTGTCACATCAGTAAAATTGTAACGAGGCCGGAGGGCCGGGTGTCCGGGGATTCGCCTCCGAAGCAAACGCCATATTCTTGCGCGTTTTGCTCCATTGCTGGGAAGGAAGCGCTCAGTGGGCTTCGGATCGCGGAAACAGCGTATTATCCAACCTGGGGATGTTGTCCAGTCAGTGCATCAGGCGATCCGAGGGTTGCTAGCTTTGAATGGAGCGCAAGACGCCGTTCTGGAGGTCGGGGCTGCAGCGGACTCGCCTCCCGGGCCGTGTAACCTGGGGGATCCTGCAGTCTCCAGACACCTGCGGCGGGAGAAGACGCCATGCAGGATTAATGGCAACCCCAGTAGGAAAACCCCATAACAAAGACTTCTAGCTTTCTGCGCTATGTCATCTTCAGTGAAAATTTATATAACTTTCAAAGATAAATAAATAAATAAAATGCTGCTGACATGCTGGAAATGTCCATGCTCACTCCTGTGTGGCTGTGATTTAGCTCCACATTTTCATATTTTAACATCTATGAGGATCCTCTTTGACCTAGGTTTGTTGAAGAGGTTACCTTTTTTATGATTTTTGTTTGTCTTCCTCTTTTTTTTCCTGCTTTCCTAGCTGGCTGTTCTGTGAGAGCATTTGGGAAAATTAAAAGTGTCCGCTGCAAAATTCAGTGCTGTCCCCACCATGTCTCTCTCAGAAGGTTCATTTTATATCATGAAAGTATTCTTGAATTATATTAAAACATATTTTTATATTTTTGACAGTTTTTTTCTGTTTATGCCTCATGACATATGCCTTATGACATATGCCTTATTGAGACATTGTGTTATGTATAATAATTTAAGTTTTTATCCTATTGAGAACACTTTTATTTTTTTAAGAGACAGGGTCACGTTCTATCACTCAGGCTGGAGTTCAGTGGGTGATCATCACTCACTGTAACCTCAAACTTCTGGCACCCGGCGATCTTCCTATTTCAGCCTCCCAAGTAGTGGAGATTACAGGTGCATGCCTCCTAGCCTGGCCAATTTTTTTCATTCTTTTTAGAGATGGGGTCTTGCTCTGTTGCCCAGGTGGACAATGTTGTCTTTGAACCATTCACTTACTATGCCCATAACATCATATACAATATTCCAGAAATATAAGCTTGTCAAGCAATATTGAACTAAATAAAGAAAGAGAATGTGGAAGGAAAGAAGAGAAGTAGAAGGGAAAGGGGGAAAGAAGGAAGATAATAAGAAAGGGGGAGATTGATACAGTTTTCAGATAATGTGCAACTTGCAATATGGAATTTCACTAACTTACTTAAATTGATGCGATAATATTTGAGGCACTTCTAATAATTCATTCCATTAAACTTGTCTATATTGTCTACGTCACTTCTTAGTTGCAAGAACTCTTCAAATTTCTCTTCTTTACATTAGTCTTTTAAAAACATTAATTCTGTATCTCAGAGCAGTTTCAGAGGCATCATTACTTTGTTTCATCATTCATTAGCGAGTTCATTGACTATTGTCATTCTCTTTGAATCATTTATTATTATAACAACATCCTTGTTATTCTGATTGCAAATATTGGCATGTTTCTTGTCATTTCTTTTTCTTCAGGACTCTGATTTACACATCCGTATTTTATGAACCATATTTCATGTATGCCAGATGAATTTTGCTTAGATTGTCCTTAGTTACGATATCCTAGGGTGGCCCAAACTAGGTGAGCTCTTCTTAATTTTAAAAGTATAGTTCCTTTGAATTTCTTTAAAATTTAAGTGTTTTATAATTTAAATATAATGACATATTTATGACAGAATTTAACTATAGAATCCTTGTCACATCATATGTGTTTTCTTCTCCCAGTTAGTAAGAGTGTTCATCCAGTGGAACAAAGACTACTCAGCCCATTGGCAATTTTCCATAGCATCTTGCAAAACACCATTGTCCTAAATTTAGTAAATTAGCTTTTAAACACGTTTCATAAATATCTCATAAGCACTAATTTTAAACATGAAAATCAGTTTCTGAAATGAGATTCTGAAAATTTTGCTTAGATCCGACATGGCACATGCCACTGCTTAATACTTGTCGTAATCTAGGAATAACCATGATGATCACTGAAACAACCATGGACACTTGGTTTATTTTCTGACAACTCAGGATAAATTTCAAATGACCTTGATTTCTTTTGGCTTCTAAACAAGACTTAGAAGAGTCACTTACAACTTACAAATTAGAGTCACTTACAACTCTCAAAGAGTTTCTCTGGCTGAAGATGCTGCATTATTAGCAATGAAATATGTGAGCTGATAAATGCCCAAATTTGTGCTTAGTTCACTAAAATGTGATTCTCGCTCTTGTCATTCTTTTATTAACATGAGGAGGTGTGGATACATTTCTGCTTCCAGCAATATTTGAAAGAATCCATTTTTTTCCAAATTGTGCCTGTAACTTAGGGTGCTCTGTTCAGTAAGAATTAGGAAGTTCTCTTGAACTTCAAGGGGGACTATCTATATGAATTATTTAGAATTCTACATGGGATGTTTGTCTATTCTAATACATTTATTTATCTATTCAATAACTATTCTAGTAGGGATTCATGGACATTTATTTTATGTTTGAAGTATTATCCAGTACTGCTTTATTTATTGTGTTGTTCAAATCATTCCAGCTTTGGCCTTTGGGAGTATTGTTGCTACCCCTTCTGCCTTTTTGACATGCCTTATACCTTCATTATTGTTTTGGTTTTTAACGCTGTTTTGCTTTCTGCCTCTACAAGACACTCCAATATCATTTTGTATTATATATTAGAACCTTAGTCCTAGAACCAACCATTTCTCCAAGAACTTGGTTACACTTATTGGAGTAGGATTTTAAAAACAAGATCTTGGAGCTGGGTATTTTCTTTGTTACTGGGGTGATGTTGCTCCTAGGCTATGCTGACAGAGCAAGTACATAGGTGTTACAAACACAAATATATATACATATACATATATACACCTGCACACACATACATTTATATACACCTAGAAATATCCTAAATATATATGTATTTATATCTATATTAAGCACATGTATGGCCAAGAAAAAACTTCCCCTTCACCCTCTGATGATTCTCTGAAAATTAACTGACAGACAATAGATTAATAAGAGAAAATGTTACTGAAAGTTTGGTACTTGTCCCCGAGGCTGAATCAGTGAGAACAAAGAATGAGGACAAGTGGTTTGAGGAAAATGAAAGAGAAGTTTATTAATTTGCCATCATATGAGCAAGGCAACAGACTAGCATCTCAGAAGATTGCCATCCTGCCTTTAAGCAGAAATACAGGGTGGGGGTTTCGGTGTTTGAGCTTGGGTCTATGTGACCAGCGTCACGTCGTGGCTTTGGGCTGTTGTTCAACCACAGTTGGTAGTTTTGGTGGTCCTTATCTCTGGTGAGGGTGATCTCATTGCCTTCTGGACAGTTCTTCTGTTGAGCTATCTCCTGTGGTTTGAGGTACTAGAAAACAAATTCTAAATATCATTTTTCTGCCCCTTTGATTACTGGACTCAGGCAGGAATACAGATTTTAATTCCCAAAAATGGTAGGGTTTTAAGGAGAAAAATCATAAAATATTTTTCCCTTTTTCAGACCTTTAGCTCTGTTACAAAAAAGCATACAAATTGATTAATATTTGGGGGAAAATCACTGTCCCAGTTGGGTACAGAAGGTTATAAACCCTTTTTCACAGGAGAGGGAGAAGATGGGGAATTTAGACAACTCTTTGGAGGGAAAGTAAATGATTTTCAGGGAGAGAGAGACACAAATTAACTTGTCAATGATTCTCTTTGGGGTTTGAATGAGCCCCAGATGCAGGCAGCACTGGTCGATCTAGGTGAGGCTGCATTCTTTAGCCTTCTTTTATGCAGTAGATTTGAGACAGCAGAGGGGATAGAAGGCAATTGCTCTTCTTTTGTCAAGAAGCTTTCTTGGTCAGATAAGGAAATTCCAGAGTGAGTCCTTCTTGTCCTTGAGGGAGGGTGAACTAGACAGGATTAGAGGGACCTTGATTCTGAGACTTATTTATGAAGCCTTTCAATTTTCAAAGCCATTCAGCATGCCCAAGCACTGTATCTGGGGAATCCTGTCTCCAGCTCTAAGGCGTTACCTTACCGTATGCTCATTCTGTCCTTCTCTCCTCTCGTTTGTGAGCTGCCACTCCATCAGTGAGAAACCAGGCTCCTGCCATGTAACATCTATTTTCTTAATTGTTTAATCCAAGAATGCATATTTTGTGGTTTCAGTTGTTAACTTATAACCCTGAGGGAAACAGCATTATCAACCAGAGCACAGTGCCTGTGCACAGTGTCTGTGGCTTTGCGGACTCCACTCATTTTCAGAGTCACTTTTGCTCTCACTCACTTCAGTGAGCTTATTTCATGCATTTTCCTTTAGTTAGATTCTTTTGTCACAGTGAGTATTTTATGCTGAGATCCCCTGACCTCCTATATGACTTAAATTTTTTTCTTACATTAAGGTTGATTCTTTGTTTTATAAAGAATTTTCACGAAGATACAGTGTCAGGAATTATTTCATTATTTTTAAATATTCCTGTGTTCCCTTTCCCCACAGTCCAAACTTGGACAAACAGCTATCTATGTCTTCATTGTCTTTTGAGTTTTTCCTTTCCCATGAATTGGTAAAAATGTAATCATACAGTATGTAAGCCTTCCAGCCTGGCTTTTTCATTTAGAAATATGCCTTTAAAATTGTTCTATGTCTTCATGGTTAAACATTCCTTTTTTATTATTGAATATTATTCAGTTATATGAATGTACCACAGTATATCCTCTCATCTATTGAAAGACATATTTGTTGTATCTACTTTTTGGCAATTATGAATAAGGCAGCTATGCAATGTTATATTTGGGTTTTGTGTGGACATAAGTTTTTTAATCAGTTAGGTAAATTAGAGTAATTACTAGGTCACATAATAAAATTATGATTAGCTCTGTATAATACTTTCAAACTGCCTTACAAACTGTACCATTTTGCATTTCCACCAGAAATGAATAAAAATTTCTGTTACTCTACACTTTTGCCAGAATTTTATTATGTCAGTGTTTTAGATATTAGTCATTTTAATAGTTGTGTACTGGTATCTTGTTGTATTCATTTGCATTTCCCCAAAGGCATATGACATTGAGAAAATGTCCATATGTTCATTTGCTATCTGTATAGCTTCTGTGACAAAGTGTCTATTCATTCCTTTTATCCATTGTTTATTGGGTTTTCTGCTTTCCTATTGTTAATTTTTAAGAATTCATTGTATATTTTAGATACAAATCACTTATCATATGTATGTTTTAAAAATATTTTCTCCAAATCTCTTTTAATTCCCTTACTCATGTCTTTCACATAACAAACCATTTTAATTTTGATAAATCCAACCTATCATTTTTTTTCTTTAGTTGATCATGTTTTGGTTGTTGAATCTAAATCACATCACCCACCCCAAAGTCATATGCATTTTCTGGTATTATTTCTTCTGGATATTTTATAGTTTTTACCTTTACATTTAGTTCTATGGTTCATTTTGAAATAATATTGGAGAAAGCTATAAATTCTGGATCTAGGTTCTTTTTTTTTGCATATGGTTGCATATGATCATCCAATTTTTCTAGCAACATCTGTTTCATATAATATCTCTACTGAATTGCCTTTGCTCCTTTGAAAAATGACTGTTGACTACTTTTTGCTGGTTGATTCCTGGGATCTCCATAGTATCCCATTTATCTATTTGTCTATATTTTCACCAATATCACACTCTCCTTATTATTGTAGGTTTGTAATAATTCATAAAGTCAGGTAGTGGTAGTCCTCTACCTTTCTTTTTTTCCTTTAGTATTGTGTTGGTTATTCTTTGTCCTTTGTCCTACATAAATTTTAGAAATAATTTGTAAATATCTAGAAAAATACATTATGGGATGATGAACGAATAATTTGTAAATATCTAGAAAAATACATTATGGGATGATGAACGATGGAGACCCAGAGAGTTGGGAGGTGGGATGGAGGTAGATGATGGGAAGTTGCTTGGGGGGTGCAGTGGGCATTGCTGCAGTGATGGGTGCATGGAAGGCCCTGACTGATCCAATGCAGTAGATCAACATGGCAAAATTGCACCTGTACCCCACAGATATACAAATAAAAAATTATACCCCTTATACCCCAATTATATCTCTTATATTGTTATTTGGTACCCTAATAAAGAAGCATGTCTATTTCTTT
Organism: Lemur catta; assembly: GCF_020740605.2. Classification (NCBI taxonomy): domain Eukaryota; kingdom Metazoa; phylum Chordata; class Mammalia; order Primates; family Lemuridae; genus Lemur; species Lemur catta. The sequence continues at coordinate 95,777,280 of NC_059138.1, read as the reverse complement.
TAAAAATAAACTACATGAAAATAAAATATAAATTATTTCATAGATTGCTTTAAAATTACATTTATTATTTGGGGGAAAATTGATATCTGATCAATATTAAGTTTTCCAATTCATGAATATGGATTATCTCTTAATTTAGTGATCTTCTCTGATTTCTTTCATCAGTGCTTTTAATTTTACACATAGAGATCTATAAACTGTTAAATTTATATCTAAGTATATTTTGGTACTATTGTAATTTTTTTCAAAATTTCAACTTCTAATTGCTCATTGATAAAATATTATAAAACAATTGACTTTTGTATATTGACCCTGTGACTTTGTTATAGTCACTTATTAATTCCAGAATATTTTTTTGTAGGTTCTTTGTGTGAGTGTGTATATGTTTACAAAAGCAATTTATGTCTTCTGCAAATAAAGACAGTTTTACATCTTTCCTTCTAAAAGGATAGGGATAATAAACTACAAGTGATAAAAAATTCATAGTTCTTCAGAGAAAAGTAAAAAAAAATAATAAATTTCTAAAAATTCTTTATTTGATGTTGAAACCATCCTAATGAAAAGCAAATGACAAAAAATAAATACAAAATAAAAACAAGAGGTAGACTTTAAATAGAAACACAGCTAACAAGGGCTGGCTCGCCCCTTTTCCCACCCTTCCAGTTGCCTAAGGCTTGCCCTTTAGCCCCCGTCCTCAGAGCTGCTCACTGCGGGAAAGCCGTAGACCCTGTCACAGGCACTGACTTCCCTTGCTTCTATAACTTTAGGAAACCTCACGTTTGCACGTGGGAGGTTTTCCAGATCCAAGATTCCCATGGGTCTGCCGAGACCAGACAGTCTGAGGACCCCTCTGAAGAATGTGCACCCCCCACGCTCCAATCAGGGACCTCAGCCCGTTACCCACCAACATTCCCCTAAACACACGACTGCAAGACCCTCGGGGAAGCAGACTTGAGATTTCCCTCCTTCCTCCTCCAATTATTAAATTCTTCTGTGCTGTAACACCCACTTTTTCAGTGTATTGGTCCGTTACCACACAACAGACCTAAAACTGGTGGGCCTGTAACAAAGTCTGAAATTTGATTTATTGCATAATAAAGACTGAGAATTCCCTCTAATTAATAAAGTCAAGTCTGGCTGATTACCAAATATGATGCTGAACTTAAAGATGAAATAATGCAAAAGAGATATTCTTTGCCACACCTAGCTAACAGTTTTAATTAGGAAAAGGGGATTGGATGTTAATATCAGAATAAAAATTAACAAGAAGTATTATTCATTCCAAATATATATTATGCTTCAGATATATGTAGAATAAATTGTCATTTGTTTTCAAACCATGTGTGTGTCTCAAATGGTTGTCCCTCTTCCTCCTCTTCCTCCTCCTCTTCTTAGTATTCTGCAGTTTTAAAATAAGGATTAAAATATCTCTAGGTATTATTCATCTAAGTAGATATCTAGAACAGTGGAATCTAGTGGAAAATTTCAGTCACAATTTTGTGTTTCAAGGTGGTTGATCTAACAAACATCATCCCTATAGAATACAGTTTTATTGAAGTGTATTTCTTACAGAGTGTACCTAAAGACTCAAGGGTGCATAGTAGGAACTCAATAAATGCATTAAATAATAATTTAATAATTATTTTCAATGATTTTTTAATTAAACTAAAAAATATATTTCTACCTTTAAGGGTCAAATTTTAATGCAATTTAAGATTTCACTGCTTCTTCGGGGCTTTCTTTTTTTTTTAATTGTAATAAAACACACATAAGATAACATTTGCCATCTTAACCACTTTTATGTTTACAGTTCATTAATGGGAAGTATAATCATATTGTTGTACAACCAATCTCCAAAAAATTTACATCTTGTGAAACTGAAATTATATACCCATGGCACAAATTCCCATTTCCCCTCCCTCATCGCTGGCCACCACCATTCCGCTTACTGCTTCTGTGAGTCTGACTACTCTGCCCAGCTCATGTAGTATGTGCCTCCCTGTGACTTATTCCACTTAGTACAATGTCCTCAAGTTTCAAACAGGTTGCAGCATGTGTCAGAATTTCCTTCCTTTTCAAGGCTGATAACTATCACTATAGATAGGTATAGATATAGCTAGATATAGATATGCCTTATTTAACTTATTCATTCATCATTGGCCAGTTGAGTTGAGTCCACTATTTGGCTATTGTGAATAGCATTGTTATGAACATGGGTGTACGAACATTTCTTCAAGACCTTGCCTTCAATTTTTGGATACACATTCATAGGTTGAATTGATGGATCATGTAGTAACTCTATTTTCCAGTTGTTGAGGAACAGTCATACTGTTCTTCAAAGTGGCTGCACTATTTGAAATTCTCACAAAGAGTGCACAAAGGTCTCTAGGAGAAGATGCTTGCATTATTATAAACACACTGTGTTAGCTGATAATTGCCCAAACTATTAATATATACTCGGCCCATTAAAATGTTTTTGTTGCCATTCCAGGTTCAACGGACATAAGCAAGAACAGATTTCTGCTTCCACTATTTTTCTGCTTCTGATATTTTTGTATTCTGCTTCCAACACTTGTTATTTTCTGCTTTTAATTTTTTTAATATGTAGTAGCCTCCTAATGAGTGTGACATTATATTGCAATGTGGTTTTGATTTGTATTTCCCTAATGGTGAGTGATTTTCAGCATCTTTTCAAATGTTTGTTGGTCATTTGTATTTTTTTGGAGAAATGCCTACCCAAATCATTGGTCCATTTTTTAATCAGGCTATATGTTTTATTCTTGTTGAGTTGTAGAAGTTTTAAAAATATTCTGCATATTAACCCTCTATCAGATACATGACTTGAATATATCTGCTCTAATTTTGTAGGTTAACTTTTCACTGTTATTTGTGTCATTTAATGCACAGTTTTTAATTTTTGTGTAATCCAACTTATTTATTTATACTTTTTTTTGCCTCTGCTTTTGTTGTCATATCAAAAATCTCATTGCCAAATCCAATGTGATATTTTTCTCTTATGTTTTCTTCTAAGAGTTTGATAAACTTAGGTCTCATGTTTAAGCTTTTTATCCATTTTTAATTTGTAAGTGTACATTGTATAAGATAAAGGTCTAGCAATTCTTTTGTATGTGGTTATCCAATTTTGCCAGAACCCTTTGTTAGAAAGACTGTCCTTACACATTGAATGGTCTTCACATCCTTATTAAAAATCACGTCAATATACATGAGAGGGTTTATTTCTGGAGTTTATTTCTTGGCTTTCTTTTCTGTTATACTGATCTTTATTTCTATCTTTATTAGTGTAGAGAAACATAACTGATTTTTGACTACTGATTTTGTATCATGCAACTTTGCTGAGTTCATTCACTGGTCGTTATTATTTTTTTTATTTTGTGTGGGAACATTTAGGATGTTCTACATATAAGTTAATGTCATCTGCAAATGGAGATAATTCTACTTCTTTCTTTCCTATTTGGATAAGTTTTATTTCCTTTCTCATCTAATTGCTCTGGCTAAGATTTCCAGCTCTGTATTGACGAAAGGTGGCAAAGGCAGGCATTTTTTCCTGTTTCTGCTATTAGAGGAAAAGCTTTCAGTCTTCACCACTGATAATTATGTAACTGTGGGCTGGTCATGTATGGCCTTTATTATGTCCAGGGAGTTTCCTTCTATTCCTAGTTTGTTGAGTGGTTTTATCATTAAAGGGTGTTGAATTGTGTCAAATGTTTTTTTTTCTGATCAATTGAGCTGATCATGTACTTTTTAATAGAATGTTGTTCATTCTGTTAATGTTGTGTGTTACATTGGTTGATTTTCATATGTGGAAGTATCCTCACATTCCAGGAAGAAATCACACTTGGTTATAACATACAGTCCTTTTAATGAGTTGTTGAATTCTGTTTGCTACTGCCTTGCATATACTGATATGTAAGATATTTATGCATAATCAGGGATATTTCTTCATTTGTACTATAAAGATTTAATTCTCTAGAGCCTAAAAAATGAAAAACATCCATTTATTTTATTAGTATTTCACCTATTTTAAAAAGATAAAAATTAGAAAATAAGATGGTCAAAATTCTACCTAATACTCAACCTTGCATTGTTTATAGCTAACTGAAAAAATATGTCAAAAATTGATGGCTTACTACTGAAGGTTAGCAACACTGCTACCACCTTCCTTCCCAAGGTAGCCCCAAATTCCTATGATGTCCAAAACCTACACTTACCTCATAGTTACTTAGTTCTGTCTCCTGGGTATGCTTTGCATATTTCTATCCCCATGTTTTTGCTTTTTTCCCCCTGGTTATGTGACCTCCTCCTTCTTTCCCACTCTCCTCTGATCCCAGGAAGCACCAATCCCTCTTAGGCAGGACTGCTTTGTATTCTTTCCAAATCCCAGTATTTGCCAGGGATAAAGAACTTACCACATAACTATGTAGCCAATTTCAATACAATTTTTCTTTTTGATTGAAAAAAATGTAGCTTTTCCATAATTTCTGTTTCTGGAATTTAAAAAAATTAATCTCTTTCTTTATAAAAGAGACCTTCAAAAATTAGGAATGTTATTATAAATGTTTTAAGTTACAATTTTCCACATTAATTTATCCTTATGACATGATTTATAGACTCTTCCATACCCGGTCACCAGCTCCTTGATGTGCTATAATTATGTTCATCTGGTATAATAAAGTAGTATGGACCTTTCTGATGATGTGATTAAATAGAGAAATATATCAAGTTCATGGACGGGGAAAACTTGATACTGTAAAAATGTCAAATTCATTCATATTTTTGTAAAATCTTGATAAAATTATAATCTCAATGTAAAATTCTAAAATTAATAAGGAAGAACAACTACACAAGAAAAGCACAATGACATTTTAAAAGGATGAGAGAATGTATGGAACCAAATATTGCTAAAATATCATAATTAAGATAATTCTTATGGCTGAGAAATAGACATAGTTAAATTGTATATGTTTATATGTAATATTATGTATATATTGTCATATATCAATATGATTAAAAGGTATTTTAAGTCAGTGGTAAAAAGAAACATTCCCCCATATACAGTGTTAAAACATTGCTCATTTGAAAAATAAATAGAATATGATTCATAACTCATCCCTTTCAGATAAATAAATTTCAGAAGACATAAAAATCTAAATATGAAAAGGAAACCGTCCAAAAAAAGTATAATTACAGAAGGTCAGCCCAGCTGTGTCCTTGCCCCAGCGACTTATCAAGTGTTCATGGACTTTTCTACTGCAGTTAAACTCTCCTCTCCTGCTGGAATATTACCCTCATTATCTACATGCATCTCAGATTATACATGTTTAATGCCCTCCCTTGAATCTTCCATCCCTTTGTCTGTTATCCCCTCATTCTCTTCTCCCACTAGAGCACAACATTTGCAAAAGTCTTCTATATCCTTGCCTTCAATTCCTCAGCATCCATCTACTCTTCAATTCATTTCAATCATCTTTCATTCCATTTACTGCCTGGAATCTATTCTCTGTATGTAGGTTATCATTGCCCTGCAGTCTGCCAAAGACTTTGTCCAAGACACTGTCCTAAATGTAACCGGTTTCTAAGCAACATCGGCCTGGGTGCCCCCCCATCACGCTCTTTGCTACCTGTCTGTGACCCCACATTTGACTAGTCTTCCCCCACAGTCTGGGTGTTGTGCCTCCTTCCTTAGAACTTTATACTTGACATGCCCCTCAAACTTTTTTTTTTTTTTACTTTCTATTCTTTGCTTTCACAGATGAAAATGACAAAGGAGAATGATTATATGATTATATGTTATGCTAAAGCAGCTGCAGTATATACCAACTATCCCAAGGTACCACTGAGTGAAATTTAGCTATTTAAGAACATGCTCAGTACTGAAAATGTTATCAATGTCCAAGCATAACTGCTGTGTACCTGTGGAAATATGCCATATCTATTAATGTCATTGTTAAAATACTTATGAACTGACAAGCATTGTAATATAGTGCTTTTTGCATTTAGGAATGAACTGTAAAATTCTTCTTTCATTACTACTTTATAATATTTGCTCTGTTATTGTTTTGTGTTCTTTGAGTAAGGCATCATGCTCTCCCTAAATATGCTAGAATTTTAAAACATACTCCATGAGCATACTACTTTACTTCTATAATTTACTGCTGGTAGCTTAGTTCCTTACCTATATGTCTAAATGTATAAATTACTCATTTTAATGCTGTATTAATCCAGCTTAATAATAGCCAGACATTTTCCATACGAAACACTCAGGATTCTGAAGGTTAGTCTCAATTTATCACCTTTTTCCTTGTGTATGTCCATATGATTCCAGTGATGTTAAATATTTTCAAATCGGTTGATCTTACACAATTTCCCTCCAATAATCTCTTAAATACAGGTTTTGTGGAGTAGTAGGCTGTAACACAATTTTATCAGAGAGCTTGATCCCACCATCTCTACTAACTTTGTTAATTGTATCCTTCCTAGAATCCCAGAAGAGGGAGAGAAGTGTGGTAATCCAAACCACCCTTTCTCCATATAAATTAAAGGACATGCCCCCTCAAATTTTATTCTCAGTTATTTTATCTTCTTTGCATACACTTTCTTCTGAGATGATTTCATTCAGTCTCATAGTTTTCAGTATCACTTATACACCTCAGGCTTCCTACTTGAAACTTGGGAACTAATTGTTTCTTAGGCATCTCCAACTTAACATAACTCTCCCTTCCATTCCGCAGGTACACTTCCCAGTGCTTCCTACCTGCACACCTGAATGTGCCGTCCACCTGTTAACTCAGGCTCCAAAGTCACTCAGGATTCTTTCTTTTCCTCTCATTTTAAATCCCAACCTGACAATTGATTCTATTTATTGTGCCAAATAAAAAACTCTTAAATCTAGCTCCTCTTACAATTTTTACAGTTAAAACCTAGTCTCAGCCACCAACTCTCTCCTGCAGTACTCCAAGAAGGAAAAGCAAAACAGCTCTGAAAGAAGGAAAATAAGCAAAACACCGTCATTAAAAACATTTACTGTGCAGCCAGGTGCCTGGATTTGAATACAGATGTTACCTGTGTGTTAGGTAACTGGCATTCATATTCTTCTTATCTTCTTTGTGCCTGTACCTCTGTGACTCTGTTTCTTCATTCATAACATGGGCATAGTGATAGTGCCTACTTCATTGCATTATTTTTGATATTAAATGTGTTAGTATACATAAAGTGCACAAAACAATATTTATAATATGTAATACATGATTTTGAGCTATATGAATAAAGCAAAATTCTCTAAATGCTGCCACTTCAAAAATAACATTCCTAGATCACAAAAGATCAATAAACCAAGTTAAACAGTAAATTAATAAGAATAAAAATATAGAATATCAGTAATTATTATAAAGATGTAATATTTGAGAGATCGCAATATTGAAGCAAAAACAGAAAAAGGAATTCAACTATAATCTAGACTCAGACACTGGCATAGAGAGATGCCTGATTTATTTAAAAAAAAAATGAAAGAATCTGTTAGTTGCCTAGACTTTTCTTAGGGAGACTGAGCAATATAGTACAAAAGCCCTGACAAATTTCTAAATGTCTGGCCAGGAAAGTAGGCAAATAAAATTGTATCAGCTAGAAAGGGATGTGTGAGTGCAGAAATAAGTCCTTCCTCAAAACAGCAATGGAAATGGATGATCTTTAAAAAAAATGATACTGAATCAATGAATGTTCATATTGAAAGAGTATCTTCGTTACTAACCCACAACATACACGAAAATCAGTTTCAGATGTGTTGTATACCTGAATAAAAGAGGTAAAAAGAGACCATTTTTGGAAGACAACAAAGGGAAATATATTAGTGCCAGTGAAGGAGATAAAGACTTCTTAACTGGTTGCAAAATTACTAACCATGAAGAAAAATAATGATAATTAAAATCAAGAAATTACATTTATTATAAAAAGCATAAAATTGAAAAGCAAGCTGCAGAGTGAAGTGGGAGTGAACATTTGCATATATAAAATTTACAAAGAGTTCATATTGATAATATATAAAAAATTCAAATAAACCAGTAAAAAAAAAAGACAAATGAATAACAATGAATGAAATACTTAAACATGTATTTTAAAAAAGAGGATAGCCAGACTGACAAAAAAAAAAGAAAAGATGTTCAATATTATTAGATATCAGGGAAATTCAATTATAATGTAATGTGAAATCTCTATACATTATCCAGAGCGAAGAAAATGAAAGAACAGGAAATACTAAATGTTTGGTGAATATAGTCGTGTCTATCATAGCTGAATAGATTCCTTCCTATGATCCAGTACTTTCTCTCTCAGCATATATTGGTGCACTAAGAGATGTGTAATGGAATGTTCAAAACTGCCTTATTTGCATCAGTTAAACACTGGGAACAAAATAATGACCATTTATTAAAATAATAGATAAATGAAAAATAGGCTTCCTATAATGAACTAGTTTACAGCAATAAGAATAATTTAAATACTTCTATAGGGGTCAATGCCTCAAATATAATTATGAAGAAAAGAATTAAGTCAAAGAATACATGTGTATGTGATAATTTCATTTGTATATCATACCTATACAAACAAGAAAAATAAAGCAAGACAGTTACCCTTGGGAGGATGAGTTGTTATTAGAGAATTCTGGGGTGCTGTAACATATTAATATTTCTTTTTGAAAGAGTTGGATATATGATACTTTTTTAGTGTCACATTATCAAGCTCTACAGTTAACAATTTGCCCATCCAGAACAAAGCGAATTTAAAAAGTAAAGAGAATATTTTTTTTCTCCCATTCTGTAGGTTATCTGTTCTTGTGATAGTTTCCTTGGATGTGCAGAAGCTTTTTAATTTGATCAGGTCCCATTTATCTATTTTTGTTGTTGCTGTGATTGCCTTTGGGGTCTTCTTCACAAATTCCTTGTGTAAGTCAATGTCTATTAGAGTTTTTCCGACATTTTCTTCTAGAATTCTTATAGTTTCACCCCTTAGTTAGGTTTAAGTCTGTTACCCACCGTGAGTTGATTTTTGTGAGAGGTGAGAGGTGCGGATCCTGTTTCAGTCTTCTACATGTGGCTCTCCAAATAAATGGAAAATAAATGACTGAAGACAATTGGCCAGAAAATTTCTGAATGTCTAGGCTGGAAAGTAAGTAAATAAATGAAATTGTATCAGCTAGAGAGAGACATGATTATAGAAATAAGTTCTCTATTTTTGGATTCATTTTATAAGGCATATATTACAAATGTTTGTGTATAAATCATTCAACCATTCAATAAATTCAAAAGCTAATGGTGCAAGAAAATGATGGAATAATAGAATAAAGTCTTAGAAATACAAGAAAGTTTAATATCCAAAGATTGGCCATTAAAAGAAGGATGAACATTTTATCTGTTGATAAAAGGGAAGAGGAGACTATATATAATTAATATAAATTAATATAAATGTGGTATACTAATAGGGAATTTTTAATGAAATAAAATTTGACATATAAAGACTTTGGTGTAAATTAACTTTGTCTCGAAACTCATTTAAATAGAGCTATTCCTGAGGTTTATAATTGTGTTTTTCAACATGATTTCACACATGGGAGGTGGTCTAAGTGCTGTAGCTTTCAAAAAGAGCACAAAACTGACCCATTCATGAATGAATTATTCATTAATATATGGTATCTCTTGGTGGCAGTACATTCCCACTTGCTTATTTTTTTCTTTTATCCAAGGAATGAGCTGTAGAACAGTGGCATTTTCTTCAAATAAGCTCTGCCCTTCACTTACTTCCAGGGTTCTTGCCTTCTTTTTCTAAATTCCAGCTTGAAACAATTACAGGTTTCTCTGGCATAATTAGGCCACCTGTCAGTTGCCTAATTTGATAGGTAGATTATTTTGTCATTCTCTCTTTTATGAGATACACTGATAAATTCCCTTCTGACCATTCTAGAAGTTCCTTTATTATTTTAAATCATTATCTCATCCATATTTATCACTTTTCTGCCAAATTTCATTTTTTTTTAAACTAAAGTTCACTCTTAAAAGCCTGGGTTGTCAGTCAGCTGAACTTTTGAGCTAGAAGGTATATTTAAGTTTTGCCAAACTTGATTTTAAACATTACATTGACACCTTTGTCAAAATCCCTATTGCAATTTGTCTAGTACTTTCTTGGTAAAGTTGAAATTTAATCTTCCTAATTAATCCCTACCTACACAGCATCTACTACTATCCACACCCAGAAAATAATGTTTTACATTGATTTATTTATTAACATTAACATGAGAAAGTTCTTTTTATTTTTCATAATAGCTTTACAATTATTTGGAAAACAACATTCCAGAGATTTGGACTGAGTCTTCTGCATCCTCTGCTAAGGATCCTGTATCCCATTGCCCCGTGTTTCGGTGTTATCATATTTCATAACCCCCACCTTCCTCACACCTGCAGAACAGCTCCTGGGCAGTCAGTTTGTATCGTTTCTGTTGAAACGTGACCTGTTGACCTGTATGAATTTCCAACTGAGCAGCGTGATTAAGGAGAATTAAGTGTGTGAACTGCAAGGAAAGCAGAGCATGTGACTTGACTCAGAAAGAACCTAAAAAGAACTTGAAATTCAGGGGAAAAAAATTCAGGTATTTTAGGGAAAATGGTAAAATTATAAAACTTTCCACCGCTATTTTCACAAGCGACAAATGACCCTCCCCCCTCAGAGTGATGACATCTCAGGCTCAGTTGGGGGCAGAAAGAGGAACAGAAAGCCCTGTCTTGATGACTGTACGTAGGACACACCTTTAGCATCGCATGACTCATTTTCCCTCCTTTCCTTCACCCTTTTTCTTCTCTGTTGTCCACTCCTTTGTTTCAGTCTCTGGGCAGTGTGTAGTATTTTCTTCCATATTTGCATATATCCTTCCTTTTGCGATCAGAGTAATAGTCCCAGTTGTAATATGTGTGAACGTTCACTCCAAAGGGATTTTGTGACAGACAGCCTTTTTGACTTAAATGATTCTCTCTGAAATGGATTAGCAGGGACAGGGACAAAACATTATGTTAAGTGAAATGAACCAAGCACAGAAAGACAAATCTGGCATGATGTCACTCATTGTGGGAGCTAAAAATTAAAACAGTTGATCTCATGGAGATAGAGAGTAGAATGATGATAATCAGAAGCTGAGAAGGGCAGGGGGCAGGGGGATGAAGTGGGATGGTTAGTGGGTGCAAAAACATAGTTGGATGGTTACATAGATGGACAATATTTGATAGTACAACTAAGTGACTATAGTCAACAATAAGTTAGGGTATCCTTTAAAATAACTAAAAGAGTGGAATTGGAATGTTCCTAACACAAAGAAATGATAAACGTTTAAAGTGATAGATACCAAATTACCCTGATTTGATTATTACATTGTACGCCTGTATCAAAATTACATGCACCCCACAAATATATACAACTATTTATAACCATAACAATTAAAAATAAAAAAGAATTAAAAAAACAAAAACAAAATCCTGTTGATCTGAGGTTGATACTGATTTAAAAAAAAGAAGTTCTATAATTTGGCCTTGAAGAGGAGCTGGGTGAAATAATACAAATTGGTTTGTAGAATAAGCACAGTCAGGAAAAATCTCATACTTCAAGGATTACTCCTAAATTAAGCAATAAAGAATTAAATTTAAATCCCTACTCACAGGTTTTGTGTCATTTTGAATGACCTTTGATCTGAAATCATTTCTTATTCCCATTCTAAATGGAGAAATGGACAAGTAATGTGACTGACTTGTTTTAGATGTATGGCGGTTAGATGAAGAGCTGATGGAGAACATATGAGCTACCGTCAATTGTTTTGCAACTGCGCTGAGTGAGTCATCAGCAGCTTTCCACCCACCATTATGCTCAGGACTCTGCGGCAATGAAGACAGGACTCAGCTTCCTCGTAGATTTATTTGATTTCCTGTTGATCTGAATAAAAGCAATTTCTGAGGCATAAAAGAGAAAAAAATGCATATTACTTTACTTTTTATTTAGAATAGTAATCATATATCATGATAAAAACATCCTCCTAGGTCCATCGTATACATATTTTAATTACTTTTTCATGCAAATTTAAAGTGTTTAAGCTGTTTCCAGCAAGTTCTATGAACACATAAAGTTTATACTTTAAAAGATTTTACATAATTTTTGAACAAGAAATAACTAAATTAAAATTATATAATCAATGTTGACATTAAGGATTAAAAATATATTACTTAATTGGAAACTGGCTAAATATGCTAATTAAGCTGAATTATTAAGCAAATTGAAATATATCTGGACTTCAAAAGTGTTTGGGCATAAAAATATTTTCTAAGCTTTTCATTTATAATTTAAGTGTTAAGTTAACCTAATTAATAATTTATAATTTTGTATGTAATTCCAGAAAAAGGAAAAAAGATAAAAAAGTTTAGTTTTATTTTTCCTCTATATCTATATATACACACACACACATGTACCTGTATCTATATCTATACCTAGGTATATACACACATACACACACATAAATATATAAGTATATACATGATAAGTATATATACTACATATGATATACATAGATTAGTATACCCTTATAATATGAATATATAAATATTATATATATTGCCATATATAATACATATAAGATATTTTCTACCTGATGCTTATATAGCATTATATTTGTAACAGTTCTCAGAAGTGAAAGTCGACAAATTAGTAAAAACTTGAAAATATATAGCAATGATTTAAATTTCAGAATAAAGGTATTTTTTTCAAATTTGTGAGCCAGATGAAAAACTGAAAATATTTTTGAAATTCACATTTTAATTTGAAAACTCAGTAAGATTTTCTGATGGGTGATTTTTTTAAATTTATGTTAAAAATTTACTAATCTGCTTTACTTAACTTTTTGGTTTTTTTTTTTTTTTTTTTTTTTTTTTTTTTTTTTTTTTTTTTTTTTTTTTTTTTTTATATATATTTTTTTTATTTCAGCTCATCATGGGGGTACATAAGTTTAGGTTATATACATTTTCCATGTCCCACCCATCCCCCCGAGTCAGAGTCCCAAGCGCATCCGTTCTCATTCTCCCGACAGTGCACCTGGCACTCATCATGTAGTCATACATACCTCCATCCCCTCCCCCCCCCCACCTCCCCGGGTCTGCACCTTCAAGCATGACCATTCCCCAGAGGGTGTGCAACGCACTCATCATGTAGGCATACACCCATCCCCTCCCCCCACCCCCCATCCCAGTCTGATATCCAATTGGTATCCTTCCCTGATGTACATTTAGGTGATGATCAGGGAAACCAGTTTTCTGGTGAGTACATGTGATGCTTGTTTTTCCATTCTTTGGATACTTCACTTAGTATAATGGGTTCCAGCTCTCTCCAGGAGAACCAAAGAGATGTCGTATCATTGTTATTTCTTATAGCTGAGTAGTACTCCATGGTATACATATACCACAGTTTACTAATCCATTCGTGGATTGATGGGCACTTGGGTTGTTTCCACATCCTTGCGATTGTAAATTGTGCTGCTATAAACATTCGGGTACAGGTGTTTTTGTTAAAGAATGACTTTTGTTCTTCTGGGTATATGCCCAATAATGGGATTGCTGGATCAAATGGTAGGTCTACTTGAATCTGTTTAAGGTATCTCCATATTGCTTTCCATAGGGGTTGCACTAGTTTGCATTCCCACCAGCAGTGTATGAGTGTTCCTGTCTCTCCGCATCCACGCCAACATGTGTTGTTTTGGGATTTTTTGATAAAGGCCATTCTCACCGGAGTTAAGTGGTATCTCATTGTGGTTTTGATTTGCATTTCCCTGATGATTAGGGATGTTGAGCATTTTTTGATATGGTTTTTGGCCATTCTTATGTCTTCTTTTGAAAAATTTCTATTCATGTCCTTTGCCCATTTTTTGATAGGATTGTTTGATTTTTTCCTGCTGATTTTCCTGGTTTTTTTTTTTTTTGTATTTTTAGGTTAATTTTTTATATGCATGTATACTTTTCCCTTTACTTCTCATGTAACCTATTTTCCTGGACTCCATAGGCTAACAATACCAGTAAGTCAATGTTTATTTAGCTTATTGAACATGGATACTTCATTCAGAGAAAGAAACTCACACAACGTAGGTCTAGGATACAAAAATATACAATTACTTGATTTTTTTCCTCTTTTATTTGAATAATTTTGTTTTGGAGAGTTAATCAAATATTCCTTTTGAAGCAAATGGGAGGGATAATTCTTTGTCCTATTTAAAAATAGATAATCTATTTAAAATAGATAAATCAGACTGGACTGGACAGCCTGGTGAGGGTTGCGGTAAATCTATTATATTTCGACTGCAGCCTCTATGGCACTTTCCTTGTTGTGCACAATTTTCAGACACAAAGAAGCCACTGGTTGTCTGATTTTTCTGTAGAAAGACTGAGCAACATACCAGAAAAGCCTTGGAAAGAGACCTCAGCTCCTTCCTGGGAATCTCATCATTGCACGTCCTTAGGCAAGACCTTCAGTGACCATATGCCACCGTCTCTACACCTGTATGTGCAGAAGTCACACAAACCCTCTTGGTGAATCTCCATGGAATGCTGCTTCCTTGGTCCAGAAGACAGGAACTGGAACAAATGGCTTTCTGCAACATGTCAACGTATGTCAACAAGACTCCATCGGAGAGATCAAATCCGTTGTAAGGACAGAGGAAAAGCTCTTCTTGCCCTTGATCTTCTTGTAATCATTTCTCTGGCTTTAGGAAATCCTGCCTTTCCCAGTTTCCTTGCTCATTGTAGTCTTCTCTCAGACATCATCAACATCTGGGTTCTTCAGTAGCTATTGTTTTCATTTGGTTTTTAAATCAAATTTGCACCCGTATCATGCCCTGCTGTCAGATGGAGGTACTCACGTGATGACTGTTCATGAATTTGGGTCTGGGGAAAAACTGATACATTGATCATATATGGAAGGAAAGAATGATATCTTTAAAATAAGGTTTTACATTATTCTCCACTAAAATGCCCAAAATTAGATGTATTTTTCACAGCATAAATCAAGTTACCTCAAAGATTTCCTTTAGGGTCCACCTAAGAAATTACTAATGTTCTATTCACAATTTTTAGGAGTTATTAATTTGTTACATTTTGTATGCTAAATTGCTTTGAACTTCTTCTGGTTTCCCTCACATCACAGAGCATGCTACATTAACTTGCCAATGAAAGGTGACTGCCCAATTTATATTCCTATTATCCCTGTGGAAAGGAGGGAAGAACAAACAGAAAGGAAGAAGTTTGAGTTCACTTGACTATATCATGCTATTGTTTTTAAGACACCAACAAAAAGCCTCTGAATTTCTTTCAACTTAAACCCATCACAATTGCATAAACATTTGAGTTATAATTTTCAGGGTGCTTCCTGGTGTGTATTATATACTTGTAGAGAGTTTAATTAATAGTCTATGAACTATACTTAGCCTCCTTTTATTTTTTTTATTTCAGCATATTATGGGGGTACAAAAGCTTAGGTTACATATATTGCCCTTGCCCCCCACCCCCCGAATCAGAGCTTCAAGCATGTCCATCCCCTAGACAGTGCGCATCAAAAGAACCTGCAATCTGGGAGAGCAAGTGAAGAGTACAGGTTTCATTTTAAAGAACACAGCTATTAAATGGCTACATCAAGACCGAAACTCAAGTCATTTGATTTCAAATGCTGGTTATCTTTATAATATACCACACCTGGATCAAAAATGACAAAGAGAACACAGTTCATGCCGACCGTCAGCAGTGAAAATTTTTCCAAGCCTCAAATCTGTAAGAACTCTAAGTTTTTTGAAAGATAGCTGAAATGAGTTGAGAATTCAGGTGTGGAGGGTAGGGGGGTTCAGGGGATGGGTGTGTTTATGAGAAACTTGCTCCCTCGGACACTATGACACATATCCAGCTCTCCATATCATTTTAAACCTGTGTTGAAAGTAAGTTCTATATTTCTCAGTTTCTTTTCCTTTGCCATTATTTGTTATTGGGCAAGGTAACCATATTACACTATTGGATTCTGAGAATCAGTCTGGGAAGCAAGCTTACATAAATGTAATAAATAAATCATGCTGAGGTACAGAAACTGATGTTACAGTTTTCCAGAATTGGTGACAAAAGTCATCAACAGATATTAGTGAGCATGTGTCGTGTGCAGCTGTCAAGTGCAGGAAACCCGGCGCTCATGTCATACCCAGAGGGCTTTTAAACCATGATTCTTAATTTGCAATATGTGATTTACCCCAAAGACAAGGCTAGTTTAAGTACAATAAGTGTGATGTGTCAAGTCTGTGCCTGTACATGGACAAATCACCAGGAGCTGAGTCATTCACAACCATTAATCGATGCTTAATGGGCTGGCCTCATTCAGAGGCAGGAGTGGTGACTCTCAGCTGTGTGTGATTCAGAGAAAAACTTTCCATGTTCAACTGGCTCTCCTCAGCCGCTATCATGCTATAAATGTCACTAATAGCTACTTTCTAAATTAATAGACTTTTCTTTTGAGGAGGTTTGGGTTTACAGAAAATTTGAATAGAAAATACAGAAAGTTCCCCTTCACCTGCTCACTACCCCCTCATTTCTTTCATGATCATCTCGCATCAGTGTGGTACATTTGTCAACGTTGATGGGACAATATTGATGCATTATTATTAACTGAAACCAGCAGTTTACATCAGAGGTCACGCCTAGTGTTGCACAGTTGATGAATGCATGACGATGTGTACCTGCCACTGCAGTATCATACAGAGTAGTTTCTCTGCCCTGGAAATGCCCTGCACTGCGCCTGTTCATTCCAGTCTCTCTCTCCCCTGAAAGCTCCTGGCAACCACCCATCTTCCTTCTCTCTTCACAGTTTTGACTTTTCCAGAAAGTCATATAGTTGGAATCATCTGGAGCCTTCCCAGATTGGCTTCTTTTGCTTTGCAATATGTATTTAAGCTTCCTATGTGTCTTTTTGTGGCTTGGTAGCTCATTCCTTTCCTTTTTTTTCTTAAACAAAAAGGGATTTTATTAGTTCTTGTAATGGACATTCAGGGTTTAGCTGCATGATGTCATTAAGGACTCGGGCTCTCCCCATCTCTCTGTCTCCATCCTCTGTGCGATGGCTTTGCCGCTGGCCTGCGCCCTCCACGGCTGAACAATGATCGCGGCAGTTTCAGTTCCATATTTACATACGAGCCTATCTAGAAAAAAAGTGGGGCATCTCTTTCTAACTTTTAGTATTTTTTGTCCTGCCATTTTTACCATAACATAAAGTTGTAACCACTTTAAATGTACAGTTTAATGGCATTGAGTTTGACATTGTTGAGCTATCTCTGCTATTCATCTCTTGAACATTTTTATTATCCCAACCCGAAATTCTCTACTCATTAAACAATAAATTCTCCCTCACTTCAACCCCCCCCGTAACCACTATTCTACTTTCTGTCTCTATGAATATGATCATGAATATGATCATTCTGGGAACATCTCAGAAGTGGAATCATATAAAGTGTGTCTAATTTATTTCAATTAATATAGTATTTTCAGAGTTCATCCATGTTGTAGCATGTACCAGAATTTCATTTGTTTTAAGGTTGGATAAAATTTCTTGTATGTATGTACTACATTTTATCTATTCCTTTGTAGATGGACATTAGTGTTGTTTCCCCCGTTTGGCTACTATGAATAATGCTGCTATGAACACTGGTGTGCGAATCTCTGTTTGGGTCCCTGCTTTCAATCCTTTCATTATATATCTAGAAGTGAAACTGCTGGATCACATGGCAAGTCATGTTTAATTTTTTGAGGAACCACCACACTGTTTCCCACAGCAGCTGCACCATCTCACATTCTCACCAGCGATGCACCAGGGTTCCAGTTTCTCCACGTCCTCCCTTACTACTGTATGCGTGTCTGTGTGCATACGTGTTTATAGTAGCTGTCCTAATAAGTGTGGAGTGGCACATAATTTTGGTTTTGATTTGCATCTCCCTAATGATTACTGATGTTGAGTATGTTTCCATGTGCTTGTTGGCAATTTGTATATCATCTTTGAATAAATGTCTACTTAAGTTTTTAGTCCGTTTTTGAATCATGTGGTTGTATTTTGTTAATGTCTAATTGAAGAAATTGTTTATATATTCTGGATATCAATCCTTATCAGATATATGATTTGCCAATATTTTCTTCCTTTCTGTGGGTTGCCTTTCCAGTTTCTTGATAGTATCCTTTAATGCACAGAAGTCTTTAATTTGGATGAAGTGCAATTTTATATATATATCTTCTTTTTGTTGCCTATACTGTTGGTGTCATATTCAAAAAATCATTGCCAAATATCAAAGAATGATCTTTCCCTTAATGTTTTGTTTCAAAATTTTATAATTAGTTTTATATTTTTTGCTCTTATGTTTAGTTATTTGATTCATTTTCAGGTTGTTTCGTATATGGTATAAGAAAAGGGCCCCACTTCACTCTTTTATGTGTGGATATCTAGTTCTCCCGATACCATTTGTTGAAGAGACTGTCTTCTCCCCACGGAGTGTTTTTGATGCACTGGACGGAAATAATTAGATCACATTAGTGATTGTTTATTTCTAGGCATTTTTTTATTCAATTGGTCTATGTGTCTGTCTTTATAGCAGTACCACACCTTTTTGATTACTGGAAATTTGAAGTAAGTTCTGAAATCAGAAAGTGTGAATCCCCCAACTTTTTAAAGATTCAACATCTTTTTCAAGATTGTTTCAGTTATTTCTTGATATTCAACATGAATTTTTGGATGATTTTTGCACCTCTGCAGAAAGCATGCTTGGGATTTTGAGAGGTTTTTGCATCAAATCTGTAGGTGGCTTTAGGTGGTATTGACATCTAAATACTATTAAGTCTTCTAATTCGTGAATGAGGGGAGTCTTCCCACTATGTGTTATCTGTAATTTCCTTCAGCATGTTTTGCAGGTTTTAGTATAAATGCACATTGTCTCCTAGGTTAAGTTTATTCCTAAATATTTTACTCTTTTTCATTATATTGTGACTAGAGCTCTTCTCTTAATTCCCTATTTAGACTGTTCCTTGTCAGCATATAGAAACATAACTGACTTTAATGTATTTATTTTGTATCCTGAAATTTTGCTGAATATGTTTATTACTTCTATCGGTTTCTTTGGGGGAAGGGGACTGACTCATAAGGGTTTTCTACATGTAAGATTGTGTCATTTGTAAACAGAAATAACTTTAATTCTTTCTTTCCAATATGGATGCCTTTTATCTCTTTTTCTTTTTTAAATTTGTACTAATATTTGGGGTACTTGAGAAAGTTTTACAAATATATAATGCATAGAGAGCAAGTCATGCCATTTAGGGTATCCATTTCTTCCTGGTGCATCTTGGAGGACAGTGCATTTGGGCGAATTTTTCCATTTCATCTAGCTCATCCAATATGTTGGTGTAGAATGGTTCATAGTGCTTTTACTCCTTTCATTTCTGTAAGATCAGTAGTGATATCTTCACTTTCATTTCTGATTTTAGAAATTTGAATCTTCTTTCTTTCTCTTTTATAGTCTAGCTAAACGTCAATTTTGTTAATCTTTTTGAAGAACCAACTTTTTGTTTTGTTTATTTTCTCTATTGTTCTATCTTATATTTTAATTATCTTCACTCTAACCTTTATTATTTCCTTCCCTTTTTTTGACTTGGGTTTAAATTTTTTTCTTGGTCCTTAAGGTGAAAATTTATTTGAGATATTTCTTTTTAATGTAAGCATGAATAGCTATAAATTTCCCTCTTAGCACTGTTTTCTCTGCATCCCATAAGTTTTTATTTCCATTTTCCTCAACATATTTTCTACTTTTTCTTATGATTTCTCTTTTGACCCATTGGCTATTTTAAGAATGTGTTGATTAATTTCCACATATTTGTGGATTTTATGGTTTTCCTTTTGCTAATGACTTCTATTTTTATTACATTGTCATTACAAAAGATATTTGGTATGATTATAATTTTTTTTAAATTATTAAGACTTTTTCATGGCCTAATATGATATATGGATTGTCTTCTACAATGTTCCATGTACACTTAAGAAAAATGTGTGCTCTGCTGTTGTTAGCTGGGGTGTTCTGCCTGTCTATACTGGGTCCAATTGATCTACAGGGTTCCTCTTGTTTTCTATTTGCTTATCAATCTTCCATCCCTTTGTTCTCTCCCTTACTGAAAGTGAGGCATGGAAGTCTCCAACTTCTATTGCAGAGCTGGCAGGTCCTCCCTTTAATACTGTCAGTGTCTGATTCATGTCCGTTCGAGCTCTGATGTTTGGTATATTCCTGTTTGTAATTGTTTTATCTACTTAGAGAATTAACTCTTTTATCAATGTGTAATGTCCTTGTTTGTCTCTTGTAAAAGTTTTAACTTAAGATGTATTTTGTCTGTTGTTAGAAATGTACCCTAGGTTTCTTTTTACTTGTATGTACACAGAATATCTCTTTCTGTCATTTCCTGTCAACCTAGGTGTGCCTTTAGATCTGAAATGAGTCACTTGTAGACCAATGAAACTGGATCTTTTTTTTTTCCATTCTGTCAATTAATCCTTTTGATTGAGGACTTTACACTATTTACATTTAAGTTAATGACCAATAGGGAAAAACTTACTTTTGTCATTTTGTTACTTGTTTTCTCTATGTGTTGTCTCCTTTTTCTCTGTGTTTTCTCCATTATTGTCTCCCTTTGTGTTTATTTGATTTTTTTGTAGAGAGACATTTTTATTCCCTTCTCATTTCCTTTTATGTACATTCTATAGATATTTTCTTTGTGATTGCCTTGGGGATTATGTATAAAATCCTCATGTTATAAAAATCTATTTTAAATTGATACCAACTTATATTTACTTGCATAAAAATTTTATTTCTTTAAACTTTTTCTTCCCCAACTTTGTTATTTATGTCATAAATTGCATCATTATATATTGTGTATCCATGACATAGATTATAATTATTTTTATTTACTTGTGTTTTATAGAACACACATATAAAAAGCAAATAAAAAGTGGAGTTACAGGCCGGGCGCGGTGGCTCAAGCCTGTAATCCTAGCACTTGGGAGGCCGAGGCAGGCGGATTGTGTGAGCTCAGGAGTTCGAGACCAGCCTGAGCAAGAACGAGACCCCGTCTCTACTAAAAAATAGAAAGAAACTATATGGACAGCTAAAAATATATATATAGAAAAAAAATTAGCCGGGCATGGTGGCACATGCCTGTAGTCCCAGCAACTCGGGAGGCTGAGGCAGTAGGATCGCTTAAGCCTAGGAGTTTGAGGTTGCTGTGAGCTAGGCTGACGCCACGGCACTCACTCTAGGGCAACAGAGTGACACTCTGTCTCAAAAAAAAAAAAAAAAAAAAAAAAAAAAAAAAAGTGGAGTTACAAACGAAAATTACAGTAATGCTAGTTTGTATATTTGTTTGTGCTTTTATCTTTACTGGAGATCTTTAGATCTTGATAAAACTCCAAGTTACTCTCTACTGTTCTTTCATTTCAACATGAGGGTCACCTTTCCCATTTTTTGCAGGGTACATCTAGAAGTATTATAATAAAGTCTCTTAGCTTTTGTTACCTGGTAATGTCTTAATTTCTCCCTCTTTTATGATAGAGCAATTTACTGACTATAGAAATCTCAGTCATCAGGTTTTTTTTTTTTCCCATCACTTTGAATATATCTTCCCACTTCCTCTAATCTTCAAGATTTCTGCTGAGAAATCAGCAGATGATTTTATTGAAGATGTTTCATGTGCGATGATTCTCTTTTTGTGTTGCTTTCAAGAGTCTCTCGTTGTCCTTGGCTTCCAACAGTGGAGTTGGAGAGTGTTTTGCTGTTGTTCTCTACAGATTTTGCTACTTAGAGTTTGTTGAGATTCTTGGATTTGTAGATCCAAATATGTCATCAAATGTGGGATGTCTGCAGTCATTATTTCTTCAAATAATCCCTGCGAGCCTTCCTTTCTTCCTTCTTGTCCTGGGGCTCTGACGATGTGTGCATTGGCCAGCTCAGTGCAGAGGCGTTCATTAATTAACCTGGCCTACCAAGCACTTAGAGATTAGCCCTATATAAAAGTTCATGGTCTTTTTTCAGTTCTTTTCTGAGCATGCATCTCACTGGGGTTTGTGTGTGGCTTTTTTATTCCCCCATGCTCAAAGCTGCTTTGAAATATCTTAATGTTACAGCATTTTGTCCCAGGTTCTCCCCAGGCATTTCATGGTCCCCTGCATGTCCCCACACATAAACTCTCACTCCAGGTAGCTCTTAGTCTTTAGTCCTGTGGCAGCTTTCATGAGAGTGCCCACTGCTTATCTGAGATCTAGAAGAGTCAGAGACCTGTCCTTCAGGAAGCCTGTGGACAGGTTAAAATGTAGTAACTGAAGTCTGATCTGCTGCTTCTGGTTTGAAGGAAAGAATTAGGAACTGCACTGCTGTCACCTCCAAACCAAGACTGCACCATAGTTTAAATTCTATGAAGTGTGCTACCATTTTCAGTTTGGCTTTGCCTTGATTGGGTGTTTACTTGGTTGCTACAGATCTTTGTTGTCCATAACTCCTATGAGGTTATTTTAGCCTGCTCATGGTTGCTTTTCTGACGTATCCATAAGGGAATGGGATTTGGAGTTTCCTATTAGGCCATTGTGCTGAAACTATTCTCCCGATAATTTCTTTGTAATCCTGTATAATATTCTGTTCTATGGTTTACCATAGTGTTTATCCATTTACCTATTGAAGGACATCTCTATTGCTGTCAGGTTTGGGCAATTATGCATAACCTTGTTATAAGTATCGGTGCACAGGTTATGGTGTGGACATAAGTTTTCAACTTATCTGTACAACCACTAAGTAGCACAAGTGCTGGGTCATGTGGTGAGAGTATATTTTCTTTGTAAGAAATTGCCAAACAGTCTTCCAGATTATATCATTTTGCAAGTCCACCAGCTATGAAAGAATTCCCTTGGCTTCACATCTGCACCAGAATTTGGTGTTGTTAATGTTTTGTATTTTCATCATCTTAATAGATACGTAGTGTTATCTTATTGTTTTAGTTTGCAGTTCTCTAATCATGTAATATTGAGCATTTCTCGATATGCTTGGTTGCTATCTCTATAGCTTATTTCGGTGATGTGTGTGTTCAGATCTTTGGCTCATTTATCAATTGTGTTGTATTTTTTTCTAACTTTTCAGTTTTAAGACTTCTTTTTATATATTGGATACCAGCTCTTTATATTATGTATGTTGCATATGGATGTTCAGTTGTCCAGCATCATTTGTTGAAAAGGCTATCTTTGCTCCATTCCACTGCCTTTGTAATGTCAATGATCAGTTGACAATATTTATGTGGGCCTTTTTCTGAGTTCTGTATTCTGTTTCATTGATCCATTAGTTTATTCTGTCACTGATACCAAACATCTTGATTACTATAGCTTTATAATAAGTCTTGAACTTGAGTAGTATCAGTCCTCTCATTTTGTTCTTCTCCTTCAATATTGTGTTGGCTATACTGGATCTTCTGCTTTTCATATAAACTTTAGAATCAGTTTGTCAATATCTACATAGTAAATTGAAGAGGTATTCACAGGGCTTGTGTTATATCTATAGATCAATTTAAGAAGAACTGACATCTTGGCAATATTGAGTCTTCCCATCCATGTACATGGAAGAGGTCTCCATATAGTTAAATATTTGATTTGTTCATCAGAGTTTTGTAGTTTTCTTCATATAGACTTTGTATATGTCTTATTGTATTCATATTTAAGTAAAACTGACCCTTAAACAATGTGGGGATTGGGGCAAAAACACCCTGCACAGTTAGAGATCTGCATATAACTTTTGGCTACCCCAAAAAATAACTTCTAATAACCAACTGTTGACCAGAAGCCTCACCAATAATCTACATAGTCAAATATTATAATTCATATTTTGTATGTCATACATGTTATATATTCTATTCTTACAATAAAGTAAGCTAGAGAAAGGAAAGTATTATTTGGAAAATCATAAGAGAAAATGTATTTAGTATTTATTAAGTGGAAATGAATCATAAAGGTTTTCATCTTAGTCATCTTCACATTGCATAGGCTTAGGAGGAGGAGAGAGGGGAGGGGTTGGTCTTGCTGTCTCAGGAGTGGCAGAGGCGGAAGAACACTGACCACACAGTTCAAATCTGTGTTGCCCAAGGGTCAACTGCGTTTCAAGTTTTGCATGCTAATGTAAATGTTATTGTGTTTTTAAGTTCAATTTTCATTTCTATACATAAGAATGCAAATTACTTTTATATATTGACCTTGTATACTGTAACTTTGGTATAATTGCTTATTGTTTTCCAGAAGGTTGTTGTCACTATTGTTGATTCTTTAGAATCTTCTACATAGAGAATCATGTCATCTGCAAATAAAATCATTTTACTTTTTCCTTTTCAATCTATCTTTCATTTATTTTGCTGTTTTTTACATTAATTAGGATTTCCAATACAACCATTAATATAAATGGTTAGTGTGGATATCCTTGCTTTTCCCATACACTCATGGCAGGAAAGCAACACACAGGTCTCACCATTAAGTGTGACGTTAGCTGTAGTTTTTCATAGATGTTCACTATCAAGTTTAGAAAGTTCACCTTTTGTTTCTAGTTTGCTGAGAGTTTTTATCATGAGTAGGTGTTGAACTTTGTCAATTACTTTTTTACATAAACTTTCTATTTTAGCTTGTGATACGATGAAATATATTCATTGATTTTAGAAGTTTGAACCAGCTTTGCATACTAAAAATAATCCCTATCTGATCATGGTGTAAAATTTGTTTTATACATTATTGTATTCAATTTTCTATCATTTTGTTGAGGATTTTTTGTATGTTATGTTTATGAGAGTCATTTTTCCCTAGTTTTCATTTTTTGTGATGTCTTAATTTAGTTTTGGTATTTGGGAGGTATTTTATTGCCACCTAAAATGAGTTAAGAAGTATTCCCTCTGCTTGTACTTTCTAGTTAACGGCTATTTTCATCACAAAACTTCCTTATGTGGAAAATTGTGTGAAATAATCAGGGTTCTTTAGGAAAACAAAACCAAAGCAAAACCATATATATATGAAGAGAGAGAGATTTCAAGGAATTGGCTCACACGATTATGGAGGCTGGAAAGACCTCAAATTTGCAGGGTTGATCCTCAGGCTGGAGAACTAGGTTCTTTATGTGGTACAGTGACAAAGACCTTCATTTCTGAATTCTCTGGTCCACTTATAGTCATGGCTGGGTTGGGTCATTGTAGTTTTTAATTGATGTTGTATATGGGGCATGATATAATAAAAGATGCCTTAAGAGATCTCCTGTATTCCAGACATACTTTTCCTTACCTTTATAGTGGAATAATACATCAATTTCCCTTTAATTGTTAGGGTCAATCACCCATCCCATAATAATAACTCTATTCTTTTTGTTTTGATTCAGAGTCATTAGGATTACAAAGTCACTGAGTGGCAGTCTTAACCTCCAGTTCATTCTAATCACTGTTGTGTTTCTTGGCAAGACCATTCCTTCTTTTGAAACTAAATTCTCTAGGTTAGGTTAGCAGAGCGTAAGTCACAGGGACAGGAAGGAAAATTTTACTAGTAAGTCAGGGAAGGTGACAGTGAATGGTAACTGTACTATTCTCATGTCTTGATTCCTAGAACGGTGAATCTGGCTATGGGACAGAGAATACCATATTGGGCAGTGATTCAGAGACCATACAGACCCTTGGAGAACCTTTCCCCAGTTCTTCAAGGTATTGTCACATAGCTGGCACCGTATCTGAGTCTTCAAAAGGCCATTGCCCATTTCCTCAAGCCAGCTACTTTAGGATAATGGGGAAAATGGTAAGACCAGTGAAGTCAATGACCCTGGGCCCATTGCTGCCCTTATTTTTCTATGAAGTGAATTCTTTGATCAGAAGCAATGTTTTGTGGAGTATTATGAGAGAGGATGAGGCATTTTTAAATTCCATGAATGGCGGTATTGGTAGAGTGCTGCAGAGAAGGCAAATCCATATCCAGAGTCGTGTCTATTCCAGTAAGGACAAAACACTGCCCCTTTCATTATGGAAACAATCCAATGTAATCACCTTGTCATCAGGTGGCTGGTTAATCATCCCAGGGAATGGTGCCATATGCAGACGCAGTATTGCAGTATTGGTCTTCATGGCTGGCAGATTGAGCACTCAGCAGTGGCCATAGCCAGCTTGACCTTGGTTAGTGGAAGTCCACGTTGCTGAACCCACGTATATGCTCCATTCCTGCCACCATGAGCCCCTGGGTACTGACAGGGATAGCCAGGCAAAAAGGCTATGTGGTAGCCACAGAATGAGCCATTCTATTCACATGATTATTAAAATCCTCCTCTGATCACGTCAACTTTTAGAGCCTTCATGTGAAACAAATATCTTCATGCATTTTGCTCATTTGGAGAGCTCTGTCGACACACGTCTTCTCCAGACTTCCTTGTCACTAAGTTTTCAATCACATGTCTTCTGAGTCCATGAACATCCAGCCTAACCAGCCATCACCCATGAACCAGTATATAATTATACATCTATTTCTTCTTTCAATCAAGGTGAACAACCAGGCATGATGCTTCAAGTACTGACTATTGAGAGGATTTCCCTTCACCATGTTCTTCTCTTCCTCGTCAACTAATCACAGGAAACTCCCCATGAAGTGCAGGCTGGTAGAGAAAATGCAGTGTCACAGCAGTGGGAACTATGGCTATTTGGGCCATTTCTTCATGTAAGTTACTTATGCCGTTAGGGCCTGTTTGGGTCTGTTCTCCCATACACAACTTCCATTTGATGATGAAGTGTTACTGTGCATGCACAACTTTACAGCTTGGTGAGTTAGATAACACCCCATTTATGATCGTTAACACAGGTTTGCTAGTAACTTGGTAACCCCTAGTTGAGTGTTTATAGGGCCCAGTGGCATGGGAAAATGTGTTTCTCAAAAGGAGGGTAGTTATCTGCAGAGGATGGAAGGGCTTTGCTCCAAATTTTTAAGTGCCTGCACTGTAATTCACCTGCAGGTGTATGCCAAGAAGTATTCCTATCAACCACTGACATTTCAAGCACCACTGGTTCTTCTGCATCACATAGCACAAGAGGCAGAGTAGCTTACACAGGAGCTTGGGCCTGTTTCAGATGCTTCTCCTATCGCTGCCCCATTCAAAACTAGAAGTTTTTGGGAATACATGGAAAATGGGTCAGAGCAGTACTCTGAAATGAGGAGTATGTAAACTTCAAAATTCCAAAGATTCCTGATAGATATTGTGACTTTTTCTTGGTTTAGAATGGGCAAGATGCAACAACCTATTCTACACCCTATAAGAGATATCTTGGCATGTTTTATACCATTGGACCTCTAGAAGTTTCACTGAGATAAAGTCTACTAAATTTTTGTCAGATTTATCTCCCACCCACTGGTTTGCACATATCACATCAGTAAGTGCAGAGGAACTGCTGTTTCTTGCTCACTGGGTCCAATCAGCAAAATAGCATCAATGTAATGGACCAGTGTTCCTGGTGAAAGGGAAAGGCGATCACGACTTCTGCAAACTAAATTATGACATAGTGCTGGAGAGTTGGAATACTACTGACGTAAGAGAGTGAAGGTGTGTTGCTGGCCTTGTCAGCTGAAAGCAAACTGTTTCTGGTGGGCATATGAACACGGAGAAAAAGACATTCTCCAGATCAGCAACTACATACCATTGCTAGGACTTGTGTTAATTTCCTCAGGTAATAAAACCACATCTGGTACAGCAGCTAAAATTGAAGTCACACCTGCCTAAGCTTATGATAATCTGCTGTCGTATTCCAAGTCCCATCTGTTTTCTGCAGAGACCAAATAGACAAAATGAACAGGGATGTGGTGGGAACCCTACTCCTGCGTCTTTTAAGTCCTCCATGGTGACACAGATTTCTGCAGTCCCTCCAAATGTGTGGTGCTTCTTTCAGCTTATTGTTTTTGTAGGTATAAACATTTATAGTGGGTTTCACTTGTATTTTTCTACCATATTAGCTCTCATTCCATAGATTATGAAACCATTCAGGGAACTGTTGACTATGTCTGTTCTAATGATGAATTATAGGACTGGAGAAATAATCACAAGATGGATTAGGGAAGCCAGTGGGCTCACTGTAAGACAGATATTACCTAAACTTCACTGATCTCCTGACCTCATGAACCCCTACGATGAGTGTTGGACCTCAGTGATGATTTGTGCCTCTTGAATTCAGTGTTGCTTCAGAACCAGTGTCCAGTAATCTCTGAAATGTCTGATCATTTCCTTTTCTCAATGCACAGTTATCCTGGTAAAAGTCTATAGGTCCCTTTGGAGAAGGCTGAGAGAAAACTTAACAGTATAAATTGTTGACAGTGTACTGAGATCTTCCTCAAGTTGAGTTGGCCTCCTCTTCATTCAAGGGGCTCTTGGTCTATAAACTCTTAAGTCTTGGAATTGATTGATAGCCTACAACTCTTCATTTCATGGTTTAAGTTAGACTTTTTGTCACATTACCTAGAACTTTTCTGCTTATACTGATCAAGTAATAGTTTGGTAGGATTTCTATCTATTTCACTTCTTGGAATATCATGATTACCTAGCCAATACTGTAGGTCTGTGTAAGTCAGACTACTCCAATTGCTGCTTTGACTCTGTTGTCTGTCATGGTAACTGTGCTCACCTTGCCTCTGACAGTTGAGTGCCATCATTTCATTCCTGCCACACTGGGATCTGATTACTCCCATTGGATTTAGGTTTCCCAGTTCAGTGGCAGCAGTTCCAGCTGTAAGTGTCACCCTAAAGAGAGGAGAGATCACAGAACTTTTCAAACATGTTGTTGCTTTTTTCACAGATTTTTTTTTGTCATGATGTGGTAAAAAGTGTGTCCTCTAGACCCTTCTAGTTTGGATGAGTAGCTAGCAAATGACAAGTCTACTCTAACATCCCATTATTTCTGAGCCTTTGAATCCTTTCCTCTATGTTACACAGGGCAGGTCTGACATTTTGAGTAGTTACTCTGGTCTACCTTTTGCTCCATCTTTCAGACAACCAAACTGTTAGTGACCTTTCTAACTCCCTGAGCTAAAACATTAAATGAAAAATCTTGGCTTATGGAACTTATACTAATAAATCAGGATTAATCCATTTTTATGTTTCTTCCATCAATATCATACATCGATGATATCCCTTGCACACATATTTCCCAGATTTATGTTTGTATAAATTAGAAAAATCAAGTAGTTATTTTGTGATGTGGTATACCTCCTCATTGGTCACTGTCTTAGTCCATTCAGGCTTCTATAACAAAATATCTTAGACTGGGCAGCTTATAAACAACAGAAACATATTTATCACAGTTCTGGAGGCTGGAAAGTCCAAACTTAAGCTGCTAGAATATTCCAGTGTCTAGTGAATGCCCCTTCCTGTTTAATAGAAGGCTATCCTCTTGTTATGTCCTCCATGGTAGAAGGGGTAAGTGATCTCTCTGGGGGTTCTCTTTTTAAAGGTCAGAACCTTTAAAAATTCTATTCATGAGGTACCACCCTCATAATCTAATCAATTGCCAAAAACTCCACCTCCTAATATCATCTCTTTAGGAGTCTGAATTGAACATATGAATGGAAGAGGAGCAATAAACATTCAGTCCATTGCAGTAACACTTTCAACCTTACTTTTAAGGGCCTGCTGGGACTTGAGTGTAATTATAAGTATAAAAGGGAAAAAAAGTGTGACGGGTGAGGAGAATCAGCAGGATTTTGCAAGGGAACTGCCTCAGAGGAGGCCATTACAGTTTCCTCATCTCAGATGGGGATTGGAGAGGCTACTTTTCCTGGAAAGGAGATTAATCAGGTTTTAGGGTCTCATGTCCCCAGCCTCATCAGGGCATTGTTGCACATCCTCGTTTCAACTTTTAAGACCCATTCCTTCCCAGTCAATGCCCTCACTTTAAGAGTAAACATACTATGAGGCTGAGAATTCATTTTGTGTTGTTATTCATCCATTTGTAAGATGAGATTTTGTTTTTGGTTTCCAGTACTCTCATCCCTGGATCTATGTCTTCTAGAGAGACATAGAAGCTTGCAGGTCATTTATGTGGCATTGTAGCTAGAAATTCAAATCCTTGAGATTATTCTTTTCTTTTCCTATTTTCTAGCAACATAAGGAGCAACCAACCAATCTCCTTAGTTTGACAAAATTGCTTAAAAATATGTACATGATCCTTGTGTTTAACTAGGAGCATCCACTGGTGATATTTTGTGTATCTGTTTTGTCACATCACACCATGCACTATCTGTGCTCCCATGACTACTGGAAACAGGGTCATTAGTGTCTCTAAATCTAATATCAGAGATAGCCAAATTTAAAAATCCCCAAATAAATTCAGAAACTCATTCTTAAGATTCTGATTCTCAATAACCATTCCTTTTACCAAAATTTGTATTAATCAGGGTTATTTCTTACTTCTTTGTGATATTTTAAAGTCTAGTATCTATTCACTTCAGCCTAAAGAACTCTTTATGGTATATCTTGTAGAATAGGTCTTATAGCCATTTATTTTCTCATTTTTTAAAATTAAGTTGAAGAATGCTTTAATTTATCCTTAATTTTTAAGGGTAGTTTTACTGGATATAAAATTCTTGATTCACAGTCTTTTTCTTTTATTACTTTGACTATGTCATCCACTGCCCTCTGAACTCCATGAGGTCTCTGACAAGAACTCAGCTGTTAGTCTGGGTTGCTAAAAATGTGAGTTCTAAGTCAGGTCACAGAGTATGAAAATTTCCAGGGAACTAAAAGAAAAGTCATAATGACAATTATCTGGGTGTGGGGCTTTTGGGGAGCTTCAAACTCATTTTTCCTCTTCAAGTGAATGCTAAGCTACTGTTTTTCATAACTAACAGTTTCAAGGTTGTTGGTTTCAAGGTTATCACAGAGCTGTAGAGAGGGAGATGAGAATAAGACAAGCTAAAATCCTACAAATCTCATTGTTCTTATCAAAATTTAGCAGTTTTTCTTCGATAATATCTTTTCAAGTTGCTGAAAAACTTGCTTAGTTTCCAGTATTCTGAAAAAAAATATTTGATATTTTATACTACTGTCCTCATTGTTTTAATGTAAAAGTTGATTTTTGAATGTCTTTCTACTCTGCCTTTCTGTAAGTGATTGCCCATATTAATTATTCAGCACATCATATAATACAAACACCAGACCTTTTCTCTACAACTTTAATAATATACCCTGTCAACTTTATTCCTGTATCTGTGTTTGGGAAGATATTATAGACAATATTGAACACTTATGAAATTTCAGCTACTCTATTGTTCATTCCAAGTTAAAATGTGTTTCAAGGCATTGAAGACACATCTAGACACATTTTAATTCCAGTTAAGTTTCTAATGAATTTGCTGATCTTAAATGCATTTTTATGTAATGGTCAAGGAAAATATTGCTGAAATTTTTTGCAAAGTCCAGCTCTAGGTCATAATCCTATGTGAGATCTTTTAGGATCAACCATAGGCAGTTACAAAGGCGTTACCTGGCAGGCCTCACCATGGAAATCTGCCTTCTCCACTCAGAATTGATGCACACACAGTCTAGAGTGAGTTGCAGTCAAGGAATCAGGACCCCTAGGACTGACATAGTGTTATGCATATTTGTATTCCAAACCCAAACATTTCCATTTATGGGCCTTTTTGTCAAGACGCTTTCATCTGAGGCCCTTCCAAGGCATCTCTTCTGAGACCTTCTTATTGAGGGGTCTGGAAGACACTTTTGTTCACTTGACTCAGTACTTTTCCATCCTAGCCCTTCCTCTTCTCCCTCCCCCAAGCCCTCAGGTCCTATTAGGTGGGAGGCACCTTTTTCCGGCCTCCCATCTGCTCCTGCTGACGTTTGCCCACTGAAATTCTGTGGCAACATATGGAGCTCTCCAGGAGCCCACATCTTTTTTTTACTTGCTAAAACGATCTCAGTAAATAAAAAAAGGCTTGACTGTTAGTTTCAGTTTAGTTCATTGCCTTATCTACCACCTTCACACCTTACAACTCTCTTATGACACTTTCAATCCTCAAGACCTGCTTAGTATCTAATATATTGAAATTGCTGTCTTAGTTTTGTCTCTGAACCACGGCCTTATAGTATGAATAAAAATGTTGATTTACTCTTTCTATAAAAGTTGTGGAATATTCAGAATTGTCTACATTTTTCTCTCTAGTCAGATATGGAGGAAAAAGATCTGAAATACCAAACTCTATGTCTTCTATGATTTCCAGGGGCTTCTGGCCTCTAGGTCCTGTTATATCTGTCCAAACAATCTACATTATTTTGGGATGCTGTCTCTGATGTGGCTTCCCAAATTTGCATGCCACTATGCCTACTCTACAGCCCCACCCATGACCAAGAGAATCTCCACGCCTGCAGTGTTTCTGAGAGATGGCGTCTGTCGTGGATAATGGATCCCTCCTAAACAAAGGGTTTCTTGCTATCTGTTTTGTAACTCTAGGCTGTTTCACCTTGGCCATTTCTGATGCCATAAAGCCACACTTGTCACATGTCCTTGCAAGTGCTTCATTGTCTACTTTGCTTTTCACCCCATCTGAGAAACAGCAATCTTGTTAACACTGACATGCTGCTGTGTTCTGGAACCTGCATCTACAAATTGAAAAAAGGGTTCAAGGTGAGAACTGTGGTAAGGGCCTAGCTAGAAGGAAGGCACAGGCCTAGCTAAAAATAATGCTGATATTTAGCCACTGTCCCCCATTTGCTTCTCTATAATTGCCACTCCAGAACCACATAACTGGTGGTCATAAAGATTCTTAGCTTTCTCCATAGATAACAGCACCTTTTTGAAACCTGGGGTGGTTTCCGAGATATCTTCCAGGTCCTGCATTCCAGTGGAATAGCTGACCCCCCTGGACCAGTGGTCCAAACTGAGGAACTGACTCAACTGGTCTTGTGATCCCCACCCAAGAACCTGGTCAGCAAAGAAGACAATTTCTACAATCCTATGGTTCCACCCCAAACCCAGCCAATTTGCAGACTCAATTGCCTGCACCAAACTCTTTAAAAACCCTGTCCCCCAAATTCTCAGAGAGGCAGATTTGAGAAATTTCTCCTGTCTCCCTGCTCAGGGCCATGTGGAATAAACTCTTTCTCTGCTGTAAACCTGATGTCTCAGCCTTTTGGTTCCCTCTTGAGCAGCGGGCAAATGAACCTGGCTGGGCGGCAACATTCTGGCCCATCTGCTTCTGTTGTTTTATGGTAAAACTAAGCAACTTCCATATCCCATGTAATCAACCTAGTAACCAGAAATGGAACTGTTAGATTTGCCCTGGGTGTGAACCTGGAAAGTATGTGTAAGACGAAGTGCAGTGAATGGAAAACTTAGTGAACATAAAGCCCATGAAACAATAGCCACAGGCATCCGGAGAGTCCGGAGGTTGTCAGTCTAACTCTGGCCACAGACAGCTGCGGCGACACCAGCATTCCTTTCCCCACTGATGAGGACGGACCTACCCCGCCCCATCTCTGCAGGATGAGACCAATGCAGGGGTCCCAGGAATTGGTTGTTTGAAAAGACTTTATTACAGTGGCTGTTCTGGCCCAGTTGCTCACTCCCCATGGAAAAACCCTCTATCAAACCCAAGGCTGTCCCCTCCATCGTGGCAGATGCTCTTTGAGCCTCCGCCCATCTGCACCCAGATGCTCAAATAAACGGCATCTTGCTCTACCGGAGGCATCATGCATCTCTCCCTCAGCTCCAGACCTAACAGGAACAACGTGTTGCTTCTCAATTTATATCTCTGAAACTCCAACTCTTCACTAATATGATATTTTAGTCCATTTTCTGTTGCTTATAACAAAATACCTGAAACTTGGGTGGTTTATAAAGAGAAGAAATGTATTTCATATAGTTCTGGAGGCTTAGAAGTCCAAGGCTGAGGGGCCACATCTGGTAAGAGCTTTCCTACTGGTGAGAACTACACAGAGCCTTGAGGTGGTGCAGGCATCGCACAGTGATGGGCTGAGAGTGTTGGCTCAGGTCCTTTTTCCTCGTCTTATAAAGCCACCTGTCCCACTCCTGAGATAATTCATTAACTCATTAATCCATTAATCCACGAATGGTGTGATTCATTCATGAAGTCAGACATTGATGACTCAACCACCCCTTGAAGGCCCCACCTCTCAATACTGACACATTGGAAATTAAATTTCAACATGAGTTTTGCAGGGGATGAATATCCAACCATAAAATATGAGAAAATCTTATCACAATTTTACTACCAACCTCTTGGTTCCTCTGTGATCTCTGCTTCTGCTCATATTACACGTCACAGCCCACACAGATGGTTCACCAACACATTTGAAAATATTTTGGTTCTTTTGCTAAAAGTATATGAGTCTGCTTCTGAAAGTAACATTTTATTAAACCAATTATTATTAAACAAATATCAAGGGAAATACAAATCTCAGAACCATGGCCCCAACTCTCTATGTAAATGGTTAAGTCAGGTCGAGAGGCTGAGTCAGGCAAGGCCCCTCCTAGCGAATAGCTGCTGCTGACATTATGCATCAGCTGGTGCCCAGAAAGGTAAGGGCCTCAGGCACCTGTGAAGGACTGCCCCCACAGGCCACTCGTAAGGAAATTCTTTGCTGGTTTCCTATAAACAAAGACATGCACATTGTAACTTTGGGTCTGCAAGCTAAGTCTAGCTCCTAAAACTAAAGTCTCTTTGATTCCATACTAATAAATAAAGACTATCAAATTTTATCTTCTCATGTGCAGAACAGAGACAAGATAAAACATTCTTTCACCTACCCAGGGACATCTACATAATTGATGCTTCCATCACTCCCTTTTTCTCTTCTAACGTTCGCCTTATCTTATGTAAAATGTAGATTTTTTTCTGGGCCTCAAGAGAATGTAACCATTTACCTCACCCCCTACTTTTCTTTCTGTAAGCCTTACCTTTTAAATACTGAGTTCCCAAATTCTCCTTCATAGAGAGTCACAAATTTGTCTGTGGTTTGTGTTTTTCCTGGGTGTATCCTTAAACTTGGGCTCAATAAACCTCCATTGATAGAGACTTTTGCCTCAGTCAACTATTTTGGGTTGTCACAAATCATTTTCAAATGTATTAAAACTTCAGGTTATTTATTGTATTTTGATGTGCAGAGGTGTGAGAAAAAGGAAACAGATTGTTGATCCATGGAGGAAAAATTACAAATACTAAGTGAATTAGTTTTATTAAATTTGGACACTATTTCTATATTTTCTTTCTTCCAACAATAGTCAATTCTCAAATAGCAGTGCCCTTGGTCACCTGGGCAGATTTCATAGCAATTAGTTTAACATTTAAAAACAGGTAGCATCTTGTTTTCAGCACTTAGAGCTTGGATTATATTCAGATTCCCTTTTTACTAGAGAGATGTATGCAGCTATTCACTTAAACAGATGCATGTGTCTGAACAGCTGCTGATTTCAAAGTTATTTCCTATACTTATTTATAAACATTCTGAACACATTCCCTAATGCTGCGATGGCATTGCTATAAAACTAAAAATAAAAAGGGAGAAAATCTTCCAGATGCTGCGACTCGCTGAGCAGATCTGCTGCAGTGAGCAGGCACATGACTGACTCCAGTACGCGCGCACAGTGTGTGCTGGTCTTGGGAAGCCTCCTGGCCACCTGAAGATTAATTGAAATTAAACAGTAAAAAGAAAAAAAATTTGCCATCAGGATTGTTCACAAATCAAAATGTGAGTTGTTTGTTTTTTTAAGAAATAGAAAACCCAGTTAGTAATTCAATGATATAAATAATTCAGATTTCCCCAGGTTTCATTTTGTCTTTGCATAGTATTTCTATTTCACTTGTGAGTGTTCACGAAACTCATATTTTTAAATCTGAATGGTTATGCTGTGTTAGTTCATAGAAACAGCCTGATTGATAAGCCACAAAGAATCAATTTAGCACAATATGAACATTTGTATTCTACTTCAATGATAACAATACAGTAGACAGACATGTTTTTATACTTAAGTAAATAATCAAGGTATTGCAGCAAAAAATATTAAAATATCAGGAAGGAGGGTTTTTTCCTCTTATAAGCATAACCACATAAAGTGTATGCCAAAGGAAGTTTTGCTGCTCTTTTGTATATTATAGATTGATGTATGATTATATATCCCCATTCTAAAATGCAAACCAGCTTATGACAAGCTAAAAAATATAAGCTCAGAAGCTATCTAAAAATAAGTTTATACACATAAAAACACACAGAGAGCCACATTTTAAAACCTACAAAATGTATACACTGCATTCTGGAAGGAAATTTCATTATGTATTTTCTTCAATCAAAATAAAAGAAGAAGATAGTTATTCAGTTGCCTTTGTCTGACAAAAAGCAAACTTTGATGTCAAATATCAAAACAGAATATATGACCTAGTAAATATGTTGAATGCTGTCTGTGTAAAAGACACAGATGTGCTATTCACATAAACATTTCTCGTAGTAGCCCAAATAAGAGCTGAGAGTAATATGTAAAATTCAATAAGGTAAAATGAATTATTACAATATTGCAAATTATTACATGTAGCAAGTAGTAATTATCTCTGGGAATTCTTCCATTTTTGAAATATAATTTTTTTATTTCAGCATATTGTGGGGGTACAAAAGTTTAGGTGATGTATATTGCCCTTGCCTCCCCCACCCTCCCAGTCAGAGCTTCAAACGTGTCCATCCCCTAGACAGTGCACATCACCCTCATTATGTATGTATACACCCATCCCCTCCCCCACCCACATCTGCCCGACACCCAATCAATGTTATTCCTAAATGTGCTCTTAGTTGAAATATAATTAACTATAGTATTAATACATTTATTAAAAAAGGAAAACTACATTCTATGACATCTGACAAAATCCTGGTAGCTCACAAGAACCCAGTTATTCTTTTCATTTACTAATACTGTTATAAAATTATTTTATACTGTACTATTTATATTTCTTAAATTTTGTGAAAAGTCCACTGAGACATAATATGTAACTCACCCTCAAGATTCTATATTTAATAAATTAGTAAATTTTGAATTTTATCGGCTTCACTTACCTCTTTTATTTCTCCAAAATCTTTTTTTGGTTTTTAAAATTGAGGTTTTGAAAAGGTCCTCAAATTTTACACATAATGAGAACTAACTTATATTTAGCACTATTTCTGCCAGAAACTGTGCTAAAAGCTTTATGTACTTACATCATTTAATTCACAAAAGATCCTATAAATCTTAAGAAAAGTAAAACATATAAAGATTTAGTGACTTACCCCAGTTCCACAGCTTGGTTATATCAGAGAGCTAGAACATAAACCCAAATCTATTTGTTTCAAACCTTACATGCTTAACCACTACAACACATTGCAATAAAATATCTGAGCTTACCCTACAGAGTGTACTAAATATGCAAGAAAATTATTCTTCCATAAATAAATTTGGAAAAAAGTTGGAAGTCTTGAAAAGCAAATAAATCATACATTTTCTTAATAAAGACACTTTTTAGAGTGCTTTCACTGAACATTTTCAATTAACCAAGCAAGAGAACTCAGTGGCCTAATTTATGTTCGTCACTAGATTAATGTTATTGATGTATTTCTGAACCATTTTTTACACTAAAGTAAGAAAATTCCTTAACAGACAAAATATCTAAGACTAATTTGAGAGCAAACTAGCCCTCTTTCCCTGGATTTGGAGAAATACTACAAGCAGAAAATATTGCTCTTGGAAGAAACTCCTAGCTTATTTCTCCCCGCAAGGGCCTAAATAGCAGGGATGTGACCCAGCCATCTGTGTCCCCAGGACTTTCTAATATATGCAGAGCAGGTGCTCAGTGTGTGTTTGCTGGATGAATCTATGAATTAAGTAGTCTGAACCTGTGTTTCACTATGATGAAATTATCAATTTCATTATGGCAGAGATCTCTGGATATTCACCAAATCCCAATTCCTTTCCTGTCATTTTCACAGCTCACTACCATGTACCAGAATCATTATGGTGTGGCTAGGGCCATGTCTCCATTAAGGGTATCTCCCTACAGCAGTTACATTAAAGTTTTGTGTCTATTCTAAATACATATCTTTTATATCTTTTTCAGTCTCACTTTCTCTATGTGTGTATATCTGTTCCTAATGATATAAAGTGATATAATATCAATAATTTCTCCTCACATATATAGAATTTTCAGAAGTTTTGTTCTTGTATCCTGCATTTTCCAGATGAGTTCTCGATGAACAAACTTAAGTCGTATGAACAACGTTGAGGATTCTTTGGGTTTGTATGCTCCTACAGTGTCATGAAAGTGTGAAACGTGTGCGCATGGCTGCAGAAACAATCCTGCTACACAGACAATAAATAAATACAATGTGCAAAGCGAACTGTTGGCTATCAGGCAATATGTGAAACAACATCAAAAGATGATTTTTGAACAAGTATTTTCTAAATAAATTTTATTGTGTATATTTAAGGTATGGAACATGACGTTATA
Source organism: Lemur catta (assembly GCF_020740605.2). Classification (NCBI taxonomy): domain Eukaryota; kingdom Metazoa; phylum Chordata; class Mammalia; order Primates; family Lemuridae; genus Lemur; species Lemur catta. The sequence continues at coordinate 95,738,649 of NC_059138.1, read as the reverse complement.
GGATACTTGTTAGTCAAATGGTGACTACAGTGAAGCAAATTAACATATCCATCATCTGACGTAGTTACTCTTTTTGTTTGTTTCTGTAGAGAGAGTAGCTAAAATTTACTCCATTAGCAGGAATCCCAAATATAGTACAATTTTATTGCCCATTGTTCTCATGTTATATGTTAGATCTTCAGACATATTCATCCCACACGTCTGCTATTTTGAACCCTCTGACCTACATCTCCCCATTCTGCCACCCCTGCCCCTGCTAACCACTTTTATCCTCTATCTCTGTATGTTTGACTGTATAGTTTTATTAAGATTCGACATACAGGTACATCATGCAATATTTTTCTTCCTGTGTCTGGCTTATTTCACTTAGCGTAATGTCCTACCGTTCCATTCATGTTGTGGCAAGTGGCAGGATCACTTTCTTTCTCAAGGCTAAATATTGCATCACATACATATGTAATGGAATACGTATCCATATCTTTAGCCATTTTTCCATCAGTAGACACAGAGGCTGTTTCTGTATCTTGGCTATTGTGAGCACAGTGAACATGGGAATGCAGAGATCTTTTTGAGGTCATAGTTTCATTTCCTTTGGGTATATATCCAGAAGAGGGATTGCTGCTTCATATGCCATTTCTATTTTTAATTTCTTTAAAATTACCATACTATTTTCTGTAACGGCTACACCAAGCTACACTCCTAACAACTGTGTACAAGTGTATTTGCTCTGCACCTTTGGCAACATTTGGCATCTTTTAACTTTTGGATAATAGCCATCTTAAACGGGGTGAGGTAGTATCTCATATTGGTTTTTATTTGCATTTTCTTAAAAATTAATGATATTGAGAAACTTTTCATACCATTGTTAGTCATTTTTATGTCTTCTTTGTAAAAATATCTATTCAGGTCCTTTGCCCATTTTTTCATTGAGTTATTTGTTTTTCTACTACTGAGGTATATGGCTTCTTTATAAATTATAGATATTAAGCCTTTATCTGATACATAGTTTGTAAACATTTTTTTCCAACCTGGAAGCTGTCATTTCAGTGTGTTGGTTGTTTCCTCTGCAATGCAGAAGCTTTAGTTTCATGTATTCCCATTCACTTACTTTTGCTTTTGTAGCCTGAGCTACGAAAAGTGTGATGTATTATGCAAAATTCATTGCCACATCCAATGTTCAGTTTTTTTCTCTATGTTCCTTTCTAGCAGTTTTATAGATTCAAGTCTTACAGTTAGAGTTGATTTTGCGTATGCTTCAAGATAAGGGTCCAATTTTATTCTCTTGCATGTGGAAATCCAGTTTTCCCTGCAACATTACTGAAGTGACTACAGGCAGAAGTAGGAGATATTACCGCTTCAGTTCCAGACCACCACAGTCAAGCAAATAATGCAATAAAGTAACAAATGTTCTTGTTTTCCAGTGTATATAAAAATTATGTTTATACTATACTGTAGTCTATTAAGTGTGCAATAACATTATGTCTAAACAAAAAAACAGACCAACCTTAATTAAAAAATACTTTATTGCTAAAAATACTAACAATCATCTAAGACTTCAGCGAGTCATATTTTTTGCCAGTGAGGGTCGTGCTGGGTTGTTGATAGCTACTGCCTGGTCAGGGTGGTGCTTGCTGAAGGTTGGGGTGGCTGTGGTAGTTTCTTAAAAACAAGACAACCAAGTTGGCCACGTTGATTGTCTCTTCATTTCATGAAATATTTCTCTGTACCGTGCGATGCTGTTCGTGATGACATTTTACCCACAGTAGCTCTTTTTCAAAATTGAAGCTGTAGCCAGGACTCCTGAGATTTTAGTTCCTCTGCCTTTTTTAATAACTAAAATTATGTACAATTGAACCAGACCCATGGTTGTTTACACTCATTTATTGCTTGCTTCCTGCCCAATACCGTTTGTTCTCATAGTAATTATTAACTACTGGTGTACTTCTTTTATGTCAAGCAGTAGGAGACAGCTCCAAGGACACCAGAAAACTTTATGAGACTGTGTTTCAAGAGGTGATGAATGTCTTTGAGGAAGTCAACTGCAGCTGCGGCCGCTCAGAGGGGCTTGTTCAAGAGGCTGAAGAGGCTATTTGCCACTGAAGAAACACAGACCTCACCCTTGGACCCCTGAGTCCCCCTCCTTTAGTGAACACATAAAACCCACCACTTGTCTGTGACAAGGCAGATGGGAGGGATTGTGCCCTCCTAGCTTGTCACTTTGGCCAACAGTGTAAACCATTCTCTGTCTGCAAGTACTGTGTCATGGCATTTGGCTTTGGCTGCATGTTGGGAGCAGGAAGCCAAATTTGGGGTTCTACAACAAAGTCAATTCTCTTCAACCCTGCTGCTGCTTTATCAATGAAGTTTATGGACTATTCTAAATCCTTTGTTGTCATTTCAGCAATGTTCACACCATCTTCACCAGGAGTAGATTCCATCCCAAGAAACCACTTTCTTTGCTCATCCATAAAAAACAGCCCCTCTTCCTTTAAAGTTTCATCATGAGATTGTAGCAATTCAGTCACATTGTCAGGCTCCACTTCTAATTCCAGTTCTCTGGCTATTTCCACCCCATCTGCAGTGACTCCCTCCTGTGAAGTCTGGAACCCCTCAAGGTCATCCATGGAGGCTGGAATCAACTTCTTCCAAAATTCTATTAATGCTGATATTTTGACCTCCCCCCATGAGTCACAAATGCTCTTAATGACATCTACAATGATGAATTCTTTCCAAAAGGCTTTCAATTTCCTTTGCCCAGATCTATCAGAGTAATCATATCGATGGCAGCCATAGCCTTATGAAATGTATTTCTTAAACAAGGCTTGAAAGTTGAAATTACTCCTGATTCATGGGATACAGGAAGGATGTTGTGTTAGCAGGCATGAAAATGGCATAAATCTCCCTGTACATCTCCATCAGTGCTCTCAGCTGACCAGGGCATTGACAATGAGCAGTTCAGCTGCTGCTGGAGCTGGGGAGGCCCGGATGTGAGGAGTTGTGTCCTGCGGTGGTGCAGGACAGTGAGGTCTCAGACCTGGCCCCCAGATCTCTTCTGCCTTCCCAGGCCTTTGAGCCTGTGGTGGGAGAGGTAGCCTCAAAGATCCTCTGAAATGCCTTGGAGCCCTTTCTCCCTTGTCTTGACTGCTTAGACCTGGCTCCCGTTAAGTCAGGGTAATCTTTTTAGCAAAGGGTTGCTCCACAGCACCCTTAGATTCCTCTCCTCAAAACTTCCCTTCCTCTCCACCACATAGCCAGGCTATGAATTTTCCAAATCTGTATGCTCTACTTCATTTTACATTATAAATTTTAATTTATGTCATTCCTCCACTCTTGTATCTAATTGTAAGCTGTCAAAAGCAGTCATGCCACTTCTTGAATGCTTTGCTGCTTAGAAATTTCTTCCACCAGATACTCTAGAGGTCATCACTCTTAAGTTCAGTTTTCCACAAAGCCCTGGAGCATGAGCACAATGCAGTCAGGTTCTTTGCTAAGGTGTAACAAGAGTGACCTTCCCAATAAGTTTCTCAGAGAACTCACTCACTCCCAGGAGAAGGGCACCAAGCCATTTGTGACAGATCAGCTCAAACCCAAACACTTCCCACCGACCCCATGTCCAACACTGGGAATCAAATTTCATCACAAGACTTGGTGGGTGGGCCAAAGAAACCATAAACTAACCGCAGAGACTATTTCTTCCACACCGAGTTGCCTTGTGTCTTTGACTGTTCATGCGTGCCTACTGTTGTGCTCTCTGTTTTGTTCCACTGACCTGTTTGTTTATCCTTTTAGGTGTTTTGATTACTATAGCTTTATAGAAGTCTTAAAATTGGGTGATGTTAGTTTTCCAATATTAGTCTTCTTTTTCACTGTTTTGGCTGTTCTGGGTCCTTTTCCTGTCCATATTAACTTTAGAATTCGTTTTTCATTATCCACAAAATAGTTTGCTGGGATTTTGATTGTGATTGTCTTTAATCTATAGATGTTTGGCATACAGCTAAAGATTACCAAACATGTGAAATAGCAGTAATACACAACTCATAATGAGGACAAAATGTAATCACAACTGATCCAAAATAACACAGATGTTAGAGTTGGAAGAGAAGAATATTAAAGCAAGTCTTATAACTGCATTCCATATGCTCAAAAAATTAATACATCCAATATATATATATATATATGTATATATAATAAATATAAAAATCACAAGGTTGAGATAGATAAAGCATTACGTGCACTTAGTTGCAGCTTGGAAAATGCAGAAGAAATATTAATGAACTAAATAGAAGCTATCTAATATGAAACACAATTTGTTGAAAGAAAAGAACAGTGAATCAGTGAACTCTGGTGTAATATCTAGTAGCCTAATATATGTGAAATTGGAATCCCTAAGTTAGAGTAGAAGAAGAATACAGAAAAAAAAAATAATTGACATTTTTTCAAATTTTGATAAAAAGCATGAAACAAAATCCAAGAAGCTCAAAGGACTCCAAGTACATAAAAAAAGGAAGAAAACTACCCTAAGAAGCACAATAAACAAATTATTCAAAAGCAGTGATAAAGAAAATAATCTTAAAATAACCAAAGGAGAAATAATGCTGCACAAAATCAAAAATAATAATAATAGTAGCACATTTCACATCAGGAATATATGCCATCAACGTAGATGCAAAACTTCTAAAAACAAAATAGAAATTTGAATTCAACAATATATAAAGAGAATATTTTGTGACTGATGGTTTACTTCAGAATGCAGCTGTGGTTTAGCATTTGGAGATCAATCAATGTAATTCACTATATTAACAATTTTAAAAAATCTATATGATTGTCACCATGGATACATAAAAGCATTTGAAAAAATTCAATATGCATTCCTGATAATTTCTCTCAGCAAAATTGGAATATAAGGCAACTTCTTCAAACTGATAAAAGACATCTACAAAAATCAGAACCTCACACTATATATGGCTGAATTATTTTCTCTTAAGGTCAGAATCAGTACAAAGATGTTTGCTGTCACCACTTCTGTTCAACATTGTGCTAGAAGCTCTAAATAAAACATTAAGGCAAAAAAGAAAAGATCAAATGCATCCTGGTTAAAAATTATTACATCTTACATTATATTAATGTAAGATTTTCTTTTTTCACAAATATCATATTTACCTATGCAGAACAATTCTATGAAATCTATAAAAACAGCTATTAGAAATAAAAATGAGTTTATAATAAATTGCAATGTCTACTGAAATTTTCATGCATGGGAAATAAAAAATCAGAATTTGAAATAAAGACTATTATTTACAATATCATCAAACTATGACATGCATGGAGATAAATCAGATGAGAAATATGAAAGACCTGACATTAAAAACTTGAAAATGTTGCTGAAAAAATTTTAAAAAGATCTAAATCATTGGTATCATTTTCCATGTCAATGTGTCAAATAACTCAATATTGTTATGATATCAATTATCACAGAATTGATCAATTCTTTCTACAAAAGAGCAATCAAAATCTAAGCAAAATTTCTTATAGAAATTAAAAAAACAATACTTAAATTTATATGAAAATGCGGCTGGGCGTGGTGGCTCATGCCTGTAATCTTAGCCCTCTGGGAGGCCGAGGCGGGTGGATCGCCCGAGGTCAGGAGTTCGAGACCAGCCTGAGTGAGACTCCCGTCTCTACTAAAAATAGAAATAAAAATTATCTGGACAACTAAAAATATATATAGAAAAAATTAGCCTGTCATAGTGGTGCATGCCTGTAGTCCCAGCTACTCGGGAGGTTGAGGCAGTAGGATCGCTTAAGCCCAGGAGTTTGAGGTTGCTGTGAGCTAGGCTGACGCCACGGCACTCACTCTAGCCTGGGCAACAAAGTGAGACTCTGTCTCAAAAAAAAAAAAAAAATTTATATGAAAATGCAAGTGATATAGAATAGAATAGTCAAACGAACTTGCAAGAGAAGAATGAATTTGGAAGATGGATACCACCTGATTTCAAGATTTATTATTAAATTACTATAATCTAGTCTATGTGGTATTAGTATAAATATATATAAATAAGTCAATGGAACTGCATATAGAGCTCAGAAATAGATACCCATACATTGGACAACTAATTCTTAACATACATACTAAGGAAAAGCAGTGAAGAGAAGATAGTTTCTTCAACTAGTGCTAGAACAATTGGATATCCATATGTAAGTAATCAAACAAAAATTAAACAAGCAACTAAACAAAACTTCTCCAATCCATATGCAAAGATTAACTCAAAATTGATTTAAGACCCAAATATAAAACCTAAAAGAATTACATTTATAGAAGATTTCACAGGAGAAAGTATCTGTGACCCTAGGTTAGATAAAGATTTCTTAGATACAACACAAATAAGATTCAGTAAAATAAAAAGAGGATAACCTGAGCTTTATCAAATTAAGAAATTCTGCTATTCTAAAAATACTACTTACAGAATTAAGACAAATCACGGAGCAAGAACATTTGCCAATCATATATCTGATAAAAAATTTATACCTAGAATATATAAAACTCTTCAAAAATAATAATCATATTCATAATAATTAAAAATTTTTTTAATGTGAAATTTTAATAATTAACTTTTTTAATTTTTAAAATGTGAAAAACATTGGACAGACACTTCACAAAGATGGTATAAGGATAGCAAACAAATACATGAAAATATACTCTACACCTTAGTCAGTAGAGAAATGTAAATTAAAACCACAATGAGGTGTCACATACCCACTAAAATAGTTAAAATTAAAAAGACTGGCAATGGCAAGTCTTGACAAGGTTCTGGAGGAATTGAAGCTCTTGTCCACTAATAGTGCAAGAGAAAAGGGGTTCAGCCATTTTTGAAAAGTTTGGCAGTGTATTTAAACACTACACATGAACCTACCATATGAGGAAGACATTCTACTTTCAAATATTTAACCTTGAAGGGGGTAAAAGCTTCTATCTGTACAAAGCATCGTACAGGTATATTAACTGCAGCTTCATTTGTAATAGCCAAAACAAAAAACAAACAAACAAAAAACCTGAAAACAATCTTAATATTCCTAACAAGTGAATGAATGATCAGATTGTCACATATTCAGGCAATAGAACACTACAGAACAGTGATAAGGAATGGACTATTGATACACATATTTTGGATAGATCTTTTAATAATTATGTTGCATGAAATAAGTGAGAAAAAAAGCATACATTTTTTTATGACCCTGTTTCTGTAAAATTCTAGAAAATGCAGACTAATCTATAGTGACAAAATCAACCAATAGGTGATTGGGAACAGGATTCAGTGAGAAGGGAAGGAAGAGCATGATGAGATCAGGGAGAGACAGGAGGAGGCGAGGGGGTGATATAGATGTTCTCTGTCTTCAAACTGGGATCATTGTAAGAATATATCAATATGGCAAAGCTTATCACATTGTATACTTTAAATATGTACAATTTATTTTGAGTCAGTTATATCTCAATAAAGCTTTTTAAAATATTATAACAGATTTGGGTTCAAATGTATCATCCATATCAATTGATGTAAATGGAAAATGTTTTTTTATTAAAAGTGAATTATTTTCAGATTAGCTCAATGACTAAAACCCAACCGTGTGCTGTTTTATAAGAGCAAAGTGATTCAGACAGACTTAACCTAAAAAAAAGATGGGCAAATACACCTGGCATATGCAAAAAACAAACAGCAAAAAGAAACCACACAATTATTCACAGGAAACCCAGTATCAAAAAGTTTAAATTATATGTTAAGTATTAAATGAAGAAAAAGAACACTGAACAATGCTAAAAGTTACCATTCACTTTGATGCATTATCTATGCATCAAATCACTTGCTATCAAAATTTCAGAACAAAAAAATATACATAAAATGAAAGAAGAAATAGGCAGACAATATTCACAGTACCAGATTTTAACATCCTACTTTAGCCCGTAAAAGGTCAAAGTAACAAGATTAAGTATAGATATATGAAATGTTATAAATATAATCAAAATGTACACTTTACACATAGACATATAGATATTACATAGCTTTAATAAAGAATAAAATTTCTCTCAGTGCATACAGAACACTCACAAAAATTGACCAGATATTAGAACAACCAGGAAACCTCAAAAATGCCATTATTCAGGAATAACACAAATAATATTTTTTAATTACAGTTAACCTAGGTGTTAATGGTAAAAGTATAAAAAACAAAGATTAGTCCACTGGAAACTGGAGAAAAAACTACTAAACAAGTTCTGGAAACTTAGTTAATATAAACTAAAATTGCAGCATTTCTGAGAGGTAATAGCAATAAACCACTATCTGAAACTGCCTTTACAAATTAACAACGGGGCGAGTTAGCAAGGCAAGAAACTGTAGTAAGGACCTAACTAAAAATGAGGCGCAGGCTTCTCTAAAAATAATGATAATAATTAGCCACTGTCCCCCTGTTTTCTTCTCTGTAATTGCCACACTGGAGCCACACAGCTGGTGGTCATAAAGATTCTTAGCTTTCTCCATAGATAACATCACCTTTTGAAACCTGGGGGTAGTTTCTGTGATATCCTCCAGGCCCCGCATCCCAGTGGAAGGGCCGACCCACCCAGACCGGCAGCCCATACCCAGGAACTGACTCTACTGGTCTTGTGACCCCACCCAAGAACGTGGTCAGCAAAGAAGACAATTTCTACAACCTTATGGTTCCGCCCCAAACTCAGCCAATTTGCAGACTCAATTGCCTACACCAAACTGTCCTTAAAAACCCTGTCTCCCAAATTCTCAGCGAGACAGGTTTGAGAAATTTCTCCAGTCTTCCCAATTAGCGCTATGCGGAATTAAAACCTCTTTCTCTAGAGTCACACTGCTGCCTCGATGCATTGGCTTCCTCTTAGGCAGCAGGCAAATGAACTTGGTTTGTCAGCAACATATCTATATGAATTTATATGCAATAAATTAAAATAACTACCAAAGAAAATTGATAGCCTTAAAAACTTTATTGATCAATTTTAAGTAATAAATTAAATAAATTAAATGTATATTTCAACAGTCTAGAAAAATCATAATTCAGATAACAAACATAAAAGCAATAAAGACTAAAGGCAAATATAGAAAACTAAAACTTAAATATCTTTTCTCTGTGAAAAAGCAATACAAGACACTAACCAAAAAAAGAGAGTAAAGCAGAAATCAAGAATACTTAAAAAATATATTGGAAGGGGAATAATCATTGGTACAAACAAAATCATTATAGAACCGAGATAAAGTAGAAAAATTTAAAGTAAAATTTAATTTAACAAAATTAGCCAGAGTAAAATTAGAAAATTAATATAACTTGTGACAATTGGATACCAATTTGTATGGATAAAATAGGGAAAGGTAAAAAGAACTATTTAACACAAAAGTGCCACAACACAATGAGTCCCCCAGGGAATTTTTCAAACTCTTCAAACTCCAGAGAATCTCAATGGTACTTAAATTTGTCTAAAGAACAAAATAAGAGAATGCTTCTAATAATTTTTATGAATCAAATACAATACTTCAAACTGGTAAAAATTGCACACAAGTGAAACATAAGACCAAAATATCATAAAACTATCAATGCAACAATCCTAACCATAATGTTATTAAACAGATTCCAGCAATGTATTATGGAAAAATAATACAATGTGGATATTAACTACGGGGATATAAAATTGGTTCGTTAATCAATTAATATAATCCTGAACTTAATGGAACTACAATGAAAACATTATATGATCATTCTGTAGATATTGAAAGGCTTTATGAAAACAAAAACTATTCTTGTTACAAGCACTCAAACCAAGAACTGATTGGCAGGTACTTATTCTATACCTCAGCCCCAAATTCAGCAACATTTCCACCTAATTAATGAGCAAGCAATAGAGTTTATTCCTACCAAATTAGGGCCAAAACAAGCCTGCCCACTCTCTCTACAATTGCTTTTATTTATTCATTTTTAACATTTCACTGGAAATCCTAGCTAATGTAATCAGATACTAGAAAAAAAATAGAGACAAGATAATTGGAAAATATTATAAAATGTCAGGTTGTAAGAAGTAGTGTAGACAGGTGTGGTGGCTCAAACCTCTAATCTCAGCACTTTTGGAGGCCAAGGCAGGAGGATCCCTTGAAGCCAGGAGTTTATGGCCCACCTGGGCAGCATAGAGAGATCCTGTCCCTACAAAAACAGTTAAAAATTTAGCTGGGCATTGTGGTGCATGCCTGTAGTCCTAGCTAATGTGGAGGCTTAGGTGGGAGGATTGCTTGAGACCAGGATTTCAGGGTGCTGTGAGCTGATTGGGCAACTGCATTCCAGCCTGTGTGACAGAGCAAGAACTTGTCTCTTAAAAAAAATAGTGCAGATAAATATGAAAGTGAAAAGAACCCTTCATACATGCTCAAAATTAGAGAGTTTAGCTTTTATTCTAAGGCCTCTTCTATTTGATGAGTTTTTATATCATTATGAATAAAGTTAATGCAAACGTATCTGCTTACAGAGACTGTACTGTGCCTGTGATCCTACCACAAGGAGATGGTTAAGTGAAAGTCTGTTAGTGAAAGTAAACTACAAATTATCACGTTTACAAAAGGGAGTGACAGAAAAAGCACTATAGCAGAGACACTTGCATTTGAACAGCTGTAGATTTTAAAAGATTAAGCCCCAAAGGTTGTAGTTTGGTAGACGGCTGTGGATAGGGCTATCGAGCTCTCATCTTGATATACAGCCTTCACCTGCAGGAGTCACTTGTAGTCTGGAACCAATCTGCACAGATCAGGATGGACGTGTTCCTGCAATGGTTACAAAGTGCCTCAGTGGCACCAGGAAGCCACTCACAAAAAAGATATAATTCCTGGGAGTGACGGATGACCAATTACCTCTATTTTGTGGAGAGAAACATGGTAAAGAGAAACTTAGAAACACTCATAATGAAGATTATGAAAACTACTCAACTTCTATGATGAGAAATTCATTACTATCTGGTGAAGCTGAAGACGCACAGTCCCCCAGTCCAAGACACGCAACTGCTAGAATAGTGTTGCCTGTATGCCCTAAGGTGACTCATTCACAACGACCATTGTACACTCTTTATACTAGCCAAAAAAGTACGCATGCCCTAAATTGTTGACAGGTAAATCAATACTTTAAAATGTTTATATGATGGAGTACTATGCATTGTGAAAACGCATTACTAAAGCAATAAGAATCAACACAGAAAAATCTCAAAAGAAAAAAAGCCCAAAACCCTGTGGAATAGAATAAAGCAAATTGCAAAATGAAACATGCAATATGAAAGCATTTATATAAATTTAGAAACATGCAAACTAATGCTATTATATTATTATGATATATTTGATATGGTGAATGGATAAAAATGTACTCAAAACTGAATTATTGGCTCCTTGATGGAGAGTTGAGGTAGACAGGAGAATTGGATTACAAAGAGATACATACAAGAATATAACTGGGAGGAGAAAATGATGGCGGAGTGGAGGTGACCTGGATTCCTGCTCCCAGAGAGGGAGGCGTAGATCTCGGTCTGCTACACATGAGTGGATCGCTCCCCCACAAGAACAGCGTTGTGAATCGATGGAGAATCAGTGTGGAACACAAAAAGCAGGAAAAAGAACAGGTGAATGGGAAATAAGATCGCAAAAATCTGGAGAGTGCGAGACAATCGATAGAGAGTAGAGCCTGGGACGGCTGAGCCCGCCTCGCCAGTGAGTGAGGTGGGATCAGTCCCACAGGAGAGCATCTTGCTTCCCCACTGACATCCACACCCACTCAGACAGGGATCTGCCTGAAGTTGGTGCAAAGTCACCACGGGAGACGTGGGGCTCTGTGGGGAGGAGACATTAGCCAGAAGCATCTTGAACTCCCCGAGCTCTGTGCTAGGACTGCACTGGGCGGGGGGAGGGACTGGTCTGGGCTACCGCTGGAGGCAGTTAGGAGACAGGTAACTTGCCTCTGGCACTCAGCGGGTCCAGATTGACGGAGGTGGAAACTAATTAGGGGACTCGAACCTGGAAACCGTTGCGGGCTATTAGTCTCCGCGGAAAGTTGTAGGTGCCAACTCTGAAGATAGGGAGAGACAAGGAAAAGCCTCTTTCTCTCTGCAACTAGTGTGAATCTTGGCTGCAGATCAAAAGTTGTCAGCCCAGTGACTTAACTCATCAGACCTGTTTTAGGTGAAATCAAAAACCTGGAGCTGGATTTTTACCTCTGGCTGGCTGCCAATATTGAGTTTAGCAACCAGGGGAAAAAGAGTCCTGGCAAGAGGCCAAAACAGGCTCCCCAAGTAACCCCTTCCACCAGAAGCAGCCCCCCAACTATGGGAGAAGAACCCTGAACAACACATAAGTGGTTCCCCTAGTGACAAAGGAAGCAACACACCTAGACTGTTAGACATCCTAGGAACAGAGCCTGCACAAGCCGTGTTACTTTCCAAATAAAAGCTGAAAGGTGGAAAGCAACCATTGCTCAAGATAGGAATGGCTCAGGGAGAGAACTCGGGAAGGATAAAGAATCAAATGGAAAACACACTCCCAAAGAGGAACACAAGCTCTCTAACAATGGACATTAACCAAATTCAGAACACTAAAATGTCAGAAGAAGAATTCCAAATATGGATCACCAGAAAAGTGAATCATATGCAAAAAAAAGGATAACCAACACAAAGAAACCACAAAAAAAAGAAAATCCAGGACTTGGAAGAAAAATTCACTAAAGATATTGAAATATTAAATAAAAATCAAACTGAACTCCTGGAAATGAAGAATTTATTCAGGGAACTACAAAACATGGTGGAAAGCCTCAAGAGCAGGGTAGATCAAACAGAAGAAAGAATCTCAGAGATCAAAGATAACACCTTTCAATTAAATAAGTCAGCCATAGAGATAGAGCAAAGAAATAAGAGAAAAAAACAGAGCCTGCAAGAAATGTGGGATTTTGTGAAGAAGCCTAATGTAAGAGTTATGGGCATTCCTGAGGGTGAAGAAGATAATACACAAGGGTTGGATAAACTATTTGAAGATATAATTGAGGAAAATTTTCCAGACCTTGTTAAAAATCTAGATATACAGGCTCAAGAAGCCCAAAGGATCCCTGGGAAATTCATTGCAAATAGGAAGACACCATGTCACGCAGTCATCAGACTGACCAAAATATCCACTAAAGAGGCCAATCTTTGAGCTGTAAGGAAAAATAAACAAGTAACATACAAAGGAAAGCCCATCCGAATAATGCCAGATTTCTCAATTGAAACCTTACAAGCAAGAAGAGACTGGGGGCCCATTCTCACTCTTCTGAAACAGAATAATACCCAGCCTAGAATCTTGTACCAAAAAAGCTAAGTTTTGTATATGCAGGAGAAAGTAAGACATTCTCAGATAAAAAAAGATATAGGGAATTCACCAAGACAAGACCAGCCCTCCAAGAAGTACTCAAAACAGAGTTTCAAACGGACCAGCACAAGAAACACTCATGAATGTAAAACTACTCAAGAGCTAAAGATCAAAGGCCAGATACCACAATGGCTCAAGAGAGAAAACATAGAAATGAAGCTCTACCCAACAGGATGAACAGAAATCTGCCTCACTGATCAGTTTTCTCAATAAATGTGAATGGCTTGAACTCCCCACTCAAGAGACATAGGATGGCCCAGTGGATAAACAAATAGAATCCAAGTATCTGCTGTCTCCAGGAAATTCATCTAATCTGCAAGGATGCACTTACACTGAAAACAAAGGAGTGGAAATTGATATTTCAAGCAAACAGAAGCCAAAAGAAGGCTGGTGTGGTGGTTTTAATTTCAGATAACTTAGATTTTAAATCAACAAAAGTAATGAAAGACAAAGATGGTCACTATATACTGGTAAAGGGTACAGTTCAACAAGAAGATATAGCTACACTTAATAAGTGTGCACCCAACTTAAGTGCACCCAGATTCATAAAGCAAACCCTACTTGATCTAAACCAAATGATAAACAGCAACATCATAATAGCCAGAGACTTCAACACCCTGCTGACAGCCCAGGACAGATCCTCCAAACAGAAAATAAACAGAGAAATAATGGACTTAAACAGAACGCTAGAACAAATAGGCCTGACTGACAATTATGGGACATTCTATCCAAAATACACCGAATGCACATTCCTCTCATCACCTCATGGGACATTCTCTAACATTGACCACATCCTAGGACACAAAGGATGTCTTAAAAAATTTAAAAAAACAGAAATTATACCATGTATCTTCTCAGATCACAGTGGAATAAAAGTAATAATGAACCCTAACAGAAATTCTCATTTCTACTCAAAGTCATGGAAGCTAAACAACCTTCTCCTGAACAATTATTTTATAAATGAAGAAATCAAGATGCAAATCAAAAGATTCTTTGAACTAAATGACAAAGGAGACACAAGTTATCAAAATCTGTGGGACACAGCTAAAGCAGTCATGAGAAGAAAATGTATTTCCATAAATGCCTATATCAAAAAGACAGAAAACTTACAAATAGACAATCTAATGAATAGACTCAAGAGCTGGAGAAAGAAGAACAAACCAACTCCAACCCCAGCAGAAGGAGAGAAATTAATAAGATCAAATCAGAACTAAATGAAATGGACAACAGAAAAACCATACAAGAGATTAATAAAACAAAAAGTTAGTTCTTTGAAAAGATAAACAAAATTGACACACCTTTGGCTAGACTAACCAAAAGGAGAAAAGAAAAATCTCTAATACCCTCCATCAGGAACATGACAGGAGAAATCACAACTGATGCCACAGAGATACAAGATATCATCTATGAAGTCTACAAAAACATTTATGCACAAAAACAGGAAAAGGTTGAGGAAATTGAAAAATTTTTAGAAACACACAGCCTCCCTAGGCTCAACCAGGAAGAACTAGAATCCCCGAACAGACCAATATCAAGAACTGAAATCAAAACAGCAATAAAAAACCTTCCCAAAAGGAAAAGCCCCAGACCAGATGGTTTCACACCTGAATTTTACTACACCTACAAAGAACTGATGTCTATCTTACAAAAGTTATTCCACAACACCAAGAAGCACAGTATCCTCCCCAACACATTTTATGAAACCAACATAACTCTGATACCAAAACCAGGAAAGGATGTAATAAAAAAAGAAAACTAAAGACCAATATCCCTTACTTATATAGATGCAAAAATTCTCAATAAAATCCTAGCAAATTGAATCCAGGTGCTTATCAAGAAAATAATCCACCACAACCAAGTGGGCTTCATCCTAGAGATGCAGGGATGGTGCAAGATAAGCAAATCTATAAATGTAATTTACCACATAAATACAAGCAAAAACAAAGACCATATGATCCTCTCAATGGACACAGAAAAAGCATTTGACAAAATTCAGCAACCTTTTATGATAAGAATGCTTAACAAAATAGGCATAGACGGGGCCTACCTAAAAATGATACAAGCCATATATGACAAACCCACAGCCAACATCATACTGAATAGGGAAAAATTGAAAGCATTCCCACTTAGAACTGGAACCAGACAAGGTTGCCCACTGTCCCCATTGCTTTTCAGCATAGTACTGGAAGTCCTTGTGAGAGCTATCAGGAAAGAGAGCAGAATCCAGGGTGTCCAAATGTGGACAGAAGAGATCAAACACTCACTCTTTGCTGATGATATGATATTATATCTGGAAAACCCCAAGAATTCAACCAAGAGACTCCTGGAATTGATAAATGAATTCAGTAAAGTCTCAGGATACAAAATCAATACACACAAATCAGAGGCATTCATATATGCCAATAACAGTCAAGCTGAGAACCAAATCAAAGACTCAATACCCTTCACAATAGCAACAAAGAAAATAAAGTACTTAGGAATATATTTAACTAAGGATGTAAAAGATCTCTACAGGGAGAACTATGAAACCCTGAGGAAGGAAATTGCAGAGCACATAAACAGGTGGAAAACCATACCATGCTTGTGGATTGGAAGAATCAACATTGTTAAAATGTCTATACTACCCAAAGTGATTTACAGATTCAATGCAACCCCTATTAAATTACCAACATTATTTTTCACAGATATAGAAAAAATAATTTTATGCTTTGTATGGAACCAGAGAAGACCCTGTTTAGTAAAAGAAATTTTAGGCAATAAGAACACAATGGGAGGTTTTAATTTACCAGACTTCAAACTATACTACCAGGTTGTGGTTATTAAATCAGCATGGTATTGGCACAAGAACAGGGACACAGACCAGTGGAACAGAACTGAGAATCCAGACATAAAACCATCCTCATATAGCCATCTAATCTTTGAAAAGAAGACAAAAACATACACTGGAGAAGAGAATCCTTATTCAATAAATGGTGCTGGGAAAACTGGATAGCCACATGTAGAAGATTGAAACAAGACCCCCACCTTTCACCTCTCACAAAAATCAAATCACAGTGGATAACTGACTTAAACATAAGGTGTGAACATATTAGAATTCTAGAAGTAAATGTTGGAAAAACTCTTATAGACATTGGCCTAGGGAAAGAATTTATGAAGAAGACTCCAAAGACAATCACAGCAACAATAAAAATAAATAAATGGGACCTGATCAAATTAAAAACCTTCTGCACAGCCAAAGAAACTGTCACGAGAGCAAACAGACAACCTACAGAATGGGAAAAAATTTTCGCATGCTACACATCTGATAAAGCGCTGATAACTAGAATATATTTAGAACTCAGGAAAATCAGCAAGAAAAAAATCAAACAACCCTATCCAAAAGTGGGCAAAGGACATGAATAGAAATTTTTCAAAAGAAGACAGGAGAATGGCCAACAAACATATGAAAAAATGCTCAACATCTCTAATCATCAGGGAAATGCAAATCAAAACCACAATGTGATAACACTAAACTCCAGTGAGAATGGCCTTTATCAAAAAGTCCCAAAACAATAAATGCTGGCATGGATGCGGAGAGACAGGAACACTCATACACTGCTGGTGGGACTGTAAACTAGTGCAACCTCTGTGGAAAGCAAAATGGAGATACCTTAAGCAAATACAAGTAGATCTACCATTTGATCCAGCAATCCTATTATTGGGCATCTACCCAAAAGTACAAAAGACATTATATAAAAAAGACATCTGCACTCGAATGTTTATAGCAGCACAATTTACAATTGCAAAGCTGTGGAAACAACCCAAGTGCCCATCAATACATGAGTGGATTAATAAAATGTGGTATATGTATACCATGGAGTACTACTCAGCTATAAGAAATAATGGGAAATAGCACCTCTTATATTTTCCTGGATAGAGTTGGAACCCATTTTATTAAGTTAAGTATCTCAAGAATGGAAAAATAAGCACCACATGTACTCACCATCAAATTAGTTTCATTGACAATCACCTAAGAGCACATTTAGGAATAAAAATAAGCAGGTGTCAGGGAGATGTGGGGGAGGGGGAGAGATTGGGGATGGGTGTATACCTACATAATGAGGGCAATGCGGACCGCCTAGGGGATGGACATGCTTGAAGCTCTGACTCAGGTGGGGGGGCAAGGGCAATATACGTTACCTAAACTTTTGTACCCCCATAGTATCCTCAAATAAAAAAAAAGAATATAACTGTTTGCAATATTTCTTAAACTGATTATTCACATCTTTTGTTGTGTTTGAATTAGTCCATAATGCATTTTTAAAAGAACCATTTTTACAATACAATATTCAAGCTATTAAAAATGGTTTCTGGGCCAATATAAGATTGTATTTTTAAGTGAAGTATCCAAAGAATGGAAAAACAAGCATCACATGTACTCACCAGAAAACTGGTTTCCCTGATCATCACCTAAATGTACATCGGGGAAGGATACCAACTGGATATCAGACTGGGATGGGGGGGTGGGGGGAGGGGATGGGTGTATGCCTACATGATGAGTGCATTGCACACCTTCTGGGGAATGGTCATGCTTGAAGGTGCAGACCCGGGGGGGGGGGAGGGGATGGAGGTATGACTACATGGTGAGTGCCAGGCGCACTGTCTGGAGAATGAGAATGGACGCGCTTGGGACTCTGATTCGGGGGGATGGGCAGGACATGGACAATGTATATGACCTAAACTTATGTACCCCCATGATGAGCTGAAATGAAAAAAAAAAAAAAACTGAAAAAAAAAAAAAGAACATTATTAGACAACACACTGCATGTAGGATCTACTGACTGGGAAATAAT
The DNA here is from genome assembly GCF_020740605.2 of Lemur catta. NCBI lineage: Eukaryota > Metazoa > Chordata > Mammalia > Primates > Lemuridae > Lemur > Lemur catta. Next base: position 95,720,381 of record NC_059138.1, on the reverse strand, counting down.
TGAAATATTTTAAACATCAATGCCCCTAATCCATGACCAGCATTCCTTCAGGGAACATAAGAAATGAGTGTATAAAGCAGTGAAACTACTAGCATCTGTACAGAACAAAGAGAGAAAATGTAATCAAATAGATATTTTTGAGTTTACCTAGGGGAACCACAGCTATTTCTTTAATTAGAGGAACTCTGGAAATGGTGAAACTGTGCAGCAGAGGTTGCAAGGTGACATTTACCTGGGAATATGGAACACAGGGTGCGAGCGCAGCTGCACGTGCAAGGGAGATGGAGGAAGAATAGGAAGAAAATAAGACTTTTCCATGCAGTTCTTATACTTAGGTCTCTTCTACTTTTATGACTTTCTAAAATAAATAAATTCAGTCCATGGGCACCTCTCATTAATACAAATGCTGTGTTGTAAGTGTGAGAACTTTAGAAAGTGCTGAAAGGTACAACTGTAAATTACAAAAAATTTAAACATGAAATCAGACTTTCGTTCTTTGAATAAATTGCACTTTGCCATAATTTTAATGTACTGCTGAATTTGATTTGTTAGAATTGAATTAAAATGTTGGCAACTATATTCAGCAGTAAGATATATCTGGAGTTTCATTGTTCATCCTGTCAGTTTTTGGTATCAAGGTTATTCTGGTATTTCTTAATGAATTAGAAAGTTTTTCAACTTTTTCAATGATACAGAACATTTTGCTTATAACCTGAGAATTTTATGGTCCCTTAAAGAGTTTTCTCAGAATACTATGGGCATTGCCCTCTTTTAATTTAAATTTTTGACATTAATTAGCCCAATTTGTTTCATAGTTTATATAGATTTCTGCTTCTGGAGATTAATTGTATTACTTTGTTTTTTTTTATATAGATTCTGCTTCTGGAAATTAATTGTATTACTTTGCTTTCCTGAAAAAATTATGTATTTCATGTAAATTTTCAAAATCCTTAGTATAATATTATCAATGTGTTCCAATGGACATTTTGGGAGTATTTATGCTTTAGTTTTATGAAGTACAATTGTCATTTTTTAAATTGTTGCTGAATTTTATATCCTATTTAAGAAAAAATAAGGACAAATCTGTTACCCCATATTTTCTTGTAGAATTTTTTTACTTATAGATTTAAGTTCAGGTTTTTGATTAATTTCAAGTCAATTTTTTATGTGAGGAGAGGTAAATATTGAGGTTTTGTTTTGTGTTTTTTTTTCTTACAGATATCTAGTTGTTCTAAAACCATTTGTTAAAAAGACTAGCTTTTCCCTATTAGATAAATTAGACAGTTTTGTCAAAATTTAATTGTCCATATATGTGTGAATTTATTTCTAGACTCTTTATTCCACTCCATTGATCTATATGGCTGTCCTTATATCAATAACATATGGTCTTGATTATTGTACGGTATAGTATTTTAAATCATAACACTTTTTTCTTTGCAAAATTGTCCTAGCTATCTTAGCCCCTTTATATTTCTAAATAATTTTATATTCTATTTGTCAATTTCTAAAAAAAATCTGATGAAATTTTAATCTGAATTGCACTAATTCTGAAAATAAATTTGGGAAGAACAGACATAGTAAATTATTTTGCCCTCCTATTTGTAAGAGATACGAAAAAAACTGAAGTGTTCTTCCTGCTCTTTCCCACCACTCATCATTCTCAGCCCTTGCAGAACACTTCTGACACCAGCAGGGGGGGGTTCCCTCACATACCACGTCGTTCCTCAGTGAACACCAGCTGGGGACCCTGTAATTTAACTCCATTCTGACACTGTCCACCTGGAGATAGAGTCGGATCCTACAGGTTAAGGGCTCAGTTCCAGGAAGCTGCCCCCACGTCGAATGACAGTCACAAATCCCAGATTGTGACTTTTACTTCTGACCAACCTGCTGTAAATCGGGCATTCCCACAGCCACCTCATAGGTTCAATTAATTTGCTACAGTCGCCCACAGAACTCAGGCAAACACTTATGTTTACCTGTCATTATAAAGGATATTGCAAAAGATACAGATGAAGAAATGCACAGGGCAAGGGGGCAAGGACTGTGGGAATGGGTGGGAAGGGGTGTGGAGCGGCCATGCCCCGACTGGGCACTACTGTCCCAGCACCTCCACGTGCCCAGCAATCTGGACGCTCTCTGAGTCCAGTCGTTTGGGTGTTTACAGATACTTCATTATATAGTCAAGATTGATGGAATCACTGGCACTGGTGATCAATTCTACCTTCAATTCTTCTCCCCTCCCAGGAGATCAGAGGCTTAGGCTCACTGTTCCAACCCTCTGATCGCAGGGGTGGTTCCCCTGGCAACCATCCCTCACCCTGAGGCTACTGGAGGGACCACCAATGGTCACCTTATTAGAACAAGAGATGTTTTATGGCTCAGAAAAGCACAAAGGTCTCAGGAGCTCTGTGTCAGGAACTGGGGTCAAGGAACAAATAATAGAAGCAAAGGTTCCTCCAGCTCCTCTACTGCAAAGGTTTCAGGAGTCCCATCTCAGGAACCAGAAGCAGAGGCCCATATAAAACTATAGATGTGGATGTATTTCTTATTATATCTCACTTTCACACTATTCATGAAAGTGGCATATCTCTCCATTTATTTAGAGTTTCTCTAATTTTTCTCAGCAGTGTTTTGTAGTCATTTGTGTCCTGTTCTTGACTATATTGTGTAAATTTGTGCCTAAATATAGCAAGTTTTTTCATGCTATTATAATAATTTATTATTCTTTTATTTTTAATTAATAAACTTTATTTTTTAGAGCAGTTGTAGGCTCACAGCAAAATTGAACAGAAATTACAGAGATTGTTCATATACTCCTGTTCCCACAAACACCCACAACCTTCTCCACCATCAACAACCATGGTCCAGACTGGTACGTTTCTCACAAGTGATGAACCTGTAGTGCCACATCATTGTCACCCAAAGTCCGTGGCCTACATTAGGGTTCATTTGGTGCTGTGCATTCTGTTGGTTTTGAGGAATGTATAATGGGGCAAACGTATAATGGGCATTCACCACTCTGGTATCACACAAAGTAGAGTCACTGCCTAAAATTTCCCTGTGCTCTGCCTATTGACCCTAAATGAAAACTGTTTGAAGTACAATTTCCAACTATTTACTAAAGCAACTGCCTGCCATAACAACACTTTTGAAAGGATGTTGACTATTTATATTGATCTTGTATCCTGCAACTTTGAAAAATTCAGGCTTCATCCCAGTAGCTACTTTGAGGAATCTGTGAGATGTTTCATGCATGTGATCATTTATCTGAGGATAAAGACAATTTTTTCCTTCTAATCTCTCAAAATTTTTTGGTTTTCAGTAAACAGATCCTTTATATGTTTCATTTTTATCAATATTTCATCTTTTCCTGCTTTTGTAAATATTGTTTTATTTTATTTTCATCTTCCAAAAGTGTCTTGCTCATATATATATGATTGATTTTTGTATATTGAACTTGCATTCTGTGTTCTTTTTTATTTTTAATATTATTTCCCCAAATTATTATTCAAAAAATTCACATATATAGTAAAGTTGAAAGAATAGCACAATGAACACATGTAAATTCTTCAACAAAATTCTTTAGTTGTTAACATTTTGCCATATTAATCTACCCTTCACTCTATTGCTTCATCCCCAAAATACCTTAGCATGTATCTCCTAAGAAATAGCACATTCATGTGCATAACCACAATACTAAAACATTCAGGAAATTTAACACTGATCCAATTCTGTTATCTAATGTGTCTTCTACATTCAGTTCTACTCCACTATTGTATTAGTGTCCTCGGTAACTGTTTTTGTTGTTTCTTTGTATTTTCAATTTTTTGGTGTGCTTTCTTTCAGGATGCAATCAAGGATCACATATCACATTTATGAGTTCCTCAGCACTTTAAAATTAAACACATTGATATTTTAGAACTCCAGGCCTCATATCTCTCAATTTGGATTCAGATTGTTCCCTCATGATTACAGTCTAGACGCTGGCAGGACTGCTGCTTATAGATGTGCCCTTCTCGGGCCCCGGTGACAGGGAGCAAGGTCAGTTTGTCCCGTTATTGGGGAGGTTGAATGATCACCTAATTAGGGTGATGTCTGCCAGATTTCTCAATTATAATCTCATGAATTTTTCCTGTTTTGATATTCATATATTCAAATTTGCTTTACAATATAATCCACCGATAAATAAAGAATATTTTACAATTTCAAGTATAAAATATAAAAGTAAATGTAAAATTTACTTTTGGATGTGCATTTGAGTCACTATTAGTTTGCTTAATAGAGTAATGACAGGAAGAAAAGAGAGATGGAAACATCTGACAAATCATTAACGACAGCTGTTGATGTTGACCAGCAGAAGAAATGAAAGTTAACTAGAACCCAGGGATGAGGTGGCTCAGATCTCATTCTGCAGTGTTTGTGAGTGTGCGTGCGTGCATGCATGTGTGTGCGTGTGTGTGCGTGCGTGCGTGCGCGTGTGTCTCAGAGAGAGGGGGAGAGAGGGGATTGGGTGTGGGATATGGGGTGACATTAGTGGGACAGCCGTTCAGTCACAGAGACCTAAAACGGGCTGCAGGGCCACGTCCTTGAAGGCGGAGCAGCTGGAGAAGCGTGTGCCCGAGTCGGAGCAGCACGACCCGTCCTGAAGGGACTCGACGGGCGCTGCAGTGGCAGCTCCCCTCACCGCCACCACCAGCCTGTGAGTCATCATTGAAAACAAATAAATAAATGCTCAAGAACTCACGAGTATATTTGTTTTAAAAATAGAAATTTTAAAGAAACCGTTGTCCCATATGCAGAAAACATTTTCATTCCAGTTCCTAATACCTCCATGCAAGAGGCGCCTTGATATTTCTAGAGTGTTCTCCCGGTATGTCATGGGGAAAAAAAGAAAGAAAGAAACCAAACCACACATTTTGGGGTTAAGAGAATTGTACGATTAGATTAGGGTGATCACAGTGAAAGGGAGAGCTGTGACTGGGTGTTTAAGCTGGCATGCTGCATGGTTTGAGTGTTTTAATAATTCTGGAACTCAGTAGTTAAGGAGGAAACTGCATGTGTGTGTGTGTACATATACACATCTCAGAGATTGCAATCTTCTCAGAATGAACTTTTAAGGCACTCTGAGATAACTTTTTAATAAAAACAGTGCACTATCACCACCATAGATCGCTTATAATTCACAAAGTCAAAAGATAGCTTTATAATTGAGAAATATGGCATCCTGTGTTCTTGACAAATTAACTCAAAATTTCCAGCAGCTGCTTTGTAGACACGAATTTTTATATATGAAACCATGTCATTTGTAAATAAGCCATTTTTACTTCTTACTTGCTAAACAGTATGCTATTATCTGCTATTATTTCTTCTTCCCCGCTCCCCAGAGCACTGTGTCACAGAAGGGGAGAGCCAATGCCCTTTCCCTTTTCCCTGTGTTTTAGACAAGCATTCAGTCTTTTGTAACTCTGTAGGATGACAACTGTAGGCGTTTTGCTTATGTTCTTTGCTATATTGGGCAAATTTCTTTATATTCCTGGCATGCTAAAATTTCTGTTATATATGAGTGTTAAACTTTAAGATTCTTTATCTGAATCTATTGACATGATCATCTGATTTTCTTTTGTATTTCTCAACCTAATGAATTTCATTGATTGATTTTCTGAATATCAAGCTAATATCATTCCTGGGATAAACTCCACTTGGTCATAATATATATTTCATATATTGCTTCATTTGTTTTGCAAATAATCCGTTAATGATGTTGCATCTCTTGACATATTCCCACAAATTATTGTAGTTCTGTTTTTCTTATTTCCAGTCTTTTTTCTCTCATTGTTTCAACTTGGATATTTTTCATTGATCTGTCTTCAAAAATGTTGATCTTTTCTTTTGTATTTTCCAATCTTCTGTTAGTCATACTCAGTATTTTTTTCTGATCTAGAAATTCCATTTTTATATCTTCCATTATCTCCTTACTATGGTTATATTTGCTTATAAATCCTGCTGTGGATTTATAATAGATATTTTTAAATCCTTTTCTCATTTCTTTCATTTTTGAGCCTGTTTGCATGGATTACTTTTGTCCTAATTATGGGTCACATTTTGGAACTTTTGCAAGTATAGAAAATTTTGATTGCATGTCAAGTACTTTGAACACTGTGCATTTTGTTGTATTTTTCATAATGAGTATTGAAGTTTATTGTGGTAGGCGGTTGATTTACTTGCTAATTATCTTGGTCATTTTGTGTTAGCATTTACTCTAAGGCTAGTTTTGCCCTACTATTAAGGTATGACTTTTCTTTGGTCTTTTCTAAGCACAAGTATTTAACCAAGTGTATTCCTTTCTGTCTGGTGAGGTTTGAATGTCTCCTTGTGCGGTTTTTGAAAGTTTTCAGCTTAAAGCTCTCCAATCATTTCTCAGAGGCTTTGGAGTTTCACTTTACACATGGGTAGTTTTTATTTAGCCACATATTCAAGAAGACCCCCAAGCAGATTTTTAGAAATTATTCTCTGCGTAGCTTCCTCTGCTACTCTGCCTGCAAATTTCATCTACTTTTGTGTCCCCAGAATCTCCACTCCATCTCCTGAAATCTCCATAGCCCCACACTCTGCTTAGATTCTTCCTTTACTCATGAACTTGACAGTGGTTCTAGGATGATTGCTTGAGTAATAGGGCACACCCCATGTGTTTCCCTTCCCTCAGGTGTCACAGATCTTCTTTCTGCAATGAGTTGTTTCAAATATCATGTCTACTGTTCTAATTTTTAATGGCTACAAAGCAAGTTCAGTCCATAACACTCCCTGCTGACTAGAAGCACAGGTTCCAACATACACTTTTTCCTCAAATATTACTATTTCTTTTGTTGCTGTTGTTGTTGTTGTTGCTTAATTGAGTAAAATTGCAACTCTCAAACCTGTGTATCCAGGTCAAAACACTTGTCTTAAATTCTCTTTCACATTTCTGATATCTAAATTAAAGACATGACATTCTAGTGCTGTCATAAACTCTTATGTATATCGGAAATTTATTCCAAATTGAGTTTATTTCTTGGATTCTCTATGACGGTTAGTAACAACCAGCTGGTAACTATTTGCTCAGTCAAATATCAGAAGGTTGGTCCAGGATCTTCCTTCTCCTCTCTTTGCTACACTTGAACTGGAAACCAAGACAAGACGTGAAAAACAGCCTGGCTTGTGGTTAAGGGAACAGATACTGTGCTGCCATACCAGGATTTAGACACTAGCCGTGCAGTTCACCAGCTCCGTAGGCTTAGGGGAATGGCTTCATCGCTCCAGGTACACTTTCTCATCTGCAGATGGGATGACAATAATAACAATGTGATTATTTTAAGGAATAACCGAGTAAATGTTTGTAAAGCAAATAGACTCATACCTGGAAAGCTAAAATGAACAAATGAATGTTTTTAAATACACTTAAAAACATTTTTACTTTCTATAAATAATTTCCCACTGCCAATGCTTAAATTCAAACTTGTTATATGTTCTTATGTAAATTTCACAACTAGTCTGACACCAAGCTTTGGCCACCTTTTCAAAATTTGATTTCATACTGTAATAAAATAAGTTCTATTAAATATAATTTCCTATTTATTATAAATGGTATTTTTTGTTTGCTGATATCCATAAAATTCTTACTGTGACATGCTTGCTTTTAATTTGATATTTATTCACAGTCCTAGATGCACTGATTTCCCATTTCTCTTTTGCTTTTTGTATCAAATTACTTGCCGTTCTTGAACTATATCATGTTCTGTCATGTCTCTGTCTGTTTAAACTTATTTTCTTTTTAACTCTTTCATCAGGATTACTAACTTTTAGCCATCAGCTCAGCCATAATCTCTGCTCTCTGGTTTTCCCTGACCACTTAATTCCAATACTAATTTTTCATTAGATGCAACATTTTCTTTGCTTCTAAAGCTCATTTTTACATAGCCCTTACCACACAAACTTATAATATGTATTTTAGTTGTTTGCCTATCTTTCATAAGAAACAATGCATTCTTGAGGGTCCTGATTTTGCTTATTTTTTCCAATGTTTACTATGTGCTTCCTGGGTATAATGCAGAGATTTGCCAAACCACAATTAAATTTAATCTCCACTAAATTAATAAATAAAATAGTAAAGGTGGAGTGTTCAAAAGATGCCTATCATTTATCATGGGATTAGTGATCATTGCAGAGAGTTCATTAGAAATGACCAGAGTTCTCTTGGAACAGGAAAATCCCCTGAATTCTGACCATGAGAATTATGAAAACACACATGTTCATACACATATAAATAAGTAAAAAGAACGTGTTTGTTTTGTTTTTATTTCTGATGCTCAGAAATAGTATGTTGATGAATATTACTTTGTGGATTTTTACTGTTATTTGAATCACCTTCAATTATTTTATAACAAGAATACTTAAGACATTAGTGATATTGGATCTCAGGCTGTTCAATATATAGTAACCTGAAAGAGTGGAAAATTTTCTACTTACAATTTTCTACGTAATGATTGCATGGTGAGTGATGGGAAAATGCAGATTGTATTTGTGGCAAGGTGCTGACAAATAAATGAAAGTATTATTTAGATTTTATTTGATGAACTAGGAAAACTTTCAATGGATAAACAAATAGCTCTGTTTTCTAAATTCAGCATGAATATAATCTATCAAATCAATCTGTGAAGTGGTACTTGCATGAAATGTTATGCTCCCAGAAGAGTAAATGAAAATCTCCACAAATTTTTTCTGTCACTACTGTGACTCAGCTGTAATTATCACAAAACTAACTCCTGATTGCTCCACCACTTGCTTCTCTGGAGGAAGACAAAATGTTCTTTACTCATGAGAGGAAAATAAAACAAAACAAAATCCCCAGCCAGAGAGATGGTTCTAGAAGCTTTCTGTAGAAAGAGGGAACAGTCACCATGGAACATGATGTGCGCATTGTCTCCGTGCCTTCATGCTCACTGTGTGCCTGCCGCTGTGCTGGAGCCGTGACTCGCCAGGTCATACTGCTGCACCTTGTCAAAAAGTAAGTGGTGTCTCCACACTGGCCTGCTTCCCAGGCAGGGCAAACATGATGTTATTCACATCTTAAATAAAACAAACAAGATTTTTTCATCAGAATTCCATGCTTAGTTATGAAATTTCAAAACAAAGTTTACTTTCCTCAATGAACCCCCACCCCATCCACCCACCCACAGACATACTACAAATGCAGCATATTAAGCTGATGAATAAAATGTGATTGGGATCAAAATCACATAAGAAATTTACGTATATCATATATACAAAAACCTTTATTCAGTAAACATGTGTTGCCCATCTGGGATGTGTCAGAGTTATGAAGAATAAAGGACACAGAACTACTATCAAGGCCCCACCCTAAAAAAAGAGCCATGCCAAGACCCCACCACATGTGCCACAGGCAATGACTGGCATGGGGTCCAGAACAAGGATCTTCCCAGGTGAAGAGATGAAGTTGGAAACCGTCCCAGGAAGAAGTTACGTTTGAGTGAAGTGCTGGAGCATGCACAGCTTTAGCCAAGCTGAAGGAGGAAAGTGCTTTCCAGGCAGAAGAAAGGGTCATGTGTCTTGCTGTGAAGGAAAAGGACGTTTCAGGAAGCTGTGGACGGCACGGCTGAAGTTTCAGCCCGTGAAACATCTGAGGTAGGAGCGTCAATGCCAGCCCTCAGCAGCACGGAGCCGTGAATGCCGCTGGGATTACGGGCAGTGGTCGAGCTGCAGGATGGAAGATGCTGCCTGGAAAGGAAGCAAGAGTGTGGCTGGTGTGAAGCCTGAGCCGAGCCCCCAGGCGGCTGGAGGCTGCGGGAGCGGTTGAAAACGGAAATGGTGAGGATGTTAAATGGACCGTCTCTAGCGGGATGCAACGAGACAAGGTTTAATGTATATACCACCAGTGGGCCTCAGGGCCAGATCAGATCAACTGGAATGAATTGAAGTGGATTTATGTGTGAAAGAGTTCAGTTGGGACATTTTGAGCTTGAAAAGCAAATTGGTGTGAACTGTAAGATGAGAGATAGAGAAGAGATTTGATATAAATTGAGTTAAATTAGAGAGCTAAGCAAAGGAATAACAAAGGAATAATGTTGTGAGCAAGATGCCATAAAAACATTTTAACAGAATGTTTTATTAATCTTTTCTTGAGACTAAGGAAGAAAGCAATGGGAATGTGAAAAATACATTATAACAACTAAACCACTCACAGACTTACAGATATTACAATGACAACCAGCGATCATGTTCCAGCTGTTTAGCAGCTAGTGTTGCCCATGCATCCGCCTATCAAAACACAAGCTCACTGCAGCCCCAAAGCATTACCACTAAAATGTTGAGAAAATATATATTTGTAAATATTTGTAGTTGATTTTGGGAGAAGGCATTAAAGTTTTCACCATGGGACGGAGAAAAGATTTGCTGGACTTTATTATATAACAGTTTAACTTTAAATTACATATATGCATATTGGGAGAAGGGCAGCTAAAACCATCTCTGACTCGTGCTCATGGGTCATTGCCTTCACCAAAAATACAATCCTGTACAGTCCTCTCTCCATGTCAGATGTAAAAGTCTCCTTTGAGCTGCCACCCCACTGAGTTCTTTGGAAGTGAAGACGAGCTCTGTCCATGTGCACACTGCCCAAAGTGTTATCAAGAATCCTATGATCAAGAAACTAAGGAGGGTCCTATGTTTTCCCCTGTCTCCAAACTAACAAGTTAGCCAGCTGCAGTTCCATAGATTCTGGCAGAAACCATGAGAATCCTAGGTCGAAGACAAAGGACTTTCTTACCCATGGCAAGGTAGGCAGTGTCAGCTGCATGTCCACATGGGCTGCCTGGCTCCAGTCTCCCTGGGAGGTGTGCAGTGCCTCTGATGCTGCTGATGCATGTGCGGAGGGTTAGGGTAACAGCTTAAGAAACAGAGCTTAGGATGTGGGAACAACTCAAGTGCCCGTCAATCCATGAGTGGATTAATAAAATATGGTATATGTATACCATGAAGTACTACTCAATTATAAGAAACGGTGCTGATCTAGCACCTCTTACATTTTCCTGGATAGAGCTCGAGCCCATCCTCTGAAGTGAGGTATCACAAGAATGGAAGAATAGGCTCCACATGTACTCACCATCAAACTGGCACTGACTGATCAACACTAAGGTGCTCACACAGTAGTAATATCCTCTGGGGGTATGGGAGTTGGAGGTGGGTAAACTCACAACTAATGGACACGGTGAACATTGTTGGGTGGAAGGGAACATCTCAAATCATGGTTGGGATGTGGCAAAGTCACAACATGTAACCAAAATGTTTGTACCCCCATAATTTCCTGAAATAAAAAAATTAAAAAAAACAGAAACAGAGCTTAGGAAACTCACAATCTTACGGGGAAGGATGCTCTCAAATATGCCCAACCTCTGAGAGGGAGATACTGTCTTTCTTACCCTGATCAGGAAACAAATCTGCCTTCTGCCTAGGAAGGAGACACTATCTCTACCTTCTGAGACTGTTTGCTGTATAAGCATCATTACAATGAAAGTCTGTCACCAGAGATGCCAATGCCTCTTCACAAGATTTGCAGAAACAGTGAAATTTATATAGAATCTTCTCCCAAAAATTATCTTTAATTCTCTTCACTACAGGATATGGGACAGGCTGAAATATTTTACCAAGAAATTGGTGAAAAACATTAGGAATGTTACAAAGACATTTTACAATGAGTACAATTTACTTATACTGTTCTTAGATGTGATAAGTTTGGACTTAGAGCTTTTCCCTACATGGTCTCAATAGATCAATAACTCAAAGGTGAGTTATTGGTTTACATCAGAAGTAGAACATCAATACTACTTCCACATTGATCTTTGTCTCTCCCATTGCAGATCTGTTTAGATACTGCTGAGTTTCCCACAAATAATGCCCAGGTCATCAAATACTCTAAGAAAGCACAGAAATTTCGCTCAGACCATTGAAGAAAGTTTAAATGCTCTACTCTGTCAAAGATACTGTCTGCCACTTTGGCCTAACATGACCCCAGGTACAGCTTCCCCATCATTTAAGAAAAAATTTAGTCATCTATCTATTTCTTCTCTATTCAATCAGTCCACAACTTGTGCTAGAGACTGCAAACATTTCACAAGTATATCACGGAGCAACATCTGAATTAACTTGCAACACAGTGCCTTTGGATACTATCTTTTTGTACCTCTTTCCTCTTAAAATCCTTATTAACAGAGGATTGAGAACCTGCCAATGACCACCCATATCTGTCCAACCCTGCTCCTGTGCCCCTGACAGGGAGCATCCTTCTCAGGCATGGGAGGAAAGTATCTGCCCGTGATACTCTGTCTTGTCATCTTCTTGTCCCAACTGCTGCTCTCTAAGAACACCTGCTTGGACATAAACACTTGCCTTGGTAAGTGATTTTCAATTTGAGCCCAGCCTTCATTCAGATTAAGAAAACAGTTATTCCGTACAGTTTGGGCAGGTCATCAAACAGCTAACCTTTCCCTTTATTACTTGAAACAGTGTAGTTGCAGCAAAGCCTCGGAGGAACTCCTGCCGAGGTCCTCAAATATTCACCGTGCCAGAAAGGGGCTTGAGCAACTTAATGGAAATTTTTCGTGGTTCTCCCAGAGCAAAGGAACAATATTGACACTGAATTCCAGTCTTCAGTCCTATCTAGAGAGGAAACCTTTCCAGACACGTAATCATTGTCCCTAGCTTTTATTATTCTCAGGCTCAAAAATCTTTTTCTCTGTTTCAAACAAATTTCTGGCTATACACATCTGGTGACTTAATCTAGGTTTTTTTCTTCTTTATGCTTTATAAAAAAATAATTTCTGATGGTTGTGAAATGGTCTCAGTTAGGCAAAGTGATGATTAAGATCTTCAAAATAGATTATTCTGAAGTAGCAGAGACCAGGGCAAGTGCAATATTTCACTCATGCCAAAGGGGTATGTTTTTAACCGAGACTGAGTCTCACTTTCTAAACAAGAAAGAGCCTCATATATTTTGTCTAAACATATTTTACCAAGCGTAGCATCATGGAGACAGCAAAGCACAGATCATGGCTAGCTTTTAAAATGTAAAAGTAACTCGATTCCTCAAAATTCTCCCCCTTTTTGCCTAGGAAATTTACAAATGTAATTTGCTCTTAAGACAAGAGTAAATCTCTGCCTTCAACTGAAACCTAAAAGAAACATCGTACTCCTTTATTTTATACAAACAAACTTAATTTGACTCTGTGTCCTTATCCCACCGGCTGGGGAGGCATTTAGCCCCAGGCGAGCCGAGGTGCCGGGGTCCTCCCTGGGAAGCGGGGTCTCTGCCCCCGCGCCGTCCTGGGCCCACCGACCCGCGGGCGGCTCCGCTGCGTCTGTAACGCGCTCCTGAAGTAGCCGCCACCATTCCTCACCCTGAGGCTCCAGACTGTCTACTTCTCAGCCTAGGAAAATTTTTCTATTTTCTCAGGAAAACCTATCCCCTCCCCCTGTTCATTTCCACATCTCTCTCATTTTTCTCCACCCTATTCACCCGTTGTTCTTTCACAGAGTAATCGCATTGCTTATTAAGCCTCTGGTCAGGATTATTAGGAAGTTAAAACTGCCAAAGATACACAAAGCTAGACACTACTAGATAAAAGTGGTAAAGACGGATTTTATTCAGTGATAACTACTGCAGTGTGACTGAGCTCAACTTCAGTGGGTGCAGAGGTGACCTGACGTCCCGAAAGGAGAAGTGGGGCCTGTGGGCGCAATTAGGAGCTCGGCAGACTGGGAGCAGTGAGCAAATATAGCCAGTGGCTAAGAGAGCTGGTCAAGGTCAACGCCAATTAAGCCAGCTGTGTCGCTTACTGGAGCTTATTGGTGTTAGACTTCCACCCTCCCATAGAGACTGCTGTCCTTCCCCGCGTGTCAAGGGAACAGCTTTTAGGTCCTTTAGGAAGACATTCCTGGGTTGAAGGAGACACATTAAAAAAAAAAAAAAAAAAGAATAGAAGAAGGACTTTATGTAATTAAAAAAATAAATAAATTTTCTAAGACAGGGAGATCAAGGGCCTGTCATCAGATGTTGACTGGAACAAAGGGTAAATTCTGTCGGTAGCCTTGAGTTTTCCTGGCAGAAACTCAAAGGCTATGGGGCCACCCCAGGAACTAGGCCAGAGGCTGCTAGGGGCCATAAGTCTGGTTGCTTAAATTTTAAGTAATCAAAATGTTTCATATGAACATTACAAATAAAGGTGAAAAATTAACCAGTCTCAATTTTTTCCTATAGGAATTGGTTTTACTAAAACATTTCATAATCAACTGCAGTTTGTAACTATTGAAAAATTAGACCAACTGTATATAAATTTTAATTATACTTTTAATTTTTCCCTTTTATATATGAAATATTACCTACTTTAACATCAGGATTTAGATAAGAGCATCCAACTTAGTTCATTGATAAAATTATAGAGAGGATGTTGATTATATTAGAAACATATTGGAATGATGAAATTGTGAAGTTATCACTGAAGACATACTGCATTATCCATAATATCACCCTAAGAGCCAGAAGGGAATTAGGAAAATTTATACTTACTCATAATACTCTCTACATGGATAATTAGAATTTTAAAATTCATCTTCACTAACAGGGCAGATAAAATTTAATAAAAATGCACAGGGAATCTACATAGAGTTAAAATATCAATATAAAATAACAAATCAGCTGGGCTTACAGTTTCAGGTGTGATATTGAGAGCTGATAAGAGCATCACTCTATCACACATAATAAGGAAAAAAGACAAACTAAAAGTTAACAATTTTTCTTGAACCCACCAGAAAGTGAAGTCACAGGGCAAAAATCCAACTCAAAATCCAGGGAGTGAGAGGAGCCTACAAAGGAAAGACAGGTTTTGAGCATTTGCTTGCTCAGGGCAGACGGATCCAAACACCACAGAAACCAGTGAGATTTAGCTGGTGTGGTGGAAGAATAACGGCACCCAAACATGCCCTAATCCTTGGGAATTGTGACTATGTTATGTTACATGGCAAAAGGGACTTTTCAGATGTATTTAATGTTACAGGTCATAAAATGGAAAAATTACCCTGGATTATCCAGTGAGCTCAGTCTGATCACATGATCCCTTAAAAGAAGAAAATTTTCTGTGATTCCAAGCCGGAGAAATTTGTCAGAAAGAAATGCCAGGGGCATTGCATAATAAGAGTGATTCAATGTGTTATTGCTGTCTCTGCGATAGAGGGGCCCATTCACAAGGGCCAAGGGCCATCTGCAGCTCACTACCTGCAAGGAAACGGGAATCTCAGGCCGACAGCCACAAGAGCCAGATTCTGCCAGCACCATGAATGAGGCTGAAGCTCAGGTGACTGACACCTTGATTTCAGCTTTGTGAACACCTGAGGGAGAAGCACCTGAGCCACTCTGTGCCCAAATGTATGATCCTGGCCATGCTGAGAGGGTGAGTTTGTGTTGTTTTTAAGCCACTAAGATTGTGCTAACTTGTTATGGTAGCAGTAGAAAACTGATACAGCTAGAAATTTTAAGTGAATCGCGGATGATGAGGAGTAAGCTAGTGCGAGGCTGCAAGGCTGTTGATGGTGGCAGGCATAGAAGGGTGCTGTGGGCTGACTATCCACAAATGTTTGCGTGCTGGTACTTAATCCCCATTGTGGTGGTATGAAGAGGTCTGGCCTTTGAGAGATGATTAGTCTAGGAGGGCTCCCCCTCATGAATAAGATTAGTGCCTTTATAAAAGGGCTCGAGTTTGAAAGGAGCTCTCTTTTCCCCTTCTGTCCCTTCCCCTGTGTGAGCACACAGCATTCTTCCCACCCAGAGGATGCGGTGACAATGCACCATGATGGAAGCAGAGAGCAGCCCTTATGGGACACTGAACCTGCCAGCCCCTCGATCTTGGACTCCTCAACCTCCAGAACTGTGAGAAATAAATTTCAATTTTTAATAGATTACCCAGTCAGTCTACTGTATTTTGTTATAACAGCACAAGTGAATGAAGACACAGGGTTATACTCTCTTGCAGCCTTTTCCTCTAGGAACCCTACCAGGTGCTCACAGAGAAGATCAGGAAAATCCTGAGACCATTCCCTGGTGGGGCAAGCTGTGCAGGGAAACAGCAGCCACTCTGGGAACTCCATGGAGCCCAATATCTGCTATCTCCACGATAGTACAAAAACTTGAATCTGGAGGAGAGAGCCACCCAAATCTGCATAACAAAAGCACTGTTAGAAAACTACTGTAGCGAGGAGAGGGAAGCAGATGAAAAACAATTACAGGAGCTCTAGCACTAAAGGAGGGGAAAGATTATATGTAAAGCCCAACATTATATCTGGAAAAGCAGCAGGAACTTTTGTGAAGGCCACCATCCCAGGGCTCAGGTTCAAAGCACCTTCCTAATACTGAAGTTTAATCAGAACTTTAAAGAACTTCCCCTCCCACACCCCACAATCTCACGCTAGCAAGCACTGAAGAAAATAACTGTGAAGTACACCTGGGAGAGCTACAGAAGACAGGCTCTCTCTGGGGAGCCACGCAAACACATGAGACCAAAACAAGGTATCCTCAGAGGAATTTGAAGCCTCTTGCACTAAGAGTAGTCACAACAACAATCCCACCCCAAATCCTAACCAGATCCGTATAAATCACATTTATTTATTTTTTAATTAAATTTATTTTTATTGTAGTTTATTAAAATCTCTTTAATTATCTTAATTTGTATTCCAGATGTTCCAAAATGGGAAGAGAGGAAGTAGATCCAGTTATTACTTTAATTGATTTTGGAATCATCTTCAGAACATATTTATATGATTACTGTTTTTATTTTTTTTTTAATTTCTTCAGGATATTATGGGAGTATAAACATTTTGGTTGGATGTGATGCGTTTGTCCTGCCCAAGCCGGGGCTACAAGTGTGTCCCTGCCCCATACAGTGCGTCCCGCTTCCATTAGTTGCAAATCACCACATTCAAAACTTAACAGAAGGAAAGGCATGCTCATCTCCAAGCATAAAAGAATATTGGCCTTAGTGTCTGTAGTCTGTAAACACACACACCTTTCAAGAAAACATTGCAAGCCATGCCAAAAAGCAAGAAAAGCACAGTCTAAAGAGGCAAAGCAGATGTCAATATAAGATTGATGTTGAACTATTTCCCTGGAATTTAGAAATATCTGTAGTTAATATGTTAAATCTGCAAAGGACAAGGATAGACAACATGGAAGGGCACACAGATAACCTTAGTAGAAAATTGGAACCTATGAGAAATAATTACATAGAAACAATAGAAACCCAAAACACAGCAAATGGTATGAAAAATATGTTTGATGACATTAGTAGAGCTGACAGCCAAGGAAAGAATTGGTGAATTTGAACATAATAATGCAACAGGAATTACTCTATCATGTTCTTTCTGTCTGGAGAACTTACTTTAACATTTCTTTTAGAATAGGTCCTTTCAGGTCCAAGAAATTATTTCCCCTTGATTTTTGAAGGATATTGTTGATTGTTATAGAATTTTGGGTTGTTGGGTTTTCCTTTTAGCACTTCAATGATGTTAACTTAATTGTCTTCTTACTTTCATCATTTATGTAAATTATCCTTATAAGTTGGTAGAGAAAGTGATTTTCCTCCCCTTGAATACTTTCAAGATTTTCTCCTTGTATTGGTTTTGGCTTTTTGAATATATTATTCCTAGATGTTTTTATTTTTATTTATGCAGATTGGAGTCCTTTGAGGTTCTTAGATCTGCTGTTCGTTACCTGTCCCTGATTTAGTTAAATTTTTGGTCATTTCTTTCTTCAAGTTTTATTCTATCATGTTCTTTATGTCTTCACCTTTTACTATTTTAATCTAACCATATACACAATCGCAGGGTAATTTTAGGGAGACATAGCTGTATTGGATGGTACTTGGTCATGGACAACTGATTTTATGCATTTGTAAAATGCATATATGCATATGTTACAAATATGCATTTTTAAAAATTTCAGCATATTATGGAGGTATAAGTGTTTAGGTTACATATATTGCCTTTGCCCCACCGGAGTCAGAGCTTCAAGCACGTCCATCCCCCAGATGGTGTGTGCCTCACCCATTAGGTATGAATATACCCATCCTCTCCGCCCACCTCCCACCTGTCAGACACCCAATGAATGTTTGCACTATATGTACAATTAAATGTTAGTCAGTTAATACTAATTTGATGGTGAGTACATGTGGTGCTTGTTTTTCCATTCTTGTGATACTTCACTTAGTAGAATGGGTTCCAGCTCTATCCAGGGTAACATAAGAGGTGCTAGATCACTATTATTTTTTGTGGCTGAGTGGAATTCCATGGTATACATATACCACATTTTATTAATCCACTCATGAATTGATGAGCACTTGAGTTGATTTTGCATCTTTGTTATTGTGCATTGTGCTGCAATAAACATTCAAGTGCAGGTGTCTTTTTGGTGAAAAGTCTTTTTTACCTTTGAGTAAATACCCAATAGTGAAATTGCTGTATCGAATGATAGGTCTACTTTAGTTCTTTGAGGAATCTTCATACCATCTTCCGTAGAGGTTGTACTAATTTGCAGTCCCATCAATAGTGTATAAGCATCCTTTCTCTCTGCATCCATGCCAGCATCTATTATTTTTGGACTTTTTGATAAATGCCATACTACCTGAGGTAAGCTGATATCTCCTTGTGGTTTTAGTTTGCATTTCCCTGATGATTCATGACATGGAGCATTTTTTCATATGTTTATTGACAATTTGTCATTCTTCTTTTGAGAAGTTTCTGTTCATATCTTTTGCCCAATTTTTAATAGGGTTGTTTGATTTTTCTTTCTGATTTGCTTAAGTTCTTTGTAAATTCTAGTTATTAGCCCTTTATCATATCTGTAGCTTGTGAATATCTTCTCCCTCTGTGTAGGTTGTCTATTTGCTATGCTGATTGTTTCCTTATCTGTGCAGAAGCTTTTTAGTTTAATCAAATCCCATTTATTAATTTTATTGGTTCTATGATTGCCATTGGGGTGTTTTCCATAAATTCTTTGGCTAGGCCAATATCTAGAAGAGTTTTAGCTACATTTTCCTTTAGAATTCTTATGGTTTAATTCCTTAGAGCTAAGTCTTTTATCCATCTTGAATTAATTTTTGTGAGTAGTGAGAGATAGGGTCCTATTTTCATTCTTCTGCATGTGGTATCCAATTTTTATCATGCTGCTTTGGTTACTATAGCCTTCTAGTATAGTTTGAAGTCTGGTAACATGATGCCTCCAGATTTTTTTTTTCTTTTGCTTACAATTGATTTGGCTATTCAGGCTCTTTTCTGGTTCCAAATGAAGCACATAATTTTTTTTTCTAGATCTGTGAAGTATGACTTTGGTCATTTGATGGGGATTGCATTGAATATGTAAGTCATTTTGGGTAGGGTGAACATTTTAAGAATGTTGATTCTACTTATCCATGAGCAGCTATGTTTTTTTTCATTTGTTTGTATCCTCTGTGATTTCTTTCCTCAGAGTTTTGTAGTTCTCCTTGTAGAGATCTGTCACCTACTTGGTTAAGTATATTTCTAGGTATTTTATTTTCTCTGTGGCAACTGTGAATGGTATTGAGTCTTTGATTTGACTCTTGGCTTGACTGTTCTTATTATATAGAAATGCTACTGATTAATGTACATTGATTTTGTATCCTGAGATTTTGCTGCATTTATTTATCTATTCCAGGAATCACTTGGTGGAATCTATGGGGTTTTTTAGATACAAGACCATATCATCAAGGAAGAGTGATAGTTTGACTTCTTCTTTCCCGATTTGGACACCCTTAATACTACTGTCTTGTCTGATTGCTAGGACTTCCAACACTATGTTGAATAGAAGTGGTAATTGTGGGCATCCTTGTTTTGTTACAGTTCTTAGGGGGAATGCTTTCAAGTTTTCCTTGTTGAGTATGATGTTGGCTGTGGGTTTGTCATATATGGCTTTCATTATTCTGAAATATGTTCCTTTTATGGCTAATTTAATGAGGGTTTTCATTATGAAAGGGTGCTGGATTTTGTCAAATGCTTTTTCTGGGTCTATTGAGAGGGTCATATGTTCTTTGTTATTGCTTTTGTTTATGTGGTGAATCTCATTTGTTCATTTACATATGTTGAACTATCCTTGCACCCCTGGGAGGAAGCCCACTTGGTCATGGTGGATTATTATTTTTTTTGATGTGCTGTTGAATTTGATTTGCTTGTATTTTATTGAGGATTTTTGCATCTGCTCCTTCCAGGAAACACATCTAAATCACAAGGATGCACACAGACTCAACATAAGAGGATGGGTAAAAATATTTCACACAAATGGAAATCAAAAGAGCTAGAGTAGCTATTCTTACATGAGATAAAATTAACTTTAAGCCCACAAAAGTAAAGAAAGACAAAGAGGATCACTATATAATGGTAAAAGGAGCTATCCAACGAGAAGACATACTAATCCTAAATATATGTGAGCCCAACACTAGAGCTTCTAGATACATAAAACAAATTTTACTAGAGCCAAGCAAAGAAATAAACAGCACCATTGTAATTGCTGGTAATTTCAGCAACCCACTGTCCGAGCTTGACAAATCACCAAAACAAAAAATAAATAAACAATGGACTTATACCGAACTCTAAATCAAATGGGCCTAACAGACATTTACAGAACATTCCACCCCAGAACTACAGAATATACATTTTTATCAGCAGCACATAGGGCATTCTCCAACAAAACATGTCTGAACAAATTCAAAAAAAATAAATAAATCATACCATGTCCCTTCTCTGACCAAAGCATAACAAATAAAACTAGATATCAATTACAAGAGAAACACTCAAACCTGCACAATGTCATGGAAATTAAACAACCTGCTGCTGAATGATTACTAGGTCAAGAATTAAATTAAGATGGAAATCAAAAAATTCTTTGAATTGAATGACAAAGCGGATACAAGCTATCAAAATCTTTGGGACACAGCAAAAGCATTCCTCAGGGGAAAAAACCATAGCCTTAAATGCTTATATCAAAAAGACAGAAAGATCACAAATTAACAACCTAGTGTCACACCTCAAGGAACCAAAAAAGAAAGAACAAACCAAACCCCAAAACAGCAGAAGAAACAAAATAATGGAAGTCAGAGCAGAATTAAATGAATTAGAAAACAAAAAATATCATACAATGGATTAACAAAACTAAAAGTTGGTTCTTTGAAAAGATAAAAATAAAAAAATCAACCAGTCTTTTGCTGGTCCAACCAAGCGCAGAAGAGACAGTACCCAAATAAGCTCAATCAGAAATTAAAATGGCAATTGATACCATAGACATACAAAACATCATCTATGAATATTATGTAAATCTCTATGCACATAAGCTAGAGCACACAAAGGATATGGATAAGTTCCTGGAAACACACAACCTCCCAAGACTCTGCCAGGAGGAAACAGAATTCCTGAACAGACTAATAATGAACACTGAGATCAGAAGAGTAATAAAAAAAAAAAAAAAAGCTTGCCCAAAAAGAAAGTCCTGGACCAAATGGATTCACTGTTGAATTCTATAAGACCTACAAAGAAGACCTGGTACCCATAGTACAGAAATTATTTCATAATATCAAGAAGGAGGGAATCCTACCCACTGATTCTATGAAGCCAGTATCACCTTGATAACAAAGCCAGGAAAGGACACAACAAAAAAAGAAAACTACAGACCGATATTCCTCAGGAATATAGATGCAAAAATCTTTCTAATAGTTACACAACTTCTTTCATCTTTCCTCTCTGCATTAGCTGGAACCACTGTGAAAATGTTAAATTTTATTGTGCAGAAAAGACACTCTTGACTTAAAAATCCAGATATTAATGGATATGTCTTCTTATATAGATACAATTTTAATATCCAAAACATGAAGATTTATTTGTCCTTCTTTGGTATATATTCATATTGATGTGTATTTGTATGTGTAGTATTTTTAAATTTTAATGGCCTTAAGAATACTTAGTTTTTATTATTATAAATGAAATGCAGAATTAAATTTGCCCCCTTTGGTGTCATAATTTCAGTTTGTCTCATACCTTATAACTCTAATGATAATTAGAACAGTAATTATAATGATAATAATGGTAAATTATTCCTTATGACATGGTTTGACTAGTTATAATCATTATTCTGATTTTATATAAAAGGAAACTGAGGCATTGAGAAATCTACCTGTATTTACAAGAGAATGTGGAGCTTGATATGAAACTAAGCAAGGCTGTTTCAGAACTCACTGCTGATTACCACTTCACTCTATTGCCACTTAATAAGCTATTCATACAGATCCAGTATAAATTAACTGATGTCAATATACATGTGAGTATTAAGTGCTGGAAAGAAAATAGAGATATGAAGGAATTTGCATTTTTAAAAGAAATCAAAGGAAGAAATCATGAGCAAGAAGCTATTAATAATAGATGCTGTTCTCTTCTGAGTGCTGGAATATAGAATTATAAGGTACTTAGGAACCATAGTTATAGTCACATTTTATGGGTGCATGCCAAGATAACGTCATTGACATCACATAGATCCCAGTGGAGCTGGGATCAATTCCCGGCTGCATATTTATTCCCATGCTATATCACCCCTGAAAAGTATCTCACAATGTTATTTGATATCAATGAATTGCTGCAAGCTAAATGCAAGTAAATATGTAACCCATGGAAATGATATATTGATGAAAAAACTTAACAGTCTACCAGGAAAGAAGTGATGATATTCAAGGCAACCTTCTCAGGATCCCCATATCCTGAAGTTGCCACAGCAGAATTTCAGCATGGACTGAATGAACCTGAAAGACAATATCTGGAAAAAGGTCTTATGTGATGGGGCAACATTAGAATATTTTCAGGCCATTAGTTAAATATGCCATTCAATTATCTATCTGAAACTAGTAAAATATACCTTAATTAAGCCACTTGTTCTTAAAGACTTCTTGTTTTGATTGCCCATGTGGTCTACTTTTGTGACCCTGGGCTATACAGACCTGTGACCATTGCCACTTTCTGAGCTAAAGTAGGTATTCCAGTTAAGAAGCAACCAGGAGCTATGCAGCAGGCAGAAGTACATGTCCATCATTTAATCAGTCAAAGGACATGCTAATTTGGTGAGACACAGGAGCATAGATATGGCATCATAGTGACGTTTAATTCAGGCCACAGACTATTTTTAGTGAAATTTATCTTTTCTCTTCCTACCCTTAATTTTGGTACTGCTCTTTGAAATTTACATTCATATAAAATTAGGAAATATTTGTTAATCACTTACTGAGTGTAATGCATTATTCAAATTAATATATATGGTCTAAATTACCAGCCTATGGAGAGATAAAATAGAAAAGTCACAGCAGGTTTTACTCAATGTTATAGACTACTTTGGTTTGAGTAGTTACAAAAAACAAAATTTAAAAAAAGGCAATGCCTCTCACTGGGGCACTCATATAAGCACATATAAGTTTATTTCACATGATTTAATGGCTGACTTGTTCATGCACAAGGCAATTTTCCCTCAGCAAATATGCGGTTAAATATAATACCCTCCACATTGCAGGTAGATATAATTTTTAAAATGTTTTACACTTCACACTTTTCATTTAGTTTTTGATGAAAATTAATCAGTTATATGCAGAGACCAGACTCATATTTTTTGTATTGATTATACTTTAAAAGAAAAACAACTCTTGATGATAATATATTTCAAATAGTTTTCTTTCATTGAACACCTTCCACCTCTAAAAGGTCAACTCCTAACATTTTAGAAATAATCATTATTTACTGAGGACATTAAACTAATTACTTCAACTTCTCTATTATTTATTTTGGGATTTAGTATTAGTAACAATGCCTGACTTTGGCAGGAATTGGAGCATCAATATATAATAATATCTGAAACTTAAGAAGACAGAAAAATTTTCACCATGAATCCCATTGTTAACAGTTATAAAGTAGTTATTTTGAACTTTTCCATGTAAATAAAATTTAAATCTGGCTTTCTAGAGACAATTAGAATACCTTGGAAAATTCACTGCATTTAAAAATTGAAAGATATCATTAGATAATTTCACACTTTGTAAGTAAAGCTCTATCTTTTCCATTTGTAATAAGATTTGAATTTAATTAGATAAATGTATGCCTGTAGACTCTAGGGCAGTAGATTCATTTAAAATAAATTAGGTAACTGAGATTTAAAGTATATTCACTAGCATTGTGCATAGTGTGTCCTTAAAATGTAAAGAAAGGAGAGAAATAGAGAAATTACAAAAAGAAAACAAGCAAAAGTGAATTTGTCTAGAAAATTTTGTTAAAATTGTATGCTAATAGGTTTTAGTCATTGCATATGACTTTTTCAAATCATAATTAATGAAATTTTAAAAGAAACCTATACTTTAGCATAACACCATACCAAACCATCTAAGAAATAACACCAGATTTCTTTGTTATAAAAATGATGTACAGTTTACCTTGATTCCAGCTCTTAGTGTCATTCCTTCTTCTGTTCATTGAGTATTTATTGAGGTTCCCTAGGTGATAAAACTGCATAGGACAATGGGGATACACACAAAAAATAAGACGTAGTCCTTGCTCTCAGAGAAATTATAGTTCAATAAGGGCTCACAGACCACTTTATTTGACTTGTTGCTCCTAGAGTTTTCCGCTGTCATAAATTTGGTTGATTATTTCTTTCTTACCAAAACTCTTTTATCACAGTCTGTCCCTGTCTTACTGGGTAAAGCTCCTCATTCTTGCCAGTACTGCTACTCTTGGCTATAAATATTTCTCCATTTTCTTACCTGCACTCTGTTACAGTTCACTCCTCCACATTCAGGTATTACCTTAGTGTCCTTAAAAGGGGCATGCAACTCCAGACTGCCAGCACCAACTGCTCAGTTTCTTAAATTCATGTGTAAAGTTGCAATCAGAAAGTTTCCAACCTATGCACTATTGATAAGCATTCTATACCTGCATACTTATTCCAATTTTCATTGTCTTCAAGTTTAGTGAACCATTTGTGCCATACAAGAGGGTCTTCTCCACATGTGTGTTATTTTCAATCAATAGCCTCTTCCTCAAGCCATAGAATTGTCTCATGCCCCTGATTTGTGTGACATTGGATATGGGAATCTTCTTTTGTTTCCTCTTTTTACAATCACCACAATGTTTTCATGTCTGTACATATTTTAAAAGACTTTTGTACTTAACAGCTTAGTACTTTTGTTCCTACTGTACATTGGCTTTAAATTTACATCCTGGAATGAAAAAAACTATACCATTATTCTGTTTTGAAATGCATTTTCTAATTTGTATTTATTCTAAATCTGAATTTGCTTTGGGAATTTTGGGGCCACATCTCATCTCAAAGCCTTTCAAAAGGTTAGTGGCCCACCTGAATATTGTGAAGAGGACTGACTACCACAGACATTCTTCATATGCAACCCAAAACTTAAACTATGTACATGCAGAAATAAAAACGAATTCTAAAAAATGACTTTTTCAAATTTCACCTCCAGAAAAAGTGCAGACAAGGGAGCAAAGTAAATTTCAGAGATTTTTAAAGGAGGATCTGTTACAAAGAATTCCAAACCAGAGCTAATTGTCTATAGCAGAAAGCAAGAGGAAGTCAGGTTTATATATATATAATGGAAAATTTCATAATGAGGCAAATAAAAATCACTTGAGAATTATAGATTTGTGTTTTGAAATGATTGGCATAATATACATAATTAAAAATAAAAATGTGAACTGAAATTTGTAAATATACCTAAAATGAATACAAATAAAATAATTACTGAAGTTACAAATTTTAAATATATAATAAAATGTGTCAAGAAAAAAAGAATAAAATATACTACTAGTAAGTCACAAATACATATTCTTGGCAAAATGTTTTAATAAAAGAAAAAAGATGTCATAAAACAAAACATTGAATAAAATATGAATATAATATAAAACACTCAGTTTAACTAGAAATTAAACTTTAAAGATTAAATTTTCCCATTATAAAAAAATAAAGATTCTCATAATTTTTTTAATTTTTATTTTTATTTCAGCATATTACAGGGATACAAATGATGAGGTTACACATATTGCCTTTGCCCCACCCAAGTCAGAGCTTTAAAAGTGTCCATACCCCAGATGGAGTGTACCACACCCATTAGGTGTGTATATACCCATCCCCTCCTCAGCCCTCCCGCCTCCCCAACACTACTGTATGTGCACTGAAGGGTTGATCAGTTAATACCAATTTAATGGTGAGTATGAGTATATGTGGTGCTTATTTTTCCATTCTTAGGATACTTCACTTAGTAAAATGGGTTCCAACTCTATCCGTGAAAATATAAGTGGTGCTATATTCCCATTATTTCTTATAGCTGAGTAGTACTCCATGGTATACATATACCACATTTTATTAATCCACTCATGTATTGATGGGCACTTGGGTTGTTTCCACAGCTTTGCGATTGTGGATTGTGCTGCTATAAACATTCGGATGCAGTTGTCTTTTTTATGTAATGTCTTTTGTTCTTTGGGGTAGATGCCCAATAATAGGATTGCTGGATCAAATGGTAAATCTACTGGTAGCCCTTTCAGGTATCTCCATATTAGTTTCCACAGGGGTTGTACTAGGTTGCTGTCCCACCAGCAGTGCATGAGTGTTCCTATTTCTCGACATCCACGCCAACACTTATTTTGGGGGGGAACTTTTTTGATAAAAGCCATTCTCACTAAAGGTAAGTGATATCTCATTGTGGCTGTGATTTCCATTTCCCTGATGATTAGAGATGTTAAGAATTTTTCACGTTTGTTGGTCATTAGTCTGTCTTCTTTTGAAAAACCTCTGTTCATATCCTTAGCCCACTTTTTAATGGGGTTGTTTGATTTTTTTTCTCGCTGATTTTCCTGAGCGTTGTATAGATTCTAATTATCAGCCCTTTGTCAGATATGTAGCATCTGAATATCTTTCCTATTCTATAGCTTGTCTGTTTGCTGTTATGATACTTTCCTTGGGTGTGCAGAAGCTTTTTAATTTGATCAGGTCCCTTTTATTCATTTTTGTTGTTGCTGTGATTGCCTTTGGGGTCTTCTCCATAAATTCTTTCCCTAAGCAGATGTCTATAAGAGTTTTTCCAACATTTTCTTCTAGAATTCTTATAGTTTCATACCTCAGGGTTTAAGTCTGGTATCCATCATTAGTTGATTTTTGTGAGAGGTGAGAGGTGCGGATCCTGTTTCAGTCTTCTACATGTGGCTATCTAATTTTTCCAGCACCAATTATTGAATAGGGATTCTTTTCCCCAGCATATGTTTTTGTCTTCTTTGTCAAAGATTAGATGGTTATATGGGGATGGTTTTATATCTGGGTTCTCATTTCTTTTCCATTGGTCTATGTCTCTGTTCTTGTGCCAGTACTATGCTGTTTTAGTTAGTATAGCCTGGTAGTATAGCTTGAGTCTAGTAAAGTGATGCCTTCCAATTTGTTCTTTTTGCTTTAGATTGCTTTGGTGTACAGGGTCTTGTCTGGTTCCACATGAAGGGTAGAATTATGTTTTTCTAGATCTGCAAAAATTTATATTGGCATTTTAATAGGGATTGCATTTAATCTGTGGATCACTTTGTGTAGTATAGACATTTTACAGTATTGATTCTGCCAATCCATTAGCATGGTATGGTTTTCCACCTGTTTATGTCCTCTGCTATTTTCTTCCTCAGTGTTTTCTAATTCTTCCTTTAGAGGTCTTTCACCTTCCTAGGTATTTTGTTTTCATTGTTGCTATTGTGAAGGTTATTGAGTCTTTGATTTGGTTCTCAGTTTCACTGTTGTTGGTGAGTAGGAATGCTACCAATTTGTATACAATGATTTTGTAACCTGAGACTTTGCTGAATTTGTTTATCAATTCCCAGTAGTCTCATGGCAGAATCTTTGGGGTTTTCTAGATATAAAATTATATCATCAGCAAACAGCTCTTTGACCTCTTCTGCCCCTATTTAGATGCCCTTGATTTCCTTCTCTTGTATGATTGCTCTGGCTATGATTTCCAGCACTATGTTGAATAGAAGTGGTGGTAGAGGGCAACCTTGTCTGGTTCCAGTTCTAAGCAGGAATGCTTTCAATTTTTCCCCATTCACTATGATGTTGGCTATGGGTTTGTCATGTATGGCTTTTATTATTTTGAGGTAAGTCCCATCTATGCCTATTTTGTTAGGCATTCTTATCATAAAAGGGTGCTGAATTTTGTTGAACGCTTTTTCTGCATCTACTGAAAGGATCATATGATCTTTGTTTTTACTTCTATTTATGTGGTGAATTACATTTATAGACTTGTGTATGTTGAACCACCCCTGCATCTCTGGGATGAAGTGCACTTGGTCATGATCTATGATTTTTTTGATAAGTAGCTGAATTCATTTTGCTAGGATTCTGTTAAGAATTTTTGCATCTAAGGGGTGGTTCAACATTCGAAAATCTATAAATGTAATTCACACATAAATAGAAGCAAAAATAAAGACCACATGATCCTCTCAATAGATGCAGAAAAAGCATTTGACAAAATTCAACACCCTTTTATGATAAGAACACTTAAGAAAATAGGCATAAACGGGACCTACCTAAAAATGATACAAGCCATATATGACAAACCCACAGCCAACATCATACTGAACGGGGAAAAATTGCAAGCATTCCTACTCAGAACTGGAACCAGACAAGGCTGCCCACTGTCCCCATTACTTTTCAACATAGTATTGGAAGTCCTTGTGAGAGCTATCAGTCAAGAGAGCAGAATCAAGGGTGTCCAAATAGGGACAGAAGAGATCAAACTCTCACTCTTCGCTGATGATATGATGTATCTGGAAAACCCCAAGGACTCAACCAAGAGACTCCTGGAATTAATTAATGAATTCAGTAAAGTCTCAGGTTACAAAATCAATACACACAAATCAGAGGCATTCATATATGCCAATAACATTCACTCAGAGAACCAAATTAAGGACTCAATACCCTTCAAAACAGCAACAAAGAAAATAAAATATCTAGGAATATATTTAATTAAAGAGGTAAAGGACCTCTATAGAGAGAACTATGAAACACTAAGGAAGGAAATTGCAGAACACGTAAATAGGTGGAAAACCATACCGTGCTCGTGGATTGGAAGAATCAACATTGTTAAAATGTCTATACTACCCAAAGTAATCTATAGATTTAATGCAATTCCAATTAAATTACCAAGATCATTTTTCACAGATTTAGAAAAAATAATTATACACTTTGTATGGAATCAGAGAAGACCCCGTATAGCAAAAGCAATTTTAAGCAATAAAAACAAAATGGGAGGTATTAATTTGCCAGACTTCAAACTATACTACAAGGCTGTGGTTCTTAAAACTGCCTGGTATTGGCACAAGGGCAGGGACACAGACCAGTGGAACACAACAGAAAATCCAAATATAAAACCATCCTCATATAACCATCTAATCTTTGACAAAATAGACAAAAACATACTCTGGGGACAAGAATACCTGTTCAATAAATGGTCCTGAGAAAACTGGATAGCCACATGTAGAAGACTGAAACAGGACCCACAGATTTCACCTCTCACAAAAATCAAATCACGCTGGATAACGGATTTAAACCTTAAATGGGAAACGATTAGAATTCTAGAAGAAAATGTAGGAAAGACTCTTACAGACATTGGTCTAGGCAAAGAATTTATGAAGAAAACCCCTAAGGCAATCACAGCAACAACAAAAATAAACAAATGGGACCTGATTAAATTAAAAAGCTTCTGCACAGCCAAAGAAATAGTCAGAAAAATAAACAGACAGCCTACAGAATGGGAAAAAATTTTCGCATACTACACATCAGATAAAAGACTGATAACAAGAATCTATTTAGAACTCAGGAAAATCAGCAAGAAAAAAATCAAACAATCCTATCAAAAAGTGGGCAAAGGACACAAATAGAAATTTTTCAAAAGAAGACATAAGGATGGCTAACAAACATATGAAAAAATGCTCAACATCCCTAATCATCAGAGAAATGCAAATCAAAACCACAATGAGATACCACTTAACTCCGGTGAGAATGGCCTTTATCAAAATATCCCAAAACAACACATGTTGGCTTGGATGCGGAGAGACAGGAACACTCATACACTGCTGGTGGGAATGCAAACTAGTGCAACCCCTGTGGAAAGCATTATGGAGATACCTTAAACAGATTCAAGTAGACCTACCATTCGATCCAGCAACCCCATTATTGTGCATCTACCCAGAAGAACAAAAGTCATTCTATAACAAAGACACCTGTACCCAAATGTTTATAGCAGCATAATTCACAATCACAAAGATGTGGAAACAACCCAAGTGCCCATCAATCCACGAAGGATTAGTAAACTGTGTTATATGTATACCATGGAGCATTAGTCAGCTATAAGAAATAACAATGATACAACATCTCTTTTGTTCTCCTGGAGAGAGTTGGAACTCATTATATTAAGTGAAGTATCCAAAGAATGGAAAAAGAAGCATCACATGTACTCACCAGAAAACTGGTTTCCCTGATCATCACCTAAATGCACATCGGGGAAGGATACCAATTGGATATCAGACTGAGACAGGGGGTGGGGGGAGGGAATGGATGTATGCCTACATGATGAGTGAGTTGCACACCCTCTGGGGAATGGTCATGTTTGAAGGTGGTGACTTGGGGAGATGGGGGGGAGGGGATGGTGGTATGACTACATGGTGAATGCCAGGCGCACTGTCTGGAGAATGGACACACTTGAGGCTCTGACTCAGGGGGATGGGTGGGACACGGACAATGTATATAACCTGAGCTTTTGTACCCCCATGAAGAGCTGAAATTAAAAAAAAAAAAGAATTTTTGCATCTACTTTCAAAAGGGATATTGGTTTGTAGTTTTCTTTTCTTGTTGAGTCCTTTCCTGGTTTTGATATCAGGGTGATGTTGGCTCATAAAATGTGTTAATGAGAAATCCTTCCTTTTCGATATTGTGGAATAATTTCTGCAGAGTAGGCACCATTTCTTCTTTGTAGGTGTGGTAACATTTGGGTGTGAAGCCATCTGGTCTGGGGCTTTTTTTCTAGTAAGGTTTTGTTTTGCTGTTTCAACTTTGGCACTTGATATTGGTAGGGTTAAGGAATTCTACTTCTTCATGATTGACCCTAGGAAGGCTATGTGTGTCTAAGAATTTGTCCATTTCCTCCATGTTTTCAAGTTTCTGTGCATAGAGACTTCTATGGTAGTCATTGATGATATTTTGTATTTCTGCAGTATCAGTTGTAATTTCTCCTTTTTCCTTCCTGATTGAGCTTATTAGAGTCCTTTCTTTTCTGCTTCTGGTTAATCTAGCTAGAGGCCTGTTAATTTTGTTTATTTTTTCAAGAATCAACTTTTTGTTTTATTAATCTTTCATATAGTTTTTTATTATTGATTTCATTTAGTTCTACTCTGATCTTTGTTATTTCTTTTCTTCTGCTAGGTTTAGGATTGATTTGCTCATCCTTTTCCAGTTCTTTGAGATGATTTATTAGGTTGTTTATTTGTGACCTTTCTGTCCTTTGGATGTAGTCATTTATGGACATAAATTTTCCTCTCAGGACTGCTTTAGCTGTGTCCCACAAATTTTGATAACTTTTATCTCCTTTACCATTTAGTTCAAAGAATCTTTTGATTTCTATCTTAATTTCCTCCTTAACCCAATAATCATTCAGGAAAAGCTTGTTTAGTTTTCATGACTTTATGCAGGGATGAGAGTTTCTGTTTCAGTTGATTTCTAATGTTATTCCACTGTGTTTTGAGAAGATGCATGGTATAATTTATACTTTTTAAATTTGTTGAGACATGCTTTGTGGCTAGGATATGGTTAATCTTAGAGAATGTCCCATGAGCTGATGAGAAAAATGTATATCCAATAGTTTGGGGGTTGAATGTTCTGTAAATGCCAGTCAGGCCCATTTGTTCTAGAGTTTTGTTTACATCCATTGTTTCTTTGCTTATTTTTTGTTTGGAGGATCTGTCCTATTCTGTCAGAGGGGTGTTGAAGTTCCCAGCTGGTGAAACAAAAATATCCACACAGATTTTGTCTAAAAAATACATAATTAAAAATGAAGAGAAACAATTACAATTAAAATGTTAGGTAAATAAGCAAATAAAAATATTATATTGGAGCTATAGTAAAATAAAAATCAAGGAAAAATAACATGAAATATGACAATGAGCATTAATATCTTTTTTCACAATGTAGAGTCTTCAATAAATGAAGAATCACAGATATATATATTTAATGGAACACTTAAAATCACTTAAAATAAGGATGACTGGAGTAAAATCAACACATCTTTTCTCTACTTTTTATAATAAAGTAAAATGCACATGACTTTCCCATAGAAGAGGAAATAAATGGATTGGATATATGCAGCATTTAAGAGCTGTGAAAACTGATGGCACAGAACTGCTACATAACTTGCCCTAGATCACACAGACATTATGGTTGGATTATAATTTGAGATTAGGCAGTCTTCAGAGTCTGTGCTCTTTTATTAATGCAGGAATTCTAACAAACTTGTTAATGGAAAGCTATCACTACAGAAAATACTACAAACAATGCCAAGAATGAAACTGTGTGAAAGTGACTACAATTGAAAAAAACTGTGAAAGAAAACTTCGATCACTTAAGACTTATCCATAGTGTTACAGGGGTTGACTGACTGCTTTTTTTTGTTTCTTATTGTCTTCTTTTTAATTTTCTTCAATTTATAAAAGTAAAATATCCTTAATAAAATATGCTAAAGAAGTTAAGAAAAAAATCGCATATTTCCATCACTTACCATTCACGATTGCAGCGTATCTTTGCAGTGTTTCTCTGTCTATACTGGTTTTGACCACCACCATGGCCGCTTTCTAAGCAATACAAACTATGAATGATATACGGGGCCTACCTCTCACATATGTGTGTTAAAACACACACACATGAATGCACATATACATGAGTATTGCTACATATACAAATATATGTGTATGCACATAAAATTTTGGAAATTATTTTGTACAACTATGGCTTTCTACTATTATGGAATATTTTATCACATGACTATATGCTATTTTACATTATGTAGAATATTCAACTTTGGGTTAGTTACATTATTCTTCTATTATTAATAATATTTCAATTAAATATATGTAATTTTAAAATGTATTTATAGATTTCAAATCTATTCCAAATTATCCTACAGATTGATTATACCAGTGTGAACTCCAGCAACAGTTTATGCACATTTTTATTTCCTTTACTACCTTTCATTTATTAATGAGCTCCTATATTAAGGGTAGCTCTTCTGTGATAGCTTTTCTTATAATATTGCTGGAAATTATTTAGCCTGTGATTTCCCATTTGTCTTTTTATTATTAAATATTATGCCAATTTTCAGAAAGTTGGTATATTTATGTGTTTTAATTTATCAATATGTTTATTTTCTACTATTTATGCTAAGGTTTGGGGAAGCATAAAGCTAAATATAAACATGATGTAATGGGTGTATTTCCAAATAGTTAATAAATTGCCTCAGTATTATTCATTGAGGTTCCATTATGCAATATTGGTATGTCTGATATGCTAGGGCATTCTCACGTATACACTGAGTCTGTTCTGGGGTGGTTGTTTTATATAACCCACCTAACCATTATCCTGCCTATTCCACATAGTTCCACTTTGTTAGTCTTTTTTAACATGTGAAGGATCAAGTTCATTTTTATTATTTGTGTTCAATCTAGTCCAGTGCTGCCCCATAAATATATAATTTAAGTCATATAAGCAACTTTAAATTTGAAGTGGTAACATTTTAAAAAGTAAAAATAAATAAATAAAATTCATGTAAATAAATTTTATTTAATCTAATATATTAAAATTTATCATTTCAGTTTATAATCAATATAAAAATTATTAATGTGATAGATTACATTTTTTTGTATTATGACTTTGAAATCTAGAGTGTGTTTTACATTTATTATATACAGACCCTGACTTACGATGGTTCAATTTATGAGTTTTCAAATTTAAGATGGTGTGAAAACAATATGCATTTAGTAAAAACCATACTTTGAGTACCCATACAGCCATTCTGTTTTTTACTTTCAGTACAGTATTCAATAAATCACATGAAGATACTCAACACTTTATTATAAAATAGGCTTAGCATTAGATGATTTTGTCCAAGCGTGGGTTAATGTAAGTATTCTGAGCACATTTAAGGTACACTAGGTGAAGCTATGATGTTCGGTAGGTTAGGCATATTAAATGCATTTTCAGCTTATGATATTTTAGACTTATAATGGGTTTATCAGGATGTAACTCCATCATGAGTCGAACAGCATCTGTGCAGAATTAGGTATTTGTATGTATCTGAGTATTTAGACTAGACACATTTAACTGTTTAACAAGCACATGCAGCCAGCAGCTATCATACTAGAAAGTGAAGTTCAAGCACTTTTATAGATAAACTTTTACCAAGTGCTAGAAATACTTTGTTTACTGGAATTATGTGTTATAGGTGAACTTTGAAAAGATTTATAACTTCAGGCAATTTTTTAACATGGAATTACTTGATTAATTGCAGACATACATTAGACACATCAACATATAAACAATGCTGCCCTCTAGTATGATAGTAACAGGTTTAATGTTTCTTATGTTTTTTCTAACTTGCAATTTTTCCATATGTATAAAAAATAGAATACATAGAAAAATAGAACAGTTTTAGAGAGACCACTATTTTCATAGGGTTGGTTTTACACAAGAATTTGTATAACAATTGAAATAGTAAAGATCCTAGAAAAACATTTCTCAACAGCTGCAAAATTAAAATAAACTAAAATAAAACACTGTAGCCAGGAAAATAATATACAAGAGGATGTTCAATGGATTAATACAGAATGGTTTCATTTCCACTACTTCTACCAGTATTTTCAGTGAATACTTAATGCACTCACTCTTCTCAATGTGGAAATTTAACCCCATCAAGAATTTTGGTTGCTGTATTTAACTAGTATTAAGTACTGTGCCATCAAAGTCACATAAAATAAAGAAAAATGCTACTTAACCAAGAGCATCCATTTGATGTTGTAAAAGGTCACTATTATTTATTACATGCACAATTCAAGGATTGTGACACAGTGAATTAAATGGAATCAAATTCACTCAACTGGTCTCATTGGTGCTACATGCGGCTCTAGCATGAATTTAAGGTTATTTGTGAATCAAGGTGTCCACAGATAATACTGATTCAACAGACAGGTTTTAAACAGAAATTTCAAAATGCTTACTTAGTGTTCTTATAAAGATCATTGTCTATTTTAACATAAAATTGAACTGGAAACTGAAGCCAAAATTCATAGGACATTTTGGCTGTATATAGTTTATTATTATATTATTTTATTTTTCTGTAAGTTCTGTAGAAACTTTTACACCTTCATTTTGCTGAAGTGGGCAAACACTCTGGTACCTGCTGCATGTGGCTACACGGTCAGTTTTCACTCGATCAATGTTTTCATCAGTCTCCACAAGTGATTTCGCACCACCAATTGGATAGATTGTGCCGTTAATGAAATCTAGTCTGGGCAATAGACATGAAGTCCAAGCCACGTTCCATCACCCTATATTACATTTCGATTGGAGATAGGCACACAGCTGTTCTGTGCTCACGCCACCCACTTGTTCTCTTAGAAATACATCCCAATGAAAGGTATTTTGCATTTCAGGCTCAAAAAACTTTCAATCCATATTAATATTGGCATAGTCCAAAGCTAAGTTCTATCTATGTTTAAACTATCTTTAGAACTAGATTATTGCTCATTATTTAACATTTATTTATTCATATTTATTAATTTTAAAAATGCCACCATTCGTTGCATGTCCCCACTGTCTAGCTCAGAATCCTCTGTATGGAAATTTCTAAATAGGTGTTTTTAAATGAATGAATGGATCAATCAATTAATCATTGCAAGGAGCTTTGTTGAAAAAAATGATACAATATTTCAGGTAAGAGTAAGCATATGATCTAACAGGCAGCCAATTTCAGATGTAAAATTGAAAGGATAAGATTTCTCCTGTATCATCTTTTCAAGCTGCTTCTGTGCTAGGCGTTTTCCCGTTGTGCTCCCGCTGTTACGCGGCCAGAAAACCTTGTGGGTTCATTGTCCTCACTGCCAGATAACACCTCGTTTACACAGCAGGTGGATGAACTCTCACACAAAGAAACGGGATCCTTTAATTCTTCATTACTCCTTCTGTTTACCTAAGAAACTGCTGGTCAGGGTGGATAACACATTCCACAGAGGACCCCGCCTACTGCTCTGCCTCAACTACCCCAACCCCGACCCAAGACCCACTGCGGTCCTCCGGCTCCCTTAACACCATACCATGCGCAGTGACGCTCCATTTGGTTAGGCCCTTTCCAGCATGGAATTCCTCTCCTTCACTCATCTACCAAAACAGCCAACAGAGTTAGTGTGAATGGTCAGAAACAAATCCAATTTCCACTTTTTGTCTCTTTGATTAAATAAATAGAATGGTAATTAGTTCCCCTGGAAAATGATAACTAAATTTAACTTTTTTATTAGAACATTACATGCCCCATGCCAAAGAAAAATGCATATAAACATTCATTCAACAAATTGCCATTGAATACCCATTCTGTCCCAGAAACATGACAGAAGAGCGGTGGAGAAAGCTGAGGGAATTTGCTTTACTGGTGATGCTGGGGATGGGGAGGATGAGGACAGATAATAAACTAATAAGCCAATAAACTCGCAAGGTAGGTGTAGAAAGAAATAAAACAGGACAGATGCATGTCACATCTTTGCTGACCCCTGACTGAAGGGAGTGAGCCTTTTCTGAGAAATTCTGTGGAAGACTGGGAAAACTTTGAATGCAAAGTTCCCGAGGTGGACCAAACATGGACTATTTATGGAATACCAAGACCAGGGATGTGACAAGGATGAGGAGAGTAGGACACTTGCCTCAGGAGCAACCTTCGAAGGGTGCCAAAACCTCAGTAATCATGAGGAATATTATAATGCAATATTTTACAACATAAATAATGCAAA
This sequence comes from Lemur catta, assembly GCF_020740605.2. Classification (NCBI taxonomy): domain Eukaryota; kingdom Metazoa; phylum Chordata; class Mammalia; order Primates; family Lemuridae; genus Lemur; species Lemur catta. The sequence continues at coordinate 95,683,163 of NC_059138.1, read as the reverse complement.
ATATTAATGATAAACATATTAAAAATATTATAAAGGAAGGCTGTTGTGATTTGTTTTATGACTCCCTGTTGTCACCTGAAGGACAGTTGGTTCAAATGTGATGTGGCGTCCCGCTGCCTGCACGGTGTCCTGCAAGGCTGGTGAGGGCCGAGGAAGAGACTGGGCGGCACAGGGCTTTCATACAGCACACTCTTGTCTTCAGTTGTAGATGTTTTATTAATATCATTTCTTCCACTTGGCTCAAACTGTGGGAGGACATTTTGAGAAGTGTGCGAAGTGGTGCGCTATTTACCTTTCCCCTCTTTCCAAATGGCTGAGCCGAAGTCCCTGGAGCAGTTAGGGCCGGAGGGTGGCGAGGAGGGAGTCGAGCAACAGGAAGTCGTGTATCATTCTAGAGTCTTGAGAGACAGGCACTGCTATGAGTTTAGGAGAATTTTACTTTGTGATTTTTCCCAGTGCATTTAGAGGGAAAAAGGTGAAATGAGTTTTGTCTGTGAACAATATTAAATCAATTGACTCTCTGTGTCTGCCTGCTATTTATTTATTTATTTTTAGGACAGTAGCAACAGCTTGTCTGTTCAGAATATAACGTATTTTGTTATACATCTAATATTATCTTTACCTTGAATTAAAGTGTATATGCTGGTATGTCCAATATGTAGAAACCTAATAAATCTTTTTCTTAAGTTGCATATAGTTAGAATTATTCCTGTTATTTTTTTAAAAAAATGCATTACATTAACTTAACACTATACCCACAGATACTTTTGTTTGTTGAAGTATTTTTACATATTTGCATCTAAACGTTTTAAAATTAATATGAAATTTATAAAAGAAGTGTTACATTGAATAAATAAAACATTTTTATTGCCTAAGTTTATAAAGATAAAATGTAACATTATTTAGCAATGAGTTTGATGACCCTCTGGAGATCCTTTCAGTTAGGAGTATTGTGTTCTTATTTGACAATTTGACAACGCATCTGAAGCAATCTCATTACATAAATGCTTTGAATTACAGAAAATGTGTCAAGAAATTATACTGTTTAGTAAAATTGCTTAATTGGCTAAGAACAACTGGGAATAGAAATAAATATTCAAACACACTCTTCGTTCTATAAAACTTGAATCAGGATATCTCCATTTTGATTTCATTTGATAAACTATCACCCATGAAAATTAAACTGTCACCCTGTTCACCTCCGTCACAGAGAAAGCAGATGCTTAAACTTTCCCGTCCTGACATAAGTATATGGAGAGTCACACAATTTGAAATCTAATTAGTGCTTAATAAGCCATTTGAAAATGATGTCATTCAACTCTTACAAATGAATCCTGCTCTTTAAACACCTGCTGGTATTTTGTAACAGTAATTATTTCATGACAAAAAGAGGCCTGAACCAGTCCTTATTAACATAAGCATCTCTCCTGACTACTCCACAGTTTTCTCTGAGAAATGTTAATACCCTCCTCCTGGCTTAAGAGGGAAGAAGCTGCTGTAGAGACAAAGAAACTTGTTCTGAATGGAAGAGACTTTACTATTCTAAAAGGCAATTTCAAAAGAGCAAAGAGAGTGAGGAAAAGCTGTGGAAAATCTTCCAGAGATTTCTTAACCAAGTGTATTTTGGTTCATCTCTTTAAAAAGAGACTTACATGGATGAGATAATAGAAAATTTAACAGCAAAGTACTCTTTCACTAAAAGTGTGAATTTTTAAGTTAGCAAAGTATCTCCTTTAAATTAACCTGACATAACCAAAACTGTCAAATTATTTCAAAACCTTTTCTGAACCAATGTTTAGTGTCTCTGAGTGACTGACTACTCTGGTTTATCCTAAATTCAACTTAGATGTTCCCATTTCATTATTAGTTTTAGTTATAATCATATCGCTAGCAAAAGGAGAATAATACTTCACAAAATGTCTGTGATTATTAGGCAAAGTCATGAGTGTTAGCAGCCTCTCACACACCAGGCATTAGTACGTTCTCACGCTGTTCTCTCTTAGGTGCCACCGCTGTGAAAGTGCCAGTAGTCTGCAGTTAAAGAAACTTTAGAGCAAGTTAAAGCCCATGAACATGCCCCCACACAGCCAGTGTACCTGTATGTGAAAGAAAATTGTTAACATAGATTGTTAATCATGACTTGTAAAATATTACATTTCTCATTTGACTAATTCTACTAGTTTCATCTTTTTCCAAGTAAAGAGCAATGTGAGATCATGTCACACAAGTAATTTCATTTGCCCATTTACTGTGCCAGAGCCCCATATCAATAATCTTCAATCAGGAGAAATGATTATTCTTTAACTTGGTTCTTTATTTCAAATATTGTTTTTGTGGGATCAATTCTTCATCTACACAGAGGAAAGCCTATGTTACGTTACAGCAATTTTTGAAAATGAGTTTAAAAAAAAGTAAAAAGGAAATATTTGCAGCATAAGTTTTTGCTGTAAAGATAAAACCTCAACAGTATGTGGTCCAGGCCCCCAGTGCTAAATTGAGTTACCCTGTGAAGCTATTTCTATAGTCAGCCAAATGATAGATGACTCATTTGTGTAGTGAGGACAGTGTGTGTGTGTGTGTGTGTGTGTGTGTGTGTGTGTGTGCTGTAATTTTAAAACATGGGGTGGTGTGGTAGAAACTGCTTTTTGTCAAACCAATATTAAATTCTTCCCATATTTTACTCTTAAAACCTTGATTTTGTTACATTTAACAATGTGCCTGACTTCCTTTGAAGATAAGGGTGGTAGATAACTTAATTCATGGAATGGGTGTTTGCAGAAGAAACAGATTTTTAGAGAGGTAGATGCCCACCCTATTATATGCCCCTTTCCACTTTGTGAATGTCTATGCAATATAGAAGGTGCAAGAGACAAAACCATGAGACAAGCAGAATTACTAAGCCCAGGTCCTCAGATGGGTGATTAGAAAAAAATAGGAACTTGACTCTCTGGCGCCGCTGCAGAGCATGAGCTGCCTTCTCAGCAGGGCACTGTCTCCCTCCTTCCCACCTTCTGTTCCCCCAAGTTTTGTTATGGGAGAAAAATAAGCTGCTAATTGAGTCATGCTACCTCAAGTAGCATTCCAAGTATTTGCAACTGCATACAACAAGATCGAGAAATAATATCCACTATACCTAAAACAAGTTATTAAAAAGAACTTTTCTTACGTTGAGAAATATTTGCTGAAATATTCAGGGCAAGCTTGTATTCCAAGGGCTATCTTTAGTCTTTGGAGAAGACTAAAGAAAGAGCACAGTGAAAAGGAATTTTTTTTTTTTTTTTTTTTTTTTTTTTTGAGACAGAGTCTCACTCTGTTGCCTGGGCTAGAGCGAGTGCCGTGGCGTCAGCCTTGCTCACAGCAACCTCAAACTCTTGGGCTCAAGTGATCCTCCTGCCTCAGCCTCCCGAGTAGCTGGGACTACAGGCATGAGCCACCATGCCTGGCTAATTTTTTCTATATATATTTTTAGCTGTCCAAATCATTTCTTTCTATTTTTATTAGAGACAGGGTGTCGCTCTTGCTCAGGCTGGTCTCAAACTCCTGAGCAAACGATCCGCCCGCCTGGGCCCCCCATAGTGCTGGGATTACAGGCGTGAGCCACCGCGCCCGGCCAAAAAGGATTTTTTAAGAGGATTGTTCACTTCCAGAGGATCTCTACTGCTCCCATTTCTAAGCCATGTGTCAGGGTGCTTTAAGGAAAATTTGGAAAAAGTGGAGATCTTCATTTCTATGAAGACTGACAATAACTCCCTCCATGAAAATGAATTATTTTATATTTATGTCTCTGTGCTCCTGTTTTTCCTTCTAGCAGATTTTATTTTGTTCTCATTACCACATGCATGCCAAGACACTTAAACAACAGAGGATTATCTTTTTCATTTTTTAATATCTTTCTTATTCTTCACTCATCTAAATGATCTTCTTACTTCTACCCCCTTCTCTATCATGCAATCCCTAACATTTTAGCTCATAGTTTCTGATTTTAGGCATCATTTCCCATCTATAATATTCTTCAAAATAGTATAGAGAGTTTTGGGAAGATAGATAAGTTTTAATGTGTAAAATGCATCTTCTTAGTGAAAAACAGGTTGGTTTACAGCTAAATTGAAAACACATATTTCATGTTTCCATTTACTGATTTTCAAATGGCATCAATTAACCTTATTTAATGCTATCATATTGTCTTTCTTTAGCTTGTTGTAATGGATTAAACTTTTTTAAATTTGCAAAGCTCTAACAGCTTTGCATCATTTGATTGTAGTGGAAAACAATTTTTAGATTTGATCTCTTAATTTTTATTGAGGATTTTTACATCTGTGTTCATCCCTTTCACATGATATCTTTATCTAATTGCTGTTCTTTTAATTGCTATCTATACTATTCACATATAAAATTAATTCTTGAGTCACATTAATTTCTACCATATTTGTAAATATTTTCCATTCATTTCATTTGTTCTGTTTTCCTTTTCCCCCATTTTTCTGCCTTATAATTTTAACTGAGAATTTTCTATAATTCCATTGTGTCTCTTCTTTTAGCATATCAGTTACACTTTTATTTATTTTAGTGGTTGTCCTATAGTTTGCAAATGTGCATATTGTGTGTCCACCTTCAGACAATACAGTCCTCGTTACTCGTGCTGCAGCATAACAAAGTATTTGGAGTCTCTCTTTTCCCATCCCTCATTATTGTTTCATAATACTTATCCAGTGTTAAAGTCATCCAATAAATTGTTGCTATTATCACTTTAAAGAGTTACCTTTTAGATCAAATAAGAATAATATAAAAAGATGATTTTATTTTAGCTTCATTTATTTCTATATTATATGTGATGAATACATATGTATAATATTTATATATTACTCCACTCTTTGTGCTGATATAATTTCTGATGAGAAGTTGCTATAATTCCTAATTCTTATCCTTGTTCCTCTGTAGGTATGTTGTGGGTTGGTTTTTGCTTATTTGCTTGTTTTCCTTACCTCTGGCTCCTTTAAAGACCCTTCTTTTGTCTTTGGTTGTCTGCGGTTTGAATATAATATGCCTAGTGTAGTCATTTGATACTTGTCCTGCTTAGTGTTCTCTGATGTTTTTAAATCTGTGGCTTCATGTCATTAATTTTGGAAAAGTTTCAGCCATCATTACTCCAAACATTTTTTTTCTACTCCATTCTTTCTTTCTTCTTCTGGTCTTCCAATTATGGATATGTTACTTCTTTTGCAATTTTTATACCATTCTTAAATATCCTGTGTGGTTTTTGTTGTTTGTTTTTGTATTCTTCTTTTCTTTGCTTTTCAGTTTGGAAAGTTTCTTTTGACTTATCTTCAAACTCACTAATTCTTTCCCCATTCATGTCTACTTTAGTATTGAGCACATCAACACTGCTCTTCACCACTGCCAGTGTTTCTGAATTCTAGCACTTCCTTTTGATATAAGGTTTTAAAATTTTCACCTTGCTGCTGCTGTCTCCCATCTGATCTTACATGCTCACTACCTTTTCCTTACACCTATTAATCATAGTAATTTTAAGTTCCCTGTCTCACATATCCAATATCTGTGTTATATCTGAGTCTGTTTCTGACACTTTCTTTGTCTTCACATTTTGTTTTTACTTGTCTTTTATCATGCTTTATGTATTTTTGTCAAAAGTAGACATGCTGCCTCACATAATAGAAACTGATGTGTTTCATTTAATGTTTGGATTTATGTTAATCTTGTTAAGGTTGAGCTGTATTTACTATTTACAGTGTCTATAGGTACTTAGGGCATCAAATTCCTCTTTGTCCTTGTTTTTGTCCCCCCTCTTGTATTTGGGCTCCTCTAAGAAACCTCTCAGAGAGAGTCTGACTGCCGCAGATGTGACCTAGTGATACGCTGGCGCCATGCTGGGTGGGGATGGTGAGGTGGGGTGGAGGGAAGGCATTTCATGATCTGATGATTAAACCTAGGGACGTCTATGTACTGTAGGGGTCCTGTGTTCCTCAGTTTGGCTTTCACAGATGTTTCTTTATGAAATATTAGGGAAGACAGCAAGGTTTGAGGAGCTGGTGTCAGAGAAATGCTATCTCCCTAGTGGAATGTTCTGGTAAAGTCTTTTCCACTGGAGAGCGGGACTTTCTTATGCAGAGTGCTCTAGGTCTGCTTTGTAACGATTGCTTCTCACCTCCCCTGCCCTGTCAGGAGAGCACCCCTCTTGGCTCTTCACTGTGAGAACCCGGTGGTATTCCGTGGGATAAGCCCATGACAGTGTGGGCCCAGCACTGCAGCAATGAGAGTTTTTCACCCATGTGCTAGTTTGCACTCACCCTCTAGCAAGTCATCCAAATGAGCACTTACATGTTGCAACACTTTATGGCTCTGCTGCCTGTGCTTCAAGCAGGGAGATCTCAGCTGCGACACTCCGAGTTTGCCCGTCTCCTGACACAGAATTTCAGTTTGCTGTAAAATCTGAGTTCTTTGATGGATTCGAGAAAAGTCATTGATTTTCAGCTTGTTCTACTTTTTACTTATGAGGACACAGTGACAACTCCCATGCTCTTAACATGTTGCAGCCAATACTATATGTGTGTTGAATAGCAGTGTTATTGAGATATAATTCCCATCCCATAAAAATCTCCACATTAAAGTACACACACATTTCATTGGATTTTAGTATATTCACAGGGTTGTGCAACAATCAATACTTCCTAATTCCAGAACAGGTTTATTTACTCAGAAAGAAACTGTGCCATTAGCAGTTGCTCTGTACCCCGCCCTCCCGCGGCCTTCAGTGACCTCCAGGCCACACTCTTCCCTGGGCATTGCCTGGGCTCCCGATGTCACACACACCGAGTCGTACAATCATCCCCGGCTACTTTCACTCACCAGGACGTTTTCAAAGTTCATCTATCTTGTGTGTCGTGTCAGTACTTCACGGCATTTCCCACGCTGTGGGAGAACAGCCTCCCACGGTGTGGACGTGCGTAGAGACGGATGGTGTGGCGATGCTTTGTTAATCCATTCTTCCCTTGGTAAACATTTTTTTTTTTAGTTTTTTATTCGTCCTTTTTTTCCCTTTTCAGTTATTAATAATGCTACCATGAACATTGTGTATAAGTTTTTCCAAGAATATTTAAATACAATTTTCTTTGATATACACCTAGAGCTAAACTTGCTCTTTCCCATGAAGCTATAGCTCGTATACTTACATCCTCCCCATAGAAAATGATATACTGAAGTCCTAACCCCGGTGTGATGATATTGGGAGGTGAGGCCTTCAGGAGATGGTTAGGTCATGAAGGCAGAACCCACATAAATGAGACTAGTGCACTTATGAAAGAGGCCCCAGAGGGACCCCACACCTCTTCTGCCATGTGAGGTTACAGTGAGAAGATAGCTCTGTGGCCTCGCGAGGCCCTGAATCTGTCGGTTCCTCAGTCTTGGGCTTACCAGGCTCCAGGACTGCAAGAAATTAATTTCTATTGTTTATAGACCACTGAGTCTATGATATTTTTGCTATAACAGCCCAAATGGCCTAAGGCATATAGTAACTCTATGATAATATTTTGAGGAACTGTCAAATTGTTTTCCACACTAGCTGCTTCATTTTATAATGATACCAGTGAAGTATGCCTTTTCTAATTTCTTCACTTCCTTGCCAATACTTGTTATTGTCCATGTTTTCTATTATAGCCAATCTAGTAGGTATGTAGTAGAATCTTACTGTGGTCTCAGTTTGCATTTCCCACATAGCTGAAACTACTGAGCATCTTTTCCTGTGCTTATTGGCTGTGTGTATATCTTCTCTAAAGAAATGTCTATTCAGAAACTTTGTACATTTTTAATTGGGAATTTCTCTTTTTATTGAATTGTAAGATTCTCTGTGTATTCTAGATGCAGGAAGCACTAGCAGGTTTTACAAATATTTTCTACTATTCTATGGATTGACTTTCCACTTTTTGATGATGCCTTTTGTTAAATTATGTCAAATGATGTCAAAAGTTATTAATTTTGGTGAAGGTCAATATATCTAGCTTCTCTTTTGCCATTGGTGTTTTGGGTGTCATATAAAAAACTATTGCCTAAATCAAAGTTACAAAATTTTATGTCTATGTTTTCTCCTAACAGTTTTGTAGTTTTAGCTCTTAACTTTAGGTCTATGATCCATTCTGAATTAATTTTTATATAAAAATACATTTTATATGTATCCAGTGATAGGGATCCAATGACTTTCTTTTGTCTGCAGACATCCAATGTGATTTAGTAAAAAGATTTTTCATTCACCACTGAGTTGTTTTGGCATCTTTGCAGAATATTAAATTTATGGGTTGATGTCTAGACTCTCAATTCTATTTATTCCATTGATCTATATCTCTATTTTTATGCCAATATCACACTATATGGACTATTGCAGTTTTGTAGTATGTTTTAAAATTGCTATGTGTGAGTCCTCTAACTTTTTTTTTTTTTTAGTTTCTCTTGGGTATTCAGGGTCCCTTGCTACTAAGAATGGAGCTTTTCAGGGAAGTTCGTGTGATGTACTGGTTTAAATAATTTCTTTATTGGAAATGTACATTTATTATGTGAATGATCATAGTTTGGGAAAATGGGAAAATAGCTTGAAGTGTAATACATTTTTAAACTAGTCGCAAAGATGTGTACATGTATTTTCACTATTAAAGATATATTTTTATCAAAGTTGAATAATCTTATAGACATGTATATTTATTTTTTGAAGCCTAAATACTTAAAAGAGCACATAGACTTTCATTTTGCAAATTTGTGATGCAAATATTTATATCTTATTCAATTTGTTTTTAAGTATCATAATTTTGGATTTTTCTAACTCTTCTTTAGTTGATTTGTCATAACATTTTTTTAAGTTTGAAAGCACCATAAAACCCATTGAAAATCTTCATATTTAAAGACGAAGATTAATATCTAATAAATGTGAAAAGGCATTATGCCCTTTAACCAAACTTAAACTAATATATTAATATTAATAAGTATTAATATTAATTTTATAACATCAACTTAATCTTTCTCTCTTTTACTCTCTCCTTCTCCTTCTCTGTCCTCGCCACCAACTTTGGTTTAGCATATGTTCACTGGTAAGTCACCAGAGTAGATTAGGGTTGATGAAGAACACAGGGGAAGACTGTATATATAGCTGCATTCACTTCCAGCAAGTCTTGAATTTTTAATACAATTATTTTTAGTGATAGGTAGGTGAAGAAATAAAGAAATAGATATGTGTCTATATAATATATGGGGTACATATTTTATTAATTATATATATATCACCTTTTCCCCCAAAGTTCAATTCTCAGCCCTATAACCTAAAAAATAACTTTGTTAGTTTCAAAATATATTTCTGGAGATTGGTCCTATAAGCTTATCTTTTAGAGAGGTTTACATAGCTGTATATGGGATCTTATATATTCTTTTATTTACAGGTGCCTAGAAAATTGTTTGATAGCTGTATCATAGATATACCAAGCTCTGATTTACTAAAATTTTGACCTTATCAATTGTACCACAAGTTATTATTTAATACATGTGCCATTTTTTATGTATGAAATTATATCTGTAGGATTAATTCCACTAAAGGGAAATGCCACTAGAGTTGCAGATTGTCTTTCTAGGGGCTAATATGAATTTACCCACACACTCATGTATAAGTACCAATCCATCACAGCCTTGCCTAACTTACTTCTTCTTACTCTGATAGAGCAAAGATGTGCACTGAGGAAAATTTCAATGTGTTGTGTTTCAATGGTGCTGAGCATCAGTTCACAAAACTCTTACATGTGTCTTGTAAGTCTCATTTTCTCTGAATTATTTGCTCATATATTTTGTCATTTTTTTCTGTTGAGCTATTGGTCCTCTATTATTGACTTTTATGATTTCTTTATAATATTAGCCATTTATTGTGATATAAGTTATAATTTTTCTATTCTATCATGTGAATTTTGACTCTTCCCGGGTGTGTGTGTGTGTGTGTGTGTGTGTGTGTGTGTGCCTTTTTAATACGTTTTTCTCCACCTGTCCTCCCATTGCCATTCTCCCACTGGCTCTGTCTGGCGGAGTCTGCCCTAGGATCTGGCCTCTAGGTCACATAGGTCCTCAGGCCAGGGGGCTCTGGTCATGCACAGCCACTGCAAGGAGACTGGAGCTAGGAGGGGAGAGTCGGCTCACGTCTCTGCTGCCCCTTCTTGCTCCTGTGCTCTGTCATGGGCAGTAGCTACACATTTCACCACCTCTCCTCCGCGGCCCCAGCTCTCAACAGACTCCCGGTAAACTCGCTCATCCCTCTTGTCACATAGATCCCTGTGAATCGTGACTAATTTTGTTAGGACCTGGATGCCTTAATAATTTTTGTTTGTCTTTTAAGCTCTGTAGAAATCTCTTCCTTAAAATCTCTGTATTTACACAATCAGGGATGAATTTTGGTTTCCATGAATACCCACTACATTTTTTCTTTGTTTGTGTGCAGCCAAGGTCCTGTGGCTATGCCTTCAGCACATCCGAAACGCAGGCAACTCCTCCTTCCTCTGGTGCAAATCTCCGTCATCTCTTGCCCAGAATACACTAATGGTTGGTCTCTCTGCTTCTGGGTTTGCCCCATCATTTCTCCTAACTGCAACCAAAATTATCTTTTTAAAAAATAACCAATATCTCATAAGGAGCAGATAAGCTCAACAGGTCGGAAGATTGTACAAAGTGCAGGTTTTACTGAAATATCTTTTCTGCTTAATTCCACGGGGGACTTAGCAAGATGGTAACTGGAGTTTGTGACCTCAGGAAATTCTTCTTGTCAAAAGAACATGAAGCATCTTACTGAGAACCACGTCCCCAGCCACTAGCTTAAAGGAGAAACCTAAATATCACATTTGAAACTTCCCTCCTCCCCCAAACTGTTTAATTGATCACGAAGGTCTGACAACTCTACTTCCCAAACTCCACTGAAAAATCTCAAACCTTCATTTTTCTAATTGCTGTTTTTGCCTTACTTTTCTCCAGCCCATCCTTTAGCTTCAGCCAGAAGGAATATTCTGGTTTGCTACCTAATCCTGCCACTCCCTGACCGAATCCTTCTCGAGTAAGTTCACATATTTTATTTGCTGCACAACGACCCCATGTTCAATAACACTTTACCATGTGCAGATTTTCAGGGCTGTCATTGAGTGTTTACACCACTCATATCAATTGCTTTTTAATTTTCAAAGTGCAACTCACTTTTCATTCATCCCATCTTTTTCATCTGTGCAATCCTAATATATTTTCACAAACTTTGTCAAATGTTAGCATTTTTGTAATGATTCCTGCACCATACACTCTACTAGATTTAGGTTGTCTTCCTACGAGCTTAAAAAACACCTCTAATTTCATTATAGGGATTTTATAAAGCTTTATAAGCTCAGGCTGTCCATTTGCTCTTCTCCACCTGTACTGGGGATCCCGCAAGAATGCCCTTTGGCAGAGTCATGTCTTAGCTACAGACTAGAATTTGCTGAGTACAGATCTGCTGCATAAAATATCTTGGTGTGCCTGTGTAATGGGAATATAGTATTTATTCTTTTCTCCTTTATGTCTTTATGGCAATTGAAAATAATTTTTTAAAAATTTGGATGTAATTAAATAATCAATAGTTTTTCTTTATCAGCTTCCTACCACACGAACATTTTCAAAAATATAATTCTTAATTCAATATGAGGATTGGATGGTTTTACTCATAAAGTTCTGATAATTAACTGAACAATACTACTAAGATATCATCTTCTTCAACAAAACAAATTGGCAGCCAGGATTTTGAGGAAGTTTGTTATCTCTAAATATCACACACCTGTTGCAAAAATGTAGGAGCCCCTGTGTGTGTGTTCTTGGGTGCAAAATAGACAGAACTGCCCCTCACAGAAAGGCTTGGATGCCGGCTTTCCTCAGGCTGGGGCTCTTCACTGTCAGGAGATACAACATTTATAATTTCACATGCACAATTTTATCTGTACACATTTTTTTCTGGAAGAGGGCTAATAGTCTTCATCAGACTAAAAAGAGTTATGATTACTGAAACTTGTGGAATGCTTATTTATTAATCTAGTGAAACTAAGTTGTGCGCATATATTACTTTAATCTTCATCACATTTTATTGGACTAATTTCTGCCACTAAGTACAGGAAACAACAGTTCCATAGAGAAGGTCATGTCTTACTTTCCACAGTCCCCACCCTACATAATTGTCACATGAAAAACTCTCGTAAATATGTGACATAAAAATGGAATAATCTGTTTTTCCCTATACATTCTCCCGTACTTTCTTACTCAAAGAAAATAAATATAACTTGCTACACAGTATGCTAAGGAATATTCACTTTTTTGTACAACATAATGGTAAGGTGGGTTGATGATTTAATGAGTTTTCTTGTTTGTTTATTTTTTTTAGAAAATTAGCTCATCACTTATTTTGTGCCTTATTTTAACATAGTAATTTTCTTTATTTTTCTATTGTCCTTTGATTCTGCTTTTGTAGTCTCTGCTATCATTTTCTTACATTTCTCATTTTATGGGGAAATTAGTAACCTCAACTGCACCCCTAAACCAAGAAGCAGAGTCTTTAAAATAAAGAGATGCTGGTCCACTCAACAGCAATGACCTAGTGGCTCAGTGACTTTGTTCCTGTTCTTTTTCAGATGGGGAACGGCATCTTTTTGCTGTCAGTGAAAAATAAAAGAAGGAGTGTCAGATTGTTAAAAAAATATTTTTTTTTTAATTCTTGCCTTTTTGGTGAAGAAGTGAAAGGAGCTCTGAGCACACACACGTGTGTGTGATGTGTGCACATGCATGTATGTGCGGTATTGGGGGAGAGTGGCCAGCATGGTAAATGATTCCAGGTCCAAGTATTAAATTATTAATTTTAGAAGAACCTTTCCAGGGTTCACTACAATTTTCCCTTATAGCTATTGCTCTTAAATACATAGATTTATAACAAAATTCTGTGACAATTCCTCTGGTAATACTGGTGGATACAGACCCCTTTCTCTTGGTTCACAAGCAGGGAAACGTCCGCAAGGGTCTTACCTGTTGGCTGCAGCAGCGTCCTGCCTTAACTTAGGACGCTCCCAGAGATGACATGTGAATGAAGTGTCACCATATCATATTAAACATAACTCTCACATCAGATTTTCAAAGTTATTGATTCTTTTTTCAAATAGACACTTTCAAAAACTGCTTATAATGTTGGCTAAATGCATTCAACATAATGAACTTCGCAGTTAGCACACTCTGGAAGGAGCGAGCTCCGGCTTCGGAAGGACGCTGTGTTTGGGAGCACTGGGTCCCTTTGGCACAGACTGGACTTCTCTGTACCTTTTACAGCCTTTACTACCCAGCTGAGGTAATGGTTCTGAAATGAATTTGAGTGCAGCATATTTTATTCCATTTCACTATATCAATTCCCATTTCTGAAAACATTCTCCTAAGGGCATAATAATCAGCTGCACCACTTGTAATCACTTAGAGCAGCTGACAGAAAAGCCCTTAAAGCTATTTCCAACAGCTCTTTTTTTTTAATCGATTTTAAGAATGTGTTGTTGTCTTTACATACAGTAGATATATTCCTCTAACAAGTATATTTATGGTTTCACATAATTTGTGAGTGCCTATCACTCCTTGTCTTTCAGGTCTTTTCTTTTCTCAACTTGTAATAACAAATAAAAAACCCTACTTGAGGCTTTAAATATTATTTGACTTTCAAAACTAATTAAGTTATATGAATATAGACAACTCAAACCCATAGGAAGCAGTAGTTATTGTGTTAAAGTATATATGCTAATCTACCGAAATTCTGGCTCAAAAACAGACTCCCATCCTCATCATATTAGGAGTTAGAGTTTTGGTGAAACCCTTGCAAAATATTAAAATGATATTTTGTAAAACCCAACTTCCTCTAATTCCTTTGCTACCAAGTTTCCATGCTTCACCCCGATTCCAACAATCTTACGCTCCTCAAGAATCACAGAAGCAGAAATGAATCAGTAGACACACAGGTGAGTTTACATATGTGTAAATTCAGTGGTGGATCCCTCCAGGACCTTTTGGACAGCTGAGATCGCATCAGGAAACAGCACTGAAGTGTTTGCAAGAACAGCCCCACGACACGCTGGGGAGGACTCTTGGCTGCTTTGTTTCTGATAAATGATATGGTATGCTTGAAACAGCTGATATATTTTCATGAGCCTCTGAGCACTTAAATCATATTGTACATGTACAACAGAACATATTATACGAGTAGGGATAAAAATAGACCTTGTTCCTTGTTATTCTTATTCTAGTGAGACAGCTGACCACTTAACATCAACTGGAATCAAAATTTGTGTTTGATGAAAGTAGAAGTTAATTCTCACCAAAAAGAGACAGGTTTGTTTGCCTAGTACTTTGCCTGAATTTTCAAGTGCTGAATACCCAAGATGAACCCTACTTAGGACTGTAGGGCTCTTCCCAGAGTGGAGTTTTGAAAGGCTGGTACTTTACAGTGAGCAGCCAACATACATCCAGGAGACTGGGTTGGAGGCCAGAGGAGCAAATAAAAACACGGGGAAGACAGTCAGAGAAAGATGAGGGGCAGCCCATGCCCAGCCGAGGCTGCTCTTGTATGAACTGTAAGGTGGATCAGTGAGGAAAGTGATTTCTGTCATTCTCCAGGAGTGGACTCTATCCACATGTCTGTCCATTGTAAGGCAGAAGTGAAGGAAGGGCTAGCTGAAATACACCTAATATTTCAATATCTAAGTAAAAGCAAAGTGTGTACCCCGGAGCCCTGTGGGAAACAACTTCCTCAACTTGAGTATAATGCTTAGGTAGAATTCTTTGCCTTTAGTCTTCCAGATCCACTCATTTCCAAAGTAACTTACGTAACTATCATTTTATTACACCTCTGTCAGTGTGTTTATTTCATATATATAATATAGTTATATTTTCTTGCAATATTCTGCACTCCATCTGGGACTCCCCAAACTCATAAATGATTTTTAAATTTACATATGTTAAGATTCACTCTTTGTGCTGTAAAATTTACAGATTTGCATGTGTAAGTTTTATGTGTCCACCATTATGGTACCACATCGAATAGCTTTGAGGCCCTAAAATTGCCGTACGCTGCACGATAAAGCCTCACACCTGAGCAACCACCGATCTCAGTATCGCTTTGTCTCTTCAGCACGTTGTATAAGTGAAATCACACAGCATGTGGATTTAAGGCTAGATTCTTTCATTAAGAACCTGCTTTTAACATTCACTCATAGCTTTTAATGGCTTGATAGCTCATTATTTTTAAAATCACAGAATAGTATTCTGTTGTATGAATGTATCAGTTTGTTTATTCATTCACCTTTTGAAGGACATTTTGCTGATTCTAATTTGGGGCAATTATATATAAAGCTGCTGTAAACATTCACGTGCAGGTTTTTTGCTGTAGATGAGTTTTCAAATAAGTTGAGTAAATGCCTAGGAATTATGATTGATGGCATAACTATGATTAGCTTTATACAGAACTGTCAAACTGCCTTCCAAATTCACTGTATCATTTTGTATTTTCACCATCAATGAGAATTCTTGTGGCTCTGAATACTCACCAGCAACTGATGATATCAATTTTTTGGATGTTAGCCATTCTAATATGTATGAAGTGCAATCATATTGCTGTTTAACTTGCAATATTGTAACGATGATTGATAGCGAGCATATTTTTATATGCTTATAATCCATTTGTATATTTTCTTTGGTGAGGTCTTTTGTCCAATTTTTAGTTAGGTGGGTTGTTTCCACATCTTTGCAATTGTGAATTGTGCTGCTATAAATATTCGGGTATAGGTGTCTTTGTCATAGAATGACTTTTGTTCCTTTGGGTAGATGCCCAATAATGGGATTGCTGGATCAAATGGTAGGTCTACTTGAATCTGTTTAAGGTATCTCCATAATGCTTTCCACAAGGGTTGCACTAGTTTGCAGTTGTTTTGGGACTTTTTGATAAAGGCCATTCTCACTGGAGTTAAGTAATATCTCATTGTGGTTTTGATTTGCATTTCCCTGATGATTAGGGATGTTGAGCATTTTTCATATGTTTGTTAGCCATTCTTATATCTTCTTTTGAAAAATTTCTATTCATGTCGTTTGCCCACTTTTTGATTAGAGTAATGCTGGCTTCATAGAATAATTTAGGAACTGTTCCTTCTGATCTAATTTCTGGAATAGATTGTGGAGAAATGGTATAATTTCTTCCTTAAGTGTTTGGTAGAATTCACCAGTGAAACAATTTAGGCTTTGCACTTGCACTGTCTGCTTTGGAGGATTATTAATTATTTATTCCATTTCTTTGATTGATACAGACCCATGGAAATCATCTATTTTTTCCTGTGTGAGCTTTGTTAGATTTTGTCTTTCAAGGAATTGGTCTGTTTTATTTAGGGCAGAACATCAAGCCAAGAGTATTATTTTCATGACATGGTATATAATGGAATATGCCCTTCACATTTTGGACTTGCATGGGGCCTGCCACTCCTTTTTTCCTTCCTATTAATATTTCTCCCTTTTGAAATGGGAATGTCTACTCTATGGTTTTTTCACCACTTTCTTTTGGAAGCACATGACTTGTCTAGTTTCACCAGTTCACATCTGTAGAGAAATTTTGCCTCAGGATAAATCCTGCCTCAGGTCTTACCCATATCTAATTTAGATGATATTTAGATGATAATTTGGACTTTAGACTTTAGAGTCAATACTGGAATGAGTTTAAGACTTTTGGGGCTGTTGAAATGGAATGAATATATTTTCCATTCCTTGTATGCAAGAAGGTCGTGAATTTTGGGGCGTTGGGAACAGAATGTTGTGGATGACAATTTGTCTCCCCAAATTTCATCTGTTGAAGCCCTAACCCTCAATGCGATGTATTAGGAAATGCCTCTGAGTGGTAACTAGAGTTGGGTGAGCTTGTGACGTGGGGCCCTCGTGTCAGGATTAGTGCTGTTATGAACAGAGATACCAGAGAGCTCCCTGTCACCCTCTCATGCTCTCAGGTCATGCATTTGTGTGCTGTCTCTCTCCGTCTACCATGCAAGGACACAACAGGAAGGTGGCATTTTTAATCCAGGAAGAGAGCCCTCACCAGGAACTGGATGGGCCATTGCCTTCATCTTGGATTTCTCAAATCTCTGAGAAAATAAATGCTTATTGTTTAAGCCGCCAGTGCATAATATTTTGTTATGGCAGCATTAGCTTACCAACACACCTCCTCTGTGCTTACATTAGCCATCTTTTCTTGCATATTGTCTACTTTTTACATTAGAGCCTATAATATTAATTATAGAAAATTCACTCTGATATTTCTAACATTTTTGTCATATCTGTGTCTGGTTCTGATCTTTGCTTTTTCTCTTCAGACTGTGTTTTCACTTGCCTTTGAACAGCCTTGTAGTGTTTTGTTGTCAGCCAGACATATCATGTAGGGTAATAAGAACTGAGGTAAACTTATTTTAAAGTTTGGATTTATGTAGATTTTGTTAGGAGTTGGTCTGTGTTTACTGTTTCCTCTTGTCTTAGGTGACAAAGCCTTCAAGTTCCATTGGTGCTTTATATTTTCATTCCTCTTAACTTTGAGCTAAGTCTCAAAGAGAGTCCGCTGATGGAACTTGTTCAATTTTCATCTGGTATTGCTGTACTGAAGAACTGTTGCTGGTGTGATGGTAAGGTGTGACGGAGGGGA
This sequence comes from Lemur catta, assembly GCF_020740605.2. NCBI lineage: Eukaryota > Metazoa > Chordata > Mammalia > Primates > Lemuridae > Lemur > Lemur catta. Next base: position 95,665,429 of record NC_059138.1, on the reverse strand, counting down.
AGCATTCTAGAATATCGTGAGTAGACCAGAGCTTTTAGTTGGCTCGTGTGAGCTGTGGCTGTCACAGAAGTTTCTCCAATAGTATAGCTCACACACATGCACGCACATGCACACAGCACTCCTTACTTGAGACACAAAGGCAAGAATAAAGGAATTTCTTTCTCTCCCATAAGGCAATGTGCTGCTACAGTATTTTCCTATAGAGAGGCTTTTGTTTTGAAGAATTCTCTGTGCATATTTCACAATGATTATTCTTCCCTTTCTCCTGCCCAAGCCAATAGGGGAAGTTTCTCAGCTCTTCACCATGAGAACATGTTGGGGTCTTAGACATAAAACCCACAAATAAGCACTGCCTCTTCTGAGACTGCAAGCCAGGGGTTTCTCACCTTCATGATAGTCCACACTCAGCCTTCAGCAATTTGTCAAAATTGCCATTTGAATGTTTCTTCTTACTAAAGGCCCCTATATCTTCTCAGCCAGGTAAGCAGCTCAGGATGTGACCCTTTGGAGCTTCCTGTCTCCAGTTTTCAGAGTGACTGTTGGCCCTGCCAACTTGAATATATGATGGATTCAAGAAAAGTTGTTGATTTTCAATTGTTCAGCATTCACTTATTGTAGAAACAGGAATGCCTACTTCTACACTTCTAAATTTCTTGTCAGAGAAAAATTAAGTTCCCTATGTTATTTTTCTATTTGAACGTTTCTATTTTCCATGTGTTTTTGCCTTCAACTTACCATTTCCAGATTTCATGCAGAAATCCAACCTTCCTTCATTTGATTGAATACAAGTGTAACATTTGTTGATACTGATTCATAAACTCAACTGTATACTGACTTCAAGCATAGACAAAATGTTTCTGGCCAAACAGAGATACCCATTTGTCTTGTATTCTATACATTGTATCTCTCTTTGAAATAGTAACAAGGTCTTTCACTAATATTAATGTGAAGAACTTATACTTACAAATAACTGTAGCAAAATTAAAACAAAAAGCATATTTTTAATATAATAACCATTTAGTAGTAACTTTTTATGTTTTTTTGTTGTTGTTGTTGCTAGTTTAACATTTGGTAGTTCCTATATAATTGCATAAAAGGTTTCTCAGCAGACCTGAGACCATCTTTGTCTCTTTTTCCAGATATTGCTCTAATGACCTTGGTGCTGCTACTAGAAAGCCCCTGCTAGGTTTCTGCGCATTTGTAACTGGAGTTACCACCTGGGGAAAATGAGAGATGAGAATGGTGAATCCATTTTCCTCCCTTTCTTCGCACTCTCATAGGAGATCTCAAGATGGCTTTAATGAGCCTTCTCTAGGAGAAGCTGGAGAACTAAAACTCAGTTGCACTCAGGTGCGTCCAGCTTGATGATGTGCTCCAAGATGAGCTTCCTCTCCCTTCTGTCTTCACTCTGTCCCTCATCCCTGCTTTTTAGTAATATAATTTTCAACTATAGCCTCAGTCTCTGCTTTCTGGGGAATCTAGGGGAAGCTAAGTGAAGCCCCAGGTGATGTATTTGCAAATATAGAAGTAATTATCTCTGGGTTCTAGTTGTTCTTGTTCCTTCCCAAAGCCAAATTTCTGAACCTAAACCAAAGTAAAGTTAGCATTTAAAATATTAGAGCCCAGATGCTGATTAAAACATGAAAAGCATTGTTTCTTCAGCTTTAAAATTTAAGAGAAATTTGGTTGCCTTCAATTCTCTTATCTGTTATATATAACTCACTGTTTCATTAAATAAATAAATAAACTCACAGATAATAAATGAAATGAAATGTACCACATCTCTACAATACAGTGTGCATGGAACACTTTCTCCCATACAAGAGTCTGTTTTAACTGGCAGAGAGCCCTTTAGTTCCCTGTAGGTGAGGCCACACTGAGCCAAGGGATGGTCACACCTAGCTGGACATAAAATGTTGTCTATCTCATTTTTCAAAAATAGAAACCTTCCAGCCTTCACCACCAATTGAACACCCATTATTTTACTCACCCTAAAATGTACACTACTTTCACCTTTGATAAACTGGATGCTTGGGTGTTGAGGTTACAAGTACCCATATGGAGCACGAAGATGGAGCAGGAAGGGCATGACTATCCCTTTATAGGTCATAGGCATACTGCCTATCACATTGTGAGGAATCTGCAAGATCCAAATGGATGCACATCATTCACACTTTCACTCTGTGACACAGATCAGTATCAGGGAAGCTGTGGCAAATCTACATGATCTCCTAAATTACTTTTATATAGATAAAGGGCTTGTATCTTAACAAAAAAGGGTCAGAATAGCCTCAAAACATGAGTTAATATTTTATCATAATACATTATACCTTACTTTATAATTATTAATATAATTATATTTATAACACTTTAATGGCTTAAACCTACCTTAATGACTTAAACTAAGTTTGAATGAATTTCACAACCTCTTGTTCCTATTAGGTAGAAAATTATGTGGCTTTTCTTCAGCATTAAGTATAAAGGTTTTATTTTCATATTGTAAAAGTGGATTCAATAGACAATTAGCTCTGCAACCTCATTAACTGCAAAAAGAATGGCACAATGACACAATGTCAAATATATTTAAACCATAATACTTAGTTTGGCAGATGTCATCCAATATTTAGTTGGCTTTTTTCCAACAAGTCCATAAAATATATAAAATCTATAAGTTATGTGGGGCCGAATGTACCAAATAATTCATCTTGTGGTTCGCCAAGAAGTGAAATTACTTACCAACAATGTTTATGGGCTTGATTCAGTTTGCTTGTATGTGAGTTTGACTTCAATGTGAAATTTCAATAAAAAGCTATTAATTGCAACCTTGAAAATTCAACAATGCAAAACCTATGTCCTTCAATTTTCATTTTCAAATTGTTGGAGACAACCTAAAATGAAATCACATTCCTTCCCCAGGCCCTTGCTTCATTCTTTGGAGAGGCAAAGTGACTATCTGTTTAAGAACATGTCTGTCCATGCATCTTAATTTTGATAAGAAAGTTAGAAATTCCTATTGTTGATTGGTTGGCAATTTATATTAATCTACCTGAAGCAGGAACTTTAAAGAAAATGTAACCTTAAACCAACTATGTACCCATTAATCCTTATTACAAATAATTTTGGAGAAATAGTATTTGCATTTATAGACAGTTTTCTGACATGATGTATCATAAAATATTTTCTCAAATATTCTAAATTTTAGCCTTAGATTAAAGCTACACCATTAAAGAATTGTTCCTTTGGACAATAATTTAGTTCTTCATAGAATGTATACTACTGAAATCTAATTTGGCATTATTCTATTGACTTACCTTAAGGGACATTATAATAAATAGCTCTAGAATCTCATTATTATATAAATTGTAGCAATCATATAAAGAAACTTGTCCAATACATTGTTGCTCTTCACAAAGTAGTCTGCTCATTAGTTTAGATCCATAAAATTTTGTTACTAGTCCATTATTAGAGAAGGAAAGAAATGCAAATTAAAGCATTTAGAAATTTTCAGAGACTTGTTACAAAGTAATTTTATGTCTGTTGCATCTAATAGTAAAAATACCATTTTATATGTCTTTAATATTTTCATTGTCATCATATTTGCAAAAATATTCAGTGATAATAAATTGAAATTAAAAACAACAATAAAATGGTCATTCACTCTAAGTAGTTTGAGAAGCACTGCACCCCCTCCTGTGGTATATGCCTCAGCAGAAGCCACGGAACTTACCAGGGCTCTCAACAACAGAAAACTTTCTCAAAATAAAATGGCAGCATTATCCTTTCTTTGCTTGTTTTTTGCTTTACCTTTGTTGTTTGTTTTGACTCTGCAGTGTAGAATCTGAAGACCTTGCAACTGTTTCACTTTGTGCTGTCTACTAGGGATGCAGTTATGCTTATCCTGTGGCGTGCCACCGGTGCCAATTCAGATTTTGAACAGGACTGGCCTTGCTTAGTGCCCTGCCCAGAGATGTACCCAGTTTATTTAGCTTATTATTACTCTTTTGTGTTGTTAGCTTCTAGTGGGCAGAATCCTCATTTTATCACTAACATTATTGGAGCATGAATGCACCTAAAGGAGGTAATAGTCCTGGCAGCAATTCACCATTTACCGCGGCCTGGTGAAGGGAAAGCTGCAGAGTCACGTGGTGAGAATCAGCAGATGAGGAGACAGCCAGTGGATGGGGGCGTGGCAGGCAACCTGCCTGATCTACTCAGAGTCACATCAATGCTCATCAGGATATGACTTGAGGCCTGGGACCTGCATTAGCAGGGGACAAGAATCAGAGAAACACAGATTCTTGTGACTTTATATTTTAATGCTTCTTCCTCTTATTTTTGCAATGCTACATGCATACGTTATCTAGTCAAGGTTTCAATGCTCAGCCCCAAAGAGAACAAGAGGGAAAACTACTAATTTTAAATCACTGAAATTATTCCAGCTAAAACAATATGTTCTTGTAACAGAAGTAATTTGCATAGGCTTTTTTCCCTTTTTCTTTTTTTTTTTTTTTTCTTGATTTCATTTATATTCCAACTCGCATTTTTCCACTGAATTCTTTTGGATGAACCCCAAGTAAGTGCATTGTCTCATGACTCCTATGTTCTCTTTGCTCTTCTAAGAAATCCACATAAATCATTCCACAGGCATTAAGTTATCATCTCTGACACTACACTTAATATTTGCTAAGTGAAAATCACATTATAATGTTGAGCTCTAAAATTAAGATCTGAGGGCTGGGATGAGAACATAAGGGCAAAAGGACACAACATGGTCAGTACCTTGATTTCAGGCGTGCAGACCCCAAGCAGAGGACCCAGCCATGGACAAGCTCCTGACCTAGTAAAACTGAGATAGACGTGCATTGTTTTAAGCCATTAAATGTGGCCATTTGCTATGCAGCAATAAAAAAATAATAAATCATGTTATTGAAAGAAATTTTCATGATCTTTCTTTAAGGTTGTATATTTTCTTGAGATTTTAATATATAATAATGTTTAAAATCAATTCTTGAATGCTGGACATTTAGGTTCTTTCTAATATTTTCTATAACAAATATTATTATTTTATGTGTTTATACTCAGGATAGAATTCCAGTGCAGTTACTTAGTAATGTTGTATTGTCATTAACAATTGTATTGACACCTTTTGTGCAATTGCTTTTCTAAAATGTTTTTCCAATTAAGAGTATCAAAGTGTGGAAATGCCATAGCATTTTGTGTGTGTATACATATGTATACGTGTATGTGTGTATATATATATATATATATATATATATATATGTATATATGTGTGTATAATAGTTTTAATTATAGCTTTTAATTCAAGAATGTGAAACAATGTTCTAATTATTAGTTATTTATTTTAGTAGACTTTTGAAGTATTTTGGTTTGAATTTTTGTTGCTAGCATTTTGTTTTTCATACAAGGCTCTCAGAGTTTCTTTTTGTGTGCTTTATACATTATGTTATGTATGAATAGGATTCTTTTTAAATAGTTTTAACAGTCTACTGAAAAACAGAAAAAAACTTTAAAAATTAATAACCATATTTTAGGCATCATTTAGATTTAACATAGTGTCTGAAAGACATGGAAGAAAAGGAATGCATGCTTTCTACTACAGTTTATTATATATCTATTTAATTCTTTACCCTGTGTGAAATAATACTTATTATAAACAATAAATTAAAGAAAATTAAATTTATTTAGAAGAGCATATGCAACTATTTCTTAAACAGACATACCATGATATCCATATTTATGAATTTAAAATTCCTATTCAACTTCCATACAGACAAAAAATATCCACAATGTGTTTATTTTTCACTGACCTTGACCTTGGCCCATCAAATCTAACAGGGGATCATGACCATCAATTATTTTTTTCATCCTCCTGTCTTTGGCTTTTGAACCGTGTCTGCTTGTACCTCAAAGACTATGAGCTGTCTTAATCCTTTCTGATCCAACAACAATAACAGTGTGCCGGTTCCTATTAATAGTGATAATATTCATAAAGTTATGAGAAATAATTCACAATAACTGTGATGTCAGTAAGAGATACAATTTTGCCATTTTTTTTAAAGACTTCATTTTTAAGAGCAGTTTTAGGTTCTCAGCAAAACTGAGCAGAAGGTAGAGCTATCCACACCCTCCCTCCTCCCCCTGTGCAGTGCAGTGTCCCTTGAGACCAAGAACTCGTCCCAGAGGGGTACATTTGCTGTATTTTATGGCCTGCATTGACACATCACTATCACCCTAAAGTCCATAGTCTATCTCAGGGTTCACTCCTGGTGCTGTACATTCTATGGGTTTGGATGAAGGTATAATGTCCTGTAATTACCACTATCGTATCATTTCACTGCCCTAAAAATTCTCTGTACTCTGCCTAGTCATCCCTCCCTTCCTCCAACCACTAATGTTTTCAGTATCACCATAGTTTTGCCTACTTCAGATGCCATATCATTGGAATCACAAGTATATAGCATTTTTACACTGGATTCTCCCACTTCATAACATGTACTTCTTAAGTTTCTTCCATGTTTTTTTATGGCTTGCTAGTTCATTTCTCTTTAGTGCTGAATAATATTCCATTGTCTGGATGTTATACAATTTATTTATCTATTCATCTACTGTTGGACATGTTGGTTGCTTCCAAGTTTAGACAATGATGAATAAATCTATTATGAATATCCATATGCATGTTTTTATGTGGACATGAGTTTTCATTTAACTCCATTAGGTAAATATCAAGGAGTGCAATTTCTGGATTGGGTGGCATGTTTAGTTTTATAAGAAACCCTCAAACTGTCTTCCAAATTGACTGTACCGTTTTGCATCCCACTGGCAGTAAATGAGAGGTCCTGCTGCTCCACACCCTCAGCAGTATTTGGTGCTGCCAATGTTTGGGATTTGGGCCATTCTAGTAGGTACACAGTGGTATCTCATCGTTGTTTCCATCTGACTTTTCCTGATAACTTCTGATGTGGAGCATCTTTTCATGTTTATTTCCTATCCATATATCTTCTTTTATGAGGTATCAGTTAAGATCATCAAGTTGTTCATTTTCATACTGTTGAGTATTAAAAGTTCCTTGTATGTTTTGGATAACAGCCTCTTATCAGCTGTTTTTTTTGCAAATATTTTGTCCTGGTCTGTGGCTTATCTTTTCCTTCTCTTGACAGTATTTTTCACAGAGCAGAGACTTTCAATTGCAATACTTTCTCTCACAGATTGTGCCATTGGTGGCATATCTAAAAAACCATCACCAAACTCAAGGTCATCTAGGTGTTTTACAGTTTTGAATTTTATGTTGACTTCTGCATTCTATTGTGAGTTAATTTTTGTGAAAAATGTGAGGTATGTGTCTAGATTCATTTTTTCTGTGAATATCTAGTTGTTTCAGCACCATTTGTTGAATAGACTCTACTCTTTCCATTCTTTGCCTTTGCTCCTTTGTCAAAGATCACTTAACTATATTGATGTGGGTCTGTTTATGGACCCTATGTTCTGTTCCTGTGATCTATTTGTCTATTCTTTCACTGATACCACAAGCTTGATTGCATAGATTTGTAGTAAGTCTTGCGGCCAGGTAGTGTCAGTCCTCCAGCTCTGTTCTTCTCCTTCAAAATTGTGTTAGCTATTCTGGGTCTCTTGTCTCACCACATAAACTGACAATCAGTTTGTCAGTATACACAAAATACCTCACTAGGATGTTGACTGGGATTGCACTGAACCTATAGATCAAGTTGTGGAGAACTAACATCTCAACATGTGTCTCCATTTTTTTAGTTCCTCTTTGATCTTTCATTGTGAGAAAATCCACATAACTTAAAATGTACCCTCTTAACTATTTTTCACAAGTACAATTCGGTGTTATTACGTATATTCATACTGTTTCTCACCCTTGCCAATCTCCAGAACTTCCATCATCCCATACTGAAACTCTGTCCCTGTTAAACAATAACTTCTCATTCTCCCTCTCCCCAGCCTCTGGCAACTATTGTTTTACTTTCTGTCTCTATCAGTATGACTCAAAATACCATAATTTTCTTTTGTGGCTGGCTATTTCACTTAGCATAATGTCCTCAAGTTCCACTCGTGTTGTGGCCATGTCGGAATTTCCCTCCCTATGGCTGAGGAGCATTGCACTGTGCGCATCACGTTCTGTCCCCCGTTCTTTGTCTGTGGACGCCTGTGCTGCTCCCAGCTCTCGGTAATTGTAAACAGCTGCCATAAACACAGGTGAACACGTATCTTGTCGAGACCCTGCTTTCAATGCTTTTGTGTGTATACTCGGAAGAGGACCTGTTGGAGTATATGGTAATTCTATTTTTAATTGTTTTGAGGAACTGCCAAACTGCTTTCACAGTGGCTTCACCATTTTACATTCCTACCAACAGTGTACAGGGTTCAGATTTTTCCAGACCTTTGCAAACGTGCTTTCATGTTATTTCTGCTTTTGTCTGATTGTTTTTTGTAGTCATACAAGGAGGAGTGAGAGATTACATTTTAAAAGGTAATTTTCACACACTTTTTCTCACTCGTCATAAAATACTTGTACTTTTGATATGTATTCTTAACCCAATTTTAAAATTGTGGAAAATCATTTCTCTGAATGAGAAACGTGTAGAACAAGTGCTGCAATCCAACTTCTTAGACCCCATCATGCCATTTTACTGTGTTTCCCACCTGTGCTGTCACATAAGGGCCTAGATAACCTCACTTAATTTGGCTGTGTCAGTACCTTAAATATAATCTTGACTAATATCAAAGACTAAAATTTCAACAGAAGTAGAGAAATGCCTGCTTGCACAGCATATACCAGTTTGTATGTTTCTCTCCACATTTTGAAGGCAACCAGTCAGTCATTTTCAACGGCTTTTCAGAGAAATGCAGCAGGAAGCAAAACCACATCTTCAGTGCTCTGGGTAGTAACTTGACACACCACTTAAAAAGAATCCCAGCTGTGTCATTTCATAACTCACATGTCTGAAAGCTTCTGCTGATTTTTCCACATGCGGGGAATGGTTTTGCCTTATTTGCCACTCCAGTTTGCATGATTTCAAACATTCTGCTCAAAGAAAATTTCAAGCACTAAGCTCTTTTCAGAACAAGGCACGCCTGCTCTGCATAGAAAAGAATGTCACCCCCAGTATTTCCTTGGACACGCTCACCTTTCATGACAATGTACTTGACCCTTCTGTTTGCTCCTGGTTGCAGCAACTTAGCATCCCTCAGGTCTGGGGTCTCTGAGACGTATCCCAGGAATGATTGCTGCTGCCACCAGGAACATGTCTTTGGACCACAGAACACCTGCCACTCTGCCTTGGAGACTAGCCGGCAGTGTCATATGGCAGGGCAGACCCTCACCACTCTAAGGGAAATGAAGATTTACAGTTTCAGAAGGAATTTGTTTTCAGAGGAGCCCAATTCTCTCATTGCAGTCTGAGCCTCCATTTGCTGAATTGGGCAGATCAAAGCGCAGAGCCAGCAGCGCCTTGTCAGGAAAACACTTTCCAGTTTTGTAGCTCTCCATGCTATGAAGTCCAAGCACATATTCACAAATTTTAAAAATTGCACAGTCCACAAGATGGTGTGTACCCTATTTTCTTACTTCCTCTCTATTGCTTTAAGCTCACCATATGCAATCTCACCAGATTTAGCAGCAGAATATACTTCATGTTAGATTCATTTTTCGAAAGAAATAACCACACAGTATTTATTTTTGGTCTAATAAAATATATAATCAATAGAAGAAAAACATGTAGTTAGAAAGCTAGTGTTCAAGGAAGTAATGTATGACAGTAAAAATTCAAACTCAATCCCACTTACACACCTAGGTTACTCACTGTTAAACATGACCGTCAGTTCAAAATTCTCTATAGCAGATGAATATGCATTTAACAAAAATTATTTCAAGATTATGGGCCACTTAAAAATGTATTTTGAAGGTAAATGTAAGAAAAAAAGGACTGTGAAATCAAGAAGAATGTGTCCTAATCTACTTTACTTCTCCTGTCCACTTATCCTTGTGTACCCTTCTTTTTACAACGAGGTGGAGTCTGGCTGTGGATTTCCCCCTGCTTCCCTGCTTCAGGCTTTTCCTTCTCTCCTCAACACCAAACTTATGTTGAAGAAATATTTACTGACCCCAGAATTCATATCTTAATTCCAGATGTCCCCTACCATGCTTCCTTCAAGTACCTAATGGCTTACTTAAAACTCCCGTTGGGACGTCTATTTGACATCTCGAACAGAACTTGTGCCAAGAAGAACTCCTGATCTTAGCCCAATACTCCCTCTTCCACCATCACCGCCCATCTGGCTCCTCCAGCAGCTTCCCAATCCCATGCATGAAACGTGTATTCTTCTTGCTTGTTCATACCCATGACCTTGAAGTTAACTTTGACTCGCTGCTTTCTCCATATCCAAAATAGTTAGGAGACACTGTTGCTTCTTACATCAAAATTCAACCAGAATCTGCCTATTTCTCCCGCTGGTCTGTGACCCTGGTCACTACTCTGATTGTGGCCACCACTGTGTCCCACCTGGATCACGGACACAGCCTCCTTCCAGTCTCCATCCCCACCCATCCGTAGCACACACAGAGTAGCACCAAGTATTTCTGACATAAATCCACATCGTATCACTCCTTTTAAAAAACCCTGCAACGGTTTCCCATTTAACTCAGAGGCCAAAATCCTTACAGCAGTTTGAGAAGCATCGCGTGTCATCTGGACCCCGTCACCGCTCCCGCATCCCGCACCCTTCTGGCAGCTCAGTCCTCTCTGACCGCGTCCCCTGCCCCTCTGTTCCTGGCATGTGCCCGCACCCCTCTGCCTGTGGCTTTGGCACCGGGTGGTCCTTCTGCCAGGAAAGCTCTTTCCCCTGATGGTATCACTGCTTGCGCCCTCATTTTTTGTGAAGTTTGTAATCACATGTCACTTCTCTCTGAGGTCCACTGTACCTATTTTATTTAAAGTTTCACTTGGCCTTCTCATCCCTCTTCCCTGCTCTGCACTTTTATTTTTAATTTCTATGTCATTTATATCCTTCAAATATGCCATATAATTCATTTATTTTATTGGCCTGCTGTCCATACCCCTCTGTTAGAATGTAAAATCCACAAGAGCTGAGATCTCATTTTGTAAGACAAGCCCCTAGCAAGGTCCCTGCATATAGTAGATGCTTAATTAACAAGTTCTTACTGAATATAAGCTTTGCTGTGCCTGGTGCTAATCAATGAGGACAAAACATAAATTAAACAAACCCTCTCTCAGTGAGCCCACACACCCATTTCTCATCATGTTTTGATACTCCTCCCTAAACAAATGGAGGAATTTGAAACATCATCGGCATATAGGAATAACGAAGGGGCTCGTATGACCAGATACGGTTTAAATCTGGGCCTTATGTTCTCTACCTGGGAAAGAATGCCGAGGGTGACAGGGACAGCCACTCTCCCAAGAATCCTTTCAAGAGCAGCAGTTGATGGGAGAAACCACGGCTATCCCTAATTCTGGTGGCTGTTTTTCTTGCATTTTTTTCCCCAAACTGCTATTTTTCAAAAATATCCAGTGGACTGAAAAAGAAGGCTGCTAATAGTTTTCACTCCGAGCAGCCCCTCACTGCTGCCGGCCTCAGCCTCGGCCAGAAAAAATTTCTATCTTTAACTTAAATCACACAGAAAACTTGAAGGGATAATGGAACTATATGTGAATAAAATTTTTGCTTCACAAATGGCTTTTGCTGAAAGGATGTGGCATTAAATACCCAGTGCTCTTTACCTGCTGCTTCAGGTGGCCTCGGGGTCGGAGGTGGGGCGTTCTCGGGCCGTGTTCAGCAGAGAAGCCAGTCCACCCTGAAAATAAAGCCAGGGGGCTGTGGCCTGCATATTCCTACCTAGATCTAGACCTAGATCTATTCATCTATCCATGCATTTCTCTCTTTTTTCACGCTCACCTGTGAGCATGAGAGCCGTGTTTCCAATAAGCTGACTTGAGCCTTTTCTGATAAACTGGCCCGACTTCATTTGACCATTTTGATTATCTCAGGGAAGGTATTTTTACCTAACAATCCTCAACAGCTGGAGTCCACACATTTGACAGCCCTATCAGGTTAGAAGTTAATCTATATAAACATGGATGTCATCCTAGTTTTAGAGTCTGCCAGAGGAAATGACCTTAATAGCTAGAGTTTTAGCTCCCTGAGGAACAAGAGTCAGCTTTGGAATTTAGACAGCGATGGCATTTCAGCGTCCCTTGCTAGCCCTGTTCCAAAACTTCTCTTTGACCTTTGTGTTTCCCTTGATGAGTCCACGATGAGTGATGTAAACCTTTGGCAAGTGCTAACAGACACAGTTGTGTGACTGCTGGCACTTCGCTTCCCTTCTTCATCCCCCTGCAGCGCAGCCCTGGCGGCTCCACCCAGCAAGGGGCCGGAGGAGACCCCTCGGGCAGGCGGAGCCCTCTTCACCCTCTGCCTCTCGGCAGCCACCTCCCTTCTGCGTCTGAGAACACTCTCCTGCTGCCTAGGTTTCTTCATTATCAATCAAATTCAATGATACTCGCCTGCTCTCGTGAATAAAATTTTAGAAAAATCGTCTCCTGATTTCTCAGTCCTATTCACACCGTGATCACCTTCTTACTTCCTCCCCAGAGCAAATAAGGGAGTGGGTGAAAAATTTTATGACTCTGCTGTTTGTAAATAAACAAACAAACAAAAAAAGTGTGTTGGGGGTGCTCTCCACCTGTAAGAACTCTGCATGGGAGAAATATTTCCCCCAGTTTTAAAAATATGCATGCAGCATGTAAAATTAGTTACAATTATTTTTGGAACAGACATTATTAAAGACACTGCGTTTGACTGGGGCAAGAAAAATAGCAAAAAAGAGATAATAGATCCCTTTCTCATGGTTATTATATTCCAGCAAGAGCCACGGACATGAAGTAAGAGTTTCCAAATGAATCCGTAAAAAAACAATTTGAGGCCAGTGCTACAACAAAATTGTTACCAAAGAGAGCGTCCTTCCTTTCCCGGGCCTGAAGGATACTGAGAGGCTTCTTTAAACCATTGAAATGAGATGTGAAGAATGAGTAGAATTTCACTGTTCAAAACAAGCTTGTGGAAGGCTCACTTCAGACACGAACCCGTTTTCTCCACTCCCAGGAGCTGCGGGGTGCTCGGTGGAAACAGGGGCCCTGCTCCTCCCGGATGCCCCTCTATGGTCACAGATTCACGCTCCCGCCATGCAGAACTGGCACCATCAGGGGAAAAACCAAGATGCTTTCTCTACACGTCTGTCTGGGTGCAGCTTTTGTCTATCTGTCGTGTCTTCCTCTACCTGGGATTTTAGGCAAGTGTTTGGATCTCTTGCTTTTCTCTCACCCTATGAAGGTAGAGTGAGGAAGCACCTCTTTAAAAGAAGGATTTTTAAGAGAATATACAAGGACATATAAATACAAAAACAGACACAAATATAAGTAATCAGCACAAAATTTCTTAAAGCAGAGAAAGGATGAAAGTAAAATTAAATTTGTGAAAAGAAGATAAGCAGATTTAACAGATTATTCTGTGCCTTTCCTATGCACCTTTACATTGACTTCTCTTCACAAAGTTGCCTCAGAGGAGCCTTGTGACCGTGCGGAGACCACGGCAGTGTTACCACCACTCCCCTCTGTGCTGAGCAGCCGGGGCCCGGCCGCTGGGCAGAGGGAAGAAGACTGAGCTCTGTGCATCTCTCAGTTGCCCTCATCCGATGCCACCAATTCTTTGGCCAGTGATTTACTTCCTCAGAGTTAGAGAGTGAACGAGTCGGCACAGTAAATTTTCTCTGCATGTGGAGAGGGTAAGCTCCACAGATAGCGTTGTCAGTGAGAAGACCTGAGGAGAGTGGCAAAACTTTTACAAAACTAGAAGTTGGCATGGATGTTGCTCACTCATATTTCCAGAGGGCACATCACTAACCGAGCGATGACCCAGGAGAGGGACTAAGGGCTTAGTAACAACTTTGCGAACTATAGAGAAAAGAAATTCGTCAAGAATTTGTTTCTCTCTAATTACTTCTATGATAACGCTTTGCAAACACTTCAGAAAAAAATAAATTCTTTCAGGAAAGGTGGTAAACCAATCAGATCATTTTGCTCTATTACCTTCTCTTAAAATTACAAAACAAGAATACAATGCCATGGTTTGAATGTTTATGTCTCTCCAAAATTCGTGTTGAAATTAATTCCCAGTGCAACAGTGTTAAGGGTGGGGCCAACTCCAGGTGATTAGGCCATAGGGCTCTGCCCTGGGGATGGGACTGTGCCTCCAGGAAAGGGCTCAGGACATGGCAGCCACCCTTCTGCCATGTGAGGACGCAGCAGCAAGGCACCGTCTGCGGAGCAGAGAGCCCCAGGCAGATACTGAATCTGTTGGCACCTTGACCTTGGACTTCCCAGCCTGCAGAATTATGAACAATAAATCTCTATTATTTATATATTACCCAGTGTGGGGTATTTTGCTATAACAGCATGAACCCACTAAGAAATACACCTTCAATCAAATAAGGAAATAGCTATAAATGCACATTATAAATAATCTACCTGATAGTGTAAGCTTTGGACTAAAATAAGGGAGAAGGTTAGGAGCCAATGTAGATTCTCTTATGTATCTAATACTGTGGAAATTTCTTTTAAAGTTAGTTTTATAACATGAAAGACTCAGATCAGGACGTTGAATATGAAAAGCAAGGTAAAACAGAAGAATTTGGAAATATCAAAATAGATCTGGGTGTGCACTGCAGAAGGTTAGAGATTTATTTGGATGATGACACATATACATGTAACCATTAACATACTATATCTTTTTGTTCCCTCTGAAGTTTGGACTTTGCTGCCTTGTTGTTCTATTTTTTCCCACAGAAGCATCCTGAAAGTAAAAAAGAAAGCAGGAGAAAAGAAAATCTGGAGTTACTTAGGCAGTCACTGACCAGAGTCAGTTAAATAAATATAGGTAACTTCTATTTTCTGTACAGAAACTGTTGGCATTCAAGGTGGGCTTTCAGGCAAGCAAACCTTTGGAGCAGGAGACACTGTGTGCTAGCACAGAGGGATTCCAAAAAGTAAAAGAGAATATTGTCCAAAAATCAGTAATTAAAGGAAATTTGATTAAAAAAAAAAAAACTTCTGAAATACAGAATTTGTTCTAGTTCATTATGTCAAACTCTTACTAAATGCTTCTTGGATAGAATTGAACTGATAGAATTGATTATTACAAAAATGACTTTTAAAAACTTATTTGGGGTCTACCTGTGGGTTTTATGCATAAAAAGAGAGGATAAGAAGCTAATGAATATATGACTAATGAAGAATTCATGTATAAAGACTTGTTTGAGCAAACATAAGAAATGTTAAGACAAAAATTCTCCTCGCAAGCGTGAGGAGCAAGAGATGGAAGGAGAGATCACAGGCCAAGGAAAGTCTGCCATGTTAACACGGGCTGCGAGGCACGTGGAGAGTTTTTAACATTCCGTCATAGTGGATTTAGGGTTGAAGGGGCATTAGGCTGAGAGAACATTAGTCTGAGGAATGTTCTATGAGGTATGTGTACCAATTAAATTCTACAACTTGATGTCAAAAATATGTTTTACTTCAAGAGTTCTTGCATCTTTTTTTTTTTTACTTCTCACAACGACTATATTAGATCACTAGCAAAATCTCGATACATCCCACAAAGTACGATGCAATGACATTTGATTTATAACAGTGTAATATTTGTTTTAAAATAACAAAAATAGAAACTAAAAATTAAAGCGCTTGACAAGTTAGCGTCACCTTGATTGTTTTGTTGTTTTGAAGAGAAAATCAATACCTAAATTGTAGTACAGCGTGTGAGTTCAGCCTGGTTCCGAGGGATTCTCCAACCGGAGACGCTTCACGGATCGCAAGGCCCAGCCAGGGCCTACACCCTCGAGGATAGCAGGTCTCTCGCCAGCAGCGGCACCGAGACAGGCAGTGATGCCTGTCTCAGCATGTCAGGCTGCACGGGTCACACTTCACTAAGGCCTAAAGAGCAGCCCAGACCACCACCTGCCCACAGAACTCAAGAACATGTGGACAGGCTGGGCAAGGTGCTTCATGCCTGTGATCTTAGCACTTTGGAAGGCTGAGGTGGGAGGATCTTTTGAGGCTGGGAGTTCAAGACCAGCCTGGGCAACATAGCAAGACCCCATCTCTACACAAAATAAAAAAATTAACCAGGCTTGGTGGCAAGCACCTGTAGTCCCAGCTCCTTGGGAGACTGATGTAGGAGCATCACTTGAGCCCAGCAGTTTGAAGTTGCCATGAGTGAGCTATGGTGACACCACTGCACACTAGCCCTAGAGACAGAGCGAGACTCTGCCTCAAACACCAAAACAAAAACAAAAACAAAAACAAAGAACATGTGTACCTGTATCTGATTCACATGCTCCCCCTTTTCCATGGAGCAGTTGCCCAGGCACATGAAGAGGAGAAGATTGTTTATGAGAAGAGGGTCAATTGCAAGGCTGAGTGAGGGAGGTGCCTGAGACACTCTGCACATACCTGCTAGCCTTCTCCCTCACCACCCAACTCCAGTCCCTGAATCTGTATGTTGTTTGGCAGAGTATGGTCTGGACCACCTGCTCAGTGTAACCCCGGATGCTCAAGGAATGTCGTTCCTGGGTCCATCCCAGACCTACTGAATCACAGCTTCTTTGGGTAGAGCTCAACAGTGTTGCCGAAAACTTGGCACTTGTTCATGGGGCCGAATCAGAAGAACAAGGACAAGTATTTCGGGGAGGAGGAAAGAGATTTACCTGGCTGGTAAAGGAAGAAAAATGGCAGACCTTCTCGTCTCAAAATCCAAATTTCCTGAACATTCTCAGAAATATGGAGCTTTTAAAGGGTGGGTTCTCAGCTTCAGGCAATCACTGTCCAATTACAGTTGATGATTCTGCTCATCCCATCTCCGCTGAAGACAATCTCATGACTTCCACACAAGACCTCCCTTTGCCAGGTCGGGCTGGGCCATCTCGTCTTGCACAAATAAACAAAAGACTTACCCTGCCCCTCCCAGCCACTGGCCTGAGGCAGGGACGCAGGCTTTAGTTCTCAAAAAGGAGTGGATTAGTAAACTGTGGTATATGTATACCATGGAGTCTTACTCAGCTATAAGAAATAATGATGATACGACATCTCTTTGGTTCTCCTGGAGAGAGTTGGAACCCATTCTATTAAGTGAAGTACCCAAAGAATGGAAAAACAAGCATCACATGTACTCACCAGAAAATTGGTTTCCCTGATCATCACCTAAATACACATCGGGGAAGGATACCAATCGGATATCAGACTGAGATGGGGGGTGGGAGGAGGGGATGGATATGTGCCTATATGATGAGTGCATTGCGCACCGTCTGGGGAATGGTCATGCTTGAAGGTGCTGACTCGGGGAGGTGGGGGGTGGGGGGTGGGGATGGAGATATGACTACATGGTGAGTGCCAGGCGCACTGTCTGGAGAATGGACACACTTGAGGCTCTGACTCAGGGGGATGGGCGGGACACGGACAATGTATATGACCTGAGCTTTTGTACCCCATGAAGAGCTGAAATGAAAAAAAAAAAAAAAAGGAGTGGAGGATGTTTTAAGAGACAGAAAATGTTTTTGCCATTTTTTTCCAGGCCATTCCCTCTGTCACACATTGTCACAGAGACCTCATCCTGCTAATTTGGAAACTAATGTCTGAGAATCAGAGCTCTATATTTTTATGTATATTTTGCATGCTTGACATATCAAAGGCCCCTGCGTACATATTAGTATCTTTTTATGTTTTAACTAAGTGTCTAATTATTCATTTTCTAGTCATGTTTTTCGGTGCATTAAGGTACAAGACAATTTCCTCCTTTTCTCCAGTTTTAATCGAGGTTGGGGTGACAGCTGCTGCTTGGCTTTGGCTTCCAGTCAACTCAAGGCTAAATGGTGTGGACAGTGGCCCCGTGGTCCACACCTGATTTTGGAGACCATCAGATGACTGGTCTTAGGAGGTGAAACCCGCCTGCGGATCAGCCACACAGCTGACGCAGCGCCTGGAAGACACACCGCCACCGTCTCTGGCAACTATTCTTCCAATGTTATGGTAGATGGGAAACCACTGAGGCTGAACTTAAGGGATGCTGGTGGACAAGGAGATTATCCTGTCTGCAAGCAGGTGCACGCCTACCTGAGATGGTCCAGCATCATTTAAAAAGGTCCATGCAAAACGATGTCCTGAAGTGGAAGTGTCACAACATTGCTTCCACATTCCTGTCATCCCGAGGGGACAACTCGAAGTGAGGAATAACAAAGGCACAACTGAGAAATTAAAAGAGAAAGCACTGACTCCAACCACCTACCCACAGGAGTTAGCCCTGCCAAGAAATCAGTACATTAAATAAGCGAATAGCTGGCCAGTCCTGACCTTTGTTGCTGAATCCATCTACAAACTTCATAGATTAGAGCTGAGCTTGGAAGATACTTCAAATCTAGAGTGTCTGATTTTACGAAAACTCAAGAGAATTGTTCTATGTTAAATTGGTCGATGCCTTTGGGTCAGGATAAATCACCTTCCTATAGTACAAAGAGCCTTTTCAGATTCTCTCAAGTGAGACTGTGAGATTGATGGATTTTGAGGAATTAAAATTTAGCCTTGCTTAAAAATGGTCAAACCTATGTCCTCACTGACAAGTTTTGTCACTGACCATTTTTTTCCATGAAATTATTTTGAACTCACAAGTAATGTCAAGGTTTTGTTGGATAAAATGTAAGAGTTATATTTTCACATTCCATTAAAAATCAGTCCTAAAATGACAGACTTCATAAAGCTTTATTTTTCAAAAGAACCTACTCTTACCAGACTAAGTATTACTCAAATACCTACCAAATTTAGTTACATTGTCGTGCTGTGGCCACTAAGAACTAAACTGTTTTAAACACCTTTGTCTTTCAAAGGACACATCTTCTGAATTTAGTAAATTTGCTTTCTAAGTAATTTTCAGATATGTAAAAAGTACATTCCCTCGTCTACGCATGACCTCGAAATGCCGGGACTGAACTGCTCCGGGCCCACGTGCAGGGCCTGCACGGGCCTTCCTGTAGTTCCCTGTACCTGGGGTGGGCATCCTGGCTACTTACAGCTCCTGCACAGGGTCAAGGGAGCTGTTCCAGGCGTGTGGGCAGAGCTGGGCTGTGTGAGCTGCCGGAGTCCTAAATCACAGTGCTGGACAGAGGTTGAGACAGAAGGATTTGATGTGCTGGCTGTGCTGACAAAAGGAGTAAAAAAATGTAAATTGTAACCTAATCCTCTAGGTTATTATGTGGACATATTTGCCTCATATGTTGCAGATTATTCTGTTTTATGTTTTAATTTCTCCATATATAAGAAAATGTTACTCCTAGGGATGCTGTGAAAATTATAGCAGTTATTATGTATAAAAAAGCATAAATGCTTAGAAAAATATCTCCAGTGATAGCACATCAGTGCTAAATATTATTATATAAGAAATATTGCACTCAGTTGAAAACTCTAAAACTGAGAAGCCCAGAAAGACATAGAGGTAGAATGTAATGCATATAGAAAATGAAGGAAGAAAAGAATTGAGAAATAAAATCATGTTTTCAGGTTCAAGATGGAAGAATTATTTCATGTTTAAGGATACAAAAATACCATTCCCTGAAAGTATTTATTCAGGAGACAAATGCATTTTGCCTTCACATATAAAAAGGCATTCAGGACGACGTAGAGACAGCTTGATTGCACAAGGGCTGGGAGTGACAGCGGTGCCTCTGCTTGGGTGGCTCTGGAGAGGGGCTTCTCTCCCACATAAGGACAGTTCTTCCACCAAGTTGAGCCCAGGAAAGGAAGCAGGGAGCTGTCCACAACCTCAGTGGCTCAAACACAGATCCCATATTTTCGTAGTGGAGCAACTGCAAGCTCCATAGGTAACAGCTGGCCTGGGAAGTGGCTCCAAACCCTAGCATCTCTAATTCTAAGAAAACTCAAGGGAATTGTTCTGTATTAAATCAGTCAATGTCTTTGGATCAGGATAAATTACTATCCTATAATATGAAGAACGCTTTCAGATACACTCAAGTGAGAATGATATATTTTGAGGAATTACAGAGAATTTGAGATGTGTTAGAATACTAAAAAATGAAAATGGTTATTTCTTTTAAAGAAAATGTGCATGCTACAAATCTCTTGGTCAGCTTAAAGTGATTTCAAGGCAAAAGTCTAATGCAATTTTCAAAATTTTGAATACTTTGAGAGAAAAGGAAGAAATTAAGCTATTTATCCATGTAAGTTAGATAATTTTCCTTTTATCAAATGACCACTACATTGTAAAATGAAAGCCATAAGATATTTAAGTAGTATGCATGTGTGTGTGTACTTAATAAAATAACTAACTGCTCTTATTAATTCAGTAGAATCACAAGGTCATAATTTCACAAAGAAAACAATTCCAATTCACAAAATTGTTACTAAGAATTATTGGAAAAATGCTGTCATGCCATTTCCAGAATTACTGATTCTTTTAATGGGGAATTGGTGATTTAAACGCTATAATCTTAAAGCTTCTCAGAAGCCACTGAAATGCTCAAAGAAAAGAGTCAATAAGAAATCTTACACAAGAAAGGTGACTTGTGGTAAATTCTCTTAGGGCAAAAGCTGATTGTTTTAAACTTCTCCATTAGATTTTTCTGGGAATGGTAAGAATCTTATGACATTTTAGAATTAATTTTAATGTACATTAAGAGCAATAAAAAGACACATTCTCAGACTCTGAGTGAAAGAAAGGCAATATTTTAAAAGAAGGAAGATACAGACTTGAAAAAAGGCAATTATTGATTCAAATACCAGTCCCATCACTTATTAGAGCTATGACTTGGATGAGATGGCTACCTTTTATCACTTATTCCTCTAGTCTCAAAGATAATGATAATACCAATCTAAAATGGCTATAATAAGGATTAAGTCAATTAAAGTTTATAAGGCACCTGACAATTAAAATTATTGTGCTAATTGTTCTTCTTTCCTCACCTTTAGATTTTATCAAATATGTTCTTGTGAATGAAGGAAGAATTTTTATCATGATTTTGTCCCACAAAGAGCAACCAAGCTTTGTTTCTGCATTATAAATTGAGCAAAAATCCAAAGATTATTCAAAATATTCAAAAAATGTATCATCAATAATGAAAATAAGATGAAATCAACTTGGATTTCTATGTGCAAAAATGCACGCCTTCCACAGTTTGGAATAGATGGATGTCTGGTCTCCTGGCATGCCAATAAGGTATACTTTTCAAAGTAGGTAACTTCTTTTAATATAATAAATTAAAAATAGAAGACACATCTGCACCTATTGTTTCCTTGTCATCCAAAGAAAAAAGACTTTACTGTACCAAAATCAAAATTGCTAGTAAATTGAAGGACATATTCTACGTCAAAATGTACAGCAGTAAATAATTCCATCCAACAGGTTAACTAATGTCATATTTGCAGTTATGTTTTATTGATAACATATCCTGGGGGGCCCAAAACTCAGTGCAAATTAAAACTAAATGTTCCTTTTGGTATAGAAGAGCAATGTGTAGCACTTGTCCTAAAAAAGATCCAGACTAAACCATCTATAATTTCATGGTGTGGATTCTGTGGCATGGAAAGTGAACTATGCTTCCAGTGAGGAACCTGACTGTTTAGTTAAAAAAAGATAATATTTCTGTTAGCACTAATATTTAAATATAAAGAAGGCCTATGTGTGGTATGAATGATCATTTGATTGCAACAACATAAAAATTATCAAGTTTATTTCCCACTTTGTTCCAGAATTAGGCATGGTACCTTCGCAGCAAATATGGCAGTGATGATTTTGTGAGGAGTTTCGGACTTTACCACAGAATATAAACTAAATGCTGGAATGACTGGGCTCACTTTAATAGCTATAATCTACTGAAAAGTAGGATTAAAAAGAAAAGAATTAAGGACCTAAGAGGACTATTAATAAACATAAATGTATTTACGTAATAAAAAATAAAATAAAAATTCAGAAAACTAATCTTTCTTAAATAAAAAAAGTTATATCATCTATCAGACAAGAACATATAATAAAAATAGAACAATGACAAGTTGCAGAATTTGAAAAAGACAGTGTTTTTATCATGACCAACTCTTTTTAGTGAGCATTATAAAAAATATATACGTATATCTTTATATATAACCTTCATATATAGTTAAGATTTACTGTAATATAAAACTGCATGTATTTATACATACATACACATAGCTAAGATTTAAAAAATAATTGAAGATTTAAAAACATAAATAATTTATAAATGAAAGATCTGATATTGGAAAACTAAATAATACTCAAAAAATTAATAATCAAAATATTATGTAACCATTCTAGTGGGATAAAATGAAACTGTTATTGAAAAAGAAGAGTATAGTCTGTAAATATTTTTATCAGAAAGCAATGAAGTCTGGAAATAAATGAGCCCAGTAACATACTTAACCACTAAAAAATGGAATGGACAAAATAAAAGAAACAATATAAATAAAATATCAGAAGAAATTAATTAAGTGGAAAACAAACCTACAGTAGAAAGCATCAAAACTGGTAGTTATTTCTTAGATAATTTTAATTAAAGAAAGCATCTAAATACAATTTTAAATAAGTAAAATAATTCATTTTAAATTATGAATAAAAATAAAAGAATGAAGACAAACTTCTAGCAAATTCAATCAGAAAAAAATTAAATGGAAAAAATGTACAAAAAAACTGAGAATGAGAATAGAAACATAGTTAAGGATACAATAGATAGATACTCCCTTGACTTGATAAAGAGCTTTCATTCTAAACCTCCAGAACATGTTTCCACTGGATTTGCAATTTTAAGGACTTGTCAATACCAAGATTTGGCAAAGATTGGAAAATATAAGAAGTCACTTGCTGGTGGGATATTTCTTCAGAAAACTATTTGGGTTTATTTTGCAAATAAGTATACCCATTGCTTATGATACTGCAGCGATTGTGACTTCTCCAGATGTAGACCCTGGATAAACCCTTACATACAACTGTCAGGGAATGTGTGCATGAATGTTGTAGCAACAATATTTTTATAGCAAAAACTGGAAACAGCCCAATATCCATCAAGAAGAACAAGCATGTACAATGGGTCTGGATTATATATGAAGTACATGTACAGTGAAAATTAACTACAACTAGATGAGACAATACAGATACATGGGAGAAACATAATATTTAGAAAAATATTTTAAAGAACCATATATAAAGCATTAATGTTATATGGTTTTTAATATTATAACTCTCTAATACAAAAAAATTATTACAACTCTCTAATACAGAAAAGCATATATACATTGGTATGGTAACATTATATTTTTTGAGAAAGCAAAGCATGATAAACACACCTGTTGGGAAACTGCCTAACTCGGGAGGACAGGAGACGAGGCAGAGGGAAGTGTTTCTTGAGGAGCACTAGGGTGGTCCCAGCGCCGTTGGTGATGCCCTTCTACCCTTCTGCTTACGTGATGTGCTGATGACTTTGCACTTTGTATTTTGCATCAGCTATTAGACAATATAAACAAAATAACGAAGAAGGAATATAAAGTCTGAAATAGAGCTAACTGGATATATTAAATACATAAAATATAGTCATCAAAAATCTCAGTGCATAGATTGAACAGTAGATTAGATAGTGATGAAGAATGAATTAATTATTGAAGTGAATATTATTGAATTGGATGATACATTGTGGAGATTACAGAGAATACAGCAAAGAGAAGGGACAAAGTCAGAAAAAGCAATGTGTGAAGAGACAAATTCCTCATGCTCAGAAAACACAAGTATTAGTATAATTGCTATGATATTCAGGTCTTGTATATATTAGGCTACTTTTTAAGCTTTACATTTTATAAAACAATAAGTAAAGTCATTAAGGAGTCAGTTATATTTTTAAATTTTTTATAATGTATTACAAATTGCTTCATAGTTCTTGTATGTTTTCTTGCATGCTTATTTTTTTCCAGAAATTGAAGTTTTTATTTTGTCAGTCTTCTCATTGTTTTCCAGTATTTTAATGTTATTTTTTTATTTTTCAAAATTAAATTATTCTTATTTCTTCTGAGTTTCTATACTGAATATTTGAGAAAATTATATTCATATTTGCTCACTTTTTAATAAGTGAACATACTGAAGAAAATACATTTTCTCACTAAGTATCATGTTAAACTCCATGAGTGTGTTTAAGTGGTATTTTATTTTGATGTTAATTTTAAAAATTTGTATTTTCCTTATTATGTAGCCTTAAACTGATGAGTTATTCAGTTTTTCCTTTTAATTTCCAAAGTTTGCTTATTTGCTTTACTACTATTTAGTTGATTTTATATATAATTAGTTATTGTTAGAAAATGTATTAAGATTTATAGACATTTGTTGCCATGCATTAAGACCTACACAGGCTCAATTTTTCTACATAGGTACCTTAAAAATATACATTATCCTTTGTTGAGTGCTGCATTATATAAACAAATAAGTCCTCATATCAAAGAATCACACCAAGTCCTAACAAAGTGAGTCAAAACAGCTCTACAACTGGACACCTCCATATCTCAAAAAGAAAAGACAATCTTAAAATCATCAGAAACTACAGATTGCCTTACAAATAGCAGACTGACAACATACACTATAACTCAGCAACCTCATTTATGTTTTTTTGATTACTTCATACATATTGTTTGGGTAACTTCATGGCTCCTGAATCTTCAACAATTCAAGCAAATGCTCAGCCATTATCTCTTCAAATATTGCTTTTCTCTGTTTTATCTCACTTGAATAAAAGATCTGTTTGACCTTATTCTATCAGCCATAACTCTGTCCTTTTTTTTCATATTTTCTATCTTAGATATCTAAGCTGGATGAAGGGGATTGAGCAAATGGCCAAAAGGAATTAATTTGCTTTTTCTTCTTAGTGTAAAGAGACACACATACACCCTGCCCACCAATACTCCCTTGCTACATGTATATGACATGGTTACCTTCATCTGGAGAAAAACATGGAAGTGAATTGTGGTGGGGATTGCACTTTAATTTCTCTATCACAGTCTACCAAACAGTCGAACAATTTCCCACCTATAATCTTATTCCCTTTACATGGAATATACTCATATCTCCAAGGAGGAGATAACCTTGAAATACACTTAGATTACCACCAGTTTGAAGTCTATTGTCTACGATTTCATTTAGTCTCAAGCTTAACAATAACCGATCTACTGCAGCAGTTTTGGAGCACGCACAGAAGAACTGCAACAAAAATTCCCATTCAAAATAAACAGTGGGTATACATCTGATAAAGGGCTGATAACTAGAATCTACATAGAACTCAGGAAAATCAGCAAGAAAAAAGTCAAACAACCCCATTAAAAAGCGGGCAAAAGACATGAACAGAAGATTTTCGAAAGAAGATAGACTAATGGCCAACAAACATATGAAAAAGTGCTCAACATCTCTAATCATCAGGGAAATGCAAATCAAAACCACAATGAGATATTACTTAACTCCAGTGAGAATGGCCTTTATCAAAAAGTCTCAAAACAATAAATGCTGGCATGGATGCGGAGAGACAGGAACACTCATACACTGCTCCTGGGACTGCAAACCAGTGCAACCTCTGTGGAGAGTAATATGGAGATACCTCAAAGATTTAAAAGTAGAACTACCATTTGATCCAGGATCCCACTACTGGGTAGGTACTGAAAGGAAAAAAAAGACATTCTATAAAAAAAGATATCTGTGCTCGAAGGTTTGTAGCAGCACAAGTCACAATTGCAAAGATGTGGAAAGAGTCCAAGTGCCCATCAATACATGAGAGGATTAATAAAATGTGGTATATGTATACCATGGAGTTCTACTCAGCCACAAAAACCAACGGTGAACTAACATCTCTTGTTAGCCTTGAGAGAGCTGGAGTCCATTCTTCTAAGTGAAGTATCACAAGAATGGAAAAACAAACACCACATGTACTCACCATTAAACTGGTACTAATTGATCAACATTTATATGCATATATGGGAAGTGACATTCACAGGGTGCCAGGCCGGTGGGCCGGGGAGGCGGGGGTGGGTAAACCCACACCTGATGGAGCTGGTGCGCGTTCTCTGGGGGACGGGCCCACTTGTCAGGCAATTTAAGTAACCAAGGTGTACTCTGAAATACAAAAAATAAAATTAAAAATAAATAAATAAACAAACAGCAGGAAACTAGAATCTGTGGTGCATGAACACGCTGCTGTTGGGGAAGAGAGAAGATCCCAAGCCCCGACAGGAGATCCGCTGCCTCCGTCTCGGACCCGGAGACCCCGGCGCTGCCTTCTGAGAGGAGCTCGCGCAGCCCCCGTCGGCATAGGTACCCTGCGACGAGTGCTAGAGCCAAATGTGCTTCCATGAGCTTCAGTTGTCATGCCAAGTTCCGTGTATGCTCTCAATAGCAACGGGATTTTTTCAAGTTCGAACAGTCATTGAGGGCAGGTCTTATTTTTTTTTAATCTCCCAATTTATTTTTATAAAAATCTGCTGGTTTCTAATCTATTTAATTTTGGTCAACTTCATGTGTAAACCACCAGGAGGAAGAGCACTTGGAGGTCTAGCTGTTTGTATCTTTGCTACCTCAACTTCCTAACCATGGATGGTTCCAAATGGAGGGAAATCTTAATAAAAAGCCACTCCGTTCCTCCTCTGCTGCTCTCTGTAACACTAACATTTTCTCTCCATTGATTGTTGCGACGCTGGTTTTTCAAAATGCTGTAGCATCAAACTTAGCCTGTCTTTCCTTATGTGTTTGATCTGTATTTCACAAGTATCAAAAGCTTTAGTTCATTTTTTCCCTCTTATTTCATCCTCAATCAAACATCTGAGGCAGACAGGCCTGGCATTATTTGTGCTTGTGCCAGCTAAAGACATCAAGGCTCAAGATACTGAAGTCATATCACAAAGGCAGCACAGCTGGGTGTGTGCTGGCCCTGGTACAAAAACACTGGTGTTCTGGCTCCTAGTTCAGAATCTATGTGCTCTACCGTGAAGCATAATAACCCTATAGCTTACTGATGCCCTCAAAACTTCCTGTTAATAACACATTAAATATACACCTTGAAAACTATCCTTACCATAACTGGCCCCATGGTATAGTGATTGGCACTCTGACTCTGAAAATTATCCTTAATAAATAATAGATGTTTCAACTACTTGAGCTAAAAGACCCTGCAGTTCTTCTAGTATAGACACAACCTGCAGGACAGACCCCTAAATAATAACCTTCTTCTCTAACCAGGTGAGTTCCAATGTGCATGAATTCTGTCTGAGAGAATCAGGAGCTGTTACCAGTGGTTCCCAGTCCTTAGCTTGCATCAGAATCTCCTGAAATGCTCCTTAAAATGCAGGTTGCTGTGCACCACTCCTGGAGTCTCTGTGTCAGCCAATCCAGGGAGGGCTGCAAGATGGGCGTGTCTAACAATGCCCCTTTATTTGCTGGTCTCAGGACTACACTCTGGTAGGTAATTTTATGTCAATTTGACTGGGCCATAGGGTGCTCAGATATTTTGTCAAACATTATTCTGGGTGAAATTGACATTCAAATCACTGGACCTAAGAAGACAGACTGCCTTCCCTAGTGTGGATAGGCCTCAGCCAACCAGGGGAAGGCCGAGTAGAACACAAAGACTGACCTCCCGGGGTAAGGGAGGACTCCGCCCGCCTGAGTGTCTTCAAGCTGGAACACTGGCGATGTCCCCCCTTCACTCCAACTGAAACCTCAGCTTCCCCTGGGACGGAAACTTACACGCTCAGTGCTTCTGGGTTTCTGGCTTACCGGCTCACCCTGCAAACCTCAGGACTTTTCAACCTCCTTAATCACATGAGTCAATTTCTTACACGCTCTCACTCCTCTCTCTGTCCTCTCTCTCTTTCTCTCTCCGTATGTATATTAATATATCTGCTGTATGCATATATACATATACATGTATGTCTCCTGTATACATGTATAAATACACACACACACACACACACACACACACACACATTCTGTTTGTTCTGTTTCTTTGGAGAACCCTAACACACCACTCTTAGGTCCGCAGCCCAGAGAGAGAGAGAGAGAGAGAGAGAGAGAGAGACAGAGAGAGAGAGAGAGAGAGAGAGAGACACGAGGCCTCAAGTTAGCAAAATGCTGTTTACTTTGAGCATCTGGGTGCAGACGGCTGGAGGCCAAGGAGCGTCCACCCCGAGGGAGGGGACAGCCTTGGGTTTTATAGAGGTCCCTCTGGAGGGAGTGAGTACCTGGGCCAGGACAGCCGCTGCAATAAAAAAAAAAAAATTTAACAACCAATTTCTGGGACCCCTGCGTCAGTCTCATGCTGTGGAGATAAGGGAGGAGGATAGTTCCATCCTTATCAGGGGGCTGGGAACGCCGGCTGCAGCTGTCCGGTTTCCAACCTCCGGGGCTCTGCAGACCCCTGCGGCTGTCGTTTCACAGACCTCCGTTTTCCGCTAACCGCATTCCGTCCCGTGCATACTTTTCCAGTTCCCGCCTGGAACAAACCTAACAGACACCACTGTGGGAAACTTGAGCAGGATATAATGGGCATTGGAAATGTGACAGGCTGGTGTTTTAAAGGAGGATCACAGCCAGATAATGATAATAATAATGACAATGATAATAATAATAAAGCCAAGTTAGCAGCAGAGCCAATCCTGGAAATCCACAGGCTTTCAGTTTCTGAGGAAATAGTCTTATTTTTTTCCCCTTAGCTCTTAGTAATCAAAATGACCATTCACAAAATGTGTTTGTGTGCCCAGCTGTATTTAAGGTTTTTTTTTTTTTTTGTCACCAAATGAATTCCTCTCTTTACACAGGCCCCTTCCCAGCCAACTCTGGAGTCTGTGAAAAGCGCATTGATGGAGCCCAGGCAGCTGCAAGCTCGGGCCTCCCCTGCGGCTGCTGCTCCCCCACTTCCTGCTCCTCAGCTCGCCATCCCTGGTGTCGGTGGCGGGCAGGCCATGCGGTCGGTTTGCGTCTCCCCCTGATTTTTGAGACACTTGTAGACGGAGTCTGTTTCTTCGTGTCAGTGCCCGCAGTCTCGCTTGCCGGCTATTCCGGGGAGACTGTGAGCGGGGGCGTGACGGAAGGACCGCACGCTGCATGCGGGGCGGACAGCAGAGGTGCCGACACATCTGGTTATCCCAGCTTGGGGAGTAAAGCAAAGCCTGAACGAAAGGAGAGATTAGTGAATACCCCAGGGCAGGAAAGTGCTTTTGTTTAAATATAAAATTTCAGCAGACGGAGTCAGGATGAGATTGTGATTATAATCTTGAGCTTTAGATTAGTATAAGTAGAAACTTAGAAAGTTGCTTAAACTATCTCAACCTTAGTGTCCTCAAATATAAAATTAAGATAATACCAGTGATCCCCGCCCCCAAGAAATAGCATACCTGTCAGGGGAGGTAAACATATAAATCCCTGAGACCAGAATCTAACCAAGATTTAAATATTAGCAATTATTATTTTATTGTTTTAATTTTTTATGACCTATAAATTGTTTTGTCAGCTCCCTCTGAGGTATGAACATTCCTGGCTACTCTGATCAAGAGTTTGGTTGGGAGTTAAAAGTAGCAAAATTGATTGTCAAAGGTGAGACTGTCTTACTGAATTCAGAATATCTTAACTTTGGTGATAGATGTGCCTAGGCTTTGGAATAGTTTTTAAATTACCATATAAAAATATCTTTCATAGCTTGCAATGCCCTCCTTCTTCCCTATGTGCAAATACATTCAGTGTTAGGTGGGGGTGTGAGTGGTGAAGACCTTTGGAATGAATATGAAAAATGCAGTTCTCAACATGTGCTACAGATGAGCCAATAATTTTTGTTAAACTTCATCAAATGTAAATGCCTCTACATCTCACAGAAACAGGCCACATGAAGCAATGTCACCGCCAGCATCATTTAGAAGGTCTGCCCCTTGGTAGCTCTGTGTCTCCAAGTCCCTGGACGTAGGATGGGGAATTAGGGCTTCGGCTGCTCTGCATCCCGAGCTCCATCTGATTGATTAGGAGCCATCTAATTAATTTCAGCCTTCCCATATGGCTTAGTACTTGCCAAGGAGATGTCTCATGATGTAGAATTTCTAATGACCATTCAAATACCGCATAGAAACACTGATACATCTTATGAATCTGTTAATCACGCATTAAAGGTTCTTCCATATCATTAAGGTGCTGTTTTTCACTCAGAGGAACGGCCAAACATTCGATAGAGCAGAAACAGTTCTTCAGAAGGAAAAGGTAAGCACCGGGTTTGAATTTTAAGGTTGCTTTCTAGGGGCAAGTTTTAGGCACTCAGTGGTAGAATCTGACTCTGGGAACAGATAGTTAAATTTTTATGTAGTCTTGGGACACGTACTCTGATCTCTCAGCGCCTAAACCGCGCACTGAGAAACACGGGCACAACGTCCTAAGCGCATCTCACTGTGCGTCCCACCTGCCGTGCGGCTGCTCCACGGCCCTAAGGCCGACTTCAATGAAGGGCAGTCTGGAGCGGCATTTAAACATTTGAACATAAACCTTTACTGGTTTACCATAAAAATACACCAAAATTGGAAGTAAGGAAAGCTCTTTTAGGGCAACGCATGCACTATTGGCAACACCATTTCAATACCTGCAGGAAAGGGAGCTCAGTGAGTCTGCAGGAGCTCCCTGAACTCGGAGTTGGCGCCTGCGTGGCCTCGTGCCCCAGCGCACGCAGCGCTCTCGCCCGCCACCGCCAGCGCGCTCCTTCCCCTTCCGCCGTCAGATCTCAGCCTACATGCTTTCGTTCTACCATAGAAAACGTTATTTGACTTTCAAAAGATATTATTAGGTGTCCCTTTGCTATCTTCTATTTTCTCCGCGGCACATGGGGTTTTAACTTCCCATGCAGTCATTTTCACCTGTCACTGGAGTGGACGCTCCTGGGGCACAGTGTTCACGCGCTGATCCCCGTTGCAGGCTCAAGTCCAGCGCTGTGCCTGCCAAATAGCAGAGTTTTCAATAAGTATTTATTGACTGAGTGAATGTTTACTAAATATTTTACAGAATTATATTGTGCTGAACAGTCTGTTTAATACTGACATGAAATATACCTGTTGAGTTTATTTGAAAGTGCAAACTCCTAGATGGCAATCGGTATCTTAGTTTCAGTTGGCTTAGTGATTGCATTAAAATTCATATACAACTTCATCAAAATAGTTCTATATCTTAGAAATTTGCTGCAGTGGGTATGTGCAGGCACAACTATATATAGAGTAGAATCTTCATTGTCACTTAGTCTTTTTTGTCCCCTCCTCTAGGTAGTTTGGGCTTTAATTTGTGGTCTAGACACTCTTTTATATGTTTCAGTTATATAGCTAGATAAGACATGAACCTCAGCCCTGTTCAGACATGAGGTACAGAATGCTCTGATTTTTCCCAAGCTTAGATCAGAATTAAAAAAAAAAAAAAGAAAAGAAAAACAAGAATTTTGGAAATGAAGATAAATTATTAACAAATAAGTTGCTTTAAAACAAAACAGCCAATTTAATATTTTTAAAGATTCCAAATAATGTCAATTAATCATGAGGAAAAAACTTAAATGGTTTTAAACTTGTAGTAAAAGAATGTAAAACTTTTAGGATGTGATTTTTACACATCTGTTTATAAGTATCTTAAAGTATCCTCTTTCTAAGGGATGAAGCTAAAAAATATACTCATTGGATTTTGCTCTTTTATGAGAACTTCTTCCTTCAAAAGACTTTATTAAAATGGGCTAAAATTGAAGAGCTTTATAATAGCCATTGATTTTCATCTGTAGCAAGTGCTTTTTCTTGATAACCTAAAAATAAAATACACACAAAGAAAGTTTCAATTCACTAGAATTTGGAAGCCTTTGTCACCCTGTATTTTGGCAAATCTTTGTGAAAATCCAGAAACGATTTTTGTGCAAATGAAATGTAGAAATGAGACGTGTGCATTTCATCTCATTCTCCCAAGTCCCCCCACAATATATAGCTAGAATTTTTTGTGGTACCGCCAATGGACAGAAAGTTTGTGTCCCCCCAAATTCATATGTTGAAATCCTAAGCCTTAATGTGGTGGTGTTAGGGGATGGGACCTTGGGAGTGATTTGATGATGGGAGTGGAGCCCTCGTGAATGGGATTAGCGCCCCCATAAAAAACCCCAGAGAGCGGCCTTGTCCTTTCCACCACGTGGGAACACAGATAGGAGGAACTGTCAATGAACCAGGAACAGGCCCTCATAAGACACAGAACCTGCAGGTGCCTTGGCTGGACTGCCCAACCTCCAAAACTGTGAGAAATAAATTTTCGTTGTTTATAAGCCACCCGTTCTATGGCATGTTGTTACAGCAACTGAACATACGAAGATGGATCTATGCCCTTTATTTTCATATGTGAGTTAATTCTTTATTCCCTTGGCTGACTTTCAGAATATATCAATCTGACTGTAAGCCCTAATAAATACAATAAAAATCAGATGTTTTGCTATAAAAAATACCACTGAGGCTCAGATTACATGGGATGTCTGATTATTGTCTCCAATTTTATCTATGGATCAGATCATATTATCTGAGACATCCATACTTCAGCCTTTTACAATAACTCATATTAAATTAACTTTCAGTGGTATGATGCAAGTCTTTAACAAAAACCATTTTTTAAAAAAATATTAAATAAAGAATAATTCATATATTTACATAAGCACGGATTGAGGACACTGAAGGGCATCTCCTTCTGCATCCCACAGGCCCCAGCTGCCCTCACCCCAGACATGCTCTTTAAGGGAGTAAAGGGAAACTGGTATTTTCCTTTTTCAGTTTTAGCAACTAACTTGGTTTTTATCTAAAGACTCCACATTGCAAGCTACATAGTCATGCCATGCATTGGGGCAGTGGTTTTCAAATTCTAGCATATGTAGGAATCACCTAGGGGTCTTATAACCTATTGTTTTCCAGCCTTTGTCCTCAAAATTTCTTATCCCAGGAATTGGCATTGTTAATAAAAACTGAAGGTGATCCTGATATAAGTTGTATTTCATTGTTTATTCTGCTTCCATACCCCACACTACAGCATTTTTGACAAGTCCCTCATCCTCTTTGAAGTTTACCTTGGATTCCTTACTTTACCAATTCCAATCTTAAAATATGTTTCTGAAGTCTCACTAAAATTTTTAAAAGCATACATTTTAGTTTTAATATTTCTAGTATTTCATAACTCTATAGGGCTTTCTGTGTTGCCAACAATAGCCTATTTGGGGCTATTATAAACATTGAGAGCAGATATATCTCCTAAACTTATTCATATCTATCCTGTTTATGTGAGGTAGGTTTTTTTTAAAAAAAAAATCTAAGATTAGTATCTAATATTTATTTTCCTCACACGTCTTTTTGGCTTTGTCTCCACAGCCCAGGCTTTCACTCATCCTCTACCATTGGCTGCCATGCGGTGCTGGTTTGTTTCCAAGCAACCTGTTCCCTTTTCATGCCAGTCCTCTTTCCCCGTATTTCTGACCATGGTATTTTTCTAAGCTTTTTAAGTCAATTACACAAACCTGTTATCACCAGTTTATATCTTATTTTTTGTCCCACAAATTGTGGGGTTTTTTTTTAAATTTAAAATATGGAAACTATTTTTCTAGGATTCTCATTGTCTTGGTGTCTCAAATCGTTTGGTTAGAAATCAGCACCGTTGTTATTCCCTTTAGCCATGGAATAGTGATTCTTGCAGCAATTCAAGAAGTTATAAAACAAATATCTTTAATATCCCAAAACTGCCAAGCCAGTCACAACCCCTCCCTAATATTCCTCCTATTCTGCCTATCTTATCTGTGTTTTACCTACAGATTGAAATACACATTAATTCCAATAATATAGTTAAAATTAGAGGAAAAAAGATGTTTTAGAATATAGGATTTTCCTCATATGTAAATTACCAATCATCACAAATACCAGATGTTGTATGGCATTTTAAAAATACGTTTGGGATGTTAAAACTATTTATCACTCAATTTTATCAGTGTTGCAGGAATATGCACTAGGCTTAAATTGCTGTTTCTAGTGCAATATTCTTTATGTGGTAGAAAAACCGAAAAAATTGTTGATTCCACCAGTATGAATAGAAAAGAACACAAAAATTCCCTATCATACACTTCTTCCACTCCATTTTCCCTTCTTTGTTTTCCCCAGAGAATTGAAAAAATATTAATAGAAGCTAAGTGTTATTTCCCTGTACCATATTATTAAAAAGACAATTAAACACCAAGGAAACTCAGGCCATTTTATATGAATAACACCTAAGAGGCCATGTTGAAAGACACTGTATGTCAATAGTGACTATCTTAAGCATACATAAATAAATGCTCATAAATTTATTTTCACACACACAGAATGACATCTAGCCCCTTTTCCCTTCTTCATTGATGGGTTATTTGTCTGCTGTTTCACTTTCTCTAACTCCTATCCCTGAAGCTGAGTTTTGAAGCTTGTCAGGAGGGTTTACACTGTAGTGGAGCACACTTGTTCTTATTATTTTAGGACTATTTTTGTCCTTACAATATTAGGATATTGATGTTTTTGCTGATGTTTCAGTTTAGGTATTACCATAGATTAAAAGCAAAGATTTGTGGAGTGATGATATGACAAGCTCCATAGACCCTCTTCCTACACAAACAATCCTAACTCATGAAAACTATTTTTTAAGAACTAAGGGCAGGCAGCAATGGGGAAAACAATGTTGTCAAGAAAATTGACCAAGTCTTGGTAAAAACAGTGAGAGTCAGTGGTACTTGAACATAGCTTGTCATGTTTCCCCGTCTCCTAGTTCAGAATGGTGGAAGCTCAAATCCTGGTAGGTGCATCCAAGCTACAGGGTTCCTTTTCTCTCTAGCCTCTATTCTAGAATGAAGGCATTTTTACAGGAGTGGCAGAATCCCATCTTTTCTCATCCTCCACCTCCACTTTGTATTGCATAAGCCATAGCTCTATTCCAGTGAAGACTGGCTGAGAAGTGCAGGGCTCCCTTCTTCTGTTGAGGCCACATTTATGGACTGGAAGTCCTATGAAAGCCACATCAGGCCAAGAATACTGGACCTTATCACTCTCATCTCTGTTCACTTGCAGGTTGGGGTTCCAGGCAGGACAGGAAGCCCAAGAATACTAGAAGCAACCACCACCTTTCAATGTTCTATTCATAAGCAAGAGAGTCACTGTAAGATGAGCACCCCACTGTCCCCATCTCAGCTTTAGAACAGGAACAGACGTGCTTGTCAGAGGTAGAGGGAGGCCATGAGAGCGCCTTAAGTATCCCTGTCTTTATTTGGACGAGATTATAGATAAGTTCAATCCTAGTGATAAACAATTAAGAGGAGGCTGGTAGCTCCTTATTATCAACAAGCTAAACTTTGGCTAGCTAGAAACCACAGAAAATCAAGGAAGTTAAAGATGAAAAGAGCAGACATAGGGTCAGCAAAAGCCTCAGAGACTAACCTTAAGGACTACAAGGGGGCCCAGCATCAATTATATCAGAAGGGGAGCGACAGATGCCCTACCCAGGCATTGTTAAATGCAACCGCGTAATCAGCCGGAAACCAGTGGTGTCTAACTTGTGGGTGTGATATCAACAGATACAGGCAGCCTGAACAAGATGTTAGGGAAAGAGACTGTTGGTCCATTGAAAACACTGCCATTCGAGGGTGAATGTTCACACGGGAAAGGCTGTACCATCTGAGGACAAACATCAGAAGTTTCACACTGTGTGTAAAATGGACTCCACTGGGGATACTCACAGGCCTTTGTTGTAAGTCTGAGTCTGCGTCCCACACAAAATTATTGTACAGAGAAATGTCCGGAATAGCACTCCAGCTTCTATTCTCTCTTGGGTGCGCTCAAGCAATCTTACTGGCTCCTGTTTGGCATGTCCAGTTAATATTGCGTTACGGGAAGATTTACATGACTCTGTTTTATAATACCTCATTGGGGAAATGTTCTCCATTCAGACATGTTAAACATTTCCATAATATATTTGGGTAAAGGAAATGCAACTAATTCACACATTCAAGCATACCAAAATTCCCCTAAACTCATTTCTTATTATTTTACATTTGCTTATACATCTAATGAGCCAACTCCCTAGGAGATGGATCCATCACATAAAAATTCCATTGATCACTCTTTCTCTCAGTAACTAACCACCACATATCTTCTGTTTCAGATATCAAAGGTTTCCCATTACCTGACCTTTCATCCTTTCTTTTCCTAAACCACATGTTTCAATGAGTCAAGGCTATGCTAGTGAATTCCACTTCTGACCCAACTATTCTGTTAACAGCCCCAACTGGGGTAGTACAATTCACTTCTGGCACTAACCAACCAGAAACGGCACAGATGCAACAAGTTAAAGTGTATAGTCCACAGCAAGACCATCTTCATGTCAGATCAACTGACTACAAATCCAGGTTTCCACAACCCCCTCAGGTCTGATAATTCACCAGAACCACTCAGAGGGCTCAGGAATCACTGTAGTTACTATTATAGTTTTATCATAAAGAATACAACTCAGAAACAGCCAAAGAAGAGACAGAGAGCATGAGGTCTGGGAGAGCCTGAAATATGAAGTCCATGCTCTTTTAAGTTGTGTCATCCTTCTTGCATATCAGTGTATTCACCAAAGAGAAAGCTCCACTGAGCATCAGTGTCTTGAGTTTTTCTTGGTATTTAATTGCAAAGGCATGACTCATTTAATCATTGGCCATATAGTAGAGCTCAGCATCCAGCCTCCCACAAAGGTCAGGGATCAGGCTGATATCACTTGGTGCAAAGCCCCTACCACCCATCACATGATGAGTCTTTCTGGCGTTACCAGCTGCCATTTTGAAGCTATTTATGGGTCTATCAAGAGTCACCACATTAGCACAATCTCAAGTATACTCCAGGGGGCTCTTAAATTAAAAAGACAGTTCTATTACTTGGAAAATTTCAAGGGGTTTTATCATATTAGTGTCAGGAACTTGGAACAAAGGCCAGACAATTTTTTTTTTATTATACAACAGAAACTTAGAAGGTTAATAGCTTATATTAAAAAAAAAAGAACAAACTCACATGAATAACCTGAACTCCCATCTTAAGACATTACAAAAAGTAAAACAAAGCAAATACAAAACAAGCAGAGAAAAGTAATAAAAATTAAAGAAGAAATAAATAAAATAGAAAAACAATACAGATAATATCAAATTTTAGTTTATTGAATAGATCAAAATATTGCCAAGCTATTATTTATAGTGGTCAATAAAAAACAGAGAGAGGATTCAGTGTAGTAAGTCAGGAATGGAAGGAGAGCTCCCAATATTATGGAACAATAAAGAGGATTTAAGGGAATATAATCAACAACTTTTGCCAAAACTTTGATAACATGGATAAAGTGAACAAATTTTTAGAAATATACAAAGTACCAAAGCTCACTCATAAAATTATAGTAAGTGACAATAGATCTATAACAAGAGATTGACTTAATAATTTAGAAAAATTCTCACAAAGAAGAGCTAAGTCCCAAATGGCTTCATTGATGAATTCCACCAAACATTTAAATAATGAATACCAATTCTTCAGTAACTCTTAAAAAGAAATAGAAGAGGAGAGAGCAGGTTACATCTCATTTTATGAGGCCAGGATTACACGACATCAAAATCAGAAAAAGATATCACAGAAAAAGAAAACTAGAGACCTATATTTTGTAAATATAACTGTTAAATTCCTCAGGAAAATACTTGCAAACTGAAGGCTCTAAAATTGATTGTGATGATGGTTGGTTGTTGTGCAACTTTGTTTACATACTAAGAAACACTGAATTGTAAACTCAAATGGCTGAATTGTATGGTATGTTAATTACCTTTCCAGGAATCATTTAAAAGGAAAAGTGCAAACTGCAAGTCAAGTGGAAATGGCACTCCAAGGTATTTGGGTAGAGTAAAAGGGAGGACAATATAGAAGTAAATATGGTAATGAGACCTACTTAAAGAGAGGGACAGAATCTTATAATCAACTTCAGTTACCGTATTAAATTTGGCATAATACAGAAGACATGTAATAAAACTCATGATTCTCTTAGTTTCCCATTTGAGCAGACCCCCAAAAGAAATTTTTTTATGTGCCAATTTTAAGTGTTATTTTGCTCTGGAGGATTTAGGATCTATTTTTTTCATTAGTTTTGAGAAGAAAAAATTCATTTACTTAGTATCAGAGCTTGCTTGATTTTAATAACAAATTTTATGTAGTTGTATTAATATTTGAGAAAATATATTAATATATGTTATATATTTTCTCAAAAATTAATCTTTAATTTTGGCTTCATGAAAATTAAAAGAAAAGACAAAAACACCTGAGTGTTTATTGGAATAAATGCTAGTTAAATATATAGTTCAGACAAAATAACTGTTGTCACAACAGAATCCTACTTTTTATTTGTATTATGTTACTGCTACTACTTTTTCATTTATAATAGTAATGAATCATGAAATATCATAAGAATTGTAAGAATAATTCTCTAAACCTACACTGCTTACTTCCAATCTGTAATTCATACAAATTCCAAAGGAAAAAATTAGTTTGCAGCCACACATGAGGAAATTAACATTCTTTACGAACTGTCACTCATATGCACATATTTTTGTTCTTGTACATTTATTATCTTCAACAATAAGTTCCTAGAATTAAACAAAGGTAAAGTAGCCAGTAAAAATTAATTTCAATGTAATTAGTTTGCAATAATAAAATAGTCTGGAGTTTTGTAAATTTAAAGGAAGTGATCATATTATATGATGTACATATTAATTAGGTTTATTTGGATGTTTATATTTCTAAAATTATGCCTTTACTACAATCCTGCAGGATGAAAGCAAAACAAAACTCATCTTTTATTCTCTGAAAGGGTAAAATTAAACTGTCAAGACTAAACCACCTAAAATTCAAAAATGCTCAATTTTTCTATCTTCTACCAAAATTCAATATATCCTGCTAGTATTTTATTGTATTAAAGTAAAATAAAGCTCATTTAATAGTTGATGAGTTCATTTACTAGTTGCTATCTAAGTGTCTAACGTGAAGCAGTAAACACCTAGATCGACAAATAGACAGATATACATATATATATGCATATACATAAACATATATGCTAGAGGGATAGGTTTTCTGATTATTAGGACAGCTGGTCATACTTTCTGTGATTTAGTCTCCTCAATTAATAAAACAAAAATTTTTCAGTATCCTTTTTAATGTGGTGATTTTACATGCAACATGGCATATTTTGAATTTAATTTAAAATTCTTACCATAGTTTGAAAGCAAGACTAAAGGAAATTTGAACTGGAGAAAAAAAATTGTTGCAATTATTGCCAATTAAAAATGCTGAGAATATGAAAGGGTGGGGCTATAAATCTACTGTTATTTCTATGCTCCCGATTTAAATAAGCATTTTTTTCCCTGATTTCACACACTCTTTCTGGTTTTATAAAAATCTCGCACATAATACAATGTCTTGAAATTGCCCACTTATCACAAGATTTTGAAATTATTGCTTTTTCTAATATCTTCTTTTCTAAACTGAAAGCACAAATGGTGCTTTTTGCACCATTATATCCCAATTACTTGGCACAATGTTTGGCAGATATTTGGCTTTCAATAATAATTTTTATTTAAAAAATAAAGGGTGATTATGTTCAGTACCTGTGTTAGCATTCTCCAGAGAAACAGAAAAAAATATTTATATATATATTAATATATATATAGTTACTAGTGCTTGATTAGCTAGAAACAACATTTTGTTAATTGCTTAGAAAATTATGAACTCTATATTTATGTTAAATCATTGGTAGCACAGAAAAATTATTTTATTGTATCTCTGACAATATTTGCCTAATTGCCTTGTTTATCTTCAAGAAGATTTATCATTTCCATAAAACATATAGGGCTATGAGGTAGGAAGCCCTGCTGAAAATTTGATTACT
This sequence comes from Lemur catta, assembly GCF_020740605.2. Classification (NCBI taxonomy): domain Eukaryota; kingdom Metazoa; phylum Chordata; class Mammalia; order Primates; family Lemuridae; genus Lemur; species Lemur catta. The sequence continues at coordinate 95,625,304 of NC_059138.1, read as the reverse complement.
CTTCATAAATCCTTATTAAAATTTTGATTGACATTTGTCTTTTTGTTTTTATTGCTTGTGCTTTTGAGGTCTTAGTCATGAATTCTTTGCCTAGAACAATGTCCAGAAGAGTTTTCTCCAGGTTTTCTTGAGTATTTTTATAGTTTAATGTCTCACATTTATGTCTTTAATACATCTTGAGTTGATTTTTATATGTGGTGAGCAATAGGGGTCCAGTTTCATTCTTATATATAGGGAAATCCAATTTTCCAGTACCATTTATTGAAAAGGGTGTGTTACCCAGTGTATGTTTTTGTCAATTTTGTCAAAGGTCAGTTGGAAATGTGTTTGATTAGTTCCTAACTCTACCTTTTACATGTCCCTTGGGAGGCCCGTAGGAATCACCACTCACCTTGGCCTCTTCCGACACGGTGGCTGACACCCGTGCTTTCTTCAGAGCTCTAAGGCGTCACAGCTGTCTTCCCGCTGGACCTTCTGGCTAAGAAGGCATGAGGCTGTTTTAAAACTTGAACAAGCAAAGAATTCTTAGTCTAGGTTCTTGTCAAATTTAATTATAGTCAGATACCTGTGTTGATAAACACAACAAAAGTAATTTCAAGACATAATTACAGCTCCTGATTTTCCTCCTTTGTTTCTTTATTCCAATTTGTTTTGTTGTCTGTTTCTCTCTCTCCCTCTCAATGCCATGCAGACTATCAAAGGCAGGCGGTCTTTTTAACCCTGGCTAACCATGAATTTTGAGCTTTGCTCCCTTTCATTCATGTCTAGTCACCAGGCGATTGTTTCCTACGTGCACCTTTTCATCTATTATCTTGACAAGTACAAACCTGAATATTATGCCTCGCATAGCATAAATCTCCAATCAGTCAACCTGGGCGATCTGTTTTCGGATACCTGCTGTCCTGCCAATTAAGCAATGGCACATATTTTAGGTGTTTTGGAGGTAATATTGCTAAGTGTAACATTCTGGAAAGTATAATACTGATTTCAGAAATCAGAAAGGGTACAACAAATCCATGCATCTAACCAGGAGTTTCCTTAATTTCGGATTTATGGATATAAAAAAGAAAGAAGAAATAAAAGAAAAAGGAGAAGAAAAGAAAAGGATCTTCTGAAAATAATCTAACTTATACAATAAAATTAGAATAATAAAGATATTTATAATTTTGGACACAAATTAAGTGCCAGTTCTATGGTAAGCGCTAAAAGTATACTTTCTCACTTCATCCTATACAAATTTAGGACATATGTACTATTAGACTTATTTTACAGTTATAGAAATTAAACCTCATAATAATAACATTTGTTCAAGATCACACACTGCTAAGTTTTCTTATTTCTAGTTTATAATCTTTCCATTAAAAAATGTTGCCTCTTTTAATTATCATAACAAACTGTTATAAATTTGTTTTGAAATTCTGGTAGGTGGAATTCTAAGAAGATCCCCATGACTCTTGCATGAACCATGTTTTTTATTTTCTGTGCTTTATGATAGCTTGACATCTCAGGTATTTCTCTGGCTGTGATGAGACTTCCCCTCCCAGATTAGGTCCTAGCTAACTCCTAGGAATTTGTAGAGATTCAAACAACTTGCCCTTGAACATGTTTTTTATATAAAAATCAAACAATCCAACAGCCCATACCCTACATCACCTCTGTTATCTAATTCTCACTCAGAAAGTCAGTATCTTCCCCGCCCTAGATCATGTCAGGGTCAGGTACCAAACACCTAGGGTCTACCCCTATAAACCAGAGCCCACTCAAATTATTCAAACCACTCCCTCTGCAGCCTATGCAGTTGGTTAACCTGCCTCATCCTTTTGTCCCCACAGAAAGAATGATACAGGCTCCAGGTCATGTGTTGCCTTCAGGCCTCCCGCCGCCTAACTGCCCCCGGTGCTTCCCTGAGGCGCCCTGTGCGGTGTGGCCGCCTCCCTTCTCTCGGAAACTACAATAAACTCTTTCAACGGCATTGACCTCAGTCACCTCTGTAAATTAAAATCTCACGGGTACAATTGAGACAGCCCTCTTTCTTGTACCGTCCCCTCCCCTTCACGTGCGAGTCACCCTTGATCACATGGTGCAATAGGCAAAAGAGAGATTGGCCGGGACACGAGATAATCAGGTGACCACTTTAAAGGCAGTTTTTTCCAGATGGTTGAAAAAGGAATTCAGAGAGTTATACTCTCGTTAGCCTGGAAAATAGCAAAATTATGTTGTCAATTGCTCTTTAAGGGGTCAAGTGGCCAGGATCTGGGTGTGGCCGCTAGCAGCTGAGAGTGGTCCCAGTAAACAGGAGGAAAACAATGATCCCAGTCCTACTTCCTTACAGAAATGAATTCTGCCAAAAAACTAGTAGCTTGAGAAAAGGATTGTGAGTCTCCAGTGGGAACTGCAGCCCCAGCTGATACCTTGATTTCAGCCTTTGAGCAGAGAATCCAGCCGCCCTGTAGTGACCCTCTGACCTTCATCTACGATTGACCCCTGAGCAATGCAGGTGCATGGGTCTACTGATAAGCAACTTTTTCTCAACAAACATATTGGAAATTGTTTTGGAGACTTGTGAAAAATTGAAAAAATCATGCAGATGAACTGTGGTAACCTAGAAATATTGAAAAAAATCAACAATGTTATGAAGACATAAAATATATGTAGATACTAGTCTACTTTATTATTTATCACCAGAAAATATACACAAATCTGTTACGAAAAGTTAAAATTTACCGAAACTTAGGCACAAAACCACAAACCATACAAGGCACCATTTGCAGTCCAGAGAAATGTAAACAAACGTAAAGAGGCAGGATTAAATTATATCTGCATAAAATTAGCTGTAGTCCATACTGTGCTACCATAAACATTCCATAGCCCCCTACTCTCGCTACTGTGTGAGCTGCGGTGTTTCGAGTGTGCACTCACAACTCTGCAACGCTAACCATCTCCCCGTGAGCAGTTCCTCACTCCAGTATACTGCGTATGGCACTAAAAGTGCTCTCTCATGGCTCTCACATATTTTTCATCATGTTTAGTGTTAGTGCAATACTGTCAACCTTGAATAACACCATGGGACCCATACAAAGTGCCACTAGTGATACTGGAAGTGCTCTCAAAAAGCAGAAAGTGATGACACTACAAGAAAACATTTAATTGCTTGGCATGTACCATACGTTGAGGTCTGAAGCTGTGGTTGCCCATTATTTCAAAATATATAAATACAGAGTAAAGATCATTGTGAAAAAAGAAAAGGAAATTTGGTGAAACCATTGCTGCATCTCTGACAGCAGGTGGCAAAACCTTGTACTTTTTGAGAAATACTTTTTTATCATGTATTGAAAATGGAGCTTTTATGCAAATTCAGCATTGCAATAAGAAAGGCATACCTGTAGATTCTAATATGATTCAAGAAAAAGCAAAGCCATTATATGACATCTTAAAGCAAAAGGAAGGTGAAGGTTCTAAAGCTGGAGAATTTAATACCAGCAAAAAATGATTTGATAATTTTAGAAGGAGGTTTGGCTTTAAAAATGTCAAGATAAGAGGAGAACCAGCTTCTCCCAACGAAGAGGCAGCAGCGAGTTCCCAAACACCATTAAGAAAATCCCTGAGGAGGAGGAATTTCTGCCTCAACAGAGTTTTCTCAATCTCCTGGCCTCGGCCTCCCAAAGTGCCAGGATTAGAAGTGTGAGTTACAACCCCAGGCCCTGAACATATTTTTAACTTAGACAAAATTTCTTCTCATTCTGGAAAAAAAATTGTGGCCAAGGACATTTATTAGTAAGGAAGAGAAGCAAGCACCTTGGGTTTAGGGCAGGAAGGGGTATCCCAGCTCCACTGTTTCGTGCCAATGCGTCAGGTTTGTGATCAGGACCACCCTTATTTATAAAGCTGCTACCACCCAAGCCTTCAAGAGAAAAGATAAACACCAGCTGTTAGCCTTTAGATTGGACAAGAAGAAGATCTGGGTGGTGAAAACTCTTTTTCTGGATTGGTTCCATGTATGCTTTGTCCCTGAAGTTAGGAAGCATTTTACCTGTAACGGACTGCCTTTTAGGGTTCTTTTGATATTGGACAATGCCCCTGGCCGCCTAGAACCCCAGGAGTTCAACACAGAAGGCATCAACGAGGTCCGCTTGCCTCCAAACACAATGTCTCTAATTCAGCCTGTAGATCAAAGGGGCATAGGCTCATCACACGACGCACTGCACAGAAAGAATCGGCAGTGATACGGCAAAGGAACTCCATAGAGAGAGCATCAGGAAAGTCTGGAAGGACCACACCGTTGAAGACGGTATCATTGTTATAGGAAAATGCTGAAAGCCATCAAGCCTGAAACCATTAATTACTGTTAGGGAAAATTGTGTCCAGATGTGATGCATGAGTGCACAGGGTTTATGACAGAGCCAGTGGAGGAAATCGTAAAAGAGTGAATATGGCAAAAAGGTGGAGGAGGGGGTAAAGGGTTTCAAAATATGAATCTTGTAGAAATTCAAGAGCTAATAGACACCACACCAGAGGAATTAACAAAATACAAGTAGGAGGAAAAGAGTGCTTTCTAATCAGTGTAAGACGTAGAAGCAGCATTACCAGTAAATAAATTGACATTAGACAATCTGGCAGAAGAGTTCTGATTATTCAAGACTGCTTTTGACCCTCCTATGTTACTGGCACTGAAACTAAAGGAAACAGTGGAAGAAGGAGTAGTAACCTATACAAATATTTTTAAAGACATGAAAAAGCAAAAAGAGTCAGACAGGAATCACAATGTATTTCTGTAAAGTTACACTGAGTGTGCCCACCTCTCTTGCCAGCTCCTCCACCCCTTCTTCCTGTCACCCTTGAAAGAACAAAACCAACTCCTCCTACTCCTCCTCCTCCTCAGGCTACACAATGTGAAGACAATAAGGATAAGACCTTATGATGATCCACTTGCACTTAATAAATAGGAAATATTTATTAATTTTTTATAATTAATAAATTATTATTTATTATAATTGTCTCAATAACATTTTCTTTTCTTTACCTTACTTCATAGTAGGAACACAGTATATAACACATATAACATAAAAATGTATGTTAATTGCATGTTTGTGTTATCTATACGCTTCCAGTCAACAGCAGGCTATTACTTAGGTTCTGGGGAAGTCAAAAGTTATACATGGGGTTTTCAGCTGAACGGGGGATGGGTGACTGTATTCCCACGTTGTTCAGGGGTCAACTGTACATACAAAGCTGCCAAGTTCATGGGGGGTTGATACACAGAAAAATAAACTAATACAAAAATGCTACTCTGTTGAGATTTTTTTCTTTGATTCTTTCCATGGTATAAAATTATGTTATCCAATGATTCTAGTACAATTATGATATGTTATAAATCCTACAAGTACAAATAGAAATTTATAATTGCTACTTAAAATGTTTCCCTTTTATTCATTTTTTGAGAGGTAGGGAAATGAGTGCATTTCTTCATGATTTTTAAAGATATTTTATTATCTGATTTTTTTGTTGTTGGCTGATCAAATCAAATTAAGTCTATTAGAAAGTAGCCATGCTACTATCTGGAAGAGGATCTAGCAGTTCATAATGAATAAGTGGGAAAGCTGAATAATTTTTAAGGTATGTCAATCAGTCATGAAATATGCATCTCACTTTCCATTTTTATCTTATTTTCCAAGTCTTAGACAGATATTACTCATGAACTATGCAAATCTATTATCCCCTTTTCAAGTTTTTTTCAATACATTTAGGCCCTGTGTAATATTTGAAGATTAAAATCAAGCACTGAGAAAAATTTTTAAACTTTACTTTCCTAAAATCATGAAATTACTGCAATTTGAACTATATGAAATGAAATAAAAGGGAGCAATTTGTAATGATAAAAAACAATTTATTGAGATGTAAAACTGTAAATGAGTTAAAGAAACAGTAATATTTTGATATTATAAAAATGTTATTTATCTCTCCAAGTTAACTTGATAATAAAGTATTATTTTATCTATTTATTTATAAGGAGAAAATAAGTATGAATAAATTAGACCTTAGTATTATTGCATACATAAGAACACATGAAGAAACTCAGTATTCTGAAATTCTAGACATTATCAGTCACAAAAATTGACATTGATGACATAAATACATTGTAAGAAACTAAAATGTTTCAGGAAATATATGTTTACAATAAATTTAACTAAACATTATTGACAAAACTAGAAACAAAAACATTTCTAGCACAAGGAGTTTTAAAACTTTCCTTACTGTCTTTAGTCCAAAAAGAAATAAAAAGCACAGTGTGATATGTAGAAAATGTTAATAAGAAGGATGATGTTTATAATAATAATAAAGATTACACATAGATATAACAGAAAGCAGTTAAAACTCTCCTTAGATGAAAATGTATTGCCTTATTTCATATATTAATACAAATAAAAGTAAAACGATTAATCTAATTCAAGATATAATGGGAATAATAAATGAACCATAAAGAAAAAAATGAAATTATTTAAGAAGAAAAATTACTGAAAATAGTAAAAATTTATTTCTTACATTTACACAAAGACACTTGGAATGTAGATCAAATGCTAATGTAAGGGCAAAATGTAAATCTTCCAATTCAAATGAAATGGAAAAATTACTTTAGAATGCAAAAGGTTTAAAGTACATCTCTTAAGAAAAGTTTATGTCCAGCATATTTTAAAAAACAGTATTTCAAATCTTCATAAAACTAGTTATGACAGTTATTCAATGTTTCCTATCTTATTAAGTATAGAACTTCAAAATTATTTTTATGAAAGTATAACATTAGCAGTAAGTCTGATATAGATTTAACATAGAAGACAGCACTACCGATCAATCTAAGTACATGAATGTGAAAGTCCGAAGTAAAACATCCGCAAGCTGAACTAATAGCATGTTAAAAACATGCACCATGACCAAAGGAGATTGCTCCAGAAATACATGGATGATTCAATATTACAAATTATATTAATTATTTCATGTTATTAATAATACATAACATTTTTCTCCTTCAATGCTGAAAGATAGGTAATAAAAGTCATATCCCAGGTTTATTTAAAGAAAAACATCTGTAGAGATGTAATCAAAATAAAAGGATTATATTAATCTCTTTCTTGACTTATTTTTAATGAATATCATATTTAATGGTATTCCCAGTAAATCTAAGAAGATAATGAAACCTTTAGCAGCATTTCGAATGCACTAGTCAATGTGATTAGCCAAAAGAATGCTCTAAGCATGATAAATAATTAAATTCAGGGCTAAGATGCTAATATAATTGCTCACTTAGAAGTTGTTAAAGAATCCATTTCTCAATCAGTAAAATAATTCCACTAACTGGGTATAAATTTAATATTCAATATTTTGAAAAATTCATTTAAACAAACAAGAATAAATTGAAAAAGAAAATGGAAGGAAATCTACCATTAAAATGACAACAAAAAAAATCAATAAGAAATTTTAAATTAGAAATAAAAAGAAGTAAATGAGAAAAAATTACAAATTATCAAAAAATACATGAAACATATTTAAAAGATCATTACCATACAAAAATTAAAACATATAATATGATGTAACTTCAATACTGGCAATATACAATAAACTAATTGAAACATAACTATGAAGAACATCCCCAGAATATAGCCATCATAGTAAAAGATAAAAATATGAGAAACCAGTTAAGAAAATAAAATAATAAATTGAGACATTTCAGTATTGTTTCAATTGGAGTTCCATCAGGAAAAAATATTGGATATGGAAGAAAACTAATTTAAAAATCTATTAACAATAATTATTGAATTATTGAAAGTAATTAAAATTCAACTGAATAATTGAAAGTAAAATAAAATTTAATAATAGCTTCAAATTTTTCAAAGCATAATATGACATGAGTACACCAATGGAAAGAAATCTTCTGTATATCATCAGCTAATTGAAGTAAAAAAAGCCAACAGATATTTTAGGGGACTTGTAGAACACCAATATAAAGACACTGTCATAACAGCTACTGGAAGAGGAAAAATACAGATTAACTATAAAGAATAACTATTAGGTGGTCAAGAAACACTGCAATAATATCAACCAGTTTACAAAAAAAGTAATACTTTCTATAACAGGCCTAGATAATCATTCTGTTCATATTAAAAAATCAAAGTATTTTTAGAAAAGACTAAGTGAATTGCATCATATATGTTAATATTTTTTCTAAAAGAATGTATAAAGTATGTACGTGAACATGAAGAATAATTAAAGTTTTAAGACCCACATGTATTGGAAAAGTATAGAAACAATGGTAAAATCAGACTTAAAACAAATGCCCAAACAGATGTTTTGAATGGGGTAATTAAAGCATATGAATGCTACTTTCATGAATGTTAAAAATATACAATTACCAAATTGCAATACATATTGATTCATAAATATTTGAGTATATATTTTAAAAATTCAAGAATGACCACAAAGACTGTAAAATATAATTGATTATTTCCAGAAACACTAAGAGGAATAAAGATATGATGAAGAAATTTTATATCTATCAAGAGAAGTCAGGGAAATGAAAAAAAAAAAACAATAAATTTAAAATATAAAATAGATTGTAGAGTAATTCTTAATAGTTCATTATACAAAATAAATATAAGTAAATAACTATCATATTAAAAGACAGTAAATAGCATAAACTAAAAAAAGTATTTGAAAACTGATATTCATCTAAATTACACACATACGCACACACACATGTGCAAACAGTCTTGGGTCACAAAGAAAAATCAAAAATATTAGATAATAGGAAATACACAGAATAGGTTATTTTACTACAATGGTATAAAATTTCACTCATTAATATAAAGGTATCAAAAGTCAACAAATAAAAGTTTTTCAGGTTTAAATTTTACTCTTAAGTAATTCAGACCTTGAAGGAGAAAATGCAATAGAAAGCATAAAATGTTCAGAACTTGATGAAATCTACAGAATAAGTCTATACATTCCATTAAAAATAAAATAAGTGAGTTATATATTTAAGAAAATGAATGAGTTAGATATTCAAATCAGAGGCCCTAATATCAACAAAATATGCCTATTAATTATAGATTAAAGTAAATAATAAACATTAAAATGAGAATTGATAAAACTAAAAAGGAGTGAACTGAGGAGGATTATAACTGAAATATGTATTAGCAGGAAAAAACCTTACACAATAAGCAAACTTCACCACGATAATCAGAGAAAATATTTTAAAATACATAATTAATAAAAATGGTTTAAAAGTTGATAAAACCACATTTAAAAAATAATTTAGAAAATCTAAAAAGGTACTATAAGCAAATAAATGGAAAAATATTAAATGTAGAAAACATGGATATTTTTTGAAAAAATCAACAAAATTATATAAAAGAAAAAGTAAAATAACCAAAATAATAAAATAATAATAATAATTAAGAACATTATTTTAATGAAATTCACCTATATTTACAAATAGACAAAAAACATTTTTAGGGAAATTTTATCACACCATCAATAAGCAGATAATGCTTATTCTTTGATATTTTTTAAATAATTAAAAAGGATGAGTGGTTCCTCGAATCAAAATATTCTATGAAACTGGTCCAACTTTAGTGACAAATTGAGATTACAACAGCAAGCAGTGAAGTCAGAAAGATGGCAGAATAAGAAACTCTAGGCTCCTACAATTGCTCCATGACACGGCTTAACATATGGACCAAACTGCCTTTGTGAGAACGTCAGAAACCAACTACGAAGTTGCAGCATGCAGGTGAGTGCAAAGCCAAAAGTAGCATCAAAGGAGGAAGGAAAGTACTTTGCAGTTTGCCCATCCTAGACCCACCTCCTCCCTGGCATGTCCTGGCATGACTGAGAGAAGAGTGGAACATATACCCAATGTTCTGGCTTTGGGGAGGATTCCTGAGGGACTAGCTTCTGTCTTGCCTGACCCAGGTCACTGATCAGAAAGGCAGCGTAGTTTGGAAGCCAGGATAGGAGCTGCTGAGAAGAAAGCCCTGCGTGACCTGCAGCCCGGGACCGCAGCCGGATACAAGGGGGAGTAAGAGGTTGCAGGTCCTGAGAAAACACAGGGCCCGGCCTCTAAGCTGGGAGACAACAGGCACGAGCCTACAGAGATTCATCACCAGAAAAGAGTTGAGAATCTCTAGTTAGGCTGGTTAGTAAAAGTCTTCTATACAAAGTCAGTTCATAAGACTGGCAAAAGAGGTCATTTTTTTCACATACTTAGATGCCAATAAAAGATCAAAAGGTATAATAAACAGAAAGAACATGGCCCAATCAAAGGGCAAAAACAGGATCCCAGAAACTGACCCTAAAGAAATGCAGAGCTATGATGTACCTGACTAAAACTCAAACTAAGTTTTTTCACGCAGCACCTCTCGGGTCTAAATTCACGTGAGGCGACTGGAAACCCGTCCCTGTGCTTCCCCGGCGACAGGCCCAGCCGGGAGCGAGCGGAGACAGTTCCAGTCTTGCTAACATTTCTCTTCGCTTTTCAATTCACTGGTCACAATCTATTAGCAAACAGTGATAAAACACTTCTCTATTTTATTTCGGTGAGGAGGAAAAGTTACTTACTTTGTGGGAGATAAAAACCGTTAACCAGTTCACAGGACACATCGTGGAAATCACATGGGCTTTAGAGCCTGCAGATCAACTTCGCTTTGCCACTTACCGACTAAGGAGCTTGGGGAAAATACTCATCTACGTAAAGCCGGTGATACTTTATTTACCGATCAGGCTAAAGAAATATTAAGTGAGAAAATGAGTGTCAAAATGTCTAGCACATTAAAGACATAATGTTAGTCATTAAATGGCTTTTTTCCTATTTTGTTGTTGTTGTTGTTCCTTCATAATTGGTTCTCCAACTGTTGGCCTAAATATAAAAAAAATACATTCGACATGGGCAAGAGACTGTCCTTAGAAACTGATTTGGATGGGGTTCGCTTGAAGACAAGTCTCACTTTCCCCATGTGAGAAAACGTAAGACTCAAAACCATTTTGTGGTGGGTCGGTTATGCATGATAGAATAACCGACTTAGAATAACTACCAAGTGCATGTTAACACCTCTGTTTTCTTAATTTATAGCCTAATAAATCTCTGTGTCAGTGAACAGTATAATGAAGCCACTCCTATTTCACATTAAAATCCCATTTTTGAAGATGACGTAAGTGAACTGACAAACGCCTCAGTCACCGTGCCTTAGGAAAGCCTCCCAGTTCCGATTCAACAGAGCGTTACCTGCTGGAGCAGCGCCGACGCCTTCTGGCAGGTTCTGGGCCCCGCCAAGCTGGTGGCGTGACTGCAGTCCGTGTGCCCGCGCGGGGGCGGCGCTGCGGCAGCAGGTGAGCGATCTCGCCGTCTCTCCATCGCTCTAATGTGTCTTGATTGAACGTGAAAGATACTGCGTTAACCAGTCACCTCTGGGGCCGCGTAATATGGTACTTCCTGCTTAATTCAGTAAGGAAGGTGACTTGAGTTTTAATGAATTTCAAACCTAGTTGCAGCAAATTAGCTAGTTGATAACTCTTTACATTTGAATAATTGCTCAACAAGTTCTGACCTAATTTCTCTCTCTCCTCTCTCATACACACACACACACACACACACACACACACACATTTCTTAACTATTTCCTTAACGCTGGTTAGGGTAGGAAATATTTTATTAAAATAAAGAAGAAAGTTCTTATCATTGACTGGTCACTTAAGTAACCACACAGTACAGAAGACATATGAAAACACTTTTTACTTTTTCTGTTATGTTGCTCATTGTTCCCTTATGAGCTCACTGAATGAACAGCGGTTTTCTCCACTCTTGTGTCCCTGTCCCCCAAACTTTCCTTCTAACACTGAACCTACAGTTTTTATCCCTTGCATTTTCTTTTAAACTAAAACTCAAAGAAAGTATTTATTTAGTTTTTTATAATAGACCTTATTTTATTGAATACTTTTAGATTTACAGAAAAACTTAATAGATAATACAGAGTTCCCATAAACTCAGCACACAATTTCCCCTATTATTAATATATTACATAAGTATGATTCATTTATTATGATTAATGGACTAATATCGATACACAAAGTCCATAGTTTATTTAGGTTCTTCTAGTTTTTACCCAAAGTTATTTTTCTGTTTTAGGGTTTGGTCCAGGATGCCATATGTCTAGTTGTCATGTTATATTAGGTTTCTTTTGTCTATAGCACTTTCTCAAACTTTTCTTGTTTTTGAAGACTTTGATGATTTTGAGGAGTACAAATCAAGCATATTTTGAGATGTCGCTCAACAGGAATTTGTCTGCTATTTTTCTTATGAGGACACTGGGGCTTTGTGTTTTGGCCAGGACAATCACAGAGGTAAAACATGTCACTTTGTCACATCATACCAAGGGTTCATGCTTTCAGCATAATTTATGACTGTGATGTCCACCTTGATCCTCTGACTGAGGCAGAGTTTGTCAGATTTCTCTGATGTAAAATTACCCCCCAACACCCATTCTGTTCTCTTTAGAAGAAAGTCTCTGTGCAGAGATGGCACTCCAGGAATGAAGAACTATTCTCTCTTTTAAGGTGAAGTATCTACATAATTTGTTTGGGATTATTCTGAATAGGAGATTTGTCTTTCTCCCTCATTTATTAATTTGTAAAATTATTTATTATCCATATGGGCTCATGTATATTTATTTTAAATTTTAGGTTAAAATCTTGTTGGGCCTAAGAATACTGAGTCATAGAAATGACCCCTGTATTTCTGGAGACAAGATTTGATTTCAGAAGTCACATAAGGCTTTGTCTTAAAGAAAAAAGAAATGTGTTAGTTCAAAAGCTGCCTTGTCTCAGGAGGGCAGGGCGTCTCCTTGGTCAGTAAAAGCTGCACTTCAAAGAGACAGCTGTAAACTGGGCCTATGGTTCTCACCTGTTTTGAAAGACAAGGCAGGCCTCTTCCTAGAGCCATGGGTTGCCAGAGCTGGCAAGGACCCCCAGAGATGAGAGCTGATCAGAGAGATATGCTAATGCCCAAGCCGGGCCCAGAAGGAGCCATGCGGTTAAAGTAATTAACACAAAGCACAGCTCATGTTGACTTATGAAATCATCTCTGTCTCCAAGAACACAATCACCGGAGCCAAGATGTCTCTGTTTTTTGCTAAAGTAATAGCCTTATCAGAAAACTTAGAAGTTTGCCCCAAGAAGATTTTACAACTCATTGTTCCCCTAGTTAGAGTTAGTTGAAGGATCTGTAGTAGCCTTTTAGAAGACTTTGACCCTAAAGCAAACTGCCTGTTAGTATGTAAATCCCGTTGCCAAGGGCAACGGGAGCTTGTACCTACCCTATATAATACCTGTGTGGATTTTCAGTTTTGGAGATATTTCTAGCGGGAGGAAATATCCCCATCCAGATACCCTGCTTTTATCTATTTTCATAAACCTTTACTTTATAAACTGTATCTTTGGCTCTGTGTATTATTATTATTATTTCTGTTTCCTACTATTTTTTCATCCTTTGCGATGACCCCTGCCTGAGAGACCTGATCGGAAGAAAAAGCCTCCTTGCTGGGAGCGTAGCTAACTCCCTGCAAACTGGCGTGGTCCACTTAGAGACCTGATCCGAAGAAAGAGATAAAACCCCTTTGCGGGGAGCGTAGCTAACTCCCCGCAGAATCTTATACTATTTTCTTATATTGTTGCTCAGATTGATTGGGCCTTAGTCACTGAGAGCTCTTTCAGTTGGCTCATGTGGCCCCTTTGAAATACTAGTATCATTGTGGGCTGGTTTGTTTATATTTGCGTTTTGGAGCACTGCCTTACTTGCTGCTACTATGCACTGCTTCAGGCTCATCTTGCATCATTCATGCCATGGTTCTAAAAGCAACCATTTCTCCAAAGAGTCATTGTTCCTATTATTGGAGAATGCTATTAAAGGCCAAGAACTGGGCACTGGAGGTGCTCATTGTTACTGGGGTGTCATTTCTTTTAGGTCTTTTCAGCTGAGAGAACAAAGAAATATATGTCTATATACAAACCCATGTATGTATCTTATAGGTACAAATATTTCCACATGTAGCCATATGCATGTATATTACATTAAATATGGGTTTATGCTGATGTCTCCAACTGTGATCCACTACTCTGTGGACCATTCCCGCTTCCTTCCTTTGCTTTTCTGTAAACTCCCACTCCAATAGTGAGGAACCAAGCTCCACCATCCACTATCTATTTATTTACTTATTCAATTCCGCTGTACATGTATACTGGGAAAAACCTGTATCCTTGTGGGAAAGAACTTCATAAACTAGAGTTCAGAGTTTATGTCCAGATCCATTTTGCTTTTTGTCTTACGTTGCACACATTTCCAAAGTTACTGAGACTAGTGACGTTTTCTCCCATACCATTCTGTAAGGTTGTTGCATACTTTTTTTTTTTTTGTACAGATAGATTCTCTTGGCACTATCTTCCTTTCTTCCTGTGATGCCCCAACCTCCTACTAGTTTATTTATTTTTAATTTGCATACATCAAGGCTCAATTTTTTTGTGCTGAATTCCAATTTCTTTGACTAACAAATAATGTCATGTATCCATGATTAAAGTATAATAATAGTAAAGAACATTTCCAGCACCTTAAAAATCTCCATTTTCAACTCTTCTCTCCAAACTCATGGTAGCCATTGAGTTTAATATCTCTGTAAGTATGCCTTTTTAAATTATAAGTATGTCATATAATTTGAATCATGTAGCATGCAGCTTTTTCACATTTGCATCTTTCACATAGAAGTATTCATTTGACTTTCCTCCATGTCTTTTTTATGGCTTGATACCTCATTTCTTTTTACCACTGACTAACATTCCATTGTAAGAATGTATATCACATTTTATCCTTCACTTTTTGAAGGGAAACTTGGCTGCTTCCAGTTATTGGCAATTACGAATGAAGACGGTATGAGCATTCACATGCAGGATTTTTGTAGATGTAAAATTTTAAATCAGTTGGATAAATATTTAGGAGTGCAATTGATAGGTGGTATGGTAAGAATATGTTTAACTTTGTAAGAAACTGCCAAATTGTTTTCCAAAATTGCTGAATAATTTTGTATTCACATTATCAATAAATGAGGCCTCTTGTTATACCACATCTTCATGAATGCTTGAGGTTGTCAATTCTTGGATTTTACCTATTCTAATAGGTATAGTGGTGTCGCATTGTTGCTTTAATTTGTAATTTTCTTGTGAAACATCATGTTGAGCATATTTTCATATGCTTGTTTGCCATCTGTATATCTTCTTTGGTGAAGCTTCAGCTCATATTTTTTGCCCATTTTTAACTGAGTTGTTCATTTTCTCATTGTTGCATTTTAAGTGGTCTTTGTATATTTTGGAGGCCTTTATCAGATATTTATGAAAAATAAATATTTCCTACAAGTCTGTGATGTGTGTTTTCATTCTCTTAATAGTCTTTTGCTGAGCAAAACTGAAATTGTTAATTCGAGTTATGTATAATGTATCAATTTTTTAATGGATTGTACTTTTGATATTATACTTTTTAAAAGTATTGTCTAATACAAGGTCATCTAAATTTTTCACTGTATTATCTCCCAGATCTTTTATATTTCACATTCCACATAGAAGTCTACGATCCATTTTGAGTTAATTTTTGTGAAATCTATAAGATGTGTAACACAACTCTTTTTGGGGTTTTTGTTTGTATGTTTGTTTTGTTTTGTGCTTATGGTTTCCAATTCTTCTAGCACCACTTGTTGAAACGACTGTCCTTCTTTCCAGTGAAATTGTTTGCAGTTTCATCACAGATCAGTTGGTTATGTTCGTGCGGGCCTGTTTCTTGGCTCCCTATTTTCTTCCATAGATCTATGTGTTTATTCTTTCTCCAGTATCAAGCTGTCTTGATTATGGTAACTTTATAGTAAGTTCTGCGACCAGGTAGTGTCAGTCCTCCAACTTGTTCTTCTTCAATATTGTCTTACGCCTTTCAATATACACTTAAAACGAGTTTCTTGATGTCCCGACTATACCTTTATCAAAACTTTATGGGATTTGTTCAGTTTACACTTCAAGTGGGTAAGACTTGGCATTTTAATAATATGGAGTCTTCCAATCAATGATTTCTCAATTAGTTTAGTTCTTTGATTCCTTTCAACAGAATTTTATAATTTTATACATGTATAAACTGCACATATTTTGTTAGATTTATATCTACATATTCAATTTTTTTTTCATTTAGAAGTAATGTAAATCGTTTTTGAATTTTAAATTCCATTTATTAGTTACTCACTTACAGAGCTAGCTAGTTTCTTTTGCATATTAACCTTAAATCTTGCAACCTAGCTATAATCCCTTATTTTTTCCATGAATTTTTGTTTTGTAATGGATGTTACTGATTCTTTTGGTTTATAATCCTATCACCTATAAACAATGATAGTTTAAATTCACCTTTTTTTTTTTTATCTGTATGCCTTTTCTTTTCTTGTCACATTCACTAGCAAAGACTTCTGTGACAATGTCAAATAAGTCACAAAGGAGGACCAGGTCTACTCCGCTGGTGAGCGCCTCAAAGGCATTCTTCAGTCCCCTTACAATGTTTTTTTCCTGTTATTTCATTTTGATTCTTAGTGTTTCTACCTCTACTTACATCACTCATCTGTTCATGCATATTGTGTACTTGTCCCATGAGAGCCCTTAACATGGTAATAATAGTTATTTTAAATTTCCTATCATATAATTCCAAAATCTGTGTTCTATCCAAGTCTGGTTCTGAAGATTGTTTTGCCTCTTCTTACTGTGCTGTTTATTGCTTCCTGCTCTCTTTAGTTTGCCTTGTGATCTCTGTTGAGAGCTGGTTGTAATGTGTAAAGTAAGAGAAGCTGAGAGAAAAGGCCTTTAGTTAGAGATTTTAAATTTTGTCTGGCTTGCTGCTGTGCAGTGTTTAATGATTGCTACGGCTGTGGGTGCCAGGAGCTTCAGTTTCCTCTGCCGTACCTACTTTTTGTTTCTCCTTGTGTTGTCTTCAGTTATCCCTGATAACTTCCTCCCAGAGCTCTTCCCATTGTGGTCTTATTGGAGCCCCGTTGACATGGAGTTAAGAGGTGGTAGAAGAAAGCATTTGATTTCTTAAGATTACATCTCAGTCCTTTAGTGGAACTGAGTCGCTGGGCTTTGACCTTCAGATATTTTCATAGCCTTTTTATTTTCTCTTAGGTGAGACTGAAAGGTTGAAGGGTGCTGAGGTTCCTTTCCTCAGGTGAGCAAGGCTTTGGTATAGTACTTTCCCCTGCCCCTGCACAAAACATGGGGAGGAGGGTGGCTGCTGGGTTTCCTTTTTTTTTTTTTTTTTTTTTTTGCCTTTTGATTTTTGTTTTTATCTTCACTATGAGGAGATGGCATGGCTCCTGGGAGTAAAGTCCATCAAAGTGTGAGATCTCCCCATTAGGCCTAGGCAACTAGGAGTTTTTCACCTCAAGATAGTCTGCACCAGCCTCCAGAACTTCATAAAAATTACCATGTAAGTACCCCTACCTGTTTATGGCACCAGCAGTTTCTGTTCCAGGTAAAATAAACTCAGCTATGAGTCTAGATATTCACCTATGTTTTCAAATTTCAGGGTAGTGTTTTGCCCTGGGATCAATTCTCTGACAGGTATAATGAATGTCATTAATTTTGTTTGTTCGGATTTTTTTTTATTATTATAAGCACATAGAAGCGATGATTCACAAGCTCTTTAAATATTGGAGTTGAAAGTAGAACTCATTCTTCTGCATGATCTTTTTGTTCCTCCTTCTCTTTCAGAATCTAGCTCCTCGGATTGAATGCATGATCGTTGAATATCCTAAGTGTCTATAAAATTGCTCCTTTTTATTTCATAATGTTTCCAACCGATGCTTTCTTTCCTGCTTACTTGATCAGTCTAGAGGAGGTTTATTAATTTTCTTCATCTTTCAATATGCCACTCTGAATAAACCAATTATCTTGTTCATAAAAATTTAGGTTCTTTCCAGATTTCATTTATTATAAATGGTAATTTTCACACATATTTAAGAATTTAAACCTAGAACTACAGAGTGGGATCTTGCATTTTCAAAAGTTCAGCTTTAGACAATAATGTTGATATATTTCCAATGAGGTTTTACCAATTTTTACTCCTAAAACTAATGTATGAAATAAAAAAAAAAAAGCTCTTACTAATTGATCAACACTTATGTGCACACGTGGAGTTAACATTCTTCCATTCATCAGGGGCGGGCAGGTGGGGGGAGGGGATGAGTAAATTCACACCTGGTGGGCACGATGTGCAGCTGTACGGGGATGGACATGCTTCTGGCTCTGACTCGGGCAGTACAAAGGCAATGTACGAAACCTAAACATTTGTGCCCCAGTAATATTTTGAAATAAAAAAAATGAAGAGCCCAAATTAAAAAAAAAAAAAATACTAATGTATAAGAGTATACTTAATGCACATCCATATCAACATTTATACTGAAAGACCTCTTAAATTTTGGCAGTATTTGGTTGTAGAACAGCATATCTAATTCTGATCTAATCTTAATTTGCATTTCCCAAATTTATGAGAGGCATATACATGTTGTACACACATACACACACACACACACACACACAAACATACACAGATATTCTGGCTATAATTCTTTGTTTTCTTTGGGAGAGGAGATTCAATCGTTCCTATATGCCATTTTTAAAACAAGTATAATTTCTACCATTTTATCAAAATTTGACTAAAAACTTTGGCATGATCTTTCAGAATTTCTAGTACTAATGTTGAAATTCTTCCTACTTTTAAAATACAGTAGAAGTGGATTCAGCTGTCTCTCCCAAAGCCACGCATTTTCTCCCAGATTGAAAGTATGGACTGGCTTTTGGTGGCCAGCGCGGCCGGAGAGCGGCGCAGGTGCGGCGGTCACAGGTGCGGGGGTTAACAGGTGCGGCGGTCACAGGTGCGGGGGTCACAGGTGCGGCTGTCACAGGTGCGGGGGTCACAGGTGCGGCGGTCACAGGTGCGGCGGTCACTGCGCGTCTGAGCGCGAGACGGACACATCGGCCTCGCCACTGGGCTTAAATAGGAGGGGGAGCTTTTACCCGTGCCAAAGTGCATAAGAGAAGACAATGCAATTTTCCTCTTGCCAAATACTATGTACTGATTTTTTTCCTCATTAAAACAGGAGTGAATATAGACCAAAGCAAATGGGGATGCAATACCCACACAGACGCAAGGTTTGACCGGAGTGAACTGTGCCGACCCGCGTGCTCAGTCCTGCAAGGTGGCTGTAGCGTGCATGGCACTGACCTCGCTGTACTAAGGCAGTTGATTCACCTGGTTGTGCAATAAATACTCTGAAAAACTGTTTGATACCAATCAGATACCCTGGCTGGCAGACAGGCAGGCACCAAAGCCTGGAGAGCAATGAGTTCTGGTACAGAAGGTCAAGTGGAGGCGGGAAGAGAGAAAAGAAGGCTGGCAAAGGGAGACATCTCTCACTGTGTGTGCTTTCTGCCGCCAGCTGTGCCATCCCTGTGGAGAACTTTGGAAAGCTAGAAAAGCAATTGTGAGCCTGTTAGCTCCTGCCTCCTCATCCGTGTCGCCTTGAGCATGCAAGCGTTTGCTTACATTTTGCTTACAATCCTTAGTTTTTTGTTTTTTTTTTTTTTGATTATTTGTGTCAAATATCTTTATTTTTTTTCTGATGCACACCCATACTTATAAAAAACAGAACACTTATAGAAAAAGCCTGGATTGTGTATTCTGTAAATTAAAAAAATAAGAATGCAAAGAGATAAGATTATACTAGGAAGAGAAATAGTCTCAGCTTTACCTGGAAATAAACAGAGATTACTGAAATAGAAACAATGATGTCTTTTTGATGAAAAGTCTCCTTTTTCTTTGGATAAATACCCAGTAGTGAGATTTCTGGATCAAATGATAGGTCTACTTTTAGTTCTTTAAGGAATCTCCATACTGTTTTCCATAAAGGTTGTACTAATTTGCAGTCCCACCAGCAGTGTATAAGCGCCCCTTTCTCTCTGCATCCATACCAGCATCTATTGTTTTTGGACTTTTTAATAAAAGCCATTCTACCTGGGGTAAGGTTATATCTCATTATGGTTCTAATTTGCATTTCCCTGTTGATTAGTGACACTGAGCATTTTTTCATATGTCTATCTTCTTTTAAAAAGTTTCTATTCATATATTCTGCCCACTTTTACAGGAGAAAATATTCACAAGCTGTATCTGATAAAGAGCTAATAACCAGAATCTACAAAGAACTCAAGCAAATCAGCATGGAAATTCTTGATTTTAAAGGAAAACTGAAACAAGGATCCAAGCAATGATGTAAGCTTAATATGGAAAGTAAAGTCTCATCCATCACACACTTGTTTTAAAGTTGGAATCATCGATTTCTAAAAGCCAAGTTAAACTATTTGACATGCACATCTATTCATAGAACTGAATGAAAATCAGTCTCTACTGAGGGTCACTGTAAGAAGACCGTGGTAACCACTAACGCCAGTTAAATACAGATAGTTGCATTTAAGTAATTGTTAAAAATTTAACCATTGCCTAATTTGCTAGTTGGAACAGATTTGTGGTTCTTAAAGAAAGTCATAGTTGGATTAATTGTCTTTATATTTCTTCCAGGTAGGTAGAAGTATTCTGTGCTACTGGTAGTCATTTTTTTAAATTGGTTATCATTAAAATTACAATTTTAGTTAAGTGTATGAATTATTTGCTACTCTTAGTTAAGGTTTGAATATTTGCATTTTTGTTGTATACATCTTTTTTTGTTTTTTTTTTTTGAGACAGAGTCTCGCTGTGTTGCCCAGGCTAGAGTAAGTGCCATGGCGTCAGCCTAGCTCACAGGAACCTCAAACTCCTGGGCTTAAGCGATCCTACTGCCTCAGCCTCCCCAGTAGCTGGGGCTACAGGCATGCGCCACCATGCCCGGCTAATTTTTTTCTTATATATATTTTAGTTGGCCAGATAATTTCTTTCTATTTTTTTTTTTTTTTTTTTTTTAGTAGAGACGGGGGTCTCACTCTTGCTGAGGCTGGTCTCGAACTCCTGACCTCGAGCAATCCACCCACTTCGGCCTCCCAGAGTGCTAGGATTACAGGCGTGAGCCACCGCGCCCGGCTATTGTATATATCTTAATAAGAAATGTGGAGGGACAGAATCAAAGACTACCTCAGCTGAAGAATGCTGAGGTTTGTAAATTTGGAAAAGAGCATTATTTGTCATAAAGGACTGTAGCCTGCAGGGTGGCCATTCTGACAGGTTGGGAAGCGATACCCTTGGGCAGAAGCTGGGTGCATATAATTTTTGAGGGAATGGATAGGGACAAGGAATAGTAATTTATCCTGAGCAAGGTGGCCAAACATACATATTTAACAAGCTATAGGAGGAGTCACGCATGTGTCTGAAAGGAGAAATGGGCACATGCACAAGTGAGCTTCATGTACCAAAATAGTGGCCTTAGCGTGATCCAGGACTGTTTTCATTCCTCTGATGTCAAAAAGTGAAGCAGAGCACACAAAACCCTCACTGTGCATCCTCCTACGGTGGTCAGAACCACTTCGTGGTCAGGGGTCTCTTATCAAGGAGGGATGCTGGTCTGCTGTGTGAAAACCACAAAAGGAGGGAGCAGTGTCCGGCGGTTGGTCTATACCAGTGGTGCAGCAAGTCTTTCCACAGGCTGGTTCTGTCCAGCCTTTAGGGAAGGGAGCCCAGTGGTGTCTGACCTCCCATCCTGTCCTGGATGGGATTTCAGTTCAAGGGTTTCTCTGGGTGCCCTTGGCCAAGAGGGGTCAGTTCAGTTGGTTGTGGGATTTAGGATTTTATTTTTATTTCTGAACTGTTATTAATAAATGCCATATGAAACATAAATTTTGCTTTTCCCATACATTAAATATACATTTCCCTTAATACTCCAGTCGTAGTTTTGTACATTTTATTGCTTTTCTAAAAATATAAGATAAATCATGACGTATCTGTTATATAAGTAAAAGCTGGTTCATTACATTTGTAGTATTCTGCTATTATAAATTTTCAATTTGCTCATATATGAATATTTTCTAATATTTTAAACACTGCAGTGAAGAATTATCTTCCATACTGGGATTTCTCTTACTTTCATCTTTTTTCCCTCTAATGTTATCTAAGCTTTCATTTTGTAAGTAACACGAGATTTATAATCGTTCACCCACATCTTCGTGAGAATAGAGACAGCCATCTTGATTGCCTCTCCTTCCGGGTGTCATCTGCAGGCAGAGCGGGCGCCACCGTCCTCGCGCCGCAGTCACTATTGAACTGCTCTCCTTGCACACGTGTCATGGTATCATTTGAAGGAGACATGCCAAAATCAAGTTATTATTAATAGAAATAACATGCTAAAATTTCAAATACAATGAAAATTGCTGGGTTCTACTTTCTCAAAACCACATATATTCTTAAATTGAGTCAATTTTCAAGAAAAAAATAGAGAAAAACAACCTGTTGCTATAATTTAGACATTTTCCTTAAAATAATGTGAATAATTGCCTCACTCATGGCCTTATTTGACTCAAAAATTATATAAAATTTAGCCTTAGAGTTGATCAGTATTGGTTGTTTTAACTTTCTGTCAGTGAGGAAAAGTTTTAGTAAGGAAAGTAATTGACATTTCTACTACTTTCATATCAGAAAATACAAACTTTTCTAATTTTCTTAATTGATTGACTTTTTCATCAACCTTTACAATGACTTTAGCTAATTATTAAAGTAATAACATAATTAAATAATTACAAATGCAATTATTTGGGTAATTTACATTTGGAAAACAAGAATTATAGTCATGGATTTATTGAGTCAGATTTAAAAGTGGAATATTTCTAGCAATGAGATTTTTGAGGTAGTTTATTCAATTTTAGAGGAAACATATTTATTATAAAAGTTTTTTCTTTTTATGAAAACAAAATTTAACTCTTAACAGGTTCATCCTATTTGCAATAGTTATTCCTATTGGAATGGCAAAGAATAAAAAATCAATGCCTATCACTTCTTTTAACTCTGTGGCATTACAGTTGTATTCTAAACTATTATTTCTTTATATTTTCCTTCATCTGAATTGTCTCCAAAAGATCCTTATCTAAATATATTATAATGTTTGATAAAATTATGTTTTATTGTGTGGATCACCAAACTGTATATTACATCAAAGTTACAGTCTGGTTGTCCTGAACCAGGGAGAATATTATTTCCCTTGAGTTGGACACAGTGGTTTTGTTAAGGTCTAAAATGCACCATATCTATTTCCAAAACAGTTTAAGCAATCTAGAAAAACATTTAACAATCATTATTTTAAGAGTTAAAATCAAAGAAAGTGATAAAATATTTTATAAAATAAGCAACTTATTATTTGTACCAAATCTTGTGTAATATTGTTTATCAGTGAATTACAGAAGTTGTTAAGAGTTCTTAAAGACAAAGATATATAAAAGTATATGTTGAAATATATGGCTAGCATCAGTTTGATGTTTTAAATTTTTATTTAAAAATATTTAATTTAGAAATAAAAATTACATATATTCAAGGTATACACATGATGATTTGATATATATATATACACATTATGCACTGAATACCACAATCGAATTAATTCTCATGAACATCACCAGCCATACCTAGTTACCATGTTTTGTGTGTGGTGAGGTGACTTAAAATATGCTCTCTTACCAAATTCCAAGTAAACAACACAGCATCCTTAACTTTAGTCACTATATTGTGCATTACTTCCCCAGAACTTATTCATTTTGTAACTGTAAGTTTGTAACTTTTGACCACATATCTCCCTGTCTGCCAACCCCAGTCTCTGGCAACCACTGTTCTACTCTCTGCTTCTATGAGTTTGACTTTTTTAGATTATACAAATAAGTGAGATCATGCAGTGTTTGTCCTTCTGTGCCTGGCTTATTACACTCAGCATAATGTCCTCCAGGTTCATCCCTGTTGTCACAATTGACAGGATTCCTTTATTTTTATGCTCAATAATATTCCATTGTGTACATACACTACATTTTCTTTACCCATTCATCCTTCAGTGGGCACATAGGTTCTTTCCATATCTTGGCTATTGTAGACAATACTGCAGTGAACACTGAAGTGCAAGTATCTTTTTGACATAGTTAGAGATACTTCGTTTCCTTTGGGTATGTACCCAGAGGTGGGATTGCTGGATCAAATGGTAGTTCTATTTTTAATTTTTTAAGGGACCTCAATACTGTTTTCCATAATGGCTGTGCTAATTTGTATCCCCACAACAGTATGCAAGACTGACCTTTTCTTCACACCCTCACCAGCACTTACCTTTTGTTTTTTGAAAATAGCCATGCTAATAGGTATGAGGCGATTTCTCATTGGAGTTTTGACTTTCATGTCTTCCTTGGAAAAATCCATATTTAAGTTCTTTGCCTACTTTTAGATCAGATTATTTGGTATGTATGTATTTATTGCATTTGACTTGTATGAATACCTTATATATTTTGGACAATAACACCTTAGCAGATTTATGAGCTATAAATATTTCTCCCATTCAGTGGATTGCCTTTCCATTCGTTGATTCTTTCTTTTGCTGGGCAGAAGCTTTTTAGTTTAATGCAGTACCATCTGCTTATTTTTGCTTTTGTTGCTTGTGCTTTGGTGTCACATCTAAAAAATCATTGGAGATGTGATAAGGAACTTTTTCCTTGTGTTTTCAACTAGGAATTTTATAGTTGTAGGTCATACAATTGTTTAATCCATTTTGAGTTAATTTTTGTATATGGTGTAAGACAAGGGTTCAATTTCATTCTTTTGCATGTGAATAGTCATTTTTTTCAGCACCATGATTGACTATACTTTCTCTGTTATGTATTTTTGGCACCCTTGTCAAAGGGATTTATTTTCTTCCTCATGGTTGTGACCACACCCTCTGCTTGCTGCCCCCAATCATTGTTGGGATTTCTATTATTATCGTTTCTTTCTTACTTGAAGAGGTCTCTTTGTCAAGATGGTCATAAGCCCACATAGCCAGTGTCTGGGAGAACCCTGACCTGGGGAAAGCTAGGTTTCAGTGTGTGCATCAGCTGAGACACAATGAGAAGGTGAAAGCAAATTCTAGGAAACAGAAGAAATGTATTCCTCACAGGTCCTGGAGAGGTTAAGGGCGCTGACGTGGGGCTGAGAGGACGTCCGGAGATCGCCAGGAGCTCGAGCAGTAGGTGGGAAGCGGGAAACCAAGAGAAAAGCTGTAGGACTAGGCCTGTGTTAGGGTCCACCCCTGTGCGCGTGGTGGATTGGCTGCTGTAAAGAAAACACGTGAGAAAGGGAACTTATTCACATGACTCTGTGCTTGACCATCAGGTTTCATCACGGTCAGCAGCTGTACTGGCTTTTGAGTCCATGAGATAAGGAGCATCGATGCGGGGAGGGGAAGTTTCAACCAGGCCAAAGGTGATGGGGTACAAATGGGTTTGAAACATCCTAAGTCAGGCCCCAAAATGGATGCCGAGGCAGCAACTATGTTGAACAAATATGACACAGAAAAATGACAAAGCTCTGATGTTAGTGATCTGATTTGAGAAGACAAGTTCATAAAAGGAAAAAAGGGGAATGTTAACTATAAATACGTTAAAAGTTAAAACAGAAAACATGGTAGTTTAGACCAAGCTGAAGAACATTTTAGAAATTAGAAAGATCTGATTGAGTAACTCTTCTAGAAGGTAACAGAAAAGTAAAGAAATGGGCTATATATATATTTTTAAAAATCAAGCTTGAGGGAATGGATGGATAGATAGAAATGTGCTAAGGCAAATACAGCAATTTTTTAATTTTAGAACCCAAATGAATAGTACATGTGTGTACACTGTGCAATGCTTTTGAGTCAATGTTTATTTGAGTGCAAATGTGCATAATAAATTTTGGAGAAAAAAAGAAGAATTTATGTGAGGAATTTAAGCCAATATCTGGGTAATAGGATTTTTGGTTACAGAATATTTATAGGAGAAAATGTGTTAATAGATAAAGAAAAAATACAGATAAATATTATAAAGTTTATTAAATATGTAAAATCTTAGATTCAAAGATAAAAATTAACATCAATGAAAAAAATTATAAAGTTTGCAGAGAGAAAGGGTAAAATACCAAGTACAGAACAAGGTCAAATTAACATTCGTACTCTATAAATATGTTAGGTATAAGAGATCACTGGGGAAATATTTTAGTCACTAAAAAATAATCTTATAATTTTATATCAAGCTAATTGTCATTTCAATGTGAAGTAATAAAATTATTCTCAAGCAGAAAAAGCCTCAGAAAATTTACAATATGAAGATATAAAACTTTGCCCTATGTTCAAAGACATCGAAAATATCCTTGGAAGAAGTATTTAAATAAGAAGAGATGCATACACAGGAGATGCTACAAATTGTTATGGTAAGGGTAATCACCTATCATGATAAAGCATACTTAGATAATTTTCTAGAAAATAAACTCATATGTCACATAGTAAAATGCCTTTATAATTGGTTACCGTCTGAGAGGCAAGGGTGTATTAGACTTCCTCTCACAGTGCTTGGCTCGCAATGATTGCTGCACAGATAGCTATTTAGTGAATGATTGAAAATATAATTTTAAGAAAAGTTAAAAAATATTACAGCTGTTTATGCAAGTCAATTGGAAGAGCTATTAATGGAAAACAGTGCCTAGCATGGTGCCCTACTCTTATTAAGTATGCAGTGAGTATCGGTGGAATGGCTGAATGAGTGACAGACCCACTGAATTTACGAATGAACACAAACAGTGATATTTTTAAAAAGCAATGAAGCATCCAGAATATGGTATAAATGCAAAGAGAATACCTGAACAGCAGACAGGGAATGGATGTGAATTAATCATTTTGTTTAATTATAGGCATAAAATGAGGGAAAAGACTAAATAAGTTCATATATAATTAAAAATTAGTACAAATATCTGACCATGTTGAAGTGTTATTTATTGTTTTAAAAATCCTCTAAACTTTGGAAAGCATATTGCATACAAAATTCAGCATTTATTTTATCATGTTACTGATTTGTTTTAATCAGTAAGTCTATTATGTTTATGTCCCAACGTATGTCCAACTTGACAGCTATTGTGTGAACATAAAGTTCACACACAGATTATCAATGTCAAAGCTGCTGAACAGTAATAAACCCTGTAAAGAAATAAGCATTATAAAATGTCATCTTGAAAATCCAAAAATATACATTAATTAATCTGCTCAATAGATTCCAAATATAATTAGAAAGTCCTATCTGATTTTGACCAGCCAAAAATATTGCCTACAGCTTGTAAGTTTTCCTGCCCATGCACACACTAAAACAAAATATTTTAACATGATTGTAACATAGTTTTGACATTTAAATTTAAATAGATTAACAGCAGTGGCTACATGCTTAGTAGTACTAACCCCCAAAATTGGTCTGTCATTCAAATGAGCAAAGACTAGCCAGGAAATAAAATAAGGGAACAGCAAAGAATGCCCAGCTTGGTGCTAAAATCGTCACTCAACAATGCCCATCCCTACACCTGAAGTGCCCCTATGAAGAGTGATCGTTTATTTCATCCATGTCTTGTACTCTTAGGTGTACCTATTTATGAAATTTAGACATAGGGAAATCTCCCAAATTCATTTTTAGTAGAAAAACAATGGGACTAGGTAAGCAACTTTATTAGCTTTAGGAAAATAAAAAAAATCAAAATGATTCTGAGAGCAGGCAGTCTCCATTCTCTGCACAGGAGCTACCGACAGTTACCTTGCAATGAATTACCCTAGACAAATTGTGTAACCGTTCAAAACCACCGTAAACCTGCCTGAAGGATCTGTCCAGCCTGCTTGTATTTCTTTAGGTCCCACTGCTGTCTCCTGTAGTTTGTGACCGAGTCTAGCCACCAAATCACCAGGGAAGGTTTAATGGCAAGTGTGAAATCACTACTCACCGCCTTCCCCTGTACCTCAGCAACCTAATGCTACAGACGGAGCTGAGAAAACCTGCAAAAGCAGATGGCATTGTGCTCTCATGCCATTAGCCCTGCATTGGAAATTTAATTTCTGGACGTACCAAGTTTACCTGAATCTTTGATTCATAGGGCTTAGAATTATTAATATAATGTCCCTATGCTCACCAAATAAATAAAAACAAGCACTGATTTCAACACGATGAGTTATGCATAAGCAAATCATTCAAGGGCTAAGGCTAAAGTAGAAACTTTCACTTGGGTGGCAGTTTTCTCAGAAAAGTGAGAAATAAACTACAAACAACATAAAAAGATGCCAGTGTAGTATGAGTTTTTAAAGATATCACTCGCAGTTGATCCATTAAAAAGAAAATTTTCCCCAATAACTCCCCAGGAGGTATTGCTTACAATAGAATAAACATTAAGTCTGTCTCATTCTTTATAAGTCTTTATAAGTCCATCATTTTCACATTTCAGGCCTAAAAGTCTAGGTTCGCCCCTGGCGGATATGTCCCTAACGGGGATGGATCTATCGCAGCTGCTTCTTCCCCTCGCTGCTACCGTCCTGCCCTCGCCTGAGCCCCTGGTCCTGCCTGCTGTGGCAGCAGCTGTCTAACCCTGGCCTCCTTTCCTACCCTTCGATCCATCCTCAACCCCGACACCCGTGATCATTCCATCGCGAAGTCAGATCACACCATCCCTCTTTCCAACCCCCACCAAGGCTTTGCATTCCAATCAGTGTAAGTGTTAAAATCGCCCCAAAGTGACCTGTAAATAGGACCAGCGTGTGGCAGTTTGTCTGGGGTAATCGAGTCATACCTGTTTTCCAGCCATAGTTATTAAGGCACCACGCTTTCATTCTTAAAATCGTGCCCAGCTGGATCTCCCACAGGGTCCTAGACAACATGCCTTTAGCCTGGCTGCTTCCCTGACCTGTCATTAGGCTGTCCCCACCTCCACCTTCAGGGACACTCCCCCCTTTGCTATTCTTTACCCTACGGGAAGATCTTTCTCTGTTGCCTTCCAGCCACCTTCCTCTGGGCCTGGAGCTCTGTCCCTTGGGTGTCTCTGAGCGTCCGCTCTCGGCACTTTCAAGCCTTTACCGAAGAGTCACTTTCTCAGCGAGCCGCCCACAGCTCCGTATAGCTGTTCAGACTGCGAGGGGCGTCGGTCTACCTGCAGTTAGTTGCTGATCACACAAAGTTCCAGTTCTTGAGACAATGAGGATTGCCGAGGAAGAAAGGAATTTTTAATACAACACAGCTTGTTGGAAGAATGGGAGGAGCTGCCTCAAATTCCTCTCTGAGTAAATCATGGACTTTTATTTTATTATTATTATTTTTTTTTATTTCAGCTCTTCATGGGGGTACAAAAGCTCAGGTTATATACATTGTCTGTGTCCCGCCCATCCCCCTGAGTCAGAGCCTCAGGCGTGTCCATTCTCCAGACAGTGCGCCTGGCACTCACCATGTAGTCATACCTCCATCCCCTCCCCCCCCACCTCCCCGAGTCAGCACCTTCAAGCATGACCATTCCCCAGAGGGTGCGCAACGCACTCATCATGTAGGCATACACCCATCCGCTCCCTCCCCCCACCCCCGTCTCAGTCATATCCAATTGGTATCCTTCCCCGATGTGCATTCAGGTGATGATCAGGGAAACCAATTTTCTGGTGAGTACATGTGATGCTTGTTTTTCCATTCTTTGGATACTTCACTTAATATAATGGGTTCCAACTCTCTCCAGGAGAACCAAAGAGATGTCGTATCACCGTTATTTCTTATAGCTGAGTAATACTCCGTGGTATACATATACCACAGTTTACTAATCCATTCGTGGATTGATGGGCACTTGGATTGTTTCCACATCTTTGCGATTGTTAATTGTGCTGCTATAAACATTCAGGTACAGGTGTCTTTGTTATAGAATGACTTTTGTTCTTCTGGGTAGATGCCCAATAATGGGATTGCTGGATCGAATGGTAGGTCTACTTGAATCTGTTTAAGGTATCTCCATAATGCTTTCCACAGGGGTTGCACTAGTTTGCAGTCCCACCAGCAGTGTATGAGTGTTCCTGTCTCTCCGCATCCATGCCAACATGTGTTGTTTGGGAATTTTTTAATAAAGGCCATTCACATAAAGTAAACCCTACTTGATCTGAACCAAATGATAGACAACAATACTGTAATAACTGGAGACTTTAACACCCCACTGACAGCACAGGACAGATCTTCCAAACAGAAAATAAGCAAAGAAATAGTAGACCTAAACAGAATGCTAGAACAAATGGGCCTGACTGACATCTACAGGACATTCTACCCAAAATCCACTGAATATACTTTCTTCTCATCAGCTCATGGGACATTCTCTAAGATTGACCATATCCTAGGACATAAAGCATGTCTTAAAAAATTTAAAAAAATAGAAATCATACCATGCATCTTCTCAGATCACAGTGGAATAAAAGTAATAATGAACCCTAACAGAAACTCTCATTCCTACTCAAAGTCATGGAAGCTAAACAACCTTCTCCTGAACAACTATTTTGTAAAGGAAGAAATCAAGTCAGAAATAAAAACATTCTTTGAATTAAATGACAAAGGAGACACAACTTATCAAAATCTATGGGACACAGCTAAAGCAGTCCTGACAGGAAAATTCATTTCCATAAATGTCTATTTCAAAAAGACAGAAAACTTACAAATAGACAACTTAATGAATAGACTCAAAGAGCTGGAGAAAGAAGAACAAACTGACCCCAAATCCAGCAGAAGGCGAGAAATTATTAAGATCAAATCAGAATTAAATGAAAAGGACAACAAAAATACTATAAGGGAAATTAATAAAACAAAAAGTTGGTTCTTTGAAAAGATAAACAAAATAGACACACCACTGGCTAGACTAACCAAGAGCAGAAAAGAAAAATCTCTAATAACTTCCATCAGGAACATGAAAGGAGAAATCAAGACCGATGCCACAGAGATACAGGACATCATCTATGAATTTTACAAAAATCTTTATGCACACAAATTGGAAAATGAGGAGGAAATGGACAAATTTTTAGAAACACACAGCCTTCCCAGGCTCAACCAGGAAGAAATAGAATTCCTGAATAGACCAATATCAAGAACTGAAATTGAAACAGCAATAAAAAAACCTTCCCAAAAAGAAAAGCCCTGGGCCAAATGGGTTCACACCCGAATTTTACCACACATACAAAGATGAACTGTTGCCCATCCTACATAAACTATTCTCCAATATCGAGAAGGATGGAATTCTCCCCAACACATTTCACCAAGCCAATATAACATTGATACTAAAACCAGGAAAGGACGCAACAAAAAAAGAAAACTACAGACCAATTTCTCTCATGAACGTAGGTGCAAAAATTCTCAATAAAATCCTAGCAAATCGTATCCAAGTGCTTATTAAAAAAATAATTCATCATGACCAAGTAGGCTTCATCCCAGAGATGCAGGGGTGGTTCAACATACGAAAATCTATAAATGTAATTCACCACATAAATAGAAGCAAAAATAAAGACCATATGATCCTCTCAATAAATGCAGAAAAAGCATTTGACAAAATTTAACACCCTTTTATGATAAATCATGGGCTTTTAAAGGCGCGGACATCTGCCCTGGGGCAGGTCCTGACCAGGCCTAGGTGCACTGGGGCAGGCTGTGGCTGGCGAGTCTTGGCTCGGGAAGTCTGCTGGGGCGTTCAGAGTCTCAGCTCCTGGGTCTTGCAGAAGATCCACCATTTCTGGGGAACAACTCAAAAGGTCAAGCAGTTAGTTAAGGGAGAGGATTATATAGGGGTCATTGAAATTTGTTCCATGGGGGGTCAGTTACTATGTGTCAAACTGCAACCCCTCCCTGCCCCACTGCTCCCTATCTTACTTCTTGCTGTGTTTTCCTCTTCTCGTACATCAATATCATGTGTGTGTGTGTGTGTGTGTGTGTGTGTGTGTGTGTGCACATGCGCGCGTGCGCCTATGTCTGCCTCCAAGGGAACTGAGGTCCCAGTGGGGAGAGATTTTGTTATGTAAATGAAATCACACAGCATACAATCTTTTTGAGACTGTTTTAACTCAGTGGAATTGTATGGAAACTCATTCCAGTTATTGCATATATCAAGAGTTTGTTTTATTGCTGTTGTAGTTGCTAAATAGCATCATATGATGTGGGTTATCAGTTTAACCTCTCACCATTGAAGGATAACTGGGTTGTTTACAAGTTTGGCTTGTACAAACACAGCCATTATGAGCACTTATGTACAGGTTTTTGAGTGAGTATAAGTTTTTATTTCTATTATATGAATATCCACCAGCAAAACTGCAACGTATAGCTGTTTCATGTTTAGTTTTTAAGAAATTGCCTATTTTTCTGAATGCTATGTATTTACCTTACCACCATCAATGTATGCATTTTCCACTTTCTCTCTACTCTCACCAGAATGTGGTGCTATCACTATTTTTAAAAATTATGTTACCCATTCTGATGGGTCTTATTGTGGCTTTAATTTGCATTTTTCTAATGAGTAATTAGAAAGTTGAATAAAGTTGAATATCTTTTCCTATGCTTTTGACAACTATTTATCCTCTTCACTGAAATCTCTGTTCATATTTTTTGACAATTTCTAACTGGACTGTATTTTTTTTCTGTTGAGTTTTGAAAATTCTCTATACATGCTATAGATACTAGAACTTTGTCGTATATGTGTTTGCAAATATTTTACCTCAGTCTATAGTCTATCTTTTCACACTCCTAATGGAGTCATTTGCAGAGAAAAAATGTTTAATTTACTTATGGTCAAATGTTTCAATTTTTCTTTTACTCATTGTGTTTTGGGTATCATGTCTAACCTCGCTTAGCTTAGCCTTAGATACCAAATATTTTCTGCATTTTTTCCAAAAAAATTTTATCATCTTCATTTTATGTTTTAGTTCATAATCAATTTTGAGAAAATTTTTGTATAAGGTATGAGATTTTAGTCAAGGTTTAATTTTTTTTTCCCTATGGATGTCCAGTTGCTCCAGCAACATTTTTTGGAAGGGCTATTCATGCTCCATACTCTAACCGCTATTGCATCTTTGTCAAAAATCAACTAGACGTATGTGTGTGGTTCCCTTTCTGGGCTCCCTAGCAGATCAAGTGCCTTCTTTTCTTATGAAAACATCTTTGTCCTCATGTTGGTGACCTTAATTTGCAGAAACTATTAGGGACTTGAGTTGAGGAAGCTTTCCTTCTGAGAGAATTTTAACAGAGCAGTAGGCAAACAATGTGGAACATCATTAATATAAGTTAACATTTTATTGGATGTTGCCATTTTTATACAGTGAGTATCTTTTTTAAATTAGTTCAAGTTAAGATATTATCCCCCACCAGGTCTACCCTGAGCCAAGGGCAAGCATCTTTCCATGTGAGTGATTGGACTTGACAAATGACATTGTTATTTCAAGATTATGCACTTACTCAGTGTGTCCACTGAGGTCTCATGGTCAGGGCCCACCTTAGAGACCCCTTGGCAAGACTGTGTTTCCTACCCCCTTGCATGTGGTCATTTGTTCCACACATATTTGCATCTGGAAGAGGATTTGCTCTAGGGCAGCCCTACCTCCATTCTTACTTTCTTTGCTCTTTTCACCTCAGAATTTACTTTATTTAGCCCTTGGAAAATATCAGTACTTTCTCATGAGCTCAACAATGCATGCAATCTTATTTTTATGATAGAATATTTATTATTTCTGGAATTTCACAGCAGGAAGTATTTCTAACAATTTCTTCTGTCAAACTGCCAAATAAGGTAGTCCTAGGATTGTCTTTACCTTTTGTTGACAATGTGTTTGAGGGCTTTTATCTTGCTGACTAAGATCATTCATTTTTTTTTTTTATACATTGCAGTTTGCTATGGTCTCAATGTCTGTGTCACCTGCAATTTCACATACTGAAACCCTCATGGATGGGATCAGTAGGCTTACAGAAGCCTCA
Organism: Lemur catta; assembly: GCF_020740605.2. Classification (NCBI taxonomy): domain Eukaryota; kingdom Metazoa; phylum Chordata; class Mammalia; order Primates; family Lemuridae; genus Lemur; species Lemur catta. The sequence goes on along the minus strand of NC_059138.1, from coordinate 95,591,254 downwards.
GGGGGCTGCCTTGCCCCTTCCACCCTGTGAGGGCACAGAAGGTCGCCGTCTATGAGCAAGGAAAAGGGTCTCGCCAGACACCACATATGCTAATGCCTTTCTCTTGTACTTCCCAGTCTCCAGAACTACATAAATTTCTGTCATTTATGACCCATCCAATTTGTCATGGCAGCCCAAATGGACTAAGACACAAGTGAGCCACATGGTCCACAACTTATAGTTGTTTGCTATTTCATTAGAGGATAATTTGGTTAATTTTTTTCATCTTCTTGGCTTTATCCTTTTTCCTCTGGTGACTTACAGTTATTCTTTTGGTAATGACTCTATATGCTCATGTTATCATGTTGCCTATAACATTCTATGCATCAGTACTTCGGAGTTCATATTCTGAGAATGACCAACTCTCTTACTGGAGTAGATTCTAATCACCTTTCTTATTTCCATGGGAAAATCTCTAGTATGAATGAAAATGTGGGTTAATATTTAGTGCATCAATTTGAAATAAACTAAAAAACTATACTTAAAGTATGTAATATTTTTGCCTAAATCTGTGGTATTATAATTAATCTATGTAAAAATGATCTCTTGTCATTCATCAAAATTCAGCCCCGAGTGCCAGAGATGCTGAAGCATTATTCTGAAGTATAGACTTCATCTCTATATTCTATAAGCACTCCATGTGATTCTAATGCAGGTGTTCTCGGGTTCATTTTTGAAAAAAGATTGTCAATATCAAACCTCCAAGAAGTTACTTATAACTTGCTGTAAAACCCAGATTCACCACAGAAACTTCTCTGTATATAATTTCTTGAATTCAGGGACCCTGAGCATTTTATAAACAAGGTCATGTTTCTTTGGGAGCAGTTAGCAGCCTGCATCAACCTATTTGAAAGTGTGTTTTATCACCACAGGACCACTAAAACAGAGCCTAGACTCCAGAAAAAAATAGATAACTTTTTCTAGGAGAGAGATAATTCAATTTGTCTCCTATTGAGAAGGCAGAAGAAAACCCCCCAAAAACAAACAAAAAAACTCCAGAAAAGTTAACAAAATTTGACCTTCGTGTCTAAATTCCTGAACTCAAAGGCCAGCTTTGTCTTGCCATCAGAATCAGCTCAGGAAATTCATTTAATCTTTTCCAGCTAGTTATTGCTGTATGTGTAATATGAAACAAGAGAATGACCTGTATCCTAGGGTGCTAGAAAGGGTTTAGTTAGGCAACATTTATTGAGTACAGAGCATTCAGCTTGGTTCAGAAGAGGTGATCACCAAACATTAACTAGTAGGATGATACCATACCACTCAAGTAATATATTATCTGTGATGAAAATAGGGATTTTAAATACATGTCTCTACTCTCTGAATAACTCTCTTGGACTTTCAGTGAGACAACTGTTAACGTGTCACTTACTGTGTCAGGTGGGTGGCGTGAGGTGCAGATGCCAGCCAAATGCGTACACCTTGTCCCAGAACTGAAAGCTTTCCAGGAAGCCCCTGAACAACCTTTGGAAGGTCTTATTTGACCAGAGATACATTTTCCTTACAGAGAATTCATGGAGATCTGGGGTCTCTTTCTCATCATGGATTAGAAAGCATTTAAGCCTGGTAACTGCAAAGGATCTTACACACAACATTGATCTCTCATCTCCTGAATTAGGGAAGTGAAAGAAGTTACCAGACTGCAACTTTGGGTAATAAATCCAGGAAGGAAAGGTAAAAAATATATGTATTTATTTCAGCATTTGAAACAATATGAGGTCTACTCTAGGCTCTTCATTTCCCCAAACATCATCTAAGTGATCATAAATAAAGTTACTTATATCCTGTTGGATGGAACATTTGACTAAATGAGGGGAAAAAGAAACTTAAGTCATATTCATGTACATGTTTTTATTAAGAGAAATTTCCACTGTGTAAAAAAAATAGTAGTGTGCTAAGCTCCAATGCACCCAGGTTAAACAATCAATAACTCACAACCAGTCTTGGTCAATTTATGGTACCCACTTTTATCCCCATCTGGTATCAACTTTTTATAGCTTTGCATTATAAAAATATATAATAAAATGCACATAATTAATATGCACAATTTGATGAATATTAACACATGTATAAACCTATAAAACCATCACCACAATAAAGATAATGCAGATTTCTTTAAGTCTCCGGTGTTTCCTTCTGCTCCACTGTGTTCCCATCCTCCGTATCCATCCCCTCCCGACTCCTATTCTGAAACTACCATTGCTCTGCTTTTTGTAACTATAGATTATTCTGTATTCTATAAAATTTTATATAAATGGAAATATATAATACATATCCCTTTTTTTTGATCTGCCTCTCTTGGACTTAATATAATTATAATATTTTGAAACACATGCTTAATTTTTGCATTTATTGGTGATTTGTTGCTTTTTATTGTCAAGTTGCTTTTCATTGTACTAAGTTTCTTTATCCAGTCACCTGTTATCAGACCTTTAACTTGTTGAAAATGTTTGACTCTGAAAAATATAGATTGTGAATGCTAATATACTAATTTTCCTCTGGACATGTATTTTCATTTCTCTTGGATTTCTGCTATGAGTGGAATTTCTAGATTATATGGTGGGTGTGTTTTTATCCTTTTAAACAAGTCACCCAGCTCTTTTCAACAGTGGTTCTACCATTTTACAATTCCATCAAGAATGTAGATGCGTTCGAGTGGCCCCATATCCTTAGCAACAGTTGATATGTCCAAACTTTTCAATTTAAGCCATTTTAGTGTGTATGTGGTAGAATATATCGAGTTTTATTTTATTCACTCTATAATGAATAATGTTTGAACATCTATTAATATGCCTCATTGCCATCCATATATTTCTTTTAGTGAAATATTTGTTCAAATAAGTAGTTTTTTAATAGGGTGATTTCTGTTTGTATTTTTGAAGTATATATATATTTATAATACATTCCAGATAAGAATTCTCACCTTGATACATATTTTGAAAATATTTTCTCACTGTTTAACCATTTCACTTTTGAACCATGTTTTTTTTTTTAATAAATTTCAATTTATCTATGTTGTTCCACTTGTGCTTCATGACTTTTTTGCCTATTTAAGAAATCTTTTCCCTAGGCAAATGTTACTAATGCTTTCTCTTTTGCTTCTTTGGAGTTTAATAGTTTTTGCTCTTGAATTTTAATCCATAATTCATTTTAATTTTTTGTACATGGGGTTATAAAGCAAGGTTCATTTTTAAATAATCCTGTCACAGCAAGATTTGTTGATAAGAATATATTTTTCCATATTAAATTTCCATGGCATCTTTGTTGCAAATCAATTGGCAGCTCATGTCTGTTTCTGAACTCCTCATGCCATTCCATTGGTCTATATACCTATTTTTATAACAAAACCATACTGTCATGCTTACTGCTCCTTCATAATAAGTATTAAAGTATGGTAGTACATGCTCTTTAACTTATCTATTTTCCAAAGTGTTTTGGGGAATTCTAGGTCCTTTGACTTTTTGTGTAAATATGACAATCAACATGTCTATTTCTGTAAAAATGTGTGCTGAGATTTTAGTTGATCTCATCTTGAATGTATAGACCAATTTGAAGAAAATTGACATGTGAAAGGTATTGAACCCCTTGATCCATAAGTATGGTATATCTCTCCACCTATTTAGATTTTTAAAATTTTGCCAGCAATGTGTTTTAGGTTTTAATGCAAGGACCCTGACATTTTTTTGTCAAATTCATCCATCAGTATTTATATTTTTATAACATTATAAATAGTTTTCTTTTGCAATTAATTTAAAAAATTTTATTGTTAATAGAAACACAATTGATTTTCATATATTGATCTAATTTCTTAAAATCATGCTGAATTGCTTATTAATTCCAGTAGCTTTTTTGGTAGACTGTGTAAAATTTGTTACATAAAAAATTATATGTTTTCTTTAAAAAAATTTCCTGCTTTTTCTGTATTTGCCAGAACCCTTATTGCAATACTGAATAGACATGGTGAGAACAGACATTGTTACTTTGCTTCCGGTCTCATAAGGAAGGCAGTTAGTCTTTCATCATTAATATTAGACTATCTATAAGTATTTTATAGATGCTCTTTTTAGGAAGTTCCTTTATATTACTATTTTGCTGAGTTTTTGAATATAATGACTTGTTGAGTTTTGTCTGATTTTCCTGTATTTGTTGAAATGACTATATTTCTTTTTAGTTCTTTGTATGGAAATTACATTCATTTGATTATCATATCGTATACCAAACTAGCATTTCAGGGATAAACCACACTTGGGCATGGTATATTATGCTTTTGTGTATTGTCAAACCTGGCTTGTTAAATTTTGATTATTATTTTTAAATCTATGTTTACAATGGATATTGATCTGTAGTTTTCATTCTTGTAATGCCTTTGGTTCGGTATCAAGGTAATGCTGGTTTCATAGAATACATTGGGACATGTTTCCTTCTCTTCTGTGGAAGACATTGTACAAAGTCGATATTATTTCTTTTTATATTTTGATAGATTCCCAAAACAAAGACATTAGGGCTTTAAATTTTGCTTTATGGGAAGTTTTATATTATAGAATTAATTTGTTTAAGTTAAAGAACTTTCAGTTTATCTATTTTGTGTAATTCTTGGTGGATTTTGTCTTTCAAGAAATGTTTCCATTTCATCAAAGTTCTGAAATTTATTGGAATTGTTTCTCTAGAATTCCCTTATTATCTTTTTAATGTCTGTAGGATCAGTAGTGGTGTCCCTCTTTTTCATACCTTCTATAGGTAATTGGTGCCCTCCCTCCTATTTTTATCAGTCTGGCTACAATTTTGTCAGTTTCTTGATGTCTAAACACCATCTATTGATTTCATAGAGTTTCTTTGTTGTTTTCTGTTTTATTTATTTTAGCACTTATCTTTTTTTCTTTATTCCTCTCATTTTCTTTGGCTTACTTGGTTTTAGCATACTGCCTTTTCCTATTTCCTTAGATATCATCACAGAATATTGTTTTTTAAAAATTTTATTTGTTTTTTTAATTGATATATCATAGTTGTACATATTTTGGGAGCATATGTAATAATTTGATACATTTTAAACAGTATTTTCTCCAAAGTACTGCTTTAATTGTGCCCCACACATAGAGATTTTCTTAAATTTCATTATTTTTTCTAATATCCTTTTTGATTTCTTCTTTGATGGATATCAAAAAATAGAAATATATTTTTTATTTTATGAACATTTAGTGATTTTAAAGATGTCTTTCTGTAACTAATATTTAGTTTCATTCTATTATGGTCAAAGAACATATTTTTATGTTTTTAATTATTTTAAATTTATTGCAAATTATCTTAAAACTAAAAATATACATTTAATTTGGGGGATATTTTCATATACACTTCAAAAGAATGTGTATTGAGCTTTTTGGGGATGGAACGTTCTGTAAAATATCCAAGTTGATCGACAGTTTTATTCAAATCTTCTATAACTTTACAAATAACCTTACAGATATAAATTATTATGAGTGACCTTCTGGAATTCCAATTCTCATTTTAGTTTTTTATATTTCTTCTTTCACTTTAAATTTTGTACTTAACATATTTTGAAGCTCTCTAGTTAGGTAAATATTTACTGGTGGCCCATTAGTTAATTTTTTAGAAAAAGTAAAAATTATGGATTTGGCCATTATAATTGTAAGGTGTCTAGTTTACTGGTAATATTTTTATATGATGAGAATTGATATTATCTATAATATTTGACTTTTTTATACTAAAAAAAAAACTCCCTCTTTCTACCACTTAACAAGACTATGTATCTTAGATCCTATTGGCTTAAAAGAATCAGAGAAAGTTTTAGAGAAATTTAACTTATTTTCAGTAATTAAAAAGGACAGAGGTGATTAATTAATATCCAAACTATCATTTCAAGTTAACCCACCGTCTATATTATCATCAGTAACCTTTCAGAAAGTACATACTTTAAAAAATTATTTTCAATGTTATTTCATTTCAAGAAGACATCAAGCCTCTGTGTGCTTCGTTTGTTCTTCTGTATTAGTGAATCTTGGGAAGGATGATGGGAGTTCCCCCAGCCCAATTTGGAGTTAAAGTAAGATGCTAAGAGATTTAAACTACAAGTGTAATTCTGTGCTCAAGACTCCAAGACACGAACTCAAACGTCATTCCCCACGAGAGCGGAGATCTATATCCTTAGAAGAAGATGTTGACGAGGCTTTCACCATCCGATGCGATCTTTTAAATATTTTCTTCAAGTGCACAACACAGTATTGTTAACTATAAGCACTAAGTTGTACAGTAGATCTCTATGACTTTTTAATGTTGCAAAACTGAAATGTTACATCCTTTGAACAACTCCCCATTTCCCCCATCCTCCCCATTCCCCGCATTTCCCCCAACCCCTGACAACCGCCATTCTTCTCTTTGTTTCTGTGAGTTTGACTGTTTTAGAAATCTTGTATGAGTAGAATTTTGACGCATTTCTTCTTCTTTGACTGGCTTATTTCACTTAGCATAACACCCTCCAGTTTCACCCATGCTGTCGTATGTAGCAGGATTTCCTTCTCTTATTATTCATATTCCATTGTGTATATACCACATTTTTAAAATTTACTCATCTGCCATGAAAAGTTAGGTTGTTTCCATAACTTGGCTAATTGTTAGTAATATTGCAATGTACGTGGGAATACAGATATCTCTTTGAGGTCATGATTTTAATTGTTTTTGACATATATTAATATATGCCAAGAAGTCAGATTGCTGGATTATAATGTAGTTCTGTTTTTAATTTTAGGGGAATATACATACTGTTTTCCATTGCAGCTACAGCATTTTACATTCCCACCATAGTGTACAAGGGCTCAAAATTATCCACATCTTTGCCAACACTTACCATTTTTTTTTAATAATAACCATGCCAACAGGTATGAGGTAATATCTCATTGTAATTTTGATTTTCATTTCCCTGAGGATGTGTAGCGTTGAACATCTTTTTATACACTTGTTGGCCATTTTTATGTCTTCTTTGTAGGACTCTCCATTCAAATCATTTACCTATCTTTAATCAGGTTATTATTATTAATATTATTATTAGTTATTGTTTTTTTCATAAATACCAACCCAGTGGACAAAAACTTAGCTAGATTGACTAGAAAAAACAAGAGAAGACTCAAATAAAGAAAGGAGACACTACAACTCATGACAGAAATGAAAAGGGTCGTAAGAAACTACTATGAATAATCACACACCAAGAACTTGAATAACCTAGAAGAAATGGCTAAAGTCCTGGAAATATACAATCTACTGAAACCAAAGCATGAAGAAATAAAAACTTAGACCAATAATGAGTAATGAGATTGAATCAGTAATTAAAAATTTTCCCACAATGAAAGGCCCATGACAGATGGCTTCACTGGTGAATTCTACCAAACATTCAAAGAATTAACAAAATTTTTTCTAACCTCTTCCAAAAAAAAATGTAGAACATTTCCAAACTCATTTTCTGAGTCCAGCATTACCCTAATACCATTACCCTGAAGCCAGACAAAGATACCACAAGGAAAGAAATGACAAGGCACATCCTTAATGAATATAGATGCAATAATCCTCAACAAAATACAAGCAAACCAAGTTCAATAGCACATTAAAAGGATTATGTTCTACAACCAAATGAGGTTTATTCCTGGGATGCAAAAATGACTTAACATATACTATCAATTATTGTGATGTACCACATTAATAGAATGAAGAATAAAAACACATGATCATCTCAATAAATGTAGAAAAAGCATTTGACAAAATTCAACAACATTTCATGGTAAAAACCTTCAACAAAATGGGTGTAGAATAAAATGAATTTACTTCAATTTAATAAAGGTCATCTATGAAGAGGCCACGTCATACACAAAGGTGAAAATCTGAAAGCTTTTCTTCTAATATGGAGAGTAAGGCAATGATGCACACTTTTGCCATTTCTATTCAACATACTTCTGGAAGACCAAGCCAGAGCAGTCAGGCAAGAAAATGTGAGAAAATGCATTCAATTCAGAAAAGAAGAAATAAATCATCTCTGTTTACAGATGACTTGATCTTATATGTAGAAAATTCTAAAAAGTATAGAAAGAAAGTGTTAAAAATAAAAATCAAATTCAGTAAAGGTTCTAGATACAAAAATAAGTTACATTTCTATACACTGAAAATGAATTATCTAAGAAGGAAATTAAAAAGACAGTTACTTTTACAATAGCATCACAAACAATAAAACAGGAATAAACTTAGCCAAAGAGCTAAAAGACTTATACAATGAAAACTGCAAAATACAGATGAAAAAAATTAACGAAAACAAGTAAATGGAAAGATATTTTATGTTCATTAATAGGAAGGCTTAATATTTTTTAAATTTTCATATTAACCAAAGTGATCTACAGATTCAATGTAATGTCTATCAAAATCCCAATGGTTTTTTTAAATATATATGCAAAGAACAATTCTAAAATTCATATAAAACTATAAAAGACCTCAAATAGCCAAAGCAATCTGGAGAAAGAACCAAGTTCAGGGTATCACATTTTCTGATTTCAAAATACATTGCAAAGCCACAGTAATTAAAACAGTATGATGGTACCATGTGTACTTTAATGTTATTAAATTGTAACAACAACTGAAATGCAGAATCAATAGGAACTGCCAAGGGCTTTTAACTTTTTAAAGATTCAGTATAGAAATAAAACCACAAATTTATAAGAATTATAATACTTCCATTTTATAATCCGAGAATTTGAAAGAACTTTTTAAATTCAGAAAGAAAAATAACTATAAAAGCATAAATTATAAAATTTCTAATTTAACATTAGTGCTTATTCTAAATAATGTAAAGATAAATGATTAACTGGGAGAGTTTGCATTATATAATTAGAAACGATGGTTAATAATATCTAAGAGAAAATTTTATAAATAAACTAGGAAATGTAAAATTAAAAATTTTAACTGTAGTAAGAGTTATGAACCAGCAATTTATACTAGAAGATAATTAGGGCCCAAGAAAATTTTAAAAAGATGTTCATTAGTTAAAACCAATTTGATGACCAACACCTAACAGCACATATAGGAATAACATTCATCGGGCACCAGGCAGATGGGAAGGGGGAGGGTGGATGGGTGTATATGTACATAATGAGCATAATGAGTGCGATGAACAACCTCTGGGGGATGGACACACTTGAAGCTCTGACAGGGAGCATGGGCAATATACATAACCTAAACATTTGCATCCCCATAATATGCTGAAGTAAAAAAAATATATACCTGTAGAGAATTTTCAGGAAAAAAAACAAAGAAATAAAGAATAAAGAAAAAAAAAGACGTTCATTAAAAATAAATTAATTAAAAATAAAGAAGAATTATAAACATATTATATTACATTTTTTTTGCCTGTACTTTTTGAAATATCAAAAAGAAAACAAATGTTTCACCATGATTATCTTGGGCACTGATATGGGGAGTCAGGCACACTTGGTCAGAGTATAAACAATTAAGCTTTATTACAGAACAATCTGTATTAATTGAAAACATTAATAAATTGCATTATGTAAGCAAATCAATAGATAAGTTGTCAAAAATTTGAATAAGAATCTCACAATAGAAACCTGAACAGATAAATGTAAAAAACAGCAATAAAACGAAAATCATGACAGGATTTCACAATCCCAAATTATTCAAATATTCAATAATGGCACTATTATGTTTTTGTGAAAATATGGAACAAAAACCCTCTTAAACAGAGTTGATAGGAGTACTAATTTTTAAAAACACTTTGGAAAACAACTATTCACCATACAATAAATTTTAAATGGATATGTCTTATAAAATAGCAATTCCATTTCTGGATATATAAATTTAAGCAGAGATTCTCAAATTAACCATAGTGAAGGACCATTTTTTTTCCAATCTCTCATGAGCAAATACTATTGTAAAATATAGTGAAAAGAATTCTTTATATTAAAAAGAAAAAAAGATCCATCACCAAATTTGCATTTTTATATTCAAATGCCATAACATTATTCCATCAGGTTGCTAGAAACATGACTACTCTCGATGTATGCGTTCACGGTGTAGACTGACCACAGTTTGCAGACCAGCCCCTGTCTGCAGGTCACGCTTTCAGTGGTGCTGCCTCTGTGCACATACACGCCAGGATCTTTGAAAAAACATATTCATTGATCATTGTTCAGACTACCAAAAATTTGAGACCTCAAGAGCCCATAAATAAACAGCATGCTAATATAATATAATATTTATTAAACATTGAAAATTAATTGTTGGGCCTAAGAATACTGAGTCATAGAAATGACCCCTGTATTTCTGGAGACAAGATTTGATTTCAGAAGTCACATAAGGCTTTGCCTTAAAGAAAAAAGAAATGTGTTAGTTCAAAAGCTGCCTCGTCTCAGGAGGGCGTCTCCTTGGTCAGTAATAGCTGCACTTCAAAGAGACAGCTGTAAACTGGGCCTATGGTTCTCACCTGTTTTGAAAGACAAGGCAGGCCTCTTCCTAGAGCCATGGGTTGCTGGAGCTGGCAAGGCCCCCCGGAGATGAGAGCTGATCAGAGAGATATGCTAATGCCCATGCCGGGCCCAGAAGGAGCCATGCGGTTAAAGTAATTAACACAAAGCACAGCTCATGTTGACTTCTGAAATCATCTCTGTCTCCAAGAACACAATCACCTGAGCCAAGATGTCTCGGTTTTTTGCTAAAGTAATAGCCTTATCAGAAAACTTAGAAGTTTGCCCCAGGAAGATTTTACAACTCATTGTTCCCCTAGTTAGAGTTAGTTGAAGGATCTGTAGTAGCCTTTTAGAAGACTTTGACCCTAAAGCAAACTGCCTGTTAGCATGCGAATTCCGTTGCCCTTGGCAACGGGAGCCTGTACCTACCCTATATAATACCTGTGTGGATATTCAGTTTTGGAGATATTTCTAGCGGGAGAAAATATCCCCATCCGGATACCCTGCTTTTATCTATTTTCATAAACCTTTACTTTATAAACTATATCTTTGGCTCTGTGTATTATTATTATTATTTCTGTTTCCTACTATTTTTTCATCCTTTGCGATGACCCCTGCCTGAGAGACCTGATCGGAAGAAAAAGCCTCTTTGCGGGGAGCGTAGCTGACTCCCCACAATTAATGATCTTGAGTAACATGTTTCAACCTGACTGTATTTCATAAATATGTTGAGTTGAGACAAGAAACAAGTGATCCAACAAACAAAAAGCAAAAGAATGAACACACATAAGAATATATATGATATATCACCACCCATATAATAACAAAATATTAAACAATATGTAATTTTTGTATGAAGCTGTATCTACATGGAACTAAGGTATAATGACCAGTGTTTGACTCCTGCATGCTGATCTATTCTGGAACAAGGCCTTTAAATAATGCGCGTAGCATAGACAACCCCTTAAAAAGATTAGTTACGTAACCTTCCCAGTGGTCACAAGTGACTTCACCCTAAAAGCTTGCTATTTTAAGGATACTTTCTGGAGGAAGGGTGTGGGGATTCACTGTCTCCTGGCTACCTGAAACTGCTCTGTTTGTAAGTCCCTATTAATTTTTTTTTTTCCTGAGAAACTGGATTTGTCAGCCTCTTTCTTCCTCTCATCTCCCTTGGCCTTTGGGGGTAGCTTTGTGCATACCTGCTAACCTAGGAACGAAGGCGTAGAAGTGATCAGAGCAACCTGCAGAATGTTTCAAACTTTCATAAACTTACAAGGGTATTTTGTCTATATATTTTTAATTAAACCATAAGAGAAAAATATTACTATGTTGTCTCAGAGATCCACTTACCAAAATACATGCAACTTGAAAAGGAATCTCACAACAGAAACCTGAATAGAAAAATATGAAATATTGCAAATTTTTAAAACATGAAAATTAAAAGCATAACAGTATTTCACAATCTCATTTTTTAAAAAAAAATAAAAATGACACTCTTATGTTTGTATAAAAACATGGAACAGGAATCCCCTTATGAATACTAATTATTACAAACACTTTGGAGAATAAATGTGTAAAATGTTTCAATCTCTTATAAATTAAAAAATATCATGTCTATGTATTTTCCATTAATACCATGAGAGAAAAATATTACTATATTGACTTAAAGATTCAACTTACAGAAATATATACAAAAGAAATAATTGAATAACTATGCAAATATTTATGTGCAAGTTTTCATTTTTATGTTGTTCATGGTATACAAAATTACATAATGTTGGAGTTTCTGATGCAGTAATCATAGAGTAGAATGCATTGAAATTAAAATGCTATGCATTACAATTAAAATAAAAATAAAGATCTCTATTATTTACTTGAAACAACACTGCAATATATTTCAAGTAAAATATTACAGGTATAAAGTCTTTGAACTAAATAATATATAATATCATTTTTTAAGAAATTCACAGTTTTATGGAAATAGAAAAGTGACAAGTAATAAGAAAAATACCAATATGATGACATTGATTGTGTGTACAGTGAAATCTAAAATTAAAGATGATTCTTATTTTCTTATTTATAACTTTTTATGGTTAAATAATAAATTGATTTTTAATCAGAGAAAATATTTAGGTAAATCTCAGCTTACATTTAATACGTATCACAGGCATCTTTCTTTGCATTCATGTAAAAATACTCATTATAACTAATTTCACTAACTACATAGTATTATGAAAATTTTACTGTATGATCAATGCATGAAGTTTTATTAACAACATGGCTACACCAAAGATCTTTCTTTTTCCCCCCTTGGCAGCTTTTTCAGAGTGTTTTTGTGAGATTAATTCCTAGACATCAATTGCTGTTCGATGGATATATATTTGACCCTTGAACGCCACAATTTTGAACTGCGCAAGTCAATTTATGCAGATTTTCTTTTACTTCTGCCCTCCAGACAGCAAGACCAACCCCTCCTCCTCCCTCTCCTCAGCGGACTCCAAAGAAGAGAGGGGAATGAAGATCTTTATGATGATCCACTTCCATTTAATGAATAGTATAATACATGTATTTTATCTTTCTTATGATTTTATTTAACATTTTATTTTTCTCTAGCTTACTTTATTGTAAAAGAATACAGCATGTAATACATATAACATACAAAATATGCGTCATCAGTAAGACTTCAGTCAGCAGTGGGCGATTCGCAGTTAAGTTTTCTCAACTGTGCAGGGTGTCAGCACCCCTCGCCCCTGTGTTGTCAAGGATCCACCGTACATGTTCCCGTTGCTACTAGAGGAAAATGCTTTCTTTAGGAAGCGTATTCGAAGTGTTGCACACTTTGAATGTGCTGGTGCCACCATTTTTTGTCTCACTTTGAAAATTTATTATGAAAAATCACACTAAAGCCTACCTCATTTTTCCAACATTAGAAAAGCTACTGCAAACACACTTAGTTAAAACATTCTAGTTTGCACTGTATGCAACTAGTGTGCATACATTTTATTTTTAAAATAGATTTTTTGTTTACCTCAAAAGCTCAAGAGAAAAGCAGTTGCATAGAAAGTGCAGAGCGCCCTACGTCTTCACTGAGACCCGGGAGGAACTGTGTCATCTAGAAAGAGCAGACAGGAGTGGTGGGTGCTCTGCATCTGGGACTATAAAAATGCCATGTGCTTCCATTGTGTGCTCACTGTATATTTACTGCTGGGAATGGGCATTTTTGTGTATTTTTATTCCAATTTTATCCAAGTTGCTGATGGTTTAGCCTTTCAAAACCTTATGTGGATTTCTTTTCCTTTCAGATATAAAATTATTTTGCCTTGGTCTTGTGATCATTTGAGGAGTAAACTTACCTGAATCATCTGCAGACCATAGTATTATGTCCATATTAATCCCAACAGTAAAAGAGTAAAATCAAGTACAACTGTCTTTCTAATTATTTCAAACATGTGTGGCTAAAAGTAATCTTTATTTTTATATAATAAAGTGTATTTGATATAATAACTTCTCAACTATTTGAGAAAGTACATGTGTATATTAATTTTATACACATCTTTACATATAACATGTATATGAAACTAAATTTCAGGCTTTAGAAGAAGAATTCCACAGATTTTCAACTTAAATGTCTACAGTTATATTTACATTAAAAAAAATTTAGCACAATCTTACTATGATGAAAAAGTGACTATAAAATTATCTTAAAAATTTATCCACCCTGACATTTACAATATTCTCACATTTGTAGTTAAAACCTATTTTGATTGTTCTTAGAATTTAGATAAAAAATGTTCCAGAAAGTTTGAAGAGAAGCACTTTAACCAATTTTGAGTTGTTCAAGCATGAAGAAATGGCATTTCATTGACATTTTAAAAACTATTCAGATTCTTTCTATGAATTCAAGTGTTTCAAACATATATTATTCTAAAATACCAAAGCAGGAATAGAATATGAAGGGCTGGTTATGAGTAATATGATATAGTTTTGTGAGAGCACAGAATTATAATAACAGTACCTGCTCTTATCTAATCTCCAGCAAGGTTTCACTGAACTGTAGTACCTTGATTGTATAGATGTTTAATCATTGATGTTGAGTTGAATCTGAGCCATTTCTAGACATAAGGGTATATTGAGTCATTACATAATAACTTTCAAATATTTATGATTTATAGTGATAAAATTATGCTGATCATACATATAATGTACCTTATATTAAAAAGAAAGGACTTTTATATACACAGTTTGAATACCTGAGGTTTTTAATTCAATGTCAAGGTTTGCAAAATAATTCGATATATTTTAATGTTTTCTGAAAGGGATTTTTATTTTTGCAGTTGTTTGTTTTACTGGTTTTCAGTAGTGATCATAATTGCTTGTGCAAAACTGAAGAAATTATGGAGACATTTTTCTATTTATCATAAATAAGAAAAAAGATCTTTAACTTTGAGGTCAAATGGATATGGTTTTAACTCAGCTCTACATTTCCTGGCTGTGTTATTATAATGTTTTATACTGAAAAATTAGATATGCCAAACTATTTTATATGGTTATTATAAGAATTAGAGGCAACAAAATGCTTTACGTAAAGTAAAAGTTGACTGGAATAAATGCTGACTCAGTAAAATAAAGTCAATACGTGGTATTGTTTTCAACTAGTTCAGTAGAATAACTTGAGTAAATATCTATTTACAATCTCTCATTGCCTATATAGTATAAAACCTTGTTTTTAGCACTAGTTTTAGATGAAATATGCCAATGATAAATAAGGTATGTAAAAACATATTAGTGATAGCTAGGTGCAGTAGCACATGCCTGTAGTCCCAGCTACTAGAGAGGCTGAGGCGGGAGGATTGCTTGAGCCCAGGAGTTTGAGGTCAGCCTAGACAACAAGACCCTGTGTCTAAAAAGAAATAAATAAAACAAAATAAAATAAAAAATAAGAAAAATAATAAGAAAATTTAAAGACATGTTTTTCTACAAATCAGATTTTAAAGAACTTATTCTTGTTTGTCTTGGTATGGTAGAATAATAATTATACTAATAAAACACAGCCATAATCCCTGAAGACAGAATAAGGAGGAGACAGAATTTACTCCAACCTTTATTTTTTACATAAAAATTATATCCAAAAATTGAAACCAACTCTAGAGCAGAGAGGGGCATGAACAGGGCAGGAACAGGCAACAGCAGCCCTGTGATGGCGAATGTGGAGGACACCCCAGGACGGAGAGTGCCCTAAGTAAGAACGTGTCAGGAAGATCCTGTAACCCTATGAGGAGGGCAGTAGCTACTGGGGAACAAACGGGAATGGATTATGCCAAAGTGTACGACTCAGCACCTCAACAACAACTAAAAATGTGTACAAATATGAAGCACTGGTTTTCAGGTTTCAAGCAGCAGACAGTAGATAAAGCTATAATCCCTGTGACTAGTGTCAACGGAAAAAAAGCCAAATTCTGTAAAATAATTTTAAAGAGATTTATTCTGGGCCAAATTTGAGGACCATGACCCGGAGCCACACCCAAGAGGCCTTGAGCAGGTGGACTTGGTGTAGCTGGGTTACAGTTTGGTTTTGTACCTTTCAGGGAGACAGGGGTTACAGGTAAAGTCATAAATCAATACGTGGCAGGCATACATTGATTTGGCCCCAAAAGGTGGACCATCTCGAAGCTGGGGAGTGGGGGGCTTGCAGGTTATAGGTGGGTTTAAAGATTCTTTGGCTTGTAATTTGTTAAAGACATGAAGCTTTGTCTAAAGGCTTGGAATGTTTTAACATAGTTGTTGTTTATCAGAGATAAGCCACCAGACATATATTTGTTGTATAAATTGAGGGCCTGTAGGTTTGTCTTGCATAGCCTTAGGCCTGTTAATGGGTCACAAAGGATGTCCCCAAGAAGGGAGGGGGGCATGATGAGGCATGTCTGACCTCCTTCCTCTTGGCAGGCAATTTAGTTTTAGGAGATTCCTTTGGCCACGAGGGGATCCACATAGTCAGCCGGTGGGGGGTGAGACTTTAAATTTTATTTTAGTTCACACTAGAAAAACCTTCAAAGTGAGCTACACATTCATCCTGGCTTTCTGCTGAGAATTCTTCCCAGTGTGGCATCCACGTGGAGTGGAATCCAAAGATGGAGTAATGCCCTCACTGCCCAGAAGGAATTTAAATGAGAGTCGAGGATTTCTTAGGCAGCTGGACTTAGTGGGATTGGGTATGAGAAAGGAAGAAGCCATGCAAGGAAGTCACTTTAGAAAGCTACATAGGGACACTGCGTTTGCAGCTGTAAACTAAAATGCACATTCATAAGGCAAAGAATTGCAGAGCTAGCAAAGAACTGCAAGAGTCTGCTTGTGAGCTAAACAGTGATTCTAAAGAACACACAGTACTGAAAATGGTAGTTTTCCTCAGTCTCATTGAATACCACAGCTATTCAACTGAGAAAACAGAAAAATAAAAACTGAGGAGTATAGCTAATCTAGCCACAGAGCACTGGCTACCCACCCTCACCATGCTAAATAACAGACAAGACAGAATCACATTCTGTCATCAGCAAACACTGCCCACCAGAACAGAGCATCGCTTAACTACTGAAAGAAAATCAGCAAGTAAACCAGCTTAATCCTGTATCCAGTAAAAATATAATTCAAAAATAAAAATGAAATAAAGATATTTCTGATGAATAAAAACTCACATGCACATCAAGAAACTTGAAAGAATATCTTTAGGCTACAGGAAAATACCAGATGAAAATGCAATCTACAAAAAGAAAGAAAGAATACCATCAATTTTAAACATTAGAATAAAATATAAAATGTTTTCCACTAATTTCTTTAATTTGTTTAAAGACAATTATTTGAATAATAAAGTTTTACTATGTTTATAACACATAGATTAAAACGTATGATGACAGTATTATAAAGAATGAGGAAGGGGTTGAGGAAAATACATGTCTGAAGTTTTTACTTTCTGTGAGGGGACATTAGGGACAGATTAGCAAGAGATGTATTAGCCGTCAAAAAAAGATGTACAATCAGAGTAGACAGATGATTAAAAAGTAAATTCATAAATATAAAATGCTAATTTTTCAAGAATATACAACACACCTTAAATGTGGGTACACCTAAAAGTAAATTTTCTGAATAGACCAACAAAAAGGAGAGAAATGGGCAAAATAGATAAAGAGAAATCCCAGTTGCTGCTGCAGTTTGAACACTGCACCCTGTCTCCGTCACTGCTGGAGGTTGACAAGTATATGATGCAGTAACAATGTAGAAAATTTGAACACTGCAAACATCCAGATTAATTTATTTAGAGAACATTTACAAAACACAATTATCAGCTACCATAGTATTTAAATCTGTCCAAGTAGATCTGAAATATTCACAAAGATAGGCCTTATTCTGGCCTCTAAAACAAGTCCCAATAAATATAAATTATCAATTTAAAAAGATGCCAGCAACATTCCCAAATATTGGAGAATTAATCAATATTTTGTAAATAATTCATGTACACAAGAAAAAGTAAGAAAATAGATTGAAAAATATTTGGGAGTGAAGACTAATGAAAATATAATATCTCAGTCTTCTATTGATAAAGTTAAAATAGTATTTCAGGGGAAATTTAGAATATCATATCCTTTTATTAAAAAGGGAAAAAGGTTTAAAATTATCTAACCTTTCAAAAGCTAGTAAATGAACAAAATAATTAAATCCAAATAAAATGGAAGAAAATATCCTAACAGTTAAAGCATGGAAAAACAATAAAATAGAAACCTGTTGTAGAGTAGGACTAAAACAATATTTTAGTTTGTTTGATGGTGACTTGTTTTTTGCTCTTAGCTAACAGCCAAATTCTGCTTCTGTACACAAAGCTTGCTTGCTTATTGCTTGATTACGATAAAGAGCTAAAACCATGCTCAAATGCAGTTAAAAAAAAAGAAAAAAAACCGCACCGCAGGTGGCTTCCTGGTAGGGAGGCCGGCTGTGCAGGGCGAGTGTCCTTGGGGAGAGAATCTCCTGGGAGGGACTCTCTTGGGAAAGAGTCTCTTATCAAAAATAACTAGCAACAGACTCCAGCAAAAAAAAAAAGTATAAAAGCTTTGTTTTTACCCCAGGGCGGGGTCCTGGTTCGTAAAGAGACCACTGCGTTGGTGCTCTGGGACCTGGACCCTAGCTCGAGCTAGTCAATAAAATAAAACTCCTTTGCCTTTGCAGCCTCAGTGACTCTGTCTTTCTGTTCCCGGGGCTGAGGGAAACTGGCTCTAACACTGTAAAACAGTGAAAATCAACAAACCAAAAGTTTGTGCCTTAAAATCAATAACATTGATGAACAGTTAGCTATACTGATCAATAAATAAATGAAAGAGAGACAGAAATTATCAGGAGTGAAAAAAGGGCTATTGTCACCATTCTTAGAAAATTAAAAAGATAAAAAGATAGCGTTTGATCTTTTTTTTTTACATCAATGCAAGTAAATGCAAGAACTTTTCACATACCAGTAACAGATTTTGGCATTCCTTTATAAACTACTAGAAAAAGGTAAAAAGTATAAAACTACTCTTTAAGACATTGGACTGTGATTCCTGAGAGGGAAATAAGTGGTGTGAGTCCAAAGTACTTCCAGAGGCACATTTCACATGCAGACAGAGCAGGGAGGGGTGTCTCAAGCAGATACATGATGATTCTACAACGTGTACGGACATTCGAGGACCTAACATGGACAAACTTTCACACAGAAGAACAGGAAGACTTACACTACTGGAATTCAAGATTTATTCCAAAGCTACAGTTTTAGTCTTGGTTTAGAGGAATAGTGTAATAGAATTGAATAGACTTCTCATAAATGATCAATCCACACATATAACATCAACTAATATTCAAAAAACACACAAAAATATTTCAATTAGGAGAGAAAATATTTCAAGAATTAGAAGAAAATACATTTTGTTTCCTACAACACACAATAATAAATTTAAGATAGAACATCGACCTAAATTTAAAGTTAAGAGATAAAACTTTGAAATAAAAATATAGGCAAATATCTTTACAATCTGAGTATAGGCAAAAGACATTAGACAGGTCTCACAAATGATTAAGCAACAATGATAAATTGTATTTGTACAAATAAAAATTTGCACCCTCAAATGATACTATAAAAAAATAAGACAAAGTGGAAGAAACATGGCAAACCTATAGCTGGTAATGTGTGACTGGAATATATAAAGAAAGCTTACAACTTCAGAAAATTACTTACAACAAACAACCAAAAATAAATGAAAAAAGTCTTGAACAGACTCTGCACAACGAAGATGCACTAATTATCAATATTTTCAAAAAAATTCTCAGCATTATCGATCATCATGGAAATGCAAATTAAAACACCACAAAGTATTACTACACATAGATTAGAGTAGCTAATATTTTAAACACTGAAAGGTTGATAACCCACATGTTGGCGAAATACAGAATAAGTGGTGCAAGAACATGCTAAGGTATGTGACGAATGACAGCATGAGGAGAGGCTGTGTGTTCGCCACCTGTAGACTAAAGGCATGCCACCCAGTTCCCCGCAAGGAAGTATGTTCTGCACAGGGGAAAAGACAGTGGTCCGCAGATGCCTCCCACTGTCACCTTCTGCAGCTAATGCAAGGTCACTCCCTTCACAGTGCCACCCAGTGACTGTGAATGGTCTGGCACTAGGACAACTCTGGTGGGCGACAACTCACGCTGGGGCATATGCTGGGCTGTCAGAGCAGTCCTGTGTTTACATTTTCTGTTCTTTCTCTTCCTCTTCAAATCTTGCTTCCCCACATCTTCCAGAGGTGTTGATCCCTATTGAACTGAACCTCTTGCATCCCAAACTATATTTAAACTCAACCTGTCAGCCAAGCAGCACTTCAAGCACGGAAGTTAAAAAATGTAGTTTTAAATATGCACGTATTTGAGAAACTCTCTACTTTGAATTTCTTGAAGAGGCTACCCAACTTTATCAAGCGAGGTGCGAGTAGGGAAGTGTTCAGAAAGGATTGGTAGTAATATTGGATATATTTAATTGTAAATCTAAGATTAAATGTTGGGAGTAAGGTTAGAAAGAGTGTGTAAATGTTACATGTTGTGACAAAGAGAACATTGTAGCACCTCGTGCCTGACCTGCTAGATTGCATTCCAACGCCTGCAATAGGTTATTTTATTTATTTTATACAGGTTTTATAGTTCTTTCTTCAGGAGGTTTAGTCCAATATCAGTAACTCCATGACTGGCAGAATGGGAAGTCCTTAATGTCACTTAATGTTCTCTACATAGCTTTATAGCAAGATTTTTCTGGGAGATTAATTCCCATGTAAAATGCTCCATCATGATTGAATGGAAAGTCATTATTATTTAAAATCTACATCTGCTGTGGTTGTGTATTCTTTCTATTCCAGATAATTGGTTATTTGTGCATCTTTTTACTTTTCTTCATCAGGCTTACTAGATATTCGTTAATTTTAATATTTTTTTTAAAGAATCAACTTCTGGATTTTTAAATATATATTGTCTGTTTCTTTCATTTCTGCCCTTTTATGTATAACTTCCTTCATTCTGTATGTTATACTGATTCTCTCTCTTTCAGTCTCTCACATTGTGGTTCTTATTAAATAGCCCAAGTGATGTTACATATTTCCCTGCTTGTATACCCTTGTGGCAGTAAACAAATGCTTATTTCATTTTTTATGCATTAATTATTCACCTTAAAATACCGCAGTATTCATTAGCATGCCTTTTGATCCATATTAGACATATTTTATAGCTTTCTTTTTTTGTTATTGATTTCTACCTTAATTGCTGTTTGTTCCAGAAATATATTCTATGTCTCTTTATTTGAAATTGTTGGGATTTGCAGCATGGTCTAGAACATGTTGATTTTTGTAAGTATTCTATATGAGCATAAAAATAACATGAATTATACCGTTCATGCTCCATATATAACATCTGATTAATTTTGTTAATCAAATAGCTTCTTTTAACACTTGCTATTCTATTACTGAAAGATGTGTGTTTGAAACATATATAGCAATTTGGGGATTTATCTATTTCTATGGCAGTTCTGATATTTTTGCTTTATACAGTTTAAATACATATATATATTAGGCTAATGCACATAAAATTATCATAGCTTCTTAATCACTTAAAACTTTTACATAATAATTACACTCACTTATTTCAACAAGCATTTTTAACTTAAATTCTATTATGTCTAATATTGCTATCACAAGGCCAACTTTTTAAAAAAGTTTTACTTGCAAAGTTATGTTTGTATGTCTATTGTATATACATAGTATGTATATTGTTTGAACATCAAATTTTATGTACATTTATATATTAGTTGTGTCCCTTATAATCATCATAGAGATGGATTTAAAAAATATTCTGCCAATCTTTGTATTTTAATGGAAACATTATCTATTTATCTTTAAGGTAATCTTTTATAGTTTATGTTTATACCTTTTTTGTTTTTTTCTATGGGATGCAAATACATTAGGTCTCATTTTATCTCATTTATATTTACCAGTTTCTTCTTGTTTTCAAATTATTACTTTTGTTTCTTCTGTCTGTTTTCATGGCTATGAGAGAGACATACATAATGCCTAACTAATTTATCATTTTATCACTTTTATCTTCTTGTCAGAAATACAGGGATGTTTGAACACTTCAGACTGATTCATTCTCCTCCCTATATATATTGTTGTGCTTATCTATTTTAAATATCTTTTAATCTTAACACCTAATTTTTAATTTAGAAATATTCATATATTTATGGCATATTTTGATTTTTGTTCATTCTTTCATTTCACAACTTCATCCTCTCTGAAGTTCATCCTTTCAGAATTTCTTCAGAGTTTCTTTAGTGTAGTTCTGCTGGTGGCATTTTGTTTCTCTAAAAATGTTTTTACTTGGCCGTAAGTTAAAGAATATTTTTGTTGGTTTAGAACTCTAGGATTCTATATTCTAGCCATTTAGTTACTTTCAACAAATTATACTGTGTCTTTTACCTTCCATTCTTTCAGATTTCAACGTAATCAAAGGTCACTTGATCTTCTGCCTTCCTGATTGTTTGCAGTTGTACTATGAGACATTTAGGTATAGGTTTATCTTCATGTACCCTGCTCATGATTCATTGAATTTTTGAATATATGGATTAACTTCCTTCAAAAGCCTAGAGAACTTTCATCCAAAATATCTTTACATCATGTCCTTTCCCAGTTTTCCCCTCTCCAATTAGAATATGCATTAAATGCATACTACACTTTCTCACTCTATCTTCCATGTCTTTTATGATTCTATCCACATTTTACATCTTTTCAAATTATCTGTAATGTATCCTGAAATATTGTATTAACTCTCATCTTGGCTGTGTCTAATCATTGAGTTTATCAGTAAGCATTCAATTTAAACTAATATATTTGTATACAAACTACTTTTCAAATTTGCTAGGTCATTTTTTAGTCTCCTCAAAATATGTTCATATTTTTCTTTTATTTTTTAAAGCAGATTCATTTTATAATCTAACACTGCTTTTTTCAGTAACTGAAGTCTTTGTGAAACTGTTTATGCTTTTTTCTGCTCTTTTTACAAATGGTAGGGTATCATTTCCTTGTATATGTAGATATTTTTAAATAACAAATATTTATTGTTCCTAGAAAATTATTTTTGTGCACTTTTGAGGATTAGTGTGAAGAGAATTGACCAAGGAATATTTGAATTTGTTTCTGAGTCTCCTAGTGGCACCACCATTCTGGGACCACTCGATATTAATTCTTGGCCTGAGGCTTTTTTGGATGTCCCAAGTTGCATACATTTGGGATGTACATTTAAACAATGCCTAAATTGTTGCTATTAATTCTTAATGATTTGTTTTCTTTTAATCTGTTTAGTCTCAAGTCAATTTTACTTGCAATTTCCTGGGAATGTGGAAAGAGGCTGATTTAGTTCTGACTTTACACTGAGGACGTAACATTTGGTCACAGCTTCATGAGGAAGGGTTTGTGCGACACCCTGTCTTGGGAAAGGCCCACCTGTGTGCTGCAGGAGCCTAAGCAAACCCAGGCTCATTCATTTCAGTACATGTCCTAAGGGCAAAATCAGCTCCAGTGTTAGGTATATCTTTAAGGGTCCCTGCATTCACATAGTTTTCACCTAAAATTTCATTATTTTGTGTGTATATTAATGCTTCATTGTTTTCCAGTGATAGTATCAACTATAAGAAATACATAGAGAAATACTGACAAAACACAAATCCCATATTTTTCTACTCTAACTGGCTTTTACATACAATTAAAAATTGTTTCTGTTTTTGACTACTTCTGCTGCCTGTTTTCTGACTGTGTGTGCCTTCTCCACACAGGCACTCTCAGGGAATTGTATACACACTTCGGTTTCCATTGCTTTGATATTAACCAAATATATTTCTCAAATTCCAATGCTTAAAACTCAAATATCCCAAATTAAAATTTTCTTTTTCCTTCACTTCTGTGTGTCCCTAGTCTCCACAAACATCATCTATGCCTAAGCCAAGAAAACAAGCATTACTCTATTGCTTTTCAGTCATCACAGATATGAATTCAATTTTCTAGGTTTCCTTAAATACTATCATTTTTCAGTGCTTTTATCTTAATAAAGTTCCTAAATTTTCTGTAATATGAATGTACTGCAAAAATGTCCTTACTCTGCTTCTTTGTCCCAGTTTAAGTTCCTTGCAGTCTCTTTCTCACCCTGTGAAGCATAAGCATTGGCTACGCTGTGCAAATAAGACAGCTCATGTACTCACCCAGCACACAAGTATTGTCTTTGTTGGACTGTGGTCTTCTTCTTCATTTTCTATGTTCTGATTTTCCTTTATTTAGTATATAATACATCAACATAAAAATAAGAACCTTTTACAAATTAAAACAGAAAAACACACCTAGGAATAAAATGCACAAATAAAATATACAAATATACAATTAGATGTACAACATCTCCATCAGATTTATTTAGACATCTACTTTTAGTGCATTTTTAATTAAAATCTACGTATTAGCTATACTTCTTAGTGCTTTTTTATAACATAAATTTTGTAAATTAGAAACTTTCTGTGTCATTATAAACTATCTCGGCAGGGGTTGATCTCCAAGGAATTATTCCCGTCCCAAACGATGCCAATCAGAATACTTCACTCTACCATAATTCTTTCAATCAGTCTAAGAGGAATAACATTTCAAAATTCTTTAAGGTACTCTTTTTTAGTTCAAATACATTTTTACTTGCGTAAAACTGTAGACAGACTAAAAAAATTATTTTAATTGGTTCAAAAATATATAGAATTTTTTAAAAATCTATATATATCTTGTCAACATATACATTTGTTCCTTGTGAAATGATTGCTTTTTAGTCTCTGAATAGATTAACCTAATCTTTAAACCTTCAATTCTCCGTCATAAATCAAATAAGGTGATACTTATAAAAATAATTCACAGTTTTTCAATTCAGGGATATATGTGTGAAAATTCTCAAATAACCAATGGGTTCCAGGGATAACTGGGTTAATAATTTATTCCGTATGTTCCAATTTTTCCTAGAGACAAGGTGTCCTTTAAAAAAATTGTGGGCATTTCAGAACTGAGGTCCATTGAAAAGACCACAGTGCAACAACGTCTGGTTTAGTTTTACAAATCTTGGACACGAATAGATATTTTTTATTTCATCTTAACTAATTTGACATGGTGAGTTCACTCACCCTCTTACTGTCATTAGAGCATTCAAGGTGATTATAATAGATGATTATGGCTTCCACTGTCACCTGTGTGGCAAGGGTTTAAAAAAAGAAATGAACGTATTTGTTGGGGGGATCTCAAGGCAGGAGTGAGGACGCCGCCAGCCCCGGGGCCCGGGGGAGCCGGCGACGGCGACGCGACCCCCGCGCGGCCGGACGTGGTTTCCCGCAGCGGTGGGAGGGGACGCGGGCGGGCTACTAAATATCTGCTACAAATGTACGCCTGTTTGCCTTCTTCTCCTTTTTTGGTGATTCACAATGAATTTTGGAATATTAGAAGACCAAGAAAAGCTGCAGAAAACAGAAAACATACAAACAACAGACTTCTTTTGTTTTCATTTCAACGATTTCGAGGAAAATGCTTTGGGAGTTGCTGGCATGGAGAATGTGACAAAGGCGTGTTGCAAACAGCGGCGACGGCAGACGAGGGCTGACCCGGGGAGACCCGCAGGGACAGACGCGACAGCCCCGCCTCCCTGCGGAACGTGGGCTTCGAGGTCTGGCGCCCCCCTCCCCCCCGTAGGAGAAAAAACAGAAATTGAGAAATTGAGCTTAGGGGACAGGAGTGACTCATGCCCAGGTGTTACCTCAGGTTTGAAAAACATTCATTCAAATTAACTGATCCCAGGACATCTGTAGAGAGGAAATTTGTGCCTAACTTTTGCATTTCTCAGCATTTTATGCTGAGGGGATTTTATGACCAAATATGCTCACACAAGAAAGTTTTTTGGAAGTAACCAAACCTAATAGATTGTTGAATTTTATCTTTGACTTGGGTCATCAAAATATTATAGACAGTTTTGGATTAAAATAGACTTCACATCTCTGGCCTACTTTATTGTTATTATTATTAAACTGTTGTATAAAATAAAAAAAACTTCAGAATCAAGAATATCTTGACTCTAGGTATTGAATTTCATATTACATACTCTTTTTCACACTGTCTCAAACAAAAGACACATTTTTATTCATTAAACAGGAGGACAAGAATTCAGGTCAGTTTTAACTAAACTATAATTAACAAATTAGTATGCACTACTCCAACACAATAATATTTAAAAGTAACAGGTAAATGTGGCCATAACTTTAGAAAGACTTGAGACACTACCTATATTAATGACTGTATAGCATTCTATAAATAGAAATGATTAAATAATGGTTTTATATTAATATTTTATAGCATTTGAAATATTTTAGTGCCTAGAGTTTGTTCTACATAGTTTAGATATTTAATTTGAAGACTTACTCCACTAGTTAATTTCTTTTTTTGGCCTCCTTTTTAATATTATATAAAAGTAATTTTCAGTTAAATGTGTTCTTGTTATATAAATTATTACAAATTTGTGAGCATTTAATGACATTTTCATGTTTCTATAAAGTCTTCGAAAAATTTTTATATTACTACATATGAATATATGTTTTGTCAAGAAAAAACACAAATGCATACATTATTTAAATTGAAAATTTCTTTAAAATCACTAATTATTAATAAATGTCAATATTTCACAAGATGTTCTAGTTAATGAGATGCTTATAGCATGTTAAAATTTCAGAACTCTAAAGAGAAACATTATAAATCTGTTTGCTTGGCATCTAGAAAAAAATAATATAAGTTGTAAAGTAAGCATTTAAAACCCTTTTAAAATTAGCTTTAATTTGTGAATATTTTGTGATCATTTATGAAATCTTACAATAAACAAATATCAAATTTTATTTTATTATATTGAATCGACAATATGTTTGGTATATATATGTGCCTTTTTATCATTTATTATTTTATTTTTGTTATATACAGCCAATCACATTTGACATTTTGGTCAAAGATGGATTGCGTATACAATAGTGGTACCATTAGATTGGGTATTATATGTTTACTGTGCCTTTTCTGTGATTAAATGTGTTTAGATACACAAGTACTTACCATTGTGTTACAATTGCCTGCATTATTCAGTACAGTAACGTGCTGTACAGGCTAGTAACCTAGGAGCAATAGGCTACACCATAGAGCCTAGGAGTGCAGTAGGCTGAACCACCTAGCTTTGTGTAAGTCACTCATTTCTCAGAACATATCCCCATTGTTAAGCAATGAATGATGGTACTAAAATGCTCAATCTAAGTATCAAAGCCCTCCACAAAATTGTTGCATCATGAAATAAAAATTTCTCATCTGTGGCCTGAGTATGTTTGCAAGCCCAATGGATCCATGGGAAGGAGAATGTGCTGGCTTCTCTGAGATTATTTTCTCACACGACACTGATAAAACCCCTAAACTTCCCAAATATGGGCAACTTGCACAGAGTTAAAATAGGCATCCATTTGCTGGGGAATTTGTCAAATGGAAGCTTGGAGTGTTCTTAAAATAAGTTATGTTAGTTTTTCATCAGTAATCTTAAGGTCATCTGGATAGCAAGCTTGATAAGAAGCCTGCTAAGATTTGATGGAGAGAAGAGAAGTGAAATGGCCACTGAGAGAGGCTAGCCAGGCCACTTGTCTTATGTTCATACTGTACAGATTCCCTTGGCTAATTCTTCCAATTACGGTTCCTAGGGGAAAAGACCATGATGATAACTTAGGTGTAATAAAAGATATGATGAAACCAAATTTACTCAGTGTTAGCCAAATTGCAGGATCCTCCCAAACTGTGCAGAGTTTGGCTCCCAGTACAAAGTCAACGTACAAAGTCCTTATAAGTCTACTTTCACTTCTGATACCAAGTTCAAGTTCAGGGGTTCCCCCCAACCACCCTCCATTTCAATAATTCATGAGAAAGACTCAGAACTCATTGAATTCTCACTAATACAGTTTATTACAGGGAAAGGATATAATTAGGACCGAATAAAGGAAGAGACACATAGGGTGAGATCTAAAAGGACTTTATATGCTAAGTATTTAATGTATTTCTTCAGGACACATTATCTTCCTATCATTGCTGTGTGGCAGTAAACACGGAGTACTGCCAACCTGGGGAGCTCAGCTGGCCTCGAGGGTCAGAGATTTTGTTGGGGCTTCATTCCATAGAAGTGATTGATTGATTAATTATATATGGAGTTGTACTCAATCTCCACCACCCTACCCCAGAGTTTAGGCTGATATACTGTGGCCTGTGAGGCCATCATGAATCAACTTGTTAGGGAAAATTCTCAGGTGTGGCCTATATGACCCACTATTCATAACAAACTCTTGTAACCAGAAAAACAAAAACTTGAAAACGAACGAAAATAAACAGACACCAACAAAGAGATGAGTCATGTTGGAATTTTCAAGGATTTTCAAGAAGCTATCATAAAAATGCTTTAACAAGCAATTAAAAATACTCTTGAAATAAGTGAAATAGCAAGAACATAGCAAAGAAGAGCAAAGCAACAGAAGTGGTGAAAGAGTTATAAAGAGAACCAAAAGGATTTTATAGAACTTAAAATTACAATAACAAGAATAAAAATTTACTGGGCAGGCAAGCAGAGTGAAGAAGATGTATGAAATTATAAGTAATGGATTAACTGAATTTGATCAAACTGAACAGAGAATATAAACCAAAAATTACAAAACAAAACAAAAAAAAAAAACAAGAAGGGCAGATTCAGTAGCCAGTGGGACAATAACAAAAGAATTAGCATTTCTGAATTTGGGTCCTGGAGGACAGGAGAGATTGAGAGGAACGGAAAAAAAAGTAAAGAATCAATGGTGGAAACTTCCCAAATGTGGTAAAAGTCATAAGCCTAGAGATTTCAGAAGCTGAGTAAACTCCAAAGGAAAAATCTTGAAAGCAACCAGAGAGGAATAACACATTACCACACAAGGGAAACCAATTCAAAAGAAAACAGATTTCTCACCTGAAAGCAAGAAGGCCAAAAACAATTGGCACAACATTATTTCAAGTACTTAAAGAAAAAAAAAAAGCTGTTGACTGCAAATAAAGTGGAATAAAGACATGCTCAGACAAAGGGAAACCGAGACAATTTGTTCCTAGCAAATGTTTAAATCATCACTAATAGAAATTCTTTAAGCAGAAAGGAAGTGATAATAGAAGTCTTGAAACTTCAGCAAAATAAAGAACATCAAAAAGGTCAAGAATAGGGTTAAAAATGATAGACTATCTTTGTTGTCATGAGTTTTTTCAATTGTTATTTATGGCTGAAGCAAATATTGTAACAGTATCTAATGTGGTACTCAAAGCATATAAAAGAATAAGTAAATAATTATATTTAAAAGTTAATAAGAGTAAATGGACTTAAATGGGAATAAAGTTCCTACACATCATTCAAAAGGGTAAAACACTGATAGCATTACATTGTGATTGATTATCTCTACATACATCTATCTATATGTCTATACCTCTATATCTCTATAACGTATTTATATATCTATCTACAGCAAGCGCACAAAAAAGCTGATGAACTCAAACAAGAGCTAACAAATGAAAAGAAATCAACATGAAATCCTAAAAAAAAAAAAAACCTTTAAGTGACACAGAAATGCAAGAAAATAGCTTCCACTCAGAAACAGAGACAAAATAAACAGAAAATAATAAAATGGCAGACTTATGACTTAACATATCTATAAATAATTCAGATTTAAATGGTTTAAAAACCCACCAGTGTGCTATCTTAAGGCAACTTACTTCAAACACAAGAAAATAAGCAGTTTGAAAGTAAAAGTATTAAGCATACCATGTAAACATTAAATTTTAAATATATACACATATAAAATTGAATACAACTAAATACTTTTATACTCATCTACATAAATGAGTGCATTTATTACTGGTGAAATCTGAAGAAGATGGATGGATTTTATCAATGTCAATTTCCAATTTTTGATATTATACCATAGTTATGCAAGTTGAAAACTGGATATAGGTTATATGGCATATCTCTCTGCATTGTATCTTACAATTGCAAGTGAGTCTACAATCATCTTAAAATAAAAAGTTAAGAAACTAGAACACGTACACAATAAATTAGAAGATAGGCAAAGTCATCCAATGCGATTGCAGTTAGAGTCTCAATATCATCCTCATTTCTGAATATTTTTAAAATGTAAGCAATGGGAACAAGTACTAAAAATCAAGACCTAACAAACATCTATAGATCACTTTAACAACAGCAGAATATATATTCTACTCCAAAGCACGTGGAACACTCTTCAGGAAGCATTTTATTCTAGGCCATAAAACATGCCTCAGTAAATTTAAAAGAATAGAAATAATATAAAACATGCTTTCCTAAAACAAAGGATTGATATTACAAACCAATAACAGAAAAAAAATGGGGAAACTAACAAATAAAACAACACACTCCCAAAAAATCTGCTAGATAAAGAAGAAATTAAAAGGTAAATTAGAAAATAATTTAAGATGACTCAAAATGAACATGCAACATACCAAACTTATGGGATGCACATAAGAAAGTGCATAGAAGGAAATTTATTGCTGTAACTGTCTATATTAAGAACAAAGTATAGTTCTGCTCTGCAGAAGACATTATTAAGTGAATGAAAAGACAAATGAAAAATACAAAACTAACCCTAAAGCAAGCAACAGTAAGGAAATAATATTACAACAGAAATTAATGAAATAGAGATTATAAATCTATACAGAAAAGCAGTGACAACAAAAGCTGGTTCTTTGAAAAGATCAACAAAATTGATAGTTTAGCTATATTTTTCAAGAAAACAAAAGAGACAGAAGACTCAAAACACCAGACTTAGAACTGAAAAAGAAAATATTACTGTCAAGCTTACAAAAATGAAAAGGACTATAAAGGAAAACTATGGCCAATTGTACCCCAATAAAATAAATAAATGAGACAAACTGGATAAATTCTGGGAAGACACAAACTACCAAAAGTAACTCAAGAAAAATTAAACAATATGAATAACCCTATAATAAATGAAAAGATTGAATGATCAATGAAAAAAAAAACTGACCAAAAAGAAAGCTTTACCAATAATTTAAAAGAATTAATATTAATTCTTGCCAAAATTTTTAAAAAATATAAAAGAGTAGGGAACACTTTCCAATTCATTCTGTGGGGTCAGTATTACCCTGACACCAAAATCAGCCCAAATGTCATAGGCAAAGAATATTGCAACTACTATATCTTATGAGTAAAAATGCAACATTTCTTTAAAAAACACTAGCAAATCAAACCTAGCAACATATAAAAGAATTATATACCATGACCAAGTGCAATTTATCCCAGTAATGTAAAGTTGTTTTAACATACCAAAATCAATAAATGCCATACATTTTATCAATGGAATAAAAACAACCACATGCAAAATAATAAGTTTGAACGCTTACTTCACATTATTTAAAAAAACCTCAAAATAAATCAAAAACATAAATACAAGAACTAAAGCTGTATACCATGGAGTACTACTCAGCTATAAGAAACAATGGTGATATAGCACCTCTTTTATTTTCCCGGAAAGAATTGGAACCCATTCTGCTAAGTGAAGTATCCCAAGAATGGAAAGATAAGCACCACATGTACTCACCATCAAATTGGTTTCACTGATCATCACCTAAGAGCACATTTAGGAATAACACTGATCGGGTGTCGGGCAGATGTGTGTGGGGGAGGGGATGGGTGTATACATACATAATGAGTGCGATGTGCACTGTCTAGGGGATGGACACATTTGAAGCTCTGACTCAGGGGGTTGGGGGGCAAGGGCAATATACGTAACCTAAACTTTTGTAGCCCCACAATATGCTGAAATAAGAATAAAAAAAACAAAAGGAAAATTAAAAAAAAAAAAGTAGAATCCTATCCCGCTAATAGTTACTTTCCAAAGACATATTTGACTGGATAATTTTGACTCCAGAAGATAAATATTAAGTTCAAAACATGTAAAATGACAAAGTTTAAAATTGTATAGTATTAGGCTATAATTGTAAAGTCATTGTATGGAGTATGGAGGTAGCAATGACTAAAGACATTAGCAGTAAAAACTTGAAAAAATTCAAGGTAACCTAAAGCTAAATTTCTGATAACAGGTTACCAGATAACCCTGGGGGACTTTTAAATGTATACCAGTCCTGTAACTTTTGAAATTTTGACCAATGACCATATATTAGAAAGAAATTAAAACCAATAAAATTACAAACACTGAAAAAAGAAAGAAAATATATGGAAAATTTTTCATGACTTCGATTTAGACATGAATTCTTATATTTGACACCAAAAACATGAACAACAAAAGTTAGATATTTCAAATTTCTTAAAAATGAAAGGCATTTGTGTCTCAAAGGACACCATTAGACAAGTAAGAGACAGCTCAAAGAATGTAAGAAAATATTTGCAAAACACAAATATATGTGTGTGTACATATATACATATATATATCCAGAATGTAAAAAAAGTTTCAACTAAAAAAATTGAAAATAACAATGGATATAGACATGTATCCCAAGAAGAAATACAAATGGTCAATAAGCACATGAAAAGATGCTCAATATCATTAGTCATCAGGAAAGTATAAATCAAAACCACAATTAGATACCACTGCATACCACTTGATGGCTAGAATCAGCCTCTATGGACAATAGTTTGGTGGTCCCTGGAAATACTAATTCTGAATTTGCCATATTACCCAGAAATTTACTCCTACATATATACCCAAAAGTATTGAAAAGAGGTGTTCAAACAAAACACTGTACATGACCCAAATGTAAATCAAGAGATGAATGGATAAACAAAATGTGTTATATGCACACAATGGAATATTGTTCAGCCATAAAAAGAAATGAAGTCCTGATACAGGCTACAAAATGGATGAATCTTAAAAATGTGAAAGCAGCCAGGCACAACAGGTCACACATTGCATTCATTCCATTCATGTGAAAATGTCCAGAATAGGAAAATCTGTAGGGACAGAAAATAAATCTGTGATTTATTAGGGCTGGGTAGCAGCTGGGTACATAGGAGGCTGAGAGTTAAAGCATATGGGTTTCTTTTTGAGGTGATAAAATGTTCTAAGATTGATTGTGGTCATGGCTGCACTTACCTGCACATGTACCACTGACTTGCCCACCTTACTGCGTGCACTGGTTGGTGTGTCAGCTACATCTCAAGGACTCTGTTGAAGTGTGCAGACTAGGGTAAGAGGTTTTGGAGTGTACAGTAAGGGTGGCAGTTTGAAATGCAGAATAGGGTACACCAAGTAGGGCTCATTGAGAATGTCAGATTTGACCAAAGGCTTGAGGAAGCTGAAGGAGCTGGCAATGTACATGTGGAAGAACATCATTCCTGGCCAGGAGGCTGGCTAGAGCCTGGGGCCTAAGGCAGGAGCATGTTGTCACATTCAAAGAACAGTGAGGCAGCCAGGACCTCTGGGGAGGTTAGAGTTAGAGACACAAAAGAGGACTTTTGTGAGTTAACGTGGGGGCCAGACCATGAAGGGCTTATAGATCATCTTAGGAATTTTGGCTTTTACTCTAAATCAAACTGGGAGACAAATTGTCATCTCATTATCAATATTAGGACCATGAGCCAAATTTAATGAGATTGAATTAATTAGTTATAATACACAATTTTTCATTTAAATTACAAACATCATTTGCAAACTTCAGGATAGGAGAGGTACAATTGTTTATCAGCAATGATTACTTTTAATTGAGATTAGTTAATTGAGATTAATTGCAATATGTCATGCATTATGATGTGACTGTCAAAAGGAAAATGCGATTGTAATCTTAGGCTGCATCTGCCAATGTTTGTAACACTTCAGATTATAAAGTAGGCCCATAATTTTCAAAGCCAGTTTATAAAACAGCAACATCTTATGAAAACCTAATGTTTTTTTGCACAGTCGACGTTGGTCATCTTGGGTAAATTGTTTTCAAGAATCACTAGGTGTAAAAAAAATTTGGTTCACAATGAATACAGACACAATAATATTAGAAATATTAATATTATCAGTTCCAATGAAACATGAAAAGTTGACAAAGGAAATATATCAACTGTAAAGATGCCAGTTAGCTTGGATCTACATAATAGAAAAATGCCTTTTTTATTAGATTACATAATTGTTTTACATGAGTTCTGGTGCATCATATCTTTTAACCAAGGGCAAAAAGAGATGAGATAATTAATTCTTAATATATCAGGAATTGAAAAAGAAGGAAAGTCATCTTCAAAGATAATTGACATAGCATTTGTCTTCTGTTGTCACCTTTTCCGTCATTCCATGTATGCCTTGTGACAGCTTTCACCGACTTTGGAACAGCCTGTAACGACCAGCTACCAACTGATCTTTACGGAGACAACTTCATTTCTGGCAAGACTCACCTCGTGCATCTGCAAGAGGTATTTGTAAGAAATGTTTTGTTAGAGTGACCCTTCTTGACAATGTGAAACACAAACATTTATTTTATAGACATGAATTAATATGGGAAAAATATTTGGGGAAAAATATTTACTCAAAAGCTAAATAATAAGTAGACACAGAGGACAAATTATATTCAGCTTCTTTCCCACTTGCTTTCTGTATCTCAAGCAATCCACCCTGATTCCCTTCAGTTTCCAGTTAACATGGAAAATGCCATTTTCATTATTTTAAACTTCCACACAATGAAAGAATTTCTTTTTCCATGAATTGGATCATAACCGAAAGGTAGGAAGAGTATCCTATATCATATTTATTGTTCAACAAAACACTGCTTTGCAGCTTAAATTCAGTTTAAATAAAGAGAATTTATTGAACATATAACACATATATAAAAGGCAGTAAAGACAGATGGAAAGAGGGCAGGATCTTGAATTATATGGACTTTAATGCTGAGTTCTGTATCTTGTTAACTTACTCCACCTTACAGAGGCTCGGTTTCCTCTGATTTAGGAAAGGGATGCTAATGGGTATCACAGAAGTTTAAGTATAAAAATTTTATATGTAAGATAACTCCACAAGCTTTGTACAAGCCAGGAAATAAATAGATGTAACATTAATAAATAGTTTATTGCCTTTGTACACTATGTGCAGAATAGAGGAAGCAAGAAACACAGCCACTCTGCTTGATTAGCATTATAAGCTAATTTTGAATATAAACATAAAAAATAGAAAAATACAAAACTATGCATAAACACATGCATTAAAATGAGTTTTCTGGGAATAGTCCTTGTGCTTGTTTCACAAAAATGTTTCTAAGTTATTTTATTTTTTTTCTTCTATTGTGGCAAAATACACAAAACAAAACTTACTATCTTAAGCATTTTTAAGTATACAGTTCAGTGATACTAAATATAGTCATAATGCTGTGCAACTATTACCATCATCCACCTCCATAACTCATTTCATCTTGTGAAACTGAGACTCTCTGCTCATTAAATGATACTTCTCCACTCCTCCCTCCCCCAAGCCTCTGGTAACCACCATTCTACTTTTTGTCTCTGTAATTTTGACTACTCTGAATACTTTATACAAGTGGAATTATGCAATATTTGTTCTTCTGTGACTGCCTTACTTCCCTTATCTAATGTCCCTAAGGTTTGTCCATGTTGTAACATGTGTCAGAATATTTCCTTCCTTTTTAAGGCTGAATAATATTGTACTATGTGTATTAATAGATGCTGTATTTTGTTTTTCCATTCATTTCTTAATGGGCACTTGGGTGGCTTCCACATTTTCACTGTTGTGAATAATGCTGCTAATCGGTGTGCAAATATCTCTTCAAGGACCAGCTTTCAATTCCTTTGGGCGTATATTCAAAAGTGGCATTGCTGGATCATGTGATAATTCCATTTTTAATTTTTTAGGAATCGCCATACTCTTTTCTACAGCAGATGTACCATTTGACATTCCCTCCAACGGCACGCAAAGGCTCTCCACATCCTTGCCATGCATTTCTCTCACAAATCCTGTAAATTTCTCAACAACTTCACCAACATTTTTATTTTCTGATTTTTTGTGGTAGTCCTCCTCATAGGTGTGAGGTGGTATCTCATTGTAATTTTGACTTGTATTTCCCTGATTATTAATGATGTAGAATATATTTTCATATGCTTATTAGCCATTTGTCTGTCTTTTTTTGAGAAATGTCTATTCAAGTTCTTTGTCCTTTTTTTTTACTATGTTGCCTGGGTTTTGTGGTTGTTGTGGTTTTAGGAGTTCTCTATATATTCGGTGTTACCTTCTTATCAGATATATGATTTACAAATATTATCTCCCATTCTGTGGGTTGCCTTTACTATAGCAGATAATGTGCTATATAGTATCTTTGGATGTACACATTTTTAAAATTTCCATAAAGTCCAATTTGTCTAATTTTATGAAGCCCAGTTTTTCTTTTTTTGCATGTGACTTTTGTGTCTTATCCAAGAAATCACTGCCAAATCAATGTTGTGAAGTTGTTTCCTAGGTATTTAGTTTAAAAAATATTTTGTAAGAGGTGTCATTTTTAAACTTTATTTTCTAACTATGTTTCTGAAATATGTTCTTCAGGCAGAAGGTGATGATCCAGGATGGATTCTCAGAGGTGCAGGAGAGAATAAAGTGAATTGAAAGGAAAGACATGTACGGAAGTAGAAATAAATACCAGCTGAATAAAACTGTAGGAATAATGATTGCTGATGATCTGTCTATATCTATCCATTTGTGTAACATCCATCTATCCACCCATCTATAATTAAAACATATTACAATTACAGCACAGAGAGAAGAATAGGAGTAAATGAATTTAAAGTTTTAATATTATCAGATTGTCTCAGCATCATTATATGAAAGAAAATCTGTAGGCCAGTATGTCTTATAAATATAGATACAAGAATCCTAAAGAAATTATTCAAGTACATTTAATTATAGAATGAATAATGTATCCCAATCAAGTTGGATTATTTTTTCCAGAAATGAAAAATATAAATTTTATTTAACAAATCACTAATTGTGGAAATCATATACATCAATTTATTTTTAAATATGTATTGTTAAAAACTGGAAATTTGTCCTGGCCAAGTATCTATGTGATAAAACTGAAAACAGTATTATTAGCTAAAACTCTCCTAATAATTGTGGTATTGAATAAGATATCAGCATTAAAATTTCAGGTATATTAGAAAATACTTAAGAAATTTTAAAATTTTATTCTGTTCCAAATACTTGCATTTAATCATGTTATTTCTTATTCTTTCCATCCTACTTCTGTAGGGTTTGTCCAATGAAATACATGCAGTTCTAACTTCTGATCTCTGCTCCTTTTACTCAAAAGTGGATGCATTTTCTCATACTCTTAATTTCATTATGTTCCCTTTCCGCAGCCTTAGTGGGACTTTCACTTTTGCGTCCTCCTTCTTTTGAGTTTCCACATTGCCGATTAAGCTTTTTCTCTATTATTCAAAAATTCATTTTCGTATACTCATTTTTGCCCACCCAGCTTCCTTTTCTTCTTGATTAAGTATTTGCCTCTCATCTGGTTTCTTTTCATGCACCACATTTCTTTTCATCTTAAGTTAGTCTCTTTTAACATTCTGATTCTGTTTTGTAGAGGCTGTGCATCCCTGAATTTTATAAAAGAGGTCAAGAAGTTTGCTGAAATGTTCGCCTGATGCAATGGATTAAATCATTTCATAGATATTCTCTCAAGTGGGAGGTGACTGTCTCCTTGCCATATTATGCAGTATTGCTGTTCACACCGCCCAAGTCAATTTTTATGGTTTTCCATATCATCAATAAGATGATATTTTTCCAGAACCTTGCTTTGGCTGAGTCACTTTGGTGATCTTCCATGGCTCTGTTCTCATATGGTGGCCAGATGGCCTTCTAAATACCAGAGGTAGAGGTAGAGCTGTGTGCTTGGTTCTGGGTCACTTTAGATGGTTGGGCCACATTCTTCCTTTAGGGCTTTAAGATTGAGTGCGGTTTGCTGTTCTCACTCCTCTTTCTGACACGTTGCACTGATACGGCAGAGGAGAAGGAATACGCGTGAGCTGCCATTCGGTCAGAATCCACCTTCTCTCCACTGGCCAACCACACCATTGGTTGTCCCCCTCGAGACCTTCACACCAGCCAGAATATAACCTGTCAAGTATGTGCTCTTACCTTAGCTTGTGCTCTTTGGTTTTCTGCAAATTATCTCCTTAAAATGAATGTCAAAATAAAGCTTGGCAGTGGACAGTGCTATAAAATCCTCAAAATGCAGCACCAATACCTGAAGAGATTGGCAGATCCTGGGACTCTAATTCAGGTGCCAAACTATATAAGAAGGGAATACATCGTTGAGGGTTGGTGAGCTCTTTGTTGAAAATATTTGCTCTTTCCTGACTTTGAAATTCTTTTAAAAATCTAAGCTCGTTCTCAGTGTGGTACAAGATGATTTGATTTTGATGCATAAGCACTAATTTTCATCTAAGATTTGTACAACATATTTGCTCTGACAGGCCATGGCCAGCAACTCACTTCACAGCAATTTATAGTATTTCTACAATAAGTTGAATTATCTTTAACTAGACTGTCTGTGCCTTAATAAAAATATGAAACAGCCATACACTTTTTCTAATTAGGTTCAAAAGTTGACAGCTCTCTCCTGGAAAGACTAATAAAACTTCTAAATAGCCTGATGCATCTACACACACACACACACACACACACACACACACACACACACATTATCCATAAAATCCAAAGCTTATTCTGTTCTATGATTTCATTTGTCTAGCACAAAATAAAACTATTATAGTATGTGCTCAGTACCAAATTTTCTATATGGATACTTACAGATGTTTTATTTCTCAAAGATTGGAGTGCTGCAGGGGCTCTTTCTATATTTATTTGGAAACAAGCTAAACATTGGATAATAGGTAGGATTTGACTTATAATAACAATAGTAACATCAAAACACAAAACTAGTGATATTAATAA
The DNA here is from genome assembly GCF_020740605.2 of Lemur catta. Lineage (NCBI taxonomy): Eukaryota > Metazoa > Chordata > Mammalia > Primates > Lemuridae > Lemur > Lemur catta. Next base: position 95,552,104 of record NC_059138.1, on the reverse strand, counting down.
TAACTGGGAACATGGGATATGTAGCCAAGGTTCAGTTAACAGTCCTTCCATGCCACAACTTTGTGGTCTCAGAAAATATTTTTTCATGTTGTCAGCTCTGTGTGCAGCTCTTTCATTTTTCAATAACAGCTTGTTTGCCTATGAAGTACCAGTTACTATAATAATTAATTTGAGCTCCATATAAATCAAAAACTCAGGGACTCCATTTGTAAAACACTGGGAATCTAGTTAGGGATTGGAGGACATAAAAATAATATTTCAAAAATATGTGAAGACAGTAAGTAACAAACATAGAGTGTCTGACCTTTTAGGAAAAAGGTCCATATTTTAGGAAAATATAGGATTATTTAATAAAAAAATTGGAATGATATCTGGCAGATTGCTGTCCTTCAAACTTGCAAGTAATACAAATGGTGTTTGTCTCTTTTAAGAAGAAAGGGAATTATTTAGAAGAATTACCAAGGAAACTGGTCAATCTGTTACAGAATCACAGTAACCAGAACCAATGCCCGAATCACGTGACCAAACCTTCTGTGAAACCCGGCCCTGTGGTGCTGCTGTCGGAGAAGCCAAGTCTTTCCCCACCCCAGGCTGAGCCCTCCACTCATTGCCACTGTGGCTGCCACAGGAAAAGTGACTTCTCAACCACCAGCAGCCATGAACAGCAAAGGGATTCTGTCCTCCCTGCTCCCAGAACCAATTCCAATACAAAGTGAATGTCTTGAATGGCCACCATTTAGTGCCCACATGCATGAAACAGATGACAGAAAACATGGAGGCTGCCAGCCTCATAGGAAGTCCGTCCTCCCAACACGTGCCGGGGTTTCCATGATGGGCGGATGACTGTTCAAAGTGACAAAAACTATTCCCTGTAGTCTGCACTTTTGCCACATGGAGGATTATTCAGCAAATAAGGATTATCCAGCAATAAAGCTTAGAAACTACGTAGGGCTGGCTGATGAGAAGCTGCAAAGACTGGGGTCTTCTCACAAGCTTTCTCTCCACAGCAGAAGGGCTGCAAACTCCCCTTGGTCCCCAAGGTCTTCCGGTGCTGGGATTTCCAGTTAATGCTGCACCAGGTAACAGACTGCTTTGACTAAAACAATGTGGTCCCACAAAGCCACTCTCTGTTTGCCATGTAAAACAGGAAAGTAAGGACAAGAGCAGTTACCTGCCCTGGCTCAAACATGGTTCGCTGTAGGATGCCACTACACCTGCTGCTTTCTGCTCCCGGGTTCTCACGGAGACAGAGGACGCCAGGGTCATTGTCTCAGAGCTCCTTGTCTCTGCTACTCAATAACCCAAGATCTACCTACACCCTCTTTACATATTTATTCCTTGAAATATGCATGTTTAACTGTTCTCTGTCTACCTATCTCTATCTATCCGTTTAATAAGGTTGCCCCCACATTCACGGATCATTGTTTCAGGTGTAATTACAACAGTCATTCCTATATTCTTTCTTGTAAAAAAAAGTTTCAAAAAACTGTTGTCATTTTAGATTTCTTATTAATTAGCAATTTAAAGTTTATAGCAGAAGAGCTATAATTTCGTGTGATACATTTACTCTTATGGACCACATAGTACAAACAATATCAATGCCATGTAAAAGTACATGAGACTGTTGGAAATATTCTCAGCTGTCTACAAGTGCGTGCGTGTGTGTGTGTGTGTGTGTGTGTGTGTGTGTGTATACACTATCAAATGTAAGTAAAGCTATTCCCCTTAGAATAAGACATCCAATCAATTAAAATATGTCCTAACATCCATTGCAAGAATATTTCTTAATTAGCTAACAAAAAGTGAGTTTCAAGGTATTTATTTACATTTGATTATGAGAATCAAGCTTGATCCCACTATGTTTAAAACTCACACTCTGAGACAAGTACAGACTGATAGACCTATTCCTATGTGCATATTAAAAGATATATATGTCAATTTTGTTAATCATACTGTTCCAAACTTCTACATCCTGACTGGCCATTGGTCTAGCAGTCACTCAGAGAGTTATTTCAAATTTTCCTCTAAGATTATCATTTGTATATTTCTCTGTGTTATTTTATCTATTTTTGTTTTATATAATTTAAGATATTTTATTGACATATCATACATAAAGAAAATTATATCACTCAAATATGTACAGCTTGATCAATGAACAGGTTCATTTGCTCATAACCCATCGATGGAAATAGAACATTACTAAAAATAATGATACTTCTCTGCTCCTTTCTAGTCACTCACCCTCCTCCCCAATAGTGACTGACATCTTTTACCAAAGAGTAATTTGGTCTGTTTGTTCTACTGCTAATGGACATAACAGATTAAAAATGGCTGCATATACATTTCCTAATTAATAGTCTTTTTTGAACAGTTTCAGATTTAAAGAAAATGGAACAGAAAGTACAGTGAATTTCAAATTACTCCCATGACTGCCTGTGTCTCCCATCATGAGCATCTCTCATTAATGTGGTGTGTATGTTACAGCCGATGACTCAGTGTTGCTGACTTGTAGTCAACTGAGTCCACAGTTCATGTTAGAGTGCGCTCTTTATGTTGTGCGTTCTTTGGATTTTGGCAAAGGTGTGTACAGTATCATGTATCTGTCATGACAGTATCATACAGAGTAGCTTTGCTGCCCTTAACATCTCCTGTGCTACCCAGATTCACCTTCTCTTCCCCTCAACCCCTGGCACCTGCTGATCAACGTACTGCCTTCACAGTTTTATCCCTTCAAGAGCGTCATATAGTCGGAATCAAATAGTCTGTAGCCTTTTCCTTTTCAGATTGGTTTCATTCACTTAGCAATATGCATTTAAGTTTCCTCAGGTCTTATGATTTGATAGTTTGTTTTTGTTGCTAAATAACATTCTATTGTATGGATGTACTTCAGTTTGCTTACTCATTCACCTATTCAAGTACATCTTGGTTGTTTCCACATTTTGTATTATAAATAAAGATGTAAATATCCATGTGCAGGTTTTTTGTGGATGCAACTTTTCAACTCATTTGGTTAAATACCTAGGAGCATGGTTGCTGGATAGTATGGTAGAGTATGTTTATCTCTGTGCGAAACTGCCAAAGTGGCTGTACCATTGCATTCCCTCCAGCAAGAAACAAGAGTTCTTGTTGCTCCACATCCTCACTAGCCATTTTAACAGGAGTGCCATGGTATCTTATTGTTTCTGTGATGTGTGATTTCCTAATGGCATAGATTAGCCCTCTGCATATCTTCTTTGGTCAGGTGTCTGGTAAGATTTTTGCCAATTTCTCAGATGAGTTGTTTTCTTATTGTTGAGTTTTCCAATCCTCTACCAGATATGTGTTTTGCAAATATTTTCTCCCAGCCTGTGGCTTGTCTTTTCATTTTCTTAACAATATCTTTTGCAGACAGGAAAGTACATGTACTATATGCTTTGGCATTCATATTATGGAGAAGGAGAATCAATGTTTTCTCTTTGAATTTGTATGGGTTCTGTGGCTTTTTGACCCACAGAATACGGGGAAGTGAAGTTGGACCACTTTTTAGTCTCAGATGTTAAGAGACAGGGAGCAGTCACTTCCAGACCTTTGAGACATTCTGTCTGAGGGCCCTGAATTGCAGAGGTCATGTGTAGGCACGTGCACCAACAGTTCCAGCTGATCCAGCCTTCCAGCCATCCCCACAAATGTGCCCCTGCAGAATGGCCCTTCCACCAGCTGAATATTGTATAGTGACAGAACATGGAGCAGAGGAATTGTCCAGATGATCTCACACCAGATTTCTGAACAACAAAATTTTGAGGTAAAATAAAGTATAGTAGTTGTTGCTTTAAGAGACTCAGTTTTGTATTGGTTACTATGCAGTGACAGATAACCAGAACAATGGACATTCGAGCCATTTCCAATTAGAGGCTGACACCTGTGCAACATGTGCACGTGCACCTGCATGCACATCACACACAGTCACTCAGTTTAGGTATATAATGCAAAATATTTGTCCCAAGTGGTTTTGACCATTTTTCTTTCTGCCAGCAACGTATAAAAGACTCAGTTGATCCACATCCTTGCCAAGACTTAATATCACTTTCTTTTCCATGTTAGCCACTATAGGGGATGAGTAGCAATAACTCATGGTGGTTTTAAAGGCCTTAAACCAAATTGTTAATAAGGAAGGAAATGAGAAGGGGAGGACAGGATTAAAAGGCCTGCCAAGGAGGAGGAGGCACCAATAATTACTTCAAGCCTCACACTGTAGCAAATTAGCTAGTCTGTAAATAAGGGTGAGCAGTAAATAGGCCATCTTTGCAGGTGCTAAGAAATTAGATTTGAAATATCTCAATATTTGATTAGTTAGAGAGGAATAATGATGGCCAGTCTTCATCTCCTATAGAAAGCAAACATAAATCCAGTCAGGAGGGAGATCACATCAATTGAAGCCTGAAATTCATCTGAAATTATTCATGATAAATATCTGGCATGCCATTGGAAAATATGCAGGAAGAGATAACATAACATGATTAGAAATAAATAAAAATGATAGACACTAGTAATAAACACACATAGGATCCAAGTAGCAGATTTATTAAAACTGACTTTAATATAATAATTTTTATTACAGTCAAGTAAATAAAAGATAAAACTGAGAATTCCAGAAAATACTTTCTTCGATATTACATATAAAAAAACAAAGAAATTAAATTTCTAGAACTGAATAATATAGTAATGAAAATTTAGGCAGCATCTGATATATTTGAGAGCATCCTAGAAAATGAAGTGTGAAATGTAACTTTGGTCAGAATAAAGCATCCAGTTTAATGCACAGAAAAATGAAAAAAGAAAGAACCTGTACCCGAATGTTTATAGCAGCACAATTTACAATCGCAAGGATGTGGAAACAACCCAAGTGCCCATCGATCCACGAATGGATTAGTAAACTGTGGTATATGTATACCATGGAGTACTACTCAGCTATAAGAAATAACGATGATACGACATCTCTTTGGTTCTCCTGGAGAGAGCTGGAACCCATTATACTAAGTGAAGTATCCAAAGAATGGAAAAACAAGCATCACATGTACTCACCAGAAAACTGGTTTCCCTGATCATCACCTAAATGTACATCAGGGAAGGATACCAATTGGATATCAGACTGGGATGGGGGGTGGGGGGAGGGGGTGAGTGTATGCCTACATGACGAGTGCGTTGCACACCCTCTGGGGAATGGTCATGCTTGAAGGTGCAGACTCGGGGAGGTCTGGGGGGAGGGGATGGAGGTATGACTACATGATGAGTGCCAGGTGCACTGTCTGGAGAATGAGAACGGACGCGCTTGGGACTCTGACTCGGGGGGATGAGTGGGACATAGAAAATGTATATAACCTAAACTTATGTACCCCTATGATGAGCTGAAATAAAAAAAAAAAAAAAGAAAGAATATTGAGAAAATATCAGATAGAATGAAAGCAAAGAAAGATAAAAGACTACTAAAAACATAGAAAATATAGTTAATAATTTCACATGTTGGAAACCAAGAAGGAGAGGAAATAGACCTGGGCTGATGAACATTTCCCACCCACTGGTAGAAATTTTACCGAAATTGACCAACAGTGTGAAGCCAGAGGTTCAGGAGGCTCTGCAAACCAAAGGAGCATAAACACAAGAAACACACCTGGAAACATTGTGGTAAAACCCTGAACACTTCTGAAAAGTGGAAGAAAAGTGGGAAGAGCACGTGGGGAAACACAGGCTGGCTCTCAGGGAGAACAAGTCAGAGTGACAACTGGCTTCGCCATGGAGCAACGGCAGCCAACAAGTGATACATCGAGACCGTTGGAGTTCTCGGATAAAACAAGTACCAACCTGGAGCCCCATACTTGGTGGAACTATCCATCAAAAGCAAAGACAAATAAAGAATTTGCCATGAATAGACTCACAGTGAAGGAAATGCTAAAGATTATTTTTCAGGCAGAAGAGTGATAATCCATGATCAAAGTTTTCAGTTATAAGAAGGACTTTTTTCTTAAATAAAAGAAATAAGCATGAGGAGAAATTTAATTGGATATTGATTATATAATACAATGCTATCTCATGAAGTTTAAAATTCATCTTAAAATACAACAGCAATAGCAAATAGATTGAGAGTGGGATAAATCGATTTAAAAACATTATCAAGTATTGTATTTTTTTGGCAAATAGAATAATGTACCAATTTTATTATATTCTGAAGAGTCAAGAATGCACATTGTAATAAACCAGATTTTTAAAAGTGGACTCTCTTAAAGATTTTATAATTTACGCTTGTATTTTATATATGTTAAAAGTAAATTATGGAAAAGCATTCCATGCAAACATTAACCAAAATATACCTTTAGCTGTAGTCTATTAACATTTAAACAATGAGACACAGTTAAGCCTCAGTCTCAGTGTGGCGTTAGCTAGCACCATGGATGTTCTTCGGGTGATTACATAATAGAAAAGGAAGAACACATGAGACAGCTCTCGAATGAGAAAAAAGGAATATAGTTAAAGAACATGATGCAGTAACTGGGGCTGCAGTAAGTTTTTTAGAGCAAGAAAATAGAAAACTGGACAAAACACAGAAGCAATTGTTTGAGGTATTGGAAAAGGAATCAGGATGCACAGGACTGTGATCCCTGAGGGAAGAGGAAGAGCCGAGGTGACTCGCGCCTTCTCCCCAGGCTCTGTGTGGCAGCAACGCCACAGCCCAGGCTTATGGAGAAGCATCACAGAGAGCAGGGCAACACCACTGCATTGAGGAAACAGAGATTGAAATTCAAAGAAGGTTAAGCAGGTAGAATTTGTAGTAAAAGAAAAAGGAGCCAGGACCAGCAAAAGCTTTCTCCCAAGTCCTGAGCCAAATGCACACAGGAGGGAATTCCGTGAAGCTCAGCAATGAACATCTACCAAGGAGTTGTAAGATGAGCAATCTGAGACATCCCATGGCAGGAAGGTGCGCTAGCTCTGTCCAGCCAGGGTACCAGGTCCTCACTGAACACCCAGGGTATCAGTAGAGACCATGGAAGTTTCATGCCCTGGTAATAGTTCTCAACTAGCTCTGAATTAGAGACAGCTCTAGACGAACCTAACAAAGTCTAGGGAGAAGCCTTAAGACAACAGCAGCAAAAACAGAAAAAAAACTGATCCTCAAGTTACAAAGTTGCCTGTAGGAAAGAGACACACACTGTTCAAAGGTAGCCAATAAAATCCCGATGTTCAACATTGTAACATCACAATATCCAGTATCCAATGAGAATTATCCCACATGCCAAGAAGCAAGCAGACACAACCCATTAACAGGAGAAAAATGAGTCACCAGAAATGACAGAGAAGAAAGAATTTTCAAGGTATTTAATGTAATATATACGTGCATGTATGTGTGTGTGTTAACGTATTTAAATGAAAAAAATAAACATGGGGAAATAGAAATTATAAAATAAAAATGTACTATGTATAGATGAATAATAAATATTTGAAATAAAATTTCCACTAAATGGGATAAGTAATGGATTACATACTATGAAAAGATCAGGGAATTTGAAGATACAGAAATAGAAAGTATACAAACTGAAGGACAAGGAGGAAAATAAAATAAAACAGAAACTCCTTGAAATATCTGACAGTATCAAGCAGTGTAACATATATGTAATTGATATTCCAAAAAGGATGAGGGGAAGAAAAATATAGTTGAATAAGTAATAGTTAGAATATTCTAATTTTTGATAAAAAGTATAAATACAGAGACCCAAGAAACTCAACAAAAACCATGCAGGCTAAACTCTAAGAAAAATATAACAAGAAAGCCAGGGAAAAAAAGACATTATTCAGAGAATAACCTAGGCTTTCAACCAGAAACCATGCAAGCCAGTAGATAATGAGATGATATTTTTAAGTACTTGGAAGGTGCAGGGTGTAAAAACCTATTAATTTAATATCCAGTAAAAATGTCCTTCAAAAATGGAGCCAATTAAGAAAATCAACAGATAAGACAAGGGCTGAGAGAAAATATTTGTGAACACATAGCTGATAAAGAACTGCTATCCAAAATAAACAAAGAACTCTTAAAACTCAACAATAATAAAACAAACAACCTAATTAAAAAGTGAACAACTACCAAGATGGTCGATATAAACATGACCTTATCAATAATTACAATAAGTGTAAATTGTCCAGGCACTCCAACTAAAAGCCAGATTATCAAAACGGAGAGAGCAGAATGCAGTAGACGCTATTAGCAGCCCACTTAACATGAAGACGAGCAGGCTCAGCATCATAGGGTGGAAACACATGGATACAGCTATCACACACAGAGAAAGCCTGAATTATTGATATCAAAAAAGTAGACTTCAAAAAAAGTAATAATACATGGATGAATTAAAATAGAGTACCAAGAATACCAACGATATAGCAGTCTATGTTCTCACAGGGAAAGTGTAAGTTTTCAAGAAGTCTTACCCTTCCTAAGTTTGCAGGTGGAGCATAAATTAAATGACCTTTAAGGAAAAAGACACACTGACAATCTTAGTTGTAGTCAACACTACTCTCTGCTACCAACAGAAAAATTTTCAATACCTTTCAAACTTTCAGTTTAAACAATTCATTTAATATTCTAAAAGCAAAAATAAATGTAATATTGTATCTAAGATGTTTAAAATATAACAAGACAAACTAAACAAAACAAAAAGTACTAGGACAGAGACATATTTGGCTACTAAAATCATTGACATAAATCTTGATTTAATTTTTATATTTTACATCTAATCTTAATATAGCCTATTGATAACGTTTTACTTAGTTGTGATCTGTATGGGAAATCATATAGCATATATGTATATATGTATAAATATCTTTCCTTCCCTAATGTTTAGAAAGAATAAATAAGTTAACATTTAATTTAAAACCAGTACTTCTGTTTCTAAAGATTTTTTTGATCTGTATGTACTAAGGCACTTCTTGTGCAAATTTCTTTTAAAATAAATTCTAGATTTTTTGATAATATTATTCCACACTGTGCCCTCCACAAATGGCAATGTTATGCAAAATTTTAGAAAGTCCCTTATATCAAGATGGGAATGGTCTGTCTTTAAAATGGGCTGCCTTTCCCCAATCTGGTTGTACAATTTTTCTTTTGTTTACTTTATGAGGTTTTCATTTACTGAAATCTCCTTAAATGAGGTTTGGGAGTAAAATGTGTGTGTATGTATAATTATTATTTTACATTTATCAATTTATGTATATAATTTATATATTCATTAATTTTATATAATTTGATATGTAAATTATATATTTATATATGTATTTTTAACATGCATGATATGTGAAATATAATATTTTACCATTTCAATTCTTAGGCCAGACATATACTTATTAGTATGCCAGGGATATGTTTAACAGAATTATGACATGGCTTAAACTTTTCAGCTTTATCTTTATGAACTCAAGAGTCCAAATCTAGTCATCCACTAATGTATTAAGAAATGCCTATATAATTCCTTGATCGATATACACTTATTTGAAAGATATCATAAAATTCTTGATTATGATATTAATTTCAAAAAAATTCAAAAGTATCCATCTGGTTTATTTCTTTAATATTTTAAAATATTTTTGTTGTTTGTATTGCCTTTGCATTATCAACCCTGTCAAGCCAAAATGTCAAATTTTATTGCCCAGGATGCACTATATATTTACTCTCTACTTAGTCTAGTAATATTGTCATTGTGTAAATATTTTTAGTAATAGGGGAAGAGGAAAACACCGCTCCAACATTTTTTAGTTGGTGACCTTGTTATGTCCCCTGAGCGGCTCTGGGATAATGCACTCCACCAATAGTGCTTTCCTTTTTCCTTCCTGCATCTCGTCCTAGCTGGTGTATGTGCCCATAAAGGAACTCACAGAGCCTTACTGGGAAACTAGAGAAAATCTAGATAGATACCATGAGCACAATAGGTACTTTTGTAGCCCAAAAATACGACCAAGACTCAAATGCTTTATGAAAAAGGATTTGTTCTATAAAATTTGGATTCAGTCAAAAGGCCACACTCAAGGATACAGAAGGTCACATGTGGCCTCGAGACCACAAGTTCCCCACCCCTGATGGGTCTTTCTGGGTGTAAGCATGAGTAGCAAGATTAACAAAGTGTAATCATAAAAATTTGGCAATTCATATAGAAATTAAATGAGTAAAAAGGTAAATCTATGAAGTCAATGTACTAACATAAACAATTTCAGCAAAGAACATTTAAGTTGATTCTCATCTTACTTTTGCCTTGAGGCTAAATGTTAACATAATCTGGATCACTAAGAAACAATGATCTGTGGTATTTAAAAACACAGTATTTTGCTTCAATATTTATTTGAAATTACTGTGCTGAGGAATTTCGGTTGTGTGGGTGTATATCACTTAATCTGGAGAGAATTAGCGTTGAAATGAACACACTTAATACTGGTGCTCACTTTAGAAACATTGCTAATACTACTGAGTCTTTATTTCCCCGTCTGTAAAATGGAGATATCCCACCGTCCCCGGAGAAAGTTAATGTACGAGTTCATAGACTAAGTACGCTTATTTCAGGGAGCAGCTCACAGTAGGTAGTCGGCAGATAACAGCTGTCTCCTCCCCTCATAGGATACGCAGGCGCGGATGCTTGAGTCTGTCACTAGGAACATTTCACATGTAACGTGTGCTGAGCACGCTCGTAGCATAACTCAGTAAAAACATATTGAAACTTCCAGTTGATCATCTTATGAAAGCAGGGACTCTCGGCAGGCCATGTTGAATATAACAAATCTGTAGGTTTCACTAGCCTTGATTTCTGTTTGTTGGTTAGATTTTTTGCCATAGATCCAGTGATTAGCAATAATTTGGCGGAGCAGCATGAAAGTGGGCTCCCTCTGTTCATTCCCTTGTGGAAAATAATACTTTTAGATATCCAGCAAGTCGTGGCAGCTGTCAAGACAAGGGAAGTAGGATTTATTTGTTTATAAACTAATTTGTGGATTCAAAATAATTATTGAGATTCTATATAAATTTTTCACTGGTTGCACTATGATGAACTCCTCACTCTCATAGAGTTTAGCATATAGTGAGGAAGAAAAACAAGTCAGCAGACAAATGAATAGACATAAATATTTATATAATATATATAATATATATTTCAAAAATATATATTCAGAAAAGACCTGAAATACAATGAGAGAAAGAAAACAGAATTAACATATGGAATAACACATGGTGATCAATTTAAAGAGTAAACAAAGAATGTTCCACTGAGGGAAGTTAGGCTGGGACTTTTAGAATGTGAAAATAGCTTAATTTATATTTATTGAACACAATATTTCGGTAAGCAACTATTTATGTGCACAGACTATGTATAATTTCTGTTCTAAGTGCTGGGAATAGTGGAAAGTAAGACACAATATCCCTTCCCGCAAGCAGTTTACATTTTAGTAAGGAGACAAAGAGCATAAGAAATTAGTAAATAAATAAATTTCAGATACAATGAAATCTTTAAAAAAGTAATATATTGTCTAAACAGCCCATACTCTTAACTGCAGAGAACTGACCCTCATCTGGGAGGACGCACCATATGACTTCCTAATGAAATGCGTCTGATGACATCAAGACTAGCAGTTGTCTTTGTCTGTTTGTGTTGCTGTAAAGGAACACCTGAGGTTGGGAAACTGACAAAGAAAAGAGGCTTATTGGGCTCACAGTCTGCAGGCTGTAGCGAAGCCTGGTGTGGCGTCTGCCTCTAGGGAGGGCCTCAGGCGGCCTCCAGGCGGCAGAAAGGGGAGAGAGCTGGTGTCTGCAGAGATCACACAGGCAAGAGGAAGCAAGAGAGAAAGGCAGAGGCACCAGGCTCTTTTTATCAACCAGCTCTTGCTGGAACTTGTAGAATGGGAATTTGCTTCTCCATGAGGGAGGGCCTTAATTTATTCCTGAGGGATTCACCCTCATGCCCCAGGCACCTCCCATCAGGCTCTAACTCCAACATTGGGGATCAATTTCCACATGAGGTTTGGAGGGGACAAATGCCCAAACCATAGCAGTTAAATTTCCACTAAAAAATATCACTAAAATGATTGTTTCCCCAAAGACAAAACCTCACATTTAGCCTACATTTACTGAACATACTCAGCTCAACCACAGGGCGCTTTGCCTCTGGGATGCAGATTTGGTTCGGGGTGTCTCATTATAGCCAAAACAAAGAGGAAGAAGGGATAGAAATGCTGAGTGGTGCAGACAGCAACACAGTGTATTTTAGAGACTAAACATTGTAAGAACCTCACGCATTGCTTCAACAAACGCATTACATTTTATATTCTATCCTGGTTGGAAACTTGTTGAATATTTCTTAAGAAAGAAAAGTGATCCCGATTCTCTGAGATCTCCACAGACAGATGAGAAACCCAGAGGAAACTAGTCTAGACCTGAAGCCAGTCCCTTCAACTGTGCCCCGTAGAAACAACCATCTATCCTAGGAGACACATCAGGTACAGACAATAGCCAAACTCCTATTTTTCTCATTTGTAATTTGAGAAGAAAGTACTAGTCGACTTAGTAATTCACTGAGAACACCAGATGTTTAGCACTAACACAGGGTTGGAGAGATGACCATTGCCATCGCCATGTTCATGAAGCTGAAATATTTCCTACTGCTGGCACCACACCTGAATAAAAGAAGTCACAAGGCTTCTCATCTCGCAAGATGGATATGCAAGAACATTTCCTCAGAAGTGAAATTATTAACACACGTGCAAGGTACATGGAGAGAAAAAGAATAATCAACTGGAGCTCTTCCTCTTGACAAGACAATTTACTAAAAAAAATACAGAGAAAAACACAAGTTTAAAATAATTAACCAGAAGAAGACAACTGTAGATTTTTGTAAAAGCTGATAAGATTTTAATTTGCTCCAAGTTGAAAATAACTATATTGCTGGTGTTTTAAGACACATAATGAGCAATTATATCACTCATGATAGATTCAGCAGTAAAATATTATCAGTTAACAGCTGGAACTCATAAAAGCATAGCACAATGTGAACATAGAATTTGCTAGAATAAACCATCTGCTGAAAATTACTATTCTGCAAATTTAAAAATAAAGTTAAAATGTAATTTGCCTTATTTAATAGATCTGTGAAAAAATGATGAGACGTTTTAAAAAGTAGGTGCTACCTTAATTATTTCCTATAGTTGACAGTTGTTTATAGTAATGCACAGTAAGGTGCTCCGTGAAAGTATTGCTAAATTTTCCACATATAGTGTGTGTTCAGCTTAAATTATTTGAAATTTTACAGTTAAAGTAAATGTACATTTAAATTGTTTGATACAAATTGCAAATATACCTTTATAAAGCTTTATTTCAGCAATTTACATTTTAAACAATATTATTTGTCATATATATCTTTGTCTTTTCTCTGTAGGGAAGTTTAAATTTTTCCCCTGAAGTTTTGATAATTTTACTTTATAAAACAAACTGACAGTACCCAGATGAACAGGAAGAGAAGGCTTGCTAACGTTGTATGTGTCCCTGTGTTTGAGAAGAGGCCTGGCTGGCAAGGGCAGCGGGTCTTGGTATGTAGAGAAACCTCCTAGGCAGGAGCCCTCAGGGAGAAAGACGGGGATGTTTCCTTCAGACCTGTAAAAGTGTCAGACTCTCAGTCAGTCTTTCCTATCTCAAGACAAGAAAGTGTCTCAGAGAAAGCCTGGCTGTGTCAATGCAGAATTTCTCACAGATGCAAATCTACCCTAAAAAAGACAGCTTTTTGGTTATTCTTGTACTACCAGTTCTCTGAATAGCCATCCTGAAATACGTCAAAAAAATATACTTTGGGGTGAAATATTTTGGTTCCTTTTATCTTCATGCCAGCAGTAAATGGCTATTACGACTCTTAATCCTTACTCTTTTATAGAGAAAAGACATGGGTGGGATTTCTAGTATAGTTGAACATCTTCACATATTTATTTGACCACGTTGCACCTTGTGTGTGTGTGCACGTGTGTGTTACCTAGCTGTAACTATTCTTTACCTACCTAAGACCTGATGTTCTCACTTAACAATTACTAAAATAAGCACATTAACTGTTAATATTGTAAAATGTATATTTCCCATACACTTTATATAATTATTATATTTTAATTAGTGTAATTATGCCACTCTAATGCACATATTTTAATTATGTAAACTAAAAATAAAACCCTAAGTTGCACTGCCAAGTGAACAGACCCCCTCTTGGCCAAGGAAACCCCAGTAAGACATATAAACTGAGTTCTCAGACATGAAGGAAAGGGAGGTAGGACACACCTCCTTATGCTCCTCCCTTTTGGCATTTAGAGTAATAGCAAACAGGACTCAAGGCCATGCAGGCCAAAGTTAAGTCACGCCTTACAAATCCTAAAATCTTATTAAACAGCTTTTTAAAAAATTAACCCAGTATAATGTGGCTTACTTTTGTGAACTAAAGTAAAACCCTAAGCTGCCCACTGACTGAACAGATCCCCTCTTGGTCAAAGAGGACCCCAGAGAAAACTTAAAACTGAGCTCCTGGCCATGAAAGGAAGGTAGGTTGGACACATCTTAGACGATAAGATACTAAATTATTAACAGGACCTAAGTCCATGCAGGGAAAGGTCAAAATCACCTCTAGACCACTAATTTGGTTAACAGATCACTTGAGTCTTTATATTGTGGTTTGTCTCTGATTAACTTCCTTATCTTAACGTAAAACATTCCAAACCTTTAGACAAAGCCTCGTTTCTTTAACCAATTACAAATCAAAGAATCTTTGAAGCCACCTAAAACCTATAAGCCCCGAGTTCCAGATGTCCTGACTTTTCAGGCCAAACCAACATACTCCTTCCAGTATTGACAGGTTTTGTGTGTCATTCATGCTTCCATGAATGTATAAAACCAAACTGTGACCTGGCAGCCTGGAGCACATTTTCTCAGGATGTTTTTAGGCCATGTTCTCTGGGGAAGTCACACATATTTGGCTCAGAATAAACTTCTTTAAATTATTTCAGTTTTTTTTTTTCAATCCGTTCACACATTCTTACCTGACTCAGGTATAGCAAACCACATGATAGCAACCCCCCTTATCTCAGCTCAAGCATTCCTGACTTCAAGTCTTCAGAAAAAGCTTTGTTCCTTTAACCAACTACAAATCAAAGAAATCTCTGAACCCACCTATGACTTGCAAACAACCCCCTTCCCTTCAAGATCTCCCACCTTTTCTGAGCAAACCAATACATACCTTCCGTGTATTGATTTATGATGTTACCTGCAGTTCTTGTCTCCCTAAAATGTATAGAACCAAACTGCCACCTGACTGCCGTGGGGCCCCTTACTGAAGGCTTCTTGGATCTGCGGATCCCCCGCAATGACCACACATTTGGCTCAGAAAAACCTTCTTAAATTATTTTACAGAGTTTGTTTTTTTCTGTTAACAATTCTATCTCTTGGGTCTTTATTATGGTTTCTATATTTGTACTTATGCTAATAAAGTTCTATAGCTACAAAGGATTATATGAACTGTTATCTATGTTTTAATAGTTTTCTGACTTTGTTCATAATTCTGTAATTAAATGCAATTTTTTTAATTCGATAGACAATCTCATGCTGTTGCCCAGGCTGGAGTGCAGTGGCATGATCATAACTTATTGTAACTTCGAAATCCTGGGCTCAAGGGATCCTCCTGCCTCAGCCTCCCAGAATTCTGGAAGTTCATATTATAGGAATGAGCCCTTGTACCTGGCCCAATTTTAATTTGGATTATTGTTATTTTATGAGTTAAGGTGCTAAATTTTTCTTTTCTTATAAATTATCACATTATTCCTGCACCACATTGACTAATCTGCCTTTAATATGATCTGCATTATAAGAACTTGGAATGATTCATTTGCAAAGATGAAAATATGAGAAGTCGATATTTAATCATAACATTTATTAACCTAGAATTGAAAAGGAGTATAGGTTGAAAAATTCCTACAGTTAAAGAAAAAGAAAATATTAACTACATAGGGGCAATATAAATATCAAAACCATTTATTTTATAATTGCCCTGAAATTTGAGACTACATAGGTATAAGTGTAACCAAGCCCAAGCTCGTGCCACTTGCCTCAGGACAGCCCATAAGTCAAGAGACAAGGTGTGGGGGCAATGAAAGGAATTTTTATTCAGCAAGCCAGCAAACCTAGAAGATGACAGACTAATGTCCTGAAGAACCATCTTAGGCCTCTTTTTCTGTGAAGGCGAGAGCGGCTGCAAGAGATAATCAATGAATGCAAACCTCTGGGCATCAGTGAAGGTCAGAGGAGGTTGTAAAACTTCCTTGCTCTTGGTCAGTTAACTTTGAATGAGTGGGTCAGGTCACAGTTCCTATAAATCTTTAACATAGCATTGTTACGTAACAGAGGGAATGGCCTGAAAAGGGTAAAATGTTTTACAAGTTGTCTCTTTAATACCACCCCCACTTTTTTGGGAATTAAAGCCTGCATCCCTGCCCAGAGCTAGGAATCGGAGGGGTGGGGGAGCATCCTTTGGTCTTTGCACCACGGGAGATGACTCAACATATACTAATTGTCCAGGCAGAGGCCACCAGATTGTCTTACCCAGAGATGGGATTGATCAGGACCATCAACTGCAGTGAAACAGCAGTAACCTGAGGCTGAAAGCCCTCCTTTAAAAGCTCTATATTTCTGCTTATGGTGAGGACGATGGCACTTTTAAGATGAGAACCTCCATCCTTCTCATTTGCTGGGAAATTAATAAATTTCTCTTTTCCTCCTCAAACCATTTGTCCTCGTTATCCTGCTGTGGCCCGGGGGACAAGTGGCTAACATGAGGTAACAGTGAATTCTTTACATACTTTCCTTATCTCCCACCCAGTTACTTTTGGGAAAAGGAGAGTTATCACCTTTCTTCTAGAGCTGAACTACAAACTACATTCTTCCTATAACTAGCTGGCCTACATACAGAGCCAAGCAAAAGCTTTTAACCCAAAGGATATTACTGCAGGGGTCAGAAGGAAAGTGAGCTGGTCCTACTCAGCCTCCATTCCATGTTACGTAAGCACATGCAGAATCTACAACATTATCCACGTATTAGGTCATAAGGAAGTATAGACACATTCTTGAAAAATCCGATATAGCAGAAAAGACACTCTCTGTTCTTGGTGCAATAAACTTACAAATGGAAGTAGAAAATAAGTGGATAAGTGGGTGGAAGTAGATGTTCAAAAAATAAAAATAATTGTTTTGCATAACATAATAACTGTCTATAATTATAAAACATCAAGAATTGTAACTCTCAACTGGTGGATTTTATCCCCAGGAGACATTTGGCAAAGTCTAGAGATGTGTTGGGGCTGTCAAGACTTGAGTGGGGTTGCTGAGATCTACGGGGTAGAGGTCAGGCTATAGATCCAACATTACCCAGGGAGACCTCCCACAGCACAGAATCACCTGGTCTTAAAGGAAAATAGCACCAAGGTTAGGAAACCCTAATCTAGAAAATAAAAACCGTTCAGCTGTTGGAAATGCTTGGGAAAACACATCAATGCCCACAGGGGAGAAAAATGTGTAAACATTTTAATTGCTATGTACGGTTACATAAATCCATGTCCATACAAGACGTCAACCTGAAATAATTCAAAGGATCCGAATCCTGTTTTAATGAGTTTATTCAAGTTAAAGGCTGGAAATGGCCATTCAGGAGACACAGGCTCCAGAGAAAAGGGTCAGTGTTCTAAGGTGAAAAGCTCAGTTCTTGCTTATATAGGCAGAAAACAAAAAGGATTGGTAAGATTATAACATTTTCTATACAAGGCTGGTTTATGAGTTACAATGATTTAATCAGGTGCAGCTTGTTTTCATTTCCTTTTCCATTTAAAGGAATATACTTGACATCCCATCTTAAGACAATGTGATAGCCATGAAGTTTTGTGTTAGAAATGCAAGAGGCATGTTTGTTCCTCTACAATGAAGGTCAACAGTAAAGAGGGAAGGGGTCTTTCCCGGTGCCCTGTGGTCAGCTACAGCGTTTTACAGAACAATGCAGGGAAGGAGGAATGTGGCCAAATGCAGACAAGAGTGGTTTACTCAAGTTCAGGCAGCCTGAGGACGTGGGGACTACTGCCTAGTGACCATCTCATCTCCTCTGCTCACTGAGCAACTTATAAAGGGAAGGGGCAAAGGGGAGGTGGCAGAAAGCAAGCTTTGTGCACGTCACTGTCACATGCGCCAGGTTATCAGCAAACAACAGGTCATCTGTCGATCTTGTTATCAGCAATCGGAGGTTGGACAACTCCAGGCGCTTGATCTGTTTTTCCTCAAGGTCTCTTTCTGCTTTTGTGCTCAGCAGCTGTGTAAGCAAGAGGTAGGTGAATTCTAAACTTTTAGGAAGAGCAAACCAAAAGCACACTGGAAACAAAACGGTTCCCTTTAGCCGGCCGAGCGTTAGAGTCTGAGCGCCCCTGGGGTTAGGCAAGGAGGCCGATCTGTAGCCAGAGAAGGAAAGGGAACAGCCGCCTGTCACAGGGCTCAGGCTGGGAATCACATTCTTTTAAGGCTCAGAATAATTTAGAGTTCCAAGAGCTTAAATTTTGAATTACTTATTTTTACAATGATAAGGAATAAACATTAACTATTTATTTTCTAGGATCAAGTAAGTGGAGTTTAAAATAAAATCTAAGGTAACCAGAAATCATAAAAGGGAAACAAAGTTATAAAGATATAATTTAAAAAAATGATTTTAAAGTATAAATAATTAGGTAGTTTTTTTATCTGTTTGTTTTGTGGTTTTTTTTTGGGGGGGGGTAGGGGTTGGGTTTTGGGTTTTGTATGTGTGTAGGCCAAAGGAAAACTTACCCTTTGTCCTCTGAAGATTTGCTGAAAATCAACTGACAAAAGGCAGATTAAAAGGAAAAATGTCATATAAATTTATTAATGTGCACAGGGGAGAACCACAGAGTGATTACCCCAACCCCCGTGGGGTACAGAAGCTTATTTATTGTCAACCTTAAATAATGGGATTCAGAAAAGATGATTAAGTATAGAGTTTATTCAAGCCAAAAGGTGGAGGATGGCCACCGGAGCGTAAATCCAAGCCGCCCTGAATATGCACTTTGGGGAGCAGCAGGTACAAGTAGGTTTTTAAGGAAAAAAAGAAGAGCAGTTCCTAAGTGGTTTAACAGTTTTTACATTAAAATGACTGCAGCTGTTGACTGTCTACACATTGTTCTTGGTGGCACAAATTCCGGGAATGTGGAGACAGTGGGTGAGGCAGCTAGTCAGGAACAAAACACCTTCAGACAACTGCCCCAGATGTGTCCCCTGCCGGGCCTGATAAATTTCGCACACCTTACAGTGCTCTGACTGCTCTGGGCTGTTTTTCTTTTTCAATACCATCTTGGGCTTCCAGAAAGAAGGTAGGCTCGAATCCTGGCAAAGCAGGCCACGGGAGGGAGAGGAGAGGAGAGGATGCCCAGCGAGCAAGGGTGGTCTCCTACCTAAGTGAAAAGTCACAGGGAGCAGCCCTCAGGAAGCAGATGCCAGACGTTTCTTTTAGACCTTGAAGGGAGTCAGAGTCTCAACTAAACTTCTCTAAGTCTGACAAGGGAGAGCCTCAGAGAAAGCCCCGCTGCATCAATGCAGATTCTCTGTGGATGCAGATCTCTCCCGCAAAAGACAGCTTTTTGAGCTATTTTTGCATTTCTAGCCTTCTGAATAGCTGTCTTGAAATATGTCAAGGAAATATATTTTGGGGTGAAACATTTTGATTTCCTTCTGTTACAGAACAGAGAAAAAAAATTTTTTGCCAATTTTTAACACAACTGTAACTATAAACCCCAACAGATATTGGAAAAAAATGTAGTGTTCAATATCACTTACAAATATTGATAAAAATGCCAAATGAAATAAAAATAATCTCCAAAAGTATTTGAAGCATTAAAATCAGAAATTAAGACTGGGTACCATGGTGGTTCATGCCTGTAATACTAGCACTGTGGGAGGCAGAAGTGGGAGGATCACTTGAGCTCAGGAGTTTGAGACCAGCCTCTACTAAAAATACAAAAATTAGCCTGGATCTCATGTCTGTAGTCCCAGCCTCTTGGGAGGCTGAAGCAAGAGGATCACTTGAGCCCCAGGGGTTTGAGGTTGCTGTGAGCTACAATGACACCACTGCACTTTACCTAGGGTGACAGAGTGAGACTGTGTCTGAAGAAAAAAAAAAAATTAGCAAATGTTAACAGAAAAAAAAGCCAAACTCTGTAAAATAATTTTAAAGAGATTTATTTTGAGCCAAATTTGAGGACCATGACCCGGAGCCACACTCAAGAAGCCTTGGGCAAGTGGACTCGCTGTGGCTGGGTTACAGTTTGGTTTTATACATTTCAGGGAGACAGGGGTTACAGGTAAAGTCATAAATCAATATGTGGCAGGCATACATTGGTTTGGCCTGAAAAGGATGGGCCATCTCGAAGGGGGGGAGGCTGACAGGTTATAGGTGGGTTTAAGATTCTTTGGCTTGTAGTTGGTTAAAGACATGAAGCTTTGTCTAAAGGCTTGGAAAGTTTTAACATAGTTGCTGTTTATCAGAGATAAGCCACCAGACATATATTTGTTGTGTAAATTGAGGGTCTGCAGGTTTGTCTTGCATAGCCTTAGGTCTGTTAATGGGTCACAAAGGATGTCCCCAAGAAGGGAGGGGGCATGATGAGGCATGTCTGACCTCCCTCCTCTTGGCAGGCAATTTAGTCTTAGGATATTCCTTTGGCCACGAGGGGATCCACATAGTCAGCCGGTGCTGGGGGTGAGACTTTAAATTTTATTTTACTTCACACAAGATTAAAGGAATTTCCACCTTAAAAATGAAACAGTGATTTCACATCAGGTAATTCAATGTATAAATAATCATATTAATTAAAACAAATAAAAATAAATGCCTGCCTGCACTAAGCCCACGAATTAGAACTGCCCGTGGAAAATCTGCGTCCCTAACGCCCTGGACCCCAGCAGAGGCTTTGGTCCCTCAGGCCCTGTCTCTCTCCCTCGCCGCCCCTGCGGGAAGAGCCGCCCTCCTCTGTGCGGGCCTGCGCTCGCCGCCGGCTGCTCAGTTCACGGCCGCGTTTCCGCGCGGCCCCCCTGTGCCTCCTCGGGCCGAGACCCGGACCGGCTTTCCTGCCAGCCGGGCTCTCCCGGACACGCATCTCCGCAGGAATATGCCGGGCACAGTCACGGAAGAGCCACGAAGGCCTCTGCCGGCGTAAACAGGTTTCCTGGGACGGAACCCCTGGTCGTGGGTGGGACACCGAGGCCCCGCGGGATGAAGAGCCCCCGTTGGCAGGGCCACCCAGCCATCCGGACCGTCCCCAGCTCGCACGGCAGGGCCCGCGCCTGGCCCTCCGCAGAGTCACCTGCAGGCCCAGGGAGAGGAAGACGAAACAACGCAAATACCTGCGTTTATCACACCGCTTACTGCGGCATTGTTTCTCTACACTACATGTTCTCTTAGATGGTTGATATATTTTATTATAGATAAAATTCCACGCCAGGGTTGCTCTTCGGCCTGGTCTCTGCATCAGCGTGCAGCACGGCTTCTGCGGGCTCTTGCCTGGCACCAGGGCCTGCCGTGTGCGGCCGTGTCCGGCCCGTCCTCGGGGACCGTGTGCTGGAGGACGCCGCCACCCCGGGCACAGCGAGACTGGCCCGTCTCGGGGACCGTGTGCTGGAGGACGCCGCCACCACGGGCACAGCGAGACTGCAAGGCTCGATTGCCCAGGACAACCTCACTGTATGACTATTGTAACATAATTTTCAGATATGTCCCGTATCGGACAATAAGTTACGTGGCTGAGTAAGAGATACGGTCAGGGAGAAGCACTGCCTCACACAGATTTTCTGTTTGGTGAACTTACACGTCTCCTCACCTACCAGTCACTTCTCAGGCCTATTGTTCCAAGAGCAAACAGCACTTTGAGTGCGTATGTTTCACCTCTGGTTTTGTTTTTGCTCCGTTAAGATGAATGCTTAATGAGGTATCTGTTAGCATTTTCTCTGTTTAATTCCCCATGAAATAGCACAGGGCTTCTTAATATGGAATCATGGGTGATTTTCTTAAATCTATACCATATCAAGTTGAAATTACATGCTTATGGAATGTAAAACATACTTTTTAAAATATCAGTAATGATGTATTTCCCCTCATTTTTAGCATATATGCTTGTGAGAGTCATTGTTAATATTTAGTCAATGGGGGACAGAGATAATATATTTCTAGTCTCATGCTTGGAGACCAATATGAAAAGAATATTTTTATTTAAAATATCCAAGCTTAATGGAACCTTTAGGACATCATGTGATAGAATGTTGTAAGATCATAATTTTCTCTAGTTTTGCATATAATGCTATCATTGTTCCATTCTTGCAGAGTACTTTTCCCAAAATGGATATCTGGTCATTCTTTCTGTTGTTATCACTAAATAAGTGAAATGGAAAACTAGATTCTATATTTTCATCTGGGACAAGAAAGTAGAATTGAATGTATCCATTAATGAAAGTAACAAGTCACTTACACAGAGAGTCATTACGCATTTTGAAGATAATATGGCTCCACTGTCAGAAAAATTATCATTTCTATCTATGTGGACATCACCTGTACATCTCTATGCAGAAATCAATGAGAGGTGATTTTTAAAATATTGAATCATACGGTTGACAGCACAGAAAGACCTTTATATTAGAAGTATAGGTGAAATAAATAATGTGTGCTCTCAGGGGAGGAGAGAAAATTTAGCAAACTAATGAGTTTAAAATGTCAATTCAAATTTGTTGATATCCTAATACAAATTGCATTTGGCAAATGTTCTCTGGAGTGACAGTATGTATGTGTCCATGTTATTCCTACTTACAGATGTATGAGAGGGAAAGATTTCTCAGAGACAATTACTCTAAGATTGAAATTAAACCATACTGGGTTTGAAAAGAGAAATTCCAGAATTACTGAGTATTTCAGATATCAGATAAAAGAGAATGCCAGGTATGCAATGATAATCAACAATGGTTGTTAGCACAATATATCAAATCAATATTTGAATTTACTTTTGAATTACAAGGACAAATGGATGAAGTCTTGACTCTTTAGTCAATTAATCTTCTTATTATGCTAAGATGTCATTTCTTCTGTTTTTCCACAAGGAGATTACAAATTTGCAAACCTCAGCTGCTCTCATTTTTGGTTCTTAAGCCAGAAGCTATTCAGTTCATCAATCAATGTCTCTAAGTGGTCACTAGTTATATACAGTTTTGTAGTCCAAGCTATTTTTCCAACTTCCTAAATTATCACCTTTATTTGTGCTTGTTCTTTTTACTATCACTTCCTTATTGACCATATAATGAAAATAAAACACTAAAGTTTAATAACATTAAAGTTTAATTTACATTTCAAAGATTAAATTAAACCCAAGTATAAATGAATGTGTGACTTATATTTACATTATTTTGGCATCAATTTGCTGTTCTCTCTCATACGCATAAATGGAGACCATATCTAAGCCCATGATTTCAAATGTTCAAGCAAGAAGAGAGGGGTGCTGTTGTATTAGAATCAGTGGTAAATTATGGTCATCATGCTCATTTTAAGATTAGTGTATAAGCTTCCTATTGCTGCTGTGACAATCACTACAGATTCACGGTATAAAACAAAGCAATTATATTACCTTATGGTTCTGGAGGTCAGATGTCTGAAGTGGGACTTACAGGGCGAAACTCAAGTTGTTGGTGGGTCTGTATTCCTTCCATAGGCTGTATGGAAGAATCTGTTTCCTTGATTTTTGCAGCATCTAGACCCTGCCTTCATTCCTTGGATCATGGCCTCATTCTTCCATCTTAAAAGCCAGGCATGTTGGGCTGGGTATTCCTTGTGCTATCACCTCTGTGATTCTTATAATAGAAAGGTAAAACAAATTGTAACTAACAAATATTTAAAATTTGAATCAAATGTAAATAGAGCAACATTTTTATTCATTTTGTTAAATAATTTCATTAGATCTTATAAATATTTTGTAAAACAACAATGTTCACATTTAATGTCAATGTGGAGAATCATTGGGATATGTTAAGCATTTTACATATAGAATTACACTTATGCAAATTTAATAATGATATAATTGTTTAATATTCCAAAATACTTCTCTGGTGCCATGTACACATGAGAGTTGTGATGAGCACTCTAATTCCTGAGCAGCCTGAGACCCATGGATTAGAAAATGTAGACAAGCATGAATGGATGTGTACACTGCTCATTAATGATCATTCATTGTTTAAGAATCTATTACATTTAAGTGATTTAGGAAAAAGGACTTAACAAGTTAAATAATGTATCTTTCCTCTTAACTAAACACACCTGCCACTCAGACCTTCCTAAACTCACACTGCACTCTCCAATAAACCTGACATGGGTAGGATTTGCTCATAATAATTGTTTATTGAGTAGGAGTCCTTGTCAGCACCTATCTCAGTTGGCACAGGCACAACACACAAGCTTTGACGACATTCTTTTTCTTTGGGGACAAAGGGCAAGGGATGTTGGAGAAGAGTGTGCCCGTGGACTGGTGGTGTTGGTCATGCAGTGAATGTTGGTGGTATGGGTCACACTGAAGGTGAGATCCTGAAGTAACCCAGGTGCTTCTGTGCCATTTTATCATAGCACTTACATGTCCATGCATTTATCCGTCCATTTGTGTGTGTGTGTGAGAGGTGGTGATCGGTGAGGCCACTCCAAGCACAGAGATCACAGCAGGGACCCTGTTTCCTGAGCCTAAGAGTTGCACTAACAATTAAAAACTGACAATAAATAAATAAGTAAATAAAGAAATAGGAAATAAAAAACATTTTTTGAAGAACTTATTTCACACAAGATACATCATTAAGCACTTTAATATGCCATTTTTTGTAAATTGATTATCATCACAACTATACAGTATAGGCAGTCTGAAAATCACTCAACACCAAATATATCAAATTAACATATTTGAAGGTTGTGTTAAGGAACCTGCATTTTTAACCAGTTCCGTAATGCAGAATACGGTTTCAAAAACATGGCCACATGCTGTCAGCAACTTTGAGTCCCAGCAACTTTGACTTCCCTTTGCTTAGTGGGGAGCCTGGTGCACAGCATACGCTAAATAAAAGAAGTCTCCGTTGGTAAAAAGCCAGTTTGACTCAATACACAAACCCTTCCTGGCAGCTTTCAGGCAACATTAGCAGTATGCTTTTGCATTATGGAGAGAAGAGGTTATGTCTGACCACACAAAAGTGGAATATCCTGAGAGGTAAGGAGTAGTGGCAACTGGGCTCCACAACAACAAAAAAGACTAAACAGAGTTGTGATGTTTGTCCATAACCGTAGTTTAATGAAAAACTAAAAAAATCACAGAAACAACATATAAATTTTCATTTTGTTTCATGACATTTGAGCTAAATGCTAGTTCTAAGTCAGAGACAACACATTTTTAAAATTTAAATGAAGAATAATCAAGAACAATATTTTAACTAAACTAGTATATATTTTGTTCTAAAAATTATATAATTCTATTTTAATGGCTACATATATGTTGATTATAGAAATAAAATAGCAGAAAGAGAAAAAAATTTGCATATGTGTGCATATATACATATACATACATACATGTATATGTGTGCGTTTGTTCATTTGTGCTGCTGTAACAAAATTCCAAAGACTAGGTAATTTATAAACAACAGAAATGTGTTTCTCATAGTTCTGGAGGCTGAGAAGTTCAAGGTCAAGGACGCAGCAGGTTCAATGTCCCTTGAGGGCCTGATTTCACTTCCAAGGCAGCACCTTTTCCTGCATCCTTCAGAGGAGACAAAGGCTGTGTCTTCACATGGTGGCGGGGACGAAAGGGGTGGATTCACCCCTTAAAGCCCTTTTATAAGGTGGCTGACTCCACTCATGGTGCTGTATCTTCAGTACTTTATCACCTCCTAAAGGCTCTGCCTCTTAATACTGTCACATTGGCAATTAAGTTTCCACACACGAATTTGGGGGGACATTCAGAACATAGCAACCTGATTATCTATTTCCTTCTCTACCTCTCAATTTTATAGGAATTTTAATGAAAACTGTTTTGTAATGTATTTAGTATGTTTAGCAAGAATTTTTGTATATATTTCCTCGTTAAGCACTGCACATTCCAAAATCAGTTTTAATATTTTTTAATTTTAATATTGAATATTTTTATTCAATCCCACATCCATGGAAGTTTAGTTTACTTCCAATATTTTACAACTTTATGTCTTGTATATAAATTTTTTCAAATGTCTTTTATTATTTCTTAAGATAAATTAGAAGTGAGAAGGCCTTTTCCAAAGGCACCCTACTTTTTAGGCTTTTGTTAAATGTTCCCAGATTGCCACTGCAAAATATTATACTAATTTACAAACCCATCATCAGCGTATGAGAATGTCATTTTGATGTATTCATGTTCAAAGTATGTCATAGCATTTCTTTGCGCAGCCTGGAGCTGGAGGTTTCATGCAGAGAGAAAAAAATCATACAGAAGGCTTTTGATTGCTTGAGGCAGCATAGTTTTAAGTGCAGCTTTGGGGCCACGTGACATAGACATAAACCTAACACCATTCTGCAGCGACCTTCTTACCTTGTTTTCTTCCCTCTTTAAGCCGTGACCAGGGCTGCACTTGTCAGAAGGCACGTGGCTAGCCCAGTACGTGTACAGTCAACAGTAATTGGGGATAAACAAATTTTGTGACAAGGCAATAGTATCTTTGGAATGTGTTGCTACATTTTACAACCTAAAACCTTAGATAAATATATTTATACACACATGTATAGACACTGGGGTAGCTCACCTCCTCTCCATCATTACCACCATAGACAAAGTCACCACCATCTCCTATGAAGAGTATTACAACAGGCACCGAACTGTTCTCCCTGCTTCCCACCCTGTCCAGCTAACACACACACACACACACACACACACACACACACACACACACACAAATATATCCTCTATATGGCAGCCAGAGTGGTCAGAATGGGTTTTGTTTGTTTGTTTGTTTGTTTGTTTTTTTGAGACAGTCTCACTCTGTTGCGCAGGCTAGAGTGTCCTGGCGTCAGCCTAGCTCACAGCAACCTCAAACTCCTGGGCTCAAGCAATCCTCCTGCCTCAGCCTCTCAAGTAGCTGGGACTATAGGCATGTGCCACCATGTCTGGCTAATTTTTTCTATATATATGTATTTTTTTTTTTTTTTTAGTTGTTCAGCTAATTTCTTTCTATTTTTTTTAGTAGAGATGAGGTCTTGCTCTTGCTCAGGCTGGTCTCCAACTCCTGGGCTCAAACTGTTATGGTCTGAGATGCGAGAAATGACCATCTAAAGACCAAATTGAGCCAAATTAAGAGTCTTTATTAGCTGGCCAGCGACTACCCTCTGCACCGCCAAAGGTGGTGGTACAGAGAGTAGCGCTCAACCGGAAAAGAGGAAGGGTTTTTATGCTATTCTACATCGGGGGCTTACGTGACTCTGAGTACACAAGGTGGAGTCAGTTTTGCAATAAATTGCATTACCAGGGGGCCTGGGACCAGCCCCAGACCACCTGTTTTGATTATACTCCATACGCAAGCGAGTTTACAGAAGCAGATAGCATCAGTTAAGTCAAGGAACATTTCTCAAGCATAGTAAAATTTAACCTGTATACAGCTGGAGGATTTTAAACAATCAGTAATAAGTTAATTACTTTGTTTTTCATTTTACAATGTATATTTCCTTTCTGTACATAGGTCACACAGCCATGAGTCATCTACAGCCACAGCCAAAATGGCTGAACTATAGCCAAGCGGCCAGCTATAGGCCCTGGATTTGCTGGATTTGCTGTGTAGGCCGTTACATTACAATCCACCCACCTCAGCCTCCCAGAAGGCTAGGATTACAGGCGTGAGCCACCACGCCCGGCCAGAATGGTTCTTCTTAAACATGTGCCAGATTGTATCACTTCTCTGTTTAAAACATTCCAATGCCTTCTCTTCTCATTAAGAGTGAAAAGCCAAAACCCTACATGGACTCCAAGACTTTTTCCTTCTCAATTTGGGCCTCTACCACCTCCCTGATGTCAGCACCTATCAGTCTCCCTCTCATTCGGTTGGCTTCTTCAGCATTTCTAAAACAGTTCAAGCACACAGATGTCTCAAGACATCTGCACTTGCTTTTTTTTTTTTAACTTTAATATTATACTTCTCAGGAATTCATGTTTTCCTCACTTTCTTTAGGTCCCTTCTCAGTTGTCACCCTATCAGACAGGCATTTCCCTAAACACTGACACACACCCACACCCACACCCACACTCTTGCACTTTTAGAGTCTGAGATCTCTTGACGTGGTACAACTACAGAGTTTCATTTTATCACCCTCATCATTCCACAAGATCCACATTGCCAGCAATGCCAGTAACAGAGATATGTCTTCAAATTTTTGTGTTATAAAGTCTAGGTTGAGGACCAAGCTTAAAGAATAACTTCTTTACTGTCAGAAATATAGATGCCATTTTACTTTTATTGTGAATAATTAACCCTGCCCCCCTTTCTCAGTATATCAGTTACTTTTGCTTATTGGAGCCTAAATCCCTGTACTTACATAAGAAATACTTACTTTGTAGCATGGTTTTCCTGACTTATATAGAGCTCGACACTGCACTGATCACTGCCCCATGATACTGTGTTTTAGCAAAATGATTCCATTTTATCTTCACAACAATCCTTTGCGGGTAGGTCCTACTTGTGGTTAAACTGAGAACCATAGAACTGAAATAACTAAAAAAAGTCAAGCAAAGTGAATGTGGTTAAAATGTACATTTTTTTTTTTAATTCTAAAGCTTGTCCTACCTTTATACCTCTAGTTTTACAGGAAGCAGAGTTTTTATTCCCTCATGCTGTTCTGGTTATAGGCAGCATTTTCACCTTTTTCTACACCTGCCTCTCTCTGCCACTATTTCTGGGCTGCTGGGATATTCAGAATCTTATTGCAGCCCAAAAGAAAAAATAAGTTTGTGTCCTGCTGTTGCTATATAAAATCTTATGAATATTACTACACCAGGAAAACTAATTTATACACATACCATGGTTCTTCTCTTTGTTTTCTAGAAGCTCTAAGCCTTTCAAAGAGCAAATGTATCTCATGTTTTTGTTTATTGCTTTGAGAAACGATTTCTACTATGAAATTTAAATTCTAACCAGTCAATCTTCTAGTTGTTCTGTGAGCACAATATATGGACATTTTCTTTCTTTTTCTGTCTTTATGCAGGTTCTGGTCTTAAATGCTGTCTTACCTTTTCATGCACACACTTCTGAATCCCACTGATCTTTAGAGATAATTTCAATAACGTCCATAACAGAATAAATTTTTAAAGCCTGTATTATTCCCCTTAATTTAAAAATATATTATATATATTATAATATATATAATAAAAATATATATTAAAATATATTATATATATTATGCATGTGTATGCACACAGTTATGTATATGTATATATGCACACAGTTATGTGTATATATATGTATATATGTATATATACACACAATTATATAATACCACCTAATACTATAAATATAGTATTATTTAGTATATATAGTATTATATATGCACATACACACAATTATATAACACCCAGGCAGCCAATAAACAGATTTAAGAAACATTAACTTTGTGGCATTTTTAAATGCAGATATATTGTAAAGAAATAAGAGCTTACAGATATATATCATGCCTTTTTGTTCCTTCCCTATTTCATTCTTAATTTTAGTTTCTTGCAGTAAACTTTATTTTGAGATCATTGATTATTCTTCCTAGAAATACATAAATACAGTATTATGTGGCTATATAACAACATAAACATTATATTTTCTACAAAATGTGATATATAACCTAAACACATGTAGCAATAAGCTGTGTGATTATTAAGTTTTCTTAAATGATGCCATAGTATACATATCTTTGGAAAATATTTTTAAGTGATCATTATATTTTCAAGATTTACAGCTGAAGCTTGTGGACTTACTTTGCTATTTTATTCTACCATATTGTGATGTGATGTTTTAATCTTAAACATTTAGAATTTTGCTAAATTTGCAGGTAGAATTTGAAGTTCAAGGTCAGAGGTACCTTCATCTTAAAATGTACCAATGCTTGCCACATGGATCTCCAAAATGGCCCTACAAATATATAGCCCTCTCTGCAGGGCATATGAATTCCTATATCTCTGTATATCTTGCAAACTTATAAATAGGAAATGGCATTACATTTTGCATAAATTTTCATTTTCTGTTTACTACTAAGGTTGAGCATCTTTTCATGTCAATTGGACATTTGGCTTTTTTTCCTTATAAATTATCTGTGTAATATCCTTTGCCCACTTTTCTATGGATTGTTTGTTTTTCTTATTTATGTAAAATTGACCTTCTTTTCATAGGTCATAATGATATTCTTTTACATTTTCATCTAATATTTAAAACTTTGGTTAGATATTTATGTCATTAATTAGTTCTTAATTTTTTTTAACTGTTTGAAGTAAGGATTAACTTCCCTTTTCCCATAAGGACAAAATTTTCCCTGAAAAATTAAAATCAATATATAACTAAAATAATTCCATTCTTTACCGGTGTTGTATATTACAACATCTGATAAAAAACAATTTCCATTGGTTTATTTCTCCATTTCTATGACAATTTCATTTTGTTTTGATGATTACAGCTACATTATGAGTTTTGTAATCTTATAGGGAAGCTTTTTAATGATGGTACTTTCAGACTACACTTCATAGTATGTGTGTGTGTATTTAAAATCTTTAATGACCTACTAATTTTAAGTGTGTTTGAGCTATAAATTACCAACAGCTTTGATTTTTTAACATAATATTTTTTTTTACTTTTTTTTATTTTTTATTTTTTTATATTATTTATTTCAGCTTATTATGGGGGCACAAAATTTCAGGTTATATATATTGCCCATGTCCCGCCCTTCCTCTCGAGTTAGAGCTTCAAGCGTGTCCATTCCCCAGACAGTGCGCATCGCACTCATCATGTAGGTATACACCCTTCCCCTCCCCCCACCCCCCACCTCTGTCCGATACCCAAATGGTGTTATTCCCAAATGTGCACTTAGGTGATGATCAGGGAAACCAATTTGCTGGTGAGTACATGTGTTGGTTATTTTTCCATTCTTGGGATACTTCACTTAATAGAATGGGCTCCAACTCTCTCCAGGAGAACAAAAGGGATTCTATATCACCATTATTTCTTATAGCTGAGTAATACTCCATGGTATACATATATCACATTTTACTAATCCACTCATGAATTGATGGGCATTTGGGTTGTTTCCACATCTTTGCAATTGTGAATTGTGCTGCTATAAACATTCAGGTACAGGTGTCTTTTTTATAGAATGACTTTTGTTCTTTTGGGTAGATGCCCAATAATGGGATTGCTGGATTGAATGGTAGGTTTACTTGAATCTGTTTAAGGTATCTCCATATTGTTTTCCATAGGGGTTGTACTAGTTTGCATTCCCACCAGCAATGTATGAGTGTTCTTGTCTCTCTGCATCCATGCCAACATGTATTGTTTTGGGACTTTTTGATAAAGGCCATTCTCACTGGAGTTAAGTGATATCTCATTGTGGTTTTGATTTGCATTTCCCTGACGATTAGAGATGTTGAGCATTTTTTCATGTTTGTTAGCCATTCTTATATCTTCTTTTGAAAAATTTCTATTCATGTCATTTGCCCACTTTTTGATAGGGTTGTAATATTTTTAAAAGGATGAAATTATGTCTCTCATATGAATGTATAATAAACATACATGAAAAATGTTATCTCAGTTATTAATGAGAGGAACAGTAAGATATTATAAATAGCTAAAGGGAATTCAAAAAGCACACACATATATGTAATGACAGAGATGAACCTTGAGGACATTACGCTAAATGCAACAAGCCAGTCACAGAAGGACAAACACTATGTGCTTCCACTTACGTGAGGTACCCAGAATCAGCAAATTCATAGGGACAGAGAGTGGAATGGTGTGGTCAGGGACTGGGGGAGAGGAGAATGAGTTATTTGATGGGTATAGAGGTTCAGTTTTGCAAGGTGAAGCATTCTGGAGGTTGGTTGCACAACAATGAATGTACTTAACATTACTGAACTACATGCTTAAAAATGGTTAAGATGGTAAATTTTACGTTATGCATATTTTACCATAATTAAATAGAAAGCACACAGATGTTAACAATCACAAAAGCTGCAATAAATGTACACATACATAGAAGCTATGAAATAGCTCCAACACAAAGGTACATACTACTTCAGAATAAGATAATTTGGAAGGTTGTACTAGACCAGGCATTGCCAAACTTTTCCTTAAAGAGCTAGATAGTAAAAGTTTTAGGCTTTGTGCTCCATTAGGTCTCTATTATAACTACACAGCTCTGCTGTGGTAGCACTAAAGCTATAGGCAATATGCAAAACAAACAAAAAAAGGGCATAGCTGTGTTCTAATAAAACTATTTACAAATCAGGTGGCTGACCTGCAGATTATAGTTTGTGCTAAACCACGCTGGCATTCCATAGGACTTTTTTCTTTTCTTTTCTTTTCTTTTTTTTTTTTTTTGCCATTTCAAAGTCTTTCCCAATTTCCATGAAAGTCTTCTACCTGCTATGATTACAATAATGTCAAAGAAAGAAATATTCAAAATCTCCAGGAAAGCTTTCTAATTAGGCATGACTTGGTTCTTTACATAGGTGCAACAGGTGGTAATTAACCATATAGGACTTCTTGAGTTGGCATTGCAAACTAGAGCCATGCGATATTGAACTACTCAGGCTACAGGCTTAACTTGTACTTGGAAGTTTTCATAAGTAATCTCTGGATGTTTAAATACCTCTATTATTTTCTTTCTCAAAACTATGAAACCAAGCCCTAGAATCGTTCTTCAGCATAATTCATCTATGGTAACTATAAATACAAGTTCCATTTTCCTTAAGTTCTTGGCCTAATTTTTTTGTACACCTAAGAACCAGGCTTGTTTTTCTGGAAGGTCTTTGTAGGCATCAGTTCTATAAGTAACACCAACCTTTGTCCCTTAAAAGTGGCTGGTCCTATCTGATTAAATGAACACCATTTTCAAAGATGACACTGCAGGTGAGCATTATGTAATTGATTACCCAGACATCCTGTAAAAAGAACATACTCTTATTGGATGCATGAAAATAACCACTTTGCCACAAAAAGTAAGGAAACAGTAAAAATGTCTGAATTCTGAGGCATGAGTGAGAAACAGTTCTCATTTTAAAATGTCATTTTATTAGCTCACAAAAGCAGGATACACTAAATTATTATGGGTTATTAATTAAAAAGAAAGGGAAGGGGCTTTCTCATATACTCAGAAAGTAGAATATTAAAACAACATCAACAATATTCCAAACAAATAAAATTTATTTCCCTCATCACTTCCTTGAGACCTGTATAATAAATTCTTGATTCAACAGATTTTGGGTTACAATGAGCTAAAGAAGAACCCTGCATATGCCAACTCAGTCCACTGGCACAATGTGAAAACTTTCTAAGCATTTCAGCTTCACATCTACTCTTTGAAGGGCCAATAAGTTAAGGTAGCTGGCACAATCATTTTTTTCCTAGTACTCTGAGATGGCCTTTATTGGAGACACAAAACATAGCCTACACCTTATGGCACAGCATTTAGGAAAACATCAGAGAAAGAAAAAACAAAGCACAAAAACAAGTCAAGACTATTTACATCTTAATGGAGATAGTTAACTTAATACTATAACTTAGAATAGTAAAATGAAGGAGAGTACAATGTCCTATTGGGGTACAGAACTTAACTATTTCATAAGAGTTTAGATCAGTGTTTCACTTAGGGCAAACATGTTATGAATGGTGAGGATATTGAGAAATCTCTAGGGACTTCCAGCAAAGCATACAATTTCTGAAATATTCATGTTAATAAAATATTGCCTACAGAAAATTAGGAAGGACTGAACACCGCTTCAAACTGACTTCTTATATATCTTATAGTACCAGCATATCAAAAAAACCCTTATCATCTCTAGTACCTCTGTTTTATGAAGTGAAATAACAAATCTTTGTGATTTTTTCAGGAGCCCTCTGGGAAATCTCAAAGATCGTTTTATATTAAAGGTATCCAGAAAGTTATTATTATTTTTATTACTAATATTATGATATGATAGTATTATTGTGATGTGAATCATCAGAAGACATATGAGGAGTTGACTGAGGGCTGTGACAATAAACATTTAAAAATAAACATAGAATCAGATAATGTAGAACCCCCTGCCTGACGTTCCACAGGGCATTTATTTGTTGTCTATTTCAAAAGCTTTCGAAACGAAACTAGAGCTGAGGAGTTTAGAGTACAGGTGAAATAAAGGTGGGGAAATAAAAATGGATCCAGGGTAAACATTATTAAACATCCATGTTAATAATATTTCTTAAATATATGTATTTCTTACTCTTTAGCCCAGTAATACCCCAGAGAAACATAATATGAACCACAAATGTAATTTTAAATTTAATCTAAGAACATTCTAAAAGGTAAAAGGAGACAGGAGAAATAAATTTTTATGGCATCTTTTAAAAAATTCATCCCCATATATACAAAACTATTATAATTTCAACACATGATCATATAAACTATTAAGACATGGTACACATTTTGTACCCCTGCACGTCTCAGTACTTGTTCTGTATATAGATTGCATAAAATTTACAATTGAAAAAGTAGATTCATGTATCCAATTTGTCTGAAACATACTTACAAGTTTTCCACTGACTTGGATATCAGTTTTAAATTAATTAAAATTAAAAAAGAAGTTCATCCTTCCGCCACACTAGCCCCGTTGCGGAGGCTCCGTGGTGCGTGGGCTGGAGGCCACGGCGGGGACGGCGGGGACGGCGGGGCTGCCCGACCTCCCCTTGCGGAGCCACTGTCCATCTCGCTAAGAAAGGAGATGTGACCGTGGAGCGGCGGAGGGAGGAATGGGAGGAAGAAAGGGAGGAAAGCCAATTTGTCTACTCCCTCTTAGAGAAAGCGTGCAAGCCCCCACTTCTTTTGCAAAGGGGCAAAAATCAAATGATGTTCAGGGATTTTCAAACCTGGGTATCAGTGGGCATTTGCACACACGTGTGAGCATGCTTACACTCTCGGGGGACTGCTTAAATATGCCTGCAGCCGTGTGCAGCCCTCCGTCCGTGTGAGTGGACCCGGATTTGCGACCCGGCTTGCCCCGTCCCGGCCATCCGACCGTGGGAAAGCCCGCTGCGTTTGCCTGAGCCTGGGGATTCCGGTCTGTTCGCCGAGGGCGGTAGTACCCACCAGCCAAGCTCGGTCTGACACCTAAATGTGATGACAGAGTGACCTGGCTTTGCAAACTGTCAGTTCCTGTATGTTTATGTTTAATGTCCTTATAACCCCCTCCTTCCCCGTTGGTGTCCTGTGAGTGTACAAATCCTCGGGACAAAGGGGCGCTTGTGGTCTCCATCAGCCTTAGTGTTGATTTCCTGCCTCTCTCAGCAGGACCGGCCACTCCAGGCAGGTCCACGGACCCCTTCCGGGGAGATGCCTCATTTCAGGACGCTTCAAAGGCAAGAAAGCCAGTGGGAAAATTACACCATTTATGGACTTGACTGTTATTTCAGTCACCAGCTAATGAGGCTTCCTAAATATCTCTCAAAGCTTTAAGAGCCTCTCAGAAAACAGATTTTTGGCTGTTCGTATTGAGAGGCAGTTTATGTAGTGGAAAGGACACTGCACGAGTAAGTCACCAGGAAATCCTGGTCGGTGCTGTCCTTGTTCATGATTTACTGTGTGATTTAGTCCAAATCACTTAACCTCCCAGGGATGCAATTTTTGTTGTTCATGTTTTGGTGGCGGTGGTTGTATTTCATTTGCATACTAAGGATGATAAACAGCTGTCCTCTATAACTCTTTAAAAATAATGTGAAAATCAGATTCGATAGCACTTATGGAAGCATGTTACCTGTTTGTAAAGCCCTCAGGAAGAGGACCTTTTGTGGGTTTTTTAATTTTATTTAATTTATTTGTTTTTGTTTTTAGTTACATCAGAGAGCACCAGGGTGTCCAATCTGTCCCCAAATCAGGCAGCCTTTTGTAGGACATAGTAGAAAGGAGGAGCAGAAGGTGGATTATATAGTTCTACAGAATAAATCAGCGCAGGGCTTCCCTCCAAACGATGCTCACAGCCTGCTCTAGGCTCTGTAGATCCTTACCCATATGCTTTTTTGGAAATAGCAATGAAATGAAAACTGCTGTCAAAAGCACTTCAACGGCAAACAGAATTCTATTGAAAATGTAATGCTTTATTACACTTTTTATTTTTCCAAAGCAAGTGTTTATCTATTAAAATGTCTTTTATAAAAGTTCATCACCAAAGATCATTACGGTTTCCTTAATTGAACTTTTAATTAGACCACAGAGATCATTTTAATTGTTTCCTTTGATTATGTGTTGAGTACTATGACTTGTTGCCTTGTAGAAATAGCAGAATTGACATTTACTTCCTTATCTTCTTTAAAGCATTCAGATGAGGATAATTTCATTAGTTCCTATCTAAATGATGTTTCAGATCTAGGGCCTAGAGCTAAGCAAATGGTTTTTAATAGACTGCACCATTCACTCTATTCATGTAGACAAATTAAATTAATCCCGATGTTTAGAAGGAAAAACTCTAAAAATCCATAATTATGAACAAAAAAAAATTCATCATTTTCTTTGAAAAGACTGTGACATTAAGAAAAAAATATATAACTGATACTCAGAAGAAAAGTGAGCTCTTGTCAATCTCTAGTGAGTTTGCTAGGGGAAATGTCAAGTACATGCTGCTTTTTAATCTTTAGATGTTTGCTTCATTATCTGCATAATCAATTATTTATTCTGTAGCTCAAGCTAATTAGCCTTTTCATAAGAAAAGTATCTTGAAATTGTAATATTCTTCTAATATTAATGTGATTGTATCAAACAAATCAAACCTGCATATGAGGATGAAAATGAGAGGTTTCACATGAAATTATGGACACTTAAAAGTACGTGAAATATCACTATCAAGTTGTTGGGACACATTAAAGCAAATAGCATCACTGTATTTTAATGATTTGTAAAGTGAAAAGTAGAAAAATTGTTGGATCTATTTTGCCCGATTTTGATCTGGGTTCAAGTTCTCATCCAAAATCTTTGATCAAAAATATTTGGTACAAAACCTGTATTTAAAGTTAAATGTCATGAAATATATACACATTTGCAAAATGTGAAACATAATTATTATACTTAAAAGAAGTACATGTTTCATAGAAACCTTCTTGCATCAGAAACCAAAGGTACCTATTAAGTGGAGAAACTTAAAACTTATGTAGTTAAGGGAGAACATACATGATTATATAAACCCTGGAGTAACCTACCCTCTTTTCTCTTTTCTCTTTTTTGTTTATTACAAAACTTTAGTAGAAGTGAAATCACATGATAGGCATATGCTTTTGCACATTTTTCCTGATTAAACACAAGGTAAGAATTGCCTTCATCATATTCAGAAGCCACAATATGAAACTCGCTAGCTTGAGTTCTGTTTTCATGTGATGGTGAGCCGTCTCTAAATTTTGCCTGCATAGGAATTGTCTCTCTTTGTGCATTTATTTGTTTGGCTTCTTCCCCCTTGTGGTAGGAATAGGCTTCTTGTGAGTAGGCAGGTTACGACAACCTGGATGAACTGACTGCTATGCACAGAACATCTCCTTCCAGGATGATGTTTAAGGTTAGGGTTAGGGTTAGGCTCTTCTGAGCCTTGGCTTCAGTGACACCAAAGCAGCTGCAGTAGCCTCACAACATCCTCAACAACTTATAATTCTGGACAGTAGTATTTATATTTAATTCACGCAACACAATGATTTATTTCTAAGGTGGGGAAGGGTTGAAAGAAGCTAACAAGCTTTGTGGCTGTCAAAACACAAAATTTGAAAGCTGTATCAAATAAATTTCTTGAAATTGTCTGTATGCCTGAATTCTTCAGCTCATTCAGTTTCCTGCCAGAGAACTGGGCAATTAAATGTCATCATAGAATTGACGTTGTCATGCATCCGCATCCTCTGTCAGGAAGCCTAAATGGTGAGCATGAAATGAATTTGCATCCTCCTTCTACATGGAGGAACCCAAAGAGAGGAGCTGGCCCTCCTGCACTTTCAAAGAAACGAATATTATCTGTGTCTTTGTACTATATTTATACGCCTTTTATTCTCTAGTTAGTCCCATGATACCAGCTATAAATATCGCCCAACTAGCTGTCTAATGTTTTATTTTCATTTGGAGAGCTGATAAGGAACAGAAATAAAAAAAAAGAGAAAGAGGAAAGGAAGAAAGGGAGAGAGAGAGCGAAAGAAATGGTGAAGGGAAAGAGGGAAGGAGACAGACAGGGAGGGAGAAAGAGAGAAATAAACAGAGACAGAGAGAGAGACAGAGAGACAGAGGAGTGTGTTGTTGCCAGAGCTGTGATGCAGAACCGAATGCACTGGTATTTCTCGTTGCTGCCAAAAATGACAGCTGGCCTTATTCTCTTTAGGGATGTAGATGCAAGTTCTTTCTGCAGCATATAATCTCTACAACTCTCCACTCTGTCATCCCTGCAGATTCGACCAGTCCCTGTCTTGGCAGAGTTCTTAATGCCAAATCGAAGCATGTGTTTAATTTGTCTCTGAAAACTCTTTGCTCCAGCACAGATACATGCCAAACACAAACTGGCAGAGATCCTTTACATAGGAAAATTCTTTCATGTATACCACAAATATTTATCAAGCCCCTTTGGTGCACTTGTTATGGCTTCAAGACCTGGGGCTACAGCATAGACCAGTCTCTATTCTCATGGAGTTTGCATTCTAGTTGACACACATATCTCCACGTAGTTTTTGTCAATATTGTTTTTGTGTAATGGAAAGTTTATCGATGTCAAGGACGCTGCCTGAATAATCACATTTACTTCAGACACAAAGTCTAATCTGGAATTTACAAAGCCAATCAATATTTTATCCAGAGCTTTTTTTTTTTTTACCAGCATCTAGTCTAATCTTTTTATAAGCCAAGTTATTTAAAACTCAGAACCAGTATTTACTATCTTCC
The DNA here is from genome assembly GCF_020740605.2 of Lemur catta. Classification (NCBI taxonomy): domain Eukaryota; kingdom Metazoa; phylum Chordata; class Mammalia; order Primates; family Lemuridae; genus Lemur; species Lemur catta. The sequence goes on along the minus strand of NC_059138.1, from coordinate 95,512,850 downwards.
TCACTTTATGGATGAGGAAAGTGACTCAGAGACAGGTTAAGAAACTTGCTCAGATTAAACGGGGTTCACCCAGGGCCGACTAAATCCGTGCCTTTGGCAGCCCGCCACCCCCGGTTCATCGTTGCTGTGTCTTTCTTTCTCTACCTTTGCTTGTTTTCTCTGTGGTCACTTCGTAGATATCTTTTTATGACTCTAAGTTCTTTTAAATAATTTACCTAATTGCTCTAGTTCAGACAAAGGGACTAGATTAGCAGGAAGAAGCACGGGGACCCAGTCAAACGCACTGCGGTGGGGGACAACAGGTGGCCCGGCTTCCTCACTCCTCTGCCTCCCTCTTGGTGAAAACCGTGTTGAGGGGATGGAGCTGCGGTCAAGCCCTGGACAGAGATGAAGGCAGTGGCGTCCTTACGGGAAAACAAACTATGGCTGTTTCTATATGGAGTAAATGGATTTTCTCAGTTTCTTTTCAAGTCAAAGGCTCTTGCTCTTATGGACCGAAAGCACCTAGGAGACTTCTGCCGGGTCACGTGCACAGCGCGCACCGTGTGCAGCCCCAGCTCGTGACACGGGTCACAGGTTCCCTTACACAGCAGCGGGGCGAGTGGCAACCTACCTTCTGAGGTCACCATTTGAAATATTTTCGCTTTTAAAATTTTTTTGTTGTGTGATACGAGAGGAAAAGAGGAATCAACCCCAAATGATTATTGAGCCCAATTAGACCAAATAATATAATCTAAATTTTGAACCCAAAATGATGGTAAAGGAATTATAAAAATAGACAATATTCTCAGTCAAAGGTCAAAGAGTGTATTCCAGGAAACTTTCACTTTTAATTTTAATATCAAATAGAATAACAATTAAATATAATAAAATTAATGCATCATGCTCAGGTAAAATTATTTTCTACTTTGAGGTTTATTTTTGCCCTGACTCACTTCATTAGCCAAGTTGGTTCAACTTTAACTGAAACACTCTTTCTTGGGTGTTTCCTTTTCAGCTTTCTGCCCATCCTGTGTTACTCTGATTATTAATCAGTTTCTGTGTGACCTTCTGGGGTCCATGTAGACCACACCAGTGAGTGACATCTTCTTGATGAGAAAACAGTGTTTTGTTAAAATGTTCTACACCTGAAACCGTCTTAAGGATTGTGTGATTCTTAATCCTTCCATAAGGCCCAGAGGGTTCCTGTTCGTTTTCTGTGAAATGTGGTAATTGAGATACGGTTCTTAGCTGAGTTGGTTGGGGAAGAGTGTGTTTGCTCAAAGACTAAGAAACCCTAAACGGAGGGTGAGACAGAAACAGAGACGGGGAGAGGGGGGCAGGGAGAAGAATGGAAAAGAGAAACATGCCCCAAGATGATGTGCCTGTTTACTCCTGAGTCTGTGATGTAGAAAGAAGAGGAGAACGCAGCAGGTTGCCAGTTTGTTTGTTTTTATTAGTAGGCCCAGTAAAAAAATTCAAAAAGATAAATTGATACTATTTTAAATGTAAAAGCCAAACAAGCTTGGTGGATTATTAATTCAAATAAAATTATATTGAGAGAATTACATTGGTGGGTGTCACTTATTTAAAAGTAAATAGCCTCTTAGGGGAAGAGGGTAATTAGAAGAGTTTGTGAAGACAAATACCGGGATATTATTTCACAATATATTCCTCACATTGAAAATGTTCATGTTTTTTATTGTATTAAAAATTAAGTATATTTACCATGAGCTGTACATAAATGTAGAAAGAAACAATAACGCTAAACTAATTAAAATAATGCTAAGCTAATAAAGAATAATGCTAACCGTGATAAGCTCTCTCCTCCATTTCCCTCTCTCAGATGTTAACTTTGCTTTTTATTTCACTGAGAAAACAGAAGCAATCGGAAGAGAAGTTGCACAGGCCCAGCGACCTCACCGAGGCCCTGCAGGGGCACGCACCCGACTCGGCCTTCCCTTCCGCCTTTTTGCTTCTTTGCAGACACAACTCGGGTCCCACCCTGCGCTCTGCTACACTGCTGCCTAACTGCTGCCTCCCAACTCGGGGACGTGGCCCCCAACATCAATAGCTTTCTCTCTTGCACCGTCATTATTTCTCTATCTTTGGATTCATTCCTATTGGTAAATAAACATGTTGCAACTCACCTCTTTTTTAAAAACCAACATCTCTGTCTTGACCACACTTCTACTTTTTTCGATTTAACTCCCTCCCTCAGTGAACTAACCCAGTCTTGGAGGTTTAAAATACCTTCTATACACTAGTGATTTCCAAAAGCCTGTCTCTGGGCCAGATTTCTCTTCAGTCCCAGGCTTCATACGCACCTGCCTGCTGGATCCCTTCCCAGGAAAGTCAGCCGTGATCCAACTTCAACACCCAAATCTCAACCCGCAATTTCTTATCTTTCAATCTTTTCCAACTTAACAAATACAATAACATCTTCATTTTTCCACTTGCTTAAGAAATCATTTTGGAGTCACACTTGATTCCTTTTGTTTCACACCCTAGAACCAGTTAGTTTTATCCATCACTGAGTATTCCTTGGCTTTCTGGAAAAATGTTTACTACACTCTTTTCCTACCCTCGGACACACTCCCTTGTATTTTGAATGTGGCAGCAGCTACAGTGGATCCTTTAAAGTAATAGATAGATTCTTCCACTATTTTGTTCAAAACCCTTTCACACTTTCCAGTTCACACAAAGTCAAGTCTCAGCCCCATCTTCATCACGGGCTGAGACTGCACATTCTCCGGCCTCCTCCCGGCCTCCTCCCCGGCCTCCTCCCGGCCTCCCTGTGCCTTCTTTCTCTCTCCACCAGTCCAGTCCTCTCAAATCTGGGCTTTGCACTTTGTTTCTTCTTTCTGGAATGCTCTGCTTTCAATAACTTCAGGATTTTCTTCATTTTCTCTTTCTTGGCTGTTAATTACATCTTACAATGTCAGTTCACCTTTATCATTTTGTTTCCAGTAGCCGCGATCGTTCCCCGCGGCTTCTCTCCTCCGCCGCTTGATTTTCTGCACGATACTCACGATCGAGGCTACTGTATACTTTTCTTGTTTACTAGCCCCTAGTTTAAAATGAATTGTCATATACTAACTGAAGTATATATTTACATTGTGAGTGTCGAATAGGTGCTATAGTCACGTGGTTCCGAGCCCACACCGCCTAAGAAGGGTACACGGTGAAATTCTAACCACACTGCTCCCCATCTGCACTTGCCCCCCCAAAGTAGTGTCTCTGCTTGGTTTCTTATATATTCTTCTAAATGATCTGAGTAAATATTTAAAAATACACAGGTATGTAATTTATTCATCTAGGCACAATGTAGCATGCTATTCATACTACTATTTATAACTTTTAAACACTTATTATCACTTAATTTATCTTAAAATTCTCTTTCTGTCTCTCATATGTGTGTTTATACACACACACACACACACACAGGTATATACACATAAATATATATATATGTTACAAAGACAGTTTCCCTAATCTTATTTTATTTTTGCTCTCTTATTCTATTGTAAGGCTGAAGCATAATTTATTAACCTATTTTTGACATATATTTTTTGTTTCTAACTTTTACTATTCCAAGAAATGACCTTGTAAAAAATGTGTTTTTAACACATAGAAAGTTATGTGAAAATTGTCAGAATCAAAATGGAGTCGCTGGAGTTAAAAACCCTGACAAAGGGAGGGCCTGAGGGTGGGTTCACTCACACGAATCCCTGACAACAAGAATATCAAAAAAGACTGCAAAACCCACAAACTTGCACAAAGGCCTTTGCAACCTTACACAAAAAAACACTTCTGCAAGGACGTCTGCGCGGCGATTGCCTGTCCGACCTCAGACTGGTGCCTGCTTGTTATCTACCCTTGCAGCCAAGGGTACTTACGTCAAAAACAATTACAAAATCCTCCTCCTTTTTCCATTAAAAACTTTTGTTTTACTTTACCTCCCTGAGTTTGCACATAGTGTACTATGGCACATGTGTTCCCATTGCAGTATACTCCTGGAAAAAATATAACTTCATATTAGAAAGCTCTCCCTGTTTTTAGGTTGACAGTTATTTTGTTGTTATTTTTATTTTTTAAATGTTCTCTATATTAATGAGGTCATTGTTTTCTTTTTTGACTTCTGGATTTTTGTGTCATAGTAGGAGACATTTTCCCCATCCCAAGAGTAAAATAAGTTTTCTTCCTTGGTTTGATGGTTTTATTATTTATAGCTAAATTGCTGACCCATTCAGAATATATTTTGCTACAGGATGTGAGATATATTTAGTTTTATCTATATATCTGTGTATATATATATATAGTTTTGTTTTATTTTGCAAATGGATACTTGGTTATCCTTACATCACGTAGTGATTTATGATTTGTATGTCACTATGACCATACCCTAAATTCCCATTCCTAGTTGTCTAATTCTGGAATTTCTATTTTACTTTGGTGGTTCTTTGTCTCTTTTCATACATTGATACCACAGTCTTTCAGTAGTGTAAGTTTATCAATATATCCTCATACCTGGTAGGGTAAGCTTCACTTACTGATTTGTTTCTTTCATAACTCATGCTTGTACTTGTTTTGGTACATTTCTATATATATTTTAGGATTAGATTTTCTAATTTCACTTTAAAAATATCTGTTATCTATATTGGGATTTTACTGAATTTATGAATTAATCTTTATAATTTAACTATTTTACGCAAAAACATAATATTTTTCCATTTATTTTCTGTGTATCTAGCAGTTTTTAAAGCATTTTTTGAATTATATTTTATATTTGTTTGTATCATTATTGATTTAGAAACCTATTGAGTTAAGTACATTATTTTTTACCCTATTTTTACTAAAATTTTTACCATTAAATAATTGAATTTTTATGTTAAAATATCATATGATATCTTAACTCTTCTCCAGTTTCTTCATCAAATTTCTTTCATTTTTCTAGCTGCACTGTCTAAAGTGTTCAATGAGCATTAAAATTAAACAAAACAATGTACACATTAAACAAAACAAAGTGGTCAGCTTTTAGTCCTGCCTTTTTTGGGATTGCTTCCCTTGTGGCTTCTTGGCTGAGATAGGCATATTTTATCATGTTAAAGAACAAGTCCATTTATTGTTATTTAGTTTCTTTTTTTTCTTAAAATCAAGGGTGTTGACTTTTTAAGCATTTTTAGGTATATTTGATTTTAAGTATACTATAAGAGATTTCTTAATACTGAAACACCCATTCATTCTTGGAAGGACTACAAGGGCTGTCCAGAAAGTATCCAGCCATGTAACCATTCTTGTTATAGGAACAATGGCTGGGTACTTTCTGGACGGCTCTGGTATACTTGCTCATGATTGTATTGTTCTGTATTTCTTTCTTTTTTGAATGTTTGAAACTATATTAATTACGAAAATTTGTCACACTTTTTGTCATGTCTTTTTTTCCCAATGCCCATGAGATTTTAGTATCAATATTGTAATTATTTTATATAAAGATGCCATATTTTGAAATGTTCTAAATAATTAGTAAAGATAAAATAAAAAATTAAAATCTGTTGAAATTGTCTGCTTTTAATGGTGTATTGAATTCTCTTCTAAAACAGTCTAGTTTTGCTACTCATTTTATGAGACAGAACTTTTAATGTTAGTTGAATTGCCTTGTGAATATATACATAAATATATTTTTTTTACTTCTACTAATTTAGATTTTCAAACTTTTCTAGTGCTCTGCTGTTAGTTTTCGCAAGTTATACTTTCATAAAAGATTGCTACTCTGAGTTTCCAAATTTATTTGCATCATGGTAAGCAAAGTGTTTTACTTTGTTATTTTTTTTCATTTAAAAATATTCCTTTTTTTTCTTATTTTTAAATTGTGGTTTATATATTTTATTATATTAAAGCTTTGATAAATATTTATTACTTATATTTTAACCTTTTATTTCTGTTTTCTTTAAGTCCTGTTGTGATTTTTGTTCACTATATTGCTAATATTCTAATTCTTTGGTATGCTTAATTCATTTATTTTTAATTCATTTGTTATTAGTATTAGATAGATATTAAGGCAATAACTTTTTCTTCAAACATTATTTTAGTTATAGTTTACAGTATTGGGTATGTAAAACTATTGTATTCTCTTTCTTGCTTTTTTTAGAAAATTATTATTAATTCTTCTTTGACATATGAATGTTTTAAAACAACATGTTCACATTTAAGAAAAAAACCTTTTTCCTTTTCTGATTGTTTTCAAATTTCCATTTTTATTTCTTATGTTGTTTGGCTTTGTTTTTGTGTTTTAGAGAAAGGGTCTTGCTGTTTTGCCCAGATTGGTCTCAAACTCCTGGGCCCAAAGGATCTTCTTGCTTCAGCCTTCAGAGTAGCTGAGACCACACACAGGTGTGTGCCACTATGCTCACCTTCCGTTTTAATTTCTGTATTATGTGAAATACTTTTATATTGAGATTTTCTTTGAGCTCTTATATATCGTTGGCTTTTGAAATGTTCTGCAGACTTTTAAAAGAGGATGATTGCTTAATAGATGGTGTAAATTTCATGTTTAATTATTAAGGCAACAACTGCAAAAAAAATGTTTTTCTTGTTTGATTTTGTCTATGAATATAATACCGTCTACTAAGTAGATTTTATTCACTTTCTCTTCACTCTTATAATTTGACTTTATAAAAGTTATGGTTTTATTTGCTGCTTGAATAATTATAATTACTACATTATTATTGTGATCTGATGCATTTTGCATTATATAGTCCTCTTTTAAAATGTATTTAAAGGTGTTTTGGCTCTAAATTCCACTTTTTGTTTTTAAAATGACAGCCCTTGCTTTTCTTTAATTTGTCTATTATGACTGCCCAACTTTTTGCTTTCTGAATTGTTTTACTATTTTGTATAATATTTTTTCTAAAGTATTTTATTTTACTATGTCCTATAGAGCACAGAATTGTATTAGACATTGTTAGACAAGCAGAAATTTTTATTTTTAATAGGTAGTTTAAGTGTATTTGCATTTATTAGTATAATAGTTACATTTGCTGCTTGATAATTCTGCTCACCTGCATGTTTTCAGTCCCTGAGACAGGCTTGCTGTGGTTTTGTACATATTGCCCTTCTGTATTTAAGAAGATTGTATTTTTATTCCAGTAGCTGCCTTCATTCTTGTATCTTTATATGATACACTCAGTTCTTAGTTTTTTAGATAGCATTGTTTCCCTTTTCCTGTCCTTTCTTTCTTTCAGCAAGATAATTAAGTAAAATTACTCTATAATCATTTGTGTTGCACTTCTTGTCAATGTAGCCTCTGCTCTTTCATTTGCTACCCAATTCTTCCAGGAATCACAAATCTCATGGAAATCAAGGTGTAAATATTTGGTATTTTAAGATAAACCGTTAGGGACAGAAACACTGTTCTTTCTAGAGTTTTTGGAGATTTGCTGCTTAAAAGTAATTTGTTCTTATTTCCTCTTACATGTAGCAGCTTGTTGCTTTTGTCCATTTGTGGCTTCTTGTCATTCTCAGGGGTTTTGACAATTCTTATATGCATTTTAATCTTGAATTATGACTGCTTAGTTTGGTTGAGAATTGAGCTTGTAAATTTGGCTTGTGTATGATATTCAGAAAGATGAAAGGGAAATCCCTTGCTTATGCCACTACTTGATACAAGAAGCATCTTGCTCGATTTTATTGTCTACCTTCTGCCACTAAAATATAGGCTAAATGCAGACATCAAATTTTGTTTCTTGTATTTACTACTGATTGTCCAACTTTCAGAATTGCTTGGCATGTAACAAGTACTCGTAACCATTTGTTGAATGACTAAATTAATAAACATGAATATTCCTGCCATGAATTATGATTTATTTGTCTATGGGTCTCAATACCAAGGAAATTCAGGGAAGAAAATATTCAATTCAACTCAATTTACCATTATAAAATGCAGACCTGACGTGTTAAATTTTCTTTCTGTGGTTTCCTTTCCATTTGACATTCTAAACTATCAAGTAGTTTATATACAACTGGTGGGATTTTTCTTATATATTATTAGAAGAATCCAAATATAAACATTAATGTGTAAGTCCTGTATGGGCATACATTTCATTTATTTTGGGTAATTATCAAATATTAGAATGTCTGAATCATATGTCATGCATCAATTTAGGTTTTTTGTGTAATTTTTTTTATTTTTTTCTAAAGACAGTTGTAAATTTACATGTAGCTTGCATTGGTTTTCTATTGGTGATGTTACAAATTATTACAAACTTCATGGCTTAAAATATCCCTTGCCTTTTCCAACTTTTGGAGGAGTTCCTCATTCCTTGGCTCAGAATCACATCACTCTGGCCTCTGCTTCCTTCATCTTCTCTTCTTCTCTGACTGTGACACTCCTCCCTCCCTCCTATATAAGGGCACTTGTGATTGCATTGGGCCAACACAGATCAACCAGGACAATCGTCCCTTATCAAGGTCTTTACCTTAATCAGATCTGAAAAGTACAATTCCTATGCACAGTTACATATTCACAGATTCTAGAGATTAGAGCATGACATTATTTGGAGGGGGACATTATTTATTCTAGCAGACTCCACTCTCTGGCCCCCAAAGAATCACATCTGTCCTTCATGCAAAACACATTCATGCATCGCAGGCACCATCAGCAAAAGGGCTCAAACCATTCCAGTGTCAACTCAAAATCCAAAACTTTATCTAATCTCATCAATTCAAAGATCCCACATCTTAGCATTTAAATCATCTAAGTCAGACATTGGTGAGGCTCTGTCCATAATTTATCCTCAAATACAGTATAGTTCCTCTTTGTCAATCTGTGAAACTCAAGAAATAAGCTATTTGCACCCAAAATTCATCATGGGACAGGCAAAGGATGACAGTTATAAACATTGTAATTCAAGAAGGGATAAAATTGAAAAAAAAAAAGATGTCACTACTTCCAAGAAATTTTGAAATCCAGCTAAGTAGACAGCTTTAGGTATCAAGATCAGGGAATAATTACCTGTCACTTGTGGCTCCACCCTCTGGGCTCACAGTTCTAATCTTAGAGGCATCCTTTTCCTTTATTTTGTTTTTCTTTCTATGAAGGTTAGCATGTGATTGAAGCTGAGTCGTTTTTTTCATTTTGTTTCCTGGCTGTAGAATTTTGGGTGTCTGAGGACTGTCTCTCAGTTCCTTTCAGTTCAATATGACATTATAAAATTCTTAAGTACCTTGTAACAATTCTTAACTTAAAGTCTAAATTGTCTGATATTAGTATAGGCAATCCAACTTCCTCTTGGTTAATATTTGCATGGAATATCTTTTTCCTATTCTTTCACTTTCAGCCTATTTGTGTCTTTGCTTCTAAATTGAGTCTCTTATAGACAGGGTATAGTTGGATCATGTTATTTTTTTCTTTTAATCCATTCTACCAATCTCTGATTTTTTCTTAGAGAGTTTAATCCATTTACATTTGAAATAATTAGAAAGAGGTTATTACTGCCATTTTGCCATGTGTTTTCTGTATATCTTATAGCAGTTTTGTCCCTTGTTTTCACCATTCTTGCCTTCTTTTGTGGTTAGTTTTTTGTAGTTACATATTTTCATTCCCATCTCAATTCCTTTTGGCTATATTCTATAACTAGTTTTAATGTGGTTACCAAAAAGATTACATATAATATCTTAGCTATTACAATCTAATTTGAATTGATACGAACTTAACTTCAATTACATACAAAAATTTTTCTATTGTTCAGCTATTTCCCTCTAATGTTATTGATGTCACAAATAACAATTTTATACTTTGTGTGTCCAGTAACGTAGATTTATAGTTATTTATTTATCATCTGTCTTTGAAATCCTGTAGGAAAAAACTTACAAACCAAAATTACAATAACACTGTCTTTTATGTTTACCCATGTATTTACCTTTACTGGAGATCTTTATACCTTCAAACAACTTTGAGTTCCTGTCTAGTGCTGTTTCATTTCAACATGGACGACTCTCTTTAGCATTTCTGAAGGGCAAATCTAATGATAATCCCTCCCTCAGCTTTGTTTATCAGAGAATGTATTAAGTTCTCTCTCATTTTTGAAGAATAGTTTTGCTGAATATTGAATTCTCAGTTGATTGTTTTTTTAAGCACTTTAAATATATGATTCCCCTGTTTTCTAATCTCCAAGGTTTCTGCTGAGAAATCCACTGACAATTTTATTGACGATCCCTTGTGCATGATGAGTCACCTCTCTCTTCCTGCTTTCAACGTTTTCTCCTTGTCTTTTACTTTTAATGGTTTAATTACAATGTGTTTTGATGTGAACCTCTTTGGTGTTTTCCTACTTGGAGTTTGTTGAGCTTCTTGATTTATATTATCCTTGTTATTCCTCAAATTTGGGATAATTTTAGCTATTTTTCCTTCAAGTAATCTTTCTTCCCCCTTTTCTTTCTTGCTTCTCATTTGGGACTCTCCTGATAGGTCCGTTCATCCACTTGATGGTGTCTCACAAGTCTCTTAGGCTCTGTTCATTCTTCATAATTCTTTTTTCTTTCTGTTTCTCAGACTTGATAATCCAAATTGTCCAATCTTCAACTCTGCTGATTCTTACTTCTGCCTACTCAAATCTACTGTTGAACCCCTCTAGTGAGTTCTTTAATTTATTGTAATTTTCAGCTCCAGAATTTCTGTTTGGTTACTTTTTATAATTTCTATTTGTTGACAGTCTCATTTTATTTGTATACTGTTTTCCTGATTTTTTTTTTTTTTTTTTTTTTAGTTTTGTGCTCATGTCTTAGTTCTTCGAACATACTTAACACAGTTGTTTTAAAATCTTTGTCTAGTAAGTTTGACGTCTTGTCTTTCTTTGGAATGTTTTTTGTTAATTTATTTTGATCCTCTAGATAAGCCATGTTTTCCTGCTTCTATGCATGCCTTCTAATTTTTGTTGTTTACAATTGTGAATTTGGCTATATAATGTGGTAACTTTGGAAATCAAGTTCTTCCTCTTCCCAGTTTTTTATTATTATTATTTAAGGCTATAGTAGTCTGTTTGTTTAACATTTTTCCAAAGCGTTTTTGGAAACATTATTTCTTGTCATGTGTGATAACTGAAGTCTCTCTTACCTTGGCTCATGTTTATTCAATGTTTTGACAGATATTTCCTTGAATAACAAGAGCTGGAACAAACAGAAAATCAAACACAGAGAGAGAGAGAAAAGAATCACCTCTACTAGTCTTAGCAGATTAGTTATGTGCTAGGGAATTTTTCATTACTTATCTGGGCCTGTTCTGAGCCTAGGAATCAGCCCAATTTGAAAGTTAAAGGTCTTCTTAGGACTCTTCATCTTCAAATACACAACTTGCTTGGCATATGGGCAGCTTTCTAAATTTCCTCACACACATAGCTGCTTTTGAATGGCCAAATTTCTCAAATATTCCCAGCCCAACTTCTTTTCCAAACCTTAGATGATGTATTGTACATCTCCACTCACAATGTCTTCCTTTGTGTATTGGTAGATTTGTCTTTTCCATTGTAGCTTTTGTGAGCAGTGGCTGTCCCTTTTCTCCCACCTGCATTCTGAGTGAAGCAAAGTGAGCATGTGTATCAATCCTTCAGGTATCCTGCAAACAGGTTAGAGCAGATGTGCATAACACTTTGCAATTAATGTCTACTTTGCTCCCCCTGGTTCCAGGGGTAACTGGTAACTGAGTTGTCACCTGCTCAGGACTAAGACCTCCATTGTGCCCTGGAGGGGGTAAGAAAAGAATGAGTACAAAAGCCACAAAACAGTCATGCCATTTTTAAGATGGCTTGTTCTTGATTGAACATTTGCTTAGTTGTTGTAACCCTTTGGCTGTTTCCACAGATCCTACAAAGCTGGCTTAGAAAACTCTGCTTGTTTTGCTTTTGTTTGTTTTGTTTTGTTTTGTATTTCTGTGGTAAAACAGGAGCTTGGAGATGCCTACTCTGCCATTTGCTTATTTCACTCAAGTAAGATAATATTTTTAGAAAGTCCTATGCCCACAAGAATAGGTAGAGTCTTAGAGAAAATAATGTAATACTCTTAGAGAAAATAAATGTAATATATTTATGAAAATTGGAAATCAGATGAATAAGCAATAACTGATTTAGTAGGACCAGCAAATCCGAATTCCCAAACAGAGAATAGTAAAATTTGAGAACACATCCTCATACAGAAACTCATTTTGCTGTACTCAGAATGCAGGTGGGGAAACAGTGGCAGGCACTACTTGTAAAAGCTTCAATAGTGAACTATTTGCACTGTAGAATCTCAGGAATTGAAAATACCATAAAGGATTGCAGAAATCAGAACTCCATTTTGATTTTGTTAACACTTTCTGTCTGCTACTATCTGCATGTTAGAAGAAGGTTGCTGGAAGGGAAGCGATGGCTTACTCACTTGGGAAATTGATGAGCATTTAAACCAATGGTTTACAAATACATGGGTAAGCAGCCAGTAATAACAAAATCAGTAACACATTAACATTTCTAAATATGAAAGGCCAGACAGAGAGTGGTTATCAGAAGCACTGCTGCCTGATAGTCGAGCAGACTGGAACGATGGTCTTTAGTAGAGCAACACAGCTACCGCCAGGCTCTGACTCAGCAGCGAGGACACCAGAGAAATACATACTCACTCAGACCTCTTTCTCCAACGACCTTTCATCTACGGCTAGTTCCATTGGCTGACCTACACCAGGAGCCAGGGGGCAAGACATCCCGTTGGTATAGTCCACAAAGATCAGCCACCTGGGTCAGAGGTGAGAGAGAGGAAAAGGAAAATAGACATGCAGCAGCAAGCACATAATAGATCTCAAAACTGTATGAAAAACAATTAGCACCTAAAATAACAGTTACTGTGCTTTGTAAAATCTAGCCTCTAAAGCTTTATTTGGCTCTCATCTATTTTATTGTCAAAATAAAACTCTCAATAACTTACTCCAAGAAGAATAACACAGAAAATTAGTAGCTACAGATGTTAATCTAGGGTGTAATGTTCTATGGGACTTTCTGTGCATCAAGAATGCAAATGGTCATTTATTTTGATGTTCTCACAGTGCACATTTGCTGTCAACATTCGATAAGCTTTGCCTCAGCCGTCTTTACCTTCTAAGGGCATGTTTCTTCCATCACTCATCATCTCTTCTTCATCATATCAAAAGTTTTGCACTTGGACAAATGGAAGAAATCACTATCATTCTTCAGTAAATAGAAAAGAAATGTGATAAAAATAGGTATTTTAACTTACACACTGTTATAGTTTCTTTCTTCCATAGGACTACATTTTTTATGTCAAAAGCAAAAGCAAATTATCTCAACAAAACAGAAAGAAGAAAACAGTTGTTCACTGTTGGGAAATAAATCATAGCCCTGACTGCCTTTTGTTCTCCCTGTGTTTTCAGGAACGTTTGCATAGCCGGGAGCCTTAGAAGACAGTGACAGCATCTCCCCCTGTCGCGCCCGCCTCGCCAGCAAGGATGACGTGGCAACAGGAGTTCTTCTAACAGTGCTTTATTGGGGATCCCTCTAAGCTTCAAGATGCGGAAGACCCTGAGCACAAGCTCTCACACAGTAATATACTCTCAGGGAAACAGGAAGTAACAGTGATAGGCCACAATCAATCACAAGCGGTCACCAATAGGCCAAGCCAGAAAACCTCATATGCATACTTATGCAACAACCCTACAGATGTACTACGCATGTGCCGCACTTGTTTACCTCAGCCAGGCCACCGGAAATCGGCGCCATCTTGCAATGGCGTCCACGCTTCCCACATCTCCCCCTTCTTTATTATTTAAGAAAGCCTGCCAGACTTACAACCACCTCGTCTCGTGCAATGAGCGAACTCGGAGACGTGCAGAGGCTGGTCATAAAGGCGGCCGTGGGTAAGGCCTCTGTCTTAGGCTACGCGGGCTGCTTCCTGGCCTGGCACCAACCGGTGTGCATCCAGGCGCGGGACCCACGCATTCCCGTCATTGAGGTACCTTACAGCCGAGAGAGGGGGAGAGCAGGCAAGTCGCGGAACGCCTACAACCCGGCCAACCACACGTGGGGGTCCTGGCCGAGTTGCAGTGCGGCAAAGGCTTGTTGCATCAACAGTTGGTTGCGCTGAGTGCGGCGCGCCATACGGGTAAGGGCCACAAATCCTACCAGGGCCACAGTCGCGAGCAAAGCCAACAAACAGCCCATTCCTGCCCACTCTTTTACATGGTTGGCCACTTGCCACACCCAATCCGACAGTCCTTGGGCAAAGTCCACGTCGACTCGTGTAGAGTTGACGTGAACTATACTAGCCTGCAGCTGTTCCATCAGAGTCTCAAACTCATTGGACCATGCACCCAACAACTGCTGTGACAGGGTTCGTGATAGGTTAGCTGCCCGGGAAGCGTTCTGAAAAGGGATAGAGGTGACACACATGCCAGGCAGGCGCCACTCGCATCCGAGCTGCATGACCTGCATCAACAAGTCCACTTGTTCTTGAACCAAGTCCACTCTTTGATTGAGAATCATGATGCCTCCTTTCAACTGAGCGTTAACGTTTGATTGGGTCGCCAGGGCAGTCGCCACCCCCGACGATAAGTTGTTCAAGGCGGTGGCCGTCTGCACCGAAGTGGTGAGCGCAACTGCAGCCGTCGCCGCGGCAGCCACCGCAGCCGCTATGGCGGCAACCACGGCCGCGGTGATGCCAAAGTCGCGTCGCTGCCGATACAGCGTCATGGCCGAGGGCGCCTTCACAGGGATGTCAAACGGGAGGAAAGGTAGTTCTAGAGACTCGTTGGTGGTAAAGAAGCGGGGAAACACTGTGGCGTCATGCCGGACGGGCATCGGCAGAGGGAAGACATCCATCAGGGCCCAGCGCGCTTCCGGTACCGCCGTCGCCGTCGTTAGGACTCCCGCCAGCATCAGCATCTGCAGTGACGCCATCCTGGCCCGCCGGACGCTCGTCCTCCTCAGCCGTGGTGTGCACCGAGCGGGTCAAGCGCGTCGGAACCCAAATAGGGTCCTCGTGATCCTGCGGGAAAACACAAACAGCTCCCCTGGATCTGGCTATAACCGGATCCGGGCCTCTCCACTGGCTCGTCAAGACGTCCTTCCATTTTACCACCTCGCGGCGAGCCACCGGGGGGGACGTGTGTCTCTCTGCCGCAGAGCGGCCGGTCACGTCCAAAGTCAAAAAATTTAAGGTAAAAAGGGCAAGGGAAATGGTACCTTTAGGGGACCTCTGTATGGCCTCCAGGGCATCTCCCCCTTTCTGTTTTTGTAGATAAGCCTTGAGCGTGCCATGGGCACGCTCCACAATGCCTTGTGCCTGAGGATTGTAGGGGAGGCCAGTGAGGTGTTTGACTCCGAGGCGAGCACAAAATTGTTGGAAAACTCTGGAGGTATAAGCGGGGCCATTGTCTGTTTTAATAGTACTTGGCTTGCCCCAGGCAGCCCAAGCCTCCAAGCAATGGATGATGACATGACTGGCTTTTTCCCCCGTTAGTGGCGTGGCGTGGAGGACACCAGAACAGGTATCTATGGAGACATGAACAAACTGAGTTTTTCCCAGAGAGGGAATATGAGTGACGTCCATTTGCCACAATTGTAATGGTCGCAGACCCCTGGGATTTACTCCCGTATGCGCGACATTGCGAAAAGGAGCACAAGCGTGGCACTGCAAGACAATCTCACGCACCTCAGCACGCGAGATGTGAAATCGGAGACGCAAGGTCTCAGCTGGCACATGGTAAAGTGTATGAAAATCTTTGGCGGCAGCAAGATTATCGGCCACCCAAAGAGCGCGGGTGGCCCGGTCTGCCATTGCATTTCCCGCCGCCATGGGTCCAGGCAAGAGAGAGTGTGCTCTGATGTGGTGAATAGAGAATGGGCTGGTCCTACTCAGGATGATGTTCCTGAGGTCCGTGAATAAGGAGAAAACTGTACTTTTAGGAAGGATATAAGGGGAAGTTTCCAAAACCTTCACTGCGTTAACCACGTAGCAAGAGTCTGAGATGATATTAATGGGATCGGTGATGGTGCTGAGAACCAGGCCAACTATTGCACACTCCACCAGCTGAGGGGAGGCGTAAGGGAATTGCTTAGTAAACACCTGGTCCCGGACAACATAACTCCCAATGCCTGTTTTAGAGCCATCAGTATAGACATCCAGGGCATTAGGCAGTGGGTGTGCCGAAGTCACCTTCGGGAAAATGAGGTCATTTCTCATAGCAAATTGTAATAGGGGATGTTTGGGGTAATGATTGTCAATGCCTCCTGGGAAAGCGCACCGCAGCACTGCCCATGCATCAAGAGTGGCACATAAGGTGTCTATCTGGTTAGAAGTGTATGGACAGATGAGGCTCTCTGGGTAGCGCCCGAAGTGGGAGAGAGCCATGTGAAGGCCCTTTAATGCGAGGTCAGCTACACAGGTCGGGTAGTGACCAATCACCTTTCCCGGAGAGGCTTGAGGATGTACCCAGAGAAGGGGACCATCCTGCCAAAGCACTGCTGTAGGAAGTGTAGGAGAGGGGAGCAGGCAGAGAAGAAAAGGGTCCTGGTGACGAATGCGTACCAGATGCGCACTCTTAATGGCTTCCTCAACCCTATGCAAGACCTTTAGGGCTTCCGGAGTCAAGGTTCTAGGGGATGTGATATGAGGGTCTCCCTCAAGAATCTGAAATAAAGGCTTTAGTTCAGCGGTGGTAAGACCCAGAAAAGGCCGAAGCCAATTGATGTCTCCTAATAATCGCTGGAAATCATTTAAAGTTCTCAAAGCATCTCTTCGAATGGACAGCCTTTGAGGTACAATTTTATCGGGAAGGATGCTACTGCCAAGAAATGAGCCCACCGCCCCTTCCTGCACTTTATCGGGAGCTATGGACAGCCCCCTTTCCTTTAACTGAGCGTGAAGGAAGGCGAAGACCTGAAGCAACAACTGGGCATCCCGATGGCATAGTAGAATGTCATCCATGTAATGGATGATTCTTACCTTAGGGTACCTCTGTCGAACAGGCTGGAGAGCCGCGCTCACGTAAATCTGGCATAGAGTGGGGCTGTTAGCCATGCCCTGAGGTAGGACCCGCCAGTGGTACCTTTCATCAGGCTGCTCATGGTTCATGGAAGGGAGTGTAAATGCAAATCTAATTTTGTCAGATGAGTGAAGGGGAATAGAGAAAAAACAGTCTTTAATATCCAAAATGATCAGATTCCAATGCTTGGGCAAGGCAGAAAGAAGGGGCAACCCTCGCTGGACAGGCCCCATTAGGCGCATCTGGGCGTTGACCGCCCTTAAGTCCTGCAGTAAGCGCCATTTTCCTGACCTTTTCTTAATCACAAAAATAGGGGTATTCCAAGGCGAATGAGAGGGTTCAAGGTGCCCAAGAGTGAGCTGCTCCTGCACCAACTCACGGGCTGCAAGCAGTTTGTCGGAGGGTAATGGCCACTGAGACACCCACACCGGGTCCTCCGAAACCCAGGGAATGGGCAAGGCAGTGTCAGCGGCCCCTAAGAAAAACCCAGCCCCTGTCTACCGGGATTGGGAGTAGGCATAAGTGGTGTTGACCTGCCTTGCAAATTCTTTCCTAAGCCCTTACCCGGGACCCATCCCATGGTACTCATCATGTCTTGGCTCTGAGCAGAATACTCATTTGTTAACTTAAGGTTTAACTGTCTCAGGACGTCTCTGCCCCAGAGATTCACTGGTAAGGGGAGAACAAAAGGCTTACAACTACCCCTACCGCCTTCAAGATCACTCCAAGACAGAGTTCGGGCACTCACGGCTGGGGCCGAAGCGTAACCCAGGCCCTGTAAAGTTGCCTCTGAGCGGGTGAGCAGCCAGCCTTTAGGCCACCACCGCTCAGATATGATACTAGTGTCTGCTCCCGTATCCAGCAAACCCTCAAATTTCATTCCCTGAACAGTCAACACAAGGGTCGGACGGGTGTTTAAATCCAAAGACAGAAAGGTACAAGTGCCTCCGGACGACCCGAACGCCTGACTACCACGTGGCTCCTGCTTGCTGGGGAACCAAGCGTGAAGGCTAGGGAGAAGCAGGAGCTGAGCAAATCGGTCTCCGGGGTGGATGGAGATAATTCCCCGAGGTGATGAGCACATGACCTTTATTGGCCCCTGGAAGTCTGAGTCTATAACCCCCGGGTGGACAATCAGCCCTTTTAAGGTAGCCGATGACCTCCCAAGCACTAATCCCACAGTATGATTGGGCAGAGGTCCTTTAAAGTCTGAAGGGATAGGTTGACATCCTAACCCAGGTGTCAAAACTGTGAGGGTGGTGGCACGGAGGTCCAATCCTGCGGAACCGGGGGTGGCCCTCCTAGGTTCCCCCCCGGTAGCGCCGGATTCAAGGAGGGACGAGTCCCCGGGGTCAGCAGAGACGGGCCCGGGGGCCCCTGGGGGCTGTCCTGTGCCAGCATCGCCCCATATGTTTGCGGGCCCTGGGGTCGTGGGCCCCGCCTCCCGTTTTTTGGCAGTGCAACCATGCTGCCTCTAGGCCCTCGGGAGATGGGCCGGCCTTCCTTGTCTTTAACGGATCGGCACTCTGCGGCCCAGTGCCGGCCTTTCTGGCACACGGGGCAAATCCCCGGCTGTGAAGATGATTGCTTCACCTTACTTGGCGCTCGGCACTGTCTTTTTAAGTGACCGGGCTTGCCGCAGTTGTAGCAACAGCGTTGTTGCTGGGCTTGTGCCTATGACCGCGGCCGCCAGGCCTTGATTAGTCAGAGGACCCCCAATCTCCCTGCAAGCCTTCAGCCATGCATTTAATCCTTTACTTTTCCATGGCGTAATAGCATTCCGACATTCCGAAGTGGCCTGCTCAAAAACCAGTTGCTCAACCAACGGCAAGGCCGTGTCTACGTCCTCAAAAATCTTTCCTGCGGCATCCATCATGCGAGCCACAAAATCCGAAAACGGCTCTGCCGGAGCCTGGACAATTTTTGTCAGATTGCCACGCACCTCCCCCCGTTTGGGCAAACACTTCCAAGCCTTAATGGCTATCTGATTTACCTGACGATACACCTCCTCCGGGTAAGCTGTTTGATTATTGGCCCACTGTCCCTGTCCGGTGAGCATGTCAAAAGTCCACGCTGCTCTGCCGCCTCCCTGGGCTGCATTCGCACGGGCCTGCGCGGCACACCCGTCATGATACATGGACTTCCAGTCTAGATATTGGCCCGTGGTTAGCGCCGCGCGCACCACCTGCTGCCAATCCGTGGGCGTTAGGGCACTAGCGGCAAGCCTCTCCAGCAGTACTAAAGTGTAGGCTGCGCTATGCCCCCAGTTGCGGACCGCCTCTGTAAATTCCTTTAATTGCTTATGGTCCACAGGTTGCCAATATCTCTGATTATTGTTGTCCACATACACAGGGAAAGCAAATCCTAGCTCTCTCCGGGCTTCTGGGGGGAGGAGAGACGCTCCACCCCCCGGTGCGGGCCCAACGAGGGGCGCTGTAGGTGGGGGCAGGGAATACGGGGGAGGCCAGGTCTCTATATCGAGCCTGGGCGGGGCCTGCCTTCTCGGCTGGACCACATCCTGTTTTTTAAGTCCCCGTATTTCCTTTCTCAACTGCTGAAAAGAGGGGGTAGCTTCTTCCCCCTCCGAGGCGGACGATTCACCTTCCGCCTCGGACAAATGCAAATCTGCAAATTCTGGCAACAGCGGGTCGTCACCCGTTCGCCGGTTCTCTACCTGACATGACTGATCGTCCTTAACCGTTGCAACTCCTTCCCCTCTCCCTCCTTCTGAGAGCTGAGACTGCACTTCCGCAAGCTGTTCTGCCGCGCTCCGCGAACCCTGCGGATCGCACTTTAGGCAATCCATAACTAACCTATGAAGTATCAAGACGCCAGGCCTTAAATCTAACGCCTCGCGTAGATCATGGCCCACCTTCCTCCAAGATGGTATGGTGAGCGAGCCGGAGGCTAGGAACCAAGGGGATACCCGGTCCACCTCCCTCAACAATCTCTTTAGGTCATGATCGTCAACATGGATTTTATTTTCAGCAAGCAGAGTTTTCAGAGGCCACAGAAACCGGCGTAGTGGTATGTTGCCCATGTCTCTCTTGGGGGCGGGGAAATTGGCCGTCCCACACTGTAGTTCTGAACTCACCTCACTAGAGGTCGTCTCCGCTGGTGCCCTGATGGTACAGGTTCCCGGGTTTCGGCACCACTTGTCGCGCCCGCCTCGCCAGCAAGGATGACGCGGCAACAGGAGTTCTTCTAACAGTGCTTTATTGGGGATCCCTCTAAGCTTCAAGATGCGGAAGACCCTGAGCACAAGCTCTCACACAGTAATATACTCTCAGGGAAACAGGAAGTAACAGTGATAGGCCACAATCAATCACAAGCGGTCACCAATAGGCCAAGCCAGAAAACCTCATATGCATACTTATGCAACAACCCTACAGATGTACTACGCATGTGCCGCACTTGTTTACCTCAGCCAGGCCACCGGAAATCGGCGCCATCTTGCAATGGCGTCCACGCTTCCCACATCCTCCAGCGCATGCTTAGCGTCAAATATCATGAAGTCGACATCGTCTTCCAAAGTGAAGAGGAGGCGCTTGCTTTCTTCCCATTATAAAAGATTGGAGTTGTTTTCTTATGATACCATCCACTGTGGGTGAAGGTGTCACCTGGTGTTCTTCGAATTACTCTGTGGGACAGGGACTGGGAGAACTACAGCAAAAGCAGCGCTGATGTTCTGGCCATCACTACTGCTATGAGAAAATTCGTTTCCTCTGACACAGAAGTCTGTGTCTTCTAACAGCACCAATGAAACTGTGGCAGGTTAATTTTGTTAACTTGAAAGTAGGGTAAAATTTCAGACACTTCCCAGTTCTTGACACTTTTGATGATGAAGCTAGGGCAGTGACAGAGGTCATACCTTTCTAGAAAAAGGAGGATGAGCACCCAGTGGACTTACTATTAATATTAATGGGGTTTGAAGGAAGTCCATGGGAATCAGTAGCAAACATGTTAACCACATTGTGTGCTTAAACTGGGATATAAATGATCTTCCACATTATTGCCTCTTAATAAGGAAGAATTGGGGAAGTGGTTGCAGCTACACACAGGGAAATAGGTTCAAATCAGCTGTCTTCACTTTGTCCTGTTCATTCTTCTCCCAATGGGAAGATTTTATTACCAATCTGGCAGACAGGCTCAGACTTGTCTCATTGTAACAATTAGTGCTAAGAATTGCCCTGGGTGGACAGAAAGTTCTGACTTCTTTCAGGCAACAGTATCAGAGAAGCAGATCACACTAAACATGGAAAAAAAAGAGGGGGGGGGTGGTATTTGCCAACATTATGGACAGAAATCAGGCAAATTGTCAGAACCTTTGTTCTCGGTGGGTTCCCTTGGGAGATGAAGGGACAGGGCGTAGTGCTTGCTGTGGAACCATGGTCACCAGTGGACCTCTCTCAGCGTCACCCATTCAGATGAGACAGCAAGAAGTCTCTGCGTATCTTGTTGTTTTTGCAGTGAGTCCTGGCTGCTGGAAGAGAAATCTGGATCTCTCAGTAAGATTTCCCAGACATAGACACACTGCCCCTGTAAACCATGGATATAAAGTACCCGCTAGTCACTAGTGTTCAGGCTCTTAGGTCCCCGGGCTGGGCGCATCCTCGCATTCTGGGTGAGTCCTAGGCTGCACATCACCTTAGGAAGAACCTCATGCTGAGTGTCAGAGGAGCAGGTGTGGTGTTGGAAAGAGGGTGGGATTCTTTCTAGGTAGAACCTAAATTCAGAATGAGTGAAAGAGTTGAATGAATGAAGAGCCCTGTGAATAGTCTTTACCATTTTGGTTTCAATTTCCAGTTTTCACTTAGAAAGACAGCAGATGACAGCCTTTTCACCCCCGTTTCTAAGAGGATTGCAGTGCTGCTTCTGCCACTTAGTGACTCCCTTTAACATTGCTCAGTTTCTGGGTTTTAGGTGTTTTTGTTTTATCCTCAAATGGTAGTACTTGTCTAACTTGAAATGCCGTGTGAGACCCAAAAGATATATATGTGATTTAAAGTATAAAATTGTGTCTTTGATTACAAAATATTTTTTAAAAATATCGGCTTATTAAATGCTGCCAGGTCACTAAACCACGTGAGGTTTTTTCCAAACGTTAAACTGTTCATATAATCTATATTGTTGTTATTGTATGCTAACTTTATTAAAATAAAAGAAGGCTTTTTGCAAGGACACATCTAACAGAAGCATGTAGAAAATAAGGACATGGTGTCAATGTCATTGCGAGATTTTAATTCACATTTAGCTCTGAGCTCCCTGCAGTTGAAGATGGAAGGGAAGTAAAACACAGTTTGAAATTCCCCACTCCATCTGTGCTTCAACTTAAAGTCCATTTCAGTGTTTACAGATTTCAGACTTCTCCCCCTCGAAGGCATTTTGGTCTAGGTAGAGAGTCAGAGCCAACAGAAATGGCAAGGAATTTGAATTTGTCCTGAGAGGTCTGGGTCCTGGTTCTGACCTCACAGACCACCCAAATGTCACCGTGGCTCAGCTCCTTTCCTAGGAAAGAGGCATACAGCAAGTTTAAATAACCATTTAAGCATTATCCTAAATAGCTTGTGAATAATAGCTAATAATGGAAGGCTTATGAATATTTATTGATTATAGCATCAGGGACTGTGCCAGGCATCGATCACATCTTATGAGATCAGCACAGCATTTCCCCAATTATATAGTTTGATAGTTTAAATGACTCTCCTGCAATCAGAAAGCCATTTCATGGGGACATTTTGGATTTGCGTTCCAGATCTCTCAGTTCTCCCAGCGCTCCCTCACACTGCCTCTCACATAGTATTGGATACAGGTGTTTGAGAAGTGATGTCTTCATCTCCTTTCTATTTTGTAAGGTGCTCTAAGATTTAACTCTGAAATATATCAGACCAGAAGGAAGTTATGTTATGCAGCTTTTTCAAAGAAGTATTTGAACAGGAAAATAAGATATTATACCCAAGTCTGTAAAGGTGTCTGATTTTTTAAAAATTTCTCTTAACAAATGTATCATTTTTGCTATATAATGGCCACATACATGGGACAAATACTCACTGTCCATTCAGAAGATATTTATATCTCCTGAGAAACTAATCATCTTCCATACAATGAAGAACACTGAATAGTTTCCTCTATAATTACCTTTTAATCCTAAGTAAGATTAACTTATACATTGACAAAAGCCATGGACTTCGTGTGAAACATGTCTTGAATTAAGAAATATCTCTTTGAATTGAAAACAGTTCTCTCTTTAAGGAGGTGTGTGTGTGTCAATTTAATGAACTGAAAAAATGTACATAACCTAGAAATGTTTCCCTGATATTATCACAGGTCCTCTGTTGGTGTATTTGTTATTGATTGGCATACAGGTTGTCTTCTTGTAAGCAAAGGTTTTAAAGCACTGCCACTAAAACTTGACATGTTGACATGAGCACATGACATGCATTGAAATGTCCACTATCAGGGAAATGTGCACAAAAGTCTTAAAGACATCACACATAAAAAGACTAAATGATTTTATTTTGCAAGTTTGGGAGGAGAAGAACATGGACAAAGACATTGCAAAGATTAATGAGTCAAGGAGTCTCTGAGACAAGGTGACAGAGAAGCTGAGCAATGGGGCTGCTGCCTGCACTTCAGAACATAAAGCCACTATAGTGTCCAGTGAGGTGAGTGGGGCGATTTTGGTGGGGCCCACCAGGTAATGTAGAGGTTGCACTGTCCATTCCCTACCCCCACCCACACACTCACACACATATACACACACAGGTGATGAAACTGACTTTTTTGATGTTTCTGGAGAATAGCCATGGGTTCCTAGCACAGCTTTGCAGCTGAGAACAGTACAAAAAGGGCTTCTTCATAGATCACCTTCTATTTTTTCAACATTAGTGGCACCTACAATCCTGTGAAATCCTAATGGCAATTTCTCTCCCAATTCTGAAAGTATCCAGAATTATTAATTTCTTCCAAAAAAGGAAGTTATCAAAAAGTTACTGAGTAATAGGAGATATTCACCACTTCTTCTTAATTCCATATATATAAAATATATTTTGTATATATAAATATATATATATATATCCTCATCCTTTGGTAAATGCACTTAAAGAGTTAGTAATAAAGGGAATACACAAATATTCATAAGACGGAATGGAATTTTTAAGGTGTGGTGTTTTGTATAGGGGAAATTCATTCAAGAAAAGAATAACTATTTTACACCCCCACTCTTATTTTTTTTTTGGAGACAGGGTCTCGCTTTGTTGCCAGGGCTAGAATGCAGTGGTGTCATCATAGCTCACTGTAACCTCAAACTCCTGGGCTCAATTGATCCTCCTGCCTCAGCCTCCTGAGTAGCTGGGACTACAGGCATATGCCACCACATCTGGCTAATTTTTTAAATTTTTTTGTAGAGGCAAGGTCTTACTGTGTTGCTCAAGCTGGTCTTGAACTCCTGGCCTCAAGGGATCCTCCTGCCTTGGCCTCCCCAAGTGCTAGGATTACAGAAGCATGATCCATCACACCTGGACAGTTACACCACTTTTTGATCCATGATGCTCACATCACTGACTTATGTAGGGACCGTCCCTGGGCAAGAATTGACTTGAGCCCAGAGTCAGCGAAGCTGGACGTGCTTCTTGGGTCCAAAGGTCAATAGGTCCAGAACACTCCTTGACACCACAATAGGCCGGGGCGACGCGGCCTATTGACTGCTGAATGCTCCCTGGAGCTAAAGGTGAATGGCCTATTGAACAGACAAACTGTTCCCTATGGAAAATAGCCAAGGGCCTTAGGTCCTGCACACAAGCCAAGGCATGTCTCATTGTCCTGCACCGGTAATGAGGTCCAAAGGTTAACATGCAAATGTCTACCTTCCTTGAGCAATTTCCATAAGAAATGGAACATATCACCTTAGGACTCTAAAGATAGTCACGTACCAGAAAATAGCTGCTGGACAAAAGGAGTATAAAAATAAAGCGACTGGTGCTTTTCAGCGCTGCAGTCTTGTACCGTCTTTGTGTGTCTGTGTGTTTCTGTGTTCATCCCCCCTTCTGTAATCGGGCCGCTTACAGACTTATTATTTCTCCTGTGTCCTCTGATACCAGACTAAAACCAACAAACGCACTCCTTCACCTGCCACTGAGAAGTCACACCTATTTACAGTGCAAGTTTGGATATGGATAAATTCCCCATCACCTATCCTGAATAATCTCAATTTCAAAAATTGTATGAGAAACTCTACTGGGAAAACAAGGAAAGACTTTGACCTTTAACATTCTTGGTCTCAGAGTATAAAATAAGTAAATAATCAGATAAGCACACAAATATGTGTTTGAAACTTCTAAATGAAAAATGATAATCAGATAAACTGAAATACCAAACAAGCATAAAATATGATTATATATAGCTACACTTATCACAGGAAATATGCCAACAATATATTGAAAAGTAAGAAAGGTGGTTTATGAAGTATCATATTTGGGGTCTTTATAATTATTAAAATTGCATATGAATATATAATTTATATAAATATTTGTATAATGCTAGAGACTGAAAAGATAGTCATCCAAATGCTAACTCTTGGTAATGAAATTATGGGTGTCTTGAAACGTTTCTTCTCTATATATTCATGTACTATTAGAATTATAATGAAAATTATTAGTTTCATATCAAAAGCACTAAAACTATTTTCATTTATCAAAGACAAAAATGAAATTAAGAAAAAATTAAAAATTAAGTAAAGAAAATAGATGTAAAGAATACCATTGAGCATAAAAAGTATGATCTTTACAGTCTAAGACATCAAAATCTTTTCTTAGGTTGAATTAATTTTCACAGATATTTATGGCATTTCTATGGTGTTTCTGGTAATATCTAAAGCACTAGTAGGGAGGATGGACTGAAATTGTGTGTTGTAACAGGCTTTCCGATACCAAGACTTGGAGAAATGCAGGCTGTTGCTGTTCTCTTCTCTGCCCCCCAGCACGGATCCTGAAAGTCTCTGTGAGCACAACCAGCCTGCCCACGCCCAGGGGGGGCACCAACTCAGGCTGCCCCATCCTGTTATCTATAGGGAGAAGCTCTTCCCTAACCACCTTTAAGAATCTTTGTGTGCACATAGCGTCATGTTTGCCCATGTCTTCAGATATATCCAAGAACTCAGAGGGTCTCGAGCACAAACATATGGAACAGGAACTCAGAGGAAGGTTACTAAAGGACAAGAGGCCTTTTGGAGTAGCAGGAGCATGCTTCAGATGCAAGCTGAAAAAGAAAGATTGTATAAGTTCTGCAAATTTTAATCACCATCATGGGCCATTCTCCATAGGATAGAGAGCAACACTCTCTTTAGGTGAAATTTGAGAGGGAAAAAAATCTACCAATATTTAAATCAAATGGATAATTATTAAATATTTTAAGGATTATCGCTTTCTAATTATACTCAGGCCCCTACCTGCATCTTCCTGGTAGAGTCAGCTATTCCTAATTAAAGAATAAGTAAAAGACTAAGGGAATATTTAACAAGTATAAGAAAAGAGTCATGATCATAATGAACTGGCCTGATGAGGAGACGGCTCACACATCAGCTCCGAGGCCTCCAGGAAGGCTGAGAAGGGCTGCTGAGCAGGGTAGCACCCGTCAGTCACACATTCCACCCCTCCGCACACATGCACACATTGCAGTCACACGTGCTCCACCAGGGAGAACCTGGTCCCCTTGACAGTACATTTGGGGCTAAAATTTGCCTCCATTTACCATATTTTGGCTCAAACGGAGGATTGGAAAATGTGGGAAACCTCCCAATGTTAGAAATTGAGAGGAGATTTCAATGTTGTGGAGAAATGTCAAATTCATTCCTTGGTTTTAAATGATCAGAATGAGGAAAAACTAGAATTTTGACATTCATTCTAGGTTAAGTTAAATATATATATAAATATAATATATATATAAATATTGTATGTGTATATGCATATATAATACACACAATATCTAAATTACAGAAGGAAGTCTTATTTTTAAATACTCAATGCTTAATATAATGATATTTTGGATTTCTCTAGTATTTTAATATGCTTATTTCAGTAGACTAATGAAACATCTTTGGAAAACTCTTACCTGTGGTGCACATTCATACTTCAATATTATTTTCACATTTCACATGTACAAATTAGAACAGGAGGAAGAATTGTAGATTAGAATGTCAAAGGGGCTAGTGATGATATCCTATAAAATACATTGTCTCTGCTAAAATCTTAATTACTTATGTAAAATAAATCTCTGAAATATGCTCAGTAGCATAGGTGATCCTGCGGCTTTAGTGTATATAAGAATCAACAAGCTAGCATGTTCAAATACTGTTTTATGGGCTCCACTATCTGAGGTTTTGAATTAGTAAATCTAGAAAAAGACACTGAAATCTGCAGTTGCAGCAATACCCCAACGTAATTCTAAAGCAGGAATTCAGAAACAAAGTTTGAGAAGGGCTCCTCTACATCTTGGTATGTGACTCCTTTCTTGAATGGCTACACAAAGAAACTTTTGTTAAAATGGCATACAAAGTAGCATTTTCTTTCTTCATCAATTGTTTCTTTTTTTCTCTTTCTTTTTTTCTTTTGTGTCTTTTTTTTTTGGCACACATTATAAACAAAACATTGTGTGCAACAGTGTAAGGAATACAAGGAAAAGGGGCTGATGATTTAGTCACTGAGATAAATACTGTGTAACTTTTAAATTACTGCATACTCTAAAATTTTATAGGTAAAATGTGTTATGAAATTAATGTCATGAAAACTTAGAGATTGGTTAATTCCATTTGATTAAGAAATAATGTCACCATGGAAGAAAGAGCACCTGATGAAGACCTTCAGGGAGGTTAGTCCAAGTTTTGTTGACAAGGAAAGAAAATGAAGAAGAATGCAGACACTGGCGTTTTAGAATGGGTGTAAGATAGTCCATTATTTCTACGTTATGTTTGGATAGCAGGCATAAATGTGATTTGTGACAAGAATCTGAAGAACTTCCAATACAATATTCAAGAATATAGATTTAATAGTTAAAAAAATGTGGAAATATTAGTTATTTCATAGGACAGTAATAGGTTTGATGTGTTTTAGAAGGAGATTTATCTCAGGCATGGGTGGGACGGATGAGAAAATGGAAAGGCTGGAGGTCACAGGCAGAAAGGGTTCATGATGGCAGTAAGTACAGGGTATACAAGGACAATGAACACTGGGATTCAATTCTGAGGTAGAGTGAGAGGCACCTTGTAACTGGTCAAGTGTGGAAAACATGAAAATTTGGGAGTCCCCAAATATTCTGGAGTTTGTATGATGAGGTTTAGCAAAGATGTGCATGCCATTAATCTGATTAATGCCATTAATGGAGAGTGCTAAGGCAAGTTTGAGGCATGATGACAGAAGCCACAGGGCATGATGCATTTTGGCCACACACATTTCACTATGCTCTGTGTCTCCATCGTGTGCAAGTAATCCCCTCATTATCCCAGACCCAAGCCAAGGTCTTCCCCTTTCTGGGCCCCTTTCTATTCTCACACTCCTTCACCACAAGGCTGGGGATCAGTGCAATCAACAGCCGAAATGAACTTCATGAAAAACTCTACTAAAGGGGATACCACGCTGTGTATCTTGAGGATCCGTATACACTCACAATCACCATATGTAATATTTGCCTCTTATCTTTTCAAAATTTGACAAGAGAGAAGGAAGGGAGAGAATTATTTTGTATCTCTTACAAGTAGTTTCTCTATCTTAATTAGAAAAGCACAAATTACATATGTACACAGTTACAGTAAAAGAATGCTGCTAAATTTCCTTTTTCTGAAAAGTAGAAAGATGGCTACGAAGATTTTTTTTCATTTTTGATTTTTTATATTGCTCTGAATTTGATGCCAATATTCAATAAAGCACCCTCTGGTGCTTGTGGTATGAAACTGTGATCGCTGTTGAACATTAAACAAGGGATGCTGGTAATTTTATGACAATTATGTTTTAGCTTTCCATACCAAAACAATGATAATCAAATCTCATGCTTGAAAACTTTAGCTGATTGTCATAGGGGGAAACATCTTGCCACCAACTGCATAATTATAGAAGAACATTAATGGGATATTTCACCTTCTTTTGAAGGGCAGGGCTAAGTCATTGTAGCTGATATAATGTAGCAATGGGCTGATGAGCTGATGTAGCTCATCAAATCTTGTGCTCAGATATATTCGCCATTATATTCCATTTAAACACCATGTATTACAATTCAGTTACATTCCATATTTCAGGAAATGATCTTGATACTCCCATCTGCCACAGAGAATATAGGTCTTATGAGAATAGAAAAGACAGCTACTCTGTGCCGTTTCGTATCTCCTTGGAGCGAGACCTGCTCTCATTCATGAAGGACTCTATGCAACATTTCTGCTCTCATTATTTTTGCTCACCTCTCATATCTCTCAATGCCCTCTCACTGGAGAAGAGGGGCCCGTTCTTGTCTCCAAAAAGTGGATCAAGTCCTACATAGACAATGAACAGGTATGTGAAAGTTGTGTAGGAATTAATGCCATGCCATCTGGAGCTTACCACAGAATTTATTCTCATAATATACCTAAAAATCAAACATGCAAGGAAACACTTCCCATGTTTAGTACTGCATTTTCACATCCCTGTAAGCTTTTTGTACATACTTGTGATAATGGAGTATGAACATTGACACCATACCTAAACAGGAATCTTTGTGTTATTTTTTTTTTTTTTCCTTTGAGACAGAGTCTCACTCTGAGGTGCTCGCCTCCATGCCTGGCTATTTTTTTTTTCTATTTTTGGTAGAGATGGTATCTCGCTCTTGCTCAGGCTGGTCTTGAATTCCTGGCCTTAAGTGATCCTCCTGCCTCAGCCTTGCAGAGTGGTAGGATTACAGGCATGATCCACCACGCCCAGCCTTGTGTTAAATTTTAAAGATGTTTTTGCCATATAAGATTTTAATTTGTGGCTAAAAAGATTGATTGCATAATGCATATAAGTCTCAGGCTTTAAAAAATCCAAAGACATAGCTATGCACAAAACACATCTAATCTTACTGTACTAGTGTTGGAAATGTACAAGGTAAGGTGGAACACAGACACGTAATGAAAACCTTTGGAACTCATTAGTATATAAACTAAAATGCTGAGACTCCTCCATGGTTCTTTGCTTTTCTTCTGGAGGTTAATTATTTATGGCTAGCCTATCTCAAGTTAAAGCAGATCAGAAGGGACCAGTAAATTGGTATTAACAGTCATTAGAAATAGCAGCTTTTACCCCACGTCCCTTAGAATGAAATGACCATATCTAGCCAACAATCATTATTTTCTTTGTTTAAGCAATAGGGGATAATTATTAGGCAGCATAAAGAAATTGGACACACCTGAGTTCTAACTGTAGCTAAAGAATTAAGAGATCTAATGTGAGTAAAGATAATTATAACTACCATTTAAGGATTTGCAATATAACGTTCACTTTACACATGTTATCTCATTTAATGAAATAATCCTATGGTTGCCTACCTATTATTTCCCCCCGTTCTATAACGCAGAAGCTGAGGCTCACAGAGGGTTAGGAATTTGCTGAAGTTCACTCTGTATGTGGCTGCAGGAGGATTTAACAAATCTGTCTGAATCACTGGCATGATGGAAAATTACTAACAACTCTCAAAAATGAAAAAAAATAGTTGACCTTACTTGTAGGTTTTGCCAATTTCCAAAAGTAAATATTCCTGTTGTGGTCAATTTCAAGCTTCCAAAGTGACATCATTGAGTACAGAATAAGGTAGAATTACAAAAATTCAGCTCTTACAAACTAGTTTGAGCCAGTCCCAGCACACTATTGAACTCTGACTTCAAAATTTATAATTTCTGCCATAGATGATACTACAAATCACAAATGAAACAACAAGAAGAAAGAAACTAGCAAAGAAAAAAGTAATCTTAGGCAGGGTTCTGTTGTTTCTCCTTTCATCAATCACTTAGAAGATTTCCTGCTCAGATTTTACTCAGGCTGAAGGTCTTGTTGTATGAGATGAAGGGACTTTACAATAGAATTGATTATGCATAATAAAGCTATGGGTGATAATCCTTAAAAATTAATGTATAGGAAAAACATATCTATTTATTTGAGATCAACACATATAGAGGATAGAAAAGTTGGTGAGAAAAAAATAATAAAGGTTTGAGAAACTCTAAAAGGTTATCAATGATTAAGATATAAATGTATATTAGAATATCACATTGTACACCTTGAATATATATAATCTTTATTTGTCAGTGATATCTCAACAAAGCTGGAAAAAATGTTTAAGAGTAAGGAAGGAAAAGGTGATTGTAACAGACTGCCTACTATTTATTGTTGATCCTTTTTATTGGTTGCATTATTAAATTATCACAATATTATTCAAGGTACATAGTATCATGATGATGATTTTATAGATAAGCAACTAGAGAGTGCAGAAGGTAGCAAAGACCCTTTTCATCTCAGGTTTCCCTTCATCTTCTGCACTTTGAACTGCATCCTCTAAAAAGGAAAAAATCTTGTGAGTTCTTGTCCACACTCCGTATAGTCCCATCTATGTACTTCCTATGTGCATTGTCTGCCTTTTACGTCTTGCTGTAACTTGTCTCAAGGTTCATATAAGATAATCTCTGTTCTTTCCTGTGTCATAGGCTTCTCCTATTTCTAATTAACTTAGATGAATGAAAAGTACATGGAGAATGTTCAGTTATATTTAGTAAATGATTGCCGTTCTTCACTCTGATCTTTATTCTCTCACAGTCTTAAAAGAAATCCTTTTTACTCTGTCCAATGACAAATTTCTATTTTCATAAAGTCATACTGCACTGCAGCATCTGTGACACCGTGCCCTCATCTGTCCAGTGACATACCGCTCCCCCTGTTGAGAGTAAGCACATAAAGGCAGCGTGACTTCAGTACTTTTTCCTCTATTTCTTTCTCTCCATCCTTCCCTCCTCCCCAAACACACCTTAGAGCCTGCAAATATGTACAAAGTATGCGCTAAATAAATGGTTGTCACCTGGTTGATATGTTAGTGATTAAATATTGAAAAGAGGGATGGAAATGTATTAAAAATGCAGCATAATTCAATGGAATCCTAGAATATGCTTTGGCAGGGAAAATGGAGAATGTCTATTTTAAACTTTTTGTTGAATATTGAAGAAACTGAGAACAGAGCAGGCCTATTCTTCTTGTCACAAATTAATTTTAGGAATATGTATCAGAGGATCAAAGATTTTAAGCACAGGGTTTTTTTAAGGAATTAAGCAAATACCTACAATTGTGAAAGATATATTTTTCTGAGGTCACATATCTGGGGATAAAATGAGGTCACAGTCTAATATCTGAAACATATTGAGGCTTTATTATATGCCAGACACAGGTGAGTATCTTTCATGAACTGCTAGTTTAGAGTAGGTCTGCAGGTAACAAATTCTCTTAGTTTTCTTTGATCTGAAACTATCTTGATTTCATTTTCACTCCTTATGCACACGAAGGTTTTTTAATCCCTACCACAGCCCTACGTGGCAGAGGGCTATCGTCCTTACTTTTAGATGCAGAAACCCAGGCTTAGAGAGGTGCCCGAGTCCCCAGTGGTTACCCAGATCACACCTGGCAGGGCAGGCACATAAATTCACATCCGACTCCCAACCTCATTATCTTGAGCACTATGTCAAATATTTATTCGCTTCAACCATCTTTGTATGACTTCCAGCCTCAGGGAAATTCATGCTAGATATTTCCAGGGAGCACAGGGAGGCCTCCTGCGCCCGCCGCGTGGCACCGATCTCCGCCGGTCCCGACCTCAGTGCCCTGAGGATGCCTCTTTCCAAAGCCGGCGGCGACAGCACAAGGCTGCACTACGCCCTCGGCGCGCTGGGGTCCACCAGCTCAGACGTCTGCCGCAACTCCACGACGGAGGCCACCGTGCCCTTCCCGAGGGCACTGCTGCCTAAGGGTGACGAGCAGTTTGCCACTGGGCCAAAACGTGCGTGTTAGCTCTCAGGCCCGACCACAGGCAGCTGCAGGCCCTGCCAGGCGGGCCTCACGGCGAGACGACATCCCACGGCCGGGAGGTGACATCCCACGGCGGGGAGGTGACATCCCACGGTGAGCAGACGACATCCCACAGTGGGGAGACGACATCCCACAGTGGGGAGGTGACATCCCACGGTGAGGAGATGACATCCCACGGTGGGGAGGTGACATCCCACTGTGGGGAGGTGACATCCCATGGCGGGGAGACGACATCCCACGGCGGGGAGACGACATCCCACGGCAGACCTGGTGTGCGCGTCCGCACATTAGCGTTTTCTGGGGGATTTGCAGTCAGGGACTCACGCGTGCCCGCGTGGCCCGCCCGGGCGCTGCCACCCGACGGCCTCCCCGGGGCCGGGCGTCATCTCCGCCATGACTCAGTACATTGCCCCCTCGGGCTCCCGCTCTCCTTCCTCCGGGCCCTTCCTCATGGCTTCCCTCCGGAGCGAGGTGATCCCCGAGTGTGCTCCAGGTCACCTGGTCACCTGCCCCCAGCCAGGTGCTCCTCCCTGGAGAGCTGCAGGGACCTGAGGCGCCGGCGTTTCTCTCCGGGCCTCGGCGCCAGCGAGCGAGGCTCCCTGCGCTTCCAGCCCGGCCTGAGCTAACTGCCACCTGGCACCTGTCGGACAGGGGACACCACTGCCGCCGCCTGCCTGGGCTGGGGCTGTCAGCTGGTGTCTAGGCCCAGGGCGCTGCCCCCTATCGTCCTCAAAGTTTTTGACGTGAATGCTTTTGAAAGCTCAGCTCGAGGTCCTGCGAGAGGCGGGGAATGCTGCTCACCCCCGGTTCTGCCGGCGCCGTCTCGCGCTCAGACTCGGGACTCCGGCCGGGGCGCCCGCCTGTCTGGCGCACAGCAGTCCTGGGCTGGAACCACCCCTTTGTCTCGGGCTTTTTTTTTTTTTTTTCCTTTCCCCTCGAATTTATGTATGCCTTTACCATTTTCTCCCCTTTGGAAAAGTTTTGGCCAAGAGTTGTCATAGAAATGACATGCCCAGTCATCCTCTGTTTTATCTGGGTTCACAAACTCTCTGGGTAGGTTCAGCCATGCCTAAATCCAGGGGAAACATCCCTGGTGAAAACTTGGATCCCTACTACATCACTTAATCAAAAACTAATATGTTCTTATATAGTATTGCCATTTTTAAAGCTCTTTCCTATTATTTTCTAATTTAAGCCTTCCAGCAATGCTACAAAGGAAGCAGGAAAATATTATTTCTCATACAGCAGATTATGGAAACCAAGCTCAATGCTATTTAGCCTGTTGCTTATGGCCTTATATTTTGTGAATGATGGAACATGGGTTTGAATTCAGTTCTTCCATTTTCATTCAACTAAGCTATGCCCTGCTGTCTTGCAAAATACATAGTTCCACAAACTGAAATGAGCAGCAGAGTTGATTTTTTTAAATGATAGGTTTGAAAAGTATGAGTTAGCAGGAAAGACTGTGGAAAGTGGTATATCTGGGTTCTCCATTGAGACCCTGTGCAGAACACTAGGGAGAGTTGCACAGCAAGAAGATATGATTTCGTTTTCTAATCAAAAAAGAAATTCCAAAACTAAAAATTAAGTGAAACCAAACTTTAGAAACCTACCAGTTGCACCTGTGTTAATGATCATTGACTGATGACTCCAGGAAATAGATGGTAGGTAACCAGGCAGCTAAGCATTTGCATTTAGATAATAAGAAATCATTTTTACTTTTGCAACTTTTTCTTGTTTCCATAACTTGTGTACCAGAAGTATAAGTTAATAGATGTTATGAACACACTAGCATGTCTTTCCTGAGATAAGTCTTAGCAACTTCTTCTGATATTTCTTGGTCTATCTAGAATTTCAATATGTCATTTGCAGTAATTGACATTAAATCAAATCACCGCTTTGTTACTTCTGAATATAATAAAAACACAAAGAGACCATCATGAAATGGAATCACACATAATCAGCTTTAGCTTTAAAATGTCTACAATTTACCTTGCAAGTATGTTTTAAAAATATGTTCGATGAAACACATTATCAAGAATGGTGGGCCATGTGGGGGTCTTTATATTTGATATCTTTAAGGATAGATATTTTATAAGTCTCCTTAATAAAGCACTCATTTTTAAACATTACTTGTCCTTCTTTCTGGCATGTTAAATTATGTTTTAGACCACTGATCATTAAAAAAATTGTTAGCAATAGCAACTCACAAAATGAATTAGAATAAATGTTCCTAGCATCTGCTCTTTTTTCCTCCTTATTTCTCTTATACAAAGCTGTGCATACGATCCGTTTAAACTCTTTATTACATAAAAAAGACACAAGTCTTGAAGAGGACAAAGCATCTGGTGCTATGCTATTCTGGTGACTGTTGAATAGATTTAGCGAAATAGACTATCTCTAGTCTTCAGGGTGTCAACTTATTAAGGACTTCTAAGTAACAAAAGATCAATTATTTAACCATTTTTCACTGCTCACATTATGGCATAGTTCAAATTTTTATTTATTTATTTATTTATTTATTTTTATTTCAGCTCTTCATGGGGGTACAAAAGCTCAGGTTATATACATTGTCCGTGTCCCGCCCATCCCCCTGAGTCAGAGCCTCAAGCGTGTCCATTCTCCAGACAGTGCGCCTGGGACTCACCATGTAGTCGTACCTCCATCCCTTCCCCTTTTGTTTTTCACTTTTTGGTTTGGTATATTACAGACCTGAAAAACAAGATTTCAGTCATTAGCTTTGATGTTCAACTTAATAGAGATTATTATTAGGGTCATTCATTTATTATTTTAATCATTAGTTCAAATTTTAATTCCTCCTATAGTTCAAATTGAGTTCTAGGTACTAAAAATAGAGTGATAAGTAAGTCAGTTTTGTCCTCACCAAGCTCAAAACCAAAAGAGGAAGAATGCTGAGGAAATCTGAAATTTTGTGTTACGTTATAGCAGTTCAGATAAATGCATTCAAAGTGTGCTCTGGCATCTAACTTAGTCTACACAACGGATCAGAAAAAGACCACAAAGGAAGCACTGCTTAGGGTCTATCTTGAAACTACTCTCGTGGGCTGGCTGTCTGTCTCTGTACGTGGAGGTTTCAGGACACGCAGCTGAACTGATTGCTCATGTTTGGAGCATGGCTGCTCTCTTGCTACCACGGCAGGTCTGAGCAGTTGTAAGAGTGACCATGTGACTCACAATGTGGAAAATACTTACTAGACATCCCTTTACGGATAAAGTGTAGTAAATTTTAGGCTTTGTGGTCCATTGTAGCAAGGAACAAATTATGGATCATACCTAAGAAAATGAATGCAACTATGTTCTAATAAAACTTTATTTACAAAATCAGGCAGGAAGGTCTGATTTAGTGCATGAAACAGTAGTTTGTTAAATTTTGTTCTAGAGAAAGTGGCCTGTATATTTATAGAAAGGCCTTTTATATAAGATTTTTCTTAAGTTGAAATACCAAATGATACAATTTGAATAGGGAAACAATATGATTAATATACACTTTTAAAATCAAATCTCAGTTTATGCATTGATTGTCATTTTTGCACCAAATATTTACTTCCCCAGATTTTTAGTTTCTTGTCTGTAAGTTTAAATACCCAGGCATCACCAAAATTAGTATAATGAGTATATATTTACACTTTAATTATATTCACTCATAATTTTTTTCTTTTATTTCCTCTCTCTCAGACATCATAACACTTTATTTCTACATACTTCAGGGTATATATTCTATGAACAAAGATGTTCTCCTGTGTAATGACAGTAGAACCACAGGGCGTTGCAAAAAATACAGTCCCGTGAAATCTTCACCCAACTTTCCCAAAATGGCAACATCATACATAACAGTAGTAAATTATTAAAACCGTGAAATTGATATTAGTACAATAGTGTTAATGAAATTACAGCCTTTATCCAACTTGTACTAGATTTTACGTGTAATTATTTCTAAATGTGCAGTTCTACATGTGACTGCATGTGTAAATTTTTGTTAACAAGAGAAAAATCAAGTCACAGAACTGTTCTGTCACCACACCGTCCTTCTCTCATGTTACTTCTTTATAATCACTTCCACTACTGTCTCTGTGCCCTGCCGGGCAATAGTATGTTTTCCATCTCTATAGTTTTGTCATTTAAAATATATTATATGAATCAAATTATAGTGTATGTAACTTTTTGAGATTGGCTTTTTTTCCATTAAGCATAACGTCCATCCAAGTTGTTTCGTGAATAGTTTGTTTCATTTTATTTCTGAGTAGTATCTCACTGTACAAATTCACCATCATGTGTAATCCTTTTGCTTGTTGAGGAATATTTGGATTACATCAAATTTGAGACTATGATGACATAAGCTACTATGAACAGTATACAGGTTTTTGTATGAATGTAAGTTTTATTTAATTTTTTAAATAGATATGTTAGGATCTTCTACATATACAAACATGTTATCTGTTAATAGGGACGGTTTTATGTATTCCTTTCAATCTGTGTACAATTCATTTGCTTTTCTTGCCCTATTCCCTCTGCAAGAATTTCAGTACTATGTTGACTACAAGTGGTAGGAACAAACATCCTCGCTCTGTTCTTGATACACATATTGGGGGAAAGTATTCAGCCTTTCACCACTAGGTGTTATGTTAACTGGATTTTTCTGCAGAAGATTTTTATCAAATTAAAGAAATTGACCTCTATTTCTAGATTGCTAACAGTTTGTATCATGACTCAGTGTTGAATTGTTGCTTTGCGTGCATCAATTGGTATGATTAACCACGTGCTTTTTCTTCTTTGGTTTGTTGACATACAGGACTTTAGTGATTGATTTCAAATACTAGCCCTGGCTTGCAAATATGAGATACAACCCAGTTGATTATGCTGTATAATTATTTGATGAATTGGTGAATTCTAGTTATTGATAATTTGTGTCTAAATTTTTTGGAGATGCTGGTTTCTAATTTGATTTTGTGCATGTGTGCAGGTTTTTCTGGTTATGGGTAGCAGGGTACTATTGGCTCCATAAAATGAGTTTGAAATTATTTTTTCCTCTTATATATTCTGGAAGAGACTGTAGAATTGGTACTAATGATTCTTTACCTGTTAGGTAAAGGTAAATTTCCTTAATAGTTACAGAATTATTTAGATCATCTACTTCATATTTAGTGAAACTTACACTCTTCCTTTTTTTGGAATTGGTTCATTTCATCTAAGTTCTCAAATATGTGTTGTAGAGCTGTTTATAGTGTTCACAGTATTCCATTATTATCTTTCAAATGAATAGAAAATCTGAAATAATATTCCTTCTTTCATTCCTAATATTGATAAATTATGTCTTTTCTCCTTGAAACTTTGTCAGTCTTGGTAGACATTTATCAATTATATTGACCATTTCAAAGAACCACATATTTGTTTTGATCTTATCTGTTGTTTATCTGTTTTCAATTTCAGTGATTTCTACTTATTTTATTATTTCCTCCCTTCTGGTTGCTTTGGGTTTATTTTGTTCTTTATTTTTTTTTCCTAGTTTCTTGGAAAAAAAAAGACACCAATTATTGAAAAAACAATACTTTACCCATTGAATTTCCTAGGCACATTTGTTGAAAATCAGTTGACTTTAAATGTAGTCTCAAGTCAGTTCCTTTGTTCTAAAGGTCTCTATTTGTCATTATACTGTAGTATCTTTATTACTGTGTTTCTATAAATTTGGGGTTCAGAAATGCATGTTCTCCAACTTTTTTTTTCCTTTTCAAATTATTTTGGTTATTCTGTGTTCTTTGCTTTTTTCATATAAAATTTGGGGTTAGCTTGTCCATTTCTGGAAAACAAACCATACACACACACTGCCTATTAGGATTCATTGGGGCTTGCATTGAGACCATATATCACTAAGGGAAGACATGCCATTTAAGAAACAGAATCATCCAATATTTCAAACATTAACCGTTTCTCCTATTATTTAGATCTTTACTCTTTGCTGTATTTTATAGATTTTAGTATGCATGTTCTGCACATCTTTTGTTAAATGTATTTTTATTCTTGATATTAATATAAATTAAATTAAATTGTGTTCTTACCTTCATTTTGACTCTACATTGCTAGTGTATAGAAGTACAATTGACTTTTATATTGACTTCTGCACATATACTTAGCTTACTTACAAATTCTAATAAATTTTATCGTATGATCCCTAGTTTGTTGTCATTGTTGTAGTTTGTTTGTTTGTTTTTGTTCTTTGCTTTATCCTGCTGGCTAAAACTCCAGTACAATGTTGGATATAAGTTGCCAGAGAGGATGTTCTTTACTTATTCTTGATTTTAGGAGGAAGCATTCAGTCCTTTACCATTAAGGGTGAAAATAGTTGTAGATTTTTGTAGTTACCCTTAATCAGTTTGTTAAAGTTTCCCTTTACTCCTAGTTGTTTGAAGTTTTCATCCTGAACAGTTAGGATCTGTCATTTTCTTTTTTATCCATCCATTGAAATGATCATGTATGTTTTGTGTTTCAGTCTATCAGTATGGTCTATACATTCACAGATTTCCTGATGTTAAAGCAACCTTGCACTCCTGGGGTGAGACTCACCTAATCATACTGTAAAACTCTTTTTTTAATATTGCTAAATTTGGTTTTCTATTTTTTTTTTTTTTGAGGATATGTGTGTCTATATACATGTGGGGTAAGCGTTGGTAGTTTTCATTTTTGCTACTATTTTTACTTTGCTTTAGATTTAGAGTAATACTGTTTTATGAATTGAATTGGAAAGTATTTCCTTCTCCTCTATTTTTTAGAAGAGTTTGTGAAAGATAAACAAATGTTGTTTCTTCTTTAAATCTTTGATAGAATTCATCACTCCTGTGAAGGCCATCTGGGAGAAGGATTTTTGTAGGAAGATACTTAATTATTATTTTACTTGATATATGTCTATGCAGATATTTTATTTCTTCTTGAAGCAGTTTTTATAATTTATGATTCCAAGGAATTTCTCAGATTTGTATAATTTGTTGGCATAAATTTTTTCAAGCTATTACCTTATGATTCTTTTAATTTCTGAAATTTCAGTCATCAGTACCCTTCTTTGCATCTTAATTTTTTAATGTTTCAATTTATGTCTGATATTATGCTATGTTTCTTATATATCTCAAGTCTTTCTTATTTCTCTGTTCCACTTGTAGTCTGATTTTGTTTTAAACAGGAATATTCTAGTGCACCATTTTAGTTCCTTTCCATGAAGCTTTATTACATTTTTTATATTCTTAGAGTTTGATATAGGAATTACAGTATTTATTTCAATGTATCAAAATCTACTTTAGATTAAAACATTATTCTGCTATGGTACATATTCTTGGCTTAATTGGAGCCTATTTTCTATCCCTTCCTTTGCGCTTTGTGTATAAAATTGCTCATTAATTTTTTTTCTTTTGTCATTTCAAGTCTGCTGCAAAGCCCCCTGAGTGAAGTTTTCCTTGTGGTTATTATACTTTTCAACTTCATAACTTCTATTTGGCTCTTTTTAATAATTTTTATCTCTTAATTGGCATTCTCAATTTGATGAGTAATTGTCATCATACATTCCTTTAATTCTTTAAATATGAAATTCATTAGTACTTTGAAACTATTTATAACTGCTGATTGAAGATTTTTCCAAGTCCAATGCCAAGCCCCCTCAGGGATAAACAAAAGAGTTTATACTGACTTTTCCATTAGTTTGGTTTTGTTTTCCTGAGTATTTCATACTTTCATTTTTCTTTACATTTCTCCTATTTCTTGTTGAAACCTGGGTAGTTGGAATAATACGTCTCAGGAAATCCAGCTAGTGGGGAAGTCCTCTTCCTCTGCCACTTCCTATCAAGTCCTCTGCGCCTCCCGTGTGTTGGGGGGGGTCTTGTGGGGGATCTGGTGTTCAGTGAGGGCTGCAGAGATAGCCTGAGTCCTCTCTACTCTCTTGCAACGTTTCATTTGACAATTTTTTTCCAGTTTTATCATTGGTTTTTATGGAGAATACTTACCATTGTCCTCATTCCAGAATTCCAGAAGTCATTTTTAGATTATCATTTAAAAAAAAAATCTTAAAAATATTGAAAGTATAGTAAAAATAACATAATTTTCATGAATCATTTGAGAATAAGTTGTCAACATGACACATCATCAGCTCTGAAATATTTAGGATGCATTTCCTATAGAAGAGAACATTCTTTTACCTGATTGCAACAATTCCCTAGACCAGGACGTTAACTTTCATATCTTTTGGCGTCTGTAGTGACTCTGTGCTGAGATTATAGTTTTCCCAATTTTTCTTAACTATATGGTTCCAAATTAGGATTGGCCACCAGACAAATTTACACGAGATTTTGAAGTTGTAACTTAAGAAATAGCCATTTTTATGCTCTGAAGTCAATGTAGGGTTGGTGCTTTGGTAGCTTAGACATGTGACTGAGCTGTTGGCTCTTCTTGGTGCTGGTAAACAGCCAAATCAACATTTTCCCCACCTGTCACTGGGTTTCTCTAAATCCTGGCTGTGAAGCATTTGCTACTTCGTAGGCAAAAGTCACAGCCTTATCCTTCAAGCCACTTGCATTTCTGAGATTGCTGAGGGTGCGGGAGAGATGTGCTTGTGGCTGTGCTGTAACACGGGTTTCAGTGGCCCTCAGCCTGTCACGTCTGTCCTTGCAAGGCCCACACCGACCAGCATGGGGGGGCCTGGCACCAGGCCGGAGATCAACCACTTTACACACTCTGTAACCTCCCCCACAGGTGCAAAGTTCTAACCCCGAAAGTGAACCCCTCTGTTGAGACTGTTATCGATACACCATCTAATCTTCAGAAACCACTCAAGTTTTGCCGGTTTTCCAAATAATATCCTTTTTCAGACAAAACCCACTCAGAGTCACGTATTTTTCAAAATTATTTTTAAAATATATTCTCCTACAGATTGGCATAGTTCTATGATACTTCCATGATTTTTTTGACTATATTATAATTCTATTGTTGTCTAGCAAATTATCACCAAATTATCTGCTTAAAACAGTGCTGATTCAATATTGTACGGTTTCTGTAGGTACAAAACCTGTCAGGGACTAAGCAGGTTCTCCACTCTGGGCCTTGCGAGGCTTACATCACTGTGCCTCCTGGCCCGTGGGCTCCCAGGGAGCTTGGCATCCTCTCCCAAGCCCACTCTTGGCAGAATAGAGCTCCTTCTGGCCAGGGATGGAGGTCTCTGCTTTCATGCCTCCTGTCAGCCAGGAGTTGCTTGCCTACCTGGAAATCACCCTTAGTTCTAGCTACATGGTTCTCTGCTAACAGGGAAGTGTGTGTCTTCAAAGTCAGCATAAGAACATCTTTTTAAAGCTCACCTAGGATTTCAGAACCACCCAGGATTAGCTCCCTTTTCATTAACTCAGATGCAAATGATTCAAGGCCTTAATTGCATCTGTAATATGTTTTTACCTTAGCCATATTTTCTATGCTAAAAACAATCACAAGTCCTGTGCACATGATAAAAAGAATCTATTAATTTTATTAATTTCTATTTTAGTGTGTGGTGTAATCAGAAATGGATACCAAATTTTGACAAAGTACTTTCAGCACTTATGGGCATAATCATATGAATGTTTTCACTAGTCCAAATGAATTATATTAATTCATTTCCTTATATTGAACTATCCTCACATTCATACCAAAAATATCAGTTGAACACCTTGCATTATTTTCAAAATGAGATGATGAATTCTCTCTGCTACTATTTTATTTTTTTACTAATATTTATAAGAAAGATATGACCTTTTTTAATATTTTTATGTTACTTACTTTATACTTTATTTTTACATTTCTTTGGATCCAACCCATAGTCTGAGGATCAAATTAATAAGAAGCTTTAAATTAAAAATGATTCTAGTGCCCCAAAATTAAATTGACAACCTTTTATTAACTTTTAACAAAAACATATGCATATAATCATATTACAATTTAATATATGGATAGTTATTATAGATTTACATATAAATCTTAATACGATAATTTTCAAAAAGAATGTGAATAGATTTCATACAATGCATACCAGAGTGCCTGAATTTGTTATAAATTAATTTTAAAGTGGATTATTGAGAAATTTATTTGCCATATTTATATGATAGACATGATAGAATGATATGATCTTTAAAGTCCAGATTATTTTTTTAAATGTCAGAGCATTTATCTACAAAATGAGATTATCCTTAATATGTAAGACATGGTACTGCAGGTCTTAAGAAATGTCACCACTAATTCTGTTACTTATTTTTCTTTTAGAACTCCCTAGTGTCTCTTAACTGGGCAGCCAGTCATGAAATGTAAACTGCTGATCAATCAAATATTTACTGGTTGGTTTCCAAGGAGGGTGAGCCCCAAGCATGCCAGTTCCTCCTGAGACCACGGGCAGGAGTGGGGGAAATCCGCACAGCCGTGGGGCCGACAGCAGTTCAGAGGCACAACGCAAGGTGCGGGTCTTCCGCCTTCGGCTCCGCTACCCGCCTGTCGACGGCCCGATAGGGTGGGGCCAATTCACTGTGACGCAAGGATGCACTTTCTCAACCTGACGTAACGTATCACATACACACCAGCATAAAGCTCAAAATTAAAATATTGAAAATAGAAGATATTGGTTTTAAAGAAGCATTTGTTTTGAAAATATGTTTAGATAGGTCAACCAGTGAAGAAAATAGTCTAGAAACTGACTTCTTCATATGTTATACATACTTGTGATGGCGTGTTACAAAAGGGGAATTACATTAATAAATATCGACTCTTAATAAATGGTGTTGGACAACTGGCTCTCCTATAGAAAAAGAAAATGTCAGACCAGAATGAATTCATTTCTCTTTTGATAGCTATACACCAGTGGTGAATGAGAAGAATAATATTATATAAATATCACATATTTTAATGCCTATAGGAGTTTTAAGAAAGTCAAATTCTGGGAAGATTTTTTCTGCTAATGAATCGATATCAATTTCCAGCTTGGTCCTTAGTGGGGAGCGATGGCCTCTGTTCTCTGTCCTTTATTCGGTTTGGTTTTCAGGGCTACATTTAACTCTCAGTTTCATACTTGATAAAGACAGATAATGTGGATAGTTTCGTATAAGCTTTATAGTATTTAATCACATTTGAGACAGATAATTTAAAAAATTCAAAATTGAGAAGATACATTGGTTTAGCTTACTTAGAAAGTGAGCTTAGGATTGAACCCTAATATCTGTGAGCAAACCGGTTTAATGCTCCACGAGCTTATCTCTGTGACTGGGGTGCACCAACATTCCTGGAAACAAACAAAACTGTTTTAGAATGAATTGAAAGATGTATAGAGTAGTGTAGACATGAGCATATTGAATAGAAAGTGTTAATGGGACATTGATCAAATGAATCACCAGGAAATTTATTTTATGAGAGAGATTTAAAGGAATATAAAAATGACTGAAGAGAGACGTGACACCTGCTTTCAAATATCTGAATAACACTCATGCATAAAAGGGCCTGAATTTATTCTGTCTCATTTCAAAGAACATAATTTGGACCAGGTCTTGGAAGATAAGTACAGGTCCTATAATTTATCAAGTGTTTAATATATGCCAGTCTTGATAAGTGCTCTGCAAGTCTCATCCCATTTGTCCCCCACAGGACACCTGTGAAGTGCATAATTATTGTTAATAAATTAATTTTCATTCCATGCTTTACTAATTACATCTCTTTATTTTTCTTGGTGGTATT
Source organism: Lemur catta (assembly GCF_020740605.2). Lineage (NCBI taxonomy): Eukaryota > Metazoa > Chordata > Mammalia > Primates > Lemuridae > Lemur > Lemur catta. The sequence continues at coordinate 95,468,051 of NC_059138.1, read as the reverse complement.
ATTCATTCTCTTTAGTACACTTTAAGTTTTGTTCAGAATCAGTGCCAATCAAAAGAGATAAAAATCAAAATGAGTTGTACTCTGGCTTACCAACCTAGTAAATGTTTCAAAGTGGTTTGAGCATATGTTCTTCTATGTCATGTATGTGTCATGTACATGAGTACGTGTGCACATGTATGAACAGAAACTCATCACTGGCAATTATACATAAAATAAGAATTAAAGTAAAATGGAAATGAGAATGTAAGTTAGTATAAAATTTCTTCTAATCACTTTGACAATATAAATACAATGTCCTAAAAATATCTAAAATGTAGAAACTATTTCATGTGCTAGTGTATTCCTTATGCCACCATTTATAATAAAAATGTTAAAAGCATGAAAATGTCTAAAAATACAGGCATGGTTAAGTAAATTATAATACTCATATTAAAACTCCATGTATGAAACCAATGAAAATAATGATAACATGGGTTTAGAGCAAAATGGAAAAGGATTATACTAAAAATTAAATTTAGAAATCAGGTTACAAAATTAAACATATACTATCCTAGTTATGTAAAATATGGAGCTTAAAATTATTGGAACCAAACATCATGAAATGTTAACAATAACTGTGTAGATGTTATCATTATGTTGTTTTTTATTCCTTCTGTTGCATTTTTAGTGTTCAAAACTGTTTTAAGAAACACTTCATATAATTTGAAAACAAGTAAAGCAAAGAGAAACAAATACCCTTGATAAATCCTGCCTGGAGACCTGGAAAGATCAGTGCCCCAAATTTAAGCTTTTTGAACAGGAGACTGATTACCCCCTTTCCACACCTGTAAATTAAACCAAGAGATATATGTGCACATACAAGCGAGAGTGGAATGGATTGTGAAACGAAATTATTGAACAATTAAAGTATACTTTATAAAGTAGCAAACTCTACAGTCTGTAAAATTATGATGGAGTTCTACATGTGCCCATGCCACGAAGGTAGGCTGTCCCTAGGTCACCGCTTGCCGTGTGCTGAGGTTCGGTATGATTCCACCACAGGTTTAGATATTAGCTTTATTGGGGGAAAGGGGAATCTGACTAGGCCATGATCAGCCAAAGAATAGGAAGCACAGGTTGCCCATTTCCCCTAACTCCGGAAAGGCAGGGCGGCTGTTTGAAGACACCTACATTCTGTTGGATCGGTATTCAACATCCTTCCTTACTAGGGACAACATTGTCACTACCCTTTTCATAAGGTATTCATCAGAAAATGTCCTTCTCAATGGAAAAATGAGCAGACATCTTTGAGAACATGCAATGGTCCAGGTTTGGGTGACAGTGATTCGTTAGAGCCTCACCCCAGCGCCTGTACATCCTGGGCCCTCTGGAACCCCCTTGCCCTCCGTGGGAGAGGAGGCCGGATGCCCTGGGAGGCTGGATGTGGGTGCGCTGCTCCCGACAGACAAGCAGCGCCACGATCCAGCTGGCGTCTAGCCCAGGACACGCGGAGCAGGCTGCCAGCTCATTGGACCTTATCGGATAAGGCGAGGTCCTTGAGAGATGTTGCATGGTAGAAAAGCAAACAAATAAATCCAGTTGGTGAGTGTGGAATTGTATGTATGACAAAATAATTGTCTGAACCGTCCAGCTACATAGGATGTGTAATTTGCTGGCTGGGGGCAGGCACTGGTAGAGACTCAGGAAGACTGAGAAATACTGAAGAAGGAAGGAAGCACCACACAGCTTCTGCAAGGCAAACGCAAGTGCACAGCAAGAAGCAGGCTGGGCTGGCAGGATGCCTTCAGGAGCACTTTGCATATTAGGGACCCATATTACAGCCGCTACCTGCTAGGGTCTTCCAACTGTCTAGGCCAGCTCCTTGCTATAAAGAAGAAACAAGAATAGAAAAGAGAAGAAAAGCCACCTGACCAGCAGTGGGACACGAGGTGAAGATATGAGAGTGAGAGGGGGCAGCGGCTGTGCGCTGCCTGATCCAAAACAACGAATGAAAATGTCACCAGTTACTGACTTCAGCAGGATGGGTGGCAAAACTATCAAAGGCCACCTGCAAAATACCTGTGGGATAAAAAGAGTGGAGCTTTTGGTTTGTTCTGTTTTTTAGCTTAGAGTGTTAGGATTAGCTTTTTGTTTGGTTTAGATGATTCATTGCTAAAGCAACAACAATCACTGAGAGAAAGAGGAGAGAAGGAAAGATAAAGGTGGATGCTTAGTCTTGTTTGCTGCCTGGAGACCCGTCCTCTTGAGGCCTTGCTCTGAGCATCGTGTAGGTCATCATTAAGACTGTTTATTGTTGTCTCAGAAGCCAAAAAGAACATTCATTGACCATGTGGGCCAGGAGAACCTGGTCATTTCCTTTACAAGAAGGTCAAGGAAAACACACACCCTTCTTCACCCCATACACAGGTGACATTTTAGGAGGGACATAGAGAGGAGCAATCAGGAATGGAGACAGAGACCTGTTTGTCCTTTGATTTTCCACAAAAAGACCTTGTGCTGCCTGAATAAGATAGTTAGATTACTAAAACACGCTGACCTAAACAAGACACGAGCCTAGAAGTGAGAGCTAAGGAAGAAGACATAGTAATCCACAGACAAAACAAATATATATAAAACATATTTCAAGTTAAAGTTTTGATGCTATTGCTTAAAGAAAATAATTCTCTTTCTAGATACATAGATAGAAGTATATGAATTTAAATTTCTAGAAGAATACATACACACACACACACACACACACACACACACACACACTCCCCTGTTGACTACCACCTATGATGTCAGACACTGGGTTCTTAGAATGGGGATGTGAATGCAGATGGGAGAAATTTAATTCTAATTTCACATTGTTATTTGTTTTATTTTTTTCGGCAATTTGTTTGTATTATTTTTATTATTAAAACTGGCTCACATTTTAGAAATTTTAGATACATAATCTTAAAAGTGCATATGTAATTGTATTTAGATAAACAGTATTTTAATGAGGTTTTTATATAAATGATCAAAAGTAGTTATTGCTGTTTATTTTATTTAGTGCTTCCAATATTTGTTTCCATTTTATCAAGAAGGGTAAAGATATGGCATCACCAGGTGATGCTTCCTCTTTGGTTATTCACAGCGCAGCACTCAACAGTTTTTAGGCTGTTCATTCACAGCTGAGCACAATTTTCAGAGGGTGGCTGCATTGGCTTCCTGAGTCTGCTGTGAAAATCACCTCAAACTTAGTGGCTTCAAACAGAGGAGATTTACTTTCTCACAGTTCTGAAGGCCAGAAGTCTGAAATCACTTGCTCTGAGTGGAGGTCAACGGATCAGCAGGGCCAGCGCCCCTCTGCATGCTCTGGGGCAAATCCCTTCCTCACTGGTGCCGCTTCTGACACTCTGTCTTGGGGCTGAATCACCCCTCTCTGCCCCCAGGGACACAGTGCCTTTCCGTCCTCCGTGTGGGTCAGCTCTCCCTCTCCCTCTCCCTCTGTGCCACAAGGCCCTGGTGACTGGGTTTAAAGCTTCCCTAGACAATGCAGGATAATCCCATCCCAAGACCTTTAACGTGATGCCATTTGCAAAGATCTTATTTCCTTATAAAGTGATATTTACAGGCTGCAGGGATTGGTAACATTTCTGGGTGACCGTTACTCAGCCCACTACAGTGGCTGATCATGTAACTAGAAGAAAGACAAGTTTGACAATAAGAACTCAACACTCCAAAAAGGATTCCCTCACACAACTAACTGTAATGTACATGATTATAACCGCAGCAAATTCCCCAAAGATTATCTCTTTGGCAATGCGGACTACAGAGAGTTTATATCTAATTATAATTTAAAAGCAATAATTTTTCTGTTATAAAACATTCTGGATGATGACTCGTTTTCAGCATTTGGAAAAGAAAATTTTAATATAAACTAAAATGTTACCTAGTACCATCAGCTATTAGCCTAAAATTTTATAGTATTTTCACATTATTATATTAAATGTAAATACTTCTTTAATTTTATATAAATCCTGCCCAACTTATAAGCATGAAAAAAATTGAAAATCTTATGCATTTAAAAAAATTTTTCTTGACCCCAAAACAATTTAATGATTCCTACCAAATTACATAATTTCCAACAAAAATTACTTAGTATATATTGTTCCTGATAACTGTTTTGACTAATTATATTTTTAGGGAGTATTTTGTGGTCAAAAGGAATATCATTGATGTTATTACTTCCAGAAAAAGAGTGAATATAAAATAAACAGTGTACTTATGTATGCTTTTTGACCTATTTATCATAGGTCAGGGACTCGTCCTTACATTCTTACAGATCAATTTATCAAGTATTAGTGGCCAACATTTAATCAACACATTGGGAGTAAATAGCAAGGCCTGATGTCAGAGTAATTAGGAATGATGTGTGCTGTGATGCTTTGAGGTCCCAGGGTGAAACACATAATTGACAAACGATAGTTACCAAGCATTATCAAGATGGAGCTAAAATGCCACTTTTTAAAGCAGCTAACAGGTACAGGAGCTGGGAATATATTGCAATTATTTCTGTAGGATCTCTCCGCGGGCGCGAGCCCTGAGCCGGGCGTGCTAAGCCGGCAAGAGAGTACCGGGAGCAAGGGACGTGCGCTTGCTAGGGCCACCTCGATCCACGTCTGCGGACAGTCTATGCCAGGAGGCAGACTCGTCCTAGGGAAGGTATTGGACTTTTTTCCCCAGTTGACTCTAAATAAAACAGTAATTAACCTCATAAATAAGAGCAATGTACAGAAGAGAAATTTATTCATATATAAAGCAACAGCAAAAACAAGGAAACCTTTCCAGTCAATCTAATAATTACCATCTTAAAATATCTACTGAGATGCAGTTGATTCGCATGGTCGTATGAACAGAAATCACCTGAGCCGTTTTTCTTACCGGAAAGCAAATAGCATTACTTTCATTTCTTCTTTCAGTATATGCTGGTTTTTCTATTAGGAATATGAGATATTTTCTTTTACTTTCTTATTCTCTGTCCCTTCCCCGCGGCCCAGGGCACAAACGCTGGGTGAACTCACACAGATGCCCAGTGTGAGCGCAGGAGTAGTTTTGTGCTGAAACCAAACCCTCGAGAGTGGATTCCGCGCTTGCACTGCTGTGGTTTCCAGGTTCTGCTTCTCACCTGTTTTGGTGCGTTTTGTGCCTTACGGGTTTTCCCGCGCGTGCTGGGGAGGGAGGTGTCTGCGGACGCCGCGAGGCCTGGTTCAGGGGAGCCCGCCGGGCAGCCGGCGGGTGGGGACTCTGCAGGAAGGCGCAGCGTGGCGTGTGGCTGAGGAAACGGCCTGGTGCGCCGTTTATGTTCAGTGCAAGTAAAAGATTCCACTTACAAATAGCAATTAGTTGATTTGGGGCATCTGAATTTATCCAAAATTTCGGTGAGTGCATCACCTTTGGAGAGAGAAGAAGGAGGTGCCAATGGGCTGCATTTTCATGCCTTACATGAAAGTGCTTTGATGTAAGAAAGCAAAGGGTGAACTGTTTTTTTGTTTTGTTTTGTTTTTCCCCTGCCTTATCTTCGTTTCCAAAGGGTCCAGTTGAACTGCAAATAATAGTTGAATATAATGGCCATAATTTCTTTTTGATCCACAGACACTTGGGAATAATAGCACATACCTGTGGTAGAGCCTGCCTAACCTTAATAATGAGATTTTATAACATTCTTTTACTTTTCAAGTGAAATCACATGTGTTCCACTGTAAGTAGGGCACACAGAATGGGGCAGATATTATAGTTGACCTAGTTGTTGGAATAAACGGATGAATCAATCATGAAATTAATTATGAGTTTTTGATAGCTGGCTAAGAGACAGAAATGTCCAATTACGAATTATAGCAGAAATTCCTAGGAAATAATCACATCTAAGAGATAACAATCATTACAAAAATACGTTTCAAAATACAATTTAGCAATTCAAGTTTTTAAGACCCTGTTTGAATACTGTTTGAACTATTTCTATATCTTGTGTAACCTAAAATTGCCTTGGAAATTTACCAGATAATTTGAGAAGGAAAAATAATAAATCTGAATCAATCTCTCTTTCTCTTTCTTCCCCCCCTACTCTAATTCTATCTCTCTCTGTTTCTCTTCTCCTCTACACCTTTTTCTCTCTCTCTCTGTTCTGTGTCTCTGTCTCTACCTCTCTTTCTCCTGCTATCTCTCTGGTTCTCTTTCCGTTTCTCCTTCTCTCCTTCTTTCTATCTCTCTAACGCTCCTTGTCTCTCTCCCGATATCTCTCTCTGTTTCTCTCTCTCTCCTTCTCCTCCCCCCTTCATCTTGCCTTTGTTCCACCTCTTCACAAGAAAGCCTAAAACAAAAGATAAAAAGAAAAACAGTGAACAACTTGTACACTGCCCACCTTGACCTATGTTATTTTGTACATGGTATTTATGGCCATAAGGGGCTAAATCTTCAGGGCAAGCCTGTGAGCCTGACAAACTTTGAGTCTTTATAGGTCACACATAATAAGCTCTAATTTTAGGTAGCAAAGAAGCCCAAGGTAGCTACAATTATAAATATGAAGTAGTGCAATCATTTCTGTTCCTTTCATCAGCATCAATAGTAGCCTCAGTTGAGTCATGACCACAGTACATATTCTATTTGCAAAATTAATTAAATCATGAAACAATTGAACTAATTGTCACAATGATCATGGGCTATAATTAAAGATGCAAATACTGTCTCCTGGACTTGATAACACTGGTCACGTGAATTATCTGGCTACTGAACAGCATCGTGAAGCATGGAAGACAGTTTAAAAGGGGCATAGAAAACCAAATTTGGAACAGGTTCAAAGCATTAGAAATGTCATGCATTTTGGGTGCTAAACTTAAATTTGTTGATGGAAAGAAAAATCAATGAATTTCTTACAATAGGAAATAAAGTTATTAAACTATACAATCTCCAAGTGCTTCAAATAAAAGGACTCAGGAATGTCCCTTCTGGTTGTCTGAAATATCATCTGAAATGTGGTCAGGCAGTGCCTCACACTTTGACTGGCACCGTTGTGGGGGACAGTAAATCCAGTTAAACACAGTGTGACAGGTGCAGGGGATTTGGGGAAGTTCTATGGAGCTGTTTACAACCTTTATTTACCTAAAACTTCAATATCAACCCAATGATATTTGCTTAAAAAAAAAAAACACCACAAGATAAAAGAAAATGTTGAGTCATATCACCTCTGTTAACTCCCTTTCACATAAATGAGGTAGGTGTAGACTCACCTATTTGTCATTACACTCTAGACACAAGGAGGTTGTTTTAGCCCATTCAGCCTGTTATAACAAAAGAGCATAAACTGGGTGGCTTAAAACAACAAACATTTATTGTTCACAGTTCTGGAGGATGGGACATTCCAGATTAAGGCGCCAGCATCTGGCAAGAGCTGATATTCTGGTTCCTACACAGCTGTCTTTCCTGTGTGCCCTCACACCACAGAAAGGACAAAGGAGCTCCCCCAGGCCTTGTAAAAAGTCACTAATCCCTGAGCACTCCACGTTCATAACCTAATCACCTCTGGAAAGCCCCATTTCCTCGTACCAATATCTTGGGTGTTAGGATTTCAACATATGAATTTGGGAGGGACACAAGCGTTCAAACCATAGCACAGGAAAGGTATTTACCTAGTTGCAGCAGTGACTGTGTGCATAGGCCTTGCTAGCGGTTAACAGCCCGGGGTGATGCCGTGTGCATCGTCTCCAATCTCCCTCCCCATCCTGTGAAATTTACTCATTTTCTTTTTATGTGTGATAATGATATCTTGGTTACACATCTTTTGCAAACTAGTCATCATCCTTTAGAGGTAAATACTAACATATTTACAGATAAAATAAAATCTTTATAATTTATATTTTTACAAGGGAGTAAACTAAGGCTCAGAGAGATAAAGCAAAACTTCTAAAATAGAACAACTGAGCATCAGTGACATGACTCAACACGGTTTTCTCTAAATCCCTGCACCATCGTATTTACACTGCTCCAGGCAATGTCTCTATGTGGGATTTGGAATATCTACAAAATTTGCCAAACTCCCAGAAGATTTTCTCTAAAGCCCATTTTCTTCGTTCAATTTACTACATCATTAGCATGGATTATACAAAGTGACTGCATACTCAAACTTCATTCCCTGTAAAAATAATTGTTGAATTCTAGGATCAGGGAGTAAAGAGACAAGCATACACAGAACCCGGGGTATGTTTAGGTATTTTATTGACCTAAAGACTTCACAGCAATAGCTACCGCATGGTATGTGCCTGGCGTGCTCTGAACATTACACACAGAACTGTAGCAGGACCCTTCAAACCTGCCTGACCAGTGCTCCCATTTAATAGATGAGAAAACAGAAACAGAAGTTGAACAAGACACAGGGCCAGCTGGCAAGCGGCAGAACCGGGAGTCCAGAGTTTGCATTAAGAAGTAACCGCCGTTCATGATGCTGTGGGGCGCGCAGGCCGGTCCTTAACCGGATCATCCCCCGCGCTCGCGCGTTCTTCCCGGCCCACCTTCATGTCAGTCGCGTGCTGTCGCGCGTTTCCGGGACCAGACAGCCCTGGAACTCTTTCTTTTCACCATCTGATAAGCGTTTTCCTCTTCGTAAATTAAAATACCTATTAGACTATAACTATTAAAGTAGGATTAACCAACGTTTCTAAATTCTTCCTTGAAATATTAATAGTAATGCTGTGGAGCTAGTTCCCACCAGCTCAAAGAGACAACCAAGAAGTTTCGAAGAACTTTGCAAGCCAGTTTTTAAACACAGTCATTATAAAAAGTAAATTACATAAATATTAAATAAATTATAGTGAAACCAAAGGTCCTGAATCCTCAAGATTTGTTACTTTCTAATCATTGTGCGTGCCTTAGAGGCCGTCTCTGGAGACGAGAGCCAGCTGGCGCGCGGAGAAACGCCGCGGGACGGCCACGCACGGGGCGCCTGTCCCACCGACGGGACGCCTGTCCCACCTCCGCGTCCCCCACCTCGTGCTGGTCATTGCAAGCAGCCCTGACCCTGATGGAGGCACTTTGCAAGAGATTTGCAACTGATAAAAATCAGGGCTTAATTCAGTGTTTCGTTGATTGTCTGGACTTAAAAAGTGAAATAGAAAATATTGTATTAATAAAAATTCAGATTAAACTTAAAATTGTGTCATGTCTGCAGCCAATACCCTGCGGACAGCAAAATAAAGTGAGGAAATCTTATGTCAATATTTGGAAACTATTACCTGATTCAACAGAGAAGTCGGTCATGTCTTTGACAAGGGAGTGAAGTCCTGACACAAAGCCGCCCTGCTTCGCTGCCACACTCGGTAACGTGAACAAGGCATTCCCGTCAGCGCTGCACTCGTTCACTGATGACAGCAGTGACTTATTCGCTGAATCAGATAGTGATCAAGCATTTATTTGTAACTAATTATGTCAAATAATGCTTGAATTCTACAAGAGATTGGTCACACAGACAAGAGTTTAGCCAAAATCAATGAAAGCCTTCATTTAAAATCAATTGACTATAAGAATTTACAATAAAGGGTATTATATATTTTATAATAATTTGTAAATTCAGTGCTACACATTGTTAATATCAGTAATTTAAAAAAGTGTATATGTATACACACATACACACTTTTTTGTTGTTTCTGGAGAACTAGTTGTTAAACATTTACCAGCGCAGCACTGAATAAATTCCTCTTACTGCCTGTTCTAAGGGAGAATTCCTGTTAAGTAGATTCTGTGTGTGTGTGTGTGTGTGTGTGTGTGTGTATAGCTTGTTTATTTGTGCCAGAAATGTAATTGGATTTTACTAACTCTGACCTGCTAAGTGTAATAAAAGGGTCAGGAAAAAACAAACTTGTACTTACTAATACAAATATGAACTCCCTATATGATCATTGATGTAGAATATCAAAAATCTCATTCTTCAACCCCATTCACAGAGAGAACAATGTCAGCTCCAGGCTTCAGAAATATACTAACTAGTGTATATTCCTAGCTCAGCTTATAGCTGGAAGCTGAATTCAATAGAAACCAAGTTTTTAAAAAAGGAAAAGAAAAGAAAAGAAACTCTGTCTCAATGTGATCACAAAATGAATGAATCATTATTTTGTCAGGCTAAGAAAGAAAAGAAAACTCTAATTTGACATTCTCTACCAAGCTCAATTACATCAACTTTTATAAAAATGCCAAAAATTCTTCTCTAACTTCTGCCTTTGGTGTAAGATAGCTGCTTGCTTGTTGCTGCCTATTCGAGACCATTACGATTCTACCACCCTCTTAAACAAAAAGCTCATGAATAAATATCTGACTTTTTGATTTATTTTGACACTCAGTGTTCTTTTTTGCTATTGTCATTTGTTGCCTCCTTGGCTATTTTTTCAATCATTACAAAACTGGCAGGTGTCTCCTAGACTTGTTCTATGCTGCACCTACAGCCCTCGTGTCATCCTGAACAATTTGGAGACCTGTATTAATGACCCAGTATACATCTTCAGATACTTTAGTTTTGTTGCCAGACATAACTCCAGCGACTTTTTTCACTCAATTTCAGTAAGCCCCCCCTCAATATTCCTACACTATCAACTTCCCGCAATCTTGTTCTTGTCACCCCTGAAATAGTAAATCCGTACACCCCACTCTCTCATCACAACCTCCCCTTATTCCACTCCACTGATAAATTATTCCCAGAGTACTAGTTCTTCAAGCTCGTTGTGAACACCAGTCCATCAACCCTTCCAGTGCAGCCCACAGAGCAGTCGCCTACAGTGTCTGCTTAGACCTCCACGTTCAGAAGTTCAATCCTCTCTTGCCATTATTGTAACCTCTCCTATCTCCTTGTCGTTCTAATGTATCTGTCAATATTCATGCTCTGGGGGAATCCAACAGTCAGTCGACTTTGCTTGTAGCTGGGTTGCTGAGCAAAGCTGATGAAAGTTTCATGCTCATACAAATAGGGCCACTCTAAACTCATGATCACCAGAACTGTAAGACATTCCACACCGGCCAACATTCCTGTAACACTCTACCGGAGACTGCATTCATCCCTCAATATCTTCCCTCTTGAAATAAGAGGTTCTTCTAATTTTAGGTCTTTTAAAGACCATAGTACTTAGTTTTCTTTGCAAATGAATATGTCTATGAGATGAAGAGACTCAAGACAGAGGAAGCCTGGCTCGCTGAATGAACCAGGAGGCGGAGTGGAGACGCCCTGCGCTTTGAGGACAGCCTCCCCGCAGCCACGCACAACACAGGCTGCCACGGGTTGGTTTGCCCACTGTCGTCAGTCCATGAGGGAGGGGGTGAGCAAGTGACAGAAACATTTAGAAATGTTTACAGCAATTTGACTTTGCTGAGATATTTTTATTGGTTTTACAAAATTATCCTTCTATGATGGATTGAAAAAAATAATTGTTTCTTTACCATAGGTAGCTTGAAAAACGTTACCAATTGTTACCCGAAAGAAGACACTTCTATATAAGTGAATTTGCTGCTATGTTGCCTCTTTATAACATGCAGCTGAATAGTACTTAGCTAATAAGATCTCCTCGGTTTGGTCTCCCTGCTTTTCTCTACAAAAATATTTCAGTTGTTTCATCTCTTCAAATCTCCCACTCATATCCATTCTCATTTTTAGGCTATTACCTGATTTTCTACTAACAGAGGTAAGAGGAGCCATCTACGCGGAATTCCCTTCACCTCATGTCACCAGGCAGACACAACCTGCCTTGGAACCGATCTTACTGCAGAGAACCCTTCTCCAGTCTAAGACTATCCCCACCCCACCCCCTGCCCACTGGGATTGTCCCCACCTGGCCTCTCTGGGACTTCTGTGTTTCAGTTAACGCCCCTCATTCCTCCCTGTCCTGCATCACTCGTCTGGCCCTTGTCTGACTCTTTCCCCTGACTGGACAACATAACCCACCACTTCATGCAAACTGTTTTCCTGAGACCACTTTCAATTCCTTGGGATCACTTATTCCAATGGACACTTTGTACCCCATTTTTTGGTAGACCTTCCCACAGAACTGTTGCTCTTGTCTACTCTTGGCCTCTTGAAACACATTCTGCCCTTGGAGCCCATCACAACATTCTCACGTCATTCCTTTCTGGGTTCCTCTCTGATCTTTTGCTCTCAGCTGCCGTTGTAGGTTCTCTTGCTCTGCTCATCCCTCAGGGCGTGGTTCCCGAGCACCCTAAAATAAGCACAGGGCACCTGAAAATGCCATTCCACTACCTTTAGAAAAAGTTGCTTAACCTGCCTTTGGGTTGCTGCTCCAACTTTATCTCACACGCTATCCTTAAATTCTATGTTTCAGTCACAATATTTTTTTTTTATTTCCTTGAATGTCCATGTCAACACACCTCCTAGAAAAGGCTTTTTATCAGTCTCCTTCGGTATTCTTCCAACTTCGGTCTTAGAAAGCAGCCTATTGAGAAGCCCTCTATAGAACCTTCCTATGTGGAGCTCATAACCCTTGTTGTGGCCCCCACAATGGACTTCAACTTCCATATGAGAGACTTAGTGCATCACTTTATAAAGTAATTACCATTTAATTTTGTTTCTCCTCTAGACTGCAAATGGCATTATGGAAGGGCTTACATCTCTCTTATCAACATCAGTATCTATAAGATTTATCACAGGACCATATCATATCATAACCATATCATAACATAATATGGTTAATGAATACCTGTTAAATGAAAAATACATTAATATTTTCAGAATTGTACTGGGATGTGCATTCTAGAATCGATGAGGAGCTAGAATCTTAGAGATGAAATGAGTCAGTAGAATTTTATAACAAAGGGTATATAAATCTTGTTCCTTCCACAAGTAAATATTTATGCTATTTTTAAACATCCTTAATCTATTTCTTTCTTCATATCTGACTTGTCCATTACATAAACCCAGAGCTTCTGAATGTTATTTTCACATTGATTGAAAAGAGCAAAATTTATACAAATTGTACTACAGTGTATTCCCAAAATTGTTACCTTTACATTAAAACAAATGACTTAAAATTTAATATTTTTGCTTCCAGAAATCACATTTTCCTATAATTTAGGAAGAATTCAGTCGTGTGTTTTCTTAGCAAACACACACCTCCCACACACAGGTTTACTTGCTACCCACGAATAAATTTTGAAGGCAATTGTAATCCACGGTCCAGCTGCTTCAGTCGATAAACCTAAAACGAAGGCTACGATGTTTACCTAAGCCAGATGTAAAATACAATATGTGGCTAGCAATGACCTGTAGTATTTCGCAGATGGCTGCCTGCAGCACAGCCAAGCGCTCCCCAGAAGCCAGTTCGCACGTTCCTTCCGGCTCTGCCACTTGCCTGGGCTCCAGCAGGAGCCAAAGGGGCAGATGCCTGTTTGTCGCCTTCACAGCTGTTTGTTCTCTCTCCAGGACTCGCCACATGAGCTCACGGAGGAAAGGGCAAGGGATACTCCCGGTATAGGAAATGAGGACTGAGGCAGGGGATGCTCCCAGGACAGGTGCTTTCCCCACCCAAACTCCCCTCTCACAGCTGAAATGTTCAAACGGAAGATAATCCGGCAAGAAAATAGCAACTGTGTTACTAATAGTGTTGCACAAAGCTGTGAATTGGCAGCTATGCTGATACGCTTTACAACGTCCATCGGAGATTACCTGGGAGGATTGAATATATCACCCACTCACCCCACCCCGACAGCTGCACACAATTTTAAATAATGTTCACCTGAAACTCACACCTAACTGCATCAACATCTTTATCAACTATCAATCCCTCTGAAATGTTTAATAAGCACTGTGGTAGTAAGCTAAGTCTTCCCAGTTGCTCTCGGCATTCGTGTTTCCCGTACCTAGAGACCAACGAGCAGAAACTAGCTCGGGTTGGAAACAGAGTTCTTATCTGGAATTATCTCGAGAAATGTGTTACATAATGTAGAACATGTTTTAAATCATGTGTATCATTATGCCCCTCCCACTTCAAATGCCTATTGACTTTAAGAGCATCTTATAATTTTCCTTTAAATTTGTGTGACTATTTCATTATTGTTTTGTGTCACATAAGTTTTATGAGAAACAATGTCCATTTCACTTATTTACAGCGTGTTATCCTGCCTAGCACAAAATATGTGCTGAATTTGTGGGCTAATGGATAAATATAAGAATAATTGCATCTTTAAAGAAGTATTTCTCATTTCTTTTAATTGATGTGCTCAGAAGTAGAAAAAATAGGACAATCTCCAAAACTTCCGTTTATCACTCAGAGAGACAGAAAATGGCAGTCTTGCTTTGAAGTCTAAATGTATCTAAATGTTGCCTCCTGACTGAGTCGGTGTTATTATAAAGAGCACATGAAAATGTCCTCAAAGTGCTATAAAAATGAAAAGTGAGCTTATTGACAATAAACAGGCACTGAATTAAGTTTTTAACACATTTGTATAACACAAATATAAGAGATTGAATTAACCCTGAGTTATCACTTTACCTGAAAAGAAAAAGAGAAAGGGAGAGGGGGAGGGAAAAGAGAGGGAGAGAGGGAAGCGCGTCCGGGGAACAGCGTTCTCTACCCTCCCAGCAATGACGCTGCCTCTCAGTTGTCTAAAACAGCGGCCCGGACCTTTCTGGCACCAAGGGCTGGTTTCATAGGCGACAATTTTTCCACAGACCAGGATAGGTAGATGGTTTGGGGATGATTCAAGCGCGTTGCATTTATTGTGCGCTTTATTTCTATTATTATTACATTGTAATATATAATGAAATAATTATACAATTCACCCTAATGCAGAATCGGTGGGAGCCCTGAGCGTGTTTTCCTGCGACTAGTGCCCTGGCTGATGTGGCAGGACGCGGAGCTCAGGCAGTGATGCGAGCGACGGGGAGCCGCTGTAAACACAGAGGAAACTTAGCTTGCTCACTGGCCGCTCACCTCCTGCTGTGTGGCTGGGTTCCCAGCAGGCCATGGACCAGTGCCTGTCTCCTCCCAGGGGTTGGGGACTTCAGGAAAAGGCATAAAAAATGCAGGCACCAGCCCTGTGTCTGTCTTGGGAGGCAGGGTGCCCATGGGGAGTCCCATCGACCTTAGCGTTTGGTGAGAGGCGGGGTCAGCCTGCGCTGAGTGGGGTTGCCACGTGCAGCTGCCTTCAGCCTTTGCCTTTGGCCAAAGGAACTAGACTCTGTCAAGGAATGTGGTCTTTCTCCCTCTACAAATAAAATTGCACAATTTAAAATTTCATCCCAAATGCTTGCCTATTATAATTATATTTTTACCCAACAATCTTCCCAATTTGACTGTCTATCCCTCTACAAATTCTCCTAAGTATTTTTTATGCCCTTGCGTTGGCTTCCTCAATCATTTTGTCAATTTGTCATGTCAATAACAGGCCATCTTTGATTTAGTTGCCTTAATTTATGCCCAGAGTGAGGTGCTGGCTGTTGGGCATCAGATCCAAAGCCCCTCTGCCCCATCAGTAGTTCTTACGAAGGACCTGTCTGTCGCCCACAGCCTCCGGCAGCCTTCTCCTGCCCACAGGTAACGTGCCACCCTCTGCCTGGCATTCTGTGCAAGCTTGCCCCTTTTGAATGCAGCAGCTCCCAAATAATTCTTACTTAGATCTTTGCCCTCTCTTTAGGAGTATACATACCGTCATCTGTTCTTTAGTTCTACCTCAATGTCTTAAAATAACTGTATTCTGTGTACCCATTAGTATAATTACCTTTAGGAAATAATTTCCAGTGGCTCTGGCAGGAGTCTAATTATAAAAAATGTAAGAACTGGTAAATCTAGGCCATTTTGGAGGGTTTCATAAAGAAGTATCTCTCTAATCATATGCAGATATAGGTGGAAGACACTGGAGAGGGGAATGCTAGATATATCTTCATTATGGGGGTCCTCTCTTTTTTTTTATTTTTGAGATAGGGATCTCACTGTATTGCGCAGGCTGGTCTCAAACTCCTGAGCTCAAGTGATCCTTCCACTTCAGCCTCCCAAGTAGCTGAGACTATAGGTATGTGCCACCACACCTGGCTTATGGGGTCATTCTAATTATTTCAGAATTATTCCTTTGCCTTAATGAAAACAGGCAATATAGATAGTGTTGATAATAATCTCTTTCTCCAAAATACAGAAATACTGATTTCTATCTTTTCCTAACATATGACTATATTCATAACTGAATGAGACCAGAAAAATAATAATCATAAAATGGAGTGCTAAAATAAAATTTGCAAAAGTGATAAAATCATGACTCTTGAATATGTATGCACACACATACATGACATGCGTATACACACATGCACATACATAACACATGTTAGGGATTTTAACTCCGTATTAATCATGGAACCAGAAAAATATTATAATAGATTGAAAGGAGAAGCCATATAGATAATATATATACCCACACAAACACACACATATACGTATATGTGCATCTATATATATCTTATATATATATATATATAGAGAGAGAGAGAGAGGAGGAGGAGGAGGAGGAGGAGGAGGAGGAGGAAATGTATTTGAAAGTAGACTCATTTGTAACTGAGTTTTACCTTTTTTTTTTTTTGGCTGGGGGGATTGGGTAGGCAGTTTCCTGAGTCAGAGTTAATAGAAACTGCAAAGAACAGAATTAATTTCTGGATCTAGAGGTAAGAATTATTTTGCCTTGCTAGCAATTGTTTACAACTCATAAAATTGTAAAATAGCTCAAAAGCAATGAAAAGCAACCTGAAATTTTGTGTCGTAAACAATGCAGAATTTTCCACTGGAGACACTCAATAATCTTTTTGGCTTATCCCAAATTTACTTATAGGAATATTGCATTAATAAACACATTTCAGAGATCTGATAATTTTATAGGTCTAACTGAACTACATTGAAGAATTTCCTGTTAATTGCCTAGACCTGAATCTGATAATATTGGAACTCATTTCAGCTTTCCCAAATTTGAACAACGGCTATTCAGCAAAGAGTACTTGAAACCTTCATCCCCCTCTTTAAAGAAATCATAGTAATATTTTAAGTACAACAGGTGTATATATAAGTAAACGTACAAAGTTACCATGTCTCAAGAAAGAAAGTAGAGGCATATAAAGTACATTGTATACCTTATTTTTGTTTTTAGTCTTGGAAATACATGTTCATACTCTAAGCAAGTAGCCTATAAGGTACACATATTGTTACAAGTGGAGCTGTGGAGTTATGATGCATATAACCCGAGGACATGTCTTCCCTAGAAAAGCTTCCAGGAATCATGTGGGAAGAACATGCTTTTTTCTCTTCACACTGCAGTTCCACCTCCACAGTGAGAATCACTGCCATGGTGCATGAGCATCAGTGTTGAAATGGAATGGTTACCATTGTTAGCAGAATGAACAAAATTTGAGATTCATGGTGCAAGAAAATTTTCATTAAAACCAGAAGCAGACATAAGAAAAAATCCACTACCATTGTTAATTATCCCCTGACATTTCATAACATTTATGGCATAGCACTTTTTATATTTTGTTTTTATTTATAATTGATACATAATAATTGTACATATATATAAGATACAAGGTGATATTTCAATGCATGTACATAGTGTAATGATCAAAACAGGGTAATTACTATATCCACTGATTCATTTTTGTGTGGTGACAGCATTCAAAATCTTCTCTTCTAGCTACTTTGAAACATACACTACATTGTTATTTGCTATTGTCACCCTACTGTGTAATACAACACCAAAATTTATTCTTCCTGCCTGACTGCAACTTAGTAACCATTGATCAACCTTCCCTCCACCATCCCCCCACCCGCCTCAGCCTCTGGTAACCACTACTCTACTCTCTACTCCTATGAAATCAATCTTTATAGCTCCCACATGAGTGAGAACATGTGATATTTGTCTTTCTGTGCTTGGTTTACTTCACTTAACATGATGTCCTCCAGGTTCATCTGTGTTGTTACAAATGACAGGATTCCATTCTGTTTTATAGATGAATAGTATTCCAGCATGTGTATATACACACATACACATACACACACGTGTATATACATATGTTATTTTTTATATACACAGACACATACAACTTTTTCTTTATTCATTCATCTGTAGATAGGCATTCAGGTTGATTCAGAATCTTGGTTATTGCTATATTGTGGAAAAGCCTGCAATAAACATGTGTGTGCAGGTATCTCTTCGATATGCTGATTTCATTTCCTTTGGATATATACCCAGAAGTGGGATTGCTACAGAGGTCCCAAAACCACACATTGAGGAAAAAACAGTCTCCTCAATAAATGGTGCCAGGAAAACCGAATATCCACATGCAGAAGAATGAAACTAGATCCCTATCTCTTATCTTATATAAAAATCAGCTCTAAATGGATAAAGACTTAAATATAAGATTCAAAATTATGGAACTACTAGAAGAAAACATAGGTAAAGGGTTCATAACATTGGAATTGGCAAGGATTTTTTGAATAAAACCTCAAAAGCACAGGCAACCAAACAAAAGCAGACAAATCAGATTATATCAAACTAAAAAGCTTAGGCCCAGCAAAGTAAACAATCAATAAAGTGAAGACACAGACTATGGAATAGGAGAAAACATCTGCAAATTATGCATCTAATAAACTAGGGGCTAATATCCAGAACTTGTAGGGAACTCAAGCAATGCAATAGCCCCCCCCAAAAAAAAAAAACCTAAATAGCCATTTCTCAAAAAAAGACATACAATGGCCAACAGATATATAAAAAAATGTTTAAAATCACTAATCATCAGAGAAATACAAATCAAAACTCTACTTAGAATGGCTATTGTTCAGAAAGACAAAAAATAACAAATGTTGGTGAGGACATAGAGAAAAGGGAACAGCCATCATGAAAAAGAGTATGGAGATTCCTCAAAACAACAACACTTTTAAGACGTTAAGGCAATGTAAGCAATGAGCATAAGCAATTCACCCAACTTCATTAATAATCAAAAAATTTAAATCAAAATGGCATTGTTTCCCTATCAAGTTAGCAGTATTTCTTGTGTTTGTATGTGTGTATTTTAGATGATTTTAATGAAAATATACACTGTTTCTAAAAGGGTAATAATCATTTTCAGATACAGGTTAGGGAATTATAAATTATTCTAATCCACACCTATACATTATTTTCACCTTAAAAATGTGTTTTCTGTTTTATTGTTAATTTCACTTTTATTAATAGGAATGGCTAAGAATGATATCATCAGGGATATAAAAATCATATAAACGATATGCCTTGCAAAATCATTTATAATAGTAAAAAAAGTCCAAAAGTATTTCATTGGATGAAAAAGCCAATAAAAATCACGTATTTATAGAATATTAAAAGCTATGGGAAATGTTCATGATATAATGTTTTAAAAAATCAGTTTCACAGTATGGTTCCAAGAATGTATTACCCAGAAATGGGGACAATTTCTGAATCCCACTCACTATGTGGGTTAAGGTCAGTGTCTCCAGGGAGGGGCTCTCGCACCACATGTGGGAGATGGAAGAGAATGAGAGACTCCTTTTACAGGTACACCTGCAGGCAGACTGGGGCAGACCTAAAACTTAAAGCAGCTTCCTGCTGAGCTTCTTGAGAATTTTCCGCATGGGTGTTGGTGTAGATGTGCCCAGGAAGCTGTCTGTGGCAGTGTAAGGCCGGCTCTGGAGAGCCACCTGATTCAGCCATGGCTCCCGACCTGCAGTTTGCAGCCCTTCCGGCGGTTGTACAAGTCTCAAACTCCCTTAGTTAAAACCCACTCACTCCTGCTATGCAAACAATGACCTTTATTTTACTGTCCAGACCCTGATGATATCAAGTTTGCAAATGTAAATCATACTTAAAAAACAGACAGTTAAGAAAAATGCAATTTCTACATTCTCTTGGATGCTCTATCACTTATTACAACCCTGATGAGTTTCAGGGCACGTTTAGACTTTTCAAGGAATACTTCTTCAGGATTTTTAAAATTTAATTAGGAATTTCTTTCAATCCAAACATCCTGTCCATTCCAATTTCAGTAACCTCTCAAACTGGGTTAAAATAGTCTGTTTTGAATGATTTTTTTCCACTTATATCAATTCTCTATCTTTTATGTTTAATTCCTGCTCTTTTACGCATGATAAATATTTGTGTGCAGGATGGAGGTATACTGTGTTGTCATGGCTGCAGGAAAGACGGGTCCCTGCTGGTCCTCTGTGTTGGCATTGACTACATCTGTGGAGAGAGGCTGTGTTGCTGAGTGTACAGGGAAAACTCCACCTTCAGACAGACTTGGTGATAGCTTGAATTGTGGAAAATTTCTTGCAAGTTATTTGGTAATATCTTAAATTATAAATGCACACGTCCATGCCCCTTGCCTCAATTCCACTTCCAGAAATTTATCTTTCAGTTATATTCATATATAGGCAAAATATCATCTAAACCAAAATATCCCATTCATCATTTTTTTTGTAGAAGAAATATATTAGAGAAAAAAACTAAAAGAACATCATTAAGGGGCTTGGAAAATTGGACTTCATTACAACAAAATACCAAATACTGAATATATGTTTGCTTTCAGGTATATATTTGCGTATGTGTGTGCATATATGTGGTCTGGAAAATACTTAATATATATATACAACAAACAACTCTGGTTGGTTCTGGAGAACAGGGTACAGAATCAGAAAGGAGAATTTTAATCTTTTGATCTTTTGATCTTTGCACTACACAAATTTATTTCCTTTGCAAAAATTAGTTTAAAAAATTTAAAGTTAATAATAAATTTTCTCTCCCGTATTTTCCTCATAGACAGGTCTCATGGTCACAAGAAAAGAAAAACGTAGCTTGGTTCCTGATTTCCCTGCCTTTCTGTCGTTCATTTCCTTGAACAATCTCTCAGGCGAAAGAAGCTGGTTTGCTTCGTGGCCAGCATCTGTCTTTTAGAAACTGGTTAGTGTAGTTCAGGGGTCAGCAAACGTGTTGTGTGAAAGACCAGAGAGTGAATACTTCAGGCTTTATTGGCTGCAAGCTCTCTCTCCCAACTCCTAAAGTCTGCCATTGTAGCAACATCAAAGCATCAATAGACAGTGTGTAATCAACGAGCAGGTCTGTGTCCCCCTAATAGGTTTTTTTGTTTGTTTTTTTAACAAAAACAGGCATCAAGCCATATTTGTCTTAAGGGTTGGCAGCCTTTGCATGTGGGTTACCCTTGTTAGCTGTGAATATGTGAAATAGATAAAGAAATTTGGAAAGGTCTCCATATTAGTAAACTGGTTTTTAATATTATCATTTGTATAAATTTACAGTTTGACAATCCCATCTCCACTCTTGATTCAGTGGCAGAGCTTGAGAACCATTAATCTAGTTAATTTCTGGGCCACAGTTCTTCATCCAGAAAACTAATTATTTTTTTTTTTTTGCATGTAAGTATATATGAAAGGTATTTTAAGTTTATATGGTTTGGATACTATTGTTTAATGTTTATTTTTTTGTTTAAAAAAATAATAAAACTGCATTAGTAGCTAAAATAAAAGAGTAAATCTTCAGCCAACACACCAACATTCTGCCAGTCCCAAAGCCATGTGGATAATTTCAGATGGAATAGAGTTGGACAGGAACTGGCTTCTCTTTCTCTTCTTACTAACTATCGGGACAACCCACCATCTGTCCAGTGGCCTCAAATATTTTGAATATGTTTATGCAACTATGCTGAGAAGTTGGAATAATGTTGATGGAACCCGTGACTCCACCAGGTTGTGTCCTACATTTACAGACCTAGGGCCACAACTGGACTATCCCTAGTAGGGGATGGTCCATGTAGG
Organism: Lemur catta; assembly: GCF_020740605.2. Classification (NCBI taxonomy): domain Eukaryota; kingdom Metazoa; phylum Chordata; class Mammalia; order Primates; family Lemuridae; genus Lemur; species Lemur catta. The sequence continues at coordinate 95,446,230 of NC_059138.1, read as the reverse complement.
GTTAAAAATACAGGCTTCCATCCCGGTGTGCACGCGAGACTGAGTCAGGAGGATCCTCTGCCCCAGGGGTTCGAGCCTGGGCAACATAATGAGAGACCCCATCGCAAAAAACAGTTTTCCCATATGAGTAAAAACTTAGTTTTATGACTTCATGACTAGGCAATAATGAAAACCAAAGGAGGCAAAACATTGAAAAGAACTTTTTGATTTGCTTTAGAACATTCATATGAAATTTGAAACTTTAAAGCAAATTTTAACATGTCATGTTGTCATTTACTTTTGTTTATACTGTACTACATATATTTTCAAAGTCCTATCTAGAATTTCTAAGATATTTGATTTTCTTAACTAAAAAACAAAAATACTGTAGCTTCTAAAATTTGAAATAAATACATTAATGTACCAAAAAGACCATATTTACAATTTGAGTGTTGGAAGCTATAATATTAACTCTTTATATCTCAATTCATACATTAATAACCCTGAACTTTCCAGAAGGAATTGGAGGCCTCCAGCAAAACAAGGAGGAAGATGGTGTGAGGAAATCAAACCAGAATAGCACCTTTGTGTGTTTCAAACTGTAGCCTCTCCTATTTAGCAGCTTTGCTGAGGCATAATTCATATACCATATAATTCACTCATTTTAAGTGTATACATAAACTATTTTTAGTAAATTTACAGAAATCCAATTTTAGAACATTTCTGTCATCTCAGAAGTTCCCTGGTGCCCACTGGGAGTCACTTCCTGCTCCCACCCTTGTGCCAGGCAGCCACTACTCTACCTCTTTGTCCATGGATTTGATTTTTCTGGGCATCATTTACTATAAATGGGTCAAACAACATGCGGTCTTTGGTGTCTGGCTTTTTTCACTTAGCACAATGTTTGTAAGGGTTAGCCATTTTTTGCATATATCAGCATTTTGTTCCTTTTTATTTCAGAATAGTATTCTATTGTGTGGATATACCACATTTGGATTGTTCCATCTTTTGGCTTTTATGAACAACGTTGCTATAACCATTCACACCGAAGTTGTGTAGACATGTGATTTTCTTTCTCTTGAGGGGAAGTCTAAGGGTATAATTGCTAGGTCCTATGTTAAATTTATTTATAATCTTTCAAAACCTGTGAAACTGTTTTCCAATGTGCCTTTGCCAGATTATATCCCCAGGAGCTATGTGGGAGGGTTCCAATTTCTCCATCCCTGTGCCAATACTTGCTATTGCCTTATGATTGATATCTGTCCTACTGGGGCATGAGGTGGTTATGTCATTCTTATTTAATATTTTAATTTGCTTTTCCCTAATGACTAATGATATACATATATATATAATCTCTTTTGTTATATGTTTTGACACACCCATGGTTAAATGTTTGTAGAGGTGTATTAAAAGTCTTAGAGAAAAAAAAGAATATATATATATATGTATATATATACACACATATGTATCTCAATAGCAGTGGTTTTCTCTGGACAGCAAAAGCATGGCTGATTTTTATTTATTTATCTATTTTAATTTTTTTTTAAATTAAAATAAAAAGTGGTAATAACTAAAAGCAATGTAGTATAGCTTTCCTCTTACTAGATTATAAAATATAGTGCTAAAAAACTAATATTTTTCAGAATGAGCATGAACTTCTAAGACCAGTTCCTCCACTATTGGTAGTTGGTATACTCAGTTTTATCTTTTCAGGACACCCATTAGTAACAGCATTAGATTTTTTGCCAAGTCTTAATTTCTCAATTGACTTTGAATCTATATACTTCAACTATTTATGGGTCAGGCTCTATGCCCTAGTTCTGGCAGTGGTCCCAGCTATTTGATTCCTTCCCAAAGTCTGTATACAAAATTATTGCTGGGACTCATACTGGTAATTGTTAGGTTTGTTCCAGGTGGGAACCCGAAAAGTATGTATAGGGCAGAATGTGGTTAATGCAAAACTTAGGTCTGTAAAACGATAGCTCCAGGAGTGTGGACCCGGACATTGTAAATCTCACAGACAGATGCAGCCAGCATTCCTTCCCCCTCCCCATAGGGATGAAGTCTGTCCCTCCCTACCTCTCCTGACGATGCCGGAGCTGAGGGATGGATGTGACTGGGGCAGGGGTCCTAGGAGCTGGCTGTTTGAAAAAGAATTAATTACAAGTGGCTGTTCTGGCCACTTACTTACTGCCCTCCGAGAAATCCTCTATAAGCTCTCCCTTTTTCTCTCGTTGACGCTTTTTCACCTCCACCCATCTGCACCCAGATGCTCAAAATAAACAGCATTTTGCTACACATGAGGCTTCGTGTGTCTCTCTCTCGGCTCCGGACCTAACAGTAGTAATGGTCTTTTATAGACTTCTAATTTTATATGGAGTAAAATAAGGCTAACTTGAACCCTATCTTTTGAAACAAAGTCTTTAGGTTAATTGATCCTTCTATCTACTCAATGTACTCCAAACTTTCAGTTCATTTCTTTTTACTAAGGAGCCGCTGGAAGAAATCATAGAAATAGACAGCAAGAGGAAAGTATAGTCAAGAAAAAGACTGGGAGAAGTTAGAAGCAGAAAACCATTCAAGATGGTGAAGAAACATCAACATATTTTTATTGTACTCTTTTACATTTCAAATCCTTTTAAGACACAAACACAAAATGAGTGGTGAAAATTTGGTCAGACATACCAAGGAAACATTTATATTAGAAGTGCGGGAGAACTGAAGTCTCTTTTTTTTTTAAGCCTTTTTATTGAGGGATTGGATTTTCAGCTGTTTGATATTTTTACACGCATTAGAGGTCTTCTGCAGCTTGTGCATGCTTTGGGCAAGAGGTGCTGGAATGAGTCCCTGGGGACGTGAACATCTGGATTTCACTTCACATCCGACTACAGCCCTGGGGAAAATGGTGAGAAGCTTACAAGGTGTATCATTGCAGTCATTAAGAAGAGACCGGAGGTAGGATTCACGGGGAGCGTTATTCGGAAAAACACTGTCCATTTGGTCTGGCTCCCCATCTACGAGCTCTCAGTCCCTAATTCTGTGCGTAGAGAGGCACGAGTGAGAAGTCTCATAGTGGAGTTGCCAACAGAAACCAGCTTGGGTCTCAAAAGGGAACTAAGAAATTACTGGGATTAAGAAAATTACTTCTTAGCAAATTACTGTCGGAAAGGATACTCAACCTCACCTACAAAAATGTTTGAAGTTTTAATTAGACTTCTTAAAGTTCTCATAGAGTCATTATGTCTTCAGGGAAAGAAACTGCTGACCCAGTTTTCCTCTGTGCTCTGCCTGGCTGAGTCAGCTGTCCAACGCAGAGCTCCCTTGCTTGACACAAGCACTACCTGTGGGCTCTGGGCTCTTTTGCTCGACCTCTGTGTGGCTGTGAGTCCCCCTTTTATTTCTTTTGGATATAAATTCTGTGAACTAGTTCTTTCTTTTTGTCTTCTGTATGTCTCTACAACATTAGTGACCTGTGGATCTATTTTGCCTTTAATCATCTACTTCTTCTTGGCTTATCTCTTGAAAGAAAAATCCATATGCCACCTCTGAATAGAGTTTGTTTTGTTTGAGGAATTCAGGACATTCTTTTTAAACTTTATTAAGTATGTTATTCTAGGCTTAATGGGCACAGGGCGTTCCTGCTGCTGTACAGACCCCGACTCAAGGTCCCCCCAGGCCAGGCACACGCGCAGCACAGCCACGGGCAGAACTCCAACTTCTCGTGAATAAAAAGGAAAACAGTTTCATGGGTCCATTATTTGTCCCTTTTCATTCTGCTTTCAGGCAAACTGGGCTGCCCTAAACTATCCTATGGGAATTAAAAAGCAAATAAGCCCATCATTTTACATGTTGTTTGATGACATTATACAGCCCTCAAGGAAGAGTATTCCTCTAAAAGCTCCCCTTTTTCTTCTACCACAGCAACAGGAAGAGGAAGAGTAGCTATGTATGTTTAGCAATAAATACATAAATGTGGGTGAATCTCAATAGCTCCACGGATCTCTCTATGGACACTGGCTGATGACTGAGTGCAGGTGCTTACAAACTATCCCATCTCATCTTTAGAAGACTGCAAATTGTATGATATTAGCTGATTTATGGATGAGGAACTAGAGACATAATTAACCAAGTCCAAATCTGTTTGCTTAATCATTATCTACTCCCACGTTCTCTGGGATGCACCTTTCCCTTAATGGATCCTTTCTGTTTGTCCCTCTGCACACACACGTGTGTATTTCTCAGCATTATCATATATTGAATTAGCCAATGGTTATGTCTGCATGAAAGTCTCATAAGAATCTCAAACTCAACCATCCAAGATAAAGGTATGAAGAGACTCATTTCTTCTTCCCACTTTTAGTTGTGTTCCACCCCTAGTCGAGTCCATATCCCTTTATAATTATATGCACAGAGCATAACCTGTGCCTATAACCTTAAAAGTGTGCATATAATCTATCATTCATACCGGGATGCTTGAGGGAAAAGGGACACAAGCAAGGTCGACTGAGAGTGTCCTGGACAAGCTCTCATGCATCAAACTGATCCATGCTCAGATTTCTGGACCCGTCTTCCCAACCCCAGCGCTGCCACCCTGGCCAAACAGCCGTTTGAATACAGCATCATCCAAAATTAGATTCGTTTCTGTTGTTTCCTTTTTCTCTCCAGTTAATTTGTACTTATCTTAAAAGTTTCTAAAAAAAAAAAAAAAAAAAACCCTGCACACACAAAAACATTTTCAGGTCTTTTATATGTTCACATAGAAATTTGTTCTCGCCCTTATAATAATTTATCAAAGTGTATTGAATTCTCTTCTCCTACCTGTGTACCCACTAATCCTTAATCTCCTGGTGTCTCAGTCACCATCACATCCCTGGTGCCTGGCGAAATACTCAGGTCAATATAGAGGCTCAAGAAATACTTTAGGAATGGTAAATGAATGTGATACCAACAGCGATCACAGTGATGCAATTGCCCAGATACTTAAACTCCCTTTTAACCTAATTAAATTTCAGTTCCTTTACCAGACTCGATGCAACGCTGTCCGTGGCCAGCTTCTGCTCAGAGCTGTCAGTGGCAGCACATTGTTCTCTGACTCTTTCCATTTTCCCTCTCATTTAGCAGCATTGCTCATGCAGTAGGATGGCATTCACGCTGAAATTAAAACCACTTTTGATACGCATAACAAAAAACCACTTATACAAATGTGATCATAATTTTTAAAACTGTACCTTAACCAAAATCTTTAAACCATGAAAGGCTTTTTGTATTATCAGTCTCCTCCAAGATATTTAACTTATTGTAAATTTTCAAAATGTTGTTTTACCCACATTGAGAGACATTTTACAAAATTGCCAAGGTCATGAAAAACAAGATAAGCCTGAATAACTGTCGCAGGTTGGAGGAGCATAAGGAGAGATGATGATTCAATGCAACAAGTTATACTGGATTGGATCCTGAAACAAAAAGGCATGGAAAAACTGGTGAAATCCAAATAAAGTTTGTAGCTTAGATTACAATATTGTACCAATGTTAATTTCTTTGTTTTTTCTTTTTCTTTTTACTTTTTCAGACTTTATTTTCTTTAAAGCCATTTTAGTTTCACAGCAAAATCGAGAGGAATTTTGCACAGAGATTTGTCTAGTACAGTGATTTCCTGCATCCTCTCTGTGCCAACCCCTACCCCACCCACAACTTCTCATTATCAACATCTCCCACCAGAGTGGCAAGTTTGTCACGATTGATGAACTGATATTAACACGTCATTGGCACCCAGAGTCCATAGTTTACATTAGGGTCACTCTTGGTGCACATTCTATGGCTTTGCACAAAGGTGGATAATGACATGTATTCACTATTAAAGTATCCTACAGAGTGTTTTCACATGGCTAAAAATCCTCCATTCTCTGCCTATTCATCCTTCCTTTCCTCCATCCTCTGGCAACCACTGATCTGTCTATATAGTTTCACCTTTTCCAGAATGTCATGTATTAATAGTTAGAATCATATATTATATAGCCTTTTCAGAGTGGCTTCTTTCACTTAGTAATACACACGTAAGTTTCCTTCATGTCTTTTATGGCTTGACAGATAATTTCTTTTAAATTTTGAATAATATTCCGGTCTGGTTGCACCATAACTTATCGATTCACCTGCTGAAAGACATTGTGGTTGCTTCCAAGTTTGGGCAATTATGAATAAAGCTGCTATGGAACAGCTTGTGTATGCATAAGTTTTCACCTCCTTGGAGTAAATACCAAGGAGTGTGCCTGTTGAATCATGACAGGAATATGTTTAGTTTTGTAAGAAACTTCCAGACTGCCTTTCCAAGTGGCTGTACCATTTTTCATTCCTACCAGCAATGATGAGAGTTCCTGTTGCTCCACATCCTTGCCAGCATTTGGCGCTGTAGGTGTTCTAGACCATAGTCACTCTAACAGATGTGTAGTGATATCTTCTTGTTATTTTAATTTGCATTTTTCTGGTGACATCTGATGTGGAGCATATTTTTATATACTTATTTACTGTCTATATATCTTCTTTGGTGAGGTGCCTGTTAAGATTTCAGCCCATTTTTTAATTAAGTTGTGTGTTGTCTTATTGTTGAATTCTGATTACTGTTTTGCATTTTGTTGTATTTAAAAAAATATATGTTGGTTTTACAAAAATGAGTTCACATTTATATGTACACATTTTTTTCTTTTATTGTAAGCATTTTTCTATGTTTATAGAATATATTCTATATTTTTATTGTAATGTATTTTATATATTGCACTTTGTCAATAAATATATAGCTATATTATTATTTTTAATCACTACTTAATATTGTGTTCCATTATTTGATACATGCATCCATTCAACAAATATTCAGGAGTCTGCTCTGGATTCTGGGGATATAATCATGAATAAAAATATCCCCACTCTCATGGATTTATATTATAGTGGGAAAGCAACACACAAATAAATATAAATTATAAAGGCAAGTGGGGACAAGCACTACGAAGAGAAAGACAGCAAAGTGGTGGGATGTTGCCTACAGGGCAGGGCAGGGCTGGTGCCAGGGTTTTAGCTGGGTAGGCAAGGACGGTGACCCTGGGCAGACCCTGGAGTGAAGTGGGAGGGAGCTGTCTGCAGGGAGGGAGCCGAGTTCCAGGCAAAGAAAACAAAAAAAGGGAAAAGTTCTTAAAGCAGAAACAAGCTTCTCTTATCAGATATTTAGTTCATTTCAAAGACTTTTTAAAGATTATATAAACTTTCTCCTATATCTTCCTCCAGCATTTGGTGAAGATTCAATTCTTTCATTTAAGTATTTGACTGAAACCAACACATTTGTTGTGAGATTGGGATCTTAAACAACACTCTTGTGAATGTTAAAACTATCAGTGCATGTGCCCCATCATTTCCCTAAAATATCCTCCTCAAAGTAGAAAGAATAGATTCAAAGCATTTACTTTTTAAAGACATTTAATGCACATTGCTCTATTGCCCACTAGGGAGACTTTAACAATTTGAAATATCTGGAAATACACACTTTACCACACCCTTAAGCAAGCTTTCATTTTGGTGGGAGAAAAAGGGCATCTTGGGTGTTTCTATTGCAGTCTTTTTATATTTTATTTATCTATTTATCCTTTTTGGCTATGTTTTAATTTTTATATTATCTTTTCATGTTTCTGACTACATTCTCCAACTAATCATGTTTTAGTTTCTCTATTTTAATGCTGTGATATTCTATATATTAAGGTTGATAAAAATTATACCTTCAGATTTTGGTAATTTCCTTCATTGTAACATACCATTCTACTTATGATTGATTTAATATTTCATTGTTTAAAATCCACATTTTCTGGAAATATTGCAGCCCAACTTTCTTTACATTTTCACTTGAATGGAATATTTTGTCCCTTCATCACTGGAAGTTCTTCTGTGACACTGTGTTTTAGGCATCTCTTATTGATAGTATATATAATAGTTCCATTTTGGTTTGGGACACACTTTGACACATATTTTATTAAATTAACTATGTCATTTATAATTATTATCTTGTAGACATGGTTGGTTAATTTCTTAATTTTGATAAATATACCGTGGTCCTGCCTGGAAAATGTTAACATTAGGGGATGCTGGATAAAAGATACATGAAAATTCTTCTATAAATCTAAAATTATTTAAAAATATCAAGTTAAAAAATATTGAGTTAGTATTTTTGCTTCAAAGTTATGGACTGTCATGACTGGCCTAAGAAAGATAAGAGCTGAAAACTGCCTAGAGGCCTAGGACAAAGACAAGGGGCGTGTGACCAGAGCACCAAGCCTGCTGTGAGCACGAGAGAGCAGTACCAGGAGGGAAACAAATGACAGCCAAGCCCTAGGAGAAGACTATTTGGGACAATCCGGACTCAAAACCTCAAGAACAAATAATCAGACCCGAGAAAGAAATTAGGATATCAAAGAAGGCATTTTTTGTCACAATTTCCTTGGATACGTTTGTTTATGTCAGTGACTCTCTGGGGAAATTACGTTCTAATTAGGGGGGACAGATGGACCCATCCTAAAGGTTCTTCTTTTCCCCTCAGAGCGTTCTCTCCTTGTCCCTTTTAAAATATATTTCATAATTTGACCATCTGAGATATACTTCTGTTTCAAAACACCTAACACGAATCCTTTGTGAATTCTGAGTAGACAAAATGCAAAGAGAATAAACTTCACTGTTCCGCCGTCCAGGGCTGACGATTCTAGGTGGGACCCTCGCCCTCCCTGCTGCGCGCACGGACAGAGCCCAGCGCGGAGCTACTGCGCCTGCGCGCGCGGCGGGAGAGACAAGGGAAAGCAAGGCCACGGCCTATGAAAGTGAACTTATTAACTTATTGAGTTAAATTTAATTGTACCTTCAAAAAGAATGCATCCCAAACAGCTTTCTATATTACTTCAAATAATCCTTTATTGAAAATTTAATATAAAATATTTAATTTATTATAGCATAAGATACTGAGCTTGTGGTGGGTGCTGTTATCATAATTGTTATTTTCCCAAATCAAGAAATGTGGAGGGTTATAATGGCTTAAAGGATTTTTATTATTTTCGCTATTCAATATAATTTTGTATCTCTTAGAGAAATGACATATTTAACTAGTAATATCACATTTTAAGTGCATGTGAGAGAAATCATCTTTGATGAAAAACATTCTTTATATTTTTTTAAAATATATTAATGCTACATTTGAAACTTTTTTGTTTTTTTAGAAAATGCTAAACTGAGATTTAAAAATTCTGCAAAAACAAAAAAAAAAATGTAAATACAGCTACAAAAGTGTGCCTGTTTATGAAATAAGTACTGTTGAGGTTTGCTCTATGGGCACTGGTGGAATGAATGAGTATACCAATAAGAATATACTCAGCATGATCCTATCACTTGAGTTTGAAAACATTCATAAGATAACCAATAAAACCAAATCTAAGTTAATAGCATAATCAAAAATTAAGGTGAGAAATTTTGCTATTTTTGCTGATTTTAAAGCAATTATCTGTAAAACATTATTTTATTTTATTTTATTTTATTTTATTTTGAGACAAGGTCTCACTCTGTTGCCTAGGTTGGAGTGCAGTAGTGTTATCACAGCTCACTGCATCCTCAAACTTCTGGGATCAAGCAGATCCTCTTGCCTCAGCCTCCTCAGTAGCTGGAACTATGGGTGTGCACCACCATGCACAGCTAATTTTTTTGTTTTTTAATTTTTTGTAGAGATATATCTCCCTGTGTTACCCGGGGTAGTTTCAAACTCCTGCCTCAGCCTCCAAAAGTGCTGGGATTACAGCATGAGTTACTGTGACTGGCCATAAATTTTTGAGAAATATTTGGTCCTACCAAACAATTGAAACTCAAAGTAATTTTCAAAATAAAATTTTAGATTTTGATGTTAAATTTTCTTTAAGAAATATTGTTAGTCATTCTTTGTCAATAGCTATAACTTAATCTCTGGAGCCTTATTCTAGGTAAAGTTTTTTAAAGTCCCCCTCTCCACGCACAATCAACTTCTCTCTTTATAGTCATCCTTAACTAGCTTATTTAATTCTCTGGCTTGAACCATCATTGGTCATGTGATGATTCTGAAACTTCTTACACTAGTGTTCTGACTTCTAGTCTACATTAACATCTAGAATTTATAATATTATGTGTATGTATAAGTATGTCTGTAAATACAAACTCCTGTGAATGCATATGCCTGTGTACAGAGGGAACTTCAAAAAGTTCATGGAAATGGGATGAAAACTATAATATTTATTTCTCAACAAAAGCTTCATCAAGTTCAAAACCCTTTTGTAAGTGATGATGCCAGCCATTTGGTCCATCCCTAGAGAACTGAGAGTCCTGGGGACTTAGCCATGTCAGTGCAGTCTTTTCTACATTACTGGCTGCATAAAAATGGGTGCCTTCTATGGATTTTTTAAAATTAGGAACAAAAAGAAGTTAGAAGACACCAAATCAGGACTGGAAGGTGGACACATAATGATTTCCCATCAAAACTCTCACAATAGTGCCCCAGTTGATGAGGGCATGAGCAGCAGCATTACTGCGGTGGAGAAGCACTGGTTGGTGAAAGTTTCCCAGGCATTTTTCTACTAAAGCTTTAGCTATCTTTCTCAAAACACTCTCCCAGTAAGCGGCTGCTGTTGTCCTTTGGCCCTTCAGAAAGTCAGCCAGCAAAACGCCTTGAGCATCCCAGACACTACCGCTGTGGCCTCTGCTCTTTTGCCTGCACCATCAAAGATTAATGTTAAAATTAACATGTGGTTTTGAAGGGAAAAGGAGCCAAAGGACTTAGAAATTAATAGCAGGGAGAAAACAAGTCCTTGGGGCTCACATGTGGGCTGTTGACTCAAGCTTTTTAAATCATAACTTTGGTGTCAACTGTAACTGCTTCTGTACCATGTCATACATTTTTGTGCCAATGTTATAAAGTTGCCTCAGTTATAAAGATGCCTCCTCTTCTTTTCTCATTTGTCAATATATTTCAAAGCTGTGCAATTTCATGGCCCATGTCTGTACTGCACATTGCAGCCTTTATTAAAAAGTAAATGACACTGCCAAAATAAAAGAATAATTACAAATTTACATGCAAAGAAAATATACAGACTCTCATTCTCATCATTTTACCAAATTTACATGAGATTATCTATTTCTCCTACGATCTTGCCAAGGAAGAATATTAGTGGACCTTGTTTTTGGCAATAATGAGTGGGAATTCAAATATTATATATACTTCTGAATAACTAGAACACTTTTGAATATTTTATATGTTTATTAATAATTTGAATTCTTTCTTATATGAACTGGGTAGTTATATTTTACTAATTCTATTTACTCTGTATGCTTTCTCATTAATATTTAGTGATTCCTTACTACTGTGGAATAGTGATCTATGACCAACTATGTAGATTACAAATGTAGCTTCCGACCCTGTTGCTTGCCTGTAAAGTTTTTATTACTTATACATATTTCCCAGCATTTTATAGCTTACTCTTGCCTAATTCAGAAGTGTTTTTTTAACTATACTTAAGTTTTTCCAAATTATTAAACTTAAGTTTAAAGAAATAGCAACTCTCTTTCTGCACTTATATCTCATTCTTCTATGAAATAATTAGATTTCTTATATACCTAGAGAGTTTGTCACGGACTGGTTCGGTAAAACATTTAAATAAATTTATGGCAAAAGAACAATTTAACTGAGAGAATCATGAGAGTGTTGGAATACAAAAGAAAGCCTGTGCCAAAGGAGAATTGAGTGTGCTAATTATGTACCTATGTTCTTTGACATAATTGCGTATCCAATTGTTTCAATCCAATTTCTTTTGTAGCTAATTATTTTTACACAGGTTTCAAATGTTATCATTATCATCTATTAAATTACCGCATATCTGCTTAAGAACTTCTGTTCTGTCCCAGGGATTTGGGTATTCACACCCATAGTGCCAGTCCTCTGTGCTGCAGGGAAGGAGGCCTCACTTTGCTTCTGCTCCCAGTGCATTCTTCTTCCCCAGCTACTGCAGTGCTGGTTCACAGGAAGAAGAGTCCTTGTGCTCTTGGTAAAATTTTTCCTTATATTCCAGATACTCCATACTACAATTTGGCTGACAGACCATATTCCTTTGAGACACTGCTATGAATTACCCGGTCAGGAATCTTCGTCCAAGCTAACTGGGCCCTCTCAGACCATTCCATTTCTGGCCCAACCTCCCATCTTGTCTTCCCAAACTCACACAGTCCCCTCTGAAACTCACGATGAGCCACTGGAAAATCCCACAAACCTTAACTTCTGCAAATGTTCTCTTCAACTTGCTGCCCTTGTTAATCTTGGCTGTGTACTGCCCCTCAGCCGAAAGCAAGGCCACACTTTCTCTTTCATTCCAAGGCCCTTGTGGCTTGGACAAAAGAGTAGATGCCATTCCTACTCACATTTGCCTCTTCCAAACTGTTATTTCTCTTTGCCCTTTTAAAAAAATCCCCATTACTTTAAAACTCATAATGCTACAAACCATGTGCTGATTCTTCTTGCCATTATTTGCACTACTATGAATAATAATTCCCTATTCTGGTCACTTTCATATCACCTTTAACATCCACCCTCCACAAGATGTTTTAAAATCTCACCTATGTATTTATTTAATTGACAAATAAAAATTATATACATTTATTGTGTACAACAGAATGTTTTGAAATATGTACACATCATGGAATGGCTAAATTGAGTTAATTACCATATGTATTACCTCACATACTTATCATTTTTTGTGGTGAGAACACTTAAAATCTATTCCCTTAGCGAGTTTCAAGTGTACTCTATGTTAACCACACACACCACGTTGTGCAGTGCGTCTCAGCCTCATCCGCCCTGACCCACATTTTGTGTCCTTTGACCAACATCTCTCCACCCCACCCTCCCCAGGCCTCATCACACCACGTACTGATTCTATGGGAGTTTGACACTTTAGATTCTACATATGAGATGACACAGGCTGTCTGTCTTTCTGTGTCTGCCTTATTTCACTTAATATAATGTCCTCCAGCGTCATTCTCTGTTACAATGGAACTGATTGTTCATGACTCCTGAATTTATTTCCCCAGCTTCAAACACTCTACCGAGTTCCAGGCTCGTCTTTTCAAAGGCACAGTTGACAGCACCACCAGCATAACAAGTGTTCTTGTTACTGTAGAAAACACGCCCAAAACAAATCTCGATTTCTCCAAATATGTTCTCCTGTTGGTGGTCCCCATCCCAATAAGTGGCACTATCATCACCTAGCTTCTTGAACCAATATGCTAAAAATCGTGGATCCCTCCTTTTCTAATACTATCATCTAGCACACTAGCAGGTCCCCAAATAGCTACCTTCAAAACACACCCCAACCTCCTCTGTGTCTTGCCATATGCATCATGTTTCTCTCAGAACAAACCATCCTCAATTCTTGCTTGGAACACTGTCCTCAACAGGCCTGTTGCTTGTTTCAGTTGCTGCCTGGGACGATCCATTCTATCATACATACAGTAGACAGAACAGTCTTCTAAAAAATACCAACCACGTCATCCTCTTTCCTGTGCTTAACACTCCGGGTTTTAGAATAAGCTCCACACCCTTCACTATGGCCCCATACCTCGTGTTACTTCATCACGTTCTGCTTCTCTAACACCTTGTTATTTTTTTCTCTCACTACTCTTTAGCTATGCTGGACTTATATTTAGACCTCAAATAAATAAAAATCATTCCCCATGCAGAGTGTTTGCCCTTGCCCTTGTCTGCAACACACTTTCCCATTTATTTTGGTATGAAAAGCTCTTTTTTATTTTTAATATTATTTTTTAATAAGATCAAATATTTCACTGTACAAACTGGGCAAACAGGACAGGCGGGGAAAAAGCATGCTTCCCTGAAATGTCTGTTTCAGAGGAAGGACAAGGAGAAGAGCGGGGAGGCAGAGCAGGTGTGTGTGGCGGGAAGGCAAGGGCTTTGAAATCGGCATCGGTTCAGGGTGGGCTCTACAGAGTAAAGATGGGAGGGTCCGGGGGGTTGGCCGGTCAGGGGGCTGAAGCAGCACTTGATAAGGTGGGTGTCAGGGTCCCACGTTGGGGTGGAGCCAGGGATCAGCAACACGAAAGCAGATCCTAAGCTTGAGTCTCAGGAGGTGGGTGGCAGGGCCCTGACTCAGGAGCCAATGGGGTCAGGAGGTTGGATGTCCACGGGGGCAAAGGGGACCCTCCCCCGGGCCTGCTCTCCTGCACAGGAGGCCAGCCGAGGCCGCGGGAGTGCGGCTGCTTCTCCCAGCTTTCCAGCGGGGCACTGCGCCCTGCACTGGCCGTGTCCCTGCAGCAGGCTGGGTGGCAGACGAGGAAGGCTGCGCATGAGGCCAGGGTCAGCCTCCTCCTCGCAGCCGCTGGGGCTCCAGGAGCGGAGGCTGTTCAGAGGCCCCGGCCTGGGCACAAAAGAAGGAACCACTCATTTTTAATCAGGGGCTTGAAGGCAGTGGCCTGGCCTCCAGCTTCTGCTTGCTGCCCTTGCTCTCGGGGACCTCAAACCACAGTGGCGCGTCAGACTTCTGCTCCCGTTCTGCACCGGCTCAGCGCCCTGAGCCCCGGCGCCTTGGCACAGGGGTCGCGCGGTGCTCAGCGGCGGGACGCCCGGCCCGGCGCGGCCCCTGGCCCAGGGCTGCTGAGGGGCCGCGCCTGCGCTCGGGAGCGATCCGGACCGTCGCCGGCCTCCGGGTCCGTCCTGGGTTCTGGGCACTCCAAAGCCACCTGTTCATCTAACTCTCCCAGGTGCAGGCAACGTGCGGCCCCACAGTGGTGTCCGAGGGCAGCCTGGTACGAAGCGCCTGCACAACGCCGTGACCCCCCTGCAGGGCTCGGCGGGGTCCCAGGGCGGGTCGTCACCGCGGACGTGCGGAATGCGGCGGGCCCGGGCGGCGGCGCGGGCCGAGGCGTGCTGCGGGAGCTGCCCATGGGAGCCGACCCGGGTCGGACCTCGCACTAGGGATTAGGCTTCCAGAAGTTCCCGATGTCTGCGGACGAGGCCGGAGGAGAAGCACCCAGGGCTCTGGGGGCCGTTGGCATCTGGGTGCAAGGAAAGCGCGGGCCGCTGGAACCTTCCACACCCGGGCCACGCGACGGGCCGCCAGTGAAGACACGCGCAGCCGCACCCAGGGTCACCCTGTTACCTGAAGGACACGGAGGACAGGGTAGGCACAAGCCTGTATCCTTCCTGCTGCCGCCAGCAGGTTCTGGAGAGAGGGGCCCAGGAACCAGCGAGCGCGCGCGCTGTCTCTCCCCACCGCCCATCTATACCGTGCTATCCACGGGCCGTACAGCTCGCCCGTTCAAAATGTATAATTCCGTGGTTTTACTGTATCTCTGTCTCTGTGGATTTGCCTACCGTGCACTTCCATATACACGGAATAGTAGAACATGAGCTCGTTCGTGCCTGGCCTCTTTCACTTGGCATAATGATTTCAAGGTTCGTTCTTGCGGCACGTGCTTCATTCCTTTTCATGTCTAAAAATTACTGCATTGCGAGGATATCCCACGCTGGTATACTCTTTGATCGGTTGACAGACATTTGGATTGTTTTCACCTTTGGGCTACTATGAATAATACTGCGATAGACATTCGTGCGCAAGATTGTGTGTACGCGGATGTGTTCATGTCTGTTGGGTGTACAACTTGGAGACTGGCTCCGTCCGTGGTTACCATGTTTAGCTTTGTGAGGAGCCACCAAACTGTTCTCCTGCACATCTGTACCATGTTGCGTCCCCTTCAGCAATGTCGGTCTGTTATTGTACTTGACATTTAGAAAGAGAAAGTATAATAATTTCTGCAGTTCATAAAAATTGCAGATAGGCTACTACTGACAGAAGGGCACTCGCTTTCATTATCATAAAAATGAACATAATTCACTGGAATGCTCTTAAGGAAAAACAAATAAATAGATTTTGTTTCAGTAAATGAGATACGTGCTTTATTCTTCTAGAATGGCTGTTAATATCACTTTTTGCAATTTATCTTTTAAGGAAATGGTGGGGGTAGACCACAATTTATGTTTGAACACTGACAATGATGATTTTATGTAGATTCTTCTATAATTTTAAGCTTCTATGAATTCATATATAGATTCTCTTCTCTTTGAACCTTAATGCAATTTCTCTTTTTTCCATTTTTACTGGTAATCTATGTATACAGAGCAGAATGATTCATTTTTGTAACTAAGAGTTCAAAAGATCTGACTACAAAAAAAAAAAAAAATGGTCCTGGATAGTTGTTTGAAGGTCCTGGATAGTTGATTGTCGCTATCAAGTTTGAAGGTCTGTCCACGGTGTGGCACAAACTGCTCTTCAGCGTGTTTGTCTCAAAAGCATGTGAGTAGGCAACTCCTGGGCTGGCCCCACAGTGAGGGACCAAAAGTAGAGCCTGGCAGATAATTAGCAAAGTCAAGAGTAGACAACGGTTTTGGGGGGGATCTGAGAGACAAACTAGTGGATGGCGAAGACACTAACAAGACCTTCCTGAGAACCCTTCCCGAGGCCCCGGCAGGTCAGCGAGGGCGACGGTCAGGGAAGGATGTGCGATGCGGAAGAGCCTTAGCACTTTCTACTCACTAATTCCTTCTCGTTTCCCCCAGATTCCTTAAATAGTAATACCCCAGTATATGATTTTGAAAATAAAATGAAATCCCTATGCTGTAATTTTCATCTTAATAAGACATTTCTTGATGATGATGAAAATGACTTTTATAGCTAAGAAGCCTTTTGATATGACATTATCATCAGCGAGGACAGTTAATACAATGGGGTCTAGATTTTTTTAAATGTATGTTTTCTTCTCAATGTCTCCAGAGTTTTCCATGTCCTATTTGCAGTGCAACCCAATTGATGTCATTTTGGTTTGTTTTTGGTTAAAGACCTTTCAAAAAACCAAAGTCTTCATACTGTGGAGCTGCAGGCAGCCATGTTAATTGCCTCTAAATACACCTTCACTAGTAAAGGTAACTTAAAAGTGATCTTCATAGACATTGAACATGTCTGTTTCTTCTCCTTCTCACACACCAAGAGATAACTGATTTCTTTTGGTTAGCTATATATTAGAGATTAATATATATTAGTGGTTCTCAATTATAGGCAACTTTGCTGTACTGGAACCCCTGTCCCCCAAATCCACCCACCCTTCTAGGGACACTGTGGAAGGTCTGTAATCGAGGTTGGGGTGGAGTGGTTGGGTATACTACTTACAGCTAATGAGCAGAGACCAAGGATGCTGGTGAACATCCCATAGTGCGCAGAACAGACTCCCACAGCAAAGAATGTGCTGCCCCCGAATGTCCGAAATGTCAGTGCTGCAGAGACTGTGAAACCCTGCTGTATACCCTTCTCCTGGGGTTATTAAATAATGTAACTAGGGTATGTTTATCAAAACTAAGAAATTAACATTGGATTTCACCTTTAGCATGCTTTTCTTTTCTAGGAACTCACCCTCTTTAGTCTCTTCTAATTTGTGAGATTTGTTTATTCTTTCCTTGTTTTCCATGATCTTGATACTTTTGAAGAATACTGGACAAGTATTTTCTAGAAGTGCTCAAGTTTTAAAAATTTTCTTTTAGCTCTTTAATGTTTACCTTTCAACCAAACCATACATTCAGATAGCTTAAAGTGCTAAATCATCTAGAATTTTTATTGAAAAAAATAATACTAATATGCCATTTATCCCATTTTTTCACCCCCTGGAGAAATATGTTTTCATAGTTTGCCATTTTTTTAGCTTAATTTTTTTTTTTTTAGCTTATTCCCACAACCCCCAGCACTGCTACCTATATGTGAGCTCTTTCTGTGTTCTTGCTCTGTTTTTCCTGATCTATGAGATCTTCACATTTTCTTATGTTTGTAGAGGTGATAGCTTGATTATGTTCAATAACTTGGTTCCAAATTTTGGTCATAGTTTACATTCTTGTTGTATTTTTTACTTGGGAATATTCTTTGATAAACTTTTTAAACAACTTTATTGAGATGTAATTCATATATCACATAGTTTACCCATTTGCAGTGCACAGTTTAATGGCTTTTAGAATATTCACAGATATGGGCACACAGTAAATTTTAATATTTTCAACACCTCAAAAAGAAACCCTGCACACTACAGCTGTCATCCCTACCTTTAAACCTCACTCTCATCCATAAGCAGTTGCTAATCTACTTTCTCTCTTTGTAGATTTCCCCATTGTGGCCTTTATGTAGATAAAATTATATAATATGTGGTCCTTTGTGACTGGCTTCTTTCACTTAGCATGTTCAAGTTTACCTCTGTTGTAGCATGTACTTCGTTCCTTTTCATGTCCAAAATTATTCCATAGTGTGCTTATACCATGATTTCTTTATCTTTTTGTCGATGGACATTTGGGTTGTTTCCACTTTTGAGCTATTATGAGTAATGCTGCTCTAAACATTCATGTATAATACTTTTTGTGGACAAATATTTTCATTATCTTTGGTTTATATATAGGAATAAATTTTTTGGGTCATTTGATAACCATATAAGTAATCATTTGAGGAACTGCCAGATGGTTCAGCGTGTATGAGGGTTCCAGTTTCTTTACATTTTCACCAATAGTCATTACTATCTGACTTTTTCCTTATAGTTATTCTAGTTTTTGTGAAGTAGTATCTTATTGTGGTATTGATTTGCATTTTCCTAATGGCTAAAAGTGGGGAACATCTTTTCATATGCTTATTAGCCATTTGCATCTCTTCCTTGGAGAAATACCTATTCAGATTCCTTGTCCATTTTTTAATGGAGTTATCTGTCTTTTTATTATTGAGTTGTGAGTGTTCATTATATATTATGCTTACAAGTTTCTTATTAGATATATGGTTTGCAAATATTTTGTGGATTGTCTCTACTTTCTTTGAAGTAAAAATGTTTTTGATTTTAATAAAACCAAATTTAAAATATTTGCTAAATTCAAGGTCATGAAGAGATATGTATATATATTATTTGATAAAAGGTTAGAAAGGTAGTGAACTCGATAAGAAGAGGTATAAATATTGAGTTGTTTCTGAACTCCATAGTCCATCACAGATACCAAAATAAAATAAAAAAAAAGTAAGTCTACCCAAGAAGCAGGCCTACATTAGTACTATGACTCTTGTGGGTTTCTTTAACACATAGTAAAATTATGTTTTATGAGTGTGTTGGTATATATATCCCTAGTAGGTCATTCACTGTTAGATAGAAAACTTCAGAAATTTGTATCTATTCAAACTCCACTCTTTCAAGGGGGACGGGAGGAGTATGTCAACTGGTTCTGCAGCTAGAAGTAAATATCCTTAATCATTCCAAAGTGATAAAACTTCCTGCAACTCTTTTTATTTGTTCATGCTGGGATTTCTCTGGATTTTATTTGGAAATTGACTCTCGTGTGTGCACACATGTATGTATACATGTGTGTATGATTTTAATGATTCATTCCATTCATTCTCTATCATCTAGAAATTCCTTAGAATGCCTGATGCACTTATGATGCCCCACCTCATTGCCAGCACTAGTTCCTTGGATTGTCATTATACTAGTTCCTTGGATTTCTTTATTTCATTTTAAGAGAGTTAAAGTCAATATGTGAGTTCAGTTTTTGTGTCCTTTAAAAAAATATTTTTAACTTCTACGTTTTTAACCTTTCTAATTGGTTACAGTATTACAATAATTTTATTGGCTGGTAATTCTCAAAGTTGAGTATGTGGCATCATGATCACCTGGAGAACTCGCTAAATAAAGGCTGCTGAGTCCCCTCCCTACTGGGCCTGGGTGGGGCTGAACAGTCTTTGCTTTTTATATCTTCCCAGGTAATGCCAGTGAGGACCACTGCTATAGGCTTAATTGTGTATGCGTCTGGTTTTAGGATCTGGAATTTGTTTGAGTTGAATGAATTTAAATTAGATCTTGAAGGTAAAGGAGATTATCATCTGCCATCTAAGTCATACAGAGTATCATCTTCCTCATTTGGAAAAAAATGTATATTTTTAGGGAACATTTCACAAAATTTCATGTTCATTCAAATCATCTGGAGATGGGAAGATGCAGATTTTGATTCAGTAGGTCTAACGTGGCCCTAAATTCCGCATTTCTAACACCTCGTAAACTGGTGAAGGACTAGCAATTTTGGCCATAATCTGGGTGCTTGTTAGAAATGCAGGACCTCAGGCAGCATCGCAGACCACTTGAATCAGTTTCTGCATTTTAGTAAGAATCCCAGGTGGTTCGTGTGCATTTTATGGTTTTCGATGCACGAGTCTAGAAAGAAATCTGTAAAACTCCATGTTGTGTGAATATGTTTAAAATATATTTTAAAAGCTCTCCCAGGGAATCTGCTTGCGAGCCTGGCAGAGAAGCACGGGCTGGCTGGCCTGGCCTTGAGCACGGCCTGCTGCAGACTCTGCCGTCCACGCGGCCAGCGCTGGCTACGCCGCTGTGCACGGCCGCGCGGTTGCTTCCTTCCGTCCTGCTCCCTGGGCCCTTACTTCACAAAAATACCTCGCCTTGCATCAAAAAAATGATGTTTGTCTGCTGCCCTCCTATATAATGTGATTAAATCTCAGAAATGTGAGGTAACTCAAAATCAAGCCCAAACTACCAGACCGTAAGCCGGCACTGAGCGTGGTAGGTGGGCTACGTGCTGGCACTTAAATGCTTATTGACAGAGTATTTCCTGCATTTTGGAAGGATTCAACGTTTCCCCTCCATTATGAACTCTGCTTGTTCAAAATATTTGTCTTTTAGTTTTAGACTTCTGGTAAGTGTTTTAGAGAATAATTTCATGTCATTGCATTCTTTCTGGATTGATCTGCGATTATACATCAGATAGTTTGTTATATATGTGTGGAACAAAATGTGTGCCTGCCGAAGTCCTATTCGGATCCAATTCTATAATCAAAACTTTCAGGCAATAAAAGGAAAATAGAGGTGACATTTTATGCTGCACTATTTCTTCCCGAAAATGAAAGTTTTAAGGGCAGAGATTATGTCTCTGAGTGCTACTGTATACAATATCTTCCCTGCCTTGGATGCTCAACACTTGTTAAATGAGAAATTCACCCCACAGTTCTGTGAGTTAGAATTTTGATCAACTGACTGAAAATGAGTACAGATAACAGAGTAGATAGCTGTGACAGGACCTGCCAGGAAAGCAGGGATCGACACGCATAGCTCAGTGAGCTGCAGCTAGTTATGTTCTTGTAACTCTCCTAGATCCATAATTCAACGTCTCACAGCTTGCATAAGATTTATCAGACAGAAAACAGTAATTACAAAGACATAATGAAGGGGTGATTTCCAGGGAAGACTCTTTGGTATATTGGATGGCACAGTAGGAAACGTATTTTTGTAGCTTTTAAGAAAGATGAACGCCGCAGGTGTTGGCATGGTAGTGTGTTCCCTTTGGCAGCTAGATCTTCTTTTATTAGGATCATTTCAGACACTTGTGTTCAGATGAAACTGGAAAGTTATTCTAAAATTTATTATAAATTATGAAAATCAAGAAAGATTCATCATCATAAAGCATGCATGTTTCTTGGTGACCTGGCCTCCAGTGGGCACCGTCTTGAGCAACTCATCTGATATGAAAACGGTCCTCTGTGGAGGAACCAGCATGGCCTCTGCCTTGACCACATCTGTTACACCAACAAAGTCACTGTCTACTGACAAGACAGTGAAAATTAATAGGTTAAATCATGTTAAAATGTAAAGGTTCAATAATCTGTGGCAAGTGGTGTTTTGTCATCTCCAGGGTAATGATGGCAAACACAAACAGTGGAAGAAATATACTCCACAGTTTATAAGTTTGTGGTTATGTCAGAATGTAACTAAGCAGGTGATCGAATGCAGTGGCATTGGTCGTATTGATTGACTTCAGTTCAAGTCATCCTGAATGCCAGCACACTCAATATTGTATTCTCTGCTGAAAACAATTTGGTCAGTTATCTCAGGACAGTGTTATTTGCTAGGAAACTGATCAAACTTTTTTGAACAAAATAAATTTGTTTGGAAAAAGGATTCCATTTAACACACAAATCCATATGATCACATTTTCTTTCAAACTCATTATTGCACCAGCCAACATATTAGTTGGATCTGCAGTTCCGTTATTTGAATGATGTTTGCAGGCTCACATTTCTTTCACTAAATCAGCAGAGAGAACAATCAGTTTATATGTAAGTGTAATAAGAAAGAGACATTTTTATAAATTTTGGAAGATATGTAGTGAGAGTATCTGACACCTGATTTAAAGTAAAAATGATGAAATTGTAGCTGTAACCTACAATTATAATATCCATAAAGTCTACTTGGCTTTTAATTATTACTGGAGAGCATGTGAGTTTAAAAAAAATTATGATGAGTTTCAACCAAATTGCTATAATATGTGTTCAATGAACTAAAATGAGCCTCACAACATATACTTCTTTAAAAAATCTACCAATAAGTATATATTATTTTAAGAATTAACTCATTGCTGTACTACGTTTTAAAATCAAACATTAAAAAATTTCTTTTGTCCTAAAAATATAATGTCACAAGTTAGATTATTGAGCACTTTGAAGAGATCTTTCAGGAGTTCTGAAAAAAGAAAGTGAGGCTGGATGACTGTAGTCTATAAACACAGAGATCATATTTCTAAGACACTGAAGAAGTTCAATGCTGTAAAATATAGACTTTTTTGCTAATTTTATGAATAAAGAAATACAGGACAATATTATCAGAAAAGAACTTCAGTCCACTCAAAGAAGACATATCAGTCTGATTTCCACGTGGGTAATGCTAGCATGGCAGGTCAGAGAAAGCGGTGGGCATCCTCTGTCTGAAGCTCAGAGGAGCATCTCACAGCTTACTCCTGAGGCAGGTTCCTCTCATCTCAAAGGCAAAATGGCTTTTTAAATATTTGCTTTTTAATGAAAGGAAATCTATACATTGCATATGAATCCAAGAGTCACAAAAAATAGGATATTCACTTACGAAATGTTCCCGGATGGCTACAGCGGGGGTAGTAGGTCACGGACGCTGGCGATTCCTGAGAACAAAGCAGCAGCGCGGGGCAGGGGGGAGCGGAAAGCCCTCCCTGCACGGAGGTTTGCAGACGTGCCCTTGTGCTCGTTCTGTGGTCTGCATGCCGCGTATGCATTTTCTTATGGTGTTGTCTCTCCAGGACTTCCAGTAAAACCTTCAATTATTGGGTGAGAGTGGGCATCATTTTACTTTGTCTAACAAAAAAATACTTTAAATTTTCATCCCTAAATAACATGCTTGCCATACCTTAGGATACTTATATCACATTAATGTATCTGGTTCTTTAAGAGTATTCGCGTGAATGTGTGCCGAACTTTATAAATATTGACTGTCTCTCGACACAGTTATACACTTTTTCAGGATTATGCAGCGCTCTTAATGTTGATACACCAATGCCAAATCATCTTTACATTCTTGTGGTGAACACTATTGATCATCGGATTTTTAATACATTAATTCATTGGAATATTAATATTTTAACTAGAATATTTGTATGTAAATTTACAAGTACATATCAACTTTGATGTTTTCCTTATATTATCCCGGAGGGTTTTCTTTTTTATGTCATCCTTGAGTGTCCCTCAAGGTTGACTGATAGTCCTTGAGAGTCTGGTGTCCAGGTTATATAGCATATTAAAATAAGCTAGAGAACTTTCATTCTTTTTCTATTTTGTAAAAGATTACTTATATGGAAATTTGAATCAAATTTTAAAAGTATGTATAGACCCATTCATGAATAAATTTTAATAATTTTATCTTTCTAGACTATTGTCTATCAGTAATTTCAAATTTAATGGCAGTAAGTGGTTTATAGTATTTAGCGTGATCTTTAAAACTTCATTTTATCTATAATTGTGATATATTTTTCATTCTTTATATTGATCATTTATGGTTTGTTTATTTTTTTCTACAGCATTGACAGATTACAATATTTTTAATGTTTTACCCAATGCTTAGCATTTGGTTTTGACCTTTCATTTGCTATTTTATTTCAACATTTTTATTTCTTTCCTTGAACTTTGTGTTTGTTTCATTAGTTGGTTTTCGAAATTTTTAGGTTCAGTTGTGAACTGATTTTCTCCTACTTCTATAATACATGCATTTTAATCTATAAGTTTTTATGTATAGTTTTATCTACATATCAAAATGCTTTATCTATGTATCAAAAATGTACTGTAATATGCATTTTGTTTCCCAGAGTCAACTTATTTTTTTGTTCCCTTAAGAATGACTGGTTTGAACTTCCAAACATATAATTTTTCTTTTTGTTTTAACTGTCTCATTTTTTATTGGGTTTTAATTTTATTGCATTGTTGGAAGAAACATGTTCTATAGTTTCTTTTTGTTGCGTTTTTTGAGTACTTAATCTGTAGGGTTTTATGTGGTGATTTTTTGGTAAATATTATTTATGTGCATAAAATGTATTATCCATCAAATTCAAATTGCTAGTAGTGTCATACAGATACTCTTTAGCTTAAGTTTTTTTTCTTGTTTTAGATGTGTCCATTTTGAAATGTATCCATTTTTCTATGCATTTTCATTTTATTGTGATAAGACCATAATATGAGATTTATCTTCTTAAAAATTTTCAGTGTACATTATGTTGACTATAGGTACATTATTGTACAGCAGATCTCTAGAGCTTGTTCATCTTATTTACTAAAACCTACCCTGGTAGATTAATAACTTCTTATTTCCCTCTGCCCACACCTTTGGTAACCATCATTCCAGTCATTGACTTTATGAATGTGAGTATTTTAGATACCTCATGCAAGTTCAAACATGTGGTACTTGTCTTTCTGTGTCTGGTTTATTTCACTTAGCATAATATTCTTGAGATATATCCATGTTGTCACATATTGGGGAATTTCCTTTTTTGTAAGGCTGAAGACTATTTCACAATATGTAAATAGCACATTTTCCTTATCCATTCATCTGTCATGGACATTTATTTAGGTTGTTTCCACATCGTATCTATTTTTGGACAGTGTTGCAATGAGCATGGAAATGCTAATACCTCTTGGAGATCCTGATTTCAGTTTTTTTTTTTTTTTGAGACAGAGTCTCGCTCTGTTGCCCAGACTAGAGTGCTGTGGTGTCAGCCTAGCTCACAGAAACCTCAAACACCTGGGGCTCAAGCAATCCTTCTGCCTCAGCCTTCCGAGTAGCTGGGACTACAGGCATGCACAGACCATGCCCAGTTAATTTTTTACGTATATATATTTTTAGTTGTCCAGATAATTTCTTTCTATTTTTGGTAGAGATGGGGTCTCACTCTTGCTCAGACTGGTCTTGAACTCCTGATCTTGAGTGATCCTCCTGCCTCGGCCTCCTGGAGTGCTAGAATTACAGGTGTGAGCCACTGTGCCCGGCCCTGATTTCAGTTCTTTTGGATAAATACCTAGATGTGGGATTACTGGATCATAAGGTAGTTCTATTTTCAATTTGTTGAGGGAACTCCCTAGTGTTTTTCAATTTGCATCCTCAACAGCAATTTGCAGGGGTTCCCATTTCTCCACATCCTTGCCAACACTTGTCTTTTGTTTTTGTTTGTTTGCTTTTCTATAATAACCACCCTAGCACATGTGAAGTCATGTAGTTTTGATTTGATTTTGATGATCAGTGATGGTGATCATTTTCTCATATATCTATTGGCCATTTGCATGTCTTCTTTGGAGAAATGTCTATAAATGACATGAATAAGACACAATGAAGAAAGGATAGTCTCTTCAACAAATGGTGTTGGAAAAACTGGATATCCATATGCAAAAGAATAAAATTAGCTGCTTATAGCATACACAAAAATAAACTCAAAATAGTTTGAAGATACACTGTAAAAGTCCTGTGAGAACACATAGTAAAATTCCTGGACATTGTTCTGGGCAGTGACTTTTTTGAATATATGATACCAAAGGCACAAGCAACAAAAATTAAAAATAGACAAATAAGATTATATCAAACTAAAAAGTACATGTACATCTGGGTTCCTAGTTCTGTTCCACTCGTCTATGTCCCTGTTCTTGTGCCAATACCAGGCTGATTTAATAACTATAGCCTTGTAGTGTAGTTTGAAGTCTGGTAAATTAAAACTTCCCATTTTGTTCTTATTGCCTAAAATTGCTTTTGCTAAATAGGGTCTTCTCTGGTTCCATATGAAATGTAAAATTATTTTTTCTGTATCTGTGAAAATGATGTTAGTAATTTAATAGGGATTGCATTCAATCTGTAGATCACTTTGGGTAGTATAGACATTTTAACGATGTTGATTTTACTGACCCACAAGCGTGGTATGCTTTTCCACCTGTTTACATCCTTTGCTATTTCCTTCCTCAGTGTTTCATAGTTCTCCCTGTAGAGGTCTTTTACCTCCTTAGTTAAAGATATTCTTAGGTACTTAATTTTCTTTGTTGCTATTGTGAAGGGTATTGAGTCTTTGATTTGGTCCTCAGTTTGACTATTATTGGCATATATGAATGCCTCTGATTTGTGTGTATTCATTTTGTATCCTGAGACTTTACTGAATTCATTTATCAATTCCAGGAGTCTCCTGGTTGAATCCTTGGTGTTTTCTAGATATAATATCATATCATCAGCAAAGAGTGAGAGTTTGATCTCTTCTGCTCCCATTTGGAGCCTCTTAATTCTGCTCTTTTTCCTGATAGCTCTCGCAAGGACATCCAGAACTACGTTGAATAGAAGTGGAGACAGTGGGCAACCTTGTCTGGTTCCATTTCTAAGTGGGAATCCTTTCAATTTTTCCCCATTCAGTATGATGTTGGCTGTGGGTTTCTCATATATGGCTTGTATCATTTTTAGGTAGGCCCCATCTATGCCTATTTTGTTAAGTGTTCTTATCATAAAAGGGTGCTGAAAATCATCCTCATATAGCCATCTAATCTTTGACAAAGCAGACAAAAACATACACTGGGGAAAAGATTCCTTATTTAATAAATGGTGCTGGGAAAACTGGATAGCCACATGTAGAAAACTGAAACAGGATCCACAACTCTCACCTCTTACAAAAATCAAATCACGGTGGATAACAGACTTAAACCTAAGGTGTCAAACTCTTAGAATTCTAGAAAAAATGTGGGAAAACCTCTTATAGACATTGGCCTAGGCAAATAATTTATGAAGAAGACCCCAAAGGCAATCACAACAACAACAAAAATAAATAAATGGGAGCTGATCAAATTAAAAAGCTTCTGCACAGCCAAAGAAACTGTCATGAGAGCAAACAGACAACCTACAGAATGGGAAAAAATTTTTGCATGCTACATATCTGATAAAGGGCTGATAACTAGAATCTATTTAGAACTCAGGAAAATCAGCAAGAAAAAATCAAACAACCCTATTAAAAAGTGCGCAAAGGACATGAACAGAAACTTTTCAAAAGAAGACAGAAGAATGGCCAAGAAACATATGAAAAAATGCTCAACATCTCTAATCATCAGGGAAATGCAAATCAAAACCACAATGAGATATCACTAAACTCCAGTGAGAATGGCCTTTATCAAGAGTCCCAAAACAGTAAATGTTGGTGTGGATGCAGAAAGATAGGACCACTCATACACTGCTGGTGGGACTGCAAACTAGTGCAACCTCTGTGGAAAGCAATATGGAGATATATTAAAGAGATACAAGAGGGCCTACCATTTGATCCAGCAATCCCATTATTGGGCATCTACCTAAAAGAACAAAAGACATTCTATAAAAAAGACATATGCACTAGAATGTTTATAGCAGCATAATTCACAATTATAAAGATATGGAAACAACCCAAGTGCCCATCAATACGTGAGTGGATTAATAAAACGTGGTGCATGTATACCATGGAGTACTACTCAGCTATAAGAAAAAATAGTGATATAGCACCTCTTGTATTTTCCTGGATAGAGCTAGAACCCATTCTACTAAGTGAAGTATCCCAAGAATGAAAAAATAAACACCACATGTACTCACCATCAAATTGGTTTCACTGATCATCACCTAAGTGCACATATAGGAGTAACTTTAACCAAGTGTCGGGCACATGGGAGGTGGAGGAGGGGATGGGTGTATACATACATAATGAGTGCGATGTGCACCATCTGGGGGATGGAGACACTTGAAGCTCTGACTCAGGGGGTGGGGGACAAGGGCAATATATGTAACCTAAACTTTTGTATCCCCAGAATATGCTGAAATTAAAAAATAAATAAATAAAAGTACATGTACACCAAACAGAACAGTTGACATAGTGTTAAGGCAACCTATGGAATGGAAAAAAAATATTGCAAACCACCAGCATAGTGGCTTACGCTTGTAGTACCAGGTACTCAGGAGGCTGAGGCAGGATAGCTTGAGCCCAGACGTTGGAGACTGTAGTAAGCTATGATTGTGGCACTGCACTCCAGCCTGGGTGACAGAGTGAGACTCCATCTCTTAAAGAAAAACAAAACTGCAAATCAAAAATCATATAATAGATGAAATAAAGAACTCATAAAATGCAATAACAAAAAAGCTAATAACCCAATTAAAAAATGGTCTAAGGGCATTAATGGAAATGTATCTATAATGATTGACAACTTGGCAGTTTCTCCTTGTATTTCTGTTGATTCTTGTTTTATCAATTTTAATTAAATAGTACATACCTGATAAGGATTTTTATAGGCTTCTGATAGATTTTCTTTTTATCATTGTTTAATGAACTCCTTTATTCCAAATAATTTTATTTACATTTATTTGTATGACACTTTTGTTATGGTCAATATATACCTAATCTAATTTATTTCTCTACTACTTTACATTCAACATTCATTTGTGTTTTCTACATTTTATATAAATAGAATACAGTTGGATTTTCCCACTCAACATTTTAATAAGAGTTTCTTTCAGGGTCTAGATATAAACTAACAGACTTTATTTTTAGTACAGTTTTAGGTTTATATAAATGTTGAGCAGAAAGCACAGAGAGTTCCTATATCCCTTCTGTGCACGTGCACACAGTTTCTTCTGTTATTAACATCTTGCATTAGTGTGGCACATTTGTGACAATTGATGAACCAATACTGATACATTATTAACTGAAATCCATAGTGCACAGCAGTTCTTCCTGTCTGTTGTATAAGTGATAGATTTCGTCAGACACATAATGCTGTGTATTAACCACTTCAATATCAGGCCAGCACTTTCACTGGCCTAAAACCCTCTGTGCTATGCCTGCTTATCCCTCCTGCCCTCAGCCCCTGGCAACCCTGGTCTTTTTACTTTCTCTATAGTTTTTCTTTTTTCAGAATGTTATATAGTTGGAATCAAAAAGTGAAAGTGGGTAGCCTTTTTAGACTAGCTTCTTTCACCAGGCAATGAATTTGAGGTTCCTTTGTGTCTTTTTATGGCTTTATTGTTTATTTCTTTTTAACACTGCATGGTGTTTCATTGTATGGATACACCACAATTTATTCACTCACCTACAGAAGGATATCTCTGTTGCTTCCCATTTTGGGCAATTATGAATAAAGGTGCTATAAACATTCATTTACAGGACTTTCCATGGACATAAGTTTTGAACTCATTTGCTAAATAGCTAGGGGTGTGATTCCCGGGTGGTAAGACTGTTTAACTGTGTAAGAAGCTGCTCTACTGTCTTTGGAAGTGCCTGCACCATTCGCATTCCTGCCAGGTGTGAATGAGAGTGCCTCTTGCTCAGCATCCTTGCCAATACTTGGTGCTGTTAGTGTTTGGGAGTCTATCCATTCTCATAGGTGTATAGTGATATTTCATTGTTTTAATCTGCAGTTCCCTAATTATAGATGTTGTTGAGCATATTTTCATATGCTTAAATGAATGATCTGAATGTATCTTCTTTGGTGAGGTATGTGTTCAGATCTTTTGCCCACTTTTAAATTGAGTTTGAATTTTAGGTGTTCTTTGTATATTTTGGACTTGCACACACTTTCTCCCAGTCTGTGACTGCCTTTTCATTCTCTTAACAGTGTCTTTCACAGACTACAAGTTTTTGATTTTATTCAAATCAAACATATTTTTTTAAGGATTGTAATTTTTGTGTTGTATCTAAAAAATCAACACCATACCTAACGGTCACTTGGATTCTCTCCTATGTTATCTACTAGAAGTTTTGTGTTTTACTTTTAGGTCTGTGATCCAATTTTTATTTATTTTTATGAGGAGGGTAAGGTCTGTGTTTAGATTCACTCTTTTGAATGTGGATGTCCAGTTCCGGCATCATTTCTTGAAAAGACTGTCCTTTCTATTAAGTTGCCTTTGCTGCTTTGTCAGTGATAAATTGACTCTCTTTGTGAGTCTATATCTGAGCTATCTATACGGTTCCATTGATCTATTTGTGCATTTTTATTGCTAAAATATTTATATTCATTTATAATATGTCATTTATACTTTCTATTTTCATATATTACTTTTATTCAATAAAAGTATCTTTGTCCCCACCTTGTTTTTAAGTATTATACAATTTTTTTCTTCTTTTAGGATGAACCTTAAATTTTAACATTACTTGACCAGAAAAAAATGTAAAGCAAATGAATTTGTCCATTTTTTTCCAGAATAAAAGCTAGTATTTTATCTGCCATCTACCTTACATTATTTTTCCTGAGTGTTTTCTGTCATGATATATTTGAAAGCCAAAAATCAGTCATCATTACTGCTATTTATGCAGTTAATCCTTAGTTAATTTTGCCTATAATTATTGATAGTTCATTACTTATTTCAACTCGTTCTTACAATCAGGGTTTATTTTCCTTTTTTCTTAGGTAAATTCTTTCCTTGTTATTTTAGTGAGCATATGTGAGTGACAAATTCTCTCAGTGTTTTGTTTCTAAAACATGTTTTTATTTTATTTACACTCTTGAATAATTTACAAGGATATTTATCTCTAAGAAATGGTATCATTTCTCTTGAGCACTTAATATTTTTCCCCCTTTCTTCTGAACTCTTGAGGAGTATTCGACAAGTCTAATTCAGGGGTCAGCAAACTTTCTGTTAAGGGCTAGATAGTAAATATTTCAGCTTTTGCAGGCCTTATTGTTTCTTTCACTGCTACTCAAATCTGCCTTTGCAGCACAAAACCAACCAGCCAATAAAATTTTGTTCACAAGAACAGGCAGCACATTTGCTGACCACTTTCTAATTGTTTTTTTTTTTTTTTGTCAGTTTGTCTTTTGTCACAGATTATTAAGATTTTCACTTTGCATATTGAGCTAGATACATTGTATTCTTAAGAGTGGGCAGTGGAGCAGTAAGAATTAGCATGAAGGAGAATGATACGGAGGACATAGGTAAATGACCAATACCACGCTCCACAGGCCGGAACAGCCCTGAGGAGGGCCCAGCCAGTGATCCTGGGCGCACTTGGTGATGAACAGTTGTCAGTGGGTGAGTTCCATTTCATTGGATAACAGAGTTGAAAATTGCCTACAACTGGGAATTTGATTTCTCTCCCAATATCACGATTTTACCTAAGACCTAAGAATATAGATGGTGTCTTGGGTGGGTAGGGGTGTGCTGCATGAAATGAATGATTGATTTTAAATCAGAAATGATCTAAAAAATAATGCTAGAATTCACTGATTATATTTTCTGACATGACACAGATTAGGAATTTGAAAGTATATCAAAAACTAATAGAAAAAGATAATTAAAATATCCATATCAATGTTTATAGCTTGAAAATATGTTATTTCTGATCACAAGTATAATTTTTTTAGATGTGCATACATGTTTGAGTAAGTACTCTGGTTGATACAATGTATCTTCTTTTCAAACATATACCTCCGCGCTAGGTATCTTTTCTTCTTTTGTTCTGTATAATAGAGGTGAGAGGTGATACAGTACATTTGTAAACATAACTAATTGTTGTCAGAAGTGTTATGTTTGATCTCTAACTCCACTCTGTTAGAGTGCCATTCATTCTTTCATCCAAAAATTAATTTCATGAACTAGTGCAAATGTGGCCCAAGCTCAGTGATGTGCAGTGGCTACAACGGTGCTTTAGAGAACAAACTGCCTTCCTGGATGTCGATGATCAAGAGAGAGCAGAACAGGGAAACCAGAAATTACATGGAAAGAAAACGGATGGCTTTAAAGGAAACAATCAAGTTGCTATGGAAACACCTGGGCCAATATCTCATCTGAGTGGTTCAGAGATTTCCTCAAAGAAGGGACATAGAAGGTGGTTTTGAAGTATCATTATAATTTCGTATACAGAGAGGGGAGAAAATATTCAAAGAGGTTATTTGAATTATTTCAATGGCAGTATTTAATGAGACAGCTCATGACCAATGTGATTAATTTTGTGTGTCAGCTTGGCTGGGACACAGTGCCCAACTATGTGGCCAGACTTTATTCTGGATGTTTCTGTGAGGTTACTTTTGGCTGAGCTTAACTTTAAATCGGTGGACTTTGAGAGAAGTAGATTGCTTTCCACAATATGGATTGACCTTCACCACTGAGCTGGAGGCCTGAACAGAACAAGCCGCTGATCTCCCCGACGTGAGGAAGCTCTGCCCGCAGGCTGCCCTCGCACTTGCGCTGCAGCACCGGCTCTTCCCCGGTCTCCGGCCTGCGGGCTCCCCGGCACATTTCGGCCCTGCCAGCCTCCATGACGACATGAGCCAATTCGGTAAACTTATTCTGTGTATGTACATATCCTGTTGGTTCTATTTCTCCTGAGAACCACGACTGCTACAACCAAATAAACTGCACTGGTAGTGTTGGGGCTGGTGACGTGGGAATGGGCTTAAGGAGTAAGCTCGACCTTACAGTAGATCGCGTAGGACAGAGGAAGAGACGAGGGGAAACTGTCAAAAGGATGCTCAGATTCTTGTCTTGGAGCAGTTGGATAAAATCATATATATATATATATATATATATATATATTCTTTTTACTGAAATAAGGAAGGAAATGAAAGCTACAAGTGTCAAGGAAGGACTAAGTTTTGCTGCAGATATGTATTAAAGGCAGTTATAGGACCAAGATGTTTAATAAACAGTTGGACTCAATGCTCCAAGGAGGAGAGAATTCTGGGCTATAGCCAGAGATTTAAGAGTCAAATTGAAGCTCCTGAAATTAATTTATGTTGTATAATAAAAATCATATTTTTCAACTTTACATTTTTATAATTAGATAGGAATAACACCAACCTTATGTGATATCTACATTAAATTTTGTGACTTTTAATTTTTCAACAGCTGGTACATCGCTTTGGTGCTCGTGGTTTATGTGAACGTTGGTGATGAGGAATGTGCTGTCTTCTGTGACAGCCTGGGGGCCATTTAGACTCACGGCTCATTCAATAAATCCTGGTTGGGCCAAAGAGGTAAATTCAAAAGATGACATTAGTTAAATTGTAAATGCTATCTAAGTGTAAATGTACTTTAATAAAATGAACTTTTTCAAGCTTTAATGCCATTATGATTGATTCCTAAAAAAATAAATAAGTAAATAACAATGATAAACTAAGAGGATGGTCTCAATCTTTTTAAGTGGAATTTTGAGCTCTCTGGACGGGACGAGGAGGGGCCGCCGACAGCACAACTCAAGGAGGGCAGAGTGATGCTCTCTGATTGGCACAGAGTCTGTCTGAGAGACACCTTCGTAAAGGGCATCGGATTTAGTGATCTGCTTGTTAGAGCTTTAATAAAGGCCCATCTACTGACCGGAATGACTGGAATTTATATTATATTCCAAACCAGTGAAGATTCAAGAAGTAAGGCCAGCTTGTCCGTCACCCAGGTTTAAGGAAACACTGTGCATTTGCAAGTTGATATTTGAAAGTGGGATTGCCTAAGTTAATGCAGGATTCAACAGCAGGAGATGTGCTGTTTAGGCATCTGAGTACACAGTTTAATACATTACTTCATGAAATATTAATATTATGACATTAATTTAACTTGATTTAGATGCACTATAATGAGGGCAAAAAATTAAATGTTATTACCAAACCAGGAAGCATTGCTCCGCACAGAGCTGCTGCCAGGAATGGCGCATTCAGTCTCGCTTCACATGGTCATTACGGAACTGAGTCAACCACCGAGTAACGAAATTCTGAGAATATAGCAAATCAATAAACGTATTTGATGATCAGGGATACATAGTGCAAAAGGTCCTTGATGATTAAAATACAAACTGAGTCAACCTCTAACGGTGCACAGAATGCCTTCAGTCAAAAAGATAGGAAAAAAAAAAAGAAAGAAAGCAACTGTAGAGTTCCCGGCCTTACTGTCAACTGTCAGAAACAAATATCGTAGACTAGGTTACACCAAGTTCCAACGCCGTTTCTAAACAAGGCACGTATGGAAAGAGCGAAAGCACGCGGCCCCGTAGCATGCGATGCTGGGACGCACTTGCGAGTCTGGAACCCTGACGCCCGGTGTCCACACGGGCTGTCCTCTCCGTGGACGCGTCTCGCCCTCAATTTGCATCACTCGGTGGAATCTTTCTCGCGCCGGCAGCAGCACGGCCCGGCTGTGTCCGCGGGCGAGGGCGGTGGGCTGCGGGGAAGGCAGCCCTCCCCGCCCGGCTCCGCAGCTCCAACCCGGCGCGTCCGCAGCGCGGAAACCGCAGCTCCCGCCGTGCGCCACGCATGCTCGGAACTGCAGCTTACGGTAATCGCTCAGTTTCAGGAAGACTAGTAGGGCTGAAATGTATACGGATATATTTTGAACGAAAAGTTGTAAGTAAATTTGAGAACAAACATCACGTGTCTCTTTCTTGAGGTGTTTTTTAAAGATTTGTTTCCGTTTGTTTCCGGGGTCCCTCGGCTGCCTCCCGCGTCCCCTGCTCGCGCAGCGCAGCCGGACGTCAGGGGGATGCCCGGCGCCGGGCCACTCGCGTCCTGTGAATGCGTCCCATGCACTTGTTATCTTCCTTCTCACTGGCCGACCTGCACAGGGCTCATCTTTTACTTAAAATAAATATTTTTTTATTTTATTGGTGCAGTTGCAAGGTTAAAAGTTCAGATAGACATGAGCAAGCCAAGCAAATATTTTGGTCTACATTTCGGTTGGGGTTCTAGGGACATCTTTTCCTTCAGCAAGAGGAGCAAAATGGTCCATATGGTCCAGCCTAGCTCTGTGGGATTTGAACTAGGGATTTAGGAGACAAATTCTGTGCCTCACTGGTCACTGTACCCTGTGCGTATGTATCTTTGAAGAACTCTCTGAGAAAACGGGCTTTTTGAATACATGATTAAGGTGTCTCAGGGCCTTTTAATCAAATATCTTAATCTCAGTTCATCGTTTTGGAGGCAGCTTGCTCCTTTTCAGCACTGGAGCACTGTTGAAGCTCACAAATATCAAACAATCAGGACGTGTAAATCTCCTTAGAATATATATACTTTTTTTAGGCCTGGCATGGTGGCTCACTTCTGTAATCCTTGCACTCTGGGAGACCGAGGTGGGAAGATCGCTTGAGCTCAGGAGTTCGAGACCAGCCTGAGCAAGAGCGAGAATCTGTCTCTACTAAAAATAGAAAGAAATTATATGGACTATTAAAAAATATATATAGAAAAAATTAGCTGGGCATGGTGGCACATGTCTTTAGTCCCAGCTACTCAGGAGGCTGAGGCAGGAGTATTGCTTGAGCCCAGGACTTTGAGGTTGCTGTGTGCTAGGCTGACACAACGGCACTCTAGCCCAAGTAACAGAGCGAGACTCCATCTTTAAAAAAAAAAAAAAGAAAGAAAATATATACCATTTTTAAATAATGAAAATGATCTAAACATATTTTTTATGGGCAATTTTTACCACTGTGTGCTTGTGACAAGTAAACATCAACTGTTTGGGAGAGCCCATTCAGTTGCTGGGTGTGTCTTGGTTTGCTCTCAGTTATTAACACATAGCATGAAATTTCAGGCAGTATCAAAGCTGTGTTTGAAATGACCTCTCATCCTGAAGTAAAACATGCACAAAGGAAAATGCACAAACTGAACATGGATGAATCATTACAAAGTGAATGCACCATGCAGTTATCATCCTAGTCAATAAATAAAACCTACAGCCCTTCTGGACACCCCCTGTGACCGTCACTACTCTGTTCCTTTCCTAAAGTGAGCATCATTCTGAGTTTTAACGCCATGGATAATTTTTGCTCTTTTTGATTTTTAGATAAATGAAATCATACATTACGTACTCATTTTTGTCCACTATCTTTTGCTTAATATTATTTTTATAATTGCATTCATATCATTTGGTGTAGTAGTAATTTGTTAGTTTTAAATATTGTATGCCACTTTGTTGTGTTGATACGCCACAATTTACTGATACATTTTATTGACAGTAGCTTTTAGATTATATTCAGTTTGGGAGTATTATGACTAGAGCAACTATGAATATTTCTGTATATGTCTTTTGAAATAAATACATACACATACATTTATTTTGGGTTTATGCCAGTAAGTGAATTGCTGAGTTATTTTCACCTTTAACTGATAATGCCAACTGGTTGTTTTTCAAAGTGGTTTTATATCAATTTATGCAGTCATCAACAGTATGTGGGATTCCAGTTGCTTCCCATTCTTGGCCACATTGGGTACTGTCAATCCTTTTAACTTTTGACATCCTGGTAAATGTGAAGTGGTATTAAATTATGGTTTTAATTAACATTTTTAAGGTTTTTAGTAAGCATGAGGAAACTAGTCATTGACAATTTATGTGGTCTTTTTGTGAAGTGCCTGTTCACATCTCATGCTCATTTCTAAATTCTCAGTATTCTTTTGTTATTAATAGTTTCATGTGTTTTATTTTTTTAGTCCATAGTTTTCCTTTTCGCTCTCTAGAAAATGCATTTTGATGAATGTAAGTTTTTAATTTTAAGTAATTTATTTATTACTGATTTTGTTTATAGTTAGTGGCATTTGTTGTTGTTACGGTTAGCTATATTGAAGAACTCATGATAATATTCTCCTACATTATCTTTCTTATTGCTTTGTCTTTCAAATTTACATTTTTAATTCATCTGTAATTGATTTTTGTTTTTGATATGAGGTTGGAGTCAGTTGTCCACTAGAGTGGTACATTATTTACAGATGACGGGCCTACACTGAGGCATCATTAACACCCAAAGTCCACAGTTTACATTAGGGAGCTTACTTAACACTATAAACCACTATAAAAGAAATTTAATATTATAATTTATGAGATATTTTAATATATTTATGTCACTTTCTTCCCAATGTAACTCTATGTTTTGTTACAACCATTATTATATATAAAGAATCAAAATTAAAAATAATGTACAAAATTTGTCAATGACCACAAGATAAGAAGAGTCAAAACTGAGATTTAATTCCATATTCCTTAAGTTTAATCTAAGAATAATTCATTCATTTGCAAATATTGATTGAACATTTAGTGTGCCATCGTCCGTAGGTTGTTGTTTAAACAGACAACAATCTATGGACAATGTTCCATAAAGCTTAGAGATTATAAATAGTGCCAGTGATATTCTACATGATACAAAACATACAACTGGGAAAAATTAAGGGCAACTCCTCTTTTACTTGCATGAATACTTTTATAAATAATTTCTCTGCAGAAAATTTCATAGGGTAAAACTTCAGGCTAAATCTACAATGTTTCTGAGTTACTAAAACTTAAAAGTCAAAAATTGTTCCCAAAATCAATATTTTCAGTGCTTTTGTGGTCATTTGTAAACATATGCAGAGCAGCGACAAATTTTGAGTTACTCAATATGCACTTTCTCAGCTGAGACTGAACAAGGTGGACATTGCTTTCGTCTCTCAACTCTCATACTAAACAAGTGTCCTTTCCATGCTACATTTAGTGCCATGTTTTTATATTTTTGTGCTTTCATTGGTAGTTTTGCTATTTAAAATGTCCCCAAGCATAGTGCTGAAGTGTTTTCTAGTGTTCCTAAGTGCAAGAAAGCTGTGATGTGCCTACAAAGAAAATACATTTGTTAGATGAACTTCATTTAGGCATGAGTTATATACAGTGCTGTTGGCTTTAAGTCTAGTGTTAATAAATTAACAATATATACTAAATAAAGTGTCTTTAAATAGAAACACACAAAAAGCAAAGTTACATATTGATCAGTTGAGAAAAATGTAGTGCCCAGAGGCTCATGGGAGCCCAACTTGGGTGTCCCCAGGAGCACTTCCGTGTTTCCGGAAGGCTGGGTTCAGCAGCAATGAAGAAGCTGTGGGTAGCGTTTGTAAGGCTGTGCAACACTTCATAGAAATCGAGTAGCCAGTGGCCCAAACTGCAGTTGGTTCCTGCACAATTCTAATTCAATGGAAACCATATCAGATGTATTTTAATCAAAATGGCTCAAAATCTACATTTCCATATAGCCTGAGAAGATAGATACTGTTCTTCGAATATACAGTCAGGCATTGCTTAACAATAGAGATACATTCTGAAAAATACATCAGTAGGTGATTTCGTCATTGTGCAAACATCACACTGCGCACTGACACTGACCTTGATGGTTCGCCTACTACACACTTAGGCTCTGTAGTGTAGCCTCTCGCCCCTAAGCTACAAACCAGTCCAGCATGCTACTGTCCCAAAAACTGCAGGCAACTGTAACATACTGGGAAGTATTTGTGTATCTAAATATATCTAAACATAGAAAAAGTACAGTAAAAATATGTATCATAATCTTATGGGACCACCATCATACATGTGGTCTGCTGTTGGCAGCAATGTCGTTGTGCAGCACATGGCTGTAATTGCTAGCAGAACATCCCAGTTGAGATGGTCCTTAGTGGTGAGTCCAAAGAATAAAACATGAAGAGAGGTACAAACAGAACTTCAGGCTAACTCATTCCAGTAGACGGGTGAGGAGCTGCCTGATTGAGAACATTTGGACTGTGCTAGTCTCTTGAGACTAGAGAGCCCGAGGATTATGACTGAGGAGAGGGTTTTGCACTGAAAATAAGGAAAGCAATTTCACTAGAATGGTGGTGGCAGATATGAGATTGTCATCAGTTAAGAATCAAATTAGTAACAGAGAAGGAGATACAGGCAGAGTTTAGAATTTTGGGCAAAAATAATATCTGCAGAGAAAGCATAGGAAAGACAGTTTGTCCTAGAAGCAGAAGTAAGAAAATACATTTTCACAATATGAAATGGAGGGAAAATATTTTTAGATCAAAAATGACTTAGTGCATCATTCTACGGGGGTACAGAGGGGACTGAATCAAAAGCCAGTTGTGCGACTACAGCAACAAGTCATGATCTGCCATTTCTACAGGAAGAGAAAGAGAAACTGGTGGGGGACAAAGATGAGGTGGATGAAAAAGAAAGAAAAAGATAAATGTATCAAATAAGGGATTTTTGTAAAACTATCAAGACATTCCAAGGTGGTTGTCAATAAAGTTCAGAACGTTTATTTTTTTAAAAAATACATTCAGTAAAAATCCACTGGGCATTTATTGTGTTAGGCAGTGTTATTGGCTTGAGAAAGTGATCAAAATGAAACTAGCCATGGCTCTCACCTCGCTCAGAGCATACTAGGAATGAGTGTAACAGCGACATGATCAAGGCAGCTTTGTGACAAAGGCCCTGGGGCCATGGGAGCTGCACCTAAACCAGTTCCGGGAAGGATTCCAAGAGAAGGTGAATCTTAACGTGTGCAGAGAGAGACACATGAAGAAAAGAGCAGATAAAATTCTAGGCAAAGGGTAAGCAGAGGCAAGGAAGTGTGAGAAAGCATGGACTAAGCAGGGAAACAAAGATGTTGGAGAACAATGTAGAATCCATGAATCTAAAGACGTGACCTGGGAACATAAGTTGGAGCCAGATAATGGCAATGAGGAGTGATATGATGGATTTTGTTTTTATTTTAGAAACACCATACAGATGGTAGACTGCAGAATGTCATCTATCTTCATAGTGAAATAGGAACCAGAGTCTTTACCCAAGAGTGGAATGTGGAAGCAGGATAGGGATATGAACACAGAAGAGAATATTTTGAACAGCTGCTAAGAGAAGAGTTATAATGAGTCAATCAGAGATGAGGAAAAGCATTGCCAAGTATGTCTAAGACACTGGCCAAAGCTGCTTAGCATGAAATTGTGATGGAGCTGGTCGTCACAAATATGTCAACAACAGCCCAGACTGAGCAGCAAAATGGGAAGAAAGATAAAATATTGTTGCATGACTGAGAGTGATTGATGTATGTCTGGTTGACTATGAAAACAATGGGTAATCAAAGGCATTAACTTAAGGTACAATGAAATTGGCAAACTTTGAAGTCTATTACAGGTACAGATGAGAAAATGAAACTGGAAGTGGACTCAGAACACAGGAGAGAGAAGTTCTGGTGGGATAATGAGTGCAGAATGAAAGAAAGGGTAGAGGGAGCTGAACGAATGTAAGCTTATGGTGAGTAAGGGGTCTTGGAGTCCATGTTCCTCGGGGTGGATTACTTCCTGGTAATAGCAAGGTTTAGGGTGTAAGTCACTGACAGTCCATGAAGCATGCCAGAATTTAAGGTTGGAAGAACTGAGTCAGAAAGTTGGACAATTAAAATCAGAGTAGGGGGAAGCTCTGAAGGGCAACCATTGATTGGAATGTCAGGTTATGACACCCATCATAAGATCACATTGATAATTTTTTTCCATTCATTTTTTAATGACAGACTACTTGAATAAATGTTTAATGAATTAAAATTCAACTCAATAAAAATGTAACATGATGGAATTTGGGTCAGATATTTTTTCCATCTTAGTACCCAATAACTCTGCATAATTTATTGACAAGAACATTGTTGGCCAGCAGAACTTTGGGAGGCTGAGGCAAGAGGATTGCTTGAGACCAGGGAGTTCTACACTATCTCTAGGAATTGCCCAACCATGGGAGGGACCCTGTAGTGTCAGCAAGGACTTAGACATCAGAAAGCATCAGAAATAGAGAAAATAAAAAGTTATGGTTAATACAAAGAGTGTGTTTAAGGCTCTTGTTTGCATATCTATTGATTTTCTTTTCCAGATTGTTTAAATTCAAGAAATCACCTTTTTGCTGTTTATAAGATACTTCTTTTACCCTGTGACTGTCCTTTTCATTCTCTTAATGTGTCCCCCCCTCTTATTTTTGTTATTAAGGTATAATTTATATACGGAAAAAATTTACTCTCGTTAGTGTAAAATTCTGATAACTTTGGCAAATACTATATGTATAGTCATGTAACCACCATCACAATAAATTTATGGAAGAGATATGTCACCCCCGCAAATCTCCCTTGTCTCTATGTAGGTAAAACAAGGTTTTTTAACAAAAGTGTCAAGTAACTGGAATTATACATTGTGTTTCCTTTGCAGCCTGAGTAATTTCACTTATAATTGAGATTCACGCAAGCCGTTCTGTGTGGCAATAGTTGGGTCCTTCCTGCTGTTGTGAGGATTCCACTGTGTGGGTGCAGACAGTTGTTCATCTGTGCTCCGGGTGAGGAAAAGTTGGATTGTAGCCGATTTTTGATAAGTGCTAGTGAAAGCCCTGTGCATACCCACATACAGATTTGTATGAACACAGATTCTCAAGTCACTTGAGAATACCTAGAAGATGAATTTCTGATTCATTTGGTAAATGTACGTTTAACTCTATAAGAGACTGCCAAACTCTATTTCAAAAGCTCTGTACCATTTGGCATTTCCAAGAGCAATGTTCCTGTCTCCCATTTTTGTGATATTGTGGTTAAATATTTTAGCTTGATATATGCTAAAATATATGATACATTGCCACTATTTTTGCTTTTGGACCCTCAGTTTTCTGGTTTTCTTCTTTTTCTCACACTTTGGGGAGGCTGTTTTCAATGTGTAATTCTTTGTGTAATTATGTCTGTAAAAAATGTATAAATTCTATTTGCAATTTTTCTTTAATATCCATGTCACATTTGGTATATGGTCATGCTCTCCTCATAGAGCTAACTGGGATGTGTTTCCTAATTTTCTAATTTCTGGAATGGATTGTGTGATAATCAGGGCTATTTATTTGAGTTGTATTTGGATGATTTCACTGGAAAGCCCTCTGTGCCTGCAGCTTTGTTTGGGGGAATATTTCAGAGATATCATTCATTGTTTTCCGCCTTACATTTCTTTTGGTATCATCCATCAATATTTCTATCATTTCTCTGAAAGACATGTGTGTTATTTTCCTCTGGTTGACTTACATATTTTATATTTTTATATTTTACTGAAATCTTTGGGTTCAACCAAAGATGTGTTTGTGCGTGCATACGTGTGTGTCACATTGTTTTGCTTGGGTTTTACAGAGTTCTTTATTGTCTTGGTTTGTGTACTTCATCTATTTGGCAAAATTCTCAGCCATTACAGCTTTACATCTTGGCTCTGCCTCATTCTCTCTCATCTCTCCTTCTAATAATGTTTGTTAGATTTTTAATACACCTCGTATATTTTTAATATTTTTTCCAGCCTATGCCAACCATTTCTTTTCCCCATATATCAATCTGGGCATTTCTACTTGCCCGTTTTACTGTTGCATATTTCTGCTGTGACTGTGAATTCTTGATTTTAATCCATCATTTGCTTGTCTATAATCTCCATCTTTTATTTTCCTACATATACTACCCACAGATATTGTAACTTTTTGAGCTTTAACTCCTATATCTAGATCATAAAATAATCACTTTCTTTTGCCCGTTTTATGTCTTAGTTTTAAGCCTTTGATCTGGATCTTTCTATGTCTGCATTTTTTAAAACTGATCAGGTGCCATGTTCCTTGTGTATAATTTGTGCAGGGCAAGACAGTGTTTATAAATTGAAGAGCCTCTCAACAGTTAGCTGTTTCACCGCAGACGCTTTCTTGTCCTCTGCCAGGTAGAGAGACTAGGGTAGATGGAATTGACTTGTATCTCAGTCGTGGTCTTGGCGGAAGCATCCTCTGTCTCTGGGTAATCCATCATAGCCACCAGTAGCCATCCTCACACATTTTCCTCAATATCTCTTGTCTCTTGGTCCCACTGCTTGTCCTCCACGGATGCCCATCTCTATTTTTCTGCTGGGTGAATATTGCCTTTTAATAATAACTCAGTGAGAACCTGCATGAATTTCCATATTCAGAAGTGATTTTTCTTCCCTTGGTGTTTTTGTATTTTGCCCTATGTCTTGACCTACATGAATTATCAGGAATACCAATTTGCAGTTGTAATGAGGCCATCAACTTCTCTATGTTATTACTCTTTCTCACTGTAAATAAGACCTTTTTTACTATTCATCTTCCATGCTGTTATCTTCCATAGCAACACGTATGTACCTTTCACATGTTGGTAGAAAGGGAATAAAATGCACTTGTTTGATGCGCATTAATTCAAGGACATGTTAAGTTGGATGAGGACTCACTGGAGAAAATGAAGCACCCTGGGATTTGCGAGGTTCCAGGAAGGCCCCCTTTCAGGGGAAAGCTGTTCATGGAAATGTTTGTCTTAATAATAATAACTTAAAAAGGCAGTTTTAGACCCTGCTGAAATACAAATTTACCTTCATGGAGTAACAAATTAAAATCTATCTCTTTTTTATTTCTTATTTTGAATGAGTTTACCATATTTGTTTCCCTGTTTTATAGAAAAGAAAAATTTTTCATTGCAGTTATATTTAAGCTTATGAATAAAGAAAGGGAGATTTCATTTGTTCTGTTTCTCTGTCTATGTGTGTCTGAGACTTCCTTTCCAGAAATCCCTGCCTGACACTACCACGCTGAGCTGAGTGTCTTTTCTCCGCGCTCCAGTAGCATTTCCTTGCATCTAGTGCACCGCTAAGATGTGTTTCCTGTCATAAGTGACGCTTCTGCAAATGAGGGCCAATGTCTTACCCACGTTAGGTTCCTGGCACAGGACCGTCGCGCTGCAGGCGTGCTCGATGCTTCGGCGAGGGCAGGCTGTAGCCCTCACCTCACGATTTTGCACACAGTGCAAAGCGCTGCCTTCAATTCTGAAAATGTATCCGTGAGCAAGCAAACGAAATTTCTCTGTCCCCTACGAGGTAATCTAATGAGAGAGGCAGGCAAGAAAAATAAATGTGTAACATAAGGATGTAAGGAGATGTCACTGCTCTGGAGGGAAAACCGGTGAAGAATAGAAGGTAAGACCGGTGGTATTTTTGGAGAAGCCTGAGCGAGGCAGGTAAAACAAGATTGCAAATACCCAGAGAATCTCTAAGGGAAGGAGAAAGTAAAATCAAAGGCGTCCAAGCAGGCAGGGTCCTTGGCCTTTACCAGGAGAGGCAGCCGGGGAGCACAGCGGGCGGCGCTGCCTGGAGGCCAGGCGGGCAGTCGGTCAGAGACGAGCCGGGGTCGCCCCCGCCCGTGCGCCGCTGCGGTGGTTGGAAGCCGCGGGCGGCTGCCCGGCTGCCCAGAGGACACGCGAGGGGCTCGTGGTCCACAAACCGGCTGCAGAGTGAAAGGCGAAGGCTGTCAAGGCTAGAAACAGAACCGCTGGTCAGTCAATGTACTAACTAGAAAATTGCAGGGAAGTGAGGACTTAAGGTGACCATGTCAACCTGGCTGCTGTATGTGCTCACTGCACTGGTGATTACTCTGGGATGGATTAAATATGTTGACTTCATAGAGCATTTTCTACCATGATTTCTCTCATTCACAAGTACACTATTGGCCCATCTCCACTTTACATGAGATTTACATCTTAAAAATTCCCTCAATTCCTTCCATACTTTATT
The DNA here is from genome assembly GCF_020740605.2 of Lemur catta. Lineage (NCBI taxonomy): Eukaryota > Metazoa > Chordata > Mammalia > Primates > Lemuridae > Lemur > Lemur catta. The sequence continues at coordinate 95,401,501 of NC_059138.1, read as the reverse complement.
CAGATTTCCTGTTTTCTTCTAATATCCCTTTTCCGTTCCAGTATCTCATCCGGAAATCACATTACATCTCACCACCATGTCTCATCAGGCTCCTCCTGGCTGTGACAGTTTCTTTCTCAGACTTCTGAAGATTTTTTTTTGTTTCTCTTGACAGTTTTGAGGAGTACTGGCCCAGTATTTTGAAGAATGTCTCTCTACCTGGATTTTTTTAAAAATGTTTTCCTCATATTCAGACTGGGGTAATATGTTTGAGGGTAGAAGACCCAAAAGACATACAGAAGTAAAGTGTCATTCTCATCCCCTCGTATCAGGCATGCGAATCATCAGTATGACTCGTCGTTGATGTCAACCTTTAGGACCTGGCTTGAGATAGTGTTTGTTAGGATTCCCCATTAAAGCCGCTCTCTTTTTGCCTTCCTGTGTCGTGCTCCTGGGAGGAGGGACCGTGAGGCCCAACCCTAGAGAGTGGGGAGCTAGGCTCCACCTCACTGAGAGGGGGTGTCTACATAAATTACTTTTCTGAATGGGAGAAAAGTATCCTATTATCTCTCGTACTTGTTTATTAATTTATTCAATCATTTATTTATATCAGTATGGACTCATGTATTTATTTCATACTTTGGGTTATAATCCAATACTCCTTTATTTATTTGTTTCCCAAATTGTTCCAGCTTTAGCCACCGTGAGATCTTTCAGTTGACTCCTGTGATCCTTCGACATGTTCCCATCATTGTGGATGGTTCATGTATTTATTGACTTATTTTAATCCCCTTCTTACTTTCTGGCACCTAAAACACATCAGGCCTGCCTTGCACCTCTCCTGCACCAGCGCTGGGGTCAGGCACGTCTCCGGGGAGTCTTCGCCCTTTCTGTAGGCGGGTGGAACTAGAAACCCGGGTTTGGGTGCTGAGGGTGCTCTCGGCTCCGAGGGCCTCCTTGTGTCTAGGCCCTCTCAGGTGACAGTGCAAATACAGTATGTGTGTATACTAGCTGCCACACACACGTGTGCATGCACACATGCACACACACCTGTAAATATGCATTTCTCATGTAACCAGTTTGTATCTATGTGACGCTGTCCAGTGCATATGTGCAGCAGTGTAAGAACTGTTAACCCAGACCCCGTGGGAAGCACCTTGGGGTGTTTCTTTTGTCCTAGTCTTACAGATGCCACTCAACACCAAAGTTACTTGGGTCAGCACGTTTCTTCCGCTTCTTCAGGGAGATTGTTTCACACATTTGTAATACAATTAGGTTGTTTGTGACACAACAGAGCCCATCCTGGGATTCCCCAACTTTCTCAATGTTTCTTGTTTATAATTGTATGCATTAAGGCACACACTGTGTGCTGTGGGCTTGGACAGATGCATGGTGTCATGAGCCCACCATTATTGGGCTTATAAAATGTTGAAAATAGTTTTAATATCCTAAAAAAGTACCCCATTGTTCACTCATTCAATCTTTCTCTCCTCTACGTTAGTCTCTGGCAAGCACTGATCTTTTTATTGTCTCTATAATTTTGCCTTTTCTAGAATGCCATATAATTGGCATATGGCAGGTAGCCTTTTCAGATTTTTTTTCTTTCATTTAGCAATATATATTTAAGATTCATCCCTTAATTTTCATGACTTGATAGCTCATTTCTTTTTAGTGTTAAGTAATGTTCCATTCTGTAAATGTAACAAAGTCATTGATTCATTCATGTCTTGAAGGATAGCTTGGTTGCTTTGAGGCTTTGGCAATGTATAAAGCTACTGTAAAAATTCATGCACAAGCTTTGGTGTGGAAATGGGTTTTAAAATCAGCTGGTGGGGGCAAATAAAAAAAATAAAATAAAATCAGCTGGGTAAATATCTGGGAGCCAACTGGATTACATGGTAAGACTGTGTTTAAGCGGGTTAGAAACCTCCAGGCTGTCTTCCAAAATAGCAGCAACGTTCTGTACTCCCACTGAGGCAGATTCCTATTGCCTCGCATCCTCCCCTGGGACTGAGATGGTCAGTTCTTTAGATTTTAGGAATCATAATAGGTTGTAGTGGTTTCTCATTATTGTTTTAATTTACAATTCCCTGATGACAAATCATTTCGTTTCATTTTTCATGTTTATTTGCCATCTGTATATCTTCTTCAATGATCAGTCTGTTTATATTGTTTCTTCATTTTGTAATTGGGATGTTTGATTTTAATTGTTTATATTTGAGGCTCTTTGCATGTTTTGATACAAATCCTTTCTCAGATGTGTGTTTTGAAAATATTTTCTCCTAGTCTATGATTGTCTTTTAATTCTTTTGACAGTGTCTTTCACAGAGCAGAAGTTTTTTAATTTTAATAAAGTTTACATTGTCATTATGTTTTTCTTCCTGGATTTTGTTTCTAAAAACTCACACCCAGTCCAAAGTCACATAGATTTTCTCCTATGTTTCCTCCAAAGGGTTTTACAGTTTTGTATTTTTTATTTAGGTCTATGACCTCTCTGAGTTAATTTTTGTGAAAGGTTGTATAAGGTTTGTGTTTGAGTATATTATTTTGGATTTGTATATCCAATACTATTTGCTGAAAGATTATCATTTTTCTATTAAATTGCCTTCCCTCCTTTTCAAAGATCAGTTCACTGTCTTGGTATGGGTTTATTTTGGGCCTCTGTATTCTGTTCTATTTAATACAATATCATGATTATGATAGCTTTATAGTTAGTCTTCAGTCAGGATAGTGACCAACCTCCAACTTTGTTCTTCTTCTTCAGTATTGTGTTAACAATTCTGAAGTCTTATGAGTTCCCATATAAATTTTACACTACATGTGTCAATATCCACAAAACAACTTTCAGAGCTATTCATTGGGATAGCATAGAATTTAGAGATCAATTTGAGAAGAGTTGACATAATACTTAGTCTTTCGGTCAGTGAACACACACTATTTCTCAATTTCCTGAGATTTCTGAGATTTCTTTCATCAGAATTTTGTAGCTTTGTATAGGATGTGGATCCTATACAAATGTTCTTATATTTAACATAGGTATTTCATTTTAGAAGTTATATTAAATGGTATTGTTAAACTTCACATTTCAATTATTCTTTGCTGTTGTATGTGAAAGCATTTGACTTTTGCATTAACCTTGTATCCTGTCGCCTTGATATTATTACATAAGTTCTAGGAGTTTTTTGTGGATTCTTTGGGATTTTCTACATATAGAATTATACCATGTGAGAACAAAGTTTCATCGTTTCCTTCTCAATTAGAATAACTTTTATTTCCTATTCTAATTGCATGTGCTAGACTTGCAGTGCAATGTCAGAGAGGCTCGAGGAAAAAGGCACGTCTACTGACAACAGATTTCCTCAATTTTCATGTGTCTGAGAAAGTTTTTACTTCTCCTTTACTTTTGAAGAATAATTTCACAGAGCACAACATTCTAAATTGGTGGGGGGCGTTATTTGTTTGGTTTTTTTCTTTCAACTTTTTTTTCACCCCACCCTCCTCTGGCTCGAGTGGCTTCTCATGAGATGTCCCATACAGGCTTCGTCCCCGTCCTTCTGTGTGGCAACTGCCATGCTCGGGGCTTCCCTCAGGAGTTTCTCTTTGCCTTTTGCTTTCTGATGTCTGACTGTGATTTGCCTGGACAAGGACTTTCTGGCATTCACCCTGCCTGTTTTTCTCTGAGCCTCCTGGATCTGTGGTTTGTCATCTGTCATTTATTCTGGAAAATTCTTAGTCATTATTAATTTAAATATTTCTTCAGCTCCTTTCTTTTTTCTTCTCCTGCTACTATTCCTATTATATGTATGTATATCTTTTATAATTATCTCACAGTTTGGGGGTATTCTGTTATTTTTTAAAATTATTTTTGTCTTTGTATCTCAATTTGGGATGTTTCTATTGCACATTTTAAAACTCATTGGTTCTTTCCTCAGCTGTGTCCAGCCTAAAGGTGAGTCCCCAACAGCAGTGGTCCCCAACCTTTCTGGCACCAGAGACCAGTTTCATGAAAGACCAGTTTCCACAGACGGGGTGGTGGGGGCTGGAGGGGTGGGGATGGTTTCAGGATGATTCAAGCGCATTACATTTACTGTGCAGTCAGACCTCTCTGCTGATGATAATCTGTATTTGCCACTGCTCCCCTGCACTAGCATCACCACCTCAGCTCCACCTCAGGTCATCAGGCATTAGATTCGCATAAGGAGTGCACAACCCACACCCCTCGCATGCTCAGTTCATGGTAGGGTTTGTGCTCCTATGAGAATCTCATGCCCCTGCTGATCTGACAGGAGGTGGAGCTTGTGCGGTGATGCAAGTGACGGGGAGCAGCTGTAAATACAGATAAAGCTTCGCTCGCTCCCCTGCTGCCCACCTGCTGCCGTGCAGCCTGGTTCCTAACAGGCCATGGTCTGGTCCTGATCTGTGGCCCAGAGGTTGGGGACCACAGCATTATAGGTAGTCTTCATCTCTGTTATTGTGTTTTTGGTTTGTGGCATTTCCTTTTGTTTCATTATTTGAGTTCCTGTCTCAAATATTTGGTTCTTTTTCCATTAGAGCCCTTAACATATTAATCATGCTTAGTTTAAATTCCCTGTCTGATACTTCTAATGTGTGTGCCATATCTGAGCCTGGTTTTAATGATGTTTTTGCCACTTCAAATTGTTTTTCCTGCCTTTCTTGCATACCTTATAATGTTGAATGGTATATAGTCCTTACTGTGATATTTTTTATTAGTCTTTCTTGGAGATGTGCTGAGTTTAAAATTTGCTGTGACAGTATATGCCAGAGGGTTCAGCTTCCTCTAGTGTTTTTATTTTTGTTTTCCTTTTTGACTTTGGGATTTCCCAAGCACTCCTCCTCAGAAAGCATCTGAATGTCTTGCTCTCTGCATTGCAAGCCATTGTCACTGTATGACAGTGCGGCACAGGGTGTGGGGGAGGCTGTCACTCTATAATCTTGGGACTAACCCCGGTGTGCTTGTGGGCCCGTGTCTGCAGAATCCGACCTTCGAGGGTGGTTCTGCAGTGGAACATGACACGGCCGTTAGGTCAGACCGCAGGCTGACGTGGCTGCAGTGGGCCGGATTGCTTGAATACGGGATCAAACATTTGTTACATCTTTTCCCCAGAAGAGTAGTCCTTTGGTGGGCACATTTCACAAGGATCACTCTTCCTGGGCCCCGGCTAGAGCCAGCAGGGTTTCTGTCTTAGGGTTTCCCTGAAAGTCTGAGGGTCTGCCTGGTGCTGAAAGCCGCAAAAGTGTGAGGGCCTCCCTAAGACTGTGGACCCTGGGGGTTTTTCTCTATCACCCTAGTCCATATTCAGCCTCCAGTAATTCTTCCTTATCATTTAAACATTCTTGAGAGGTACTCTTTCCAGCAGCTGGAGATATTTTTAGATCCAGGTAAACAGCTCAGCTGTGACCCTCTGGGTTCACTGCTCTCCTCGGGTTTTGGGGAGATGGTTTGCTCTACAACATCACTTTCCTGATGGGCCCAAGGAAAGTTGTTGATATTCTGCTTATTCACGTTGATTGATTGATTGATCAACTGATTGTTATTGTGAGGATGGGAATGTTACCATCTAAACTCTTTAAATGTCAAAGCTGAAACCAAATGCCTATAGTTTTTAGTATAGAAAAGTTTCAAGGATTGTTTGTATCATTGTAACTCTGTAGTGGGAACATAGATTTTTGGTAAAGAATAATTTCTTTTATTTTGTCTTTACTATTTTTTAAAAAGTAACTAATGATACACAAGATTCATGTATTTCACAATAACAAACTTACGTTGCTAAAGGCAGTCCTTTTAATTGTATTTTACACAGGTGCTATCTATACCTTTCTACTTAACACTGTCTTTAGTAAGGCATCAAATTTTCTCTAGGTTACAGGTAGCTTTATTTCATCAAAAATCAATTTGTGGTGCTAATGTGGGTACATTTTCCCCAGAGTAATGACTTCTTTTTGTGAAGCAGAACTAAAAAGAATAATTTGTTTATGTGCATTTAAGGCCTCAAACTCAGAGTCTAATCGTTTGTGTGCAGAACCAAGCTTTAGAACTGTTACTCCCATTTTTATAGTGAAATTTAAGGTGGGGGGCTAGGCAAATGGTTTTTAATTTAATGGACTTAAAAATTCTCCTCAGCCTGTCAAATTATCTGTGAACATGCAATACCATTTTGTGCATGTGTCCTCAGAGAGAAACAAAAATAAAAAGACTTTGTTAAACATGTGGCAGAGGAAAGTAAACATCATCCCCTAAAACACAATTATATTTAATATAAGATCATCTCTCTTGTGGATAGATTAATTAGCACAGAAATATTTTTATTTAAATTGAAAAAAGTCATCAATTCATGTAGAGTTTAGGCATAACTGCCAATAATTTGTTGCTTCCGCCAAATTTAAAGATGGCAACAGTGACTATATAATTACTATGCAGAGCTCTGCATTCTTGAAGTATCCATCACACAGCATATTATAACCAAGGTGTTTCTAATGTCACATGTTTGTACGTGTACATGAAAATTCAACGGCTATTCTAAACTAAGAAACCAAAGTGCCTTAAGGGCCTTTCTGTTTTCTTTGCTTTTTTGTCTTTGTTTTCTTACATGTGTAATTCTCAGCAAAATTGGAAGTTTAACGCTTGTCTAAGTGGACAGATTTGTACCTTTACACCCTTACTTGTCACCCAGTGATGGCTCGTGCCTATTTGTGGCTGTAGATAGCTAACACAGTGTGAGGAATGAAGAATGTTTAAGCTTGAGAAAATGTCACAAAGATGACGACTATAAGGACCATTTCAAGAACTTGGAGATGTGGGACATAAATGAAATGAAAGCCCTGCATTCCCAGGGCAGAAAGAATTTCCCTTAGGTCCTAGCATGTGTGTTTAATCGGTTAACCAGAGAATCTGTTAAGAAATACAACAGACCATTTTTTGGCTACGCACCTATCCTTAAATGCCTCACTTAGATTGATTCTATATCTGGTCTTTTGAAAACAGTTAATACATTTTGTCTTGACGTAAGCACACAATTGTCTTCTTTCTTCCTTTCCAGTCTAAAGAGCACTCATTGCAAAAACCATCGTGGCTTCTTCCTTTGTCATGTTTTTGATGCATGCTAAATTTTGACTGTGTGTATTGTTGTTGCTGTTCTATCAGTTGGAGTGCTTTGGCTGCAGGTAATAGATTACCTGAAGGGGAAGTCGGTGTCTTAAATGATGAAGAGTTTAATATCACAGATAACAGGAAGTCCTGCAAAATGTGATTCCAGAATCAGTAAATTAAGAAATACACAATATCACCAAGGACCCAGATCTTACTGACATGTCTATTTTGTATCCTCAGCCATTGAAGTGTGTCTTGCCCTCTCATGACTAAAAGATACTTTCTACAACTCCAGGTGTCAGATTCTCACAATTTCAATCAAACTGCAAAAAGAGAAGTGTCTCCAGGGACATCTTTTATCAGGGAGAAAAATATTTTTCTGACACAATATCCATAAAAGACCTTCATATGTTAATATTTTTATTAGCCAACCTGCTAATCAGATTGACGAACCTTGGCAAAACCATCCTCCGTCAAGTTAAAGAGAATTATCATAATTTGATTTAGATTAATCAAAAATTATACATTGTAGCTGGGGAGGGACCAAATTCCACAAGCACATGAGAAGCCAAAGATCAGAAGGAGGGAATGGGTAGAATGGCCACAGGATACACGATTATATCTGCCACCGAGCTTCCCTCCAGCGAGCTTGCTCTGCGTTTTAGATCATAATGGCATGTAACGTACAAGAGGAAAGTGCTCAAATACCAAACAGGCAAGGTTGTGAAAAGTGAGCATTTGGCAATACCATTCACTTCACTTGTTCTTCAGTCTTTCTCCCCCTTGTTTTCAAGATAAGCCGCTTTAAATGCAATGTAATGTGCATTCATCTAAGTGCTAACATTTCAACTTCATCTACATTGCTGCTTGTTTCTCAGTTCTTAGAGTACCAGTCTTCTCTGTTCTTCAAGAAAATTGTCATCTGGAATAAGTGGATGTTCTCTCAGCTGCTTCTGTTGTTTACATTTATGACATTTTTCAGTAGTTTATAAATTCCAAGAGGTCAGGGATCACATCACGTTCTTTTCTTGCACTCTCCACAGCATCTGTTAGGTATTAGCTAAGAATTCAAACACACTGCTGACCAAGCACATAATTACTTTCCTTGGTGACTTCACTGTTTAGTTTTCTGACTGTCCTATTTATTATTCAGGATGTAGCATCTATTATCTTTACACCTGCACTTTTCCTACAATACTGACTCATTTTGTTTGTTTTCCAATTTTATAAATAATATTTTTATTTGATTCGAGTTCACAAACTATTCCTGCTTAATAATACCATGTTTATAAATTTGTCACTTTTAAGATTATAGAATGAGATTTTTTTATATACTGCACATCAATTTATTTTTTCTATACTCAATCTATATTTTATCTATTGTTTGTTTAAATAATTACTTAATTTGTTTATGGACATGATAGATGCAAAATATTAAAATAATGAATAAATTGAACAAAATAGAAATAGTAAAGCAACATATACCTCAACATATATGTAAAATTATCAACATTTACGTTTCAGTACTATCATTCCAGCCATGGTTATGTAAACATTCACAACAAGAAGGCCAGGTATAATGTGAAGGGTGAATGAATAGATAAAACAGTTTTCTAAACATATGATTTTAATTAAGTAATTAATTTTATTTTTATCTTAAAATAATGAAATAAATGGTTAAATAAATCCATTCTATTCTTGTATTAGGTAAGAAGTAAGCTCTTTTTTTCCCAGTATGGATAGCCGATTAACCAGACACAGTTTACTGAAATGCTCATCCTTTCTCTGCAGCATTACTTTGACACTTTGACATCCATCAAGTGACCATATATGTGCTATGTTCTTTCTGGACTGTCTGTATTTGTACCTTCAGTCAGTTTGCTAGTTTTGCATCAATACTATACTTTTCAAATTGCTATATAAGGAAGTCAGATGCCGTTGATCAGGACAATGGGAGAATGACCCGAAGACATTTCTGAGATCTTTGTGGGTGCCCCACCCATCCTAGGCCTACAGTGCCAGGAGCTCCAGGGCAGAGCAATTTTAAAGGAGGGCCCAGGGCACCCTGTGAGACCTTGGGGCCCACTGCCTAGAGCCACCTCAAGATCCTGCTCCCCACATCCCAGTGTAGCTCCTCAGCCACCCAGATGTAGCTCAAGCAGGTCCAGGGGTGGTTTAAGCCACCACTCCAGAGGGCACAGTGGGGAGCCTCGGCAATGTCCTCCTGGTGCCAGCTCTGCAGGTGTGCACCATCATGGGGGGCAGAGGCCTGGCGTACACATGTGGTTTTGTATTTCACATGTCACTGTATGACCCATGTTGAGTTACATTATGTAGAGGATGTAAGTTCTGTGTCTATATTTATTTATTTATTTTTTGCAAGTGAATGTCCAGTTGTCCCAGCACCATTTGTTGGAAAGGTTATCCTGCCTCCATTGTGTACCTGTGCTCCTTTGTCAAAGGTCAGGTGATTATGTTTACGAGGGTTAATTTCTAGGTTCTCTGTTCTGTCTGGATTACTGCACGTTGTTTTTCTGATCCCCTGTTGTGCTGGATACTCTGGGTCTTTGTCTCTCCATGTAAACCTTAGAATCAGTTTGTCAACATTCACAGAATAACTTGCTGCGATTTTAGTTAGGATTTTATTGAATCTATAGCTAAAGTTGGGAAGAACTGATTATCTTGGTGATATTGAGTCTTTCTATTCATAAACACAAATCTATTCTTTGATTTCTTTCATTAGAGTTTTGCAGTTTTCCTCGTGTAGATCTTGTACATATTTTGTTAGATTTATTCCTAAGTATTTTCTTTTTTTGTACTAATGTAAATGGTATTGTGTTTTTAATTTCAAATTCCACTTGCTCATTGCTGGTATGTAGGAAAACAATTGACTTTGTATATTATATTGAACTTGCATCCTGCAACCTTGCTAAATTGCTTATTAGTTTCAGGAGGATGTTTGGTGATTCTTTCATATTTTCTGCATATACAATCATGTCATCTGAGAACAAAACTGTTTTATTTCTTCCTTCCCAATCAGTGTGCCTTTTACTTCCCTTTCTTATATTATTAAATTAGCGAGGACTCTCAATGCAATGAGGAAAAAGAGTGGTGAGCGGGGACTTCCTCGCCTTCTTCCTTGGGTAATGGGAAACCTTGTAAGTGTCTCGACACTAAGTAAGATGTTAACTGTAGGTTTTTTATAGATATTTTATTGTCAAGTTGAGAAAATTCCCTTTTGTTTCTAGTTTTCTGTGAGAGTAGAATATTTTTTTAAATGATAATAATAGTGTCTTTGTTTTTTTTTTGTTGGTTACAGGGGAAATGTTTCAATTTTTGTCTGGAGAATAATATAAGCTGTAGATTTTTTTTCATATATGCACTTTATCAGATTCAGAAAGTTCCTGTCTATGTCTCTTTTACAAATAGTTCTTTCTGAAAATCACTCAAAGATGTTGAATTTTGTAAAAAAAATGTTTTCGTCTTCTGAGATTATCATAGAATTCTCCTCCTATATTTTTGTTGTTAATGGGTAAATTACATGAATTGATTTCAGAATGTCAAATAATCTTTGCATTTCTGGAATAAACCCAACTTGATCCTGTGTATTATTCTTTGTATGTACTACTGGATTTATTTTGAGAATATTTTATTGAGGCATTTTTGCATCTATGTTTCGTATCTATGTTCCTTTATTGCAATGTCCTCGTTAGATTTTGGTATCAAATATATGTTGATCTTGCTAAAAAAGTTGGGAAGTGTTTTTTCTTGTTCTCTAGAAGAGTTTCTGTAACATTTTTTTTTCTTAGCTGATAGCCAGAACATAAGAGTTTCTGTAATATTGCTGTGATTTCCTTCATAAACATTTTTGAAAAAAATAATTAACATCTTTTTGAGAGGGTCTTTAAGAAGATAATGAAGTTCAGATGTTTTTTTCCTCTCACATCTTTGGTAAGTTGCATTTTTGCACAAATTGGTTAATTTTATCATAGTTGTCAAATAGTATACATTTATGTATTATATAGTCTATTTTTACAGATAAATAATGTAAACTTTTTCTTAATATACTCCTAGTTTGCATTAAAGCTGCAATGATGTAGCCTTTTTCATTACTGATGCTGGTTTCACAGTTGACTCCCACCTTTTGTTCTGATTCATCTCTTGGATGGTTGGAGTTTATTTAAACAAAAACTCATCAGCACATTCCATGGGATATCTGCTGATACCTTAGATGTTTGAGTTGGGCAGCATTTTTTTTAACAATTTGAAGTGCACTTAATTCTTAGAAATTTATGGACCTGTAACTATTTTGTTAATCACTGAGCACTGGTTTTCTTTAACCTGAGATCAGTCTGACTTTTTTCCCCCTTATAGGATAATGGCAGTTTCTTCTTCCATGTTTTAATAATTATTTATCTTCAAATTCCAGTAATGTAACCAGGATATGTACCACCTTTTGATAAGTAAATTCTGTCTTTATTTCACCAAAAATATTCTGTATTTTATTCCTAACCATATATCCATTTCTAATATTCCCTATATTTTTATTATTCCCTATTGAATGTCACCAGTTTTTCTTACACTTTGTACTATTGTTTTTCCTCTGTTCTATTATTTTTTTCTCAAATGTTTCAATCTCTTGTATTTTCACTCTGGCAGAAGTGAACCACATGGCTGATAATTTAATGGAGATGTGATCACTCAAAGCCATTGAAACTTTTCACGAAGTATTTGGTCTGAATCCTGCTTTATGACTAAAAGCTCCTCACTAGCAAAGGGATCCTACACTCTTTCTATCCAAAAATCCAGCAGAATTCTAAACCAGTGTCTCTAGAGAGTGAATCAACAAAGGCAATGGGCAGACTCTGAACATAATGAACACGCTAATACCTTAACTCTGTTTTCTTTCTGGGATCTGAAAGCCGATCAATTTTATGAAGAAGATATTTACTATAATGTGATTTTGTAGCTTTAGTTTATATGAGAAAGATAAGTGGATTGTCAGATTTTCATTTTTTTCCCTAAAAAATATTGCTATATTTTCTCTGACTTTGGGGAAAAAATTAATGTGCAGAAACTACAAATGATCATTGCTCAAAAATTAGCAAGAGTTAGTTTAGAATTATGCAATATTTAAGAGATAATTTTATACTACCTATTGTAATTTTTCCAGAGAATTAACAGTATAATTGATTCAACTAAAGATGAGCACTTTATTCTACCATCTACCCCTTGAAACCCTGTACACCCTATCTTCTGTCAGCCTTTCTCAAAGCCATTTGCAGTGAATGGACATGGGGTAGAAATGCTTTTGAGGGGTTAACTCTGCTCCTGTGACCATGTCCTGGGGTGTGGAGTGGAAAGCAGCAAGAGGGCACGTCTGCTGCCACGAGCACCTAACCCTTTATGGCTGTCATACCTAACACTCAAGTCACCTCTTCTCTTAGGGCTCAGGATCAGACAAGCTATTAGTATATTCCAAGATGCAGAATTAACAGCACATAGTTTCACCACCTATATTCATCTTCAAAAGAAATGCCCAGGTTCTAACAGGCATCTACCTTGGAATCAGGACTCAAAAATGAGATAAGAAACCATCAGTATTACTGTTTATGGTGTGTGTGTGTGTGTGTGTGTGTGTGTGTGTGTGTGTGTTTCTACAAACACAAATAAGTAAATATCTTTTTCCTTTTTGGGGCCTGATGGTGGGAAGTATTGAAGAAGATTGTGTAAATTGCTGGGTAAGGAGGCACTCAAAATACTCCCTCACACTTCCTGAATGTGTCACTTCTGATGTCTGAAATGCTCTCTCTTCCATCCCTTCCATAATTCTACCTGAATCCTAATTTTCCTGCTGCTCACTTTCAAAATCCTTTTAAATATCTCTTCTGGATCTTTCATAGCTCTGTAAGTAAAGTCTCCTTAATCCTCAACAATTGTCAGTCAATGAATCTAGTTAATATTTATTGATTGCTTATTATGTCAGTATTCAGAAATCTCCAACCATATTCTTGGCTTAACAGATATAATTCTCTCTTATAAACTTTTTTCATGGTTTACCTTCCACTGGAAGGTCTTTTAGTTTCAATTTTACATATATATCATTACTCTCCTCTTTAAAAAAAAAAAAAAAAAAAACAGGTCTCACTCTGTTGCCCAGGCTGGAGTGAAGTCACATGGTCACTGCAATCTTGAACTCCTAGGCTCGAGAGATCCTCTTGCCTCAGCCCCTGTATTTGCTGGTATTACAGGTGTGTGACACCATGCTGGCTTCATTACTTTTCTTTCACTCAAAGAGGCTCATCCATTTATAGGTAGCTATACAAGCTTTTCTCTTTATTTTGCTGCCAGCACATTTGGAAATGTCTCTGGAAAATTCATTTATTTTTTATGTATTTAATTCATTTATTATTTATTTACTTAATTCATTTATTATTTATTTATTTAATTATTACCTCTTCAACATTTGTAAAAGATTAGTTGTGGTTGCCTACAAGTTAGATTGTAAATATAAAGTAGCAGTAAATTGATAAAGAAATGTTTGTTTTTTAAGTAGGAATATAGAATCATGCCACGTTTAATTTAGAATCTTTAAGATGGCAAGTACCGCTCCAATGATTAGGAGAGACACAAGATGGAAATAAAGATTTTACTATTATTCTTACAGGTCCTGGGGTACATGACAGGCCTGAAAACCACAAACAGAGAGCAGGAGAACAGGCAGGGAGAGACAGAAAGGGACCCGTGGGCCAACACCTCTGTTGGGTCCAAGGTTGTATCCAAACGGCTTCCTGTAGGAGTTTTAAGTGGTGGGTTTACAGCAAGCATGCTGGGGTTCCAGGAAGTCACGCGGTGACCGAGAGGCAGTCACTGGGGTGTATTTGCACCGTCCATGTGGGGTGTGAGGGTCAGCAGGCCAGTCGAGCAGGCTGCATCTGGCCGCCGCATAGGGAAGTGGTGGTCACCGAGTAGCTGTCTGAGGCAGATATCTGGATCAACGGCATTAAGGAACTGGGGGTGGGGGATGTGGACTGGGAAACTCTGTCGAAGGCGACTGAGCCCTGCTTCGCATATGAAAAAATCCAACTCATATTCAATATGAATGCTGAGGCAACATACAATCAAAGGAATTCACTAGATGCCAGGAGTGAATTTAATACAGAAATGTATTACAAAAGACCCAAATACTTGATACAAAATAGCTAGCATTTTAGCTCTAAGCTTTCTGGGGCAAATATTGGCATCTTTCATTCAGAGAGTATTTGCAGTTTGCAATTTAATAAAGTTCACATATTAAGAGGTTAAACAGAACAAATACAGTTACTTAAATATAAGTGGAGGCATTAAAAGATCAGTTGTCAACATCCAAAAAGTTCTAAATTATTTGGTTTAGTTTAAAAAAATGTAAAACGTGATAGTTTTTTATTTTGAATTATTTAAAAGAATGCATAATATTCTAAAAAAATAGCTGATGACTTTACCATTATAAAACTAAGGTTATTGTACAGTACTTGTACACTACTTTTTGAGGATATAAGAAAAGAGAAGTATTTTCAAGTTCTTAGAAAAAGAATGCTGTAGAAATACAAAGTAATAAAATTTTATTATGAACCAAATGCCAACATCATTAATTGCTGAAAATGAAATAATCATACTGACAATTATTCTTTAGAGCTAATGACCTTTTGTTATCCTAAGCTATAGCAATTCATAATTATAAATGAATCTAGTGTTCACAGAAAATATTACCCATCCAAACATGAAAAGTAGCATATTGTACTAAAGAATAAAATATGTAATTAGTGTATCAAAGCCTGATTGTAGCAAGTGAATTACTCTGTTGTCTAATTTGATGAACAGTTATTTCTACTTAAATTCCATTATTAAGACATTCAAATACAATATGCTGGCAGAATACTGTATTATCATCAATATTTCAATGTATTTTGTAACTTTAGTAGTGACAAATTAAAAAGTCTCATTATTTTCATTTAAAATACATTTTCAAATGACATTGTAAAGGTTATACACACTTCAAAAACTCAGTAGACTTTATGTTTATTAGAAATATTAAGAAATTATTTTGAAATTGAAGGAGGATGTAAACACAGCGACAGCGGAACTTTTCTCATTGTTACTGTAGCCAATGAGAGCTGGGGACGCGCTGTCCGGCTGCTAACTTCCTGCGGTGGACGCCCCTCCGCAGCGCACAGAGCCCAGCTGGGGAGAACGGCCTCCCACGACCACATTTAAATTTTCACACTGTGAAATAAGAGGTAACACAATGTCAGAGTCCATACAAAACATTGTAGGAGAAATAAAATAAATCACTGTTTTAGCCAATATTATGCTTTCCTTATAACTTTGCTTAGTACGTGAATGGGGAAAAACAATGCACTTTAGGCAATTAACTCTATATCTAAAGATAATTTGCTCCCTCATGGAAAATACCTGGCACTTGTAACACTCTGTGGCGTCTTCAGCTCAGTGATGCGTCTGAGATCTGTAAAACTTCAGTGCAGATTGCTTGTCACACAGATGCAAATGAGATATACATTATAAATATTTTAATATTTTAAAATGAGTCAAATGCCTTTTCTCAACTGATAATACAGCTGCTGCTTTCACTCCTACTACTTCCTATTATATGTGCCTTGATGTTTCAAAACAAAAAATAGTGACTATTAAGCTTTGGGAAAATATGTTATCTTGCACAAGGACCATTTTCTTAGCTCAAAAATAGCTTGATTATCAAACAAGGAAACAAAACACCAGATAATAAGAATTACAGAGCAGAGTCAGAGCTCCTTTGAATTGTGCACTAAGACTTCGGTGATCTACCCTCCACCTACCTCTCCAACTTCAGCTTCTTTGACCTACTCTCCCTTGTTCTCCAGGCCCCCAAAATGCTGCCTGTCTTGTAGTTTCCTAGGGCACCACATAAGATGGTGTTTTACTAACGGTATCGCTCTGCTAAGTGCAGCGCATCCTTTATCTTGACTTAGTCTTTCAATACTGCTGGCATCAACTAAACGATGGTCCAACTTCGCTGTGAAGCTATCCTTGCTCCCTTTTCCACTCCAGCTAGTTTAGAACCCCTCATCTGGGTTCACACCTGGGAAACTCAGAAAATGCATCTGTCACTGGACACCAAATGTGGCAAGTAAGGGTTGCCCAGACCCTTCCTGCTGCAAGAGACGGTTTCCTGAGGATGCACGATGTCTAGCTCTGTGCCCAAGGCCTAACGGAGCAGAAATTCAGGATATTAGAATGAATGTTCAGATGGCATTGACCATATCTAGCATGGGTCCCCAATCACATTAAGAAAAATTCTATAATAATTATGATCATATCCACCCTTTAGAGGGAATGCATTCAGGATGTTCTAGCCACCGTGAATAAACAATATTGATTATCCTTATATGACATAAATGCTTTACTGAGCCTGGAGGTCATCGCGTGGGACAGAGTTAGAGGGCAAGGGTCCTCTAATTTCAAAGCCCACACATTTTATGTACCTCCTCTCGTCAATTTTCATAATCACAACTGGTGTGACTGTAGCTAATTCAAATCTGTTGAATAAGGTTTGTCCATCATTTCTCTTCCCTAAGGAATGACAGACTTTAAAGAACCTTAATTTTTATTTGTTTGGTTGGTTCTTCCCTTTTCATTGACTGTACCGAGCTTATTATATACATATATATATACACACACACACATATATATATACACACACACATATATGTATATATATGTGTATATATACATATTTATATGTGTATTTATATGTATATATATGTATATATATATACACACACACATAAAATTATTATTCCCAGTTGCTCTTTTAAGGTTTATATAGGGTTGAAGGAGAGGTAGGAGGTTGGGTTTATTTTCCCCATATTTTGTGGCCTCTACTAATAATATTACAAAAGTATTAGAAGTGAGTCGTGTTGCTTACTTTGCCTTCCTAGTCTCTATTCCCAGCGAAAATCAAGAAGATGCAGTTATTAAAATAGACACTGAATAGGTAAGTATTATATCTTCAGTAATCTGAAAATGCCTAGTGTCTAACTTGTATTATATGACTTAAACTTATATTTTGTGCAGAAATATGTTTCTCCCCTTGATGTTTAGAGAAACTGTAAGCTGTACTTTACCAGAAGATTGCATGCCCTGCCTTCCTCTCGTGTCCTTGGTTTCTTAACCAAATTTATGTTGCTTGACACAGACTAACACCTAGGAGTGACCCTAGGCAAAAGGAAGAACTATTTTAAAGCAACACATACATGTGAAGTTCCCCAGGGAAGGCTTAATGTTCTAGGACCTGGAGAGTGGTGGGAAGTAACACAGCTACTCTTCCCGCCTGGTTGTCACTGTTTCTCTGCACCACTGCCCTGCACCTCTGTGCAGACAGACGTGCTCGTCAGCATGCATGGCCCTAAACAGCCTCTAAATCATAGGTGCTTCAGCCCATCAATTCAAATTGACTTATTCTTCCAGTGTTTACCTCCAAGCGCTTATCTCCTGTGTCTCGATTGTAAATATGGACAGAAAAATTCAACTAAGAAATGAATTGACTCTCCCTAAGTCAGGTGTTCGATTCTGTCCTAATTATCTTTATCCAGGCAGAAGCTGGGGGCATGCACAGAGGGAGGAGACAACTGTCTAAAGCTAAGGACAGCAGCCTCAGGCGGACCCGCCCTTCTGGCACCTGGATCTTGGGTTGTCAGCCTCTGATCCGTACAAAAATAAATCTCCATTGTTTAAGTCACCCAGTTTGTGAAATTTTGATATGGCAGCCCTAATGCATAGCATCAGCAGACTGATGCATACAAGCATGTAGATGTGCATGCATGTGCATGTGCGGGTGGTAGAAGGCAGCCTCAGAAGGTGGTGTGGCAGAGCAGCAGATACGTGTTGTAAGTGGGAGGTAAAAACAGCACACTAATCTAGTTTTTCAAAAGTTGC
Source organism: Lemur catta (assembly GCF_020740605.2). Classification (NCBI taxonomy): domain Eukaryota; kingdom Metazoa; phylum Chordata; class Mammalia; order Primates; family Lemuridae; genus Lemur; species Lemur catta. Next base: position 95,383,443 of record NC_059138.1, on the reverse strand, counting down.
TGCCATTTCCCCATTTGTTATTATTTTTTTTTTTGCACTCTCCCTACCCCCTTAGTGATTCTTTTCTTCATAGAAAATGTCAATCTTCCTTAATTCTGAAACCTGTCCAGACCGTCTTCTGCATTCTAGCTCCACATCTACAACACTACCTTTAACATATAAACAATTTATGTCTCCCACATTCAAATCTATCTTATCTAAAACTAAATTAATTTATACTCTGAACAGACCACTTTGTCCTCCTTAAACACTGCTGCTGTGAGTGTAATCTGTGGGAAGATTCCTGTAGCCATTCTTGAGTCCTTGATCTGCCCTTGCCTTCTGGTGACTCTGCCCAATCTCTTTGGCCTAAACCACCAAGCACAAAACAGTCCTGCTTATTTTTTCTTCAAAATCTGTCTTCCCATTCAAGTCCTCACATCCAGTTATCCTTATTGTATCAGTAAAGTGAACAATGAAGACCCAAGTATTATTGTTAAATAACAGAACTTAAAAATACGTAAGTAAACATTTTATAAATATTTGCACAAACTGACAAAAATGGTTTTGCAGGATCCGTCATTGTAACAGAGGGAATGGCCTGGAAAAAATGGCAAAAATATTTTCTGTCTCTAGAGCCTGTATCGGCACCCCAGGCCAGTGGCTGGGGGGCAGCGTGAGTCTTTTGTTATTTTTGCAACAGGGGATGGCCCAGCCCGACCTGGTGAAGGGAGGTCTTGTGTGGAAGTCATGAGACTGTCTTCAGCAGAGATGGGATGATCAGAATTATCAACTGGAATTGCCTGAACCTGAGAACCCATCCTTTAAAAGCTCTGTGTTTCTTCGAATGTTCAGGAAATTTTTTTGTTTGTTTGTTTGTTTGTTTTGAGAAGGGAAGGTCTGCCATTTTTCCCCTTTTGCCAGCAAAGTAAACTCTCTCCTTCCTTATCTAACCATTTGTCCTTGGTATTCAGCCTGAGGGCTGACTTTTTGGTAACACTACTGTTTAATACAATTACCACACAAACATTAAAGAGTTCCTGGGTAACCACTGACAAGCAATTTCTAGCTCAATTCTACTGAGCAGCTGGAAAATTTAAAAGAAAACTTTATGACTCACTAAGGGCAAAAAAACAAAATTTAAAAAAAATGAAAGTGCAGTAAGTGCATAGAAATTGCTTCTGTTTTCTCTATCAGATTCTACTGTAAGACGGAATTATTGAAATATCATTAAATATTTCAGATAGACTCACAAAGAAATGTTGACTCTCAAGGAATACTGTAGTAAGTTTAGGACCTGGGAAAATATCTGATGCAGTCCATGAACTCCCTAGAATATCCTAGAAACTCTGACTATCCCGGGTGAAAACTAAGAGTGCTGGTATTTGCAGGAAGTTTTTGTTGTGGGAGGAAGTAAGATGAAGAAAGATGAAAGAAAGAAGTCAGGGAACGCAGAAGTGATGGGGCTGGGCAGGCTTGGGGAGTGCAGGGAAGGAAAGGCTTCTTTCCTCAGGCACCCAAGGTTCACAGCTGAATTCCTGTGCCAGAAGACAGATTGAGAAGGGAAAAGCATTTCAGTTTATTTCATATAAGTTAAAAGTTTCACATGATGCAGGAGCCTTTGGAAATGGCCCAAAGAAACCAGTAAACATACGTATTACGCTTAGGTTTGGTGAAGAGTGGGCAGTCATGGAGAAGTAGGACTGGAGGACAAAGGGTATCATTTAACGGTGACAGAATGGGGAGGACTTAGAAGGCCTGTTGTTCAGATTCATCCGTGTCCCTGTGTTTTCAGAAACACGGTGTTCCTCTCCTCCAGGTACAGGAAAGGCACCTCTCCCATGAGTGTCCTACTGTAACTGGCTCCAGGAACAATTTCAATGACCCCTATGTTTTCCTGAGTTCTCTCCCTTAACTAATTACTTGATCTGCTGAGTCGTTTCCCAGAAATACTGGATTTTCTTCAAGACAAAGGAGCTGAGATGCTGAAGGCCCCTGGGCAGACCCCTGATGCCAAGATTCACCACTGGATGACCTGCCCCAATGCATGTGGCCTCTTGTTAGTCACCCCGACAACCTGCCCCAATGCATGTGCCCCTTGTTAGTTATACCACGACCTGCCCCAGGGCACGTGGCCTCTCCTTTAAAAGCCCATGTTCTCTGTTGGTCAGAGAGATGGATTTGAGGTAGCTTCTCCTGTTCTCCTGAAAAGACATCTTTATATTAAAAAATTCCTTTCTTCCTTGGCAGTCTTCTTTTGTTTTAAATAATTGGATCTTTGTGTGGTGAGCAACTGGCTCTAAGCTCAAAATCCTTGCAGTTTTGATAACATTATGACCTGCTTCAGGGCAAAAGATGAACCTGACCTTCCTGCTTCTGCTGTTTTCTCAAGTGCCAAAGTGCCATATTTCAGGTGGCATGCCCTGAACTTCATCGAGAGCAACAGTTCCTGTTACCTAAAATATACTGTGCTTTTGGATGTGTCAAATCTATAGCTATCATGGCATAAATTATACGTCTCTTGCTATCTCTGAATCTCAAGTAGGTATGTAACCTACACTGTCCAACAATACATGCTGTATGGACAAATGGATTTGTGAAGAATCGAATTTGTTTCCTGTTGTTGTTACAAGTTACTGCAAAGTTAGTGGCTTAAAATAACACAAATTTATTCTCTTAAAGTTCTGGAAGTCATAAGCCTGATGTGGCTCTCGGTGGGCTGAAAGCGAGGTCTGAACAGGGCTGCTTGCCCTGCGGCGCCTCCTGGGAGAATCTCTCGTCGGGCCTTTCCGGCTGCCGGAGGTCTGGAGGTTGCCTGCGCTCCCTGGCCCCGGCCTCCTCGCACCCTGGCGGCCGGCGGGGAAGCTTCTCTGATTCTGACCGTTCCTCACCTGACGGTGCCGGTGATTTCTCGGGGCCTCCTGCGATGCTCTAGTAGAACCTCCTCACAGCTGGTTGGGCAAACTGCAACACGAATTCCCCTTCCACATACCACAACACGTTCACAGGCTCTGGGAGGTGGAGGGGACATCCCCGGGAGACATTACTGTGCCTGTCACAGTAGCCTTGAGTGCTCTTTATTTGACTGAAGGATTTGGTCTTCCCATTCTAGTTCTTGAAATTTGTTTTGTTATTAACATTTTAGAACAGACGCACTTACTCCTTTCTAGCTAAGCTGGGGAATCTTGGAGCAATGACACCTGAATTTGGTAGAAAGTGTTTTCCCCACATTTTCCCCTTATAAATCTCCCTGTGCCCCCTGCCGTGACAGCAGACGTAGCCAGGGAGCCTGGAGAAAGCCCCTCACAAGACGGTGGTGCTCACCACTGTGTCGCTCATCGTGAAGGAAATCTCAGAAGGTGGAGAAGAGGCAAGATAAAGCTCCAGCTGAGTTTATCTCCTTACCTTTACGTTAGGCAACTTGCCGTTTAGCGAGTGCGCGTGGGTCCCGAGGGCGTTCGGCGATCGTGAGCAACTGGCAGGGGGAGATAAGCAACAGCGCTCGGAGACTGCGGCAGTACGTTCAGAGTTCAGGGCGGGGGACATCTCTGATTCGAGCTGTGGTGACAAGGCTGGTCACTCAAGTTGTTAAAAGACCCGTTATAGAAGTACACGGCCTCATTCGAGCATCACTTGAAATACTGCACACTGAAGGAGAATTTTCCATAGATTTAGAGTAGGAGCCGAGGCTTCCCACCGTACCCAGTCCAAGCTGGAGCGAGGTGGGGTCCGGGTGGAACCGGGGTGGGGACGGACACGGACCCCCTCCCCGCACAGACACCGCCGCCGGTCACCGCACGCCTGGTGCCCGACAGCGCATCCCCGCGGTCTCCGCACCGGCCTGAGTTCTCATCTCCACACGAGTTCTTTTCCCCAAACCTGCAGTATGATCCTGTAGGGGCCGAGACCCTTGGCCCCCTGAAATTTTGCTAAAAAATCAACTCACAGAAGGCTTATGAAGAGAGAGAACAGGCATACAAATATATCGAACGGGTGTGCACGGGGAGAATCACAGAGCCGTCGCCCTCCCCAGCACGGTTCAGAAGCTTGCAGCCATCCCCGTAAGACAGGTTATGGGTGGGGGTGGAGGGGTGGAATTCTGGGGAGGGGCAGTAAAGGATTACTTGGGAGAATGAATGTATCCACGGACAGAGATTAACTTGTAAATAGTTCTTTTGAACAGTGGAAGGGTCTGTTCACTGAGAGGCCGAGGCTGGCAGATCGTTTGAGCTCAGGAGTTCCAGACCAGCCTGAGCAAGAGTGAGACCCCGTTTCTACCAAAAAAAAAAAAAAAAAAAAATAGAAAGAAATTATCTGGACAGCTAAAAATATATAGAAAAAATTATCCAAGCATGGTGGCACATGCCTGTAGTCCCAGCTATTCGGGAGGCTGAGGCAGGAGGATCTCTTGAGCCCAGGAGTTTGAGGTTGCTGTGAGCTAGGCTTATGCCACGGCACTCTAGCCCAGGCAACAGAGTGAGACTCTGTCTCAAAAAAAAAAAAGGGGGGGGGTCTGTTCAGGTGTGGTTACCTTCTTGGTCTTACAGGGAGGAGAAGAAGAAAACAATTGTTCTCCTTGGTGGGTCTGGATCGTGGGCAGATATAGGCACTTTCACTTCACTTCATTGGAGGAGAAGGTGGGGTGGGGGAGGTCAGAGAGACCTCGCTTCTCTCTATTTATGTAGCTATGACTCAGGCTTCGAACTGCAACTCTAGTACTACCTCCTACTGGAGACTTTTGACTGGAGATTCCCTAAGTGCCTTCATGTGCTTCCTTTGCAAATGTCACTCCCAGCATTTAGAATTCTGTAATTTCATTGTTGATGAATCTTTTCTACGTTCTTGGAGGACAGAGAATGTACCCTCTTTGGCTTTGTATTCCCAGTGGATTGCACAGTGGCTGTCACTTTGTAGGCACAGAAATACCTATGGGTTGATACAGACAAGTATTGCATTTGAATGGAGAATTTCATTTCTTCTGATTTAAATAATTTCCATTTCTTCCATTTCCCATACCGCAGGTCTTTCCTTCATAAATTGGTGCTGAAAATATCACATTTAGCTCTGGGACTTTTGTTGTGTGATGATGACAATGATAATACTAATGAAAGCATTTCATGAACTATTAATTTGTGAAGCCTCTTACTACCAGTAATATACGACTGCTTTTTAATCTTTCTCTTACCGAAAGTTTGGTACTTGTCCCCAAGACCTAATCAGTGAGAATGAAGAATGAGGACAAGTGGTTCAAGGAAGTTTATTGATTTGCCAGGAAATGAGGGTGGCAGCAGACTAGTGTCTCAAAGACCACTGTCGTGCCTTTAAGCAGAAATACAAGGTTTTTTAAAGGTGGGGGGGGTGTCCAGTGGTTGGGCTCAGGGTCTATGTGACCAGTGTGACATGTCGTGGCTTCAGACTATTGTTGTTTAACTATAGTTGGTGGTTTCAGTTGACATTATCTCTGGTGAAGATGATCTTGTGACCGATGTCAGGACAATTCTGTTGAGCCATCTCCTGTGGTTTAAGATACTAGAAAACAACCCCCAAAGAACACTTTCCTGCCCCTCTGATTACTGGCCTCGGGCAAGGATATAGGTTTCAATTCCCAAAAAGAGTGGGGGGCTGGGTTAAACGGACAACTCATAAAACATTTTGCCCTTTTTCAGACCTTTTGCCTCTGTTACATAGTCCAGTTGCATATTTTTTAAAAATTGACAGTTGCACTCTAACTTATGCTGTCATGTTGTGGCAGCACTGGTTCTGTTGAAGAAAAATGTTGTATTATGTAAGGACACTTAGTGCACAGTAAACAGGACTTTATTCAGGACTATTGCGACACATATAGCAACACTGCAGTGTGTTCTTGCAGCGGGGAAGAGAGATTGGGCTAAACACAGAATCCAGCCCGGGAGAGTGGCAATTCATAGTCACAGAGCAAGGTGGGGGCAGTGGGTGGAAAATGACTAAGAGGAAACATCAATTAACTAAGAGGAAACAAATGATTCCAGACACACAGTTTGCTGTGTGCATGATATGTGTTTTGCTGTAATAAGAACTCAGAGAATGCCATGTCTTATCAGATCCCACACGTGAGAACTTGGACACACTCCCTTCCCTACAGGAATGTGATGTCACACTGAGACACGGCTGGGAGCTTTGAAGCCGGCTGCCAGCACCAACACTGCCACTAGCATAGGGGACCTTCTGAGTCGTCTGGAGTCTTCGCACAGAGGCCTGCTTCCACCCTCACTGAGCAATGCACCTGGGTAAACTTGGGATTCACTCACTGTGTGGTTAACGTGGCTCGTCTCTCCAGGGTGCTCCCTGGGGGACTTGCTCATGTCATTCTCCCCCTTTGGAGTGTTGTGGACCAGAGAAAAACTCTTTCTGTATGACAATAAACCATGTGATTCATGCAGTCCTCCTCTGATCACCTCCTTATTTCCACCATACATAACAAGGGATGAGGCACATTCTGATTACACCCACCTGGCAGGATTCTCTGAACAGGACGCTCAGATGTCAGCTGGGGCTGGGAAGGCGTGAAGAGCCTGGTCAGACGTCCAAGAAAGTAATCTGCTAGCCAGGGTCCGGGGTTCTTGCTGAAACTGGATTTTGTTATACAAGGAGTCCACAGATGGGCCTAGGAGAAGGTTCAGGAGCCTGAACAAAGTTTGGCCAAGCAAAGAGTTATTTGTAGTTCTTAAAGTTGAGTAGGATTTCCACATAAAGTACTTTTAAACAGGTCAGATTCTCACCAATTTGCTGGAGTGAAGAAAAATAAAATAAATGGAGCAAAGGATCTCTCAAGACCCTGACATCTATTAGCTATTAGCATTAAAATAAATCAGGAAACACAATAGCTGTTTCTTTTACATTTTTTCTAACCACTTAGTTTTAAAAGTATTTCTGGCCTAATCTGTCTGCCCTCATTGAACATCATGGATTCTGACTGGGCGTTACATATTCATAACACAGGCAGGTCTTATCAGTACAATGAAAGTAATCTTTGGTTCCCACAAAAAATACAATATAACCATGTCTCTGCAGTGCAGGATGATAGCTGATTTAAATTACAATAGGCAAAAACAAAAGGAAGAAAACAAAAACACAACATGAGGTTTGTTGCCAACAAAAGCTTAAGTCAAAGACTATTTTGTCATCAATCATAGGCTCAACTGGCAACATCGAAGGGCAGCTTTCAGTACAGTAAACACCAGACTGGGCACTTTTCACACTCAATAACAGCAAATTGGATCACAAAATGTTAGACTGAAAGGAATATTTCAAGTTACTGAAACAATCACCTTACTTTGTAGATCAAGAAACTCACCTCCCAAACTCCCCCCACCCCCAGAATCTTTCAGCTGTTCCCTGTGAGTCCATCATGGACACACTGTCCTGCGTCTGCTATGAGCTGCCCACCCGACACAAACCCTTAGGCCACAGAAAACAATTCCCCGAAATATGGTGCTGTAGCACGCGGAGTGCTTTGAAAATTGAAAGGCCTTAGAAATAAGCTTCAGAACCAAGGTCTCTTCTCTGAACTTTCCCTGTCCTCCTGTCTCTCTGATCCTCCTTCTGGAAGCACCAGGAGGGATTCTCTCTGGGATTTCCTTACATGACCAAGAAGGCTTCTTCCCCAAAGAAGCACAGTTGGTTTTCATGCCCTCCCAGAAATGTCATTATCTATTTCAGAAGAGAAGACTGAGAATGCCAAGATGCCTGCATGGCCTTTTTCACAAGCTAATGGCTGCCTCTTGGGCTCATTCCCATTCCAAAGAGAATAATTTACAAGTTAATTCCTGTTTCCCTAGTCCATTGTTCTCCCTGATAATTATTTCCTGCCCCTCAAAACAAGTGTCTACATTCCTCATGGCTCCTGTCCCTTAGAAAAATCGGCATGTTGACTTTTGTGCCCCACTGGGTCATGCGGTTGGTAATCCCTGTAAGGTTTCTTTGAAGTAGCCGGCGCCAGAGAAGGAAAGATGAGCAGAGTTGAAAGGGATAAGTAAAGCGGATTTATTGAAGGGCTCCCGGGTGGGGGTAACGAGTCCCTGAGAGAGAGGGACCCGGGCGAGCCTCACGGGACCCACGGAGTGGTGCCAGAGAGGCCACCCCGCCCAGCAGTCTGAGTGGGTTTAAATAGGTTCTTAGGGCTGGGGGATGGGAGCTTCTTCGGCCAGGAGATGTCGGTGCAAGGAGTGAGGAATTTCTTTGTTTCAGCTTTAGGGTGGGTATTCAGGAATAGGAGGGGCTTCTTCTTTTTTCATTAGGGAGGGGAGGGGTACCTGCCACCAGCCTTACATTCCGGCCTTTTAGTGATAATAGGGTGCCGCAGTCTTTCTGGCTACTTCCTGCTTTTGAGGGGCGTAGTGGGGGCTTTGGGCCCAGTCGGCTGGTGGAGGGGTGACTGGAAGAGGAGAGCAGGGATGAAGAAGCATCTGGTTTACTGTCACTCTGGATAATTCCTGCAGGCGGCGTTGGAGAAACTGTAAAAGACAGGGGGCAAAGAGAAAGATTAGGCAAATGGTGACAATGGGTCCTATTAAGGGTAACAGCCAGGCGGCTAGTGGGGACTGTATCCATCCGAAGGAGGAAGTACTCTGCCAGTGGCGGTTGTGTAGCTCTTTGCTCAGGGTGTCGAGTTTGTTTATGTTTTGTTCTATAAGCCTGACTCTTTGATGTAGTAGCAGCATTCCTCGCAGAGGAAAATGCAGGTTCCTCCTTTTTCAGCCGTTAATAGGTCCAGGGCCCTCCGGTTTTGGAGAGCTACGTGAGCCAGAGAAGTCAGTTGTCTCTGCAGGGAAACTAGTGACGCGGACGTGGTTTCCAGGGATAGCTGTAGGCGATCTGCAAAGTCTTGGGCAGAAATGACACTGTGGCCCAGGGCGCCTCCCACAAGCCCTGAGGCTGCGATGGAGGAGACCACGCTGAGACCCACCATGACCGGCAAGAAGATGGCTTGTTTTGAGCGGGGTCCCGGGAGAAGCCACCCGAATTCAGACTCACTGTATAGAGTTAATTGAGGGACGACCATGACAGGGAAACAAGGACCCGCAGCGGGTAAGTGTTCCGTTGCACCAGGAGAGCTGTCCTGGAGCAGAAGAGGTGGTCGTGGTCACAGTATGGTTGGTGAGACAGTGTCCATGAAGTTGTAGGTTGGGGTCAGTGAGGGTGGTGAGAAAGCACACGTGATCTGCATAAGGTTGGCCTGTGGGCTCAGGTTCCCATGGGGGAACTCGAGTGAGCGGAGTGGAGCACAAGGGACCCGATGAGGGAGTCTTTTAGGGGTTAGAAAAGTTTAGGGGAACAGCGGCCAGTAGGCGGTCATTGAAGGGAGGCACAGAGGAAACAGTGGGAGACATTAGAGATTATTTTGGAGGAGTTTAGGAAGGCGAGGGTATGTTGAATAATATTTAGCCAGGAGGTGAGAGGGGAATGTTTAGGGCGGGAGGAAAGTTGTCCTGCTAGAGTTTGTTCTGCTTCCAAAATATTGATAGATATTTGAACCTGTGTCTGGTGGGCCAGGGGACGTATTCATGGCTGACATGAATAGTCGCTGAAGGTAATAGTCGTTGAAGGGTAATAGTCGTATATTTTTTAGTATACTTTTACTATACTTTAGTGACTTTAATTTGCAATGCTGGTCTCAAGGGTAGAGGATACCCGTGTGAGAGATATCTGAGTCGGTCTCTGGAGGCTGAGGCAGGTATCTGTCTGCGTGGGCCCGGAGAAGTTGCCTGAGAGGCAGAGACAATGGCATAGGCTGCCCGGCATTTGCTGTCCTCACCTGTGGCAGAGCTGCCATCAACAAACCAAAGTTAAATCCACTGTAGGGAGTGGCTTATCTGACAGATCAGGTCTAGGGGTAGTGGAGGCTTCAACCATTTCTGAGCAGGAGTGTGAGGACAGGGTTAGGCAGGGAATGGGGAGCAGAGTGGCAGGGTTTAGAGTTGGGGATTGAGATAAAGTAATGGTGGGGTTTTCAATAAACAAGAGATGGAATTCCTGTAGTCTAGACGGAGTGAGGAGGGCTAAAGAGCAGTGAGTTAGAAGGTCCTGTAAACGGTGGGTGGAGAAGACATGTAAGTTCTGTCCCAGGGAGAGTTTCAGGGCCTCCCTGGTGAGAGTAGTGGCCGCTGCTGAGGCACGGAGACAGGGTGGCCAGCCACAGACTGTGGTGTCCAGCTGTTTGGATAAGTAGGCCACTGGGGTGGAAATGGGAGTAGGTCCCAGAGGTTGGGTGAGGACGCCGAGGGCCAGGCCCTGGCGCTCATCCGTGTAGAGGTCAAACCGTTTTTTAGGATGAAGGAGTCTTAGAGAGGGTGCTTGTAGGAGAGAGACACGAAGTTTTAGGAACGCGTGGCAGACAGCCTGAGGGTTTAAGAGAGGGCCAGAGAGGCATCATGTGCTGCCTTATAGAGGGGTTTGGCAAGGAGAGGAAAGTTGGGGATCCAGTGTCGGAAGAAACCAACAAACCCGAGGAAGGACAGAATTTGTTTAGCAGTGGTGGGAAGCTGGAGGTTGCGAAGAGCCTGCTGGTGAACAACAGTGAGATGTCGGGAAGTGGGGGTGAGACTAAGTCCAAGGTATGTGACAGTAGGCTTAGACAGCTGAACTTTGGAGGGGGCCTGTCATTGACATAGTGGTAGCATTTCTCCTGAAGAAAGATGTAGGTCCCTCCTTTTTTGGCTGTCAGTAGATTTAGAATTAAAACACTTTTGTGGTTTTATTAAGAGCAAACCGGTATTTTAAGAATACCTTGTGATTTTAACCAAACCTTTCTTTCTTTAATTATAGCTGACTCAACCATACACAAAATTCTTTCGTAAATTCCTTCTACGAACTCCATCACAACCTATACAGACCATCTACAACATACTTGGGCTTTCTTTTTTGTCCTAAATTTCCTCTTTCCCAGATAACCGGCCATTCTGTTCCAGGACAAAAAGTCACTACACAAGATCCTTCTCCACACAAATTATTCTCTTGCTGATTTTTTAACAAAAATACATTTCCAAGTTCATAGCCTTTCTACATCTCTTTTTTACCTTATTAGATACCTTCTATCTTGGTTTTATTTTTCCCTACACATCTAGGCTTTGAATCAATTTTTAAACAACCTCTGAATTAAACAAAATTACACATATAATTTCTTTAATGTAAACTCGGGGTCTACCAGTTCAGATAGGAGAGGGTATGTAGGGCTAGGTAAGGTGGGAGAGGCTGTGGGCGGACCTGAGGAATCTGGAGAGAGAGAGAGAGAGAGAGAGAAAGAAGGGCGCAGGCCCCGGAGGAAAAGTGGAGGGTGGTGTCCAGCTTGGTTAATAAGTCCCTTCCCAATAGCAGAGCAGGACCGGAGGGCATGATAAGGAAGGAATGGGTGATGGGACGGTCATCTATCAGGCAGGTTAGGGGACCGGTGGTGGGGCTTCGAGAGGGATTGCCGTCAATACCCACGACCGACACCTGGGAAGGATAAGTAGGGCCTGGAAAGGAAGGCAGGACAGAGTAGGTAGCCCCCGTGTCAACCATAAAGGACACTGCCTTACCCGCTACCTTGATTGTTACCCTGGGCTCGGCGAGGGTTATCGGGGTCACTGAGTCGAGGCCTCTTCAGTCTTTGGCAGCCAGACCCAAAGCTGCCATTGGCAGGTCTAGGGATGGAAGGACTGGCCCTCCAGACTTCTGTCCTAAGGGGCAGTCACTTTTCCAGTGTCCCTCTTGACCACATGCCGGGCAAGGCGTGGTGGGTCGATGTGGCTGCGGGCACCGCTTGGCCCAGTGGCCTTCCTTACCGCGCTTGAAGCAGGTGCCTGGTGGAGCGAGGCTGGTCGCCTTACACGAGGTCGATGGTTTCTCGGGTCCTGCTGGCTGCAGGGCTGCAACCAAGGCTCGGGCCTGCAGGTGTGCCTTTTGGCAGACACAGGCCTCCCTTTGGGCCTCTGATTGTTCATCTCGGGAATTGAAGACTTTAAATGCCGTGTTCACCAGGTCTCGGATGGGAGTCTGAGGGCCCTCCTCTGCCTTTTTGAGTTTCTTTCTGATGTCAGGGGAGGACTGAGTAATAAAGTGAGTTGCAAAGACAGTAGTCTCCGTGGGGGAGGTAGGCTCTAGGTGGGTATATTGGCTAAGGGCGTCTGTAAGGCAGCTGAGAAAGGCCTCGGGGTTTTTATCTGCCTGCTGAGTGATTTCCCTGAGCTTGTCATAATTTGCAGCATGGTGGGCGGCGGCCTGGAGGCTGGCAAGGACACACTGCAACAGCTGGTCCCTCTGCTGCCCAGACGCACTCCTTTTTTATCAGTAGTAAGCGCAGAGGATAGTATAACAAAAATATCGTGCCAGGTAAGGTCATATGCCTGTGTCAGGTAACAGAACTCTTTGGTGTAGGCTGTAGGGTCATTAGAAAATGAACCTAGGCGCTTTTCAATCTGAGAAAGGTCAGAAAGGGAGAAGGGAGCATGTACATGTACAAGCCCCTCAGCGCCTGCCACCCCCGGAACGGACAGAGGAGGGGCTGGTCCGAGGGGCCTGCGTGGGAGCGGGGGTGCTGGCTGACGGGAGACAGCGGCGGGGAGCGGCTGGGCGGTGCGGGAGGACGGGCGGGCGCCTGTGGGTGTGGTGGAGGTCGGGTGGATCGGAGAAAGCAGAAGGGGCGTCTGAAGAGACATCCGGTGGAGAGTTAGAGGGAGAAGAGGCGGAGGGGGGTGGGGGAGCCAGCACAAGGAGGACTTGTGCGGGGTGGCAGGTCAGACAGAGAGAAGGATGGGAGCGCAGACAGAAAAAGGCTTGGACATACGGGATCTCCGACCATTTGCCATTCCTGCGACAAAAGTTATCAAGGTCTTGCAGAATACTGAAATTGAAAGTCCCATTTTCAGGCCATCGGGAGTCATTGTCCAATTTATGCCTTGGCCAGGCGGTGTTGCAGTAAAGAATGAGGCGCTTGGGCCGGATGCCTAAATCCAGGGCCTTCAGATTGGCCAGCAGACACCCCAGGGGCGTCTCTGGAGGAATTTTGGTCACCCATGTTACCACAACCCGGATGGGGAAACAGCCAGGAACAGATTCCTGGAGGCAGCAAAAGTCTGGGGGGACGTCTCCGCCCGAGACTAGAGTGCCGGCAAGGAAAGGAGTGAGAGGAATTCAGGCGTCCCCGAATAGCCTCAGCCCCTGGAACGGGGGAGCCTCCGACGTGGGCCCGCAGTTTAGGGCACAGCTTCCGGGAGGGACGGAGGCTCCTGGGGGATCCGGGTTGGGAGAACACTGGGTGACTGACCCAGGCTGAGGTCGTCAATCAGGGACTCGGAGGCAGTCAGCGGAGGTCCCAGTCCGGAAAGCAAGAGTTCTCGGAAGGGGGTGGCGCAGCCAAACGCCCCTCCCGGGTTTCAGCACCAAATGTAAAGTTTCTTTGAAGTAGCGGCGCCAGAGAAAGAAAGACGAGCAGAGTAGAAAGGGATAGTAAAGCGGATTTATTGAAGGGCTCCCGGGTGGGGGTAACGAGTCCCTGAGAGAGAGGGACCCGGGCGAGCCTCACGGGACCCACGGAGTGGTGCCAGAGAGGCCACCCCGCCCAGCAGTCTGAGTGGGTTTATATAGGTTCTTAGGGCTGAGGGATGGGAGCTTCTTCCGCCAGGAGATGTCGGTGCAAGGAGTGAGGAATTTCTTTGTTTCAGCTTTAGGGTGGGTATTCAGGAATAGAAGGGGCTTCTTCTTTTTTCATTAGGGAAGGAAGGGGTACCTGCCACCAGCCTTACAATCCCTGGGTCGTTGCCCTCCTCGCCCCCCCCACATGTTAATAAATTTGCATACATTTTCTCCTATTAATCTGCTTTCTGTCAGTTGCTTTTTCAGCGAACTTTCGAAAATTTTCCCTTCACCCCTACAATGCATTACCCCCAAATCATAATGGCTTATAAAAACAATGTTCATTTAAGATCTCACACCGCTTCGGTGGGAGCAATTTACAGGGGTGGTGTGCAGGAGGCTGCAGTCAGGGTGTCGCAGGGCGCGGTCACCCGAAGGCCTGGCTGCGGTGGCGCCTGCTTCCCGTCGGCGCCCGACCCTGGGGAGGTGGCGGCGGTAGGTGAGGGGGGCTCCTCTCCACAGAGACCTCCCCGCAGGGCTGCTGAGGTGGCAGCTCAGCTTCTCAGTAGAGAGAGACCCAAAAGAGGGCAAGGTGGAAACCAGGATCTTGCAGGCCTCGCCTGAGCAGCCCCACATAATTATTCCCATAGTCGTTCACTGGTGACTCAGGTCAGCCCCATTCGTCGCGCAGAGGACGACACCAGGGCGTGGATGCCCACAGCGAGAATCGCGGGGACATTGCGCATCCGACAGCCGCGGTTCGAGTCCGCTGTTCTTGGTGTTTCTTTTTCTTCCCCGACTTCCCTGACGTCCCACAGCTATCACTTCCATCGCCACCTTCCCAAATGATGGGGCCACTCCCACCTGTTTTTTATTCCTACTCCTAAATTCGCAACGATTACATGTTGTTCCGTGGGCTTAATCCTCCTTGCTCTCCACTTCTGCTTCCAGACAGCTCCTCTCCAGCTCTGAGAGAGAGCAGCGCTACACTAGTTCTTGTCATCAACCCACACGCCAGTCACTCTCCATCTGTCAGCAATTTTGTCATCCGCAATAGTCTTTCCTTCCACCTCAAGCCCCATTGCCATTTTGTGCGAGGATGGCAAACGTCATCTCCCAGTTTCTTGCAACTGTAACTTTCTCTTCTCCAGATAAATGAATCCATTCCACTTAAGTAACAGATTTGTATGACCACAACTCAGAATTCCAAAATCAGGTACCTGTCACTCAGAAAATTATCTTTTCCCTACTTGCTCATTAAAAAACAAACAAACAAAAAACCTTTTTTTTTTTTATTTTTGGAAAAATTTTAGATTTATGAAAAGGTGGTAAAAACATATGAAAAATTCCATATATGCCTCAGTCAGTTTCATTTTTACCTAATGTTATTATTTTAAATTGTTATAATAATCTGCCTAAACTAAGAGACCTACATTGGCACATTATTAGAATTAAATTCCAAACTTTATTTGGGTTTCACCAGTTTTTCCAATAATGTCCCTTACCTGTTCTAGGATTCACTCCAGTGACCACACTGCATTTCTTCATTATGTCTTCCTAGCCTTCTGGGTCTGTGGCACTTTCTCTGCCCTTTCTTCTCTTTCCTTCCTTCCTTCGCTTCCCTTCCCTCCCTCCTTCTCTTTCCCTTTCCCTTCCCCTTTCCCTTTCCTTCCCTTCCCTTTTCTTTTTTTCTTTTCTCTTTTCTTTTCTTTTTTCTTCTTTTTTCCCATGACCTTAGCAATTTTGAGTACTGGTCAGTTTGTAGAATGTCTTATTATTTGGGTTTTATTAATATTTTTTTTTTCATTTTTTCTCACAGGCCTTATGAAATACTGGAAAGAATATCACAAAGACAAATGCCCTTCTCCTCGAGTCATTTTAGGAGGCACATAACATACATGTGACAATACTGGTGACATTAATAACGATCACTTGGATAAGGTAGTATTTGCCAGATGTCTGTGCTGTGAAGTTATTATTTTTTCACTTTCATATTCTGTTCTTTGGAAGTAACTAAATCCAGCCCACACATAAGGTGTACAACATTAAGCTCCACCTCTGGTAAGGTAGAGTACCTTGTATATTATTTAGATTTTCTGTAAGGAAGAGTTACTTATTCTCCCCCATTTATATAAGTCTGTATGATGTATGCCTTTATATCATTATAGAATCTTTTTTATAATTAGGGTTATGACCTTCTGAGCTCACTTTTTAACTACTCAAACTCTGACCATTCTTTAAGGTGCTGCATCCCTGCAAGCTGCTGGCTCTTACTTTTCTCTCCAATCAATAAGCTGTTTCCCTCTCCTGGCTTAGATTCCATGGTCTATTAGTTCACTAAATTCTTACAGGCATCTCAATTCACCTTGTTGTATTTCTTTGCATTGCTTCTGTTACACCCACAGGCCTAGATGATTTCTACCTTCTTTCATTGTGAGAACCTCAGAGCAAACACCTTAAGAAATACACAAGAGGACAGACTGAGAATGCTGCAAATTATCTCTTACCAAACAAAAATGGACTTTCAAAATTTGTGAATAATCCTGCTAAGTTTCTCTAATTTAATCCTGGCACTGGCTGTTAAAAAAATAAACTTTATATTTTAGAGAAATTTTAGGTTTACAAAAAAATTATACAGAATGTACAAAGGCTTTACATATCATTTTTTCTTTCTCCCCTCACACAATTTCTCCTATTATTAACTTCTTGCATTAATGTGTTAAATTTGCCACACTTAATGAACCAATATTAATGTATTATTATTAACAGAAGTCCATAGTTTACAATGTGTTGTACAGTTCTATGGGTTTTGGCAAATGCATATTATGTATTCACCATTACACTATCATACAAAATAGTTTCAGTGCCCAGAAAAATTCCTATACATCACCTACTCATTTCTTTTTCCCTCTCCCTAAACCTCTTCAGAGTTGCGCCTTTTCCAGAAGTCATATGTGGTCATTCCTTGGTGTCCGTGGGGCATTGCTTCCAAGATCCCTGAGTACACCAAAATCTGTCATACTTAAGTCCAGCAGCCTGCCAAGTGGAACCCACATATACAAAACATTTGGCTCTATATATACATGAGTTTCACATCCTGTGAATACTATATTTTCTATTTTCTTTCAGTTGAAAAAGATCTACATATAAGACAACCTGCGCAGCTCAAACCCATCTTGTTTAAAGGCCAACTGTAATTGCGACCACAAGGGATCTCACACTGGCTTCTTTCACTTAGTAAAATGCATTTAAAATTTCTCTGTGTTGTTATGTAGCTTGATAGCTAATTTCCCTTCATCACTGAATATCACTCAGTTATATAAATATATAGCAGTTTATCAATTCTTCTATTAATGGGCATTTTGTTTGCTTTGTAATTTGGTGTTTATGAATAAAGTGCTATAAACATTTGACTGCAGGTTTTGGTGTGGAAATAATCTTTCATTCATTTGATAAATACCTAGGAACATGAATGAGAATTCCCACTGCTCCCCATCCTCAACAGCATTTGATGTTATCAGTGTTTTGGATTTTATTTATTTATGTTTTTCTTCTTTTTTTCTTTTTTTAATTCCAGAATATTATGGAGGTACAAACATTTTGGTTACATATAATGACTTTGCCTCACACAAGCCAGAGCTACAAGTGTGCCCTTCCCCCATATAGTGCACTCTGCACCCATTAGTTGTGAGTTAACCCTCCCCCACCACCCCCATCCCACCTGACCGGCACCTGATGAATAATTACTTCTATGTGAGCACCTTAGTGTTGGTCAGTTAGTACCAATTTGATGGCAAGTACATGTGGTGTTTGTTTTTCCATTCTTGTGATACTTTACTTTGAAGGATGGGCTCCAGCTCCATCCAGGACAATATAAGAGGTGCTATATCACCATTGTTTTTTGTGATTGAGTAGTATTCTATGGTATACATATACCACATTTTATTAATCCACTCATGTATTGATGGGTACTTGGGTTGTTTACACATCTTTGCAATTGTAAATTGTGCTACCATAAACATTTGAGTGCAGATGTCTTTATTATAGAATGTCTTTTTTCCTTTGGGTCCATGCCTAGTAGTGGGATTTCTGGATCAAATGGTATTTCTATTTTTAGTTCTTTGAGATATCTCCAAATTATTTCCCACAGGAGTTGTACTAATTTGCAGTCCCACCAGCAGTGTACAAGTGTTCCTATCTCTCCACATCCAAGCCAGCATTTGTTGTTTGGGGACTTTCTGATAAAAGCTATTCTCACTGGAGTTAGGTGATATCTCATTGTGGTTTTGATTTGCATTTCCCTAATGATTAAAGATATTGAGCACTTTTTTATATGTTTGCTGGCCATTATTCTGTCTTCTTTTGAAAAGTTTTGGTTCATGTTCTTTTCCCACTTTATGATGGGGTTGTTTGATTGTCTCTTGTTAATTTTCTTAAATTCTATGTAGATTCTTGTTATCAGACCTTTATTGGATGTGTAGCATGCAAATATTTTCTCCCATTCTGTAGGCTGTCTGTTTGCCCTAATGATAGTTTCCTTCGCTGTGCAAAACGTTTTAATTTGATCAGGTCCCATTTATTTATTTTTGTTTCTGCTGTGATTGCTTTGGGGCTCTTCTTCAAAAATTCTTTGCCTAGACTGATGTCTATAAGAGTTTTTCCAACATTTTCTTCTAGAATTCTGAAGGTTTCACACCTTAGGTTTAAGTCTGTTATCCATTGTGAGTTGATTTTTGTGACAGGTGAGAGATGGGGATCCAGTGTCAATATTCTGCATGTGGTTATCCAGTTTTCTCAGCACCATTTATAAAATAGAGATTCTTTTCCCCAGTGTATATTTTTGTCTGCTTTGTCAAAGATTAGATGACAACATGAGGATGGTTTTATGTCTGGGTCCTCAGTCTTGTTTCAAAGGTCTATATCTCTGTTTTTGTGCCAGTACCATACTGTTTTGGTTACTAGATCCTTGTAGTAAAACTTGAAGTCTGGTAGAATGATGCCTCCCAACTTGTTCTTTTTGCTTAAGATTGCTTTGGATATATGAGGTCTTCTCTGGTTCCATAGGAAGACTAAAATTATTTTTTCTAGATCTGTAAAGAATGATGATGGTATTTTATTAGGAATTGCATAAATTCTGTAAATCACTTCACGTAGTATGGACATTTTAACAATATTGATTTTGCCAATCCATGAGCATGGTAGGGTTTTCCATCTGTTTACATCCTCTGCAATTTTTTCTCAGCGTTTCATATTTCTCCCTATATATGTCTCTCACCTCCTGTGTTAAATATATTCCTAAATATTTAATTTTCTTTGATGCTCTTGTGAAAGGTGTTGTATCTTTGATTTGATTTTTGGGTTGATTCTTACTGGCATGTATGAATGCTACTGATTTGTGTGCATTGATTTTGTATCCTGAGACTTCACTGAATTTATTTATCAATTTCAGGAGTCTCTTGGTTGAATCCTCTGGATTTTCTAGATATACTATCATATCATCAGCAAAGAGTGACAGTTTGACCTCTTCTCCCCCATTTGGACACCCTTAATTCCCCCCTCTTGTCTGATTGCTCTGGCAAAGACTTCCAGCACTGTGTTGAACAGAAGTGGAGATAGTGAGCAATCTTATCTGGTTCCAGTTCTAAGCTGGAATGTTTTTAATTTTTCTCCCATTCAGTATGATATTGGCTGTGGGTTTATTGTATATGGCTTTAATAATTTTAAGGTATGACCCGTCTATGCCTATTTTGTTAAGAGTTTTTATCATAAAAGTGTGCTGGATTTTGTCAAATGCTTTTTCTACATCTATTCAGAGAATCATATGGTCTTGCTCATATTTATGTGGTGAATTGCATTTATAGATATGCATATATTGAACCATCCTTGCATCTCTGAGATAAAGTCCACTTGGTCATCATGAGTTATTTTTTGATGTGCTATTCAATTTGGTTTGCTAAGATTTTGTTGAGGACTTTTGCATCAATATTCATGAGGGATATTGATCTGTATTTTTCTTTTTTTGTTGTGTTCTTTCCTGGTTTGGGTATCAAGGTGACATTGCTTTGTAGAAAGAGTTGGGGAGGATACCATCCTTCTCAATGTTGTAGAATAATTTCTGCAGTATAGGTATGAGTTCTGCTTTGTAAGTTTGATAAAATTTATATGTGAACCCATCTGGTCTGGGACTTTTTTTTGTTGGAAGATTTTTATTGCTGCTTTAATTTCTGTGCTTGATATTGGTCTTTTCAGGAATTCTATTTCTTCCCGATTGAGCCTAAGGAGGTTGTGTGTTTCTAAGAATTTGTCCATTTCCTCCACGTCTTATAGTTTTGGGGCATATAGATTTTTATAGTATTCAAAGATAATATTTAATATTTCTGTGATGTGTGTAGTGACCTCTCCTTTTTCATTTCTTATTGGGCTTATTAGAATCCTTTCCTTTCTAGTTCTTGTCTAGCAAGACGGCTGTCAATGTTCTTTACCTTTTCGAATAACCACCTTTTGGTTTTATTAGTCTTCTGTATAGTTCTTTTATTCTTAATTGCATTTAGTTCTGCTCTAATCTTAGTTATTTATTTTCTTCTGCAAGGTTTAGGATTGATTTGCTCTTTCTTTTCCACTTCCTTGAGATGGTTTATTAGTTTATTGATTTGTGAACTTTCTGTGTTTTGTATGTGAACATTTAATGCTATTAGTTTTCCTCTCAGGAATGCTTTTGCTGTACCCCACAGATTTTTATAACTGCTGTCCCTGTTATCATTTAATTCAAAGGATCTTTTGATTTCCATCTGGATCTCCTCCTTGACCCAATAGTTTTACAGCAATAGATTGTTTAATTTCCATGACTTTGTGAATCAGTGTGTGTTTCTGTTGAGATTTATCTCTAATTTTATTCCACTGTGGTCTGAGAAGATACATGGTATGATTTCTATTATTTTTAAATTTGTTGAGATCTAATTTGTGGCCTAGGATGTGATCAATTTTAGAGACAGCTCCATGAGCTGATGAGAAGAATGTATATTCAGCTTTATTTGGGTGGAATGTTCTGTAGATGTCTGTTAGACCCATTTTTTTCTAGATCTCTGTTTAATTCCATTGTTCCTTTGTTTATTTTCTGCTTGGAGGTTCTGTCCAGCTCAGTCAGTGGGGTGTTGAAATCCCCAGCTACTATGGCAATACTGTTTATCATGTTATTTAGATCAAACTGGGTTTGCTTTCTGTATCTGGGTGCTTCTGTGTTGGCTGCATAATTATGAAGAATTACTAAGTCTTCTTTTTGAATTTTTCCCTCCACTGCTACGTAGTGACCATCTTTGTCTTTTTTTACTTTTGCTGTTTTAAAGTTTATGTTATCTCATATAAGAATAGCTACCTCAGCTTTCTTTTGGTTTCTATTTGCCTGGAAGATTGCTTTCCAACCTTTCCCTTGAGTCTGAAAGAGCCTTTATGGGTAAGATGCATTTCCTGGAGACAGTAGATACTTGGCTTGTGTTTTGTTATCCACTCAGCCGGTCTATATCTCTTCAGTGGACAATTCAAGCCATTCACATTTATTGAGAGAACTGATATTTGGGGTAGATTTCTGTTCATCCTGTTTGGATAAATTCTTATCATTTTATGTCTTGAGCCATTGTGGAATCAGGGTTCTAGACTTTAACTCTTGAGTGTTTTCCATATTGGTTGGTGTCTATTGCACTGTTCAATGTATAATGCAGGTCGGGGTACTTCCTGCAGGTCAAATCTTGTCTTTGCAAATTCCATCAGTGATTGCTTGTCTGGGAACATCTTTATTTCTCCCTCATATATGAAGCTTAGTTTTGTCAAATAAACAATTCCAGAATGGCCATTATTCTGTTTTAGAAAATTGAAGATGTGCCCCAATTCCTTCTAGCTTGAAAGGTTTCAGTTGAGAAGTCTGCAGTTACTGTGATAGGTTTTCCTTTCTAGGTTGTCTGCTGTTTTTATCTTACTGCTTGAAGGATTCCCTCTTTCATGTTTACTTTGGACAGGCTAATAACCATGTGACCTGGTGATTGCCTTTTCACAGTGAGTCTCCTGGGAGTTCTTTGTGCTTCTTGTACTTGGATATCTAGATTTCTGGCCAAGCCAGGTAAGTTTTCCTCCCTCATTCCAAGAAATAGATTTTCCAGCCCTTGTGTATTTTCTTCTTCTCTCTCCGGGATTCCTATAATTCTTATGTTTGGTTTCCTTACATAATCCTACAGTTTTTGTATGTTTTATTCCTGTCTCTTGCTTCTGTGTTCTTTTTCTGCATCTGATTTGTTTAGCACACAGGCATTATCTTCAAGCTCTGAGATTCTTTCCTCTGTGTGATACAACCTATTCTTAAGGCTTTCCACTGTGTTTTGTAGTTCCTTGAATGCCTCTTTGACTTCCAGTATTTCTGTTTTCTTCTTTCATAATACTTCAATTTTTTTAGAGAATTTTTCATTCATTTCCTGTATTGTTCTTTTTGCTTCTTTGTGTTGGGTTTCTATTTTCTCTTCAATTCCACTGAGTTTTCTTACAATCCATATTTGTAATTCTTCCTCTGCCATTTTAATCATTTCATGTAAGTTGGTATCTGTTATTGAGAATCTAATGATTTATTTTGGGGTGACTCTGATCTATCTTATTTCTCTGTGTATTTCTTTCTTATTTCCTGTGTTCTTTTGCTGATTCTTTCTCATCAGGCTTCTTTGTTGTGAACTGGGGGTGCTAGGACTGGTTTATGGCCCTATCTCAAAGTCTCCAAGGGTCATTCCTTGACAGTGCTGGGAAGAGGTGCACTGGTTCTGTATTCCCTTAAGGGTATTTTTGCAATTTGAGTTACCTCTGACCTATTATCTTCACCTCTTGCCAATGGAGACTAGTGAGTTTGTCCCCCAGCTTAAGTTCCAAGCTGGTGGATTGCCCTTATGGGTATGTCTCCACTGCCCTCTAATAGCTTGAGATGGAGGGCACTGTGTTAAGCTATGGGGTTACACTCTCTGTCATTGATTGTAGTTTGTGTGGAGGAGCCAGTTATTGAGGTGATCTGATGTCTCTGTGGTAGGCTCTGGCCCCCTGAATAGGGGTACACAAATGGCCCAATCTTTGGGAGGGGCCTTGCCACTCCTGAGTGTTGCTTGAACCCTGTTTCCCCTTAAGGTGGGGGTAAGGGCAAGATAGATAGCTGGTGTGTGCAAGCCTGGATGTGTGTGCTTCTATAGTTGCTTGACCTGCCACTAGGGGGAGCCACTAATATACTATTCAGGGCTCTTTCCCCACTCTTGGAGGGCTGCTCCTGATGGGAGGGGTCAGTTGGTGCAATTGCTGAGGTCTCTGGCCGCATTTTTCCTTCCTTGTTCACACACTCCAGTGCTGCCAGCCACTCAAATCTGGAAAGCAAGCCCTGGAGTTATGTTCTTAGTCAGTCTGGCTCCTAAGTCAGTCTGGCAGAGTATTTTTCAGCACCAAAGCCCCGCAGATTCATGACAGCCACACAGAGAAAGTGGCTTTTCTTGCTTCTCCCCACCTCCAAGGGCGGATTCTGAGGCCCTGGGCACTAAGTCTCCGGGCTGGGGGAGGGGTGTTGCCGAAACCACCGCGCACAGCTGCACCTCTGGGCGGGGGTGCCCAAAGATGGAGGCCTCCTGCCCCTGGAGATCTAGCGTTGGTGGCGCCCACTCAAGAACTGGCGGAAGCCGTTCCAGAGGGTTGAATCAATAGACCACCAGCTGTCACCTCTGCATCACAGTCCCACAGACTCACGTCTGCCCAGCAGAGGGCCCCAATCCTTTGTCCTGCCCTGAGCTGGCTGGATTGCCAGTGGTTTCCAGGGACAGAGCCCCCTTTGCGGTGTTCACCTCTTGTGCTCTGGTCTCGCTGACCTCCAGGGGTGAGATGCCTGTCTCCAAAGTCCGCCATGTGGCCGTGGTCATGAGAAGTAACCACTGAGACCATTCCGTCCCCTGCCCAGTGCTGTCCCTTCACGGCACTGGGGAGTTTAAAATGTTTCCCGCTATTGTCTCCTCTTCACAGGGTCTGTCGCCCGGTGGCACGACTTTGCACCTACTGCAGGCGTGTAGCTGTCTGCGTGGGTGTGGAGGGCTGTGGCGAGCCCGGCGTCCTCCTGTGGGTCAGATGGCACTGCGCTGACCGGCCAGGCGCGCAGCCCACCTGCGCTGCTCTCTGCTCTCTCCTGCATTTCTCACACTCTCCGGTCTTTGCGGATGTAGCGCCCTTTCACCTTCTTTCCTGCGCTGGGGTCCCACCAGCTTCTCTGCAGATTCACAATGCTGGTCTCGGCGGAGGGAGTGATGCCCTGGTGTGTGGCCATCTGAGTTCTTCTCCTCCTTCTCTCCTCCTCTGGGAGCAGTGAGCCAGGAGGCCACCGCTAATCTGCCACCTTCCCCTTTAACTGTTTTGGATTTTAGTCATTCTAGTAGGTGTGTAGTGGTATCTCTTTGTTTTAATTTACAATTTTATATGATATATAATGTGTGCATCTTTTCATATACTTTTTTCCTATTTACATATCTTCTTTATTAAGATGTCTATTCAGATGTTTTGTCTATTTTCTTATTGCTTAACGTAATAGAGTTTTTTTGTATATTTTGTATACCAATCCTTTATCATAAATATATTTTGCAAAGATTTTCTCCCAATCTGTGACTTGTCTTTTCACTATTTTTTTAGTGTTTTGAAAAGCACAAGTTTTTAATTTTAATAAAGTCCAATTTATCAACTTTTTCTTTTTACAGATCATGCTTTGGTGTTATGTCTAAAAAGTCATCACCCAACCCAATGTCATCTAGACTTTCTCCTATGTTATCTTCTAGAATTGTATAATTTTGCATTTTACATTTAGGTCTATGATCCATTCTTGTGAAAACTGTAAGATATGTTTATAGATGCATGTGGATATACAATTGTTCTAGCAGCAATTATTGAAAAGACTATCATTTTCTCCACTGAATCACCTATTCTCTTTTGTCAAAGATCAGTTGATTCTGTTTGCATGGATTTATTCTGAGCTTGCTGTCCATTTAACTATTTCTCTATTACTCAAACAATGCCACACTGTATTGATCACTGTAACTTTATAGTATTTTTTGAATTAGGTGGTGCTCCAGTATTGTTCTTCTTAAGTATTGTCTTGGCTATTCTGGCTTTTTTATCTTTCCATATAAACTTTAGAATCAGTTTGTTGATATTGACAAAATACCTTGTGAGGATTTTAATTGATATTGCTTTGAATCTCTAGATCAAATTGAGGAGAATTGACATATTAATGATGTTGTCTTCCTAACCAAAAACATGATAAAACACTCATTTATTTAGATCCTATTTGATTTTTCATGAGTTATGTAGCTTTTCTAACATAGATCTTATAGATAGATACCTGATTTATTTATGCCTGATCTGTTTTTATACCTGATTTTTTATGGTAATGTAAATGGTATTATTTCAAATGCCAATCATTAATTGCTGATATATAGAAAAGTAATTAAATATTGTACATTAACGTTATATCCTATTACTTCACTGTAATTGCTTAATTCAAAAAGATTTTTGTCAACTTTTTTGAATTTTCTGCATCAACAATGAATTTTCTGCAATCAACAGTCATACCATCTGTGACCAAAGACAGTTTTATTTTTCCTGTCCATTACTTTTTATTCCCTTTTCATTTCTTATTGTACAAGCTTGTATTTTCAGTACTTCAGTAGGATTGGTGAGAGGGAACATTTTTGCTTACTTCTGGTCTTAAGTGAAAAAAATCTAGTTTTTCACTGTTACGTACAAAGTTAGCTAGAGGTTTTTATAGATATTCTTAATGATGTTGAGAAAGTACCTTTCTAATCCTAATTTGCTAAGAGTTTATCCTTTTTATCATGAACGGGTGCTGGATTTTGTCACATGATTTTTCTGCATCAATTGATATGCTATAATCATATGATTTTCTTCTTTAGTCTGATAATGTAAGCAATTACATTCATGAGTCTTCAAATGTTGACCCAGACTTGCATGTCTAGAATAAATCCCACTAGGGCATGATGTGTGTCTCCGTTTGTTTTCTGTTGCTTATAACAGAATACCTGAAACTGAGTAATTTATAAATAAAAAGAATTAATTTCTTACAATTGTGGAGGCTGAGAAGTCCAATGTTGGGGGGCTGCCTCTAGTGAGGGCCTTCCTGATCCTGGGAATTCTCTGCAGAGTCCTGAGGGAGTGCGTGGCATCACACAGAGAGGGGGCTGAGTGTGCTCATACGCTAGCTCAGGTCTCTCTCCCTCTATAAAGCTACCAGTTCCACTCCATGATAACCCATTAATTCAATAACACATTAATAATTAATTAATTAGGGGCAAAAGATGGCGGAGGGGTGGTGACCTCCTGGATTCGTGCTCCAGGAGAGGAAGGCATGGATCTCAGTCTGCCACAACGCTAGAGGATCGCTCCCCCACCAGAACAGCGGTGTGATTCCACGGAGAATCAGCGTGGGACACAGAGAGCAAGAAAAGACTAAGGGGAACGGAAAATCTGATAGGGAAAATCTGGAGAGTGTGGGACGGACAATAGAGACAGGAGCGTGGGCTGGCTGTACCTGCCTCACCAGCGAGTGAGCCCCACAGGAAAGCAGCCTGTCCCCCCACTGACACCCACTCCCACTCAATTAGGGGTCTGCCTGAAGCCGGTGCGGAATCACCGGGAGATGTGGGGCTCTGTGGAGAGGAGGCAATGGGGGGGGGCATTTCAGACCCCGGAGCCCTGTGGGCGGACTGCAACCCGCGGGAGAGGGTTCGCACTGGGCTGCAGCGACAGACGCCTGGGGGATGCCAAACTGTCTCCTTTATGCAGGCGGCTGGGCTCCCTCAATCCTGGCTCCTTCGGCCCCTGCTGGACCCTGAACATTCACCCCCAGTGCCAGCGACCAGAAGGCGGGCAGCCGCCATTGTCGGGGTCCCCAGCCTAGCCCCTGCGGAGCGATTGGGAACCTGGCAGCTCCATCCCCTGGTCCGTAGCCCCCACTAGGAGCTCCGCCTTTGCATGAACACTGAGGGCTTCCCCGGTCGCGAGGGAGCAGAGCGTGGACCGTGCAGACATTGGGGCGGGGGTACCGTCACCCCCGGGAGCCACAGCCGCCGGGGCGCTGAGCGAACGCGGGCACCCCCTTCCCCCAGTCGCTGTCTTTCAGGCAGAGAGAGGCAGAAACCATCTAGGGAGAGGAAGAGGCAAGGAAAAAGTCTCTTTCCATCTGCAATTAAATCAGCCCAGTAACGGGACTCTCAAACTGGTTTCAGGCCAAATTAATTCTCTGAGGCTGGACCAAACAGGAGCAGCCCCCCAGCTGAGGCAGCAAAATCCTGAACAACACGTGAAGGGCTCCCTGTAGTGACAGAGGAGGCAGCTCACCTGGGCTGCTGCACAGCCCAAGATCCGCGCCCCTGGAGTGCCTCTGTCCTGCCTAAAGCTAGCTGAAAGAAGGGACCTAAGGATTGATCCAGATGGGAAGGCCTCAGTGAAAGAACTCTGGGAGTATAAAGAATCAAGCTGACACCTTGCCTTCAAAGAGGATTACTAGTTCCCTACCAATTGACACAAACCAAACTCGAAATAGCAATATGTCACAGGAAGAATTTCAAACATGGATCATAAATAAGCTGAATATTATGCAAGAAAAAATGGATAACCAACACAAAGATACCACAAAAAAGATCCATGACTTGGAAGAAAAATTCACTAAAGAAATTAAAATATTGAAGAAAAATCAAACTGAACTCCTGGAAATGAAGAATTTATTCAGGGAGCTACAAAACACAGTGGAAAGTCTCAAGAGCAGGGTAGATCAAACAAAAGAAAGAATCTCAGAGATAGAAGATAACACTTTCCAATTAAATAAGTCAGTCACAGGGATGGAGCAAAGAAATAAGAGAAAAGACCAGAGTCTACAAGAAATGTGGGATTATGTGAAGAAGCCTAACGTGAGAGTTACTGGCATTCCTGAGGGTGAAGAAGACAATAAGCAAGGGTTGGATAAGCTATTTGAAGACATAATTGAGGAAAATTTCCCAGGCCTTGCCAACACTCTAGATATACAGGTTCAAGAAGCTCAAAGAACCCCTGGGAGATTCATACCAAATAGGAAGACACCACATCATGCAGTTATCAGACTGACCAAAATTTCCACTAAAGAGGCCATTCTACAAGCCATAAGGAAAAAGAAGCAAGTTACATACAAAGGAAAATCCATCCGAATTACGCCAGATTTCTCAACTTAAACCTTACAAGCAAGAAGAGCCTGCGGCCCCATTCTCACTCTTTTGAAACAAAATAATGCCCAGCCTAGAATCTTATACCCAGGTAAGCTCAGCTTTATATATGAAGGTGAAATTAAGACATTCTCAGATAAACAAAACTCAAAGAATTCACCAAGACAAGACCAGCTCTCTAAGAAGTACTGAAAACAGGGCTACACATGGACCACCAAAAGAAAGACCCACAAATATAAAACTATCCAAGAGAAGATAAAAACTCAGTTATCACAATGGCTCAAGTGAGAAAACAGAATAATGAAATTCAAGGCAACATAAGGAACAGAAATCAGTCTCACTTATCAATTCTCTCATTAAATGTGAATGGATTGAATTCCCCACTCAAGAGACATAGACTGGCCAATGGTTAAAAAAATACAAGCCAGGTATCAGCTGTCTTCAGGAAACTCATCTAACCTGCAAGGATGCATTTATACTGAAAATAAAAGGGTGGAAATCGATATTTCAAGCAAATGGAAGCCAAAAGAAAGCTGGTGTGGTGGTGTTAATCTCTGATAACTTAGTTTTTAAATCAATAAAAGTAATGAAAGACTAAGATGGCTACTATATACTGGTGAAGGGTACAATTCAACAAGAAGACATAACTATACTTAATATATATGAACCCCAATTAGGTGCACCCAGATTCATAAAGCAAACCCTACTTGATATGAACAAAATGATAGATAACAGTACTTTAATAGTCAGAGACTTTAATACGCTGCTAACAGTATAGGACAGATCCTCCAAACAAAAAATAAACAAAGAAATAATGGACTTAAATAGAATACTAGAACAAATGGGCCTGACTGACATCTACAGGACATTCTACCCAAATCCACTGAATATACTTTCTTCTCATCAGCCCATGGGACATTCTCCAAGATTGACCATATCCTAGGACATAAAGCATGTCTTAAAAAATTTAAAAAAATAGAAATTATACCATGCATCTTCTCAGATCACAGCGGAATAAAAGTAATAATGAACCCTAACAGAAATTCTCATTCCTACTCAAAGTCATGGAAGCTAAACAACCTTCTCCTGAACAATTATTTTATAAATGAAGAAATCAAGACAGAAATCAAAAGATTCTTTGAATTAAATGACAATGGAGACACAACTTATCAAAATCGGTGGGACACAGCTAAAGCAGTCCTGAGAGGAAAATTTATTTCCATAAATGTCTATATCAAAAAGACAGAAAATTTACAAATAGACAATCTAATGAATAGACTCAAGGAGCTGGAGAAGGAAGAACAGACCGTCCCCAAACCCAGCAGAAGGAGAGAAATTATTAAGATCAAATCAGAACTGAATGAAAAGGACAACAAACAAACCATAAGGGAGATTAATAAAACAAAAAGTTGGTTCTTTGAAAATATAAACAAGATTCACATACCTCTAGCTAGGCTAACCAAGAGCAGAAAAGAAAAAAACTCTAATAACCTCCATCAGGAACATGAAAGGAGAAATCACGACTGATGCCACAGAGATACATGACATCATCTATGAATTTTACAAAAATCTTTATGCACACAGATTGGAAAATGAGGAAGAAATGGACAAATTTTTAGAAACACATAGCCTTCCCAGGCTCAACCAGGAAGAAATAGAATTCCTGAATAGACCAATATCTAGATCTGAAATCAAAACAGCAACAAAAAACCTTTCCAAAAAGAAAAGCCCTGGACCAGATGAGTTCACACCTGAATTTTACCATACCTACAAAGAAGAACTGGTGCCCATCCTACATAAACTATTCTCCAATATCATGAAGGATGCAATTCTCCCCAACACATTTTACTAAGCCAACATAATTTTAATACCAAAAACAGGAAAGGATGCACCAAAAAAAGAAAACTACAGACCAATATCTCTTATGAATATAGATGCAAAAATTCTCAATAAAACCCTAGCAAATCAAATCCAAGTGCTTATCAAAAAAATAATCCATCACGACCAAGTGGGCTTCATCCCAGAGATGCAGGGGTGGTTTAACATACGCAAATCTATAAATGTAATTCACCACATAAATAGAAGCAAAAATAAAGATCATATGATCCTCTCAATAGATGCAGAAAAAGCATTTGACAAAATTCAATACCCTTTTATGATAAGAACACTTAACAAAATAGGCATAGACGGGGCCTATATAAAAATGATACAAGCCATATATGACAAACCCACAGCCACCATCATACTGAACGGGGAAAAATTGAAAGCATTCCCGCTTTGAACTGGAACCAGACAAGGCTGCCCACTGTCCCCATTACTTTTCAACATAGTACTGGAAGTCCTTGCGAGAGCTATCAGGCAAGAGAGCAGAATCAAGGGAGTCCAAATAGGGAAAGAAGAGATCAAACTCTCACTCTTTGCTGATGATATGATGTTATATCTAGATAACCCCAAGGATTCAACCAAGAGACTCCTGGAATTGATCAAGGAATTCAGTAAAGGCTCAGGATACAAAATCAATAAACACAAATCAGAGGCATTCATATACGCCAATAACAGTTAAACGGAGAACCAAATTAAGGACTCAATACCCTTCCAAATTGCAACAAAGCAAATAAAATACCTAGGAATATATTTAACTAAGGAGGTAAAGGACCTCTATAGGGAGAACTACGAAACACTGAGGAAGGAAATAGCAGAACATGTAAATAGGTGGAAAACCATACCATGCTCATGGACCAGAAGAATCAACATTGATAAAATGTCTACACTGCCCAAAGTTATCTACAGATTCAATGCAATCCCTATTAAATTACCAACATCATTTTTCACAGATATAGAAAGAATAATTTTATGCTTTGTATGGAACCAGAGAAGACCCCATTTAGCAAAAGAAATTTTAAGCAACAACAACAAAAAAAATGGGAGGTATTAATTTGCCAGACTTCAAACTATACTACAAATCTGTGATTATGAAAACTTCTTGGTATTGGCACAAGTGCAGGGACACAGACCAGTGGAACAGAACAGAAAATTCAAATATAAAACCATCCCCATATAGCCATCTAATCTTTGACAAAGCAGACAAAAACATCCTCTGGGGAAAAGATTCCTTATTTAACAAATGGTGCTGGGAAAACTGGATAGCCACATGTAGAAGACTAAAACAGAACCCACAGCTTTTACCTCTCACAAGAATCAAATCACGGTGGATAACAGACTTAAACATTAGGTGGGAAACTATGAGAATCCTAGAAGAAAATGTAGGAAAGACTCTTACAGACATTGGCCTAGGCAAAGAATTTATGAAGAAGACCCCAAAGGCAATCACAGCAACAACAAAAATAAATAAATGTGACCTGATCAGATTAAAAAGCTTCTGCACAGCCAAAGAAACAGTCACGAGAGTAAACAGACAACCTACAGAATGGGAAAAAATTTTTGCGTACTATACATCAGATAAAAGACTGATACCAAGAGTATATTTAGAACTCAGGAAAATCAGTAAGAAAAAATCGAACAACCCTATCAAAAAGTGGGCAAAGGACATGAATAGAAATTTTTTAAAAGAAGACAGGAGAATGGCCAACAAACATACAAAAAAATGCTCAATATCTCTAATCATCAGGGAAATGCAAATCAAAACCACAATGAGATACCACTTAACCCCAGTGAGAATGACCTTTATCAAAAAGTCCCAAAACAATACATGTTGGCATGGATGCGGAGAGACAGGAACACTCATACACTGCTGGTGGGGCTGTAAACTAGTGCAACCCCTATGGAAAACAATATGGAGATACCTTAAACAGATTCAAGTAGACCTACCATTCGATCCAGCAATCCCATTATTGGGCATCTACCCAGAAGAACAAAAGTCATTCTATGACAAAGACACCTGTACCCGAATGTTTATAGCAGCACAATTCACAATCGCAAAGATGTGGAAACAACCCAAGTGCCCATCAATTCACGAATGGATTAGTAAACTGTGGTATATGTATACCATGGAGTACTACTCAGCTATAAAAAATAACGGTGATACGACATCTCTTTGGTTCTCCTGGAGAGAGTTGGAACCCATTCTATTAAGTGAAGTATCCCAAGAATGGAAAAACAAGCATCACATGTACTCACCAGAAAATTGGTTTCCCTGATCATCACCTAAATGCACATTGGGGAACGATACCAACTGGATATCAGACTGAGGCAGGGGGTGGGGGGAGGGGATGGGTGTACGCCTACATCATAAGTGCGTTGCGCACCGTCTGGGGAATGGTCATGCTTGAAGGTGCTGACTCGAGGAGGTGGGGGGTGGGGGGAGGGGATGGAGGTATGACTACATGGTGAGTGCCCCGCACCCTGTCTGGGGAATGGACACACTTGAGGCTCTGACTCAGGGGGATGGGCGGGACATGGGTAATATATATAACCTGAGCTTTTGTACCCCCATAATAAGCTTAAATTAAAAAACAAAAAAAATAATATTAATTAATTAATCATAAGTGGATTAATCCATTCATGAGTGCAGAGCTCTCTTGACCCAATCACCTCTTAAAGGCCCCACCTCTCAGTACTGCCACATTGGGAATCAAATTTCAACATGAATTTTGGAGGTAGCAAATATTTAAACCCTAGCAATGTGTTATTCTTTTTATATATTGTTGAATTTCTTTTACTAAAATTTTGTTGAGGATTTTGCCTCTATACTCATAAAAGATCATTTCTCATTTGTAAACATCTGTAATTTCCCTTCCTAGTAATGCCATTTTCTGGTTTTGGTATTATGGTAATGCTGTACTCATAGAATGAGTTAGAAAGTGTTCTCTCTACCTTGATTTTCTGGAAAAGATATAGCATTGGTACAATGTCTTCCTCAAAGGCTTCATAGAATTCACGAATGAAACCATCTAGGCCTACTGTCTTCTGTTTTGGAAGGTTAATATCAATAATTGTTAGTGCAATTCCTTTAATATATATAGAGCCATTTAGATTATCTGTTCTCCTGGTGTGATTTTTCATAGATTGAGTCTTCAAGAAATTGGTCAATTTCATCCCAATTATCAAATTTGTGGGTATAAAGTTCCGAATAATGTTTCTTTTTTTTTTTTCTCCCATCAGATAGGTGATGTCCCAACATCATTAAAAGGTATGAGGGAGGCACATCTCACACAGGCCGTGAAAACCCAGTTATCATGCTTATGAACTACAAAAGAAGCTTCTTTGTTATTTTTTAAAGTCCATGGGATCGGTTTTTTTTTTTTTTTTTTTGAGACAGAGTCTCGCTTTTTTGCCCGGGCTAGAGTGAGTGCCGTGGCATCAGCCTAGCTCACAGCAACCTCAAACTCCTGGGCTCAGCAATCCTGCCTCAGCCTCCCGAGTAGCTGGGACTACAGGCATGCGCCACCATGCCCGGCTAATTTTTTCTATATATATTTTTAGCTGTCCATATAATTTCTTTCTATTTTTAGTAGAGACGAGGTCTTGCTCTTGCTCAGGCTGGTCTCGAACTCCTGAGCTCAAACAATCCGCCCGCCTCGGCCTCCCAGAGTGCTAGGATTACAGGCGTGAGCCACCGCTCCCAGCCGTGGGATCAGTTTTGATATCCCTTCATTCACTTCTGTTACTAATAATTTGTATCTTCTCTGTCTTTTTCCTTGGTTAACCTGGCTAGAGGTTTGCCTATATTATTAATCTTTCCCAAGAACCAGCTCTGGGTTACTTTTATTTTCTCTATTGATTTCCTGTTTTTGACTTCATTGACTTCTGCTCTCAATTTTGCTATTTTTTGCATTTTGGTCATTTGGGACTTAATTTGGCCTTCTTTTTCATGTGTCCTAACATGAAAACTTAGATTATTTATATTAGATTGCTCTTTTTTTCTGATATATGCACTTAATGCTATAAATTTCCCTCTATGCTCTACTTTTACTGCATCCCATAATTTTTGTAAGTTGTACATTCATTTTCATTTGGTAGAAAGGATTTTTATAATCTGTTGTGTCCATTTTTATCCCTGTGTTATTTAGAAGTGTGTTGTTTAATCACCAAATATTGTGTGTGATTTTCTATTTTTCTTTTATTGATATCTAGTATAATTTCATTATGACCTGAGAGCATTCTTTATATGATATCTGTTGTTTTAAATTGTTAAGATGTGTTTTGTGACCTGAGTCTTGGTGAATGTTCCACGTGAACTTGAGGACAATGTGTATGGTGCTTTTATTATATGACTTAGTCTATAAATGTCAATTATATGGTGACATTGATGGTGCTGGTCAGTTCCACTTTATTGAGTTTCTGCCTGCTAGATCTGTCAATTACTGAAAGAGGGGCATTGAAATCTCCAAGTATGATAGTGGATTTGTCTATATCTCCTTGCACTGTGCTTTTTGCCTTTTACATCCCTCAGAATTTTTTGCCAAATACCAGACATGATATATTGAGTAAATGGACCTTAGTTTAATATGCCTTCTAGATACTGGCTGGGAGTTAGGCTGTGTTTACTATTTACTGTATATGTTGCTTTCGGAGACTAAAATTTCCTCTGGAGTTTTATTTTTAGCTCCCCTGTTATCTTTGGTTTCCCTTGAGACTTTTTATGAAAATAGGGTCTGAGCTTTGCAGTTTTCTCTGTCTATAATCCCGTTATTATACAGGATCCTATCCATGCAGATGTGAGATATGAGGGTGGGAAACGTATTCTGTAGTCACATGATCAGGTCTCAATATTTTACTGAGCTTGTGTACCTGGACTGTGACCCTCGCAGTTGCTTCTGAGATTTTTTGTTTTGCTTCCTCCCCCAACAAACTGTAGGTGAGATAGGAAGTCTAGAGGGGCCTGGGTGGGGTAATTTCCTTCCTCCACATTAAAAGGTAGAGGGGGCTAGAGTTGGGTAGGTCCTTCCTTCATATCAGTTACACGCTGGTAACATAGTTCCCCTTGAGTGCAATCCTTTCTGTAGGAACACATGATGTTCTGGGCATGTTTCAAAATGCCTATTTTCTCCATCTCCTGCCACAAACATAAGGGGATTGCTTTCACTTACATTCACAGTGAGAACCAGGTGGGGCTGCTGGAGGTTAAAGTCATGAACGGCAGCCGCTCCCGTGGGTCTGGCCTCCAGGAGATAATAATGCCCCAGCCAGTCCACACGTGTCTCCAGCAACTTGTCAATTACCCTCTCGGCTTCCCTGCCCAGTGCTGGCTCCGGCAGCAGTTTCTCAGAGGTTGATTCTTCTGAGAAGCTGTGATTTTCTGTATCTTTCCAGTTTTGGGAGCCGTGGTGTGTGCTGAGACCTCAATTCTCTGATGGATCCAAGAAGAGTTGATTTTCAGCTTTTATATTGTTGTGGGAAGGGAAGTCATGACTTTCAAGATCTTCACGTGTTGAACTGAAAACTGGATGTCAAAGTAACTTTTTCAAACTTTCTCAATACTCTTGAAATTACCAAATAATCTCCTCATCACAACTCAGTGTCAGCACAATGATACCCTCTTACTTCATGCTTTCTATCAGATATAGTTATCTGTTTTTATATGCACTCTTCCCTTTTCCTTCCTTTTTATTACAATAGAGAAACCCTTTGTTCTTCTTCAGAGATTGGTGCCAACGCTTGTGATTTGCATCTCATATTATTCTCTAGTTAAGATCCAAGATCTTGAAAGCTTTTTTTTCTCTCACTCTTTCCTTCTTTTATTTTTCAGGAACACACATTATTATTAACTATAGTCAACAGGTTGTACAATAGAGCTCATAAACTTATTCCTCCTGTCTAACTCAAATTTTGTATCCTTTAACCAAAACCTCCTCAACCATCCCCATCCCAGCTCCTGGTAACCACTATTCTACTTGCTGCTTCTACAGATTTGACATTTTTTAGCTTCCACATATGAGATCATGCAGTGTTTATCTTTCTGTGTCTGGCTTATTTCATTTAACAAAACGTCCTCTAGGTTCATCCATGTTGTCACAAATGAAAAGATTTCTGTCTCACTTAAGGCTGAATATTATTCCATTGTATATACATACCACATTTTTTTGTGCATTCATCTATTGATTGATTTAGCAGGTTGATTCCATATCTTGGCTTGGATTGATTGATGTGATACGTTGATTGTATATCTTGGCCATTGTGAATAATGCTTCAGTGAGCATGGGAATGCAAATGTCTTCTTGACATTCTGATTTAATTTCCTTTGGAAAATCAAGTAGTGGGATTGCTGGATTACATAGCAGCTTTATTTTTAATTTTTTGAGGAACCTCCTTACTGTCTTCCATATGGCCGTGCTAATTTGCATTCCCACCAATAGTGTACAAGGGTGTCCTTTTCATTACACCCTTGTCAACAGTTGTTTTTTTTTTTTTTTGATAGTAACCATTCTAACATGTGTTAGATGATATCTCAATGTGGTTTTAATTTGCATTTCTCTGATTATTAGTGATTTTGAGCATTTTTTTTTTCATATGTTTGTTGGCCATTTATATGTCTTCTTTTGAGAAATGCCTATTTAGGTCCTTTGCTCATTTTTTAAATGGGTTGTTTGTTTTCTTACTATTGAGTTGCTTAAATTCCTTATATATTTTGGATATTAATCCCTCACCAGATTCATGGTTTACAAATATTTTTCCCAATTTACTCTGTTGATTGTTTCTTTGTGCAAACGTTTATGTAGTTTGGTATAATCTCATTTTCTATTTTTGCTTTTGTTGCCTGTACTTTTGGGATCCTATCCAAAAATATTACGCAGACTTATGTTGTGGATCTTTCCCCCTTTGTTTTCTTTTAGTAGTTTAACAGTTTTCAAGTCTTACATTTAAGTCTTTAATCCATTTTCAGTTGATTTTTATAGATGATGTGATATAAGATTCTAATTTAAGTTTTCTGCATGAGGGTGCCTAGTTTTCCCAACAACATTGAAGAGACTGTTCTTTGTCCATAGTGTTTTCTTGGCATGTATGTCAAAAGTTAGTTGACTGTACATGTATGGAATTATTTCTGGTCTCTCTATTCTATCCATTGGTGTATATATCTATTTTCATGCAAGTGCCATACTGTTTTGATTACTATAGCTTTGTAGTATATTGTGAAATCAGATAATGTAATGCTTCCAGCTTCATTCTTTTTCCTCAAGATTGTGACTATTTGGGCTCCCTTTTCACTTTTATATATTCAGCCACTTTCTCTCATCTAGATTAACAGCATTTACTATTTTTTAAAAGATAAAATATTACATGCTTATAAAAGGAGGTATACATGGTATAGTAGGTATAACTAGACCAACATATAGCCAGCATTCAGCTGAATGAATAGTAACATCAGTGTCATTGAAGGTCCTCTGTGTCTTTCCTGGTCATGCTCCTCCATCCACATCCCAAAAAAGACATAACCATTTGTTTGCATGTTTTGCTTTTGTTAGGGTTATGTGTGTGTGTGTGTGTGTGTGTGTGTGTGTGTGTGTGTGCGCGCGCGTGTGGTACAATTTAATGTTGACATTACATATGCATTTGTGACTAGTTCTTTTCCACTCCATATTAGATTGCTCAGAGTTACACACATTTTTGCAGGTAGAAATTTTTTCATTTTCACTAATGCATTGAATTCTGTTGTGAGATCACCTAGTAATTTATTTATCTAAGTTCCTCTTGATAACCATTTCAAATATTTATAGATTTTTTTATAATTTTAATTAATTTATTTTTGCTATTATAGACTATGAGTAGGATTTCTGGACATTAACTTATTTATACATACCTTCTACTTTACTAGATACTTCAAATTGTTTTCCAGTGAGGTTATATTAATTTGTATTAACACCATCAGTATATAAGAATTTATGTTATTTCACATTATTCAAACAACTTAAAAAGTGTTTGTCCTTCTGGTGGTTGTAAAATATTAACTAACTCATAATGGTTTTAATTTACATGTATTTGATTATAAAGGTTCAAAATATTTTTAATATATTTATTGGACATTTTCTTCTCTTCTCTGAAACATTCATTTATGATATTTTATGCATTTTTCTACTGGGTTACAAGTATTTATGATACAAATACTAGTTATATTTGTATGTTCACCAAACTCTCTTTTTCTTCCTGAACAAACAACCATGGCAAGTGTGTGTTTATATACATATGCATATAAGTTCTGGTCTGGGCAATGGAATTGGGGTGGGCATATATTACTCCTAAGATTTGTGCATAAAACTTCATTATTCTCAAATTCTATTTATCATCATTCAACAGAATCTAGAAGATCTAGTGGAGGGTGTAAAGTCTCGGGTTATGGTGAGCCATTATAAAGGAACTTTCTCTGAATCACCACTCGGATGGCCACATGCCATATAAGAAATTGGACTGAAACGTGAGTGACAAATAAAACCATATTGTGTTAAGTCACTGAGACTTTTAGGGTAGTTTATTCCAGTAATTAGCTAACACTAAGTCATCCAGTATGTTTCTTTTCTATTCTTATTCATGTATTCTAGATGTTAGACATTTTTTTAGTCTATATGTGGGAAATATTTTCTCTCCACTTTAGACTCTCTTTCACATTCCTTATAGTGTAGTTTTGCAACAGAAGATCTTAGAGATTCATGTTTGACAGTCTTTTACTTCATGCTTGGTCATATTTGCATCTTGTTTAGAAATCTGTAGTGACTTGGAGATGATAGAAATATACTCATTTTCTTGTAAACATTTCAAAGTTTTACCTTTCATATTTAAGCCTTTAATCCACGTGGAATTGAATTTTGTGTTTTGTGCAATAAAGAATCTAAACTTGTTTATTTTTCCATATGGATAAAAATTGTCTGAGTACTATTAATTCTGTACTAGCTCTTTCAGAGTGGTAACAATGGTCTATCTGTGAGATAGCAGGTTTCAGATATGTGAGCCTTTTGTTAGAGCCTCTTTATTTATATTTATTTATAGCTATCCTTGCATCCTTGTAAAACCTTCTTATCTGCTATTCTATTTCAAGATTGAATACTAGTTATAGAAAATACATTTTTAATTTTTCCTTAGGGATATGTCTTCACTGTTTGAGTCTTGTCTTTCCACATAAAATGATAGTTAAAATTTGAGTGAAAATGCATTTGAGATTATATAACAAATTGAAAAAAACTAACAACATTAACATATTGCATTTTCTATCATTGAACTTGCTAAAACATTTTGTTATAGTTTTTTTTAATAAGCAAGAAATTTTAAAATTATCTCTACAGCTATGTTTACTTATCCTTAGTTATCCTTTATACTTTGATATCATGTGATGCTATTTTTTCTTAATCACATTGTCTTTGCTTTTGGTGTATAGAAAGGTATAGATTTTCATATTTTTAGGATTTATCTTATTTTTAGAAAATTTAAAAAACTGTCTCATTAATTGTAATAATTCATTTGTGAATTGCTTGGGATTTGCTTATGGAAAACAATTAAATCATCTTGGAATAAAAAGTTGTTGTTGCTTGGGCTAAGTCCTCCAGAATGACATTGAAGAGGAGAAAAAAATCACAGGCAAACTGTCTTGTTTTTGTTTTATATGTGATGTTTGCTTTGGACTTTGGTACGTTCTCTTTATCTGTAAAAGTAGTTTCCTTTTCCTTTTCAAAAGTTGACCATGTATTTCCCAAGAGGTAAATCTCAACATATGTCAAATATTAGCATAAAATATGCCATAGTCACTAATCATAATGAAATTAGAATTAATATCAATAATAAAAACAAATGTTTGTAAACTAAAAGAAATACATTTATAAATAGTTTTAAGATAAAAACATAAGTTATAATAAAACTGTTAAAACATAACTAGAACTAAATGACTAAAATAAAGCATTTCAATACTACATTCAACTGAAATAGTATTTAATGGAAATTTAGACCCTTAAAAGTTCGCTGAAGAATAAGAAATGGTAAAAATCAGTGAGCTAAGCCCCTAACATAAAAGTTATAAGACTAGCAGAAGAATAAATGAACATAAAACAGAAGATAATAAAAAATAAATAAACAACATAATAGAGGAATTTAAAAAATTGATAGTTTGAAATACATATATAAATGATATATTGTAGATAAACTTGTGGTCATAATAACACATGGAAAAGGGAAGCATTATGTGGAAATTAAAAACATGCCAATTGTAGGCCAATCTTTCCCATAAATATAAATGTAAAAATATTAAGAAAATATTGATAAATAAAACCCAGGAATATGTAAGAAGTATAGTTTGTATAATTATGATCAAGATTGACATATCATTAGAAAATCTTTAACTGTAATTCACCATATCAACAGCTTAAAATTTTATATATTGTATAATATATACATATATTATGCACATACATATTATATAATATATGCAATATAACCATATGAATAGGTGGAGAATAAAATAGATATAAAGATTGGGTACAGAATTAATATAAATTACATTAAGCCTGTACATTTTGTTATTCATGTGTTCTACATCTTTCGTACTACCATCGAAAGAAAAGCTTGACAATAAAGCTGACACAATGACTATACTAAAAAAAATTTTTCTCCCAAAATGACCTTAACTTAATTTATATATGATATTAAATTCACTGTCAAATTTAACGAAACATCATATGATGGTGTTATCAAGAGAAGACATCCATTGAAAAAATATTATAATTGAAAAACACGCTCTCCAGCAATATGCCAGGAATATTTCACTCCCCATGCCCGTCGTGCAATGTATCCTGATTACTCCTCATTTCACTTCAATGCCTACCCTAACTTCCTTTTCCCTTTATTTTTTGAGAGATCTATTCTAAGCATTTTCTCACAACTATTGCCTCTCTGTAATGAAATCCTAAATGCTTCATTTTTTAAAATTTTCTTAATTTTCTGAGATCTTGGCCAAATTAACCTCTGGGCCTCAGTTTCTACAAAACAGGATTGAATAATAGTATCCTAGCTGATGGTTCCTGGGCATGTTACATAGGATAACATCAGCAAAACACTTGGAAGTGTACGCTAATCATAGTAACAGTAGTGGTCCTTAGTTATCATAAATGATCAGTTTTTGCTATGGTCATCCCCAAAGGGTTTATGCTTTCATTGTTTCCTATATGTATCATGATTTTTCAATAAGATAAAAAACACTTGGAACTAGAAACTGTGGCCCATTTTACTTTGAAATTAGCTAGACTTAGTGAAACATTGTGAGTTCTTTTCCATATAGTTTAAGTTCTAGAAATAGTCTGCTGCTGTCTTTTACCTAACTGTGAATATGTTCAAATGTGAGCTTAAGATTTCCTTCCTAATGACACCTAGTGTCCAGCCATCATACCTTAAGGGATCTGATTCATAATTTATTTCCCTATTAGGTTATAGCTTTTTTGGAAAGGGCTGACACCCTTGACTAGTTCCTTCCAGCAACTCTGTCTTGCTCCCCAGAGACGGGGCACTGTGTCTTAAAATATGAATAACTGTAAAGTGATACTTTCATTTGCATGTTCCTTTATAATCCTGTGGTTTTCTTCTGTCAGGGTAGAGTGATTTAGAGTTGCCTGATGCTCCTGGACTTCTGTTCTCCACACCTAAAACTGGTACTCCATGCACCAAAGCTAACAGACAGAATATGGAAAGAAGAGGATTCCACTGGGGTAGGAACATCTGAGGAGGCAGGGGCATAAGGGAACCATGGACTGCCAGTGTTCCACTGGGCTCTCCGCACCTGGACCTTGATGCCTCTCCACCAGCAGACCCTGCGTATATCACAGAGCCGCCGGGTGAGCCGGGCAGACACCCATCCCAGGGGTCAACTATCTCCCTGCCTCCTTCTGAGAATTCTTTGGTGGAGTGGTCGGCACTGGTTTGTCTTCACGTTCCAAAACCCTGACCAGTTTTTCCAGTAAGGGAACAGAATTCAATTTATTGCAGTGGGAGTTGTCTGGGCCCAGAATGTCTGTCTAGTTTTCTCTTTGGCTTGGAGAACATTTCAGATCCACGGTATAAGATCTTGTGTGGGCACCTTCTGAGTCGAATTGCCAAGGAATGCAATGCAACCCATTGCTTTCATCCATTTAACTGGGACACTATACAACTGTTTTTTTTTTTTTTTTTAAGTGGGAGGAAGAATTATATTTTCTATTTGAAGATGGCAAGATTGAATTTTCATAAGTCTTTACATGTGAATGAATCAGCTGCTGTAGTTTTAAAGAAGTAGAACATCTGGGAAACAAGTTTTCTTGCTTAAACATATGGTGCTTCCCTACTGGAGAAAAACTGTTGCCAAATGAAACAACAGAAAAGTTATAATGCATTTAGGATTAGAAAAAAGACATAAGAAATCCAACATATTGAATTCAAGTGGAATTAGAACCTTCTACTATTTAAAACAGTGGAACCCAGCCATGGATTTTATGTTACTAGGAATTACATATTGGCAAAGAACAGGAACACAGAGCTGTGGCATTGAAGAGAGTTGCTGTCACACTTCAGAACATGCCACTTTGACCATGGCCAGTACGTGTTCACAGGAACGACATCCCTTTGGCTTAGTACTTGGTATTTACTAGTGACTGGGGCTTCGAGCAGAGCAGACAGGCTGGGAAAGTGTCACCTCGGTCACAAAGTAATTCCATGGTAACAGACTAGGGTGTTGCTTCTCAAGGAAAGTCAGCGTGAGTTGGGAATAAATCCAAATGGGCCACACTGAAAACAGGCAACTGTAGGCCAGACACGCGGGCATCCAAGGTGACAGCATGAACGGGGGCGTCCCCAAGGTACCAGGAGACCGTTCGGCCAGCAGGAGAACCAGCACTCTCCAGTGCCAGCTGCTCGCAGGGCACAGCCATGGTGCGTGGGGGCCGCAGAGTCCTCAGTCGCCCCCACTCAAAACAGCAGTCTCCACAGTTCTTTGAAAGAGAAACAAGCGCCACTTCTCTTTCTGCTGCAGTTTTGCACTGCCACGTACACACGTACCTCTCAGCTGACGGGTGAAAGGCCGGCCGGTCTCTGTGGGAATCACACCTCACCTGCCGCTGGGAGGTGCGTCTCCCGACTTTTATCTGGAGCTTGGCTTGTTCTATGAACTTCCAGATGAGCAGAGTAAGATCATCGGTATTCCTCCCCTGACTGGAAACGACAAGAGACTAATTTTCCCAGGGTGAAGCCCAGGAATCGGTGCCAAGGTTTGAGTACATCAAGACATTGAGAGGAATCGTGGATAAAAAGAAAGGTGCAGGCAGACAAGGTGACAGAAAAGAGTGGCTGAGAGAACTGAGCAAGGTGACGCTGGGAAAGAGAAATCTCAGCTCAGAACAGCGTCTCAGACGCTCGGACATCTTTCCTGCACAGGGAAGACGGCACCTGCTCCTCACCCTGAGCTGAAATGCTAACCGGGGAGTCAAGGTCATGGACGGGCAGGTTTCAACTCACTGAGGGCAATTTCACTGTAATCAGAACTACCTAAAAATGGAATGGATTTTCTCGTAAGATTAGGGAGATAGTTGATGTTTATAGGTTTCTAAAGTGAGCTAGAGACCATGACGGAATCTTCCAAGAATTTTGCGAGTCCCAGCAGGTTTTTTCACTGATTGATAAAGGTTAAGTGTCTCCAGTGCTAATAACCGGGCGTTACCGAATGGATGCTTGGCGCCAGAAACCAGACACACCCACCCGTATGTGGTACTTAAAGGGCATTTCTGCACAAAAACTGACGACAACGGTGTCATTTTAAATTTCGCGGAGGCATTGGCCTCAAAGCACACAACGAGGCCTGAGGGACAGGACTGTGAAGGATGCAGAGAGCACCACGGTCCCCCGAGCCTGCCGGCCGGGCGGGGCCCCACAGCGGCTGCGAGGCACGTCCTGCCTGCGCCCCGTCCCCCTGCGCCCCGGCCCCCTGTGCCCCGTCCCCCTGTGCCCCGTCCCCCTGCACCCTGGCCCCCTGCGCCCGTCCCCCTGTGCCCCGGCCCCCTGTGCCCCGTCCCCCTGCGCCCCGGCCCCCTGTGCCCCGTCCCCCTGTGCCCCGTCCTGCCTGTGCCCCATCCTGCCTGCCCCTCGTCCCCCTGTGCCCCGTTCCTCTGTGCCCCGTCCCTCTGTGACCCGTCCCCCTGTGCCCCATCCTGCCTGCCCCCCGTCCCCCTGCGCCCCATCCCTCTGTGCCCCGTCCTGCCTGCCCCCCCGTCCCCCTGTGCCCCGTCCCTCTGCGCCCTATCTACCTGCGCCCCGTCCCCCTGTGCCCCGTCCCCCTGTGCTCCGGCCCACACTTGGGTTGCTGTGTCTCTTCAGTGCACGGAAGGAAGAAACAGTGAAAAGTAATATTTCTGGTTAGACCACGAAGAGATAGAAGTGCAGACTGTACGCTGATCACCCAGCTGCCAGGAGGGAGAGAAAATAAAGAATCATGTCCATAGCTACACTTTTCTGTTTTCATCATCTTCCATTTGGAATAGATATATGCTCAGCAAAAATCAAAGACTAAAGACATATTAAAGATAAAAATTCCCATCTGCTTCCTCTGCACGGACTTGCACCCCCATGGCAACTATTTCCACATCCTTTTTTAGAAAATATATGTATATTTTCTTACATTTGGGATTGAAGACCTTCTGTTTTTTTTTTCTTTTAATGGGATCAAACTAAATATATTTTCATGCACTTTTTTTTTTTTAAAGTAATACTATGACTTATAGGGCATTCTGCATTATCCTTCTTTGTGAATGGCTTTGCCTTATTTGAGGACTTTTCTCCTCTATATCAGGAATCAGCAAAATGTTTCTATAAAGGCCAGGTAGTAAATATTTAGACTTTGATGACCTTCCGATCTCCACTTTGCGGTTGTATTGAAAAAGCAGCCATGGGGGATATGCAATCACGTGATCATGGCTTTGTTCCAGTAAATTTCACTCACACATCAGGCCGCGGGTTGGAT
Organism: Lemur catta; assembly: GCF_020740605.2. NCBI lineage: Eukaryota > Metazoa > Chordata > Mammalia > Primates > Lemuridae > Lemur > Lemur catta. Next base: position 95,338,704 of record NC_059138.1, on the reverse strand, counting down.
GTGCCCACAGGCCACAGCTTGTTGACCTGTGTTCTATATAAAGACTTTTTTGAAGGGAGGATTTTGAATGGAATTGAATTGGATTCAGATATCAATTTGTAGGTAACTGTTAAATTGTAGTAGTAAATCTTTCCAATTTTGAAGATGGTATAACATTCTATATTCTTTTAAAAATGATATGGACTAAAATTTTAAATTGGCTTTATATAGAATTTGACACATTTATTATAATTATTCCTAGGCCTCCTATAGTTTTCTGTTATTTCTTCTGGATCTGTAGTTAGATGATCTTATAAAATAAATGGATTATGTTTTATTTCTTTTCCCCCAGATTTGTAGTCTGCTGTTTGAGCTCATCTTGCTGCACTGTCTGGAATGGCCAGTTCAGTACCTACCAGCTCTGCTGACCCTGAGCGTGCTGGTTGGTTGCTTCCTTCAATGTTACGACATTAAGCTTAATGTTTGCTATAGGTTTCTGGTAGGATTCTTTTGACACATTAAATTATCTTTCTAGTTTGATTATATGTATATTTAAATCTGGAATGGATGCTGAATTTATCAAATGCTTTTCAATATCTATGATGAAAATGATAACTTTGTTTTTCTCTTTTAATCTATTAATGAAGAAACTCAACTTGATTGCTTTAAGTAAGGCCTAGTTTACCATCAACCATTATTCTTTTTCCAAATATCTATTACATATTATCTTAATTTTCTTCATTTATATTAATAAGTGTAATTAGCCTATATCTTTCTTTGTGCTCACCTTGTCTGATTTTGATATGAGGTTAATGCTAAGCTAGTCTCTTTAGTCTCTTTTTCATGTTTGAGAATCATTTTCTGTTACTGTAACCATGATAGGCTTGTTGCCTGGTGCGCGGTGAGTCTGTCCACCTGGACACTGAGGGATGCAGCAGAGAAGGAGTTTAATAATCATAGAGAAGCCAAGTGAGGAGACAAGAGGAAACTTCAAATCCCTCTCCCAGAGAGGTTTGTGGATAGAGGCTTTAAGGGATCTTAAATGGTGGTAAGTTTTGGGGGGTGAGGTGGTCACGAAGTGAAGGGTGAGTCGTGGGATGGGGCGATGAAGAGGCTGCCTCCTTGTGCTGAATCAGTTCCTTGGTCTTCGGATGTTGGCATCAGCTGTTCTGCTGGAATTTGGGTTCTGAACAACAACTTAGCAATGCTTCAGGAAAGTCTTCTTGCTCCAGGGTCAGAGATCCCGCCTACAGGAACAATGGAGAAGCGGGTGGTCGGCACACTGCAGACTCCAGGTAGTACCGAGAGGGGGTGGGTCAGAGGGCACCGGTGGACCCCGTTAGTGCTAACTGTGTTTCTGCCTAAAGCCTGGCTTGTAATTCTCGTTAACCCTGAGGGCAGATTCATTATGTGCTGGAACAGTTTAGTGAATGAATATCAACAATGTATATTATTAATAACTGCTGATTATCATAAAGCAGACATAAGTATGCCCAAATATGAACAGCCCATAACAATCACTGCCCCATGGGAAAAGTGGAGAATAGAGTTATAGCAAATCATGCAACCATATGGTGGAGGAAGGAAATAATCAATGGGATAAATAAGTAAGGAATGCAATATATTAAATAGCTGGTAAATGATGGAGAGAACAATAAAGCAGGGAATGAAAACAAGAAGGAATTAGCATTTTCTGTAGGGTGGCCAGAGAGCAGCTCAAAGAGAAGGGAGCCTGTGCAGAGGAGCTCAAAGGGGTTGAAAGATAAGCCACATAAACATCTGTGGGAAAAAATCAGCAAAAAGGCGCCAAGATTACAGAAAACCTTGCTGACTTGAAGGAAATCAGAGAGGCCAGGAAGACTGGGAGGGAAGGGGAAGATGAAGTGAGAGAAGCAAGAGGGAGGAGAGAGTATTCAGAAAAGCGTATCTACGATTCCTGCTGTCATATCTGTGGCCATACACTCTAACTTCCCTCTGGTGACTGGGTGTGAACTCCCCACGCTGCTTTCAAAGCGGACTCCTCGACCCACATGCTGGTTCTTATCCTGTGTCTCCTACTCAAGGACATTACACTAGAAACTCTCACCTCTCTCTCTTAAACCTCAGTTTCCCTTTTAATATTAATTTTCATCAGTCAATATACTATAATTTCTTTCATTTTATAAAAATAGGTTTTGGGTTTTCCACCCACATCCAACTACTTCTCTATCTCTTTGCTCATTTTAGGACAACGTTTTGTAAAAATATTGTCTGTCCTCACTGTCTCCCATAACTCACCCATGCACTCTCAAACCCATTTCACCTGGGGTTTACCCACCACGGTGCCAAGTGCTCTCTCGCCAGGTGTCAGCTGTTTCCACAAACGCGAGTCAAGCGGCCACTTTCCAATCCTCATCTTACCAGCCAGTCAGTAGCATTTGACATGGAGGATTACCCCACTCTTCCTGAAGCCTCTTGAGAGGTTTTCTTCATTTGGATTCCAGGATACCAGGATAGCCAACCCTGCTCTTCTTTTGTTTTTTTTTTTTTTTGGTCCTGATTTTACTGTCTTCTCCTCTTAGTCTTGTCTGCTTGACTTTTCCCGCCTCCTTGAACTGAGGGTCAGAGTGTCCCACAGCTCAGTTCTGAGACTTACATTCTTTATCTTGCTCATTCCTTTGGTAACCACCCTACAGTATAAAATAACACATATATTTTTTGATGGTTGCCACTTTTTTATATCACTCCATACTCCGTCTGAGTTTCATATCATGTCAACAACAGCATTGCTGCCATGTCCATTGGAATGTAGAGTGGGCATCTGGAACCGAGCAAGTCCATAACCAACATCCCCATCTTTTCACCAGGAAAGGGGAACTCTAGTTGCTTAGGCTAAACACGATTGTGTTCATTCTTGAGTGCTCTTTCATATTGCATGGCCAACCCTTCCTCAAATTCTGTCTGCTACACTTCCCAAAGATACCCCAAATGCTTTCTTCATCCTCTCTCTCAACATCATCCCCTGGGCTCCAGCTGCCTCAGCCACTGCCAGCCCGACAACGGTGGTCGTGTCCTTTTCGCTGGCCTCCCTGTCCCCAGCTCGCTTTCTTCCCCTCACTTACCTCAGAGCAACCAGAGTAAAGCTTTAAAAGCCGAAGTCCAGAGTGTTGCTCTGCTGAAAACCGTTCAGCTGTACCAAACTCTCTCCAGCTGGCCTCCTCCCTCCTTCAGGTCTCTGTGTAAATTTTTTTTCTGAATTTTTTTTCATGGAAAAGGGGTTTTTCTTTTTTTCAAAAATTACATGAAGGTAAAGCAAAGCTGTAGTTGCTGAGGGCATGCTGTGTAGGCATTAGCAGCACTGAACAGTAGCGCAATCCCAAGGAAGGGGTGGTTTCTGTGTAAATTTTACTCTCTGAGATAGGTCCTTCCTGACGACGTTACTGACGGTAAGCAGCTTGGACACCACTCACACCCCACCTTAACACTGACACTTTCTGTCTTCCTCTTACCTGGTGTATTTTTTCTCCAGAGTCCTCCCATCACTAACTGACAGCCTACATATTTTATTTATTTTGTTGCTTATTGCCTGTCAACTCCAACTGGATGATAAGTTTCATGAGCAGGGAGTTTTTTCTTAATTTTGTTTGCAGGGTAACCGCCTCTCAATCATTAGCGCTTCCCTCTTACTCAAAGGCACTGTTTGCCAACTGCTGTGGCACTAGGGTAAGTGTGCTTGTTTTTAAACTTTACAAACATTGGATTCAAAAGTGTCCATGTACACACACACACACACACACAGGAATCTGGCTTCTTTCCCTTAAAATTATGTTATGAAATTTATCCATGTTGTTGTATATAGCTGTAGTTTATTTTCAATACTGTATGTTATTCCATTGTAAATAGACCACATTTCATTTGTTTGTTTTCACTTTTTGGTTATGTCAGTTAATGCTTCTGTGATTGTTACTATTCATGTGTTTTGGTTCACACGGGTCTCATTTCTGTAGACTACGTGCTAAGAAATACAACTCCAAGGAAAAGCTCAACATGGTTGTGAAATGTCCCAGTTTTATGTATTTTATTTATGATGCCTTTATCTGTGCTTGTGAAAAATACTGGACTGTAATTTTCTTTTCCTAAAACACACTGGTCAAGTGTAAGTATCAAATGTATGTTGGCTTCATAAATGAGTTGAGGAATATTCTTTTTCCATTATCTGCACAAGTTAATGTAAGATTGGTGCAATTTTTTCCTTACATATTTAGTGGATTTCGCCATTGTCATTAAAATAATAAAAAATAATAATGAAGGAATATGCCTAATAGGCAAATATATCAATCTTACAGATATTTTATAATTATATAAGAAGTCAGTCACTTTTTCTATTATGATTTGAGATTGTTGCTCTCCTTGGGATGGACGAGTGCGTGCAGTTAGCTTTTTGGTGGTGCTCTTGGGACTCTTACCTGGGAAGGAAGGAAGAACACAGGTTTGCCAGAGCAGCTGAGCAGGGAGGCAGTGGCCACGGACAGGTCTGTGAGGACCTCTGGCATCGACATGGCATCTAGAGTCATCTTGAATTCAGAGTTGAGATAAGGGGCTGAGCCCTGCACTTTCCAAACCGACCTTTCTTTGGAAGTTTGCCCCCAGGAGGATTTATACCCTTCAACTCTTCAACATGGTGGCTTTTTTTTTTTTTTTTAACCTAGGGCAATTCTTGTGGAGGCACACAGCCCCGAGTGGTGAGAACCCAGTGGGATGAGCTCTGTCTCGAAAGGGGATATCTTCATATCAACTACAACAAGCGTTTTAATTCTCCAAAGTGGAAGAAGAGCGGTACAGGCAGTCACCTGATTTAACGCACTATAGAGAGACACAGAACATTGACCTCTGCAATTTTTCCTGAAAGAAAGAAAAGAGATAGGACTCAAAGGGACAAAAGGACTTTCTCCTTACTGGAGTGAATGTCCACAAACTTGGTTTAATTCATCTGCTCATTGGTAAGGAAACTAAAATTAAATATTCTGAAAATTAGATTGAGCTTTGTCAATGCTGCTGATTTGGGATAAGGTTTGGGAAGAGAAAGTGGAAAGAGGAAAAGCTAGAGAAACCAAGTTCTAATTCCTGGGAATTAGACAACAGAGAGAAATAGGAGGAAAACACTGTCCCATAAATCTGATAATATTATTTCAGACCCTCCTTCCCCCAAGTTTTGTGGCTACTGAGATGAGGTAACAATACATGCAGGTAAGACATGGATGTCACTGCAAGGCTGTCTGTCTGAATACGGGGCCAGTTACTTACAACTGGGTCTGCTTTTTGGAGGCAGTAAAGAAAGGAAAGGTGTTACCATGAAGCTCATTGGAGGAACCGTACGGGGAGTGAGAGGTTAGTGCGGAATCGCATGGGTGGATATTTCATTAAAAGGGGTGATCTACAGAGGAAATTTGATTCTTCCTCTGTAACAAGAGAACCCTTATACTTATTGAAAATCCAAAATTGTATGTGACTCAGTAGAAAGGAGGGTGATTCTTCTCATTTTAGAAGCCCCCCTACCCCCCAAATGTTAGTTTTCCTTGAAACCCGGTACCCAGGGCATGGGCACGAAACTGAAGCTGAGCCAAATGAACTCTCTAGGATAGAACTTTCCACATGGAAAACAAATGTAAGGAAGCTGGGATTGCTTGAAATTCGTTCTGCTCTCAGGAGTGAGCGAGCTGTGCAGGAACACCCTGGTGGGCACAGTGACAGCCACCGCCCCAGCGGGCTGTTCCTTTGCCTGAGCCCAACTCCCTGGGTTCCTTGGCTATTTCCCAAGCCTGAGTTTTTATCCATCTCAGTAATTATTTCATCTCAACCACAGCCTTCTAATAATTTTTGGTTTTGTTAAATTTAAATTTACCAAGGATTAATGTTTTCAAAATGGTCATACTGCTCAAATCCTGAGACTGTGAAAGTGTTTGCTCTTGGGAGGCCAGAAATCAGGTGAGGTCTTGGAAGTTGTCTCTGAGCCAGTTCCAAGTGTCTTTTTAATGTGGTCCCCCAGGGTGAGTTGGCACAGAGAATGTGGGCTGTCAGAGTTATGATCCCCATGTCAGGAACGGGCGTGGCTCCAGAGTGGTTAATCCATTAATTCTTTGATCCATCATGTGGAATATCGTTAGTCTCTTTGTTTTATTGAACATCCTAAATCTTAAAAATGTTTACCTAAAAACAGACATCAACTTAGACAAATGCAGAAACTTAAAAGCAGAAGTCTTGACAAAGAATATTCTCAATTTGTGAGTTTAAAGCTTTGAGTTAAAATTATTCTCATTACATGACACACGCATTCATTTCTGACAGCTTATAAAAGATACCATCATCAGACAAAAATAAGCAAGCCATAGAGAAATACCCCAGGGTGAACATGTCTCAAGATCATTTTATTCCTTTGTAGAGCAATTGAAGGATTTATGATGGGACATGCAATTTTTATTTTAGAAATAGTACTTTGATAAGTGATGAGGGCAAGACATAAGCCAGGAAGATTACTTCAATAATTCAAGAATCTGATTACATTTGCCACATGAAATAAAGAGAAATGAAATAATAAGAGAACATTTAAGGTAAGAAAAATATTGATAGGTGTCTAGGAGAGATTAAGTCATAATGTCTTAAGACACTCATTGTACGTAATTGAATAACATACCCTGTGCATCTAGATAGTGCAGTTATGCACCATTCTTAATATAGTGGAGAAAATAGTCACTCAAATAATTTCTTTTGTTCTGTGATTCAGATGAGGAACCTTGTTCAGAAAAGTTAGACCTATTTGGAGGTCTGATATTGGATGACTTGGTTGATGATAGATAAGTTATCTGGCCTGCAACTGTTATACAAGAATAGAGAAAATTTGGATAAACAAATATAACAAATTTTATTTTGGGCTTGTAATTTCAAAGACTCACGAGGTAATATTCAGCAGACAAACTGTATGTATTTGGAAAGCAATAAAAATGTAAATATAAATTTGGAAATTGCTATTGTTGTGATTGTTGAAATCAAGGGTCAGGAATGAGATCCCAGGGTGAGAGTGGGTGGAGAAGAAATGAAGGCCCACACCCAAAATCTAAGGTGTAGGTCGGCCAAAGCAACCTTTAAGATCCTGGGAAAGGAGCTGAGACGTTGACATATCAAACACAGGAAGAGCTTTTCAGGATGGTGGCCATTTGTGACCCACATCATCTGAGGAATTGTTGAGGAGCTTGAGAGACAAGGACCAAGGCACTACTGCCACAGGTGTTAGAATCACCACCGGTGGAAGAGAGTAAATTTGCAGAGAGTGGCTCAGTTCATACTGCCGGAACCAAATCCCCAGAATTGAAAGACAGAAAGACAGATTTTCACTCAGTATACAAGAAAATCTCAAGAGACTTCAGTTGCAAATACAGAACGCCAAACAGAACCAGTTTAAGTAAAAGGGAATGTGTTGAGCCCCCACTAGGAAACCTGGGAAAGCCAAAACAGCCCCTGGGAACTTCACTATCTCCAGGATCCTGTGCATGTACAACTGTGTTTTCTCAATCAAGATTAATCAATAGGGAAGGGAGACTCGGCAACATTCACCACCATGCTTCATACAACACAACTTTTCCAAGGAAGGGGATTGCAATTGTCCCTGGGAACACGGATCGACCTGCACTGGAGCACATGCACCCTCTGGTGTCCTGACTCACTCTGAGTGGCAGCGACCAACATCTCCACCTCCTTTAGCAGTCAGTGATTAAAGTAGAGCAAACAAACACAGAAAAACAGTTCCTAAGGAGAAAGAGTAGTTCTGAGGATCAGCAAAAATAGAGGCAGAGGGACAGACAAGCCAGCGATCTCACTAAACACGTTCCCTGGAAGGAGCTGACCCACAGCTGAAGGGCCTCCGAGGGCCTGCGTGGCTTCCATCTCTAGAGACACCCACGCAGAGGTATCAAGGTTGCCCACTGGTTGATTAATGTAAAAAGAAGGGAGAGGAGTAAAAGAAGAAATGGAGAAGAAAAGGAAGAGACCATTTACTGATTACTTAGGACACACCAGTTCCTTTGCTCTGCAGTTTTACAGATCCCGCCTCACGCGGTTCTCATCGTTGTGTTCCCAAGACTGTTGGTCGCTTTTCTGTGTGCAGCCTGGACAGCAGGACGCATCGCTACGCCACCTACAGAAGGAAACCGAAGAACAGAAAACTACGTGACATGCCTCAGATTTCATTCACAATAAATGAGAGATCTGGGGATTGAAGTCTGTGTCTACTCAAGGCTGAGAGTAGATTTCCCAACATATCAAACGATTGTTTCTATATCCATGCAGGATCCACTCTTGGTATCTTTGAAAACAACAAAATGTAAACTATATCCTCAAGCATTTGGTTGGGCACATTCCTTCATATTAAATGAAGTACTGACGGGGAATTTGTGTAGACAGGTAAAGCCTTGTGACTGGAGTACGACTGTCTCAATGTCTCATATGAAACTATGCTGATGTAGAATTTTCAAACTATCTGTTAAAAATAAATTTACAAGATGTACAACACTGTTACTGTTTCTTTAAAGTATTTTCATTGGGGAACTTACATGTTTATTCATTGTGGTAAAAATCAGTGAATCTAAATCCCAGCGAAAACAAAATTAAGCACAGAAAAACCAAAACAACAATAAAAAGATAATTTTAAAGAGACATATTAACATTTAACCTTAAAAGATATTTGGCTTTTCCAAGAATATGTCTTAAGAAAAATATATCACATATTTTGGGGCACAAAATGTTATTTAAATGGAAATCAACTTAAGTAATATTGATGTTTGTCATTTAGGGAAAATAATGTTGAAGTTGTAGAATCATAAATAACAGCTCTTTTAGAATCAGATGAAGAACTAAAAACTCATTCCATTCCCAAATCAGAAGGGGAGTGACTTGACTGGCAATAAAAAGCGCTCAATCTATTTCAAGTACAAAGGAGAAGGGGAATTTACCTATAATGATGTAATGGAGGCAACACTGGAGATAAAGTCCAAAAATGAGGATGAAACCATTCAATTAGGAAAGTAATATGCATGTCCTTCATACAGGAATTTATTCAGACAAGGCAAAAACTGGAAGGACCTAGATTTTTCCCTTGAACTCCCCAGTACCAATTAATGACCACCTGCTACATTGCAGGCCTGATACCAAGGCTTCATATCCGTCGTTTCTAATCTTCAGAGCATTCTTCTAAAGTAGATATTATGTAGGGAAGATATATATAAGATGAAAAAGAGAACTTCAGAAATATTAAGGGAAATGAAGTAACTTGCACAAAGTCACTCAAATTATAAAGGACACACATACATGCACACGAAGGCACACGGGGAATCAGGGCTAAACATACAGTAATGCAAATTACTTGGAATCAGACAAATATAATGCAGATTATGGCTTAGCAACGTCCTCATTCAGTATTCTTGGGCTGGCAAACTTAACATTTCTGTTTCTGAAGTTCAGTTCATCTCTGTGCGTACTGGGGGTAAATACTGCATCGGTGTCGGAATCGTTGTTGGTGCTACGTCCTCCTCGGTCCCCGGTGCAAAAGGAACCTCAGTAAACGCTGCCACTCCTCATGTCAGGTAACCCGGGTCTCCTTTCCCACGCCTCACTCGGGACGGAGTCCGGTCGCTCAGCACTGTCTCCCCAGCTCTGGCTGTGAGCCTTCGCTGTGGCTCTCGTCCCGGTCACCCCCTGCTGCCCTCGTTACACACGGCTCCGGCAGCCGTCTCTACTGTGCCCTCAAATACTGCTCTCCCATCCACGCCACTGTCCCCACGCCAGGGTCGCTCTTCACTTGCCCGGTGCCTGCTCGTGATTCTTTTCACCATCTACCTCAAACCCCACCTGCATTTCTTCCATTTCCATTGATTGTTAAAGCTCGTTTTCACCCAGCTTTCCTCTGCACACCTCTCTCCCGTTTCCCACCTTTGTCCCAGCGTACAGCTCCGCTGCATGCTCAATGGGCGACTGGGCGGCTTTCTGTCCTCGTTCGTCGGTGTGTCCACCCCCTGCAACGAGGCCCAGCTTTCCTCCGTCACTGCCGCCTTCAGATCCCCACGGGGACTGTATACTGCGCCAGGGCCAATTGGTTAAGGGATTTTTATGGGATCACTATTAATATTGTTCCAAAAGTGACACGAAACTCAGAAGCCATAATAGCAACCATGGTTATCCCCAGACATGGAATAGTCATACATATTCTTATTATAATAATAAAGTTAAAAAGTGCATAAAAATATCTGTAATCCAAAGCTTATGTGCTCAGTAATAAATGAGGTCTTTGAAATCAGAAAGCGACTTAAACCTGCCCGCACTGCTGACCTTAGCCCTCATTTGGCCTTTCTCTCTGTCTCTTCCCCATCCTTGGTGGTCACCCGTGTCCTCGCCTTCCTTCAGTGAGGGGCTCCGCACGGCCTGGCTCCCTCTGCGAGTCAGAATCCTGAGCTCGGTGCTCGGTGCCCGGCGTGTCGTGAGGCCGCAGACACATCTGTCCACGGACACACGCTGGAACCCGGGATGTCAGCGATCCCGTACGTGGACTCCGTGTGGAGGCCCCGAGGGCCCAACCCCCAACGGTAGCGCCGCGGGACGTGCGACCCCTGCTCCCCTCGTGGTCCCCTCACCTCTGCATTTGCACTTGGGAGATGTGATTGACCCCAGGATCTGGTACTTCTTAGGAGGTCACATTCGATCTCGCTTTAGGTTGGCTCACCTTGTTCTGTGTTTTCTAACCTCCTTGTATTTCTCCGTCCGCACTGCTCGCCGCACGAGATTGTTTTCCGGGCTCCTCCGTCACGTCCCGGTGCTTCCTCCGGTGCCTGGCGTGAGGCTCGGCCTCGCCATTTCTTCTTGTCCTCAGTGCTTGCCTTCCCTCCCCTCTCCTTCTCCAAAATCCAGAAAATTTCCAAAGTGCTTCCTTTGGAAGACCACCTTTTGCAAGCTAAAATGTCATAAATAAATACTTAAAGCTATCAACTAGGAAGGTGTTCCTGTTTATTTCAGAGGAAAACATTGCTGCTAGAAAAACACACTGATGGTTCTCAATAAAAAGAAAACCTAAAAAAAAAAATCCATCCCCACATTTCAATGTACGGTCCAGGGCTGCCCTGTTTAGACACTAAAGACAAAGGTGTTGGGTCAGGGGAAGTTGGTTTTGCTTAAAAATGACAGCCCAGTGAAATGGTTATTCTGACAAAACACTGTGAATTCCATCTACCTTAGATTTTTTTTTTTTACCTTTTAAAAAAATTAGTAAGAAGTCATTTTATCAAGGAGACACCTGCACTCGAATGTTTATTGCAGCACAATTCACAATTGCAAAGATGTGGAATCAACCCAAATGCCCATAATTTCATGAGTGGATTAACAAAACGTGGTATAGGTATACCATGGAGTTCTACTCAGCCTTGAAGAAGGATGAATCAACGCCTTTTGTAACAATTTGTATGGAACAAGACCATTATCCTAAATGAAATATCTAAAGAATAGAAAAACAAACATCATGCGTACTTGCTATTACATTGGAACTAACTGGTGAGCACACATGTGCACAGAGGGAAGTAAATCTCCATGGAAATCAAGCAGGGGGGAAGCGGGTGAGGGGGTGAAAACTTACCTAATGGGTACAATGAACACTATCTGGGTGACAGGCACACTTTTCACCCTGACTTTAGCATTACAAAAGTGAGCCATGTGACCAAAAACATTTGTATCCCCATAATACTTTGAAATTTTTAAAAAAGTTATATGAAGAAGAATATAAAAAATTAATAGGATTTCTTTTTCTTTTTTTATGAAGCAGTTTCAGGTTTACAGGAAAAAATGAGTGGAAATTACACAGGGTTCCTACACACATCCTCTCCCTCTGCCCTCCCCCCCCCAATTTCCTCTATAATTAACATCTTAAATCAGCATGGTATGTTTGCTACAATTGAGGTTTGGATTTTTCTTACAATTGGCTGTTGACTAAGCAGACTGCGAGCAGCCCAGGAGCAGAGCTGTGTCCCTGGGTGTGGAGGGCCCCAGCGCAGTGAGGGCTCGTCTTCTGTATCTTGCCGGTGTGGGATTTCATGTCTGGCTTGACACTGAGCTGTGTCAGTTTCTCGGCGTCCACTCTAGACCCGATTGCCCTCCGTTTATGCCTCCTGCCTCCTGTTTCCCTCTGGAACATCTCTACCGCCTGCTGTCAGTGGCTCAGCGCCTTTCCCGATTCTCTCTGTTCCTTCCTTAACTCTCTGAGCCTTAGGTCCCTGGCACACTGACCAGCTCAGGTATCAATAGTGACACTGCAGTTTTAGAAGTGAACTTCAGCAGAGTCACTGGAAAGGTTATTTGGGGACAGAGCTTATTAGATAAGTTGACGTATTTTCTTGCTCTCTTTTAAGTCAAACCATATAATTGGCTAGTTAGTATGCCTGGGTATTAGGCAAGGTTTGCATATCTATAAGAATGCTCGAAAATATTATTCAAACTCTTATGCTCTTTGACTGACAAAGCTTAACTCTATCAAATAAGATTTTCAAAGCGAAGCAAATACCAAGAAAGCATGTTTTTTAGCGTTGCACTTTTCTCTCTCACCCCTCCCATGGGCAGTTTCACCAAGCAACATAAAAATGTTCTGACTGCTGTGGTCTTGGTGCCAACCACAATGCAGGTGACATAAATCACACTTTCCAGGGGCAAAATCATCTCAGGACACAGTCACACTTTCTTACTTATAATTTTCACAGCTTTGTAGGAAGTCCCAGCTTTAAAGCCCACATTTTTGACTAGAGGTAATGATTTAAATTTCAGGTTATTACAGCTAAAAAAAGATCTTAAAACTCTTGCTCAAGTAAAGTAGCAGTTGCAGCTGGGACTGACATTTCTGAAGTAGAAAAAGAAAGCCTCAAAGGTTAGAACAGAGTGATGTTTATTAGGGTGCTGAATTATTCTTTGGATCCAAACAATAATCAAACTGAGATTCAGGACAAGCACAATCCAACTTCAGAAACCCAGACTAATGAGATGGCAACTTGAATTAGTCAAAAATCCAAATTACACAAGATTGGAAAGAAATCGAACTTTAGAGTTCTAGAATTTTAAATAGAGGCAATGTCTAAGATCACACCATTTGCAAATGCATATCTGAAGTTTTTCCCAGTAGAGGTATTTAGGGAAACATATTTTAACAATAGATATGAATTACATAGACAATAAACCACCTTTTCCAAGGAACATATTATAACTTATCTCTTTTAAATTAGTGATACTTGGATAGCTTGATTACAGTAATTAGTGTGTTTGAAAAGATGTTATATAGCACATACAATATAATATGACATACAGTACATATAGTAGGCAAAGATAAGTTATATTGATTAATAGAATCTATCACATTTAAAATAACTAAAAACAGAGGACAAAATAAAAAATCCTTAGTGTCAGGCACAGAACAAATTATTTGGTCAATATTTGCAATAAAACCATATTTGCAGTGCAAATTTATTTACTGAAAATAGTAAAAATTAGACTCCCCCATCTTCTCTCTCTCAGTATATATTTATATATATCAATACATAAATGTATGTCTTCATGAGTAAATATATCTGTATATATCTATACACTATATGTACACATATATTTGTATATTTTCATTGTATTATGTACTATGTCTATGCAAACATACATAGATGTGCACAAAACTTTGGTTAAAGGACTAGAAACTGGAATATGACAAAATCACTACTCATCAGGATTTGAAATTGGAACTAGAAGATACTGCAATAGCTCTATTACAAAGGTACACGTAAATCTTTGTACATTTGATTGTTTTTAAGCTTTAGAATTTTTCCTTCAGCCTATTCTACTGTAGTACCTCCTAATTAGGAGTAAATGGATTGAAATTGATGAGATTTTCAAAAGGAAGAAACTCCAACAAAGCATTTTTCATCAGATGATCTGCACCACCATCATCTTTTCCCTGTTGCATAGATTGGGTCATTGTAACATCAACAATGCAACAATGTGCCACTGTGTCCTGTTGGATTACACATTCACTATTCACTTTACTGTAGAATAAATCTTGTTAAAATTATAATTACAATGTGAACTAACAAATATGTAGAAATTCTTTTAGGTGAAGATAAAATGGAATATTCACATTCAACCCTTTCTTTCTTGCTGAATATTGCTATAAAACCAAGACTCAGTATGTGGGGAAGCTATTGAGGACTTTGAAAAGTAAATAGTAGCAGACAGATTGGGGGCAAAGACCAGAATTCAAAATTCAAAGTACCACTGGGTTGTCCATGTTTCCTCCAATGATATTCTCTAGCCTGAATTCAACCACACTCCAAACTCAAAAGTGGGCATCAGAGCATTGACAGGTATAGGAGAAACTCAAGAAACAGGAAAGAGAACTTAGACATTCAGTGAGAGGAGAGATTATTATGCATTTTTTTCTTTTTCTGCATGATGCCCCAGGCCCCAGGCAATCCCATGGTGGCGGTGGCAGCAGAGCCAAAACTCTAAGGACCGGTGTCTTCCTCTCTGATCAGAGGAGCTATGATAGCCAAAAGGTCATATAAAACTCCATTGCTTTTTTCTCTCCTCTCTCTGTCTACTTGTCACTGGACAACAGAGTGGGATAAACAAAGCCTTAGATTTCTGGTACCATGACCAAAAGGGGAAGGCGAAGGGTACTGAGAAGTACTAGGGAGACTACAGAGAGAGAAGAGCTTGAGAAAGTGATTCCTGAATGTTGAATTTGAAATTCTGGGTTCAACTCAAACTATATATGCACAGGTAGGACCTTTAACAGCATTGATAGATTTCGAGACCTGAACTGCAGGATGGAGCATGCCCAAGTCCCAGACTGGTCACTGACTGGTGGTCACCTGAGTCAGATGTGGGTAACATTTCATAGGCTTTGAAAACTGACCTGATTTTGGATAACTCATCATCCATAAAAGAGTAGATGGAAATTGTAATCTAAACTCAACCGATTGTCTGTTAAATGAAAATATCAACATTATTCATAAAATTTTTAAAAAGACTCAGAGGCTTATATCATGATGTTCAAATATCCAGGATAATATCCAAAATCATTTGGCATTCAAGAAACTAGGAAAATCACAATTTATATATGAAGGATTAGTCAATTGACATAAATGCTGAGGTAACACATGTTGGAATATTCTGAATAAGTGAAGGCAATCACTCTGTTAAAAATATAGAACAATCTCAGGAAATAAATAGAACAGAAAAGAAGAACCAAACGGAAATACCTAAGAGCTAAAATATACATTAATTGAAAAACAACAACAAAAAACCATAAACAATAGATTGGGTCAGAGTTTCCTATGGCTGTTATAACAAATTGCCACAAATTGGATGGCCTAAAACAACAGTAATTTATTCTCTCCCAGTTGTGGAAGCCAGAAGTCTAGTATCAATGCACTGGCAGGGCTGTACTTCCCTATGGTGCTCTATGGGAGATTCTGTTACTTTCCTCTCCCAGCTCCAACGCGTGCTGGTGTTCCTGGCCTTGTGGCTGTATCTGCCTCCACCTCTTCTCTGTGTGTCTCCCATAAGGTTGTCAGTGGGCTTAGAGCCCACTCTGATAATAAGGATGACCTAATCAAAAGACCCTTAATGATATCCTCAAAAACCATTTTTCATGTAAGATAACATTGACAAATTCTGGGAATTAAGACATTGGACATATCTGTTTTAGGGGTCCACTATTCATTTGATTATAGTCAGTGAATTTGAAGACAGCCCTGTATAAATTATTTGATGCAAACTACAGATAAAAGAATTCTAAATGAACTGAACCTAACACACTTGTGGGAAAATACCAAATATCTAACATTTCCATCATTGAAATCAAAGATTTGTTAAAGATGTGGTGCTGAAAATAATGTAAAAGAAAGGAAGAAAACTTCCCAAGTTTGGCAAAAGACATAAACATACCAATTCAGGATTCTCAGTAACCACAAACTGCTGAATAAGGCAGATAAATTACTAATAAAAACTGAAAAAAAACACATTGCTTATTAAAAACAAAAATTCAAATGGATGTGGAATTCTTGCCTGAAACTTGGCCAAACAGAAATAGAAGAAAGATTTTGAAGTGCTGAAAGAAAAAGAACTGTCGACCCAGAACTGTACATCCAGCAAAAATAACCTTCTGGTATCAGAGTGAAGTTGACATATGAAAACTAAAATAATTCCTTGCAAAAAACATTTGCTCGAAAGAACTGCTATAGGAAGCTCTTGAAGTGGAAGAGAAATGATAATAGAAGAAACCTTGGAATATCAGGAACGAAGCATAAGCAACGGAAATGATAAATGTCTGGGAAAGTATAATAGACTATTACTCTCCTTTTGATATTTTTACGATGTTTATGAAGGTTGAAAATAACAACCATAGCCTTGCTGAAAGAGTTTTTGATGTACATTAATTTAAAGCATGAGGCAACTACCATATAAAGTGAGGAAGGGTACAAGTACCTCCACAGTTATAAAGTTTCTATATTCAACTTAAAGAGAAAAATATTCATTCTAAGTAGACTGTAAATATTAAGTATGTATATTGAAATTCCTTAAAATAACTTAAATAACTTTAAATTCCTTTAAATAACTTAAAAAATACTATGTAATTTTTTTAAAATTTAGCCAGATTGAAATAGAGTTCTAAAAGGTGTTCAAGTAACTCAAACCCAAACAAAAGGAAGAAACAAAATGTAAAAGAACAACTAAAATGCATTTTAAAGAGTAGAACTAAATTCAAGGGTCTTTCATCTTTAAATATGACTTTTGCTGTGTGCTATTTTGATGCCAGTTACAAGCTTGATAAAATCTCCTCCTATTCCTAGTTTGCTGATTTTCTAGTAACTAGGTGTCAAATTCTGTCAAATGCTTTTTTTCTTTGCATCATTAGTTACTGACACATGGTTTTTCTTCTTTAGACTAAAAATATGATCAATAATCCTGATTATTTTTAAACATGGAATGAGCTTTGCATTTCCTGGATAAACACATTTTGTTATCTTATCTTTTCTTTTTGTTACATATATTGCTAGAATAGATTTGCTAATATGTTGTTGAAGATTTTTGTGTTCATGTCCATGAAGGCTATTATTCTATAATTTTCCTTTATTTGTCTGATTTTGTTATCAGAGTATATTAATTTCCTATTGCTACACGTGAAATTACCACAGACATAGCAGTGAAACAGCGCCCATTCGTTAGCTCACAGTTCTCCAGGTCAGAAGGCCAGACACAGCACCACTGGGATCTCTGCTCATGGTCGCAAAGGCTGAAATCAAAGTGAGTTCTCACCCTGTAGGCTACCTACTCTTGGATCTTTAACCTAGAGAAATGAAAACTTATATCTACACAAAACTCTAAGCATGAATATTGATAGCAACTTAATTCCTGAGTGCCTCAGACTGGAATGACCTTAATGTCCCTCAACAGGTCAATAGATAAAGTAGGAAATCCATACAATGGAAAACTACACAGCAATATAAAGGAATAAACTATTGATATGTGAAGCAAGGTAAATGGATCTCAGAGGCATTATTCTAAGTGACAGAGCTAGTTTCCAAAGGTTCATACACCGTGCAATTCCATGGAGAACACGTCAGTGGCTGCCAGGCTTAGGGGCAGGGTGAGAGGGCAAAGGGATAGCAGGGGAATGGGGGGGCTCGGTGGTAGTGATGGCACGGTTCTGCGCCCGCCTGCGGTGGTAGCTACAGCAGTCTGTACGTGTTTTACAATTCATAGAGCTGTACACGCAAAAGAATTCAATTTTACTGTATGTTAATTTTTAAAAATTAAATTTATAAAACTCCTTTGATAAAGCAATTGTTTTTCTACTCCCACTCAAGACTTCTGGATAACAATCCTCTGTTGTGCTCAGAATCCTGTTTGCAAGTAAATGGCTACTTAACATTTTTGTATGTGCTCATGGAAAAAATATAGTAAGACTTTCACATAAAATGATACAAATAATATAAAATCTATAGTCCCTGAATGGAGGTCATGCATTCTGAATGAGTAGGTCTGAAATAATGAGATGTTGCTTTGCTTAATGAAACACCTTCTGCAGACTGAAATTTTACTTATTTTTTTTCTAATACTCTAATGCCAACATTGAATTCTGACTCAGGCACCAGGCGTCTCATCTTTAGATCAAATAACTCTGCTAATTGGTCAGGTGGCCCCCTCACGCCCACCATCTGCTGCTCCTGTAACTCCCAGTGTTTTGTCAGAGCAGTACAAAGTTGTCCTTCTTGTTCTCCAGCTAATCAAGCCCAGAGAAGCCCAGAGAAGATCTCTCCAACAGAGTTCTCAGAACGAAAGCGGTTTTGGAGTGGCTTCACTCTGGTATGAACCTTTCCCTGTGCTCTGTCCACTGGGGCTTGGCCGGAGTCCCTGGGACGTGGAATGTCCTCAGGCTGTCCTCAGGCTGTCCTCTGAGCTTCCTCAGAGCGCAGGATGCACCCCCACCTGCTCTCACTTTTCCTGCCAGCCCCCCTAACCGCCCCTTCAGCAGCCCCTGGGGCCCTTTGCGGCTGTTCACTGTCCCGCCAAAGCACACTCTCGCGACCTCTCCCTTGTCGTCTATCAAGCCCTGAGGATGGAGCCACGGAGCAGGTGACAGGGAAGCTAAGAGCAGAAGGAAACCGCCTAGAACTCGGAGGGCAAAGGCGGGAGGACGCCTTTGCATCGTACACAGTCAGGGCGTTGAAGAGGTAGATGGAACTTTCACTCTTCTGCTAACACTGCTACCACGTTCTTAATTCTTATTATACAAACAGTAGGCTAATGAGGGGTAATATCTGGGAGCAATGTGGTCTGTACCAGATATATCTGTGGCAAAAATCGGGCCTGTTTGCCATCCACAGTAACGTTCGTACCATATTCATAATACTCAGAAGGACCTCATTAATATTAAATTGCCCGGTGACATGAGATCAGGTTTCCTCATGGGAAATACGTGAGTTGGACAGTTGCAACTGACAGCAGTGGCATGGAGACACCAGCATGCTGTTTGACAAGGATGACATGGTTTCAAGTTTGGGTACAGTTCTGGGAACACAGACATTTCGAGCCTTCTCTCATTTTCTGTCTCTAAACACCCACTGAACTGTCTCGTTGTTTCCATTCTCAAACTTCTCACTTTTTGCGTTCTGCCCACAACAGCCACTTTTTCATTTGTCCACCCGGGTTGTCTGTCTGCACCGTCCTCTCTTCCCTGTCCTGATTCTGTGGTTCTCAGGCAGGTACCGGCACCTTCGCGGGCTCCCAAAGCTGGAGGGGTGTCGTTCGGCGAGAGCAGGGGCGAGTGGGCCAGGCCGCGGGCCCTTCCCGGCAGGGCCTGGGGCACAGCGGCTCTGCGGCGGGACGCCCTGCGCACGACGGTGCTCCTCGCGTCCACCTGAGAGTCGAACAGACAGACGTCGTGTAGGTGAGCGCGTGTTTACAGTTACCCCTGCACGGGACGAAACTCTGTATTCCATAAAACATGAAGTTTCCTGTACAATTTTAACCAAATGAATCTTCCCTGAATGCAAATATTGTAAAAATTTTGGAAATATTGTACTTTGTTTTATTGCAAATTTTAACGACTCTTTGTCTCCATTTCAGAATAAAACCATACTGGTTTCCCTGATCATCACCTAAATGCACATCGGGGAAGGATACCAATTGGATATCAGACTGGGATGGGGGGTGGGGGAGGGGATGGGTGTATGCCTACATGATGAGTGCCTTGCGCACCGTCTGGGGAATGGTCATGCTTGAAGGTGCTGACTCGGGGAGGTGGGAGGTGGGCGGAGGGGATGGAGGTATGACTACATGGTGAGTGCCAGGCACACTGTCTGGGGAATGGACAAGCTTGGGACTCTGACTCAGGGGGATGGGCGGGACATGGACAATGTATATGACCTGAACTTATGTACCCCCATGATGAGCTGAAATAAAAATAAAAAAAAAAACAAAACATACCACTGACAGACATGCCTCATAAACATTGAGTTGCCCATAAGTACATCTGTATTCGTCTATGTTGGTGGCCACCCCACTCCCATGGCCCTGTGTGAGTGGGAGACACAGGGTCTACATTTACCAAATCCTGTCTCCTTCTGCTCTTCCTTGTCAAACAGCTAACTGGCATTTCCCACCCTCCTCTGAGTCAGATGGGGTCATGAGAATATTTCTCTCCAACAAGGACCTGTCTGCACCCAGGTGTTGAAAGCAGGTACCTTCTCAGCATGCTTCTTTGCGTCTCCGGGGGAGACAGAGGCTGCTGTGGGGACACAGTCCTGGGCAGAGGGACGCCGTGCAGGCAGGAGGACTGGGTGCCTGAGAGACCACATGGGGCTTGAGCTAACACGGGAGAGAAACTGCACTTCACCCTGTGAAGCTCCTGTAGTTTGAGAGGGGATTGTTTCAGCAGCTTGTATTACTTGCCCTGATTAATGAAGGACAGAACCCTCAGACTAGTTCAGTATGTCTTCTAGGGTAGCAATGCTTCTGTCTTTATGTATATAATGATACACTATTTCACCATAAATTGCTTTTAAAATATTTGCTTTTGTATTACAATTTAGTAATTATATACTAATATATGTTTGATATTTACTTGTACATAGGTTATGTTTTCTGTTATTTCATTCCAATGGGGGTGTTACACAGTATTTGTGACAAAATAGAATGTTAGCTTAGACAAAAATCCTAAATACAGCCTTTACATCTGCCTCTACTTGTTTTCTCTTGTGGTAATTTCATGGCTTGTATGGATTTAGACCTCATTTAGACTGGTCATTGATCTGGTTAACAAATAAGTTCCCGTAAGACATGTCTTTGTTTTGAAACATAAACATTAAAAACTCTCTTGAAGAAGTAGAGTGTAAGTCCCCACCCCTTCGGTGCAGGCTGTGCACAGAACTTTCTTCCAAAGAGTTCAGTGTGGAAAAGGGTACAGGAAAAGGACAGGTAACTTTACAGTGGCTAAACCTGACAAACGCTGCCCTCGCTAGACGGTCAAGGTTGTGTCAATGGTGATAGATCACGCTGATAGCATGTGCCGTTGGTAGGGTGTGACGAGTGGCACTCTGCCTCTTGGTCTCCCCCATTGAACCCTTACCTCGGGGTTCATGAGAGAGAAAATCAGACAAAGCCCAGCTGAGAGACATTTTGCAAAACACCCAACCCGTACTTCTCAAAATTGGCAAAGCCATCAAAACCAAGAAAAATCTGAGAAAATGTTAGCCTTGAGAAGCCTAAGGAGACATGTAATGTGGTACCCTGGATAAAATTCTGGAACAAAAAGAATTAGGTTAGAAGTAAGGAAGTTTGGATAAAATATGGACTTTATTTAATAATAGTGGATTGGTGCGTTAGTTGTGACTAAGATGTTAACAACAAGGGACAGTGCAGGTGGGATTATATAGGAACTCTGTGGTATTTCTGTGACTTCTATGTAAATCTAAAATCATGCTAAAATAAAAAGTTTATTTTAAAAAAAGCTGACCCTTTCTCCATTTCTAATCCCTACATTTCATTCCTCTATATCTGTTAATGGTTAAATCTCAACCCAGTAGGAAACAGAAAACTTTGGGGTTACAGCTGCAAAGCTCATTTCTCTCTTGTCACCATTGCCTGAAATTCCTGTCAAATCTATAACCACAATGTCTTTTTTCCCCACACGCATTCATCCTCTTTATTAATCCTGTCATTTCTCTAAATGAGAATACAATATCTTCTTGTCTGGACTGTGGCTATGGCTTCCTACCTGCTGCTCTTGCTTTGACCCTTTCCCACAGCAGAATAGTCTCGCTAAACATGGGCTATGTCGCTCCTCCCCGCTGGGCAACCCTGAAGGTCCCACTGACTCAAGACCCTCCGTGGTCTCCAGCTGACTTTGCTACCTAGCTGCTCACTGCCTCACGAGGCCATGCTCAAAGGCCCCGTTACGATGTCCCGCTAGGGCTGTGCTTTCTCACCTTGACACTTCCACTGTGACTATCGTTCTGTCTGGATCTCTGCTTGTTCCAACCCCATAAATTCCCCTCTAGTCCCATAAATTGTAGTCACACAATTTCTCTCTTCATAAAAACAAAATTTACAATGTTCCCAGTTAAAAACAGTGCAACTTTTTTCTTTTCTCATTGTGCTTTATATTTTTATCATCATTTGACATAGCAACATAGCAATGTCCATGTCTTATCTTCTCCTTAAACTACGGCTCTTGAAGACAGGCTGCCTCTGGTAGTCTTCCAGTGCACCTGGTATATGATTGATGCCTAGTCAATGTTTACTGTAAAAAATGTTAAACAGATAAATAGTGAAAATATTAATGACTTGGGCTTGTTGCTTTATATTCGTCTATATTTTGATATATTTTCTAAGATTTTAAAGTGAACACATATTAATTTAAAATTAGAATTGTACACTAAGTCTCTTGCATCCTTGGTTTTACATTATGTAATACATGTCTCTGTAGCTTGGGCATAGGTTCTGTGCTGGAGGGTGGATAGGAAGGGAGGTAGGATGAAAAGTAAACATGGAATGAAGCAGAGTAAGAAACAGGGTGAATAAAACAGACTGAGAACGCTACCAAGGGTTCTGACACCTGAGCATTTCCTCTGCATTAGTCTTACTGAGTTATATTTGCTGGACCCCAGTTAAGGTGACATATTTGACAGATTGTATTGGAACTAAACCCTTGTCTATCTCTAGCAATCCTTTTTAAGTTAGTATGAAACTGTAATTTTGTATTAAATTTAAAATTTTTGTTTATGGAAAGTAGTATGGAGATACCTCAAAGAACTAAAAGTAGAACTACCATTTGATTCAGAAATCCCACAACTGGGTATCTACTCAAAGGAAAAAAAGACATTCTATAACAAATACCTCTGCACTAGAATGTTTATAGCAGCACAATTCATAATTGAAAAGATGTGGAAACAACCCAAATGCCCATCAATACAGGAGTGGATTAATAAAATGTGGTATATGTATACCGTGGAGTACTACTGAATGACAAAAAACAATGGCAATCTAGAACCTCTTATATTATCCTAAATAGAGCTGGAGCCTATTCTACTAAGTGAAGTATCACAAGAATGCAAATACAAGCACCACATGTACTCACCATTAAATTGGTACTAATTGATCAACACTTATGTGCACATATGGAAGTAACATTCATTGGGTGTTGGGCAGGTGGGAGGAGGTAGGAGGGAGTGGGTACATTCACATGGTTCTGATGCGGTGCGCCCTGTCTAGGGGACAGGCACGCTTGCAGCTCTGACTCAGGTGGTGCAAAGGCAATATACATAATCAAAGTATTTGTACCCCTGTAATACTCTGAATTTTAAAAAAAGCAAGCCCCTGGAAATATTGAAGAAAAATTTTGTTTATAAATAAACATATTTAAACTTTGGAAAATTAGGCTCTAAGAACATGGTCATTTGCAAAATACATTGAATTATATTCCGTCATACTAAGGATGACTTTGTTGTTATTGTTCAGGACCACATTGTGGTGTTTGTGTTTTTCCTAACTAAAGCAACAGTTTCTAATGGAGACAAAAATTTTATAGTCAGTTCTCTTACTGGAAGACATTGTTTTATGAAACACTAAAATACTAATGAATCATTAGGAAAAATCCCAATTGTAATATTTTTGTATAAATGGTGTTTAGAAATATTATTAAATTTTCAAATTGAAATTTTTTTTTTGTTTAAAGAAACAGAAAATACTCTTGCTGGGCCAGCATTTGGCCTGCAAACCCATGCTGGCTCTGGCAAGAAATGTGATGTGTGAAAAGTTCTCTGACATTTGTGGTGTAAAAAATAAGTTATTTTTGCTTCTTTGAGTTCAGGGTCTGATGACAGTCACCTATTCAATCTTCTGTGCATTATTGCACGCACCATGCCTGCAATGTCCTGGCTTAGGAGTCCTTGCTAATATGGATGTCCCGCACCTGACACAACCCAGGGGGGGCCTCACTGGAGAAAGTTCTGCAGTCTAAAAGTAAAGGGGAAAAATAAAAGGGCTTGATTTTTTTTTTCAATAAAATAAAAAGCCAGGTGCATGGCCACAAATGAATAGCATCCTTTTGTTTCTCTTCCACGATGCACATGTGAAAACCCTGCTGATTTTCCATAATTCTAGCACTCAGAGCTTCGTGAAAACTTCCAAAGAGCACAGGCACATTCTGAGGGCAGGTGGGGGCAATAATCATGATTTCTGCTTCAGCGACCTGGTTCCTTCCTCTGGGCTATCCGCACCGCACTAAAATCTCATCTGGAAATTACAGTGAGTCCACGCTGAGTTTCTGGCATTAGGTGAACCTTATATCTCAAATACTGCCTCCCCCCACTTGAAAGAATCACATCTGCTACCAAAAGAGAAATTGGAAACTTTTCAGCATATGGGATTGGATATTGAATACAAGAATCTGGATCCTGCTCCTGTAAGAAAATTGCTACAGTTTCTTTCTTTAAACAGATGCTCAGAGAGAGAGTCCTAATTACTTACCCTTTATGTAATTCGAGGGCAGAGCTTAATTACTCCACTCTCTTTGCTATGCTGCTACATATGGTCCAGCGAGGGAGTTGGTGATGGGGAATCTTGGGGTCTCAGTCTCAGAAGAATCCCAGAACAGGCAGACATGAGCGTGGACCCGCCTGGCATAGCAAGGCTCGGGCCCTGGCAGGAACTGGGAGAGTGTTTGGAGGCTCTGGGAGCAGGCTGACGCGAAAACACTGAAACATCTCCTCTCCCTCCCAAACTGCTACCCCAGGCGATGGCTTGATTAAAATAATGCAAAGACTTTTTAATCCCAGCATCTTGCATCATCTTTCTAAATTGCTTCTCCAAGAATCAGCTGTTAAGTCTCTGTTTCTCCACTCCCCTCTCTATCCCTTTTCCTCTCAACTAGTTAGCTCGTGGATATGTTACCAAAGAAAGCTACCCTAAATCTGATTGACATTGTTGGTAATATCTGATGGGCTGGTATTGTTAATACCATCCTTGATCAGGAATTAGGTACTCTACCACAAAAGACCAGGAATCATAGCTTCCCAACCAACCAGTGGGCATGTGCAGAGGACAATTTCGTACCTGGCCATGGAGTCTCCTGCAAGGCGAGATGGCACCCAGACATGGGGGGCCAGGGCTGGGCCTGGGCTCCAGCTCGGCCAGACGCCAGGAAGCTGGCGGAGCACCCGCCCGCGGAGGAGGGTAGGCACTGCAGAGGTGGGGGCCAAGGCAGAAGATGATCGAGGAAAATCGTCTTGAAAAGTCTTTGCAGTTCGACCTAGAAGATACAAACAAAGAAAAACAAAAGAAATAAAAATGTGGCTGACATCGACAAATGTTAATACGTGTCTTTTGTAGCTGTACCATCTCAAGGAATTGCCAACACTCCCAGGCTCCTGAAAAATTACCAGGACAACAACAGAATGTTGGCATTAGCTTGGGGAAGTAAATAATCCAACTGTGAGAGAAACACAAGCTATCGTTTTACAGCTAGAACGAAGTACTACTTCACATGTCAGCTAGGTACGTTAAAAGAATTTGTGAAAGCCTAGGACATAGGACAGTACTGTACACTACTGCAGACTTTATAAATACTGTGCTTTTAGGTTACACTAAATTTAAAAAAATAATTTTCTTTATTCAGTAATAAATTAATTTTAACTTACATTGTAGCCAAAACGATTACCTGCTCAGAACCAGGGAGTATGGTGAATTGCTCTGGAATGGACTCCAATAGTGAAGGCAACTCCAGAGAATTTGTTACAAAAGATGTACAAATTCCTCTTCAGGAAGCTGACCTTTCAGGACAAGGAGCACCACTCCAAATAGAAAAGTAAGTATCTGCTATTCCTCGAGACAAACTTGGAATCGATTTTGCATCCTCTAGTCAAGGGAGCTTAAGTTTTATTGATAATGTCTTACCTAGAATGGTACCTCAGTTTGAAGAAAAGTTTGAACAATCTATGTAAACAAGCTACATTGGATGGCTTTTACACCAACTGTTTGGCAGGGGAATCTTTTGAATTTAAAAATCATTACAATGCATAAGACATGTTTTGCCCTTGTATGTTAAACTTTTCCTAGCATGTTGTATTTATATGTTGTCAGTTTGTGATTTTTAAACCAAAATTTGGTTAAAAAATATAGTTGTAATATATATGAGTAATAGTTTGTTATTTATCTTATAAAAATAAAGCATGATTGTAAATAAGTTTTCCTGTACACCTCACACCAGAATTCAGTATAATATACTACTTTGTGTTTTCAAGGAGACAAAACATAATACATTCTATATTGCCTGCAAGATCTATGTTGTAAACCGTATTCTTAACAATCGTGTACTTTTATGTTTTGAGTAGTCTATATTTTAATATGAAACTTTTTTTGAAAAATAGTAAAGCCATAGACTTGTGCCAAGTAATTTTCAAGTTTATAGATATTAAGTATATAAGAAGAAAATGTGTATGTAAAAATGCTTTTGTTAGTCTGGAACTTAATGGGGAAAAATCCAAGAAATTTGAAACATGGATGTTAATGAGCTTATATATGCAGATGGACACAAATATAGCTAGTTATGACATTAAAAATATCTGGAATTATCCACCAGAGTGGGTAAGGGAAGCAGAGTGCATCCGTATTAGGGGGTATCATCAACTGTAATGAGAATGGCAGAGACCTATAGGTATTGCTCCAGAAACATTTTTAAGATAAGTTGTTGAATAACAAAAACAAAAACAAAATGATGTCACACTCCTCTCTCTCCTCTCTCTGTATCTATGTACATATCTGTATACACACAAATACACACATATACATATGCACATGTACTTATGATCATTTATTATAAAGAATAAGCCCCAAGAAACAAACCAAGACACTTGTTTGTTAATGCACGGAAGACCTGCCAAAGTGTCCACACCTCTATGGAAAAGAACTAGAAGAGGATTTTCAAGTTTTGCTTTTTATACTGATCTTATGCATTATGTGATTCTTTGGATGAATCTATATTTGCATATCAGATGACATAACAGCACCAAGAAAAGCTTATCAGATGGTTTGCTGAAAGGAGTGTAAGTCCAAGTCAGCCCTGAGAGGAGGCAGAGCCAGAGGTGAGGGGGCGGGAGAAGGACTGGGACCCCAGAGTGGGAACGGAGCTCAGAGAGGAAGCTCGGGGCAGGAGGTGGGGACTGTCTCACACGGGGAGCATGGTCCCTTTACTTTTAAAAAATCTTACACGAAATAATATTAGTCTTTAAATATGGATAAACTACATTTTCCTGAAAATTTCAACTAGTTATATACAAGTGTAGGCTTCAAACTTTCTGAACTGAATGAATTCCCTTCATTCATTGATCAAAAACTTCATATAAAGCAAATACAAAAGGCCCTGGATACGTGCATATTTAATATTTGAGATTGTTGACTAAATAAGGGAACTATTCTGAAAGTCTGTCGTACAGTAATTGTGGATGTTTGCTAAGGCCTCACTTTGAACAGTGTACACTTAGATCTTGGAGTCCAGAGCTGGTCATTACCTAGTTCCTGCCCAAGCAACCCTCGATTCTCTGGTCATAACCTGCTCCGGGCTGAACGTGCACTTGCACCTGGGAAAGACTGTGTGAGGACAGGGCGGAAGCCAGCTGCTGTCTGCAAGCCGGGCAGAGAACTCTCGGCAGAGGCTGAACCACCTAAACCTTCATCTTGGACTCTTCAGGTTCCAGATCGTTGAGAAAATAAATTTCTGTTTTTTAAGCCTCCCAGTCTACGACATTTTGTTATGGCAGCCTGAACAGACTAATACAATCTCAAACGTATTTAATCTGAGAAATTAAATGCAACAAGTGAGTTAGGGCATACCCTACTGTGAATGTAAAGGATTTACTTTACTCAAATATTGTAACAAGGAGTTTCAAAAGATCCTCAGCCTGTCTGCAAAAAGCATTCACTCTAGCATCCCCCACTCCAGGGAAAAGTAAAGATGCAGAAAGATTATGGCTAAAACAACTTTAATAATCATTACTTTCCACAACAGTGGTATAAGATACATTTCATCTAAATGAAGAATTTTAAGCATTGTAAGAAATTTAAACTAGTCCAGTACTTAACACAGTTATTTGTATTAAAGGAAAACTAAACCTAAATTTATTAAAGGCTTAAGATAAAACATTACATTTTAAGTATAGTTTTGAAGAATTGTTCATGATATATAAAATCCTGTCAAGAGACCAGTCTGTGGTGGCTATGTGACCCACTTCTGTACTCAGATGAATCTCTCTTTGACAAATAGAGTGGCATGCAGTATGAATTTCAATGGCATCTAACAAAAGTTTTATCGTATTTGCTTAATACTTTTAAGAACTGTGTCAAGGGTCTTTTTCTGCTTGAAAATAGAATTCGAGAAACAAATCTATAGAAAAGTCTCCTATTCTATGTTACCATGCTAGCACGTGTTCCTTACTTAGCAGTTCACTCTGGCTGTGCCCCTACTCAAAGGCAGAGACACTGTGGAGATTTTTTTATCCTTTTTCAGAAAAATAAATTTTTCCAGTTTTCACTCCAGTAACCAAGCTGGCATTGGGGATATCCCCCAGGCCAAGATGAGGCAGCTGGTGATTTTCAGTAGGAATACTAGGGAAGTTTGTGTTGGCTTTGTACCGTAAGTAGCACATAATATTTGATAATGGTAATGAATGGCTATGTTACTGGTTTATGTATCTAGTATACTTTTCACCATTATTTTAGAGTATAGTACTTCTACTTATGAAAAACAAGTTAACAGTAAAACAGCACCAGGCAGGTCCTTCAGGGGGTATTCCAGAAGGCATTGTTGTCACAGGAGATGACAGCTCCATGCATGTTATTGCCCCCCAAGATCTCCCAGTGGGACAAGATGTGGAGGTGGAAGACTGTGATATTGATGATCCTGACCCTGTGTAGCCCTAGGCTAGTGTGTGTGCTTGCATCTTAGATTTTAATAAAGTGGGTTTTTTAAGTGAAAAATAAAAATTTTTTTAATTGAAAAAAGTTCATAGAAAAAGGATAAAAACAAAATATTTTTGTACAGCTCTACAATGTATTTATATTTTAAGCTAAGTGTTATGAAAGCCAAAAAGTCAGAAAATTGGCAAGTTACAGTAAGTTAAGGTCTATTTATTGTTGAAGAAAGAAAATTTTTTATAAATTTAGTGTGCCCTAGATGTCCAGTGGGTATAAAGTCTGCCGTGGTGCCCAGCAGTGTCGGAGGCCTTCACAGTCGCTCGCCACTCGCACACTCACCACCCAGAGCAAGTTCCAGTCCTGCAAGCTCCATTCATGGTAAGTGCCCCGTGCAGGTGTACTGTTTTTTATCTTTTATGCTGTATTTTTACTGGACCTTTTCTATGTTTAGATATGTTTAGATACGCAAACACTCCCCTGTGCTACAACTGCCTACAGTATTCAGCACAGTAACGTGCTGTACAGGTTTGCAGCCGAGGAGCAATAGGCTGCACCACACAGCCTGGGTGCGTGGTAGGCTCTACCATCTAGGTTTGTGTAAGTGCTCTGTGATGTTTGCACAATGGCAAAATGGTCTAATGATGCATTTCTTAGAATGCACCCTGTCACTAAGTGACACGTGATTATACCTGCTAGTGCTTTTACACGGCAAGGGGAAGTCATCAGAACCACTTGATTCATAGATGCTCATGTCAAACTCGTTGTTACTTTCTTATGCTTTAGAGAATTATTACTTATTTTATTTTGCCAGAAAGGAGTAAGATGAGCATCCACTGTCAAACTGAAATTGTAAGCATTGCTAAAACTAAAAGATCCATAAGATTTTTGGGAAACAGTTTTTTTTTTTTCTAATTGTTTGTTATTTCTGTTCCCTTTATACCTTGATATAAACTTTGATTTTCTCTTTCTGTTAACTTTTCTCTTCTCTTTTTCTTTCTTGCTCATCTCTATGTTTAGTGTTAGTTTGCTCAGATTTAGACTCTAAAATGACCTGTTTTGATAAGCCTTCCTGAGTACTTTAGCTTTGGACATAAGTTAATTTGTCCTTGTTTCATAACATTTTGTTCTGAATTTTCAGGCATATATATGTTAACTAGCAGGTCTGAGAATCTAATTCTTTCAAATTCAAACTAGTCAACACTCCCCACCATGAGAGACGCAGACACAGTTGTCCAAGTCCATCCAGCACCTCATGATTGCCCTTCCCAGTGACGCCAATATGACATGTAAGGGATGGCCCCTTCTGAGTGCCCTGCACACCTCTGCTCACGTCTAAGGACAGGCACCTTGCATAATTTAGTGGAAATTCACTGGACTATCTTCTTCCATGAAGACTGCTTATAATCTCGGCTCATTTACTATTAGGTTGCTTTTCTCTTCCACTGGTTTTCAGAAAGACTTTAAGGTCTGATTTGCTTTGCATATGGTTTGACCCAATATTCTCTCACTCACTTGCGAATCTAAGGAGGAAAAGACCTGGCCTTGATCCTGGCACAGTCAGGTGGTGCTCATGTCTGCCCCTTTCCGGTTGTATAACTAGATACACACACACACACACACACACACACACACGTATTAATGATCTCTTCTTGGTATAAAATAAGCCCTGGGAAACAAGGAGAAACATATATTTGGAAGCTCTTGCCAGGGCTAGCTACAGCATCCACACTTCTGTGGAGAGCAGTGAGAGGGGCTTTTCAAATATTGCCTGGTTGGATTTCTGCCTGAGTATTTGGTTCCAGACATAATTGTCATGATCCCTATTCTTAACCACTTACAAAGTGATGGATGAAACAAAAAAAGACTAGTATATACTAATAATAGAAAACAGTGCAAAAAACCATAAAATTAACCATTAATGTGGGTATGAGAATCAAAGATATGTTATAACAATCAATGAAATCATTTATGGAATAATATTTTGAAACCAATGAGACTTGATGGACCTTTTGAATAACAGTCAAAATTCTTGTGTTAATGAATATTATAGATTAAATACAATAAATTTCTGAAATGGCAACAGAAGTAAATGCCAGAGGAACAGCCTAGATGGATATTTTAATACTTAGACACATTTAAGGTCAACTGATCTTAGATGATACTCAAAAATTAAAGATGAATTTAAGAAGACCATTTTATAGTTTTTGAGAGCTAATGCATTATGTGTAAATCACTCAAAAGAAAAAAATAATTTTCCTTGTATTGATACTAGATCTGCATTTAATCAGAACTTGTAAGTTCTGTCATTTCGAAGTCCAATTACTTCTAAAGGTCCAGAAAGCAGAATTGAATGCAACCTTCTCTTGCAAACTGAAATATATAAGCAGCAGACGGAAAGAATGATATTGAAAAACTCTCTTGCACTCATATATAAAAACATCACATTGGAGTTTTGCAGGTAGGTAGCATTTTGTCCCTGATATATAGTTCAGAGAATAAAAGAAAAAAGAGAAAGGAAAGGAAAGGAGGAAGGAAAGGGAGGAAGGAAGAAGGGAAATAAGTTAGTTTCCAAAATAACAGATTCTAAACATGAAGGAAATCATTAAATTTAGCGTGCATTGTACCATTTAGGTGTGAATTTATCCAAACCACAATGCACACTATCTGGGTGATGGGCACACTTAAAACATTGACTCAGACTGCACAAAAGCAATATATATAACCAAAACATTTGTAACACTGTAATAATCATTTTTTTTTTTTTTTTTTTTTTTGTTGAGACAGAGTCTCACTCTGTTGCCCGGGCTAGAGTGAGTGCCGTGGCATCAGCCTAGCTAACAGCAACCTCAAACTCCTGGGCTTAAGCGATCCTCCTGCCTCAGCCTCCCGAGTAGCTGGGACTACAGGCATGCGCCACCATGCCCGGCTAATTTTTTCTATATATATTTTCAGTTGTCCAGATAATTTTTATTTCTATTTTTAGTAGAGACGGGGTCTCACTCAGGCTGGTCTCGAACTCCTGACCTTGAGCGATCCACCCGTCTTGGCCTCCCAGAGGGCTAGGATTACAGGCTTGAGCCACCACTCCTGGCCTGTAATACTTTTAAAGTTAAAAATATTCAGCTTCTGCATTAGAAATAAAATAAAATGAAAAAAAATCATTAAATTTAATAAGAAGGAATAAAATATTTTAAAACATACAGGAAATAGAATATTTTTTAAAAACCTGAAATATTATAAGTTGAAAGAGTTGACAAAAAATGATGGATCTCTGGATAGTGTAGTGATATATCAGGTATTACAAATTCCTTTATAACAAAAGCTACTTTTAAAACTCTCAAACTTTTATGTGAAGCTTTGCTACATAAGTGCTTCTGTGAATAGCTTTTGTTCATCTCCATGGCTAAAAGACATTTTTTCCTGTATTCTGAGCATTTTTTCTGCACAACTTTTTCTATTTAGTTATGACTTTCATCTGCCTCGAAAAAATTAGTTCTGCATTTTTGGTTTACACAAACACACTCTTTTGATGGAGTGATCACTTGTTTTTTCAACAAAATATTACAATGAACTTTAAAAATTTATTACCAAACTATTGCATGTAATCACTGAACTTTATTGAATATATTTTTGGCATCAGTAAAATGTTACAAAATATTTCGGGGTTATTGTTATATGAAGTTTCCGACACAGAAGTTTAGAAACAGAATGGCTGCTCTCTGCCGGCCGTGATTGTGTCTCCACCTGAGAGACGCGCTCCTCGCAGTTATCAGTGAAGCTGGACAAATGACAAAACAGCAAGTTATCTGTCCACGCCTTCTTTCCTTCTGTTCTTTCTCACAACTGATGAATCTGTATGTTATAAAATTGCTTTCGCTGCAGGTGCCTGAAGACTCGGTTATAAGAAGGGCAGTAACAAGAGTCCCTTAACCCCCGCACCCGGGAATCGGGCTGCGGGCGGTTCCAGTGCGAGGAAGCCGGGAGCCACCTGCCCCGTCCCGCGCTCCGCCCGGCGGGCTGTGCCACACCCGCGCGCAGCAGTCCCAGCGCACACACAGCCCCGCCTTGCGGGCAACGTTTTGTTAAAGAAGAAAATCTCTCTTAAAAGCTTTCCGGTGGACTTCTCACGGCCGCGGACCCGGGCGTGGTACAGACCTAAGGAGCCGCCTGGCCAGGGACGTGGATTGAGTCGGTCCTGCTCATCTGCAGGTGCTGTCCTCGTGTCAGGCGAACGTGCTGGGGTGGGCGTTTGGGGGGCGGGAGTGGTGTTGGCAACCAGCTGTCTGCTGCGTCGAATAAACAAACAGATAGGACCTTGCCTGGAAGATGATTTGTGCTTCTGTTGTTGAATCCAAGCCTTTTGTTTCTTCCCACTCTGGACCATACACTGTGACTTGCGCATGTGACGAACGGGTATGTATCACAGGGCGTGGAGACACACACTGACTCGAGGAGGGGAGAGCCAGGGAAAGCACGTTCTGAAGACATTGCGGACGTTCCTGTGCATCAAGGAGCAGCC
Source organism: Lemur catta (assembly GCF_020740605.2). NCBI lineage: Eukaryota > Metazoa > Chordata > Mammalia > Primates > Lemuridae > Lemur > Lemur catta. Next base: position 95,305,193 of record NC_059138.1, on the reverse strand, counting down.
TGTGCCCAGGGGAGCCGGCTGCTGGCTGGCCAACCCCGAAGACTAATTACCTGACAGACCCAGGGGAAAGTCACCTGCCTCCTGCTGACTCAATGTGGTGAATTAAATGCTGCTTTATCACTCTTAAAAGCAAATAAGGTTTTGTCATTAAATATCTAGGCCGAAAGCCAGGCCTACCAGTCTTTCTGCCGTAAGGGTTCATAAATATGAACTAGTCTCATAGATAATAAAACACAAAGGTTTCCGTTCCTGAAAGGGCCCCGCAGCCGGAGGAGGCCGGGGCTTCCTTGAGCTGCAGCTTGCGGGGAGCACATCCGCCTGTGGGAAACTCCTCCCCGGGAATGCCTGCTGGGAAGCGTCAGAGGGACAAATCTCTGTTGGGTTACACTACCGAGAAGGCAAGGCCTGAGCGGCCCCCATGAGGCCTGCCCTCCTGGTCTGAAGAGACTACGCCTCTGCCTTCACAGAGGAAATCCAGGATTCGGGCCACAGCTCCTGGGACCTCGGGACACCTGACCTTGGGGCCCTGGGCTCCAGACGCGTTGGGGCAGTTCACTGGGCATGTCTGTTTGCCCGGCCAGCCCACTGCTGGGGTCAGAAGGGCACCATACTGCACCCACAAGCATACAGCACCCATGGCCTTCTGTCCTGGCTGCACCCACTTTTCCCTGCTTGCTCCTAAAGAAACCAGATTTATAAACACGTCTGGAACTCTGCAATACCCCCGCCCACGGTCTTTCTTCCAGTTGAAGAAGTGAAATCACCAATAAAAAATGTAAGAGTGTGAAATACATGGCAGCAAGTAGACCATGAAAAGGACGCTTGTTTACAGTGTGAGCTGAGAGGAGAAGGCAGAGTGCCACATTGTTCCACCTCAGCAGGGAACGTGCATGTTTGGCAACTAAAATTTTCCACTGCTCTATGAATGTCAGAGAATTACCATGAAAATGCCACAAGTGTTGATTTGGGAATTATAAATAAATTTTGGCAAGTAGGCAAATTTGCAAATACAAAATCCTTGGCTAAGAAGGATCGACTGTATAGCAATAAATCTACCCTCAACACACCTCATCTTTCTCCACCTCTCAGTTAGTATTAGAACTCGAGAAGAAAGGGATTTTATTTTCCTACATTGTCTTATTTTGCAAACTTAGTAACCTAAGGAAATTTTGTCATCTGTAGGATGAAATGCGTGTTGACTTGTTGAGGGGTGAAATGTCATGATGTAGAGACAGGGACATGGAGATGGAATTATCAAATATGCCAAATGTTAACACCTGGTAAATCTTGGTGAAAAATATAATGATATTTATTGTAGTATTTATTTAAATTCTCTTACAGATGACAATACCATGGTTGTCCCTAAAAATAACAAAAATTATATTGAGTCATAGAAGAAATACGCAATTCATATTCAAATTTAAAAAATGTTACAGTCTTTTACATAAAATCTTTATTTCAGAACCCAATCAAGGTTTACACACTGCATATCCTTGGTATATTTGCTTAGTTTCTTTCGGTAAAGAATAATCCCTTCACATTTATTTATTTAGTTAGTTAGTTAATTGTTTATTTAGTGAGACAGTTACATTGTTTTTCATGGCATCAACTGTTATGAAAAGTGCAATCCAGTTGACTTGTAGAACATTCTGCATATACATTTCTTTGATAGTTTACTCAGGATTAGATTTGAGTTTATCCATTTTAATAAAAGGATATTTAATACTAAATATCAATGTTGGGTATTTCATATTGGATCACATCAAAAGGTCTTTTACTGCCACATATGATGATGCTAAGTTTAACTATTCGGTCAGGATGGTGATGGCAAAGTAAGAGACAAATTTCATTATTTAGCTTCCTAAAACCCCAACATTTAGAAATTAATTCTCTGCCTCTTCTGAAACCTTCCTTTATTGCATGTGTCTGCTCTTGGTTGTCTTTAACAACAACTTCTTATTACTTTGCCTCTACTTACCACATGCATAGATATTCTTAAGTGTTTTCAAGCTTAAAAACACAAAAATAAATTTCCGTGGTCTGCAACTCAGTGTGTCATGTTATCTGTCTCCTTCCTTTTGAACATATATTTCTTAAAGAACTGGTCTACATCATCAATGACTCCCTATTAATTCACACAATGAACCAATATGATTTGGATTTTGCCATCACCGTTCCACTGAAATGCTTTCTAACGTTTGCAGATGTGCCAAATGGAACTTCCTCCTTGCTTACTTCATTTGCTTTTTCTGCCATATGTAAAGCTGTTAGCCACTCCCTCATTCTGTCTCCTCCTCTGACTTTCATTGCACCAGTATCTTTTATTTTTTCAACAACCTCTCTGACTTTCATTTTAAGTCTACTTTGGGAATCTTTTTTTGTCTTCACCTAAATATTGGCTATCCTCATATTTCAATCCGTAATCCTCACTTAACTTCACCACATAACTTTTTATTAATGTCCACAGCTTCTATGACCACGTGAGTTCTAACGATTTAAACAACTACACATTGGCACTGGCTTGTTCCCTGAAATCAAATGCCACATATCAAGGACTAAATATACAACCAATTGTCTCAAAGCTACTTCAATTTTATGTTTTATTTTTATATCCTGCTCATGTAACTTTACATTATTTTGTAAGAATTCTCCCAGGGGAATTTTCCAAATCTTTGGTTCAGTCTTTCATGTTAAAATATATTTTGAAATTTAAAATATTTTAATATGTTATATTTTTTGTATCATCTACTAAGTGTCAGGAAATGTGCTAGGCCTTGGTAATATAATACAATGGTTTGAGCAATCTCTTAGAGTTCCTGTCCTCAGAATCTTTAGTGTAAAGAGTGAATGTATATATGTGTGTGTAGTGGTTATGCTTCTCTGATAAATGCACGTTAAACACGTGTCTCTGTGTGTGCATATATTACATATTAATATACATATATAGATAAAGAGATCCATTTACATCTATGAAGGGCTTTGTTATAGGGATTTCATCTTACGTGATCATGGGTTCTGGTGAAACAGCATCCCTAAGGCTGCTGTCTTCATGTCTGATGATGAAGTGTAAAGGCCACAGGGCAGACAGTTGGAGAGGAGGATGGATGTAAACATATAAAATTGGGGGAGAGAAAGAACTAGCTGAGACGTATAAGCATGAACTGGAGCCCAAGGACATGAACTGAAATTTGTGTAAATTCCTGTTTCTGTTGACTTTGGCGGTCTCAGTGTTCTGCAGGACTGAGGCCTGCACGCAATTGTCCCAGGAGTTGGAAGAAGCTGCAGGAGGAGCCAGGGAAAGATGGAGCTGTTGCAAGCCCAGTGGTGGCTCATGTCAGCGAGGTCAGCCAGCAGGTCAGCGACAGCATACGAGCATATGTGCATGACAACTCACCTTCCGCTCTACTTGCACTCTGGAGAGTTGGCTAAGAAGTCTTTTGTGTGGCTCATGCTAACCAGGGAAAGGAATACTGAAAAGTGTAGTTCAGCATAGCCAAAACCAGCACATGGGCCAGTTAATTGCAATGCAGTGTGATAAGCTCTATGTTCCAAATGAGAAGAGAAGGGAACACGAGCTAGATGTTAGCCAATGCTTCCAGGAAGCAGGAAAAATTATTAAACATTTTTCCAAAGCATGAGAGAAAGGACTGTAAAATATTTCATCATGCATAGATTTGTACACTAATTTGCTATCATTGAAAGTTTAAGTGGGTTCCTTCTCAGGTAAGTAAAGAACTCAGGTAAGTAAAGACGGTTCAAAGTCTTTTACCATATTTTCAAACAAACATAAAAACTCCATATTCTGATATATCTGTTCTGTCAGCCAAAATTTCCCCTGATTGCGTTTTCTTCAAATGTTGTTCACCTGTTTGTAGCTACAAAATGTAATCTGTTTCATGCACACGCTGGAACCTTGACTATCTTTTAAATTGGTGAAAGAAAATGAGCACAGGAAAGTGTGATACATGAGAGGAAGGGACATACAGTGCAGAAAAAATAAGTTACTCACATATACTGCAAAAGCTAAGACTCATATTTGACTTGTGGATAAAATGGGCCAAATGTCTCAAGGCACAGCTTGGAAAGTTACTGTAGAGCTCGACTACCAACCCTCACAACCTCTGAGATCTCTTTCCCGTTACTCTTGAGGGTGACTTCTAGCTTCTTGTGTATATTGGCTTTACTTTTTTCTTTTAGCAGCTTTTATCACTGTTTCCAATCCTACATTAATTTATTTGTTCATTTTTTCATTCTTATAAGATGTATGGTCAGTTGACTATATGCTAAACACTGTGTTTTACTAATAAATAAAAAATAATATTGTGACCACATAATACTTTATATGTTGACATGCACTTAAAACATGTGAACTCAATTAAATTTATATTAACATAATAAGTAGTTATAATAGGTAATTTACTTGGGGACTTTAACATCGAGAAATAATCAATTATGCAGAGTTAGGATTGGAACATAGGTCTGTTCAATTCCAAAGCAAACTGTACCAAAAAGCTTATGCTCTAATGAAAAGAAAAGAGGCCTATAAATAAGCAATCCCATCTATTAAGTGCTCAGCATATTCATTTTAAAAATACAAGGAGAAAGTGATCAATTGGCTTTAGACTGAGAAGAACTTTAGCTTATCCTTAAAGGATTAGCAATTATTTAATAAGAGGGTAAAATGAAAACGCTAATTCCAAAAGAAAAAAAGTAGCTTAAAAACACAATATTATGGAGAAACAAAGACTGATTTGAAGATCTGTAAGCAAGTTGGCATGGCTAAGAACAGCGTCACTACAGGGATGTGGTAATAGATAGAGGCAGGGAGCTAGGGATCGGCTGTCTTTCAAAATCTGTGTTAGTCAGCACAGACTAACAGAATACTAGACACTGGGCAGCTTAAACAACAGAAATTTATTTTTTCACAGTTCTGGATGCTAGAAGTCCCAGATCAAGCAGGTTCAATTTTATTCTGAGGCTTCTTTTTTTGGCTTGTAGGTGGCTACCATCTGGCTGTGTGCTTGTGCAAACTCTCCTCTGTGTCTGCTCAGAGCAAGAGGGAAAGAGAGAGCTCTCTAGTGTCTCTTCCTATAAGGACACTAGTCCTATCAGATTAGGGTTCCACCCTTACAACCCCATTTAACCTTAATTACCTCCATATAGGCCCTATCTGCAAATACAGTCACATTGTGAATTAGGCCTGCCATAAATATAAATTTTTTAGGGAGGGCACAATTCAATCCAGAGCATTCCACTCCTGATTACCCAAAATGTATGTCTTTATCACATAATACCGAATACATTCCTCGCATCCCAACATGTCCGAAGGTCACATTCCAGGCTCAGCTCTAAAGTCCAAAGTCTCATATAAATATCACATAAATCAGATACAGGTAAGACTCCATGTTCCTGAGTGCAAACAGTGACCCTCTAAGGACAGCCTAGGTTGAGTTTTTGACAATAGGAATGAAGAAAAAGGAGCAGACAAATTTTTGAAGTCTGAAGTAAGTAGAATCAACAAGATTCAGAAGCCAGGCAGATTGGAAGAATTAGGAGAAATCGCAGTCTATGAGGTATCCAGGTGTCTAGCTCGTATGAATTAGTGCATAGTGTGACCATCAGTCAAACACAGTGGGAGGAGAATAATGGTGGGACAGTAATGGATTTGGTGAGAAGGCAAACACAACTGCTGCCTTTACTTTTGCCTATAAATCTCCAAATCTAACACATAGCTAACAGAGTATATCAACGTACCTCTTGCCTTTCTTCAGTCCTCTGTGACGCCAGCCTTTCTAACTGTGGGGACCTTTATTTATACGGATTCATGACAAACTATAGTCTGGGTCATTGAGAAAACAAATGGCACTAGAAGACATTGTCGAGAAGGTAAAATTTTGCAATTGCTTTGTTGCCCTAAGCCAGACATATGCAAGGTGGGTTCCTGAAACTCCTTTCACAAACTCAGCTCTAGCCTCTATGTTGTTGAGACTGGGCTTCAACCCTAGTTCCTGATTGGTGTTTCAACCCGCTTGCCCTGGAAAAAAACTCCCATAGCTAATGAACAGGAGACCTGCCCTCTGTCCTCTTCCATCTGGGATGTTTACATTTTTCCTTCGACTTTTGGCTGCAGGATGGGCTTCTGTTTCAGTCCAGGCAGTAATCTCCATTGACCCTCTCATGCACAGACACACACACAGACACACACACACACACACACACACACACACACACACACACACACACACACAGGGGTTCTTCCACCAAGATGCTGCTGTCCTGAGGACCAGCACCACATTAGACTCCTGGGAATTCTTCCTTCACACAAGCACATATCAACATGGGCTTTTTCTAATTTGACATTATTTAAACTGCTTTGGGACACTGTTGACAGGCAGCTCTTATTGTTCCATCAATGCCTACAGTTGAAGTTCTTCTAATTGTCTTTTGAAATTCAAATTTGAGAAGGGTAAGTTTATACTGAAAAATTTTATTGTAATTTACTTAAATATTTAAAGAAATCTTTGTTTCTCAGTTTTGACTTAATTGGTGTATTCTCATTTTGCTGTCTTCATAGCCATAAGAAAACTTTTAAGATTAGTGAAAAATATGATAATACTCTATATGTGAAAAGAAATCTCCATATATATTTCAAATATTATATGAATAGATGGCCAAGTATTTGGTTTTTCTTACATTCTTTTACAGCATGTATATTCTTTAACTTATTAATTTATTCTTACTTGAGCTTTAATTGTAGTGTATAAATCACTACTAATTGAAAGTGTATTAAAAATCACCTTCAAAATAAATATGTAAAGTAACATTAAAAATAGATACCAGTGAATATACCAGTAAATATCACTAAATGTACCACTTTTGTTGGTATGTAGCCTAACACTTGTGTTTGCATTGATCTCCCTGTTTCCCTGTCAAAACTGATGATAACACTAAAAGGTAAAGTGCTACTGGGAGTGGTATTATCTAATCTCATTTGAAATGATTGCTTTGAAGCAATTAAAGTTCTAATCATTTTTTTTCTGCTCTTTTGGACTCAGGGATATATTAAGATAAGAATATTAAGAAATAATGATTTACCCTGTAGAAAAAATTTTCTTTAGAGTCTACAAATAGTAACTGCATGAACAATGATAAGTACTTCCAATATAGATTTGAGAATCAGGTTATAATGGGTTATAATTTTATTATACATTTTTGTGATTTGGTTAAATATTTTGTCTAACAATTTTTATGTGTACTATTATATTGTCTAATAAGAATGAATATATTTAATTATTGCCATAAAATGTTAATTCAAAACAAAGTAATACCAATTCTATCCATTAGTGGAAAAGGAGGCAAATGAAATAGGAGGTTAAATACAAAGGCTAAACTAATTATAAAATACTGGTACATACTTTGTGAACTACATAAATTAGAATTTGATATTATGTGTTTTTCTTTCTGAAGAAATTTACGATTGTGGCAAATATCTTTAGAGGTATTTTAGTTTTTGAATTTTTTTTTTCATAGGAAACTTACTAGGGCCATTCTTGGCCAACCATGCCTTTCCAGAGAAAACAAACACAGGAGAAAAATTGCTAAGAAGATAACTATTACAAGGAGATATTTTTAAGTTTAACGTATCAGTCATGTCTTTGGTTAGTGACAAAAGTCAGGGAAGCAGTAGACATTTGCTGTTTTGCCCGTCTAGCGTGAAACTCCTGCTCCTCCTAACACAGGCAGACCTTCCTTTGAGAAACTGCCCCTTGGCTTCCACACAGGCAGAGATGGATCACTAGTTAGAGTAGCCTCCCGCCCGGCGGGGAGCAAACCAGGCTACTGGAAGTCTTTTCCCTTTGCAGTTAAATCTTAAGCAAAATGAAACATCGTATCAAAAATAGCTGAAAAATTTTTCTCTGACAACGCTGCCCTTAACAGACTGTACTTTATGGAGTTCAGATATCTCCTGGTTCCTGTACCTTCTGGGCCTGGGTTATATATTATCAACCAACCAATTCCTTCCAATACATTTTTCTCTTAAGTTTACCAGAGCTGAAGTCTGTTACATTTAATCAAATACTCAGGAATAATACACTGGGGTATGGAGAATCATTCCTTCTAAAATACTTGACAGTAGATTCAGATTTTTAGAAATAATTGAAACAGAGAAAAATTACGTGTTTTCACTAAGAAAGGCAGATAGATACACAGTGATTTATGCGCTATGGTCTGCGTATTTGTGTCCCCTCAGATTTTGTATGTTGAAATCCGAATACCCAAGGTGATGGTATTAGAGGTGGGGCCTTTTGGAGGGATTAGGTGGTGAAGGTAGAGCCCTTATGAATGGAATTAGGGCTCCGTAAAAAAGGCCCCAGAGAAACCCTTCCTCCTGCCCCCATCTGAGGACGGAGTGAGAAGGTGCCCTCTGTGTGGAAGTGGACCCTCCCCGAACACAGCATCTGTGGGCACCTTGAGTTTGGAAATCACAGGCTCCAAAACTGTGAGCAATGAATTTCTGTTGTTCGTAAGCCACCCGGTTCGTGCTGTTTTATAAGAGTAGCCAGGACAGACTAAGACGGAACACAGGCTGCTTTCAGGGACTAGAATTCATGGAGAATTAAAACCGGAAGGCCGGTCTCCACTTAGAACCCCGCTACCGGTGGAACCTTAAGTAACTTGTATAATCAGGTTCTTATTTTTCCTTTTAGTGGAGATAAATAAATCAAGGTCATATATTATGAAACTTTGTATTCCCAGTGCCTTATGCTTCTGACACACAATTTTTGTTCAATAAAGATTTGTAAAACGATTTAAATCTAGTCACTGAACTCCACACCTAATTAACCTTGTTCACAAAAACAACTCATCAGTTCACAATCCACTGTAGAATCTGAAATTGCTTTGAGTGACCCCTTACAAGCAAAGTCAAGTGAATGTGACATGAGCCCCACCCAATGTCATATACCTATCTTGGATTCTGAATCAGGAATGTGAAATGCAAAGACACAGGGGGCCACAAAAGAGTCTCTTAAGACAGAGTTATCTCAGGGAAATGGAAATCACAGAACACTGGGAATGATGCCAGCAATTGCATCAATGTCCCCTATGAGAAGAGACAGGTGGTTGATCCGCAGGACACACTTACTCCAGTATGTGTTGTGTTAATAGGAGTAGTGGTGGTGGCTGAAGTTCCCTGATGGATTCCACCTCTGACTTGGGCCATTGTCATTGCTTTATAACCTCAGAGTCTGGTTCTCTTGCTCTCCCTGCATAGTTATTATGAATAGAGGTTCTTTCGTTTTCCTGGACTTCTAGCATTGGCATCACTTGGGAACTTGAGAGAAGTGCAAACTGTGGGTCCAACTTTATGCCTGCTAAATCAGCAACTTTGCAGAAGGGCCCAGACATGTGTAATTTAACCTGTCCTCCAAGTGATTCTGATACAACTGTAAGTTTGAAAAATCACTGTTCTAGAGCAAGGGTGTGGACCTAAATCACCTGGATTCAAATCATGTCTTAACCAGCTGTTGTTTGTGTATGTGTGCATCATATTTTCTACATTACTTCATTTCTCCATCTCCCAATTTCTCACTGGTGAAGTGGAGATAGTAATTCCCATATTGTAGAGAGGCACTGATGATTAAATGTATCCATACTTCCAAAGCGACACACATATCCTCTGTAAATATCAGTTGTTATTATTAAGTAGCCTCTTAATAAATTTATATTATACTTAAAATATCTGGAATAAGTTTACATTGCTTGCAACTAACAATGAGAAATAATACAAGATCAGGAAAAAAAAAGAAAACTATTAATCACCAGGCTGTTTTTTTCTAATGTCGCTAGACAAGGTGGGGAAAGAAAAAGATGAGCTCAGGGATTCAAATTTCCAGCTCAAGCGCAGCATAAATGATCTGAAAGCTTCTATGCAGCCCTGAAGGAGACCCTTTTTACCCGTAGGCTCAGGGCTGAGATTGCTGAAAATCAAACCCAGAATCTCATTCTGTAACTTCTGGAATTACAATTAAATTTGAACTCTCAGCCATACAGAGTGTTGGTCATTAAAGTGAAGACATTTTGAGGGAGGAGTAGGATCCTGCAGGTTAGAAGGGGATGTCTGGAAAGACGCTGACAAAGCTGGGGCCATCGAGTCCCTACATTTTGATACATCATCTCTGCTAGTGAAAGCAGCCTCTCTACTCCCAGTGGAAAGAGCCTCCCCACCCCAGGTGAAGTGGTCTTTGCATTCCCCCCGCACGGGGGTGGGCAAAGCCTTGCCTGAGAAAGCTGCGGTGGCTGCCCGGTGGCACTTTCCACGCCGGACAGCTCTGACTCTCTTCAGGACTCACCCCAGCCCTGGGCTTTGTTCCTGCTGGTAAGGAGATTCGAGCCTCAGCAGGCCTATGAAGGTAAGGAATGGCGTGTGACTCGCAAAGAGATGTGCTCAACTCCTTAAGAAGTGCGTGAGTTTTCTGATCTACACAGACAGACATCCAGGGCACACGCGTGGGAGTGGATATTAAGGTTTTGGAATAATGGTGGATGGAACGGAAAGTGTGATCTAACGGAACAGACATTCCATATACAATATTGCAGCTCCGGGGGTCAGCAAGGACTCTAACAGTTAGTTTGGTGAAACAGGAAATAAAAAGTGGCCCACAGTGAACAAGTTCAAAGTGCTGGAGCTGCCTCGTTTTAGTGTGGAGAAGGGGATTCAAAAGCTTAGGGAGACGGGAATGTACGGTGGGTTTGTCATTTGCTCAGGCACACAGGGATGGCCCAGAGGTCTCTGACCACAACTCTGAGAAATGAGTTTATAAGGAGAGCCCTAACAACCTTGAAAAGCTCTACAAATTTCTCTTTCTGTTGGCAAGATCATACAGTGGGAATGATAGGCACTTTATTGGGAAACCTAAATGCAGTGGGAATAATTGTATCCCCAGGTGCCAGAGGCCAAGTGGCAGCACTAAACTGCCAAGGAAAAGGTGGGCAGGGTCACCATAATGGGGCTCGGGGTCAAAAGAGCAATCAGAACAGTCTGACTTGCACGTACCTATGGCCCTGTCTAGCTGGTCATGGTGTTTCAGGAAGCCTAATAAATCCTCACACAATCTGTATAAGCATAAAAGTTCTAGGTCAAGTGAAAACAGTTTAACCATTGTCATAATAATGGAGAGTCACAGCCTCTCAACTTCAGACGTAGCCAGTCTACAGACCCAGGACCCCTAGAATAAAGTGGAGGCCAAGTCCCCTTGAGGACGGACTTTAGTGCACAGACATGTATGTATACTCTTAGTCTTTCTTCCCATTTTCCCCAAAAGGAACCTACAACCTATAACCAGGGTAACCGTACTCTAGAACAAAGGCTATAATCAGACCCTTGGGTGACTACTGGACACTGCTCTGACTGACACTAGTTCTTGAAGACCTATGACATCACTGAAGTGCATCAGTCAGAGACAGGGCTTATAGAGAGCAGGTGTGTTGTGGTGTTTTAACTCAGGTACATCTCATGGTGGGCGTAGTGTTTTAGCAAACCCATTCTGTAACTAATTCCCCAGCTTTGGAATGCATAACCAGAATAGATATACTCAGCAACTTGAAGAATCCCCACAATGCCCCCCACCATCCTTCAGAATGAGGGCTATCTATTATGGTGGAAATGGACAAGTGGACGCCACTAGAACTTTCTCTACCTAGGATAATAGTAAGCCAAAAGCAATAATGCTTTCCTGAAGTAATTGTTGAGATTAGAGTCACCATTAGGAACTTAATGTTTGTAGGGGTGGTGATTCTGACCACATCTCCATTCAGCTCACCTATTTGCCCCGTGCAGAAGACAAATGGATCTTGGAGAATCACAGTGGATTATCTTAAGTTTAACCAAGTGATGGCTCCAATTGTAGCTACTGTTCCAGATGCAGTTTCATACTTTGAGCAAATTAACACATTACCTGATAACTTGTATGCAGCTACTGATCTGGTGAATGCTTTTTTCTCCATTCATGTTATTAAAGACTCTCAGAAACAGTTTGCTTTGAGCTACCAAGGCCAGCAATATGCCTTCACTGCACTACCTAAGACATATATAAACTCTCAAGTCCTATGTCATAATACAATTCATGGGAATCTTGATCACCTTTCCTTTCTAGAACATGTGACACTATTTCATTGTATTGATGATATTATGCTAATTGGACCCAGTGAACAAGAAGTAGCAACTACTCTAAACTTATTGGTAAGACATGTATATACCAGGAGGTAGGTTGGAAGTAAATCTGAAAAAAAAAATCAGGGGGCTTCTGCCTTAGTGAAATTTCTAAGGATCTAGTTGTACGGGTCATGTTGAGATATTCCTTTTAAGGTGAAGGATAAGTTGTTGAATCTGACTCCTCTCACAACCAAAATGGAGATAGAATGGCTAATAGCCCTCTTTCGATTTTGGAGGAATTATACTCCACATTTACATGTGTTACTTTGGCCTATTTACCAAGTGACCCCCAAAGCTTCTGGCTTTGATGAAACCTGGAACAAGAAAATGTTCTGCAACAGATTCAGGCTGTTTTTCAATCTGACCTGACAACTGGCCTGTAAGATCCAGGATCCAATGATGCTTGAAGTGTCAGTGGCTGATCGTGATACTGCTTGAGAGCTTTGGCATTCCCCTACAATTCAATTGTATTAATAGTTCAGGCCTTTAAGATTTTGGAGCAAAGTCCTGTCATCATCTGCAGGTAACTACTGTCTTTTTGAGAAATAGTTCTGGGAATGCTCTTGAAGCTTAGTAGAAACTGAATGCTTTACCATGGGGCACTAAGTTATCATATGACCTGAACTGCTTATTGGGGACTGGATGTTATCTGACCCACCAAGTCATAAAGCTGGGTGTGAACACAAATTTTCTGTCATCCAATGACAGTGGTATATACCTGATCAGATCCAAGCAGGCCCTTAGGGCACAAATAAGTCACATGAAAAAGTGGCCCAACTGCCTATGGTCACTGCTACTGCTCCAGAGCCCTCTCTCTGTCAGCCTGCACCTGTGGCCTTGTGGCGAGTTTCCTATGATTAGTTTATAGAGGAAGAGAAGACTTGACCTGATTTATGGATGATTCTGCATGACACACAGGCACCCCCTGACCGTGAACAGCTGCAGGACTACAGCCCCTTTCTAGGACATCCTTGAAGGCCAGTGGTGGGTGGTAATCTTCTCAGTCAAAAAACAACAACAACAAAACAGCTTTGTGCACTGCTGTGCACTTTCCTTGTAAAAAGAATCAGTCAAATTGATCAGATGTATAATTCTATACCTATTCATGGGCTATAGCCAATGGTTTGGCTGGATGGTCATGGACTTGGAAGAAACATGATTAAAAAATTGGTGACAAGGAAATTTGGGGAAAAGGTACATACATAGATCTCTCTGAATGTGCAAAGAAAATGGAGATATTTGTGTCTCATGTGAAGGAAAAGGTGACCTCAGCAGAGGAGGATTTTAATAACCAAGTAGATAGAATGACCCATTCTGTAGACACCAGTCAACATCTTTTCCAAACCATTCCTGTCATTCTCTAACGGGCCCATAAACAAAGTGTCCATGATGTCAGGGATGGAGGTCGTGCATGGCCTTACAACAGGGACTTCCACTCACCAAAGCCAACCTGACTGTGGCCACCTCTAAGTGCCCAATCTGCCAGTGAGTCCCCAGTAGGGCACTGTTCCATGGGGCTGCTCAGTCAGGTTGATTACACTGGACCTCTTCCATCCTGGAAGGAGCAGCATTTTGTTTTTACTGGAAAAGACACTAACTCTGAATACATATTTTTCTTTTCTATATGAAACTCTCCAGCCAAAATTATTCATGCAGATAAAGAACGCTTATGTACTACAGAGTATTTGCTTCTAATCAAGGAACTCACATTACAGCAAATGAAGTAAATCGATTGGCCCATCTTCATAGAACTCACCAGTCTTACCATGTTCCCAAGCTAGCTTATTAGCATTGGGGAAGGGTCTTTTGGAACAGTGACACTTAGGTGATGACATCTTGCAAGGCTGGAACAAGAGGCTCTGGAAGGCTGTGTATGTGTGAATCCACAGGCACCATCTGGTGCTCTTCTGCCGTAGCCAGGATTCTGGAGTCCAGGGGTCAAGGGGTAAACATGCGAGTGGCTCCACTCACTGTTACCCCTAGTGACTCTCTAGCAGATTTTGCTCCTGTTCCTAAAACCTTATACTCTGCCAGTCTTGAGGTCTTAGTTCCAAAGGGAAAAATACTTCAATCAAGAGACACAGCAATAATTCCCTTGAGCTGGGAGTTAACACTGAAACCCAGCCACTTTGGTCATCTCATGCCTCTAAGTTAATAGGCAAAGAAAGAAGTTCCGGTGATAGCTGGGGTGATTGATCCTGGCTACCCAGGGAAAATTGTGATATTACTCTGCAATGTATGTAAGACAAAGTATGTCTGGAATACAGGAAATCCCTTAGGTCACCTCTTACTGTTACTATTCCGGGTAATTAAGACAATGAAAAACCATAAGAACCTAATCCAGACATGACTACTAATGGTCCAGACCTTTCAGGAAGGAAAGTTTGGGTCATTCCAGAGTGTAAAAAAACGATGATCAGCTTAAGTGTTTGCTGAAGGCAAAGGGGATACGGAATGGGTGGTGGAAGAAGATAAGTGTAAATGCCAGCTACGATCACATGACCAGTGAGAGAAACAAGGCCTGTGATTGTCATAAGTATTTCCTCTTTATTTTGTAATAAATATATTTGTGTATAGACAGATACATATGTATGTATATACAGTTGACCCTAGAACTACACAAGTCCTCTTATATGCAGATTTTTAAAAATAAATATATGGAAAAATTTTTGGAGATTTGGGACAATTTGAAAAAAACTTGCAGATGAGTTGTATAGCCTAGAAATATTGAAAAAAATTAAGAAAAAGATAGGCATGTCATGAATGCATTAAATATATGAAGATACCAGTCTTTTTTATCATTTACTACCATAAAATATTCACAAATCTATTATAAAATGTTAAAATTTATCAAAACTGTGCAAACACTTAGAGATCATACATAATATATTCACAATCAAGAAAAATTTAGAGAAATTTATAGATGCAGAATCACAACTACATAATATTAACTGAAGCGCATACTCTACTACCCTAATAATTTTGTAACCAACTCCTACTGCTATAGTGAATATCTGCTTAAATTGCCATGTGACATTAAGTATCTCCACTTGAGCAGTTCATTTCTCCAGTAAACTGTGTATCTCAGTAAAAAGTTCTCTCTCCCAGCCCCTACATATGTTTCATTATGTTTACTGTAATACTGTAAACCTTGAATAACAACATGAGACCCACGTGAAGTCCCACTAGTGTTCTGGAAGTGCTCCCAAAAAGCAGAGAAAAGTCATGACATTACAAGAGAAAAGTTGAATTAAGCACCACAGATCGAGGTCTGCAGCTGCAGTTACCCATCCTTATAGACAGAAAGGTCGTCTTGTCAACAGACGATGTAAACTTATGGTACCGATAAATGCAGTATCATACTGTAAATGTATTTTTCTTTCTCATGGTTTTTTTAATAACATTTCTTTTCTTTAGTTTATTGTAAGAATACCATATATAATACATATAACATATAAAATACGTGTTAATTGACTGTCTTTATTATTGGTAAGGCTTCCAGTCAACAGTTGACCATTAGTAGTTAAATTTTGAAGGAGTCAAAGTTATAGTACGTGGATTTTTGACTGCCTGAGAGTCAGTGTCCCTAACCCCTGCATTGTTCAAGTATTAATATGAACTATAAATACAGTATGTATATTTGTATGTATAGTAAATAGCTTTGCTTTTTTCTCCTTCTTATCCCCTTCTCATATAACATGTAGTGTCTTTATATCATAGTGTTATTAATTTTACCTCACAGTATTTAAATTATGGATATCAAGACAAAAAGTAAGCATTATTCAAGGACTTTCTCTCCTCTTCTTTGAAAGGAGTTAGTAGGATTTTTCTGGTACAGGGATAGTTGGATCACGTTAGGTGGAGTTATCACCTGCTTATTGTCCTCATTTGTAGATTAAGCACAATTTAAGATGTGTATGGGTGCCAAGTTGACACAGTGGCCTTGTGATAGTTATTTTCATGTCTCAATTTGACTGGGCCACAGAGAGCTGTGCCATTTGGTTAAACAATATTTTGGTGTTTTTTGAGATTAACATTTAAATCAGGAGTCTGAGTAAAGAGGATTGCTCTCTCTAATGTGAGCGGACTGAAACTATTAGTACGTTGCCAGCTCCCTGGTTCTCAGGCTTCACCCTCAAACTAGGGCCCAGCCTGCCGACTCCCCCTGCAGGTCTTGGGGCCTGCCCGCCTCCGTAACGGTGTGAGACAACATCTCACAATGCGAATCCTGCTCTCTGTGTGCACATCCTATTGGCTCTGCTTCTCTGGAGAACCCTGATGCACACATCTTTTCTCAAATTTTTATTTTGGCCATTATTTTTTCAGATAAGCTTTCTGTCTTTTTCTCTCTCTCTTCTCCTTGGGACACACGTACGCATGGGTAGGTCCGCCTGCCCATGCCCCATAAGTCCCTTAGGCTCTGTTGACTGTTGTTCTTTTTTTTATTTTTCAGATTTGAAAATTTCAAATGACTTGTTTTCAAGTTTGCTGATTCATTTTGCAGACTTTTTAGTGTGCTGCTGAATCCCTTTAGCACAATTTAAATTTAATTATTGTATAATTATTGTATTTTTCAACTACAAAATTTGTTTTTTTAAACAATTTCTATCTTTCTTAGTATTTTATTTAGTTTATGTAGCTTTCTGAATTTTTTTTATTTCTCTGTTTGTGTCCTCCTCCAGCTCATTGAGCATATTTTCCATAGTTGTTAAAGTGTTTGTCAAGTAAATCTAAGGCTTGTGTTTCGTTAGGGTTGAATCTGGAAATTCAGTTTGGTTTTTTGAATGGGCCACATTTCTCTGTTTCTTGATTTGTATACCTTGTAACTTTTGTTGAAAACTGAGCATGTGATAAAGCAGCCCCTCTCTTAGTCTTGGCAGACTGGCTCTGTGTTGGGGAAAATATTCACTAATCAACCTGGCGTGGAGGCTTAAGGTCTTTTCTGGCCTTTACTTGGTATTCATCTTCCCGTGTGTGTGTGGGGGGGGGGGTTTCTTCACACTCATGTATATGGGAAAGTTATCCCCTATATACGTGGCTGTTTCTAAATATCTTAATTTTCCTAAGGCTCTCACCACTCATTTTTCTCAGGCTCGTGGATGCTTATTGTATTCCTCTGCCTGCAATCTCTTGCCCCCAGGTGCTCACAGTTTCAAGTCCCCTTGCAACTCGTATGTGGCAGAGTGCCTGCCACGGGCATCAGTGGCCTTCAACTTGACAATAAACAATGCCCTTTTCTCATCAGTAGTTCGAGTCAGACAAGACAGAAACCAGTCCCTTTTGGTAGACCCCAGACAAGCTAAAATGTTGCAGGAAAGTTATACTTTTTTCCTTCCATCCTGAGGAAGAAACTGGGAATTAGGTGACTTCTGGCTGCTTCTCTACCATGCCATGCCACATGGTGGAGGGTGTGAGACAGTGGTGAACGAAATGACACTAAATTTCCTACTGCCCAGAGTGTGGCTTTTTCTTGGTTAAGGGATGTTTTATTTGGTTGCTAAAAATTCTTAACTGGTTTCTAGTGTTTCTATAGAGCTACTTTGGTCTACATGTTGCTGCCTGTTTGATGTTTTCAACAGGAGATGGAAGCTGGAGTTTTCTAGTATGCAATTTGCTTACTTCACTCCTGAGCTATTTGAGAACATATAAAACTGCTGTTTTAAAGTGTTCATTTAGAAAGTCCAGTGTTTGGGCTTCCTCAGGTATAATTTATATTAATCTATTCTTTTTTTAATTGATCATACTTTCTTATTTCTCTGTATGCATTATGATTTTTTTGTTGTTGAAAACTGGCCATTTTGTTATGATGTAGTAATGTTGAAAATTGGATTCTCCTCCACCATTTACTTCTTTTGAAAAATGTTTTTATGGATACGTAATATTTGTACATATTTATGGGGTACATATGATGTTTTGTTATGCGCATAGAATATATAATGATGAAGTCAGGGTATTAGGGCATCCATTACCTCAAATGTTTATCATTTCTATGTTTTAGGAACATTTCAATTTCTCTCTTCTATTAATAGCTATTATGAAACACATAATACATTGTTGTTAAGCATAGTCACCTCACTCTACTATTGAACATTAGAACTTATTCCTTATCTCTAACTGTGTATTTGTACCCATTAACCAACCTCTTTTCATCCTCACACACCCTTCCCCGACTCTGGTATCTATCATTCTACCCTCTACCTCCATGAAATAAACTTTTTAAATTTTCGCATATGAGAGAAAACATATGATACTTGTCTTTCTGTGTCTGGATTATTTCACTTAAAATAATGACCTTCAGTTCCATCTAGGTTGATGCAGATGATATGATTTCATTCTTATTTTTTATAGCCAAATATATTCCATTGTGTATATATACCACATTTTCTTTACCCATTTGTCCATAGATGGACACTTAGGTTGATTACATGTCTTTGTTATTGTGAATAGTTCCACAATGAACATGGGGGTGCAGGTATTCCTTTGATATGCTGATTTCCTTTTCTAGTAGTAGGATTAATGGATCGTGTGGTACTTCTATTAAATATTTTTAGTTTTATGAGAACTTCTCATACTCTATTTCATAGTGGCTGTACAAATTTACATTCCTACCAAGTGTATAAGATTTCCCTTTTCTTAACATCCTTGCCAGCATCTTTAATTTTTTTTGTCTTTTTTGTAATAGCCAATCTAATGAGAGTAAGATAGTATCTCATGGTGCTTTTGATTTACATTTCTTTGAGGATTAGTGATGTTTAGCATTTTTTATTACCTATTGGCCATTTGTATGTCTTCTTTTGAGAAATGTCTATTCAAGTACTATGCCCACTGTTTAATGGGATGATTTGTGTTTTTACCGTTGAGTTGTTTGAATTCCTTGTATATTGTGGATATTAGTCCCTTGTCAGATGAATAGTTCGCATATACTTTCTATCAATTTAACAAGTTGTCTCTTCACTCTGTTGATTGTTTACTTTGCTGTGCAGAAGCTTTAGTTTAATATAGTCCCATTCATCTATTTTTATTTTTGTTGCCTGTACTTTTGAGGTCTCAGCCGTAAAGTATTTGCCTAGAACAAGGTCCTGAATCAATTCTTCTGTGTTTTCTTTTAGAAGTTTTATAGTTTTAGATCTTACATTTAGGTCGTTACTACATCTTCAGTTGATTTTTGTATATGATGAAAGATAGGTGTCCAATTTCATTTTTCTGCATATAGATATTTAATTTTCCCAGCACCATTTATTGGCAAGTGTGTCTTTTCCCCTATGCATGTTTTGGCACCTTTGTCAAAAATTAGTTGGCTATAAGTATGTGGATTTACTTCTGGGTTGGCTCTCTGTTCTGTTTCATTGCTATAAGTGTCTGCTTTCATACCCATACCATACGGTTTTGGTTACCATAGATTTTGAAGTCAGATAGTGTGATGTCTCCAGCTTTGTCCTCTTTGCTCAGGATTGCTTTCACTATTAGGGCTCTCTTTTAGTTACATGTGAATTTTAGGGTTGGTTTTCCTACTTCTGTGGAAAATGACATTGGAATTTTGATAGAAATTGCACTGAATCTATACATTGCTTTAGGAAGTATGGTCATTTTAACCATATTAATTCTTTTGATCCATGAGCATTAACTGTCCTTCCATTTGTTTGTGACCTTTTTCAGTTTTTTTCATCAGTATTTTATAGTTTTCATTGTAGAGGTCTTTCACCTCCTTAGTTAAATTTCTAAGTATTTTTTGTAGCAATTGTATTAATAAATAAGAATGCCTTGTTGATTTCTTTCGCTGTTAGTTCATTATTGGTGTATAGAAATGATATTGATGTTGTATATTTATTTTGTAACCTGCAGCTTTACTGAATTTATCAGATCTAAGATTTTTTTCCTGGAGTCTTTAGGCTTTTCTAGATGCAAGATCATGTCACCTGCAAAGAGGGAAAAATTTACTATCTCTTTTTCAATTTGGATGCCTTTTATTTCTTTCTCTTGCCTGATTGGTCTGGATGAGACTTCCAGTATCATGTTGAATAGGAGTGGTGAGAATGGGCATCTTTGTCTCCTTTCAATTCTTAAAGAAAAGGCTTTCAGCTTTTTCCCCCATAATGAATGGTGTTAGTCATCAGTTTGTCATATATGGCCTTTATTGTGTTGAGATATATTCCTTCTATGCCTAGTTTTTTGAATTTTTATCATGAAGGGATGTTGAATTGTAGCAAATGCTTTTTGTGCATCTATTGAGATGATCATATGGTTTTGTCCTTCTTTCTGTTGATGTGATTTATCATATTTATTGATTTGAAAATGTTGAAATATACTTGCCTTCCTGGGATAAAACCCATGTGATTATGGCATATGATCTTCTTGTGCTGTGTATTTTGTTGAGAATTTTTGTGTCTATGTTAATCAGGCATATTGATCTGTAAGTCTTTTCTTTTCTTTCTCTTTCTATCTTTCCTTTTTTTTTTTTTGTTTGCATCCTTGTCTGGTTTTCATATCAAGGTAATTCTAGCCTTGAAGAATGAGTTAGGGAGAATTTTTGGAATAGTTTGAGGAGAATTGACACTAGCTCTTCCTCATAAGTTTGGTTGCATTTGGCAGTGAAGCCACTCATCCTGGGGTTTGGGGGGTATTTTTTTTTGGTGGGGAGAATATTTTTTAACAGATTCAATCTATTTGCTCATTATTGGTCTGCTTAGATTTTCTATTTCTTCCTGATTTAATTTCACTAGGTTGCATGTGCACAAGAATTTATCCATTTCCTCTAGGTTTTCCCTTTTGTTAGCGTATAGTTGCTTATTATAGGCTCTGATGATCATTTGTATTTCTGTGGTATCAATGGTATGTCTCCTTATGCATTTATGATTTTTTTTTATTTAGGTCTCCTTTCTGTTTTTCTTGGTTAGTCTAGCTAGCCATTTATCAATTTTGTTTGTCTTTTCAACAATTCAACTTTTTGTTTCATTTAGTCTTCATATTTTTTATGGTCTCTATTTTATTTACTTCTCTGTTGTTCTCTATTATTTCTTTCTTTCTACTGATTTTAGGTTGGGTTTGTTCTTGATTTTCTAGTTCCTCATCTAAAACCTTCTACTTTTTTGATATAGGCATTTATTGCTATAAACTTCTCTCTTAGCACTTCTTTTGCTATATGCCATAGGTTTTGGTGTGCTGTGTTTTGATTTTGACTTTTTTCAAGAATGTGTTTTATTTTCTTCTTAATTTCTTCCTTGAACTAATGGTCATTCAGGATCATGTTGTTTAATTTCCATATATTTGTACAGTTTCCAAGGTTCCTTTTGTTATTGATTTCTAGGTTTATTCCACTGTGGGCTGAGAAGATACTTAATACGATTTAGAATTTTTAAATGTATTGAGAATTGTTTTGTGTGATTACATATAGCCTAGTCTGGGGAATATTCCATGTGCTGATGAGATTCTTTAGCTGATGGATGAATGTTCTTTAAATTTCTCTTATGTCTGTTTGGTCTAAAGAGCATTTTTAAGTCCATTGGTTTTCTTAAATTTTATATCTAGATGATCCATCTAATTCTGAGAAGGGGTATTGAAGTTCCCAACTATTATTGTATTAGTGTTTCTCTCTCCCTTTAGATCTAATAATATTTGCTTTATATTTCCAGGTGCTGCAGTGTAACATGCAAATATGTTTAGAATTATTATATCCTTTTGCTGAATTGATCTCTTTATCATTATGTAATGACCATCTTTGTCTCTTTTTACTGTTTTTTTATTCAAAGCTTGTATTATCTGATAGAAGTGTAGTTACTCCCGCTTGTTTTTTATTTCTGTTTGCATGGAATATCTTTTTTCCTTTTTTTAACTTTCAGTCTATATGTGTCTTTGCAGGTAAGATAAATTTCTTATAAGTAGCATGTAACTGGGCCATTTTTAAAATACATTCAGCCAGTTTATATCTTTTAAATAGAAAGTTTAATCTGTTTGTGTTCAAGGTTATTATTGGTATATGAGGGCTTATTCCTATCAATTTATTGGTTTTTTGTTGTTGTTTTGTATATCATTTGTTCCTTTCTTTTTCTTTATTGTTCATCATTATGGTTTGTTGGTTTTCTGCAGTGGTAACATTTGAGTTCTTTCTGTTCTTTATTTGTGTGTTTCCTCTACCTGTGTGTTTTATACTTTTGTGTGTTTTCATAATGGTAGATGTTGATCTTTAGCTTCCAGGTGCAGAAATCTTTAAAACATTTCTAGTATAACAGTGATAAATTTCCTCATCTTTTATTTATCGGGGAAGGATTTTATTTCTTCTTCATTTATGAAGGATAACTTTGCTAGGTATAGTAAGTGTCTGACAGGTTTTTGTTTTTTTTTTCTTTCAGCATTTTGAATATATCATCCCATTCTCCCCTGGCTTTTAAAGATTCTGCCAAGAAATATACTGTTATCTGATGGAGGTTCCTTTATACATGACTAGAGTCTTTTTATATTGTTGTTCTTAGAATTCCCTCCTTGTTTTTGACTTTAGACAGTTTGACTATACTGTGCTGCTGAATTATATATATTTGAGGAATCTCTGAGCTTCCTTTATCTGGGTGACTCAATCTCTTTCTAGACTTGGGGACTTCTTATCTATTGTTTCATTAAATAGATTTTATATCCCTTTGGTTTTCTCTTCTACTTCTAGAATAACAAAAATTTGAATATTTTGTTGCTTTATGATGGCCCATATGTCACATAGACTTTGTGCATTTTTTTCTTTATTTTTGTATGAATAGGCTATTTCAAAACACCTACCTTCCAGTTCTGAAATTCTTTCTTCTGCTTGATCTATTCTATTATTGAAGCTCTCAAAGTATTTTTAATTTCATTCAATGAAATCTTCGGTTTCGGGATTTCTGTTTGGTCCTTTTTAATGATACTTATTTCTTTGGTAAATTTCTCATTCATATCCTGAATTTTTTTTTCTGATTTTTTATATCATTTATCTGTGTTCTCTTATATCTCATTGAGCTACTTTAATGTCATTATTTTGAATTCTTTTTCATTGGAACCTATTGCTGGAGAATTATTATGTTCCCTTGGAGACGTCAATCTGCTTTTTCATGTTTCTTGTGTTCTTACATTGATATATATGTATCTGATGTAACAGTCATTTCTTCCAATTTTTTGGATTTACTTTTATAGGGGAGGACTTTTCACTGGAGATATATGTATGATGTTGATTTGGTAGTGCATTTTTGTTTTGATTCTAAATGCACGTGGTAGTGTATTATTCACATAAATTTTTGCAGCTGTAAACAGCATCAGTGGTGTCTGCAGTTTCCTCAGTGGCTAAGGATGCAGTTGTTAGCAGAGGCTGCGGTAAAGTTGGGCCTGTGCCTATCCTTGGGCCCCAGTGTGATACGTGCTAGCATCATTGTTAGCAGGTCCAGCCAGGCCAATTCTTGGACCTCCAGGTGGCATGCTCAGGTGCTGGCAGTGGCAGTAGTGGGCCAGCGGAATGGGCAGATCCTCAGGCCCCTGGGCAGTGGGCATGCAATTGGCAATGACAATGGCAGTGGGCAGATGGTCCTCTGGCTCCCAAGTAGAATTGGTGGTGGCTGCAATGAGCTGAGCAGGTCAGTCCCAGGCCCACAAATGGTTCATGTGTGTGGGTTCCTGGTGTGGTGGTAGTGGCAGGTGGGGTGGGCCTGTCTTCAGGCCCCATGGGAAGTGCTCAGGTGCCCACAGTGGTGGATGGGACAAGGCAATTCCTAGGACCCTGGACGGCATGCTTGGGCACTGGGGGGGTATAGCCAGGCTGGCAGGCCTAGTTTCAGGCCCCCTGATGGTATGTGCTTGTGCTAGCTGTGCTAGGCAGGGGCAGGGAGATCCCCAGGCCTCCAATAAGTTGGTTGGGTGGAAGTGGCAGCAACTGTGCTGTGGCCCTGCTGCTGTGAAGAGTGGCAGCAGCTATGGGCAGGGAGCTTGGGAGCAGGCACTTTGCCCTAGGTGGTGGCTGAAAGAATAGGAGCCTGTCCTCAGGGTGCTTGTAAATTTTGTGGTGGCCGTGTTGCTGGGAGCAGTGTGGAGTTGCTGCTAGTGGCTTGCACTGTGGCCCCCGTGGTGGCAGTCAGCAGCAGCAGCAGCTGTGGGCATGGAATCTTACCATTAGGGCACACGCACCTGCACAGAAGAGCCTCTGCTGGGGGTGGCAGGGTTGCTCCCAGTGGTGTGCGTTTCGACCCTGGCGGCAGCAGCAGCTGTGGGAGGGGAATGTCAGTGGGGCTCCAGGCATGAGGCGATGCAGGGGCTGTTACGCCCCAGGGCAGGATGAGGTCTGCTGGGGACTGGGCTCTCAAACACCAGCAGGTGCTGTAGCTGCTTAGGCCTGAGGGGTGGGCGGGTACCCAGCATCAGCTCCCTCTGTTGGGCAAAGCCATCCAGCCAGCTCTCTCTGTTAGTGTCGGGACCCACGGGGGTCAAGAAGCTCCCCCATGACTGGGATTGCAGAAGTTTGCAGTGAGAATGTGGCCCACGGGGGCCACTCACCTACCCTCTCCCTGCACTGGGGAACCTCTCTGGCTCCCAGCCAACTTCCGCCTAGCAGGCTGCCTTGCTTCCTTCTCCTTTTATGCCTTTGGTGTTTCTCGTCACTTCTCTGTTGAATCCCAGTGTTCTTTCTTAGATGGTCTATCTGAAGTGTGATTACCTACTCATTAGTTTGGTTGCTCTTCATGGAAAGGTGAGTACCAGTTGCCTCTACTCAGCTACCTTGGCCACCTTGAAAGGCCTTTTCCTTTTTTTGATTGTTGAAGGCTGCAATATTGCATTTGTCTAGTAACTTTTTCCAACTGTTTTTATGGAAACTGTATTTCTTGTCATGTGCAGTCATGGAAATTTTAGTTCATTACCTTGTGTTCAGATAGTGTTTTGACAAATATGTTCTTCAGCACCACAAGATGAACACACACACACACACACACACACACACAAACACACACACACAAACACCTTGCAGTCTTTGCAGATAGTCTCTGTCATGGCGATCTTCTTCAATCCTTGCCAGGATTTGCACCTATTCTAGAGATCAGCCCAAAGTGAAGGTTTAAAATCATCTTACATCTTCTGTGAACATGTACTTCCTCAAGGCACGCGCATGCTTTCTGCATTTCAGCATGTACAGGAGGGCACTTGATGACCCTAACTGCCTGCAGAAACTCCCTCCTAGACTTTTCCTCCCAGCTTTGCTTGGTCTGTTCTGTCTCAACTGGAATCTTTGCCTCAGGCATCTGTCGGCTATTTTTCTGCCTTATGGTGTTTTTGAGCAATAACACTGGTTTTCCTGCTTGCATTATTTCTGAGTTAAGCAAAACAGAACACTTTGTGCCAGACGTTCCCCAGTCAGGTTAGAATAGACCTACACAATAACTTGTAAATACGGTTTTCTGTAATTTTCTCTGAAACCTGGGTCCAACATCCCACAGTCCCATGCTGGGAGCCTGGGCTGCCTGCTGTCTTGAAGACGGCTACCAGACAGGGAGGACAGTGGGACAGGTAAAGATGCTGACTGCTGGAAATAGTCTTCAATTTTCATTTCTAGTTTAGGAATAACTGATGGTGACTAAAATAGATGTACATAAAAGCAAAAATGCCACAAAATTTTCCTACTATTTTAAAGTTGCTTTTTTCTAGATTAATAATTTATTTGGTCGTTATAAACCTTTGACTATGTTCCAGGGCTCTAAAAGAGTGGGTTATCACAATCCTCCTTGCTTTTTAATGTTTCTATCAAAGATGGCAGCTCCGAGCTGCCTGCTCTGCCATTTTGCTGACATCATTTCTTGGTTACTCT
The DNA here is from genome assembly GCF_020740605.2 of Lemur catta. NCBI lineage: Eukaryota > Metazoa > Chordata > Mammalia > Primates > Lemuridae > Lemur > Lemur catta. Next base: position 95,279,178 of record NC_059138.1, on the reverse strand, counting down.
TTATAGTGATATTTCATGCTTTTGTATGAATGTCCCTGAAGGTTAGTACCTTTCTTAAAGCAACAAATTTTCCATAGGACTTGATTTAAATGCTTGTATTTTACCTTACTATGTCAAATGCATGAGAAATCAGCTCCAGAAATATGTGACAAACCAAATGAATTAAAACAACCCACTATAATAACAATCCATCACCTCTGAGCCAGGTGAGCTCCGAGGATAAAAAACAAAGTCTCTTTCACCTTTTCTCTCTTACCTAATCCCAAACTTACATTGAAGGAGCAGCTCACTAAAACTAAGGTTAATAAATGTCACTCTTGGTGATTGCAGGGCTTACAACAGAAAGGCTGTTGGATTCTCATTCTCATCACTGTGGTCTCTTGTGGTCACTTAGTATCAATTTCCTTGGCAATGATTTAACAGTATTTTATTTCAAATAATTGAAGCCATATATGTCTAATTAAAAATTAACTCTAGAAATTATATTGAAAGTGGTGGGTTAATATTGGACGTCAAAGTTCAATGTTATCCCCAAGTTCATACCCAATGCTATGGCAAAGCCAGGCTTAAAGTTCTGGGGGATCTTAGTTCTATTCTTTGCTTTCCAGTCTCTTGTACTTTCTGAAATGGCTGTTCTTCTTCCTGTTGCTATTACATTTTATAATGTAAAATGAAAGCATTTTTTGTCAAGTAACTCACAGAAATAATTAATTTTGGCTAGAACCCAAAACATTGGAGTTCACCTGTATAAGAAAAAGCAAAACGAAACAAAAACTGGGTGTAGAGCATAGGGAGGAGGAAATTGACTCATAAATAGATTAGTGGTGTTAGGACAAGCAGGAAATAATTAAGTGATAATTGCAGGAACCTACAGGGAAAGTCAACATGACAGGGGGTAACAGTTGCCCTTGAGAATGAGAAATAAAGCAATGAGATTAGAATGATTAGAAATGAAACGGCTAAAGAAAAAGATTTATTTAAGAAGATGTTCAGAAATTGAAATATTTTCTAAAATGTGTGCACGTATGTTAGCCAACATCAGATATTTCTAACCTGCAAATGGAAATTGGAGATCATCTCCAGCAATCAGCAGAAATCACACAGAAAACAGTGAAACACAGGGAGGTGACTCTTGCCTCACCAAGGTGAACCTGGGCAGTGGAAGAATTACACCCACAGAGCAGGCCTTGTAATGGCTTCTGCAATACTTTTCAAGCATATTTGGGTTTAAATGGCAAGCTAGGTAATATTCATTTAGATAGACCTTGTAATAACACAGATTTTGATGAATGGCAGAAATATTCAAGGTTACAAAATTTCAGGCAAAAACATCTGTAGGGCTGGTTCCCAGCCTTAGATTTCTTATGTTTTATTTATTCTCAAAAAAATATGTTAACTAATTCCCCTACTCATTTTATACAGAAGAGGCCTTAATTAGCTGTCCTTACACCTCAAAAGGACCATTCTTTATCATGCTACTTGCCCATCATTGATTAATTATAATCCTGCCCTAAAGAAGAAAGCAATTAAATAAGGAAAGAATTAGACAACCTAAGTTACAAAGCACTGTCCTCCCACTAGTATTCTGGAATGAAACTCTGCAAAGACAGCACACCAGGAAAAAAAAAATTGTAAAGAAAGAGCTAATGGAGGGGAAAATTCCATATTTTTAAAATAAAATCAGTTTAAGGAGAGAATTATCTTTGTAAATGTAGAAAGCAATACTAGTAAAAATAATAATTTTTTAAGGTAACATTTCTTTCGAGCAGAGGTAAAACTGCATCAGGAAGAACCCTCTTATAAATGGGAGGGGTGGACTCGCTGAAAGGATTTACTTTAAAAGTCAATATTCAATTAATGTAATTGCCAAGATCCTGACATGGGGCCTGATTTATGGATATTTGTAGGACTAAAATTCCCTGTTTTAGAAACCAAAGCAGTTTTCATAGTTTACGTCATAAGCTGCAACCTCATATATCCAAACTGACTAGGGTTGACAGCACCTGCATGATCTAGAAAAGCCAGGCTCCCACGTGCAATGTGAACTGGATTGTGCTGACACCAGGGCCCTTCCAGGTGAGCCCAGCAGGCGTTTCACACCAGGCGTGATGCTGAAACGCAACCTGTCAGTGCCCCAAGGTGCACGTTGCATGCTACCTAGGAGCAGCTAGGATTTAGGGGGGAACTGACAGATTTGAGATGTTAAAAGGTAATGTAATTGATAAGTCAATAGTGGGATATTATCACTACAACTAGACACAACAGTCATTTTGAGTCTATTGAAAATTCAGTGAATCATTAAAAGTGCACAAATAATCATTTTTATTTTTCCAAGAATGTTACTTATTGATTACAACTTCTAGCTTCTAAGTGTGGTCCAAGATTCTCCTAATTTTTTCAAGTGTAAGGATAAGCCTGAGGTTGCAGGATTTTCAAGAACAGACTTGAGTCTGCATTAGGGGTAATGACTTTAAGATTAATTAGACTAAATGGAGCCAACTTTACTTTCTTGGATTCTCTATATATACACACATATATTTAATACCTTATCTTATTATTACAGGTGTCAGAAATTGATGAACATGATCATATTGTGGGACTAGGGAACTGAGAAGCCTACTTTTAGCCTTCGGACAGAGAAAAAATATATATCTTCACTCACGTACTGATCCAGAGTCACTGGTTAAGGTAAAAATTCCCTCAGGAATTGTAAACCAAAGTTCTCTAGTGGGGCTTTTAAATATATTTAATTGTGAAATGATTTGTTCAAGGAATTTGTGGCATAATATTTAAAACAGATAAAATAGAGCTTCTCCCACTGAAGGGGCGTGTGTGTCCAGGAGCTCTGGCTGTGGAGCAGACGACGGCTCATGTCTGCTTTGTGGCTGGAGTCCCCTGCCAGCTGACGGCGTGGCACTGTGCCAGCAGCAGGCTCTCTGGTCTTCCTGTTAAAACTCAAATGGGATCCAGTACTAGTCACCGGGCAATCTCTAAATTTCATTTCTCAATTTTATTCTATTTTATTGGCTATAGATTAATTGAATCTTGCAAATTTAGTCAAATTAGGCTGTTTAGCTGCCTTCAAGTAAGACCATAATGCTTATAAAAATATGGTTACGGTGTTCATTCACTAATCATTATGAACATCTAATGTGTGTGGGTCATCCTGCTCTAGTCTTTAGCACTAAGAATTTTTAAAGAAAATTGGGTTGTAGCTTCCCCCACTTCATTTTATTTTTTTTCCACCCTTAAGGAGCTTGTAAGAACAGGAAACAGAATTGTGCAAATAATTGGCAACGCCAGCAAAACTAGGTGTGCTGAGATATAGGTACAAGCAAATTGCTTGGGGCCACATCAGAAACACAATGGTCTACACAGCAAATTTCAGTTAGTATCATTGGCTTTGGGGCCAGTGGAACCTAGAGTGAAATTTCGCATCTGAAACCTCCACAAGCTTCAATGGCATCCTCTGTGAAGTGGCATAGCAAGTCCCCACTTGTGTGACCCTATGCAGATCCCACGCAGTCATCCTGTGTGTGCTTAGCCCGTGGTGTCTGGAAGGGTGGACATCCTGTTGATTGGGAAAGTCAGTTTCGAAGAGGCAGAGAAAATAACTCAAGGTTTTGAAATATTGATTGTGAGATATAATGAAAAGTCCATGTGGGACTCTGCAGAAGTCATACTTTACACATTTAGGGTCAGCCATTTAAAAAATAAACAAACTGTTTTTATTCCGAGTCACGCTGCAGAGCCACATTCTGTCTCCACGCCTGCCTGAGACACTGAGTGTGGCGCCGGGCAGAGTGAGTAAAGTCAGGCGTGTCCGGATACGCAGAAGTTCTGACTCTCATTTGTCTTACTCACAACTCCACGATTTCCTTATCTGTGGCTTGCCTGTGCATATTTAATTAATACTCTCTCACTGCCAAATTCATTTTATCTCTCCCCAGACTTTTTAGTTTTTCTTGCTCTGTTGGCATATTCTCTTGCATCTACAGATTTGCACAAATATTATCAGTTTAATTTAGCATACAGTTGTTGAATGATATCCAAATACTAGGCATTGTGACTGAATCTGGGGATACAAAGATAAATAAGATATAATTTTTGGCATCAACATATGTACCAAGTGCACTTTTGTAAGCTATGTCTTTACTAGTTTTTACTAAATGAATTTTGCACTAACTTTTTCTTCATTTCACTACTGATTGCCACACATACACGTTGAACTCCATTTCAGTACACATTGGACAGATAGTTCCTACATCGGCTTTGTTGCTGGGTATCAGCAATACCAGGAAGGTCCAAGGACCAGAGGTGGTAGCTGCCAACCAAAATTCACTTACCAGTAGAGCTGGTCTGCAGAAGCAGCCAGAAAGCCCAGTGATGGTGTTGGAATGGCCACTGCTTCCTAGCCCTAGGTTTGCATAATTGTCAGTATCTAGAGAAGTACACGGTGGACCAAGGGACAACCTGGCCCCAACCCACATGTGGATAGCAGGCAGCACTTGATCTGGTGTCTTCATCTAAGGAGAAATCTCACTGGAAATGAATGACCTTACAACCGTCTCAATTCCAGTTTTCAGGTCTCCTGAACACAGAGAAGATACCCTTCTCCATGTGATATCAACACAGAAGCACTCTTCAGTAACACGTGGTGCTGCCTTCTGGGTCCCTACAGATTTGTTTGGTGTCCTTGGATGCCCTCATATCACAGCCCCCACAGGCACAGACCGGAACAAGGTAAAACATCTTTTAACAGCAGAAAACACTTCACACCACGAGAGCATGAAGGCTATGAGGACTCCAAGCAGGCTGGGATGGTGAGTGACCAGACGGGGCACAGGCTGTAAGGACGGGCCAGCCCGGCTTGGGAAGGGCCACATCTGACACCCAGCAGAGAGCCAGAGATGAATCGGACCCTCATCAGGCCTGCACTTTCCTACCCCGTCCCAGCATTCTGGATTCTGCCCTCGGGTAATGAGAGATCTGCTCATATCTAACAATTTTCTTCAGAAATTTGAGCATCTTAGAAGCTACTTCTAAATATTATAAAGATTGAGACTAACAAACTAAAGGGGTTTAAATTAAAGTATCAAATTAATTGCCCCTTGAAAATTGAGCAACTGAGTTTAGGAATATCTAATTCAGGATTAAGTACTAAAGAGAATTTCTTTTAATCATGGCAGAGGCATAAACAAGAGAGTACATGACTCACCCAAAGCTTTGAATGATTAAATCTGTGGAAAATGAGTGTGCTTACATATCTTCTATCAGTTACACTGAGGATATAAATGTGTGCTGAAATCTGATTCCCCCATTAAGGCCCAGACAAATTGTCACTTCTCTGCAGTGTCCTCAAATCCCTTCAGTGAGACAAGACAATTTCTCTCTCACAGAAATCCTAGGAGTGTTTGTTCACTTATTGTATCAAAGAGAAATTAAGAGCATAGACTTTGGAATCAGGCAGTATTTTATTCAAATTCCAGCTCCAACACTGGGAAATAACTTAATCTCTTTAAGCCTCAAATTTCATCATCTGAAAAATGAGAATGACAATGTGTCATATGTTATCCAGAAGGCTGGGGTCAGCCATACCAGCTGCTGAAATATTGACTAGGTCCTTCCCTCAGGGCCCTGACGCTTTGGTGGCCAGCCCCTCCTTTGTACATGCCCACCTGGCCCCTAAAGCCCTGACACCTGGCCTGGGGGTTGCAGGTATCCAGATTTTCACCATGTGTCTGCTTGTGTGCCTGCCTCGTGAGTTGTTAGGTATTTTACATATCACCCTTGTCTCTTGCAAATGTTAAAATGAGTATGTTTCCATAGTAATAAGCACAGTGCATAGGGCAGTAGGTTGTTTTGTTGTTACAACAAAATATGACTCTTAATTTGATTTACGATTAGTTTCTAAGCCTGTCCACTTCCCATTTTTGTTGTGACTTCTTTTAGTGGCAAATTATGTTTCATTATTGAAAGACTAATACTGTGTCTTACCCAGAGTGGGTACTCAATAAGTGAAAACCAAATTAGAAAAAGGAAAACAAAAAGAAAGAAAAATATATCCAATTATCCTGTCTATCTGGATGTTGTAGTTCTGTAAATAAATCACTTTTTTGATTAACTGATTTATTCAGATGAGTGGCTTAGTGTGCTGTAATAATGGCCTTAAGATCATTAAAGAGACAATATAAGATCTAACACACAGTAGAATCTTTGTGAGAGACTGCATAGAAAATAGCAACTATCTTGAGTCTACTATGAAAAGCTATATAAGATTGTTTATTTTGGTTTAAGCATCATGAAATAAAGAATTTAAGAATGTTCAACAAAACTAGTTTATCTTCTAGACAGGCTGTCTCAGACTGAGCTGGCTTGGTAACATCAGACTAAGTAAAGATGTGATTTCGGTCTTGCATAAACTCATTATTTCCATACAACCAGATGTAACAAGCCTGTTGCAGATCAGTGCCCACAACTGGAGACTGGAACATCCACTACAATGTCAACATAGTATATACAAGGCAATACATAATTTATAAGAAATTATTTCTAATGATTGAAATACATTCTTTAGAAAATCTATATTGAAAGCCCACAATCAGAAAGCTGCTGAGAAAACATGGACAGCAAAATGATGAAAGACACATAGAATTGCTTTTATCAACCTCAACCCATGTGGGATCCAAGATGTCACTGTAGACTGTAGAACTTTTCTTCCATTCTTCTCTGGGCCAATGATTCGTTAAGTCCTCCCCACCACTGGTGGCTGGGCTCCAGAAGACTTTATGAAAGAGGAACGCCACTCGTGCCTCGTAGAAGTAATTTTTGCCACTTTTAGGGGAATCCTCCCTCCCGATCCCTTTTCCTCACCCTCACTCCTGTCTGCCTTCCAGCCCAACTTGGACTTAATCTTTCTATGTCTCCTAGCTTTAGTCAACACTTTCTGTGATGTGCCTCACTGACCACCTTACCTAAACTTACCACATCTTATTCCAGGGAAAGAGCACAAGTTTTTCCCCATCACTGACTGAGAAGGACCCACCCCTCACACTCAGCGTTCCATTATTGACATTTGGCCAAGTCTAATAATCAGAAGTCCACACTACTTTCCTGTTCTCTTCCAATCGTTCCTACCTAGAACCCAAAATTAACTTCATTTTTACCTGAAAAACATTGTGCCAGAATTATATATATCATTTATGTAAACACAATGATTACAATTATTCCATACTGATAGAATTTTAGCTACCAAAAAATGTCTGTTTTTGTTTTGGGATATTGTGGTGTTTACTGTTTCCTTAAGTGGAAATTAAGTATGAAAGTTTTTATTTGAGATGAGAAAGCAATTCCTTTTGATAAATATATTACCGTTTTGTTTTGTTTTGTTTTGTTTTGTTTTGTTTTTTGGAGACAGAGTCTCATTCTATCACCCTGGCTAGAGTGCAGTGGCTTCATAAGAGCTCACAGCACCCTCAAACTCCTGGGCTCAAGTGATCCTCCTTCCTTAGCCTCCTGAGTAGCTGGGACTATAGGCACAGGCTAATTTTTCAATTTTTAGTAGAGATGAGGTCTCACTCTTGCTCAGGCTGGTCTCAAACTCCTGAACTCAAGCAATCCTCCCATGTTGGTCTCCCAGAGTGCTAGGATTACAGGGGTGAGCCACCTCGCCCGGCCACATTACTGTTTTAATTTTACGTTTTGAATAGGTTAAAAGTATTCCATTTCAAAAACAGAAAATGGCACCTTCAGTGTGATAGAGACTCTTCACAGGTCCTGAACCCTTTAAGTAAATGATGCATGATAAATATGTAACCAAGCAATTAGTACTAATTTTAAAAATATATGCATGAGGTGATTACTATGACATCAAAAATGCATGCCCTATTAATTTGGTGAAAATTTCCATTATTTTATATTTAATTTTCTTATTATCCCTCAATTGATTTTTTAAAATTGAATAATCTATGATCTAAATAGATTTTTGTTGTATTATCATTTATTATTAAACAAACTTCCTTTAAATTGCTACTTATCTGTCTTTTTGAAACACAATCACATAAAGATCCGTAGAACTCTATATTCCAAAGTTATTTTTTCCTTTTTTGGTAAATATACATGTCCCAGATGTTATAGCAAGAGTGTGTCAATGCTAATTAGACTTATCACAGCTGGCAGTTTCTAAAGTCACTTGTGCTGCCCATGTCTTTGTTGCTGTGTGAAATCTACTTTTGAAAACTGCTGATTGCTCTAATCTACTAAAATACTGACACCCACCTGTATCTATTTCCTGCTTTCCAGCCAAACTCCATGATTTCTGGTTTTAATTAGGCATCAGTGTTGATTTTCTCTTAATACTTGCTTCACGACTCTTCTAAATATTGAAATGAAAAAGTGGGCCCCACGGCATATATTCTTAACAGTTATATATTATGATATACAAAATGGGAAAATAGCTTCCACTTGGGTATTTTTTTTTTTATTTCAGCTTATCATCATGGGGGTACAAAAGTTCAGGCCACATACACAGCCCATGTCCCGCCCATCCCCCCGAGTCAGAACTTCAAGCGTGTCCATTCCCCAGACAGTGCACATCGCACTCATCATGTAGTTATACACCCATCCCCTTTCCCCAGCCCCCACCTCAGTCCAATACCCAATTGGTGTTATTCCCAAATGTGCATTTAGGTGATGATCAGGGAAACCAATTTGCTGGTGAGTACATGTGGTGCTTGTTTTTCCATTCTTGGGATACTTCACTTAATAGAATGGGTTCCAACTCTATCCAGGAGAACATCTACAGATTCAATGCAATCTCTATTAAATTACCAACATCATTTTTCACAGATATAGAAAAAATAATTATACAGTTTTTATGGAATCAGAGAAGACCCCGTATAGCAAAAGCAATTTTAAGCAATAAAAACAAAATGGGAGGTATTAATTTGCCAGACTTCAAACTATACTACAAGGCTATGGTTCTTAAAACTGTTTGGTATTGGCACAAGTGCAGGGACACAGACCAGTGGAACAGAACAGAAAATCCAAATATAAAACCATCCTCATATAGCCATCTAATCTTTGACAAAGCAGACAAAACCATACTCTGGGGACAAGAATCCTTATTCAATAAATGGTGCTGGGAAAACTGGGTAGCCACATGTAGAAGACTGAAACAGGATCCACAGCTTTCACCTCTCACAAAAATCAAATCACGTTGGATAACAGACTTAAACCTTAGGTATGAAACGTTAGAATTCTAGAAGAGAATGTAGGAAAGACTCTTTCCACCTGGGTTTTTAAATTTGTCTAAAATCTTCATTTATAGCCCTAAAGTTATAGCATGAGGGAAAAATCTTGCATCTGAGCTGAAAATTGGCTGAGGATTCCATTATGTAATGTGCATGGTACAAAGAGAGAATGTGACCAGGAGTTTGTTGTTTATGTTTCAAGGAAGTATCAGAACTAACACATAAACATTTGACATCTAAGGATGAATTAGTATCATAGAAATTATTCCACCATAACCAGCATTTAATATTACTGAAATTAAATATGAGATCAGCCTATAATTTTTTTCTTTAAGAAAACAATTGTTTAATTAACAACTTTTTTTCACAACAGCTGTTGAAAAATTATGCTATTTTCAGATGACTGTGTTTTGGTATATAATTACTTTTTCATTCCAAGACACATTAAATAAATATATGTATAGAGTGCTATTTGGGTATCATTATTTCACATAAAGACACAGTCACCAACGAGCTCACACCAATGGTTTCCAGTGAGCTAGAATCATGTGAAAAAATTGAAATGTGTGTCATGTGTAGACGAACCAAAATATTTTGTGTTGTATGAACATTAAGAGAGTGGGTGGAGGAGCAGCATTTCCGGAATCTTCAGTTTGTTGTAGGCATACACTCTTTCCACAAGCTTCTAGGCTCTCTCATGTTCAGCCTTTAATTTGCTTCAAGAGTGTTTTTCTGTATTATATATAATTTTTTTTAAAGTGCAGTTTGAGTGCAAAATGACCAAAGGCCTTAAAAACGTTGACAAATGGTTTCAAAAATCCTTCACGTCTGCTGTGGCACACTTCAAAATGGATTATGAACAGAAACTTTGAAAAGGCAAGAAAACTTTGAAGTTGCTCTTTTTTGATCCTAAGTTTTCAATCCTTTTAAAGAGAGAAGGAGCTTCTTCTAGTGTAAACTCCCCAAAGAAAAGAAACTCATCTCTAAACACAGCTTTGAATTGAACCTATAAATAGATCACCCACTCTAACATCTTCTTGGATCCCTCCTGCACCAGCACCAATAAGCACACACCTTCAGCTCTCCTCTGCCTGCCTTGTCAAGTGCAAGAGACTCAGTGCATAAACAAACTCGGCTTATGCCCCTTTGAGTGGTTACTACTTATGTAAATTGTTTCATTGATAACATTTTATCACTGTATTAAAAATTCATCATAACTTTTCCTTTAAAATTGGCAGAAATAAATGTTCAATTTAACTTAACCACACATGGCTTAGAAAGCTCTTTAGGAAAGAGGGGAAGTATTTTATATGTACATGTGCACATACTCACACCAGGTGCTCTGGGGGTGCTTTTCATTTGCAAAGTCACACCTTGTGTTTTCTCAGGTATATGGGGACTGTTTTGCATTAATGCATTCTATCATTCTCACATCTTCTGGGATTCCAGTTATTGGTGTTTTTCCTCCATATTTGTTGTCTTCTGTTTCACTGTTTTCATCTCACTCTCTTTTTCTGGATTTTAAGAACACATTTCACATCTGCTTTCCAGGTTAATAACATTCTCACCACATTCATCTTGCTCCTGTGTCCCTAATGGAGACAGATTCTCCTACTTTTTTCTCAGCCACTCTCCTTTTCATTTTAATAGGTCAAATTTTCATCACATTTTTCATTTTGTTTTTTTCTGGCATCTCCATTTAATAAAATTAATTTGAATTCACAGTTCAAGCAGTGTTTACATTTACATTTTTCCATAAAATTTTTTTTTTGCATAAATAGGTCCTCTTTCAGTACTGCACGTGCAGTATTCCATTCTTTGATTTATTGGAGAATATTTACACAAGTCCACATTGTAGTTCTCAATTGCTCTGGAAGAAGAGAAGTTTGTGTGAGAACTGATTCTTTCATAAACTCCGAGCAGGTGAATTCTCCTGAGCCTTCTTAACATCTCAGTATATGTCAAGAATGGAGAAACAAACAAACAAAAAAACTCCATATTCCTACGCAGAGGCAGGACATTGGTACTTTAAGATGGAGGTCTGAAATCATTCTCATTTGCTGACAAGTTAATTAACTTTTCTTTCCTTCTCAAAAAAAAAAAAAAAAAAAAAGAATGGAGAAACAGTTCTTGAAAGGATGGATGGTGAGTATTGGAAGAAAATACACACAGAATTAGGCTTCTTTTTGTGTTTTAAGTATAATTAATACAAAGAAGGACTATTAAATAAAAACAAATAAGAAACAAATTTAAATTTTAACACTAAATGCTCAGAATTGAGAGGTAGAGAGAAAAGAGGAGTAAAATAATGCTAATTTTTACTATCTTTGACTTGAGAGGAGTTAATGAGCACTTTTTTTTAACTAGACAAAAGCTTTATTATTTCTTGAATAATAAAAATAATGCATGCTCATAAAATTGTTAAATTCTACAGAATTATATAATCACCTGGAAGCAAAAAACCTAGACAGTTTTGGTGAATTTCTTTCTGTCTTTGTCTCTTTCACATACAGAGTCTTGTAATTTTAAATAAATGGGACCACACATGTAGCTAATAGATATTTAAAAAATATATGTGTATATGTATGTGTGTATATGTAATGCATACACATACTACTTTGGACATATTTTCACACAAAAACATATAAACCTCTAAGATAATTTTCAATGTTTGCAAAGTATCCCATAAATTTTCTCCCATAGTCATCAATCATTTTATACTGAAATTGTTTAAAGATATTTTACATTCAAATTATGCTTTGTTGAACATCTTCATATGTGCATCTTTGGGAAATTATCTGATTATTTCTTTAGAATAAATTCAAAGAAGTGGAATGTCTTGAGCAAGTAACATTTACTTTATATTTTAATATAAATTACAACTTATTTTCTTTTTAGATGTTGAGCCATATGTCACTCTCATTAGCAGTGCTTAAAAGTGCCTATGTTCACGTATCCTTGCAAAATAAATCAGTTATAGATGTTTTTTGTTCTTTACATATTATTTTAAAGATGAAAGATATCATATTACTTGTATTACTTTCTCTTGGTGACATTCTAGGATGACACTAAATATACTTAAAAGAATGAATCCTAAAAATTTCGGATATACATGTAAAAAAATACCATGAAAAATATATTCATGGAAGCTATAATTATAAATGAAAGATTAGTGAATTTATGCATGAATTCTTCAAATTTTTGTTCTATTTATATATTATTATTATTTTTAAAATACTACATTCCAATTATTGGTTTCTGATATATAAGAAATCATATTAACATTGTGTTATGTGACTTGCTATAGTTGCCTATTAGGTCCAGGAGATTTTATTTGATTCTTTGGGAGTTTCTACCTAGACAATAACGTTATCTGCAAATAAGGACAATTTTATTAATTTCTTTACAATCTGTATATATTTTTATTTCATTTTCTTACCTTATTGCAGTAGATAACACTTCCAATTTGACATTGGGCATGAATGGTGAAGAGGACGTCTTCACCTTGTTCCCAGTCAGAGGGGAAGGGTGTCAGACTCCACTAATTATGAATTATTTGTATGTTCGTAAGATATATTCTTTATTGTGTTAAGGAACTTTCTTTCTATTTCTATTTTTTTAGAATTTTTATCAGGAATGAATGTTGAATTTGGTCCAATTGTTTTTTTACATCAATTATTAAAATCAATTGTTTTTCTCATTTAATCTGTCAATATGAGTAATTATATTAATTGATTTATGAATGTACATGATCTATGTATAGAAAACCACAAAGCAGCAATAAAAGAAATAAAGGATCTATGTAAATGGAAAAATATTCCACATTCAGGAATTTAAAACTCAACATTGTTTACATGTCAATTCATCCTGGCTTGATCTATAGATGCAATGCAATCTCAATCACAATTCCAGCAAGATATTTTGAAAGTTTGACAAATTGATTTTAAAATTTATTCTGAAAGACAAAAGACATAGAATAGGCAAAAATAACATAGAAAGATAACAAAGTTGGAAGACTCACTATTCAAGACTTATGACTAAAGTTACTCTAATCAAGACAGTATAGTATTGGCAAAATAATAAGTACATAGATCAATATAACTCATTAGAGAGCCGAGAATTAGACATAGTCAGCTGATTGTTGACAAAAGAGTACACCAATTCAACAGAGAAAGGATCCTTCTTTTAACAACTGAAGCTGGGACAATTGGGTGGTCATAGACAAAAACAGAACTGAGACACAGATCTTACATTATACACACAAAAAAAAGACTCAAAATAGATTATAAAGCTAAAAGTAAAATGAAAAACTATAAAACTTCTAAAAGAAAACATAGGAGAAAATATGTGTGACTTTGGATTTGCTAATGAGGTTTAGATATGACACTAAAAGCATGATTCATGAAAGAAAAAATAGGTAAGTTGGACTTTATTAACATTGAAAACTTCTTTGTGAAAGGCTCTTAGGAGAATAACAAGACTGCAGATTAAGAGAAGATGGTTGCAAAACACACACCTGATAACAGATTGGTGTCCAAAATGTACACAAAGAAGAACATTTACAACTCAAAAACTTTTAAAAAATGATTAATAATTCAATTAAAATGGACCAAAAACCTGAAGAGACACTTCATAAATAAAATACATGGGTGGCAAACAAGCACATGCGAAGATGACCAACACTGTTTGTCCTGAGAGAAGTGTGGGATAAAACAACAACGAGACGGCATTTTACACTTGCCACAGTGGCTACAGCTCAACAGACAGCACCAGATGCTGGTGAAGTCACAGAACAAGAATTCTCATTCAGCACTGACAGGCATGGGAAGTGATCCAGCCACTTTGGGTTGGCAGTTTTTACAAAGCTAAATATACTCTTACCATAAGATCCGGTATTTACTCGTCTTTGTCTTTAGGCAACTGATTTGATAAATGTTATCCACCCAAAAGTCTGCACACAAATGCTTATAGTAGCTTTATGTATAATCTTCAAAAACTGGAAGCAACCGAAATGCTCTTCAATAGGTGAATAAATACATGAACTGCACCGCATCTGTAAAACAGAATGTATTGCCAGGCCACAGAAAATTATAGGCCAATATTAAATGTACATTTCTAAAGGAAAGAAGCCATTCTGAAAAGGCTACATGCTGTCTGATTTTATTCATGAGACATTCTGGAAAAGGCAAAATATAATGACAGAAAAAAGATCAGTGATGGCCAGGTGTTTGCAAAGATGACTACGTGAGGTTCTTTTTAGGGTGGTGGAATTGTTCTGTGTGATACTATAATTATGGATATGATACTATGAATTTGTCAAAACCCATAGAAGCTTACATCAGAATGAATGGATTTTGATGCATGAAATTAAAGGAAATTATTTTGGAGCTTGGGCAAGGCTAGGATAGAATGCAGATCCTAACAAAAGAATCTAACTGCCTTATAAATACAGCAGCTAGCCTCAGGGAAGGCAACGGAGAAAGAATTTCTGGCTAAGTAACTTTGGAAATGAATGGAGACTGTAATACTAATGGCAAAAATAAACTGAACACAAACTCTGCACTCTGGGAGGTAAAACTGGTTCTCACTGGAATATTGCTTACCAGTTCTAACACCAGTATGATGGAATTGAAGAAGCAACTAAATGACTGGCAAATGGTGGGAGCCAGGTTTACCACTGATGGAATTAAAGGTTACGGAAAATCAAGAGAAGTAGAGAAGGATCAATGACATATTGGATTACAGGTAAAGATGTCAGTATGAAATTATGTTTAGCTTAAGCTAGATATAGTATGGGTGCATACAGAAATATTGATAAGGATGAGTATATTCATAGGTTCGTATGCATTCACTTATTTCTTTGTTCTGTCAGCTGGTAGAGCCTTGCAACAATGACACCTGAGTGACAACAAGCGTACTGTGTACCCAGATGTTGGTCCTAGATACCCTTTCCAGCAAAAGGAACTAGAGATCCTTGGACAAATCACTGATTCTAAAACTGGGGCATGAAGAACACACAGGGTGAGCCTGGAGCATTTTGTGTGTCCAAAATAAGGAAGTGCCCAAGACAAACAAAACAAAACGTAACCATGAGGCAGTGGCCAAAAGACACAGGAGCTGGGTAAAAATGTTTCACCTGTAACAGTTTGAGCACCAAATAAAGAACATAGTATGGATTATAATGCTATGCATAAATAAAAATCCATGGGTCCTTATTGATATAAGTAAATTAATAAATGGGGGATAAAAGACAAAGCCCCGTGCAGAAAAATTCTAAATAATTCATGTGGACGCTGTCCTGTCAAGGAGGCCAAGCATTACTCCTCATTCTTTACCTGTGTGTTGAGCACAGTAACTTCCTTACAAAGAACACAGTGTGGAAAAGGGGCAAAGAGTCACCTCATGGTGAGAAATCTGACAAACATGACGTCAGCCTGGGGATCTGTTAACACCAACAGTGACAAGTCATGGTGACGGCGTGTACCCCTGATGAGACGTGATGCGAACGGCACTTCACCTCTGCTGTCTTTCTCCCTTAAGCCCATAACCCCAGTGTCATCCCGAGAAATAGGTCAGATAAACCCCAGTTGAGGAACATTCTACAACATCTCTGACCAGCACTCCGCAATCATGTCAAGGTGAGCAAAAACGGGGGAAGTCTGAGGGGATGTCAGTCTAGAGGACCTTGCAGAGTCATGATGACTGAGCATAAAGTGACATCCAGGATGGGGTCCTGGAACAGAAAAAGAACATGAGATCAAAACTAAGAAAATATGAATACAGTATAGCCATTTGTTAATAAAAAGGTGTTGATACTAGTTCATCAGTTGTTAAAATGTTCTATATTAATGTAAAATGTTAATATTAGAGAAACTGAGTGTGGGGTATATGGAAACTCTCTGTATTACTTTTACAAATGCTCTGTAAATCTAAATTCATTTAAAATAAAAAGTGTATTAAATTATGGAAAGCAAGAAGAAAATAAATATGGAGTTTAAGATGATCTATCTTCTCTGATGGGGTTTTCAAAGGGATAGGACACTATGGTGTTTTGTTATAGGGGATGGTTCCAGGGATGACCATATTATTACAAATAACTAACTACATTAAAAATAAATTATGGTATATATGTATAATTAAATATTTTGCAATCTTCAAAAATAATTTATAAAATATATTCTTGACATTCGAAAAGGCTGATACTCTACTATGTCAGTAGTGTGTTTGAGGCGGGTACTCTACTGTGACTTCTGAGTCCGTGTTCTGAGCTTTGCCCTGGGTTTGGCACTAAGGACACAATGGAGAAAATAGTGCGTCAATTAGGTAGTTTATTTTGCTCTGGAGGATGCAAGTGTTTTTCACAAACTGCCTTCCTCAAGTAATATGAAATGGAAATACACAGGGCTCCCCAGGCTTGAAACAAGTTGTTAAACCAAACCTGAGCTATTCCAAGGATGCTTCCTTGAGGACATTTGACCAGAGCTCTAGAGGAACAACTGGATTTACATATTGAATGAAAGGAAGATCTCTGTCTGCTGAGAAAGGACTGCCCAATGGTGAATCAGCGTAGACTGTGAAAGAAACTGAAAAAAAGCGCAAATGTTGGTGGAACATAGAAAATAATCTGGAAAGTGGCAAACGTTGAAACTGGAAAAGAAGAAAAGAGTCACCATTCCTGTCTTGTAAGGCATACATTGGAGTGTTTCTTTTTCTGATTAGCAACGGGAAGACATTGAAAGATGTTTCAAAAAAAGACAATAAACACAAACTTGAATTTGAAAATTTACTCAGGGCACTGTGTAGAAAGGGTGAGAATGAATGAGCAGAGCCCATCAGGAAGCTGTGACTACAAAACTCAGAGTCCCCTTTAGCTATTTTAAGCAGAAAAAGGATGTATTTAATGCTATTATTCGGCAACTTACGGCTGTCCAGGAAGGTCACAGACTCAGAAGTAGGGTCATCTGGACAGGAAACACATGTAATTTATGCTCAGAGGTCTCTAGTGAAGGGTTTCTCAACCTTTCTGTGATGATGGATAGATAGATATGATTTCAAAAAAATTATACAGGTATATAAACATATTAATATATGTACATACCAGTAATGAACTTATACTTTTATAAAATATAATAAAAATAGTTACTAGAAAACAAAATATGAAAAGCATAGAAAATATAAGTTCAAAGTGTTTATTATTAGATCCAACAGACATTAATCAGAATAAGTATAATGTACTAACATAGAAAAAAAAATCAGAACTTACATACTTTTTTCATTGCTATTGTGAATATAAATGATTAATTCAGAAAATCATTACTCTACTTGTAACTTTTTGTTTTTCCACAACCATAATTAAGGAAAAAGTTATGAAGGAACTAGCCATCATCATATTAAACACCTGCACACACATCTGGAATGAACATCATGTACATCAATATTTAAGTTTTTAATGTGATGAATAATCTTCTTGCTAGTTAAATGAATTACTTTGGTTTGGTTGATAACAATGTTCCTCTTGAGGAGTAATTTCTATATAAATGGTTTCTGTATTTTGTTTTAATGAAAATTATGGTAGAGAAACCAATTGCTCACAGAGGTATACTGGATTGAAAGAAGAGATTTTTAAAGCAATTTTGGCAAACACAAAATATTCTTTTAAGTTGGCCACCAATAAGACAAGCAACTGTGTATTTTCAAAATTGAACTTTAATCCTTCATCAGTAGCCAATTTCAACAATTTAATCTGTAAAATGATAGTTGTCTTTAAAATTATTTTCAGAAATTTATTTCAAGTCCACTCATTTCCTATCCATGGATTTTCTTTGATGAAAAATGTAATTTAAAACATTTAGTTGAATTTTATTAGATATCCTGTGATAACCTTTTTCAGTTGCATACTACCGAGATCATCACCTACTTGTTGGTAAATTACAGGATATATTACAATAATCTGAAGAAACACTACTCTTCCAAGCTTTTTCTCAGGTGGTTATACATTTCTTGGTCACAGTTTATCTTAAAATGCCACACACATTTAAAATGGTCCTATGAAGCATGACTGGTTTACAGCCATCACCACGTGAGACTCGCCCTGTGAGTCTGACAAGACCCCGGTTGGTATCCTGTTCAGTCAGTCATGTCCGTGGGTGTTGCAACACCACTAAGTTGCTCTAAAAGTTTCTCCATGTTTCCTTTCAATTTCTGCATCTGTCTCATCAGGGAACAGCAGCTCTAAGGCCCTGCTCAGGGACACTGCACTGCGGCCCCTGCTGCTCACAGCACGGGGCACACACTAGCTCTGCTAAGGGTCTGGTTCTACTGCCAGAAAGCCCCTGACCTCTGCCCCCTCATGCACCCCCCCCCAGGGAGGAGACGTGTCCCCCGCCTTCTTGCCCTTCCCTTTTAAAATCTCCCGCTAATATGTGCCAGGTTCAGCCAGCAGGCATCACCCACTGCACACCGAGTCTGGCAACATAGCTCCTGGCTTTTCTGTGGGAAGGTGAGTGCCTAGGTCATGTGAGGAAACTCTACACACACAGGGTAACCGGTTTTCAAAAGTCAAAGTGGAGGATGAATCTCTGCTGCAGAGCCTGTAAAAGGAATCCAGGGGGCAAGATTTTATTATCATCTTTACCAGACGTTTAATTGGTTTTCTTCTAGGCCAGCCCAAATAATCCTGGCCACCATTAATCAGAAGAACAAGCTGCAGCCTAATTGTTTTAATTCCAGACCTGCCAGAAAATATCTCTGTCCAGATCTTTTTGTTAAATAGCCTTTGTGAAAAGGACAAAGGCCTGTATTTTACAGAGAGTAGTGGTTAAAATGAAAAGAAAAGAGTCATTTGAATGTAAATACTACTGGAATCTTAAGAGGGAGCTTTTACTCAAAGTGGACAGTTGAGGCAAAGCTCCTAAAAGCAGAGAGGAAATTCTCATGCAGGAAGGAGCAAAGCTTTGCCTGCCGTTATATTCAGGGGCAGCTCAGCCCCTCTCCCAGGTTTTCCATTGTTGGGCAGAACCTAAATGAGGCACAGAGAGGGAGCTAAGAATGGAAAAAATGCTATGTTGTTCTTCCCCAGTGAAAGTCGAAGTGAAGCCCAATGCTATATTTAATTCTAGGGTCATGTACCTACCTGCCCTTCTCTTAATGATTTTCAAACTTTGATTTGTTACACGCTTCTTTTCCTACAGTCTTTCAAAGCAGACTCTAAAAATAAGCCTGCCTTAATTAAATTGCAAATGTAATCATTGGGGTTTGATCCAGTAAAAACGGCATGTGTTGGCATTATGTACAATTTCTTTGAACCTTGAAGCGCTGGGAAGCAGCCCTGCCTGGCTACCGCCGCAGTCAGGTCTGGCGAATAAAGGTGTCACGTCGGGGCGGGCAGAGACCTCCCTGAATTTCAAGCTTGCTTATTTCTGTAAGCGAGAGGGGAAACATGTTGTCCCAGCGCTGTCTAATTGTTCCCAGCGCTCCCCCCAAACCTCTCTGTAAGCTGATATAAAACGTGAAACTTGGCAAGAAAACTCCGAGAAAGCGACTCCCGAGCTCCCTCACGACTTCGCCCACGCCCCGCGGCTCCCGGCGGCCTGGAAACGAGTCTGCGGGATGGGTGGGCGCGTTCACGGGTCTGCGGGACGGGTGGGCGCGTTCACGGGTCTGCGGGACGGGTGGGCGCGTTCACGGGTCTGCGGGACGGGTGGGCGCGTTCACGGGTGTGCGGGACGGGTGGGCGCGTTCACGGGTCTGTGGGACGGGGTGGGCGCGTTCACGGATCTGCGGGGACGGCGTGGGCGCGTTCACGGGTGTGCGGGACGGGGTGGGCGCGTTCACGGGTGTGCGGGACGGGTGGGCGCGTTCACGGGTCTGCGGGGACGGGGTGGGCGCGTTCACGGATCTGCGGGACGGGTGGGCGCGTTCACGGGTGTGCGGGGACGGGGTGGGCGCGTTCACGGGTCTGCGGGACTGGGTGGGCGCGTTCACGGGTGTGCGGGGACGGGTGGGCGCGTTCACGGCTCCGCATCGAGGTGCAGTCGGAGAGCTACGTAATGTGCAGTGGAACAGGTTGTTGACTGAAGTCAGTAACAGAAACAACAGCAGCCCGTTGCCTTAGGCTTCCAACAAATGAAGCTCCGAGGCAAGGAGAGATCAGTGCGGTGAACGCTCATTTTGCTTCCTCCGCCAGTTGAGACGGCCGATCTGCTCCATTCCGCATTTGGTTAAACATACTCTGTTCTCATGTATTTTTCAAGTGAAAATGTGCTTGTTGGAAGGGTCTCCTGACTTGCATCCAGTGTGTGAAGCCAATCGGTGGGTGGGAGGACGCGGCCGCCAGGCAGCAGAGGAAGTGAAACGATAGTTGACTGTTTCCAGACGGGCAGATGCTAGGTCCCTGTAGACACGGTGTACAATGACAGCCTTGCTGTCGCCTTGGTGAAATATGAAAAACTAAGAGGAAAGGATACAATCTTGGCTGTACAAATCATAAAAAATAGAGTGGGCTTAAAGTTAGAGATGAGGACTCTCATAGCTTGTAGGAGAGGGTGTTATGAAAGAAAAGCAAGGATCAATTCATAATCTAGAATGGTCTTTTTTAAACTTGACAAACTTGGAAAGTTTAAAAAAAAATAAAGCATTAAACACACTGCCAAATAACATAGACCTAATGGGCCCAATGGGATTTGCACCCCGTACGCCTGAACACTCAGTGCCCGCGCCCCTGGATTCCGCCTCTGCGCCGCTCTCCTGGCTTCTGCGGTCAGATGTGGGTCAGTACTGACTGAAACACAGTGAGCGTGGAGAAAAGATTCTGGCAGAAACCAAATCCGAGCCATATGACAAAGAATTCAAAAAATGGAAGTGTTGTTGGTAACAGGGGAGTCTGTGCGGTTTGGTGGGCAAGGTACGTGTGGGGCTCTGTGTACCTCCCACTCAGTTTGTGAACCTAAAACTGCTCTAAAAAATAAAGTCTAAGTAAAACCCAGAGTGCTTATTTAGAAAGGGAGGTGGGTGGGAGAACTTTTTCAAGCACGTTTGCTGTCTTCAGGCGCAGGGAGGTAGAAAGGGGTTGGACCGATGTGGGAGGTATCCAGTGGGCATCCAGAGAAAAGAGTTGCGGAGATACACCCCTTTGCTCATTTTCAGGAAATAATCATGGTCCGTTCTTTACTTTGCCATGCGTGTTCCTAGATGCTGGGGATACAGAAGTAAAGAATACAGAAAAGAATTCCTACCATACAGAGCTGACACTACTGCAGCGGGAACAGAAAAGCTTAAGTGAACTGTGCTGTGCGCCAGGCTGACAGCGACAAGCCCTCCCGCCAGCCCAGGGCGGTGGCAAAGGGGGCGGAGAAAGGTCTGTGAGCCGTAGCAAGGGCCTGGCGGCGCCACACTGCACCCACCTGCTGCACCAACCCAAAAGCTGAACTGGCACTTCTGATGATCTTTGAGAGCTTCGGTTAGTAAATGTTAATGTAAGTGCTTCTTACATAGCGTAAAGCTCTACGGCACTTACATCATTAGCACCTAAGTTTAGCACTCTAAATACACTAATTTTTCTTTATGTTGCTTTTTGCTTTGGGTTTAACTAAAATCGTAATCTTTCTCCATTTCTCCCCACCTTCCCATTTCTTTTGCATTTCCCTGATTTATCACCCCTACTCTTTTACAGTATCCTTGTTTATTTATTTTGCATTTGGCTTTTGTAACCAGTAAATAGATAGTTGGCATTTTTAATTTGGTTCTAGGAGTTTGTCTTTTATGGGGGAATTCAGTCTTGTTTGCTATCACCTTGGCTTATATTTTATTTTTTGTGTTTCTTTTCTATATTGTGGCTTTTTATTTTTTCTGATATATGAACCCTATTGGTGTAGTGTGTGTGTCTATGCACATCTATATATGTATGTGTATGTGTGTTTGTGTGTAACATATGTTGAAATCTTAGGTTAAAAAAAGGAATGCAAACGTATTATCTAATCATTCACGTTAGAGTTAAGAGCATCTCTAGACTCAATCTTGCAGTAAAAAAACAAAACCTCCCTTGGCCCAAATTTTGAATTTTGTTTAAAAATCTTGGAATTTAAGATGCCATTTATAGGTATTAGATCCCAGTGTGTCTATAGTGTCACATAATGGAAACCGTGTAAGGAACGGAGTTCTCCAATTCCTGGGGTGACGAAGAGGCAGGAGGGGCACAGATGACATTGTCTTGACGTCAGACAGGGAGTGGCCTCTTGGAAACCCTGATGATGCAATTTTTTTAAATTTTATTAAGAGTAGAATAAAGCAAATGTTTTCAAAATATCACTTTATTTTTTAATATATTCATATTTTAAATGTTTTCCCTTTTATGAGTCAGGACCTTTTCATAGCCCCATGTTGGATTTGTTTGTTTATTCATGTATGTGGAGTCCTCTTTGACAGACAAGAGGTCACGTCCCAGGGGCAGGTTGGGGAGATTCAGCTTCACCTTCCCCACGACCTCGCGGGGGCTGCCCGTCTCCTCTCGCTTTAGAGCTGGCGGCCACCACTTTACAGGCTCGGTTCCTCCCCCAGCCAACCTGAGGGGAAGAGAAATGTGGGCAGTGCCAGCAGGGAAACTTCATCTTGGGGAGGTTCCTTGTCTGTGGAGGAAATGGCTACTCTAGAGGTGACTGTGTCTGTTTTGTTTTCTTGTTGCTTGATTCAGCATTTGCTGTGCTCAGCATCCGCCAGCGGAGTGCAGGGAGGGTATGTCTCGTCTGCACTGAGGACAAGCCTGCTGTCACCAAGGAGCTGCGCTTCCAGCCTGGGCTGTGATGTCTTCCCCGCTTTCTGAGCAGCTCCAGCAACTCCCCAGGTCGCCAACCGCCCCTCAGCTGGGGGAGACCGCACCAGCTAGAGGGATCCCCGTTTCCCCTCAGGATCCTACAGAGCTCTTCAGCCCCTCAGATGACGGGGTCTTGTGCGGACTCCACCAGACAATGTCTTCTCAGCCGGCGGACAAGGAGGAACTACAGGTAACGCTCCAATGTTCTTAAAATTCTAAATGTATTACTCGTAACACCTGGGTGAGCAATACTTCTTTGGCATTTTGCTTATTTTTCTTTGATCAGCCTGGCCCAGACACCTCCGTCAGAAAGTTTCTGCCCGTGATTGTTCCTGCTCTCTACTTTGGGAGATTACAGTCGTTTCTGGGGTTGGACTTAGAGTGGGAAGAATGACCAAAGGCCTCAGCTCACAGCCTCATCCTTGCTAGAATCAACTGTGAAATGGGGCTTTGGGACATGTAAAAATGACAGCAGTTTATCCCAAGATCCAGGGACGGTTAGCAAATTCTGCAGGGAAAAATCTCATTAAAAATAATAATAATATTATAAAATATAAGGATTTTGCTGGAGACATAGGTTGTTTTGATTTTTGGCAAAATAGCCTTTCAAGTTATTCCATGAGACAGATCATTCGTATAGAGACATGTGACCGAAAAACAATATTGCTAATTATATGACTAATAGCAACTAGTAAGAAAAAAAATTTAGGAAGTGTGTTTTAAGGCTCTGTCCTTGGCTTATGCTGTGAAGATGTGTTTATTTCCACTGGATTAGGGAAAAATTGCAAGAAACTTGCAGGTGATAACAACTTGACCATGACCCTGCTATGATGAATAGGGTAGGATTTTAAAACATATAAACAATATGGAATAAAGGCCAATATCTTAAAAATGATATTTAATCATAATAAACACAAATCCCTACATTTGGCTTCAGGAAGAAGAAATAAAATAGTAATGAAGAAAATATAATTAATTTTTTTTTAAAAAAGGGAGACTTTGTTCTTCTGTGTATCAGACACTGTACTAGGTGTTGGAATTGCATATGTTATGCACATGCCCTGGATGTTTCACACTTGAAGTAGAGATGGATTTACAGATAATTTAAGATGATGCAGGGAAATATATGATATTAGACATTTGCACCAGAAGGGAGGAGAATGGCGAGTTAACCGTGTGGCATCCGAGCAGTTTCAAGGGCGGAACGAGTCTAACCTCCTCCTCGCCTGCCCGATACTCTGTTTCCACTAAGGAAATTAGGAAGGAATAAATTGACAAGACCGCTTCTGTTAAGAAGAACTAAATGTTTATTAAGGATAGTTACAATTATTGATAATGGTTGAGCACTGGGTGTGTGTTTAAGATTTATAAGGATAGCTATGGCTGCTATTGTAAAATCTAGATCATTTCAGTGCTCGAATGCATTTACTCTGCCATCTCCTGGAGAACAACCTCTAACTTCACATCCCAGCCCCTCTCCCTGTCCTTACAGTCAGAGGATGGACCTTCTTTCTACCTCTCTGAGATAATCAAATCAAGAAGAGAACAGACAGGGTTCTCCCGCCTCACCGACCCCTCACCAGCCTCGGAAGCCATGGACTATCGTTTGCCCTGCTGCACACCTGAGCTCCCCAGACTCCCGTCTACACACAGGTGGCCCACTGACTTTCCAGAGCCCACCCCTCACCTGGTCAGGTGCATTTCTGTGCTAACTGTAATCACGTTCTGCTGAACTAATAGATATGTCTCTCTCTACCGGAATATTTTTAGCATACAAAAACGTTATTGAAGAAACACAAAAACTATTCCATCCCCGATACTACTCTACTCCTCTCTACATTTGATAGTAAAACTCCTCACGTGAATTGCTTGACCTTAATCTCTAAATTTTCTCCTCCCATTTTCTTGAACCCACACCAATCACACATTTCCTTTCCGTTCCTCCGCACTTGCCAAGGTCACCGACCGATGTCGCTACCGCTAGTCCAGTTTACTTAATGGGTTTTCGGCCTTTGAAACAGGTGGTTACTTATTCTTCAGCTGGAAACCCCAATTTTTGAGTTTTCTTCCTAACTCACGGCTGCTTTTTCAATCACCGCACAGATTACCCCTCTTCTCCCACCTTTGAACATTACCGGTTTGAGATATACTCTGTCTGTGCTCACTGCCTTGGTGCTCTCCTGAAGTCTTGTGGCTTTAAATGCCATCTTTATTTCATAATGTTATATGAGTGCAATATCTATGTAATACATTATGTATTAATATATATGATATACAGTTGAATCTCTGTAACTTTGAATTCAACCAAACATAAATCAAAAACATTTGAAAAAATAAAATATCAATACAACAAAAAACCAAATACATATAACAATTATTAACCAAGAGTTTTCATTGCATTAGGTATTGTAAGTGATCTATCTACTGACCATTTAAAATATACAGGAGGGTGTGTATAGGTTATATGCAAACACTGTGCCAGTTTATATCAGGGACTTGAGCATTCTAGGATTTTCATATCCACAGGTATCCTGGAACCAATCCCCTGAGTATACAAGGGATGACTGTACATGGAATGTCTCTCTCTGTATTTCAGACCTCTCCCCTTCTTACCCCTCATACATCCAACTACATACTTGGGATCTCTACTTAGTTATCTCCAAATGTTCCAAGATGCCATGAATCTCTATTACTATTTCAGGGTACTAGTTAATTTTAAGGTCTAGCCTAGATTCTATTAAAGGGTATTGATAATGATGATGATGACGACTGATTTTTCTTTTTTAATACACTCACTCTAGAAAGTACAATATTGGTATTACTTTTCAAATAACGAAATTGAAATCAGAGCAGTTACGAAATTTTTCAAGATAACACAGATAGAAGGGTATCAAAAAAAAAAGAAAGAAAGAAAGAAAGACTTTGAGATCCTATCTACATGATTTTGAAGTGATCTTTAAAATCATCCGCTTACTATATTGAGTATCCACTGCTTTACCAAGTACAGCTTTACCCTTCTAGCTTGCTAGTCTATTCTCCTATAGGTAAGAGTTACTGAGATAACCAGATAGTAAATTGCTCTTTCTGTCTGACATAACCATTCCAGGGTAAGTCTCCACTTTCTTAGACCCTCCCCCAGTCAAAGCCTAAGTCCTCTAATACATTTTATTTTACTTTATTTTTAACTGAAAAATAGTAATTGTATACATTTATGGGTAAAAAGTGATGATATAATATATGTGTACATTGTGGAATAATTAAATCAAGCTAATTAATATATCTATCACCTTATACTAATCATTTCTTTGTGGTAAGAACATTTAAAATGTAGTTTTTTTTAGCAATTTTGAAATATATAACACATTATTAGAGCAAAAAACAAATATCATCTCACAGTAATAGGAAGGAGGTGATGTCCAAAGGACCTAAATATATACATTTCTCAAAGGAAGACATACAAATGGTCAAATGCTCAACATCACTAATCATCAGAAGGATGCAAATTAACACCACAATGAAATATCACCTTACACCTGTTGGAATTTCTGTTATTAAAAAGATAAAAGATAACAAGTGTTGGTGGAGATGTAGAGAAAAGGGAATCCTTATACACTGTAGATGGAAATGTGTATTAGTACACCCATTATGGAAAACAGTGCAGAGATTCCTCAAAACACTAAAACTAGAATTACCGTGTATTCTAGCAATCTCCCTCTGGGCACATATCCAGAGGAACTGAAATCAGTATGTCAAAGAGATATCTGCACACCTGTTTTCACTGCAGCACTACCCATGATAGTGAAGATATGGAAGCAGCCTCAGTGTCCATCAGCAAATAAGTCTATAAAAAGGTGTATGCACTCATGGAATACTCTTCAGCCTTAAAAAAAGAAGGAAATCCTGTCATTTGTGATGATGGCATAGGTGAGTATGGAGGGCACCGTGCTGAGTGAAACAAGTCAGGCACAGAAAGACAGAGACTGCATGATTTCGTTTATACATAGAATCTAAGACAGTTGAACTCATAGAAGTAGAGAATAAAATGGGCTTGGGGGTGGGCGTGTTAGTCCAAGGGTACAACTTTCAGATAGACAGGACGAGTAAACGCTTTAGTGACCTCTTGAACAGCAGGGTGACTTTAGCTATTATATTCTTTTGTTTATTTTTCTTAATTTTTTTTTTACATAGATCACTTATTTATTTATTTATTTATTTATTTATTTATTTATTTATTTATTTATTTATTTATTTATTTGAGACAGAGTCTAGCTCTGTTGCCCAGGCTAGAGTGCAGTGGCGTCTGCCTAGCTCACAGCAACCTCAAACTCCTGGGCTCAAGCGATCCTCCTGCCTCAGCCTCCCAAGTAGCTGGGACTACAGGCATATGCCACCATGCCCGGCTAATTTTTTTCTACATATATTTTTAGCCATCCAGATCATTTCTTTCTATTTTTTTAGTAGAGATGGGGTCTCACTCTTGCTCAGGCTGGTCTCAAACTGCTGACCTCGAGTGATCCTCTCGCCTCAGCCTCCCAGTGTGCTAGGATTACAGGTGTGAGCTACCGCGCCTGGCCAGCTATTATGCTCTTGCTACCACCCTCCTACAGAGATACCCTATAGTCTCCCATGGTGTGGTTCTCCTTGGTTACAACAAATAACAAACCCAAGTTATTCAACTATTGTTCCTGGTGATCTTTGCTAGAAAACCTTGGCATGCCCTAGGGAAGATACAGTTGGTGCAAAATAAAAGGTGACCATCCAGTTTCATATTCTGAATAATACTTTCTAATTATATTAGTCTGTGGGAGAGTCCATTCTCCACTTTTGTGTGAGGGTCTTGGCCCAAAGTCTTGGGACAATATCATGGGTTCACAGATCCTCTGCACACTTCCCCTTAAGCCTGTGTGAATAGTAAATGTCAAGAGTTGTTTTAACCACTGAGGTGAAATTGTAGGTGTGGCTACCACCTAACCCTTAACAGAGTTTACAACACTAAATGTTCATCTTGTTAGATTTGTCTTATTGTGTCCATGTGCCAAAATAATTTGTTTCTGAAATTGTAATCTGAAACTCTAATGATGGCCTTTAGGGTAATCATTTTGTCTCTGGAACTTCATGAAAGTATTCAATTTAACAAAGCAAAGGACAGAGCCTTGTAGGGCTCTCTGGAGACGACCTTCTACTACCTTCTACTCATTTATACAAGAGAATGTAATGAAACACTTTGCAAAATATATCTAAACCCATAAACTGAAACTGCTCTTAAAATGGAATTGATTTCTATTTCTACTTGGATTTTTTGAATTTGGTATGAAATTTTTAAAAATATCAGACAAAATAAAAGCATTCAAATGGAAAAAGTGAATAATGAAGAAATGTCAAACCAGTAGTTAGATGATTGCTATGAAACACAGAATTTGAAGAGAATGAAAGTTTTCAGAAGCCAAAGTCCAGTCCTAGCCTGTCCCCTACGCCCGTTGCCTGGAGGAAATATATGTGCAGAGGGGAAGGCAAAGAAAGGATTCATTTAAAAAAAAATATATATGAATTAGGATTCTTGCCTCAAACTTCAGAAACCTTGCTCAATTATGCTGGATGAAGTAAGAAGTGGAGGAATACACTCCACACCCTTCCCACCTCGGTATAGACTAAAAGACACCCATGATGTCTTTTTTCTCCCTTTCCCCTTGGATTCAACCCACTTAGTATGCAAGGATGAGGGCAGGATAAAGAAGAGCAAAGGAAAACAAAATATTGGGGGCTTTTCTGTACCAACTGAAGGAACAGTGATGCCTCCCATTTAATTTGGGCTGGATTCTCCATACTGTCACTCCTACTCACCAGGGGCCTGTCCTGTGGGGGAAATATAGAGATTGCATGTTGACTTTTCACAAGAAGTTAGTAGGGAAAAAAAAGGAAATAAGCATTTTTAACATTTAACATGAATCATAAATGCCTGAAACTGTCAATTTATACTTGTGTTAATTAAAACCTGGGTGTTCTAAGATGTTTCTTACAACCCCCGTGGCTACACTGGGATGCTTGTCCACCTGCACAGCGCTGGTGGGCGGTGACGTCCCACGCGCCTGCACTGTGTGAGAAAAGCTGTCCCAGCGGTGGAGGCACGGCATGGAGCAATGCAGATAATATCCCTGGCCCTGTGGAACTGACGTTCTTATGTGGATTCATGGTAGACTGTGACAGCTAATTTTAGGTGTCAACTTGACTGGGCTAAAGCATGCCCAGATACCTGATAAAACACAGTTTCTAGGTGTGTCTGTGAGGGTGTTTCCAGAGGAAATTAGCATTTGAGTCAGTAGACTGAGTAAAGAAGATCTCTCTCACCAGTCTGGATGGGCATCATCTAATCACTTTTTTGTAGAGACAGGGTCTCGCCGTGTCACCCAGGCCGGAGTGCAGTGGTGCCGTCATAGCTCACGGCAACCTCAAACTCCTGGGCTCATCCAATCCTTCAGGAGCTGAACGGAACAAAAAGGCAGAGGAAGGGTGAACCTGTGCTTCGCTTGCACAGGGCCGTGGATCTTCCCCTGCCCTGGACGTCAGTTTCCCTGGGCCTCAGGCCTCTAGGCTTGGGCTGGAGCTCTGCCACCCGCCTTCCTGGGCCTCCCGCTTGCAGAGGGATGATCGTGGGACCTCCTAGCCTCCGTCATCACAGGAGTTCATCCCTCATGATAAGTCCCTTTCTCTGTATCTATGTTTATATCCCATTGGTTCTGTTTCTCTAGAAAACCATGAATAAAACAATAGCATAGATGAGATATTGAAAGGTTGACGAGGAGATAAAAGTGTAGAAAAATAAGGCCCATTAATAAATGCATAACTCTAATATGCTTGAGATTTAATGTGAAATCTGACATTGAAAAATGGAAGAAATAGGTCACTTTCTGTGCGGATAGATCCTCTTCAGCTGGTGCACCGATTTCAAATGGACACAGGAGGTAAGTCAGCCAGGGCAAGGGCATCTCCCGTTCAGAGTAGGCTAAGTCCTGTCTGTCCTTCTCGTCAACCGTGCGGTGAATATTGCTGCCAGACGGTTCTCAAGGGTGAGCCCAGATACTTCAGATGGACTAGCCACAAATTTGTCTCCAATATTTAGTGGCCAATAAAAAGAGGAAAACATAATCCATTCTACCATTTACAGCAAAATAAAATACAGAAAAAATCATTTCAGGAACAGTATTTAAGTTCTTCAAAGCCCTACCAGAAAAAACTGTCCTTGTAAGTTTCTCAAACACCAAACATCTAGTGCTGATATAGCTGTTATGTGCACACACTCTTCTCAGTGCCTTACATCTACTAATTCTTTTAATTTTCAAACAGTCCTATGGAGTAAATATCAAAATTGCACCCAATTTGCATATGAAGAAACAGACTAAGAGAGATTAAATAGTTGGCCCAAGATCTTGCAGTTGTGCAAAGGGACAGAGGATCGGAACCCAGGCAGGGTCGAGTCTGCCATCTTAACCACTCTACTAAACTGCCCCTCTCTATATTTTTTTCAAAAAAATACAAGTATTAATATAAAAACTTAAAACTACTAATCGTTTTGGCCTTCACACATTTAAGTCTTTCCTGGTACTGAAACAACTCCTGTGATTGCAGTTTCTGGTTCTCATTCTAGAACATCAGTGCTCCCCTTTCTCTCTTGTCCCTCTCCGAGCCCCGACAGAGGAAGGTCTCCGGCTCCCGAGCGGCGGGAGGAGACGGACCAGCCGCGCCACGTGATGCTTATGAGCGTGGGCTTCGGCACCGGGGACTCTTACGTGTGAATCCAGACGCACCGCGTGGCACCAGTTATAACCGACACAATGCAGTAATCACCTGTGCCTCAGTCTCCGTTTCTGTATGCTAGAAATAGTGGGACTTGGTTTGTGGGGCTCCTTGATACCAGGAAGTCATCAGTATAAAGCCCTTAGAACAATCTTAGCACATTATAAATATATCCAAAATACGAGTTATTATGGAGAGTTTTGTTGTGTTAATCATTTGTAACATATTTACAGTGAAAAATAATGTTTACAGGGAATGAATAATCACTGGGGAAACAGCATCTACAAGACTTTTTTCATTTCTTTTTGATCTTAAGTTTACCTCATTTATTAACATGCTGGAATATCTGTGTCACATGCTCGTAAATCTAGAAAGCTCCAGTAAGAAAACTAAAAGGCAAATGTGTTCATCTCAAAGAGGCGCAAGCAGTGTGAGTGAGCGAGAGAGGAAGCCACTGCGGTTTGATGGCTGGGGCCGGGGGGTGGCGGGTCCGCAGGGAAACCCCGGTGTGACTGCGGCCCCTCCCGCCCGCGCCCCCCCCCCCCCCACCGCAAAGCTCAGCCCGCAGGCCCAGGGTGAGCCTGAGCTGCACAGGGCGTCCGCGCCGTAATTAACGCACAGAGCGAAAGAGCCCCTTGTTTACTGTAATATTTTTATTCAATTTATCTTCACAATCTAAGAAAGTGCTTAATTTGCCTTAATGATATTGGCCACTCCAGCCTTTATTACAACATAAGACATAATTACCCTGCTTTAACTTAATTTATAGACCTCATTAACACCCTTGCCTTTCCACTGTGATTAAAAAAAACTCCTAAGAATTGAGAACTTTCTAAACGGTAGGAGAATTATTGTGATTTACTGTTTACCCTGGTGGTCCGGAGCACAGACTGATTTATTATTGTGAATCCCGCTGAGGTGAGCAGAATTTGGGGAGCAAGGCAGGGGTGCCGGGTGGTGCATTCGCTCTTCTCAGACTGAGGGTCACAGCTTAATATGGAGCCTGTTGCTTGCTGCACAAAAGCATGACGAAATCTAAGGAGGACAAAACCTCTAGCAATAACTAGCTTAGAGAACGTCTTTTCTGCCAAAAGAAAAGTAATTGTATCTGCTTATTGGAAATGAAAAGCTAGAGCAAGTCTTAAATATTCCAGCTGGTATTCATTTTTCTCCCTCCCAGAGGGACGACTTCCACTGTGGTCTGAACACTCAACAGGTTACACGGAGCAGGAGTTGCTTATCTGTTCTTTCTCTGACAAAAGATTGTATCTCCACATTTTCCCAGGAAGGGTGCTTATTTGCTGCAATATTCTTGTCTAGCAGATCAAAAGTACTGGCATCACAATTGCCCTTAAGGTCCTGGAGAAAGAACTGGGACTCTCAGCTCTTGTGTTATCATTAGCAATGATCATTTATAGCTCACACACAGTGCATGGTGTTACATTATGTCTTATACCCTTTTCACAATAAGTTTAAGATACGAACTTTGATGGTAATGATAGGGGACAGGAGATTTTTTTAAATGCAAAATAGGAGTTAACTCCTGCCCATACCAGGATATTTTCTAGAGCCAGAATGATCTGTTAGAGTTCTTTGGATTCATTGAAGGAATTGTGCATCGAGTTGCATCTGTAGAACACTAAAGAGCACGTTACATTATTGCCCACCTCTTGTGAAAGAAGCCATGTAGCTTCAGAGGAGGATCTACCCAAAGACTTAGGGTAAGCCACCCATAAAGTGTTTCCTACTTTTTCCTTGAATTCATTGTGATCTGGTTAACTACCACTGTGGGGGAGAGGGGAACTCAATTTGAAATATAAATTGCTATTGACTTTATAACTTAAGTAAAGGGGTTGGGAGATATTTAATTATTTAATAAATTTTTATTGTCAGATGCCCAAAGTTCAGAGAGAGAGTGAGAAAGAGAGAGAAAAAGAAGAGGAGAGGAGAGAAGAGAAGAGAAAAGATTCTTGCTCTTGTTATCCCTTCATTTTCATACCAAAGAAAAGCAGTCATGACTCATTCTGGGTAAAGAGTTAATGGAGCATGTGCTAATTGAGAACAATCTCCTACCCACCAGGACTAGAGCTTTGTTTTTGACACTCCTAGAAGCTTTGCACTTTGTTTCCAAAGCTCTTTACAAATCATCATAAAAGAGAAATGATCTCAGAAGCACTTAAAGACTTTTCTACACCCACTTTTTCAATAAACTCAACACATCTTTCATTTTGATCAAAGAAATGCAAATTTTCTGACAGCAAACTGGAGCATGACTAAGTCCAAATCGAGTGCAGCACATTTACTCAAGTGGAAAGGATAATGCAGTGAAACGTAATGCAGTGGGACGTAATGGAACTCACTCAGCTCCAGCTTTCAAACCGTGTGTGCTTTACATCATCAGCTCATTGTTTGGCACTGGTTTTGCACATATTATGTGAAAACTATTAAACCAGTTAGAAAGCAAATAATGTTTACACACTGCAGGAAACTTAATGTACTTTGTTTCCCCTTAAATGCATTTTTTATTTTTTCCTATAACTTTGATTCATAAGAAAGTTAGATTGATAGTAGTGAAATGATTCCTAACTAATCAGGGATGTAAGTTTTTGTTTTTATTAGGCTGAATCTCATAATAGGTACAGAAATGGGGGGAAGGGTGTGGTTTAGTCTCTCCTCAGTGTGCAGGATAATGGTTGCTAGGCAGCCTCTTGTTTGCAGAGAAAAGGCAGAATTTCCTTAGCTACAGATGTCTGCAGCGATGCTGGTCCTCGGTATTTCCTTCTGGATCTATACGGTGGGCGGGCGTGCCGAGCGCAGTCACTGCGTGCACAGTGCACACCGGCCCTCTGTGTGAGGACCGTGTTTCTTTCTGTGCAGGAGCTGAAGTGGAAACACAAGTGGGCGTTACTGAGACAGGTGGATGCTACCTGGAGAAGTCAGCCTGATAATACCCAAGAGTCTTAAAACCTGCATCATAAATGATATTTTAAATGAATTCTATTTTATCGAGGCAATACATGCACAATAGCTTAAAAAGTTAAGTACTAAACTAAAGGATTAAAACTGAATGGCTCCCTGCTGCATCACTGCCGTCCCCCACCAGTCTTCCTCTCCAAAAGCAACCTCTCTGGCCTCTTTGTGTTATTTATTAATAGTTTCCATAGTTCTAAATATATGAAAAAATTTCTGCCTCTGGAGTCATCAATTTTAGATGTTCTCTATGGACTCCCTGCTCTGGGAGACGAGGATGTACATCTCTTACATTGCCAACCTGTTCCTTTCATGTTCCTTATTCTCTTAGTATCATGTTGTTAAAATTGGGGGTTACAGTTACATCTGGGGCTCCTGGTATTATAATTTTCACCATGTCATAATAGGATCAAACTTACCTTTTTTTCAATTGGTCCTGAAGTGTAGGATTCCTTGTTTGCTTGTTTGTTTTATTTGCTTTGATATCTTGTATGTTTACTAAATCTTTTTATATCTTCTATTATATTTTCAGTGAAATTTTCCAAAAAGTGATAAAATTCACTAAACTGTGATTCCAAACTTTCTTTGTGGTGATTCCTCCGGGAAGCCTTCCTGGTCCTTCATCGAGGTCTGCTGCCCAGCTGTGTGCCTTGAACTACTTACCATCATGCAAGGTTGAATACGTTGTTTCCTGTGTCCCCAGGTCTTCTCCTTTTCTGTTTTATTGTGTTGTTTGGGTGGAGCTGTCCCCTCCGGTAGTTTCATCAAGTTCAAAAGATGGTACCAGGACAGGGGTTGTGACAATTCTCAGCTGTTCCCCTGAATGGCCGTGTTGTCCTTTACACCAGGCGCACAGCTTCCTTCTTTGATTCCTCTTCCATTATCCTCCTGGGCATCCCTTGCCTATCTCCTTCCTCGAATCTCCCATTGTCCATGCAGCATGTCTTCCTCTTTGCCTGCACGTCCCCGCATTTGGGGCAAGATATCTCAAGTAGCTTTCTGGAAGATGTGGTGAGAGAGGGGAAGTTTTAGAGATTGCACCCATCTGAGAAGGTGCTTATGCTATACTCACGTGTGCCTGAGTTTGTGCACATAAGTTGGAAATCATTTTCTGTCTGTATTGGAAGGTGTTGCTCCACTGATGTCCTACTTCCAAGGTTTCTATTAAGAAATCTGATGCATTCTAATCCCTGAGTGTTTTATTTGATCTTTCTCTCTAGAACTTTTAACATCCTCTCTTCATATTCATTGTTCTGAAAGTAGCCACGCAATGTCAATGTTTGAACATCAGTACTCTCTTAAATTGTGCTAATCCTTGTCAACTTCAAAACTGGTGTTTTAGCATGTTAAGGACAGGCCTTAAGTTCCTCCTCCTCGCCCTCTTCCCTCTTCTTCTTTTGAGTTTCTGGGCAAAAGTGAAAAGAAGCGGGACTGAGAATCAGTTAGCCTAGGATAATGCTGAAGGTGGCCAGCGGCTTTAGAGCCCCCAGTGTCTCTGTGGACCCCATTCTCCCTTCAATTTTCCTCGCCTTCCTATCAGACACACAAAATTATCATACCCTCCCCTTATTTCTTCCTTCTCACATATGAAGCTATGATTTAAGAGTGACATGATTTTTTTTCTATAGCTTCTAGCATTTTAGTGTCCTTTATTTTAATAATAATAAAAAGTTATCATTAATGAAGCACCTACTATACTTCAGGCTCTGTAGACCTGCTATAATGTTAGGTCACAGCTGCTATCAGCCATGCAATTATGCAATCCATGTTTTACAATTATGGAAAAAGAACATAGCTCAGAAGACTAGGTAACAAGAAGCTTCACTCAACAAATTAGGGGCACATGCAAGGTTTATACCCAGTTCTGATTTCAAGGACTGACCTTTTCTGTCCATCTTTCCTTACTTCCTTTCTTATTTTTTAGCAAACTGTCAATTAATAGGCCATTGTGTTCAAATTATAGAATGAAAAAAGATATGTCACTTATGAGTTTATGAATAATACACATTTTAAGATGTTAACTTGCAAATCCAGTGATATAATCTACATTCAAGATTACATTGGTAACAACAGTTTTCCCTAAGCAAGGGAATGTGACTCAGTGTGTGTGACTGGCCACCACGTACCTGCCTGCCTCATGCTTTGTCTCACATAAGCTTCATGTAGTGGTTCTTTGTCATCATGGCAACATATCTCTAAAGAAATAGATAAAAGGAATAACAGAATGACATTTGTTGTCACACGTAAGTGTTTGGCCATAGGAAAGAGGTTGTTCACCTCTATATTTTCCCCTATAATCAGCTACTAGAAACAGAAGACATCAAAGTCTGTGCATGCTGGTGTGCGACCACCCTTCTTTTACTGCAGGAATCTCACATGGAGATAACTGTGGGGGCTCCGAGGCACTCTCACAATACTTACCAAGAATCCTCTTCTCAGTGTCTCCTGATGTGAAATCAAGATCCATCAAGACATGACATTGCGAGAATGGCCTTTATCAAAAAATCCCAAAACAACACATGTTGGCGTGGATGCGGAGAGACAGGAACACTCATACACTGCTGGTGGGACTGCAAACTAGTGCAACCCCTGTGGAAAGCATTATGGAGATACCTTAAACAGATTCAAGTAGACCTACCATTTGATCCAGCAATCCCATTATTGGGCATATACCCAGAAGAACAAAAGTCATTCTATAACAGAGACACCTGTACCCAAATGTTTATAGCAGCACAATTCACAATCGCAAAGATGTGGAAACAACCCAAGTGCCCATCAATCCACGAATGGATTAGTAAACTGTGGTATATGTACACCATGGAGTACTACTCAGCTATAAGAAATAATGATGATACGACATCTCTTTGGTTCTCCTGGAGAGAGCTGGAACCCATTATGTTAAGTGAAGTATCCAAAGAATGGAAAAACAAGCATCACATGTACTCAGCAGAAAATTGGTTTCCCTGATCATCACCTAAATGCACATCGGGGAAGGATACCAATTGGATATCAGACTGAGATGGGGGATGGGGGGAGGGGATGGATGTATGCCTACATGATGGGTGTGTTGTGCACTGTCTGGGGAATGGTCATGCTTGAAGGTGCTGACTTGGGGAGGTGGGGGTGGGGAGGGGATGGAGGTATGACTGCATGGTGGGTGCCAGGTGCACTGTCTGGAGAATGGACGTGCCTGGGGCTCTGGCTCGGGGGGATGGGCGGGACACGGACAATGTATGTAACCTGAGCTTTTGTACCCTCATGAAGAGCTGAAATGAAAAAAAAAAAGACATTACGTTGCAATGGCCAAATATATAAAATAAAAGTGGGAACAACAATATTAACTGAGATTATAACTATGAGGATAGGTGTAGAGTTAAATTTAAGGCAAGGCACAAATATAAGAAGGGGTTATTCCTTCTTCAGAATCCTAGACTTTGAGCCTAAAGAAAAAAGATGTATTGGTTTGGCATTAAATGTGTGTTCTGCCTATAAGACAGTGACAAAATACCAAAGTTCCATTTTATGTATAATCTTCAAATGAAAAAAAAATTTATGATACTTTAATTTTGAATGTACTTGTAAGAATTCAAAAATTATAAAATCATTTTTGTGAAAGCCTTTTAATAGATAAATAATATTTGTACTCATTTATGGAGTACATGTGATATTTTGTTACAGGCACAGAATGTGTAATGATCAAGGCAGGGTATTTAGTGTATCCAATATGTGGAGCATTTATCAATACTATGTGTGGGGAACCTTTCAAATCCTCTCTGTTAGCAATTTTGAAATACGTAACACTTTGTTGTTGACTATAGCCACCCTACTCTGCCATTGAGCACTGGAATTTATTCCTTCTATCTGACTGTATTTTTGTGCCCAG
Organism: Lemur catta; assembly: GCF_020740605.2. Taxonomy (NCBI): domain Eukaryota; kingdom Metazoa; phylum Chordata; class Mammalia; order Primates; family Lemuridae; genus Lemur; species Lemur catta. Next base: position 95,241,476 of record NC_059138.1, on the reverse strand, counting down.
TGACCCACCTCTCTGCAATCTCTCTCCCTGAGCCTGGCCCCCTAATGCTTGAAAACGCACTTTTGACCCGATGACTCATCTTTTTCTCTCTGGCACAGTGAGAACTGAAGTTTGTTTGGATGTTATGATGCCATTCTGCATATTTCTGAAATAGTTTTCTATTTTTAGTTGTCTTATCCATCTTTGCATACCTGTCTTAAATTTAAATCTCTCTTTCAACCAATCAGAATTTGCCTTGGAACGGATTGACTTGTGCCTTGTTCTGATTCTGACAAAAATAGCAGTAAATACTTAGGAAAGCCACAAATTATAGCCATCTCTTCCTCTTCAAAATAAAGAATGTAGGCCGGGCGCGGTGGCTCACGCCTGTAATCCTAGCCCTCTGGGAGGCCGAGGCGGGTGGATCGCTCAAGGTCAGGAGTTCAAGACCAGCCTGAGCGAGACCCCGTCTCTACTAAAAATAGAAATAAACTATCTGGACAACTAAAAATATATATAGAAAAAATTAGCCGGGCATGGTGGCACATGCCTGTAGTCCCAGCTACTCGGGAGGCTGAGGCAGTAGGATTGCTTAAACCCAGGAGTTTGAGGTTGCTGTGAGCGAGGCTGACGCCACGGCACTCACTCTAGCCCGGGCAACAAAGTGACACTCTGTCTCAAAAAAAAAAAAAAAAAAAAAAAACAAAATAAAGAATGTATTTGTCTCAGTGATTCTCAATCCTAGCTGCATGTTAGATTCACCTGGAAAGCTTTTAAGTTTTTTTTCTTTTAAATCCAATGCTTATCAATCCCTTCTTTCACTTTGCTTCATTTCAGTCTTGCATGGAACCCAGACACATGCATTCTTTAGAATCACAAAACTAGTTCAGTTATTTTCAAATTTTAAGGTGCACACACATTCCCTGGGGAATCTTATCAAAATGCAGACCGTATTCACTCAGTTTGAGAAAGAACCTGAGATTCTACATTTCCAAAAATCTCCCAGAAAATGCTAATAGTGTGGCTGCTCCAACATCACTTTCATTAGTGAGACTCTAGATGCTCTATAAGAGATCTTTCAGGGTCAAAACAAGGCAGCAAAAATGAAAGAAAGAGAGAAAGAGAGAAAGAGGAAGTAAGGAAAGAAGGAAGGAAGGAAGGAAGGAAGGAAGGAAGGAAGGAAGGAAGGAAGGAAGGAAGGAAGGAAAGAAAGAAGGAAAGAGAAAGATGGAGGGAGGAAGGAAACCTGTCTTATATAATTAATATATTTTTATGGTTTATCAAGTCCTGACATTTCGTCAGAAACATCTATAGAACTAGACACAGACTTTTAATGGGAAAGCGTGTCTTAAATAATAACATTTGTATTTTAATAGAAATCCACTAGAAAGAATATTTCTAGTGATATAAATTTGAAACAGACTAATAGATTTTATATATAAAATCCTATATATACACATAAAACACACACACACACACATACACACACACACACACACACATGAATGACATATCTATCTATATGAGATTTTCTCAGTCCCTAAAATTCAAAGTGATGATCACATATCCACAGGGCACACAGGCCCTCTTGTCACCCTCCCTTCTGTCCCAAAGGGGTCTCATGCAGCTGCAGATCACCAGATCACCACAGGTGATTCGATGTTACATCATCTGCACTCACCCTCTGGACCATCCCATACACATGACTCTTAACCACTCTTCCGGCCTCTCCTAATTCATTTTCCAAATCTCAGCCAGAGTTAAATCTGTAGGTCATAAATGTCCCCACCTCCCTTCTTTAAATGCTTGAGCAGTACATGGTCATCTTCAGGCTCAATTCCAATCCCTGCTCCGGAACTGGGTGGGCAGGGCCTGCTCACCAGGCTTCACTCCTCCAGCCATGGTTGGGCCATGTGCGCTGGGCACCGTCTTCTTCCTGCAGGCTGCTCCTTTGGGAGGAACTTGGAAGATTTTCGTTTGCTCACATCGCTTCCTCAAAAATTCCCCAAAGCTCCTTCCGCAGTGCCTGAACCAGAGCCCGGCTCTCTGCTCTCGTGCCCTCTTAGCCGCGCCTGTCGAAGCAGTTGTGGCACTTTCCTGCAATCAGCTCCTTCACCGTCTGCGCCTCTCTAGGCCTTGGATTCCAAGCCAACAGTGCCTGGCATTTAGTTGGTGCTGCATAACTTTTTTCTTTAAATTAAGTGAATGACAGAATTTTATGTTTTCCTCCAACGTTTCTGCTAAACATTCAGTTTGGGATTCAGGAAAAAAAATTATAGAGTGTTAAATAAGTTCTCAGATCTGAGGCATTTTTCACTTGCATTAATATGAATAATTTTCAAATTCAACCTTTTCCCTTCCTGTTTTATTGAGCATAGATGTTCAAGGAAAGTGGTGTAAATTTTCTGTCTCATTTTTGTGCTTTTACTTATCTTTTTCCTGGCAAAGAGATTTGTGACACATAAATCACCAATGCGTTTTTTTCTTTAATCTATCCTGATGGTCAGTGATGAGAGAGCTTAAGGTGATGTAAGTGCGTTTGTGGGTTTTGATGAGACAGCCTCTAAGACTGCAGCGTTCAGCACAACTCCCACGCGCGGCCTCCACACAGAGCGCGGACTGGGCCTGTCCACCAGGAGATGGACAGCCCTCTCTTTACCGTCTACTTGCAGCAGAATGTTTTAGGAGCATCATTTGGAGCTCTAGCTCCTTCCGGGCTGCTTCTGCGAGCCTCGCTGTCTCCCCGCTGAAGGGGCCGGCGCGTGCCAGTGCGAACTTCGGCGGCAAGCGGACCTCAGTTCACGCCGGACAGAAATCTGATTCTATTATTTCACATGACAATCTAATCATTCTTCATAGTCATCAAAGCAAATGCCACGAGGATATCTTTGCTTTAGCTCCATGAGTTACCATACTGCTTGAAAGCAGAAAAATATATTTCCTTTAAAACGTATAAAATCAGACTTTCCACTAATTTGGACTGACTGGACTCCTTCTCAGTGCTTGGTATAATGACTGGATTTTATTGCAGTAATCCCAAGACATATGCTCAGAGACATTCACGATAAAGTGAAGTCTAAAAATCAAAAATAAAAGATCTATACTATTGCAGTAATTTCAAATACAAGTAATTCCACTTTGGAGAAGTGAGATGCTATGTTTAACACTTTAAGATGCTCCTATTTTGCTTCAGTGTGATCGCCTTAAAATAGCCTGACAGCAATGCATAATTCACAGTATCATTAAAAATTGAATCATACTTTTACAGCTTTAATGTGAAATCAATACAAATCTACCTTTTACAAGATAAATATATCTGAACGGTTATAATAGTCATTGATCTCGTATAAAACCTCTCTCTCTCTGCTTCTGTCCCTCTCTCCACCCCTCCCCCCACCAAAAGCTAGGGTGACATTTCTATTCCTGTTTCTCTAAAGAACATAAGAACATCTTTAATAACAAATGAGATAATTTGACAGATGTATTACAAAGGCTAAAGAGTTCTGTTTCATATGTTAGAATCTCCTCAAGTCGGTGCACACATGTGCTCCTGGTGGTCGGGTGGCTGGGTGCTCACTGCTGTAGGAATGAGGAGCGTCTCTGAGCTTATCACTCACTTAACACAACCACTGAATTGAGCTTTTAGTGCAATCTATTTTTTATATTAACATCTATGTGGAAAAATATTTTTCTATGTATTTTGAAAACTCAGAGTTACAAATATTATTCATCTTGTAATTTTTATTTCTCTAATTTTCCTTTTCTGTAGTAATATTGTCCTTTTATTGGTCTCTTAAAATGAGCTGTTTTCCTTTTTTAATATATGGGTCTTTTATGTTTTTTTAAAAATATTTAATTGACAAATATTGTGTTTATTTAAGGTATACAATGTAATGATTTTTTTTTTTTTTTTTTGAGACTGAATCTCGGTGTGTTGCCCGGGCTAGATAGAGTGAGTGCCGTGGCGTCAGCCTAGCTCACAGCAACCTCAGACTCCTGGGCTTAAGTGATCCTACTATCTCAGCCTCCCCAAGTAGCTGGGACTACAGGCATGCGCCACCATGCCTGGCTAATTTTTTCTATATATATATTTTAGTTGGCCAGATAATTTCTTTCTATTTTTAGTAGAGACCGGGTCTCGCTCTTGCTGAGGCTGGTCTTGAACTCCTGACCTCGAGCAATCCACCCGCCTCGGCTTCCCAGAGTGCTAGGATTACAGGCGTGAGCCACCGTGCCCGCCTACAATGTAATGATTTGATGTATATATTCATTATGTAATGATTACCACAATGAAATTAACACATCCGTCACTATCTGTGCTGTACCCAGAACTTGTCCACCTTATTGTAAATGAGACTTTGTACCTTTTATCAATATCTCCCCATTACCTCCTCAGCCTTTAGAAACTACTGTTCTACTTTCTTCTTTCATGAGTTCAACATTTTATGATTCCACATATAAGTGACGTCTTAAAATATTTATCTTTCTATGTCTGGCATATTTCACTTAGCAAAATGTGTTAGAGGTTCATTCATATTGTTGTAAATGACAGGATTTCTTTTTATGGTTGAACAATATTCCACTGTATCTCCCATTGTCTCTGTTCATCTCTCTCTCTCTCTCTCTGTATGTATCTGTGTGTGTGTGTGTGTGTGTGTGTGTGTGTGTGTGTGTGTGTGTGTATATACATATATATGTAAATTTTTCTTTCCCCATTCCTCTGTTGATGGACACTTAGCTTGTTTCCACAACTTGGCCATTGTGAACAATGATGCAGTGAACATGGGGCTACAGATATCTCTTCAAGGTACTGATTTCATTTCTTTTGGATATATAGTCAGAAATGGGATTGCTTGATCACATGGTAGTTCTATTTTTACATTTTTGAAAAAACTCCATGCTGTTTTGCATAATGGATATACTAATTTGCATTACTACCAGCAATATACAAGGGTCCCTTTCATGCACACTTATCTTTTTTATATTAATAATAGTCATCCACACTTTGTGTTTTTTATATTAATAGTAGTCATCCTAACAAGTGTGAGGTGATATCTCATTTTGATTTGCATTTTCCTACTAATTAGTCATGTTGAGTACTTTTGATGTACTGTGGGTTAGTTGTATATCTTCTTTGGGAAATTGTCTATTAAGGTTCTTGGATTATTTGTTTTTTGCTATTGAGTTGTGTGAGTTCCTTTAATATTTTGAATATTGCCCCTTTACCAGATATATGGTTTGCAAATATTTTCTCCCATTCTTTAGGTTGTCATTTCATTTTTTTCATTTCCTTTGCTGTGTAGAAGCTTTGTAGTTTGATTTTACCCTACTTGTTTATTTTTGCTGTTGATGTTATCCCACTTTTTAATTTTTGCTTTTGTTTTCTGTGCTTTTTGTGTCATACGTGTATATGTATACATTTATATACATATACATATGTATATATATAATTGCCAAAACCAATGGCTAGGAGCTTCTTTTCTTTTCTTTTTTGTTTCTTTTTTTTTTTATTTCAGCTTATTATGGGGGTACAAAAGTTCAGGTTGTATATATTGTCCACGTTGGGAGCTTCTTTCTTGTGTATTTTCCTAGGAGTTTTATGGTTTCTGATCTTACATGTAGGTGTTTAAGCCATTTCAAGTTACTTTTTGTACATAGATTAATACAAGAGTCCAGTTTCATTCTTTGCCATGTGGATATCCAGGACACCGTATATTGAAGACATTTCCCTTTCCCCATTGTGAATTTTTGGCATTTTAAAAGATTAGTTGACCCTATATGCATGGGTTTATCTCTGGGTTCTGTATTCTGTTTCATTGGTCTATATGTTTGTTTTTATGCCAGTACCATGCTGTTTGATTACCATAGTTTTATAGTACAGTTTGAAATCAGGAAGTGTTATAGTCTTTCTTATCAAAATTGTTTTGGCTATTTGAGAGTTTTTGTGGTTCAATACAAATTTTGGATTGTTTTTTGTATTAGTGTGAAAAATTTTATTGAAATTTTGATATAAATTGTATTGAATTTAAGATTAGGAAGTATATACACTTTAAAAATATTAATTCTTCCAATCTTTGTATACAGGATATCTTTTATTTATTCAATTCTTCAATTGCTTTTATGAATATATTCTAGTTTTAAATGTACATATCTTTCATTCCTTTGGTTAAATTTATTTTTAAACATTTTATGATTTTTAATACTATTATAAATGGGATTGTTTCTTATTTTAGTTTTTGATACTCCATTATTAGTGTAAAAAACTGCAATTGATTTTTGTGTATTGATTTTGTATCCTAAAACTTTACTGAACTTGTTTATTACCTCTGACAGTTTTTTTGTGGACATTTTAGGATTTTCTATACTATACTTAAGATTATTTCATCTGCAGAGAAAATTTAACTTTGCCCCTTTCAATTTGGATGCCATTTATTTCTTTTTCTTGCCTAATTCATCCAGCTAGGACTTCTAGTACCATGATGAACAGAAATGGTGAGAGTGGGTACCCTTGTCTTCTTCCTAATCTTAGAGGAAAAACTTTAAGCTTTCACCACTGAATATGATATTAGCTGTGGGCTTGTTATATATGGCCTTTATTATGTTCAGGTACATTCCTTCTATGTCTAGTTTGTTGAGAGTTTTAATCATAAAACGAAGTTTAAATTTTTTGCATCTATTGAGATGATCATATGATTTTTATCCTTCAATTTGTTAATGTGATATATCACATTTATTGATTTTTATATGTATAAATAATCTTATTAATACATCCCAAGGATATGGTGACTGATCCTGTTAAATTTGATTTGCTTGTATTTTCTTGGAGTTTTTGCATCTATGTTCATCATAGATATTGGCCTGTAATTTTCTTTTTTTGCTTTCTTTCTTCTTCCTTTTACTTTTTGTACCGTCCTTGTCTGTCCTTGGCACGAGGGTAACGTTGGCCTTGTAAAATGAGTTTGGAAGCATTCCCTCTTCCTAAATTTTGGAAGAACTTGAGAAAGATTAAGTTAATTCTCCTTTAAATGCTTGGTAGAATTCACTCATGAAGCTGTTTGTTCCTGGGATTTTCTTTGTTGGGAGGTTTTTGATTACTGATTCAATTACCTTATTAGTTATTCTTTTGTCTAGATTTTCTATTTCTTCATGATTTAGTCTTAGTAAGTTGTGTGTTTCTGTAAATTTATACATTTCTTCTAGGATATCCAGTTTGCTGGCATATAATAGTTGTTTATAGCAGTCACATGTGATCCTTTTCATTTCTGTGATATAAGTTGTAAAGTCTCTTTTTTCATTTATAATTTTGTTAGTTTGAGTCCTGTCTCTTTTTTCCTTGGTTAGTTGAGCTAAAGTTTTGTCAATTTTATTAATATTTTTAAAAAACTAATTCTTAGATTCCTTGATTTTTTTTATTGCTAATCTAGTTAATATATTTTCACTCTAATCTTAATTATTTATTTTTCTGTTGGCTTTGTGCTTAGATTGTTCCTTTTTTTTTCCTAGTTTCCTATGTTATAAAGTTAAGTTGTTTATTTGAGATGATTATTTTTTTCTTGCTATAGGCTTTTTCACTATAAATTCCCTTTTTATCAATGCTTTTGCTGCATCCCATAAGTTTAGGCATGCCATATTTTTATTTTTGTTTGTCTTAAGATACATTTTGACATCCCTTTTGATTTCTTCTTTTATCTATTGGATGTTCAGGAGTGTTTTATTTAATTTCCACATATTTCTGAGTTTTCCAAAAGTCATCCTTTATTGATTTCTAGTTTTATGCCATTATAGTCAGAAAATATACTTCGGATAGTTTCGATCTTAAAAATGTTAGACTTTTTTTGGTGACCCAACATATAATCTATCCTGGAGAATATTCTTTGGAACTTTAGAAGAATATATTAATATAATCTGCTGCTTTTGGATGGAAATGTTCTGTATATGTCTGTTAGGTACATTTAGTCTATAGTGTTATTTAAGTCTGCTGTTTTCTTATTATATTCTCTCTGGATCCATTGTTAAAAGTGGGGTGTTATAGTCCCCTACAATTATTGTATTGCTATTATTTCTCCCTTACGTTCTGTTAATATTTGCTTTATATAGTTAGGTGCTACAATGTTGGGTGCATATTCATTTACAACTGTTATATTCTCTTGATAAACCGACATCTTAATCATCATATAATGACCTTCTTTGTCTCTTGTGACAGTATTGACACAAAATCTCTTTTGTTTGATATAAGCATAATCAACCCTGTTCTCTTTTGGTTTCTGAAAATACAGACTATGTTTTTATGTTCCTTTACTTTCTGTCTACATAGGTCTTTAAGGCTAAAGTGATTCTTTTGTAGGCAGCATATTATTGGATCTTGTTTGTTTATCTGTTAGGCCACTTTGTCTTTAGATTAGAGAAATTAATCCATTTACATTTAAGGTAATTATTGATGTAAAGACTCACTATTGGAATTTTTATAATTATTTACTAAATGTTTTATAGTTTCTTTTTTATCTTTTTTCAATCTTGCTGTCTTACTTTGTGCTTGGTGGAAATTTTTGTAGCAGTATGTTTTGATTATCTTTCTGGTGTCTACTAGTTGTGTTATCTTTGTGGCACCTTGGGGCTTACATAAAACATCTTATAGTTATAACTCTCTATTTTAAGCTTAAAACAACTTAAATTTGACTGCATACAAAACTTCTGTACTTTTACTCACTTCTCCGCCATATTTTATGCTATTGATATCATACTTTCCATCTTCAATTTTTTGAATCTATTAACAAATTATTGAAACTATGGTTTTTAATACTTTTATCATTTAGCTTCTTCTATGCTAGAATTAAAAGTGATTTACACGCCACCATTACAGTATTAGAGTATTCTGAATTTTACTATGTATTTGCCTTTACCAGTGCTTTACTCTTTCGTGTATTTTTACATTTTTATTCATGTCATTTCATTTTAACTTAAAGAACTTCCTTTAGCATTTCTCGTAAGGTAGATCTGGTGATTATGAAGTTCTTCAGCTTTTGTTTGTTTTTCTGAAAATGTCTTTATCTTTTCTTCATTGCTGAAGAACAGATTTGCCAAGTAGAGTATTCCCTGTTGGCAGTTTTTTTCCCCTTTTAGTACTGTGATTTATATTTCTCTGTTTTGTTTTTTAATTTTGTTTTTGTTTATGCCTCTTTTTCCTACTTTTGTTAAGCTGTTTGTATGAATTTTCTTGCTTCTCATTGAGCTTTCTTAAGATGATTATTTTGAATTCTTATTCAGACAATTCATACACATTTATTTCTTTGGAGTCAATTACTGGAGCTTTATTAGATTAGTTTTCTCTTTGGTTCTGTTATGTTTTCCTGCTTTGTTATCTGGAGCTTTGTGTTGATGTCTGTTTATTTGAAGGAACAAACATCTTTTACAGTCTTTATAGATTGATTTTAGCAGATAAAGGCCTTCTCCTGTTAGGTCCTCAGAGTGACGACATTGCCTTAGGGATCATGGTTGAGCGGGGGTGGAGCCATATCATATGGCTGCTGCTGGGATCACAATGGGGTCCACAGTTGTTTTTCTGTAACCAGGGGCTCTAGTAGGTGTGCCTTCTATATCCTTGGGTGGACTACACTGCTCCTAGCATCTTGGTCAGTGGGTTGAGTATTGAGATAAAGATCTGCTTTGGAGACTGTAGATGATGGGCCCACTATCTGGTTCACAATGGGTGTGAATTACTCTAGATCCTTGAGAGAGCTTCTACTGGGTCTCACCATGGGTCTATGGTATACAGTACTGGCCTCCAATCATAGTTCAGATGTGCTGGAACAGAGTCACAGGGCTGCTTCAGGATCCACAGCCAATGTTGAAGTCTGTGGGCCTGCCTCTGGGGACACAGATAAGCATGTTACCTTGTGGGTCTCTTTGGGGGTGACACTGCTCTCAAATCATAGCTGAGAGGGCCTGGAGCCAAGTCTCAAGGCTACTTTAGGGTGAGCTATGCGACTGAGGTTGGCCAGCCTGCCCCAGCGACTCAGCCCAGCACATATTTGGGTCTCTGTGTAAGCAGGACTGTTCTCAAAGTGAAGGTAAGAGGGATTGGAGCTGATTCTCAAGGCTATTTCAGGGTCACCTGTGGGATTGACATTGGCAAGCTTGTGCCAGAAACTCAAACTGGCACATCTTTCTCTGGGTCTCTATGCAGGGACAACTGCTCTTAGACAGCAGCTGAGAGAGGATGGAGCTGAATCTCTGGACTGTTTCATGATCCACAGCTGGGACCAAGATTAGCAGACCTGTCACATGAGGCATAAGTGTACATGAGTCCTCTTTGATCTTTTGTCTGATGGTTCTGGTGGCAAGACCAAGAACACATGGAGCTGTAGTCAAATCTATAGGAGGACAAGATCATTTCTGGGTCTGAAACTGGGTTGGTGAGTCTGTCACCTGGTTGTGGGTCTACCCTCTCAAAATGGCCCTCCTAGGTATTGGGCTTCCCTGTGGTTTCACAGCCTTCTACCTGAATCTCAAAGCTCCAACAAAGAAACTTTTGTCCATGAATGGCTGCAAAATTATTGTTGCTGTAGGGGAATATTAGTTGGGAACCTCCTATTCCTCACCTTGCTGAAAACATTCCTCTTAAGTTGTTGTTTTTCTATTCCTTGGAAGAGATATTACAATCTCAGAATAATGTTTTCCTTAAAAGTTGGTGGGCCTCAGCTTTAGCATGTTCAGTCCTAGTGTTTTCTGCATGGGATCATTTGGAGCTATTAATTCAGCTTCTGTAATGGTTATAGGACATTATTTTTTTCCAGAAATTATCCGGTTCTGTCAAAGTTGTCAAATACATTGGCATGAACTTTCTTACTGCAATATTAATATCTAATAAACCTATGCTCTTTCCCATTTTTCATTCTTAGCAGTAGTTATTTTTGGCCTCTTTCCTCTCTCCTTCCTCTTCCTCCTCTTCTTCATCAATCTTGGTATAAGTTTGTCTATTTTATTATCTTTGTTTTAAAACAGTTTTTGCTTTCTTGATTTCCCATTTATGGCTAGTTTTTATTTCATTAATTCTCTTCATTTTTTTAGCATCATTTTATTTTGAGATTTATTGTTATTATTATTATTATTTTTTTTTTTGAGACAGAGTCTCACTTTGTTGCCTGGGCTAGGGTGAGTGCCATGGCATCAGCCTAGCTCACAGCAACCTCAAACTCCTGGGCTTAAGCGATCCTACTGCCTCAGCCTCCCAAGTAGCTGGGACTACAGGCATACGCCACCATGCCCAGCTAATTTTTTTTCTATATACATTTTTAGTTGTCCAGATAATTTTTATTTCTATTTTTAGTAGAGACGGGGTCTCGCTCAAGCTGGTCTGGAACTCCTGACCTTGAGCGATCCATCCGCCTCGGCCTCCCAGAGGGCTAGGATTACAGGTGTGAGCCACCTCACCCGGCCTGTTATTTTTTAACACTTTCAACTTTATGCTTCACTCATGGACTTATCTTTTTTCTTATATAAAATTTAATGCTATTGCTTTTCTTTAAGCATCACATTAGCAGAATTCTACAATTAGTGTATTCTATCTTCACTATTGTTTAGTTACAAGTATGTTTTTCCATTTTCATTATGATCTTCTTTTAATCAATGCTTTCCTTAAAGCATAACTCTACAATGTGGAGATTTTTCCTTTATATTCTCTTTAATAAACTTCTAATTTAATTACATTATGGGCTCATTAATATCACAGTTTTGAAATTTTCCCCACTAGTCATATTGCCAAGTGACAAGTTAAATTTTGTAAATGTCCCAGAGGTGCAGAATTCTATCTATATTATTCTAATAAACTAAGTCTTATTAATTTTCTTATTTACATTGTTTGTTTTCTAACTCAAATTTAATTACTTTGAAATTTTAATAATTTAGAGATAGGTTTAGAGCCCCCAATTTGACAGTGGATTTGTCAGTTTCATTTGCTAGTCATACGTCGCTTTATAGCTATACGTTATTTGTTTTTTATAGGTTCTTAGTGCATTTACCTCATAATAATGCCTTCATCTTAAGTACTTGTTGTATAATATTAATATAATATATATTTAACATTAATATAGACCTGAGTTTTTTTAAACATCATGAGTAATGAAAAAATTGAATAAATTTGACCATGTCAAAATTTAAAGCTTCTGTGTTTCAAAGAACACTATTGGGAAATTGAAAAGACAATCCACAGACTGGGAAAAAACTATTTTTAAATCATATGTCTGATAATAAACTTATATCTAGAATATATAATGAAAAGACAAAAAACACAACTAAAAATGGGCAAAGAAGTTGAACAGATATTTCTCCAAGGAAGATACACAGATGACCAATAATTATAAGAAAAGATAACTAAATCAAAAAGTCAGATAATACCCAGAGTGGGTGATGATGTGAAGAAATTGGAACCATCATACTCTACTAATAGAAATATAAAATGGCACAGTTTGGAAAATCATCTGGCAGCTTTTTAAACATTGAAACATATGGTTATTTATGACCCAGCAATTTAACTCTAAGTATGTATCCAAGAAAATGGAAAACATGTACATATAAGAACTTATACCCAATCTATTAATATTAGCATTATAGCATTATTCATAATAGTAAAAAGATGAAAACAACCTAAATGTCCAACAACTGATGACTGGATAAACAAAATATTGTGCACTCATACAATGAAATGTTATTCAGCCATAAAAAAGAATGAAGCACTTGCCGCAACACAGATGGACCTTGAAAATATGCTAAATGAGTTAAGCCAGTCACAGAAGACTTCATATATTATTCCATTCATATGAAAGTCTAGAAAAGAGAAACCTCTAGAAACTAGGAGATTAGTGGTTGATTAGGGCTGGAGGTGGGGCATAGGGATATGATAGCTATAGGTCATGGGGTTTCTTTTTGAGTTGAGGAGAATGTTCTAAAATTGACTGTGGTGACGTCTGTACTATTTATGAATACACTAAAAAACACTGATTGTACATTTTAAATAGTTGAAGAATATCATATATTTGTTGTATCTCCATAAAGTCGTTTTTAAAAGTTTGAAGAGATGAGGATCACACCTATAATCCTAGCATTCTGGGAAGCCTAGGTGGGAGGTTTGCTCAAGCTCAGGAATTTGAGACCAGCCTGAGCAAGAGTGAGACCCCCTTCTCTACCAAAAATAGAACAATTAGCCAAGTGCCATGGTGTGCACCTATAGTCCCAGCTACTTGGAAGGCTGAGAAAAGAAGATCACTTGAGCCCAGGAGTTTGAGGTTGTAATGAGCTAGGATGATGACACTGTACTCTACCCAGGGCAACAGAGCAAGACTCTGTCTAAAAAGAAAAAAATTTGAAAAGACAGCATGAATAAAGGAAAATCACCATGATGATAAAAAGATCAATGTCTGCCTGGAGTTTTGGTGGGAGTGAGGAAGGGTTGAATAAGTGATGTACGGGGGATATTTTAGGGTAGTATAACTATCCTGTATGATACTGTAATGGTAGATACATGACACTAAGCATTTGTCACAATCCATAGAAATTTGTAGACAAAAAAGGAACCTTAATGCAATTAAAAATATTTATGAGATTGACCTATCCTATGATGAAATGCAGAATTTGAAAAAAATCATCTAATATGTTAAAAATGTAGTAAACAACTTTAGTGAAAGAGGTGGAGAAAAAGGTGCTGTCCTAAGTAACTTTGGCACTAGGTGGAATCTGTAAGACTGAAGGCAAAGGAAACTATATATAACGTTGTGATCTGGTTGTTACAGGTGTCTTCACAGGGGTATAGTTAACAATTCCTACACTCCTATATATGCATAATGGGATGAAACATTAAAGTTAAGGTTCGCAAAAAGTTAAAGTTAAGGTGGGAATCAGTCTTCCATGTTGGAGTGAGAGTTTGCAGATAAACTGTAGCGGAACACGCTAGAATCAATCGTCCATGTGATAATACTTAAAAATTGGAAATACAGGCATTCCTCACTTAACATCATCAATAGGTTCTTGGAAACTTCAATTTTAAGCAAAACTATGTATAACAAAGCCAATTTTTTCCTTCATCATGGTGTAACAAAATGACGTTGAACAAAACGTTAATTGAGGACCTGCAGTGTATCATTTTGCTTGAACTTGCAGTTTCCAAGAGCCTATTGAGCATGTTGAGTGAGGAATTACTGTAGTATGTACTTCTGTTAGGCTTCATGTAGATAATGATGGTTGATATTCGTGAAAGTTATAGATATGTGTGTATACATAGGCTATTGTAAACACATATATCTTTTTGTTCTGTTAGGAAACAGAACAAAAGGCCTAGAAGAAATGACATTCCAGCAATGACAAGCACGTCTGTCACACAGATCATGGCTTCCAATACCATTCTCTAATAGCAAGGACTAAGGATTCTTAGAGAAGTAGCTGATTCTTGGACTGGGGCAAAAAAACCATACAAATTGAGCATTGGGTATGCCATAGTTCCATAAATCAAAAAAGTACTTAAAATTAAAAACAAAACAAACCTAATTTGGGATTATATCAGTGGGGCCAGAGTCAATTGAAAGAACTCACAATGACCAAGGTTGGATCAGTTTGAGCAAGGAAACAAACAAAGCAGCTCTGGATTGTAATTCAAAGTATAAGATAGGCATCCATGAGCACATACTAGTATAAAGAAATGATTGAATCATTATTAATAGGAGAGGATAGACTAATTTTTCATGCAGAAAACAATTTTAAATAATTTATATATACAATTTGTCCTCAAGGACTTGAAGTATAATTTGCCATTCCTTATTTGTCGACTGTGCAAAGTGACTTAATTCCAAAAAATGTAGCACGGGAAGAGGGAGAGTAGAGTCACTGTGCAGAGGAGAAACCCGACAAACACAGCCTCACAGCGGCAATCAGGGCCAACGCCAGCAGCGAGGAGCCGTGTTACTCCTTTTTACCTTTGATGTGAAGCCCTAACAGTTGGGACAATGGCACTTTACCTTGTTTCTTTCCCCAAAATCCGTAATTCAAGTCCAACATGAGAAAAACATTAGGCAGATCTCATTTGAGGGACATTCTATAAAGCATTTGATTGTCTTCCTCAAAACCCTCAAGGTCCTCACAGTCAAGGAAAGTCTCAGGAACTGTCACAGCCCAGAGGTGCTTCAGGATTCACGGTGACTAAACGTAATGTGATGCCCCAGGTGGGATTCTGGACTGGAAGAAGGAAAGTAGGTAAAAACTGGAAAAAAACCTGAAAAACAAGGACTTTAATTCTTAAAGTGTACTGTTATTCATTCACTAATTGTATCAAATGTATTATATAACAAAGTAACACTTGTAATAGGAAAACTGGTGCAGTGTATGTGGGAACTCCTTCCTTACCATCTTCACATTTTTATGTGTGCCTAAAACTGGTCTGAAAAATCAAGTTTATTAATTTAAAAAAATCTCCAGTTATCTGGATCAATCCTCTAAATAGTGGCATAGAAATTAAATATTATAATTTTCTTCTATTTCTATCATTATTTTTTCATCACCATTTTATTTTTTTCACTTCATTATTGTTATTAAAATTTCTTATCTTAAATTACTTAACATCTCCAAGGGTCAAGAGCTGCTTTTCAGTGTTTATCACCCCCTTGCCACCCCCTGTCTCTGCGTCCAGTCTGTCCCTTTAGACACAGGGTCCCCTTGCAGCACGGCCAGCTCCCTGCATCAAGTTCAACAGACGTCACTTTTGTGCAGATTCATTTTTAGACTTTCCAAAATTGTACCTTAGACTTTTTAATTTTTCTATCCTCATGGACTCCACTTTATTGTAACTCCTACCAACAAAATTAGTTCTAAAACAAAAATCTGATCCTTCTTCTCTTCTGCTTTGTAAACCTTTAATGCCATTCACTGCTGAGCGACATGATGTCAAGACCCTGGAGGGCACAAGACCTTTTTCTTCAACTTCTTTTTTCAGCAGATTCTCCTCTAGACACCCGAGTCATGTGCTCTGAGTTCCCACTAGCCCAGAGTTTTTTATTTCTCTCCAAATCCCATGGCCTTTCATACACCATTGTTCTTTTGCACAAGACATTATCTCTTTTTGGAATTTTCTTCCTTTTGTGCCATTTGGGAAGCCAAACCTCATCCTAAAATGTCCAATGAAAATGCTATGTCTTCTGTAAACATTTCTGCCTCACCAGAGAGAATCGGAGGCTTCCTCATCTAAATCTATATAGCAATTTGTTCAGACTCTTGAAGAACACTACTCACATTGCAATGTAAATGTTTATCAGTTGCTGAAGGAGGAAAAGGAAAATGATAGGGCATGAGACAATGAAACATAGTGTGTGAGGAATAATTTTCCATTTTTAATAAAGGTACATTCTGGAATTTTAATTTAAATTTTTTATTACCCAACAAAGTCATTTTATTTTCTTCTTGGTTATATAACCTAACATTAATGTAACATCCACTCAACAGGTAGTGTTTTTATGGGTAGTTTTCTAGAGCTCAGTACACAAAGAATCTCAAGAAATGACTATTATTATAAAATATTTAATAACATAATGTTTCATAATAACAGATCCCATTTATTGAGTCTACTGAATAAAAGCCACTCTGTTTGGTGCATTACACATACTTAAATTTCACAGCCCCGTTTTTAAATTGGCATCATTAATCCCACAATTTAAATTCAAAGTTGAGAATCAGCTAACTGAGCAAGCTGTCGTTCATGCACAATTTTGTCAGCTTTTGGTACCTGCAGTCTTCACTAGTATGTGCTATTTCAAATTAGATTAACTGGAGACTGATGCAATGTTTTGCTGCAAAATAATTTAAATATGGCTATTAAAATGATTTAGCATGAATGATACTTATCCTATAATTACCTGTAAAATATCTGTGGGAAAGTGTGGTCAAAATCTTGGTAGATCTTGTGGAATCAAAGGAAGAGAGGTGCAAACTAAAGCAGTCCCGGGCCTGGGGCAGCAACCCTGGAGGTGTCTCTCTTAGTCTCTTTCAACTGTGGTCAATCTGTTTTGTTCTGCAGATGGCTTTCTCCGGCAATCACGGAAGATGTCCACTGACAGTGCTGGAAGCACATTAATCAAGCTTAGATATCTCAGAGAAGGAACTTCTACTTTGTAACCACTTTAAATAAAATGCCAAGGCAGCGTGCTTCTCGGCCTAGCTTATGTCACATGTCCGCTTCTTAGAACAGAAACTAAGGTCAGCGGCCTGGGAATAAAATCCCACCACCTGTAGCCTGGCCACGGGCCACTGAGAATGGAATCCCCACCAATACCACCGATATCCCAGGCCTGGAATGGGGGAAAAAACCTTCCTCAGGGAAGAAGGGTGATGTTCCCAGAATAACGGGGTTAGGAAAGGTGGATCAGCCAAAGAACACGTGTCCTCTCTGAGCACGAGGCAGGGTAGGTCTGACCGGAAGCTCAGATCCTGCAACCCGACCCAAAGCCCTGCTCTGCCCGGGCGCCATTGCTCATGTGGCCTCAGTGCTCCGTGCCTTGCCTTCTCATTCACTAAAGGATAAAAGTATCAGTGTCTACTCCATGGACTTGACAAAATTAAAGAACTTAAATCATGTACTTTTCACAGTATGACACATTAAATTAAAGGCCTTATGAATGTGGAATAGCAACAATGTAGCTACTCCAGTATTTAGAGAAATAGCAAATAAAACTAAATTAAACAAAAAAACCTTACTTGTTCTTAAAACTCTCAGAGGAAGAAAAAGTTCATTGACAAACTTCATCTTTTTGATACTCTAACTCCAGGACTTAGTGACATTCTCTTGACTGTGTCATTTTCTGAATATAATAAAGTAATTGCCCTTTAAATTTAAATTATAAATGTCCAAAGATAGAAGCCTTAAAAGTTATTTAATTGAATCCTCAGTGCTCAGTCATGTCCCTTCGGTAACAACCTTGAAAGTGTTATTTATGGTTCCACTTGAACAGTAATAGTAACAAGCGGCTCACTTCTAAGCACCGAGCGAGCGTGGTGGTTCACGCCTGTATCTCCACACTTGGGGGGCCGAAGCGGGAGGATCCCTTGAGGCCAGGCACTCAAAACCAGCTTGAGCAACACAGTGAGACCTTGTCTCTAGGAAAAATAAAGGTGTGGTGGTGTATGCCTGTAGGCCCAGCTACCTGGGAGGCCTAGGCAGGAGGATCGCATCACTTGAGCCCAGGAGTTTGAGGTTACAGTGAGCTATGATGACGTCACTGCACTATAACCTTAGTGACAGAACAAGACTTTGTCTCAGAAAAAAAAGAAAAAGAAAGAAAGAAAGAAAGAAAGAAAGAAAGAAAGAAAGAAAGAAAGAAAGAAAGAAAGAAAGAAAGGAAGGAAGGAAGAAAGAAACTCACTTCTTGACACAGCAACTTAATGTATTTTCACACACTTGTCAGACGGGAGGGGCTGCCAGGTAACAGGCATTCTTTGTTTGCATTAAACTGTTTAGTGCAATGTCAGAAAGATCATTAAGGATCCAGCTCAGCTCCCCTTGTTTCCATCCCTGCGATGCCCACCGAGTTTCTGAAATCCCACTGCAGTGCTGGAAGGCTCCCTGCTGCCTGTGCCCAGACGCTGCGCAGCCCTGCCTGGTTCCTCCACCTGCCGCTACCCAGGCCAACGTGCCCCGCCCTTTAACCCTCTCCGCGGGCTCTGCATTCCTGATCGTTCAGCCTTCTAATCACCAGTAAAACAAATCTAATTTTCATGTAACTCATCTGTGATTGCAAATGAACTCTAAGAGAAAAAAAGGGACTACAGTCTGTTCTGCTTAAATGTGTATTTCTTTAATGGAAATTATTTTCTAAAAGTACTGTATGGGTAAGTGATCATATAACCAAAGTTATATAACAACAGGACTGGTTTACGGCTTCAAGAACCACTATTCTTTCCAAAAACAATGGGCGCTACACCTTAATTTGGATTTTTAATCTCAGTGGAAACATTTCTCTTAGAAGCGAAAGTCCTCTGAGCCTAGCGGTGAGGTGCAAGCCCAGGCACAGAGGCTGGGAAGGGCTGGCCGCCAGCGACTCCAGGTGCTGCCCAGGCTTTACTCCTTCAGGACTTTTGTGAGGGCTCCACTTACAAAGTTCTGTCAGCAGTTTTATCCTTAGTGTGCAGCTTTGCAGAACTTGCCTGTGTTAATAACAAGGAAAAAAAGACAACTCTTGTAAATGATTTCTATTCTCAGTTCTTCAAATTCCATAATAGCTTGCTCAACACTAATGATTTTAGGAAAAATGCTCAATTATTTTGTCATGAACAAAGTCAGAACTTTTGTGACTAATACCACTTAAACACAACCAATTCTAAATTGTAACATCAAATGATTGTTTTAGAGATTCCAGTTAAACATACTGTCACAGACACCCTTATGTTTCAAATGACTCCCATCAAACCACAAAGGCTGTGTTGGATTTGCTCCTTTCTTGTCACTTTCCAATGCCAGAACTTCTATATTTCTGCTGTTTGACAGGAAATCAACACCCTGTTTCCTCCCACAGCCCCCATAATTTCTCCTCTTCCAGTCTCAGCCCCAGAAACACCTTTTAGATGAGGTGTAGAGTCTTCAAGTAAAATTTAAGCACTGAAGGAAGTAGACTGATTAACCACATTTTATACCTTAAAAATCATCTTTACTAAGTTATTATAAGTTTGACTTCGAATCAAAATTTGCTGCTAGCTTAAAGAGTATTACTTTATCCTTTTGCTTATCTTAGAGGAAAATACTGAAATGCTTAATATTTCCTAACAAACTGGTTCAGAACTGGTTACCTTGTAACTTAAGCTCCTACACTTTCTAGTTGTTTAGCAAATGTTTAAAACTATGAGAAAGAACGTTTATATAAATAAATTTTAATAAACCTTTTCCCTTTCCACTCTGGCAAAGATCTTTAAACTAATTAGATAATTGTAATTCCCCATCAAGTCCTAGGGAATGCTGGTCGGTGTGTCTAATAAATAATTTCTCCGAATCACATAGAAGGTCCCCCATGACCCCTCTCCCATGACGTTTCAGCTCTTCAATTTTCTTAAAAAACGATAATGACTCAAAATGACTTGCCACGCACATAGAAAAGGCACGGATGCTAAGAGAATTATCTAAAACTTGGAAGTAAGGTAGAAGTAAGTACAGTACGGCCTTTCCTTGTCAAACTGAAGAGTGTTTAATGGGCCCAGCCAGGGATTATTTTATCTCTGTGTGACGTTGTTATTTTCTATTTGGATAGAGTCCAGAGATGGTGAATTTACACACTGACTCGTGGGTTTTGTTTTGTGGAGATGATAACACCGAGGGCTATGGGTTTATTGCCCTGTAAGACATTTATCAGTTTTGTATCTATCTAATGTAGCAATCCTCGTCTAACATTCTTTTGAGAAAAATACCCACTTCCTCCAATATTGTATTTACTCCATATCTGAATGAGAGAAATGTTTTTATCTTTTTTGAAAATCACACTTTGACAGAAACCACCACCACACAAACACGTCCGCGGTGGTCAGATCTGAGGAGCTGGCTCCACGTGGCCGTGTCCAGATGCGGCAGTCCCAGCTCTGCTGGCGTGTCAGGCTGCCGCAGAGGGGTGTCCATCCCGCCGGGACACCCTAGCCCTCCCCGTTCCTCCCCCAACATACAATAATCTTTTGCACAAACAGACATTAACTGCTTAGTTACCTTAACATCCCATAAACATGTGTTGTGTGCCTAGCATGATTCGTACTCTAATGCAATTTTGGAGAAAGAAGGCAAAATTAATATGACGGATCTGAAGAGTGAGTTCATTTTCAGGTGCATTTGTTTGTCCTAATCATCACCCTGTTTGACACCTGCCCTCCCCAGTGACATCTTATCCTTCTCTTTCTTTAATTTAAAAATAGAAGGACGAGAGTATATTTCTTCGTGGTTACAAAGGGAGTGTTCTCCTCTCTAGCCAACCCCTTCGTTGCACCATGTCTGTAGGAAGCCCAGCTGTGATGGATCACTCAGGGCCAACGCCAGCCAGACCCTTCAAGTCACTCTGCTGCCAAGTCTGGCCCCTGATGTTAGGGGCAGTGTGTTTTCTGGTCCCATAGAAAGCAGCACCCTTTGGCGATAGGAAGAAAAGTCATATTAGGTATTATTTGTCTCAATATTTTCCACATTCTGTTCAATTTATGTGACTCTATCCTTGAAAACTACTGCTGCTTATCTAGACTTCTGACTTAATTTGCCTCTGATTTTGGTTCTGGTGGGCAGAATCTTAACTACAGATGTACCTTAATCTTCTTTCATTGCCTTCCCTGTCTGAGTCCAGGGTAACTATTCCTGTCTGCACGTTTTTATTGCATTGATTTTATTCTCTTCTCCTCACCTTGTTACTCTCCCTGTGTATTTAGACCCTGATTAAGAGCTCAATGCATTTAGTCATTCAACCACACTGGGCTAGGCACTGCTCATGCTCTGGGGATGGGGGAGGGAAGGATGGAGGGAGGACAGAAGATAGAGCAAAGAACCAGAATGACAACGATCTCATGTGCTTGGAATCAGGGTGAGAGTAGAGGTGGGGATAAAGGTAAATAAGTGTAAGAATAGGTAAAGAATGTTTCCAGCAAATTAATACTGTCATTTCAGATTGCGATAGGTGCTTTAAGCAAAGAGTGCAGAGTCGAAAGGAAAGTATGGCCTGAGGAGTGTCTTTCTGGCGAGGTGAGCTTTGAACCAAAGCCTGCGCTGTGAGACAAAGAGACAAAGGCAGTCATGACAGTCTCAGGAAAGAGGGATGTGGCAGCAAGGCAGGAACTGCAAATTCAGATGTCCTAAGGCAAGAACAAGCAAGGCAACCTCAGGACCCAGAAAGGCTTTTTAGGAGATGGGTGGCTGACAGGAGAATGGCAGGGGATGGATTTGGAGGTTTCATCACGTAGGATCTTGGAAGTCACAGTAAACTTATTCTAAGTTCAATGAGAAGACTCGTTTTGAACAAGTGCATGGCATAATCTGTGTCCTGTTAAGACAAAGACATATAATTCCAGTTTAGTGTTGCCAGATTTAGCAAATGAAGATACAGAGCACAGTATATCCCACTCAGTATTTGGGACATACCTTTACTAAGAATATATTTTCTTGCTTTCTGTTTCAAATTTAACTTGTTGTCCTGTATGTTGTCTAGCAGCTCTGCTCTGGCTCTGTGTAAAGTGTGTCATAGAAGGGCAAGAGAGAAATCAAGAAGAACAATTTCAAGACTAGTATGGTAATCCCATGTGAGAAACGGCTGAGGAAATGATGTTGACCTGGGGGTAACAATGGATACTGAGACAAGGGAGCAATTCCAGAAATATTCTGTAAGCAGAGCTGAGAGGACTTACTGATCAATCTATTCAAAGGTGTTTCATGGGAAATAAAAACTAAAGGTACATTCCAAGGTTTAGTCTTGATAAATGCAGATGCCGTGGTGCACTGCACTGTGATGGGGAGGATGGGGGAAGGGACTTGGAGGAAATGTTTTCCTGTGCAATTTTGATTATTTAATCTTTTCATGGTCTATTTGCTAATAGAAGGCAAAATTGACTAATGATGTTTTAATCTGTTGTATTAATACTGATCCTATATAGGCAGAGTTTTCAATAAAATAATAATGCCTAGTCGACAGTGGGATTTTTGTACAGGATAATGGAATGCTGGAAGGTAGCCGCTATTGCAAAGAGAGGAAGGACGTCCACAGAGAGAGTGGGAGTGGAAGATGGTTAATGGACATTACGTGCCAGCCTGGCAGCTGTTGGCTGCAGGAAGTTCCAGGCAGTGGAATAGAAGGGATCAGAGGCAAACACCAGAACCAGCTGTTCTACTCTCTGTATGGTTACGGTGGTACGCAGACACCTGCACAGGTACAAGCAAGAATTGGAGAGTCGTTTAAGCCATCAATAGGAGCAGCAACTATAGACTTGTCTTCAAGGAAAAGATGAGGTCTGTAAAAGGGAGATAGCTCCTCAGATTTGGAGAAAGGGCAGTGCAGGATTCAGGACGGATGCTGGGAGCAACAGAGTGAGCTGACTTGTAGCACAGGTGGGCAA
Source organism: Lemur catta (assembly GCF_020740605.2). Classification (NCBI taxonomy): domain Eukaryota; kingdom Metazoa; phylum Chordata; class Mammalia; order Primates; family Lemuridae; genus Lemur; species Lemur catta. The sequence continues at coordinate 95,218,409 of NC_059138.1, read as the reverse complement.
GGCTAGAGGCTGCACTGCCCCTCACTTTGTGCCTGGGCAGAGCAGGAGCCCACATGGAGACCACAATGGACTGAATGTTTGTGTTGCCCTAAAATTCGTATGCTGAATCTCTAAGCCCCAAGGTGATTTATTAGGAGGTGGGGCTTTGGGAAGATGATTAGGTCATAAGGGTAAAGGCCTTTTGAATGAAATTAGTGCCCTTGTAAAAGGGACCCCTCTTCACCATGTAAAGATACAATGAAGTAGGCTGTCTGCAACCCAGAAGAGGGAGGGCCCTTACCTGACCATGCTGGCCCCCATCTCAGACTTCCAGCCTCCAGACCATGAGAAATCAGTTTCTGATGTTTGTAAGCCCCGTCGTCTATGGTATTTTGTTAGAGCAGCCCAAACTGACTAGGACAGAGACCCATGTAGGAGTCTCATAGTCCCACAGTCCAGCACTGATAAAAGTTAAGCTAATACACTGATAACAAAATGTGTTCTGTCATTGTATTCACCAAAAACAATTCTTAGTGACAAAATTAAATAATATCTACTAAGCGACAGTCACTTTCCCCCCACACCTGGAGTTGGTGGGCTCCTTCAACATCAGCAGCTGCACAATCCACACCCTCTCCTGCATTTGGCTGCAGTGGTCTTTATTTCCAAGACCCAGGGCCAGTGACATGCAGAAACTGCTCCCCGCTGCCTTAACAGTGCCAGACAGAAGATGGGATGCACCAGTTCAAGTTCCCCTCTTAGCACCCAGCCCTGGACCCCAAGTGGTGGACATCAATGTGTCTTTTAGGGGACTTATTTTGGGTGTGTTTATGACATCTAAACAAGAACAAGTAAGGCACAGAGTTTAGGGCAGGACTCTTCTCACTGGTTGGACAAGCGTATAGGACTCCTTCAACTCTGTGCAGGATCACTCACGCTACTTCCCATGGAGGACTTTCTAAATGTCCCCTCATTTAGGGCCGAGGCCTAGGATGGAAGCACATGGGCAAGGATCAAGGAGTTCTGATTGTGGGTAATGGATATTTTCTATAGAAAGTGAGAGAGGGAAGGAAGGCAGGCAGGTTTTTCCAAGTAGCACATTAACACCATGTACCTAGAACATCCTTGACCCCACCATGAGGACGTTTATTTTTTAGCTCATTGCTTAAAATTATCAAAATAATGTGTTTTTCTTTCAAAATGTGATTTCACAGAGGGTAGAAGTTTACATGGTACCACTAACAGCTACATCGTGAGAGCTGCTTCCTGATTAAAGAAATCCATTTCTGGACCCTCAAAGGATTGCAATTATGCAGATTTATGTAAACTATATGCAAATAGCCTTGAAAATAAAGTGTGCAAAAGATGCTCCCAAGCTGTGACTTGTCAGTCTAAAGCTCTTTAGTGGAGAAGGATGTAAACCCCAATGCAAACAAAACCTGAATTATGGAGAAGAAACTTTACCTCCTACATTCCTTTTGGAAATAATAAGATTTGGGTGAGATAAGCAGGTATTATGCCTAACAAGATCACAGCATCTCCCTGCTTATCCTGAATACTCAGCAATAGAGATTTTTCTAGTACAGAAACAGCCAAGTCAGCACGGTATTGTGCTTTTAGGCTTAGCTTTAGGATGGTGTGAATGAGTCTTCAAATCATCTTTCTGACAATTACTGGCCATGTCAACCCTGCAAACTTTCTTGACCTTCAAGTCTCTGCTCCCCATCTATACTATTGCAGAGGAGACAGAATTAGTTCATGACGGAGCAGCAAGGCCAGGGCCCCACAGCACCCCGAGTACTCCCTGTGTGGTCACAGCTCTTGCTTGTATGTATCTCTCTCTCTTTAAAAATGTATTGCTAGTAATCTATTGATTTACTTGTTAATTATGCAGGGATACATAAAAGATACAAACTATAAATAAAAGTAGCATAATGAGTGCGATGCGTACTGTCTAGGGGATGGACACGTTTGAAGCTGTGATTCTGGCGGAGGGGGGAGGGCGCAAGGGCAACATACGTAACCTAAACTTTTGTACCCCTACAATATGCTGAAATAAAAAAAGGAAAAGAAAAGTTGTATGCAGACAATCACAGTCTCTAAGCAAATTTTCAGAAATACAAAACAGAATCAGATTGAAAATGAAAGAGGCAGAAAAACAAGAACCCCAAAGCAGGAAATGAATGCTCCAAGCCCACAAAGAACTCATACAAAAACAAGGAAAAAACAAGCAGAAAGTTCTGTTTTACTTTTTCATATACAAACCCTAATTGCAGCAGTTGAGCCCATTGCATGATCCCATTTCTCCTCCTCCACTGGACTTTTCCCCGTATCTGAGTTCCTTCCAGATGAATCTGTGAACCTCAAAGAGGGATGGCCAGCCTAGTGAGTGATCAGTTATGTCCCCTGAGACCCAGGTAATGCCAGTCCCTGTCAGCAGAAAAGAATAAAAATGATAAAATAAAGGCTACACTGGTCAAGACAGATACACTTTTTTTGAGTCCAGAGTTTCCCCTCCCCTTTTCAAAATGCTCCGTTTTTGGAAACAGGATTGTTCCATTATAGAAGTAACCTGTGCAGCTCCCTCTGGTACTATATTCAGTATTTCATTCTGATGATGGATCAACAGTCAAGAGTCAGCAGACATGGAAGGAAAGTCAAGAGCTTCAAGACATGGACCAACAGACCCCAGAGGACACAAAGATTGTTAAAGTTTCCTAAGAGAGTTTAAACTTATTTTAAGTATTATACTAAAACTACTCAGTTGTGTAAAATATCTATAACAATGGATCTCAACCAGGGAGATTTTGCTCACCCTTTCCACCACACTCAGGAGGCATTTGGCAGCATCTGCGGACATGTTTTTCCTATTGTCTCTAGTGGGTAGAAGCCAGGGATGTAGCTAAATGTGTTACAATGAGCAGGACAATCCCCAACAGGAAAGCATGATCTGGCCCCAAATGTCTAGTGTGCCATTTCAGAAACATTGGTGTATTAAAACAATAAAAAATGTCTCAGAGAAAGAATAAGGAGGATCTCCTTGCCTAAAAGAAAAATAAAGAAATGAAGAAAAGAGGGAATGTTATACTTATTGATTACATGAAAGTAATAGTCAAGCCAGTGATTTTGATACCAAAAGTCAAGTAAATCTCTCATAACTGAGATTTGAAGGATAAGAAGATTAAAAATAATAGAGGAAGATACCCAGATGTGGATTTCTGGATGGAATGGTAGGTCTACTTTTAGTTCTTTGAGGAATCTCCATAGTGTTTTCCATAGAGGTTTTACTAGTTTGCAGTCCCACCAGCAGTGTCTAAGCATTCATTTATCTCTGCATCCACACCAACATCTATTGCTTTTGGACTTCTTAATAAAAACCATTCTAACTGGTACAAGGTAATATCTCATTGTGGTTTTAATTTGAACTTCCCTGATGATTAGTGATGTTGAGCATTTTTTTCATATGTTTTTGGCCATTTGTCTTTCTTCTTTTGAGAAGCATCTGTTAATATCTTTTTCCCACTTTTTAATAGGGTCGTTTGTTTTTTTCTTGCTGATTTGCTTGAGTTCTTTGTAAATTCTGGTTATTAGCCCTTTATCAGATGTGTAGCTTGTGAATATTTTCTCCCATTCTGTAGGTTGTCTATTTGCTCTGTTCATTGTTTCCTTAGCTGTGCAGAGCTTTTAATGTAATCAAATCCCATTTACTGATTTTTTTGTTGTTGTCATGTCATTTTACGAAAAAGACACCTGCACTTGAATGTTTATTGCAGCACAATTTACAATTGCAAAGATGTGGAATCAACCCAAATTTCCATCAATTCATGAGTGGATTACTAAAATGTGGTGTATGTACACCATGGAGTACTACTTAGCCATAAAAAATGAATTAATACCTTTTGCAACAATCTGGATGGAACTGGAGACCATTCTCCTAAGTGAAATATTGGAAGAATGGAAAAACAAACATCACATGTACTCACTGTTAAATTGGAACTAACTGATGAGCTCACAAGTGCAACAAAGAGAAGTAAAACTCAGTAGAAAGAAACCAGAGGGCAGGGGGGAAGAGGGAAGGAGAAGAAACCAACCTAATGGGTACTATGAACACTATTTGGGTGATGGCCACACCTATAGCCAGGACTCAAGCATTACAAAGCGATTCATGTAACCTAAACCATTTGTGCCCCCTTAATATTCTTAAATAAAAAAAATAGGTGAAAAAATGTAATGGCCATGAAGAAAAGATCCCAGATATCTCATATCCATTTAAGGAGTGTATAAGCAGCAGCAAACTGAGGAGAAAGAGAGATAAGTAACAATACAAAAACATTTTCCTGAGTTGAAGTTGGAAAACGTCTATGGTATATTCAGGTTGATTAATAAAAATGACCCATATTCAGAAAAATCCTTCTGAAATTACAGATATAATAATACTACAACTATAAAAAAGATAACATCATAAAACGAGTGAAAATGTGGAAAGATGGAACAGGGTTAGGTATAGTGTACTTTCTGAAAAAATCAGATGAAAGACATGTCAGTCAAAGGACAATGTTTTTGAAATTCTAAAATGAATTAGAACTAAGCTTCAATAATCAACCTAATAAGTTTTTAGAATGAATAAAATCTAGTTTAGACACGTGAAGTAGAAAAATTGGTAAGCAGAAAAATTAAGATTATATTATTGTTTCTAAATCTTTTGGCTATATACTCATTGATTGTTCTCTTTATATTGAGCATCAAGATTTATTATGAAGTATAGCTGAGTAGTTAAGGTTGTGTAAATGTGGATAAGTAGGAGAATCCAGAGATAGATGTGCATATATAGAGACACTTGATATAGGAAGAGATAGCATTGCAAGAGTAGAGAGAAATAGTTTTTTTCAGTAAAAGATTTAGGGTCAATTAAATATCTATAGGAAAAAATTAATCTTAATTACTCTGTCATTCCATATTTAAAAATTAAGTTATAGATGCATTAATGATTTGAAGGTAAAGACAAAATAATAAAGCTTTTAGAAAATATGTCACCACAAAGAAGGATGGATAAATTGGAGGCTATTAAAATTAAAAATATTTATTTATTATTATAAAAAGTTAAAGAATGAAAAAATAAACCACATAGTGGGAAAAGTATTTACAACTTATATAACCACCCAAAGGGCCAGAACCAGAATGTAAAATTAGTTCCTAATATTCTAGAAGAAAATGTGGGATAGTCCAAGGGAAAAAATTGGCAAGAGACTCCAACAGATGATTCACAAAAGAGGATATCCAAAACGTCAATAAGGCGTGCCCACAAAAAGGCACTCAATCTCATTAACAAATACAGAAAGCAAACTAAAATACAACATGCAGTGAGATACCACTACAAACCCTTCGGAATAGCTGAAGGCAAAGACTGGTGATACTGAGTGCAGGTAACACTGTGGAACAATGTCATGCACTGCCGGAGGGAGAATTAATTGGAAATTAGTTTACAATCTCAAGTTAAATACAAATATGCCTGATGAGCCAGAGATTTCACTCCTAGTTTTGTACCCAATATGTTTGCATAGTAAGAAACATGTTAAAGAAGTTCATAGTAACATTACTTAGTCAAAAATCGAAATCTACCCAGTTTTCTTTGTCAAAGATTAGATGGCTATATGAGGATGGTTTTATATCTGGATTTTCAGTTCTATTCCACTGGTCTATGTCCCTGTTCTTGTGCCAATACCAAGCTCTTTTAATAACCACAGCCTTGTAGTATAGTTTGAAGTCTGGTAAATTAATACCTCCCATTTTGTTCTTATTGCCTAAAATTGCTTTTGCTAAACGGGGTCTTCTTTGGTTCCATACAAAGCATAAAAGAAGATTGAAACAAGATCTGCACCTTTCACCTCTCACAAAAATCAAATCACGGTGGATAACAGACTTAAACCTAAGGTGTGAAACTATTGGAATTCTAGAAGAAAATGTGGGAAAAACTCTTATAGACATTGGCCTAGGCAAAAAATTTATGAAGAAGACCCCAAAGGAAATCACAGCAACAACAAAAATAAATAAATGGGACCTGATTAAATTAAAAAGCTTCTGCACAGCCAAAGAAACTGTCATGAGAGCAAACAGACAACCTACAGAATGGGAAAAAATTTTCACATGCTACACATCTGATAAAGGACTGATAACTAGAATCTATTTAGAACTCAGGAAAATCAGCAAGAAAAAATCAAACAGCCCTATCAAAAAGTGGGCAAAGGACATGAATAGAAATAGAAGACAGAAGAATGGCCAAGAAACATATACAAAAAATGCTCAACATCTCTAATCATTAGGGAAATGCAAATCAAAACCACAATGAGATACCACTTAACTCCAGTGAGAATGACCTTTATCAAAAAGTCCCATACCAATAAATGTTGGCATGGATGCTGAGACACAGGAACACTCATACACTGCTGGTGGGACTGCAAACTAGTGCAACCTCTGTGGAAAGCAATATGGAGATACCTTAATCAGATACAAGTAGACCTACCATTTGATTCAGCAATCCCATTATTGGGCATCTACCCCAAAGAACAATTATATAAAAAAGACACCTGCATCCGAATGTTTATAGCAGCACAATTCACAATCGCAAAGCTGTGGAAACAACCCAAGTGCCCATTAATACATGAGTGGATTAATAAAATGTGGTATATGTATACCATGGAGTATTACTCAGCTATAAGAAATAATGGGGATATAGCATCTCTTATATTTTCCTGGATAGAGCTGGAACCCATTCTACTAAGTGAAGTATCCCAAGAATGGAAAAATAAACCCCACATGTACTCACCATCAAATTGGTTTCACTGACCATCATCACCTAAGAACACATTTAGGAATGACATTAATTGGGTGTTGGGCAGATGTCGGGGGGGGGGAAGGGATGGGTGTATACATACATAATGAGTGCGATGTTCACTGTCTAGGGGATGGACACGTTTGAAGCTCTGACTTTTGGGGGTGGGGGAGACAAGGGCAATATATGTAACCTAAGCTTTTGTACCCCCATAATATGCCAAAATAAAAAAAAAGTCAAAATCTAACCAATTTCAATAGTAGATTTAAGTAAATTTTTATAAAATCATACAATTGAATATATCATTTATTTCAAAAATTTAAAATCAATACTATTTTTTTTCCTTTGCCAATTCACTATAGCTCTTTAATAATCCTCAGGTTTTACCAATCCACATTCATCTCCTTTGGAATGTAATTCATCTTACTCAAAGTTTTGACTTTCTTTTGACCTCATCTCCCTATTGACCATGTTTTCTCTGGCTTCACTCCTCTTTGCACCTCACACTGAACCTAAGTAGAAAGGTGTCTTCTGATGCCTTTAGCTCTTTTTGCCATCCTCAATTCTAATTTCTGAACTTATTTTTGTACACTGTATTTGTAAGAATGCAAATATTTTCTGCTTATTCTTGATTACCTGTATTTCTTTTCATCTTTTTTAGTAGGCCTTTTTAAAAATGCCTTCCTCTGTCACTTATTTTCTAACTTACAGGGTTCTTTCAAGCTGGATATTCAGGCTTTCTCTTTTGAAAGCCTCCTAATATTCTGACATATATCACAACTGGAAATCATGACATTGTCTTTGTTTCCTAAAACTTTTTGAAAATGGCTTCCTGCCGTGCAAGAAATAGGTCACACAGTTGCTCCCAAGCTACTTTTCATTTTTTACCCTAACTCTGTCACTACCATGTCAGATTGTCCTTGTTGTACCTGCTCCTTTCACAATAAACAATTTCAAAACAAAATAAAGTAAATGGAGGAGTAGAATGTTTTGTTTTCTGAAGAAGGGGTTCTAACTTGCTACCTCCACGTGCAGTTACTTCTACAGGAAGCTGAAGCACCCATTCTGCTCTCTGGGCAGCCGCGCCTGATACCAAAGCTCTTTGAAGAAAAAACCCGTCTGTTTTCCAGTAGCTATGCCCTGTCATAGAGAGTCAGTCATATTGCCATTCCCAAGTATCTGAACTAAGAAGTATGGAAAGATTTTGCCATTTAGTAGTTGAACCAAAAGTGAAAGAACCATTGTGAAAAGTTGAGACATTGCGAATCACACACAAGATACAGTTGATAACAGGTGCCCGTCTTTCCTTTCTGTGCTTTGGGAGGCAAACCTATGTGAGTAGCTTCCTTGATTTTTGCCTTGCATTTAGATTTGGCAAAAGAAAGGGGACTGGACTGTAGTACTCATTCCTACAGCTTTTCTCTCTCTTTCTCCCTCCCACCCCTTTTCTCCCACCTCCCTCACTGCCACTGCCTTCCAATAATGACTCCCTCTGTCCCTCTGCCTCTCCTTTCAGACCTGTGGGTGATAATGGTCCAGGGATGCTCATAATCCACGTAGTTTTCTCTTAGGATTTCCCTGCACCCTGCCTCACCTTTGAAAATGATCTCATTATTGAGCTCATCTCAAGTCACCCATTTGAGTGTGCCATGGGTTTCCTGCTGGGTCCTGACTTACTTTGGGGGAGAATATGGCTGGTGACACTTGCTCCACTCTGGTGACCACCGTGGAGTAAAGGAATAGCAACGAGGAGAGCGGCTGGTCCTGACAGATTACACGTCTAGCTCCAGAGCACACGCTTCATGCTAACATTCTTTTTCTTAAAAGTGACTCTTCATGTTATATGGCTAATCAATGGCATAATCATGCCCAGAAATCAAATATGCTAATTTGTCTCACAGATTTTTAAATCATATATATGAGTATATATATGAGGTCTGTCTGGAAAGTATCCAGCAATTGTTAATATAACGAGAATTTATTACATGGCTGGATACTCTGGACAGACGTTGTGTGTGTGTATATACACAGGATCATGCAATTATGTATCTGTATATGTATATATGTATATGTATATATACACACTTCCTACATTTTCTTCAGGTAGATCCCCTAAGTCACCAGAGATTTTTTTATAATATGTGCAATGCAATACATTTACCTAGATGCTTATTATTTTTCTAGTGGCCAAAATTTCTCTCTAAATCATATAGGAGATTTTCAAACATGTTTAATCTATTCAATTATTCAGGTGATTCCACTATTCCAAATACAAGAGCAATAGGCATGCAGAACTATTCTGACAGTCAAAAAGCTGTTTTAGCTCCTAGGTAAGTAATAATACAAAGATAATGGACCTTATAATCCATTTCAGGTTTAATAATATTTCCCAACTCTTGAGGATACTCTCCAAGGTTATTAAATTCTTTCCAAAACCATCACTAACCCGGGATTACCTATGAAGGGAAAACAGAGACTAGATATGTTTCACCAGAAATAACCACTGTGTACCCACATAAACAATGGCGTTTGCTTTGCAAATATAGCAGGTATCTTTGCATGGTTCTCTGAGATTGTTTTATGCTAACAACACTCATTTTTTAAATTTTAAAATATGTTCCATATGAAACATAAAGTCAACTCAACAATAGCTTTGGCTGACACATGCTATAAAATATGGTCAGTGACATACAGTCATCTCGCTGTGCTATAAAATAGGTTTTATAGCATTATTATCTTTCACTGGCACCCTATGTGCAAGAAAGAAAAATGATGACCAAACAAAAGAGAAGCTGACATTTTTTTTTTTAGTGTACAAATCTAGTTGTTTCTATTAATCCAACATTGGAATGTGTCCCCTAAGTATAGAAACAATAAGTGTATCTGCATATATTTTGCCATCGTTGTTTAAATAAATTTCCTCAGTAAATTGCATTATTACTGGCATCAGAACATCCCACCACTATTATTTTTGTCCTATCCTATGACATCACCTCCATTAGCATATCTACATGATTGTTCTCTTTGCGTCTCATCTACCTTGGGTATCACTTTTTATTCTATTAAGGGTCTGCTTTTTAATTTTCATTATTTCACTGGGATAGCATGATTCTATTAAAATAACCATATTCTAATCCTCTTTGACCCTTGAGTGATAATAAATGATCATAGGGTAATTTTGAAAAGCATTAATAAAAAGTCTCTAGAATTATAATTTTATCTCTCATTTTGCTGTTCTCTCTCAGGCTAAGTTTGGAATAATGTTTGGAAATAAGAAAAGCATATGACTCTGATTTTCTGAATCAATCTATGCTTGAGCATTGACTAGTTTGTACAGGGCATTAAATCAATGAAACAACAAACATCTTTGTGGAAGTAGTAAATAATGCCATTTTCTCCCCTGAAAAAAAATATTTTCAACATAATAGGATGACTTTCCTAAGTACATGTGACACTTACATTAAATTTTTTATTTAAAAAAATTTTTGGTATTATAATTTCTATAATTTATTGTAAAATCTGATTTGTGTACATATCTGCCAACATATATGTTTATAACTTTTCCTATTTGTTTTCTCTTCAAAATATTAAGGTGGTTGAACAGAATCTTTTCAAAAGAAGACAGACAAATGACCAAGAAATATATAGAAAAAATGTTCAACATCACTAATCATCAGGGACATGAAAATTCAAACCACAACGAGATACCACCTTACTCCTGTCAGAATGGCCATTATTAAAAAGTCAAGAAATAACAGATGCTGGCAAAGATTCAGAGAAAAAGGAATGTTTATACACTGTTGGTGGGACTGAAAACTGGTACATCTCATTTGGAAAACAGTGTGGTGATTCCTCAAAGTGCTAAAAATAGACCTAGCATTCAATCCAGGAATCCCACTGCCGAGTATCTACCCAAAGGAAAAGAAGTCATTTTATCAAAAAGGCACATGCCCTTGAATGTTTATCACAGCACAATTCACAATTGCAAAGATAGGGAATCAACCTAAGTATCCATCAATTCATGAACGGATAAAGAAAATGTGGTATATAGAAACGATGGAGTACTACTCAGCCACAAAAAAGAGTGAAATAATGTCTTTCACAGCAACCTGGATGAAGTGAAGACCATTATTTTAGGTGAAGTGTTTCAGGAATGGAAAAACAAACACCACATGTTCTCACTAATAGGTGGGCGCTGAATAATGTGTACACACAGGCACCAGGAGATGTAAAGGACGTCGGAAACCAAGAAGCTGGGAGAGGAGGGAGGGAGGGATACAAACTTATTTTGGGGTACAGCGAACACTGTTCTGGTGACTGGCACACTGAAAGCCTTGACTTTAGCATTACACAATGTGTCCAATAACACTATATTTTTTTAAAAGAAAAGCCCACATCTGTCTATTTATTTATCTATCAATCACCTATCCTCTCCATTTTTTAAAAATTTAAAACTCAACATTTAGTTCAGTGTTTGAAACATAGAACTAACACTTTCTTTTTCATTAGTGAAGGAGTGAATACATGAGAATATGTAACCCTTTTTTATTATACAATTACCACAAAAATCATGAAATAATGTTATCTAGATATAAATTATATCCTACAATGAAAGAATCCATCAGTGTAAGTAAATATTATTTAAATTGCTTGGTAAGAGACATAAGAAACTGTCATTTGAGAAATTTTGTAAAACTGGCCAAATTATAATGGAAGACCTTAAAATACTATGTAAAAATTATAGAGGATTCACACAGAAGAGAACTGGGAAGTGGTTCAGGAGCTGTGATGCAGGTCACCACCCTCTGTCAGCTAGTGAAAGTAAATGGAATATTTTTTTAAAAGGAATAAAATATCTCACACATGTCACAGATTTTGTGTGGGTACTTGAGAAATATAGAGGTGTGGAGAGAGACAACCCATTCAGAAGCAACCATCTAAGAAAAACCAAAAACGAAACATGAGTCGGAGCAGTCTGCATCAGCAAGATCCACAGGTGTGGTGGGCAGCTGTGACCCAGCGAGGGCAAGAAGGCCGTGCAGCCGCCGGGCGGCCCCTGCGGGCTGGCACCACACAGCACAGTCATCAGCCCGCCCCCGAGCCAGAGCCCAAGTCCTGGGGGCACACACTGGGCTGCTGCACAACGTCCAGGCCAGCCTGGCTCTTTGCACGTGAGCACCTTGGTTCTCATTTTCAACAGTGGAGCCACTGAAATGCTATGGGCCAACTGAATGGTCGTTGAGGGCCTAGAACAAATTTTACTTCATATATAAAATGATGGGATTGATTTATGGATGCATATGCCTGTTAAACACAATAGCTTGAACTCGTATGTTCGTATCTGCTCTCTCTCAAAACTTCACTGAAAGGGATAAAGAGTTAAGTCTTCAAGGAAAAGAAATACATATGAAGAGGATTACAGTCCCCAAAGACAGCAGTACAAGAAAGACTCTCTTAGAACTCTAGAACGACTCTTTAGAGAGCTAGAGGGAAGGCCCAGGGAAAGTGTTAGGAAGCAAGCCGGTTCTCCCTGCAGATGAGCGAGGCTTTGGAACTGCAGGCCCAGTTACATCTGACAGTTAAGGCTGCGACGAGCCCATGGAAAGGGAAGATTGTCTTTCGAAGGGTATGTTAGGTTCCTTTTCGAGCCATCAGCAGCAAGGTGGCCTCCCTTCCCCCACACTGGCAGAAAAAGGGGACACAACTTTCTTGGGAATTTGAATTAGAGGACCTCTGGGCTCGGACACACAAGCACAAAAGAGTTAGGAAAATAAGTGAACGTCTGCATATTAAATGGTAATAACTCTCACTTGCCTTCTGGAATAGTGCAAGCCAAGACTACAGTCTCCAGGAAATATAGTAAAAGATTCTACTTGGGGATAACTAATTGTCACCAAAGAAAATACTCAAAAAATATTAATAATTTGGAGTTTCCTTAGGAAAACAATGTTTTTGACTAATCACACTATGGTGAAAACCAACAAACCAACATTTGACCAATCCAATCATGCACACAATCATGCACAAACTTCCCAATGTGTTTCTTAGCAATTCCTTTCCTATCTAAGCTTTATATGCAACTAAAACATTTGCAGACCTGTACAGATCTCCAGAGCTTTACATCTCATGACAAGGTTCTCACAGGCTACTGAAGGATGCCCATCCTGGCCCTCCCTACCCTCACTGCCCAAAGGTCAAAGCCAAGAAGAGAAAGAAATTGTATCCAACAAGGAGACGCATGGCACAGAACAGCAATGAGGAGGCCCTAGGATGGTGGTAAAGGGCAGATGAAGAAGAACAGCAGGTGGCAGATCCAGGGAGTCCCCAGGGGTTCCAAGAGAAAGACTCAACCAATCAATTACTTAAATTACCTGAAAATATTTAAATGCATTATCTTTTTCCAGAGGTATAAAAACATAATAATTAAAGTAAAGGAAAGCATAAGATGGTTATTAGCCCCAAGGTAAAAATATGGAAAAGGAAATGTAATTATAATATATTATTTGCCACAGCTGTGAAAAATACTCAGATAGTCATAATATCATAACAACTGACTTAACAACAACAGCAAACAGGATGTGACTGTCTGGGATTGCTGGAAGGAAGTGTCCATGTGTGTGTGTGTGTGTGTGTGTGTGTGTGTGTTCATGTTGCAGGTACCAAGTGTATAAAAGAGCTACAACTTTAACGTTCCTACTGGGAAGACAATAGGACACATCTAAATCTGAAAAAGTAACTCTACGAGTGTCATGTAGAAATATGGACATAAACACCAAGGGAAATAGTTAACAGTACCTGAAAATGTTTGCCTCTAGGGCGCAGCTGGAGGAAAAGGGCAGGAGAGGGGAGTTTGCTGTTAGGATAAAGGTTGTGTAATTTGACTTTTTAGATTTATTTATTTATTATATCAAACTTTATATCTGATTTATCTCTTATTCTAAAGTAAATCAAGGACATCTGTTTTATCAGAAAAGCTATTTAACCCTTATTTATGAAAATTTTATTTGAAATCTGAATAAAGAGGAAGCTTGCTTCAGGACTCTTTTCTCCACCCATTCATGTCATTTCTAAGAGCAAAGAAAAGGGAAATAGAATTCCTCTAACTTTCTAGAACTGTAAATCCACCTAATACCTAAGTATGTTAAATGGCCAGTGTCATTATAACAAGGAAGCTTGTTATTAATCATAAGACTGGGCTTCTGCAGTTACGAGAATGAACTTCTTCTCCAGGAGTAACTATCAACTGTTAAATCCTGATGGCAGCTGCGAGGGAGGGAGACTGCGGGTGCTGTAAATAGAACAATTCCAGGATTTCTCATCTAACCTCTGAGCAGCTTATCTCCTGTGATCAACTGCCTATGGATACGACCAGGCTGAGGATTTCATTTAGAATGAATGTCATTTTCCAGACGGCTTTCATTGCAAATAAGCCAACGGCGGGCACAGGATTCATTAGCATTGAGAGAAAAGTCAGCGACAGGAGGAAAAACAGAGAAAAGATGGGCAGAAAAACTGATCTACAGTAAAATAAGTAAATAGCAATATTTCCAAACTCTCATGCCTTAATTTTCTCCATATTTTCTTATTTTCCCTATTTATAAAGATAGGGAAGATTTTACATGGGGTGTGATTATCTTTTTTCTTAAACATTCAGAAAACTTGCTTTGAGATTTTCTAACCTGGATTACATATAAACATGAGTAATTTGACCATGCAGTCATGAGATATTTTAATGGAATACATGATAGTTTAGACATAATTATTTTCAATGTTTGTAATCTGTAATTTGAAAATACTTTATATTTTTAATATTTTCTTCTCAATGTTAATATTTATAATTTTTCATACCTAAGCAGAGCATCTGTCTGTATACCAATGAAATTTCTTTTACAAAGTTATAGGCAATGTTATTAAATTTGTTTCACTATTATTAAGTTTAGTTTGTTCAAATACATTGTTAGTGGAACAAATCAATGCTATTTTTAAAAATAGACATCGTCCTGGGTACACATTCTAACTTAGATTTTCTGGGTCTAACCAACCAAGTAAGGTAACAAAAAAATAAAACTTAAAGGAAAGAAAAGGCCCTATTACAGTGAGGTATGGAAGTAGTTAGGGAAACTTAATGAAGTAGTATTTTAGCAGCATCCTGGACGGTGCACAGAATCTAACGACTGAGAAGGAGGGAGCTTATTTTAGATAGGCAAAGAAAGGCGCCAGGAAGTTTTGTTTGAAACATGAATAGACTTAGGTGGGTTAGAGGAAATGATTGGCACTGGGAATAAATATGGATGAAAAATGATATATATGGACTCTCTTTTGCAAGACAGTCCTTTTCTGTCCACCCCTCTCAGCACCTGATCAGCACACATAAAATTTGGTTGGCTATATCTCTTTTTAGTTTTTTTTTTTAACCTTATTTTAATTTACATTATCTTAACTGAGAAAGAGGATTAGTAAACCAGTATAGATTCCACCCTACATGTATTTAATAGGGCAGAAAATTTGAGGATAAGTATGTAGACCCGCAACTTTAGAAATAAGACGATGCGCTCAGCAATGCTTTTAACCAGTAGATCTTCTCTTACTAGAACAGGGATGACACCTCGGATGCTCACAGCATTACAAATCCTAGGTAGATATTATCTTGTGATGGCCACTGTTCTTTCACAGTCACATCTGAACCTCAGGGCAGACACATCAAATGTGTGAGGGTTTCGAGCTTTCTTTCTGGATGCTCTCAAAAGGCAGATTCTGTAGTGTAGAAAACTGCTCCCACCACTCTCGCACATGTCTTTAAGTGTATTTCTGGGCTTTTTAAAATTTTCTTATTTTGTCATGATAGCGCATATAGCTCATTTAAGAGCAAAGATGGGAACTTGTGCATGGGGAAAAGAGTGGAGTTTTGGCAGCTACTCCGAGACCATGTTTTCTGACGCTTTGCCACTGCTGATCGTCTGGGTCACCCCCACCCTGCTCACACTCCCACCCTCAAGGTCCCTCATCCCCTGCGTCTCCTGTCATATCTGGACCCCGCCTCCCCATCCTCAGTACAAGTTATTAATTTGCAACTCTCGTCCCAGCCTTCAGAAGAAAGCTCCCTTCCACTTCAGCTCTGGTCACACACCCGTCCCCATCCTTCCTCTCAGGCTTCGCTTTTCCAGTCTGATCCTTAATTGAACACAAATGCTTACTTGATGTCATATGTTGGCATCTATTTTTCCAGCCCCTTGCTATGGGCACCTTTAATTATCACCCTTAGATGCTGAGAGAAAAATGCAGGTTCTCCACCACATAAAGCAGTGGTCCCCAACCTTTTTGGCATGGGGACTGGTTTCATGGAAGACAATTTTTCCACAGACTAGGGGGTTTGGGGGTTTTGATGGTTTCAGGATGATTCAAGCACTTTACATTCATTGTGCAGTCAAACCTCTCTGCTAATGACAATCTGTATTTGCAGCCACTCCCCAACGCTAGCATCACGGCCTCAGCTCCACCTCAGATCCTCAGGCATTAGGTTCTCATAAGGAGCCGCAGCCTACGTCCGCCGCATGCGCAGTGTGCAGCAGGGCTCGCGCTCCTGTGAGCATCTAACGCCACCGCTCATCTGACCGGAGGCGGAGCTCGGGCGGCGACGTGATCGAGGCCCAGCGCCCACCTCCTGCTGCGCAGCCCGGTTCCTAACAGGGCTGGGGCTGGTCTGCCGCCCAGGGGATGGGGGACCACAGACATAAAAGAAACACTGTGCTCGCCTAGCGTGCTCAGAAAAATTGTTACAAAGTAGCAGATACCAAAATAACTACTGGGCCTGGGAAAAGTGCCGGACACTTTCTTGGGTGTTTCAGCACTTTCTTGCCTTGAAGCGGCCGGCATAGACTGGCCCTGCCTTCTGTAGACCTGCTTTGTCATATAGTGCCCTTTCACTGATTGTAATAATAAAATCCCTGTCTAGTGCAAAATCGTAATATCATTAACGTGAGTCACTTGACAATATGTGCTGACGTACTGCGCCTGTGTGATTTGTTTCACTATAAACAAGGATACAATGTGAAAACTTTGCATGACTCATTGGGAAGGAATTTCAGGCAACGCCACAGGGTGGGCAGATGGGGATTTGGGATGCAAGAACTCTCCTGTGGACCTAACTGCTGTGCTGCCCAGGAGCAAGCGCCCTAGTGAGTAACCGCTAACAAACTCGTCTAACTCATCAAGCGGGACCTGTGGGCAGTCAGCCTTCCGTTTCTTGGTTCCCTCTCAGTTTGGGGTGGGGGGTGGTTTTTCTATGCTTCGCGGGAATTTCCCTAAACAGATGCCCATCCTGACTACACGTCTGGGTCAACCATTCTCGAAGATCTCCACCTTCGACATGGGAAGTTATTATTATGCAAGCCTATGTCAATCAGGGAGACGGAAATCTTCTCCAATTCAAAGGTCATCTACTAATGCTTTTTGCCTGAGAATATTTTCCCCAAAATGTCTTTTTCCGGTGCTCTTTTGTTGAAAAAGATCCATCTTTCAACTTCCAACGTTTTTCTGGTTCCTCAGTATCTTCTGTCTGGTCCTGATGCGGTTGCATCTACATGCACTCCATTTAGATAGCACATTAATCTTTTCTAGAAAGCATCTTTGTACCTATGTTTACCATCTTGTTGATGCTTTAGTATTACTTTTCTGCTTGTTTCATAAAATAATTTTGACAACCCCCCCCACAATTTTGTTTTATAAAATTTATAGGTCTGTCAACATTTTCAAAAGTAGTCCTCCTGGCATGTGTTTATCTGGCAATTTAAAGATCACTGATCTATTCATATTCCTTGATAACATTTTCCAAATTACATTTTTCTGAAGGGTGACAATTCTATGGAAGGTTTTGAGAGAATTTTATCTGATGTGTATGTGGTTTTGTGTGTGTCTGACTATAATAAAAAGCTCTTCCTCAATTCTGTGTTTTCTCATGGTCTTTTATTATTCCTCTCGATTTTGTCTAGCCCCATAATTGCCCACATAAAATCCTGCCCCACAAGATTTCATGTCTCCTTGTAATCTCCTGCCTCATCTGCCATTTCTCTCAAATATTTCATGAGTTACCAAGCAGACTTTAATTTCATTTTATTTAAAAAATAAACTTTTGTAAAATAGAAGATCAATGCCCACACCTGCACCCGGGGTAGGGTCAGAGTGGTTCATGCTGGCTGCAGACGCGCTGGGGAGCTGAGGGGCAGAGCCCTGGATCCAGCACTGCCTGCAGCTCCCAGAGCTCGTCGTTGCTTAGGAAAGCACAAGGAGGCTTAGGTACTTACCTGTGATACAATTTTGCAAATGAAACTTATCATCAGAAATAAATTTTTGAGTTCTCACAGGAGGGACCAATCATTTCCGAGAAGGAGAAAGTACACTGGAAGAAAAATGAATTAGAGTAAATTCTAGGAAGACTCAGGATTTGAATTGTACTCATACAGAAATAGGTCAAAAGCAGAAGAACTATCAGGGTAAACCTACAGATAACGGAAGGCACAGGGCACAAGAAGCACCCATCCTAGGTAAGGAATGGCTGGACATGATGTTGAAAATATGGGGGTTTTCAGTGGAGAGCCCCAAAGACAGGCTGGGAGGGCATGTTTCACTGGGTAGAAAATGGGGAGTAAGAGGAGGTCTTTGCACATGAAGTGACCTGAGCTGGGTTGTGTTTTAGGGAGCTCAACAGGCTGTGTTTGAGAGCTTTGCTTGGCTAGCTTCTGAGTGCAAAGACTGAGTGCCACAGAACCACTAAAGACACTATCGTAATTGTCTCAAAAAAGGGAGCATGGCAGGCCAACAGTAATGGGATGAAAGAAAAAGCCAACAGTCTCTATTTTTCTTTTTACACTTTGACTTTTATTTATTTATATTCATATATCCATATATGTTTATAGCATGCATTCAGTAAGGATTATTTTCAAGCAGATCTAAATTTAATAAGATAATTTCCAAGAAAATGTCATTGACTAAGTTTTTCTTCCAAGTTTTGATTTATGCCTTGAAAACAATGGTATGTAGCATAACTTGCAATTTAAAAGGTGGCTTTGATATTTTTCTTAGAGGTACAGAGGAAGATGAAAGAAAATGTAAAAAGCCAAGAAAGACCAGTAACTTAAGTTGGCTAAATATATGTACATGTATACATATATTTCTAGTAAAAATAAAATGAAATGATTCTTCTCAGCGTTTTTAAGCCAACATGTGAAATACAAATCTCAACACAAAGGGAGGACCTCAGAAATCTAGATGGTGTTTATAGCAAACCATGTTCTCTATTTATTTTGGGCAAGCTTCTCTTCTACTACATTTTCAGGCTTGCTCTTCTTGGTTCATTTGTAATATAGGACCATACTCTTGTCTTGTGATTGATTGTTGGTTTGTGTGAGATTACCTTTAGCTTCGACACTTGGCTAATGTTTTCCTCCTCGTGGCTTGGCTGGGAGAGAATAATCCACCTACTGAAATTTGATTCTGAGCTTGGGTCAACTGGCTGCTACTCTAGCCAAAACCGTCTTTATAAGTGCTGAATTCCAAATATGAAGTAAGACTATTTCAAAACTAGTTGTTAGACAGTATTCCTTCCTATTCCTTCCGGGTATAGTACACAAAACTATATCTACTGTCTTTGATTAATGTATTTAAATATTTTGAACTTTACATAGTACCCAGAGCTGTACTCAGTCTGCAATTATCAAGAAGATACAATAGTTAGGCTTATAAATTATATGAAAATTATAAGGTCTCAAATAAATACTACGTACATTCCTCAAACAGAAACAAAATGCAGTAGTGATTCTACAGTATTGGCTTAGTAAATGTTTAGCGCGTGAATAGATCAATATATATGATCCCTCTTCCCCTAAATTTGCCTCCATTAAAAGACAAACAAACAAACAAGCAAACAAACAAAAAGCTGATTTGCCACCACACTGTGTTACCTACACAATATAAAATGGACCAAAAATGTGAGATTTTCTTAGGGATAACTTAGGTCCCTTCTCCCCCATGACTTCCCGTCCTATTTTTATGCCACTGAATAAAAAGCCTTCTTGAAAACAATACTTAAAAATACTTATCTTTGAAAATTCTCCTAAATATTTCCATTTTATTTATTCTTTCTGTTTTCATTTATACCTTCTCTCTAGTATCTCAGAAAATATTCTAAAAGAGATGAAATTACAAAAAATTGCAGTTAGATGATTACAAAAATCATAGTTAGGTGATTTCAATCAAGATACATTGTCTTTTGGGCCACCAGTCTCCTTCCTTAAAAAAAAAAAAACTGAACTTTGCATAGAATGTTCTCTGCCTTGGAAACACTTGAAGCTCTGACTCAGGTGGGGCAAGAGAAATATATGTAACCTAAACATTTGTACCCCCATAATATGCTGAAATAAAAAAGGAAAAAAAAAAACCCAAAACTAAAACTCAAATATAATATAAGGTTAACACAGTTTGAGACTAATGTTGAATTTTTAGTATGTATTATTTTAATTAATTATTCCATTATGTAATAATTATCCCATTGCAGATTTTTAAACTGTAGTTTATGTAAACAAAAAGTGAGATATATACAAATCAATAAAACTCTTTTTTAAATAATAGAAATCAATATTTATTTAATTTTTAAATATATTATCAATGAAATGAATTCAAGGTAGGAACTGAAAGTAAACTTGAAGACATGCTATGTTTACAGCAAGAAAAATAAGTGTTTACCAAAATTTGCTTCTTTTTCATTTATTTAATCTCTGATGACTTTGAAGAACTATTGCACCAGTTCTTTCATAGCATGAGTGGAAGTGACACCACAGCTGTAACAGTTGCTTCTGTGGCAAAGAGATGACTGAATGATGAATGGACCCTTCTATAGCTATTATTTACTCTCGTGATAAGAAGTGGGCAGATAAGGAAGAAACCAGCTCCTAGGATGGAAGCAAAATTGAAAAGAAATAGATTATATCATATGGCAAGAAAGGAAATCCAGCTATGTGTATACAGTCATACTTTCTCAGTTGTTTTTATTATTGGGAATTCAATCAAAAAATATTTTTAAAGAAGCTTGTATTTTTTCTCAAATTGCAGGAATTTTAGTATTAAACTACAACTATTGAAGCAGAAGGGATTGAAAAGCTGACAAAGGAGAAAATGAAAAATAGAAACTCTAACAAATAGATGTTCGTTGTATGCACTCTTTCCCTCATTTCCTTATTTCCTAAAACAAAGTATCACTGGAAATTTTGCAAAGAAGACCAATAACAAGTAAGAAATGCCTTTCCCCCTGTTCTTTATTGTCCAAGTTTTTCTTAAATAAGCACCACTACTGTGTTTATGAGATTTCTTTGTGTATAAACTTATCGTCGTAGGCAGAGATCTGGAATGATCTCCCACGGCTCACACCCTTGTGGACTCGTCTCCCCAGAAGTCTAGGGGTGGGGAGAGGGAGTTTGCAAATGCCACGCGGTATCACCCCGTCCTCGTGCACGCTGCACACCAAGGTGGCGGGACTGCGCAGACGGAAGGTACCCAGTCAGCCGACTGTGAATTACCCCAGGGGAGAATAGCGTGGCTGGACCTGACCTAATCGGTGAGTCTTTTAAAAGAGAGCTTGCGCCCCTGACCTCAGAAACTCAAAGCAGCAGATTTTCTATTACCGGCTTAGAAAAATCACCATGATCCCTGGAGCTACAAGAAAATGCATTCTACAGACATCCCCGTGAGACAGAAAGAGATCCCTGGGCCTCGGAGACCGCAGCCCCGCTCACACCTTAACTGCGGTGGGCGAGACCCTGCCCAGGGGACCCCCGGAAGCCGCTCTCCAACGCCTGAAACACAGACGCTGTGAAAATAGACATGTGTGTTGTTTAAGCTTCCTTCGAAGTTTGTGGCAATAAGTTATCCAGCAAAAGAAAATAATTACACATAAATAAACACATCTAGGTCATCTGCTCATTTGTTACAAATCTGAGGCACCCTTAAGGGAATTAAATTTCTTCGGAATTGAAATTACATAAAACAAAACTCTCTGCAAGTTGAATAAAATATTACATGCAGAAGTAGAAATGAATTAATAAGCGTTAGCACAGGCTATTTCTTTTACTCAAATGAACATTTTCTGTCAAGCAAACCACCTTCTTTCCCTATGTTCACTGGTGGAAAACAGCCTCTTTAAGGAGCAAAAATATTTTTTAATCCATATTCTGTCCTTTGAAAATAGCATATACTAAAAAATGCTAACAATTAAAGCATCAGCAAAGGGCCTTGTTGATCCACCAGATTTTTGGACAGATGCAGCAATTTTTTGTTAACTTTGGGATTTGTAAATTATATATGTGCATTTTAGGAAGAGGGTGTTCATAGACTTAATCAGATAATCAGTGGAGTTTCCTCGGGGGGAAATCTAAATGCTCACACTACACACCCCAAAACCTTACCCTTTCACCTTTAGGGCCCAGAGTGTCTCAGACCCACAATAAAAGTCACGGTGTCTGTGCTGGATCTGCAAGTGATTGGACGAAAGGAAACAGTTAGAAAATTTGTGTCTGTTTCGTGAATGCCAAGTATCAGGTTATCTCATTCCACAATGTTTTCTTTTTCTTAATTCCTAAGAACTTTCTTTTTATCTAAGCAATATTTTCAATCATATCTTCTTTGATCCTCTTAATGTTTTCTAGTTACTTAATGTTTTAAAAAGTTCTGAGGATATGGTATCTTTTGTCATCTGCCACCTTGTACTTGATTTTTTTTCCAGATACTTATTTTTGATTCTAATCTCTTCAAAATGTACAATGGCTGGGCATGAGATCAGCATCTAATGCATCTCTTGTTTCCCATTTGGAGAAGTGTTCTTTCTGGGAAAGTAATAATACAAAAGAATAATTTGCTGACAAGCAGAACTGAGTTTGACTCTTACAGAGTTTGACACTTAACCAGTTGCTTGACTTTGGTTATTTAATTTAACTCCTCCAAGTCTTCATTTCTTCATCTCTAAAGGGCCATAATAACAACTGTCCTGGAAGGTGGACGGAGGATGAGAGAAATTGCTGTAAAATGCGTCTCTAGCTCCTAGTTCCCCGTTTGGCTGGATGATCCTACATTTCAGGACCTATTTCTTATCTATGGCTCTATCCCCAAACAATACCCAGTACTCAAAGGTCATTGGGTGAATAAGCAGAGAGATTTGTAATCTTCAAATGCTCTGTAGGGCCCTTCTCTTCTCTATAACCTCAGTGCTGCCAGCAGCAGGAGGAAATTTTCTACTCCCATTGTTTCACAATCCAGAGCTCCTCTCTCTGTCCCCAGCCATTCCCATTTCCGAATTTCTCCCTAGTGCACGATGTGTCCCTCATCTGACCTGTGCCCTGACTTATGGCCCCTGCGTGTGCTACCTGACAGGCAGCTGTGAGCCGGGCCCACCTGCCCTGCTGCTGGCCCGTCCACGATGCAGTGGCTTGGCCATAATTTCAACTGTCTGTCGCCAGTTTTCTGCAGATACTGCCTAGAATAGCCCACTTATTTCCATAAAAGAATATTTCTGTTTTCTTCCTTTCTGCTACCAGGCTGCCTAGCATGAGAAACAAGGTCACAGCAACAAAACACAGTTTAAGTAGAAAATCATTTCTAATAACCTAGGCCACGGTGAATGTGTTTGCTGTATAATGGTCTCCTTATCTTATTTTCAACAGTCCAGCTCACTACATGCTTCTCAAGTTGTCATCCTTGCTTTAATTTTCACAGGTTTGTATATTCATATAATTCAAATATTTGTATTTTTAATTTCTTCGATTTTTCTTCACTTGAAAATTTCTTGCCATTTTCACTTCTCTTTTATCTCTTTCCTTTATCAAGAGAAAAATTCTCTTATTTTTGTTTTCCAGGTACTGTTAACTCAGTCCCCACCAATGTCCCTGTCCTGTCATGAGCCTGTGTCTTTTCCATTCCCTGTGATAACCCACCTCACTTGTCGTGCTGCAAGGATTAATTCCTATTTTTCTTCAATGGGCAACTAAATACCATGTCTTCTTGCAGCCAGGCCCGATGCCCACAGCCAGATCTGAACATTGTTGTGTCCCCGTTATATGCTCCTCATCTCTCGGTCGTCACACTCAATTCACTTACTTATCCATTGCAAATTTTGAAAATATACATCCATATAAAATCTGATAGCTACCGAGAGTCATGCAGTAAGACTGAAGTGGCTGAAGTCCCAGGTTTATTGTCTAAACTAATGGCTTTCAAACCCTACCAGCATGTTTACACCCTGTCAAATGATAATAAATACATATTGGAAAGAATTGAGAGCATTCAATTTTGTTATAAGTGTTCACATTTTTACACAAGAATTTGAAATTAAGACTATTAGCTACACTCTTTTTAACCTATTTGATTGATAATTGAGTGGATAGACATTCCATTAGGGATAAAGATACCTCATTTTGATCAACTGTTTAGTCTAAGTCACTGTATTGGACAAGTCACAAGGTATCTCTGAGGTGACACAAAGTAGACGTTGCCTGCAGTGATGTCATCACTCAGGGAAGGGATTTATTGCACGCAGAGCCTGACTCCAGTTTTGATGTGACTGCTGACAGCTTTTAAACTTGGCATTTCCCTTCCTCTTCTCTTGCTTCCCATCGGGGCAGATGGATAAAAACTGAGTGCTCTCTCCTTTGGCACCAGCGGGAAGTTCGAATCACACAAGCCCCGGCCTCAACTTACAGGAAAACCTTCACCTCGTCCCTTCCCCCAAAGTAACATAAAAACCACAAACCAATCTCCTTTCTTTGCTCTTTCAAGCCATTTTCAGGCCAGCTTGGAAGCCCTGCCAGCTGTCCCCAAAAAGCCTCATTATGCAAATAAAATATTTCATGCCCTCCCCGTGTTTGTGTGGCATCATCAGTCTCAGCATCTGAATTCAATTCTGGGTGGGGGTCCACTGTGCTTCTGTGGAGTAGTTACAGCGTCTATAAGTAAGTTAAATTATTAACCATGATAGTTAAAAGTGCTTAGAGTCATGCTTAAACGCATTTCATGCAAGATATTTTAGTAGGCATTGAAAACGAGTATATATTTGTTAGAAAACTCTTGGGTCAAAAACCTAGATAAAACTGATTTAAGTAAAAGAATAATTCATTGGAATGACAATATTTTTTTTCCCTAAAATTGAAGGAGAAGTTAAATAACCAGGAACAACAGAAACTTTACCAAGTTTGCAAGATTGGACTTTTGATCTTAGACTATTCTGTGGATACTGCTTTGTGCACTTGGTTTACTCAGAATTTGATGTCGCTCATTTACTATCCTGATACGATGGTCCAGGTTCTTCAGACTCCAGGAAATCTACATTCATTTGAAAACAGACCCTGGGCTCAAACGGCATTTACACAACCAGCATTCCCCTGCATCTCCATGCAGATCAGACACACTCTCTGCTAGTGCGGACTAAGTCTGCAGCGAACGTCCCAAAGAACAGGATCACTGGCAGGTTCAGGCTGACATCCCGAGAGAGAGAGAAGGGTCTTTCCCAGTCGCAGTTAGAGAAACCTGGGGAGAGGGTTTCATTAATCTTCTCCATTTCTCTGCTCACTCCCTGGACCAATCACGGCACCAAGGGCGAGGTGCCCAGCCTGGCCCTTCTGTGGTCAGCTGTTCCCTTCTGCAGCCAGAAACGCTGCGCCCTCATCCGTCCTGGCAGGGCACTGAGAGAGTCATCTCATGAACTTTCACTTATTCTTCCAAAACAAAATAGATGGTATTTTCCTCATCTTAAAATTAGGAAAATAAGGCTCAGAGAGGTTTAAAGAATCTCCCCTTGATGGCCAATAACCAGTGGAGCAAGAACTTATTTCCAAGCTATTATGATTTCAAGATTATAATATCCTGATACACAATATCCATAGTGTCTTTTAGGGATCACTTGTTCAGTCAAGCAACAAAGAAAACTCCCAACCTCGCTCCTGTGTAAGACAGATCGCACAGCTAGAACAAGATATATCCATTGTATGAAACTTCAGCTGTGGATTTCAGCCTAGTAGATACAGAAATATGAAACTTGGTTCTTCATCCATCTACTCCTGTTTGCTTCTTGGCCCCTGCTCTACAAGGTGTTTGTTAAATGAAACTTTCAAGAGGCACATACGTTAGAACAATGGTACCTGCAAAATGTATTTACTTTTAGAGGAGTTAAAAGTATCACTTAATTCATTGTTTGACTTACACAGACCCACCATCACACCCTGAGTTTCTAAGACGGGACAAAGTAGGATATGAGAAAGAATTGCTCTACATTTGGAAGTAATTAGAATGTGATGAACCATTTTGAATCAAATTGAAGAGAGAGAGAGAGAGAGAGAGAGAGAGAGAGAGAGAGTGTGTGTGTGTGTGTGTGTGTGTGTGTGTGTGTAGCTGCTGTAAATGAAAGGCAAATGGGAATGAATGCTAAATATAATTAAAGTAGAAGTGAAAACCATTACAAAAGGCAGTAAGAACACGTTTTCTTTTTGTTTTTTGCTCTCTTTTTAAAAGTTATCAATATTCTTCCCTCACAAGGCAATGTTAAGAGCTTTGCAATTTCCAAGACATTTAATCTCAATACTTTCCTTTAATTAGTATTCTAGTAATTCATGGCAAGCCAGGCACAGCAGACAAATGCTTTTACTGCATTTGGTAATCAGCTGTGTCTTGTTTACTGGAATGTATGTTGCAAGGTTTGAAGAGCACCACCTTCTTCTGACACCTGAGAATATAAGAACTGTTTTGGTAGATTTAGGGAAATATTTTAATGTTTTGTCTGAAATAATGTTTTGTGTATAGAATCTCATTTATATAATATGAACTTAGATAAAACTGAAATTTTTAATAATTGCTAATTTGAATGCAAATGTTTTGCCTCAGTTGTTATATTAAAGTGAGGAGAATTTAGAACTTTGTTTATAGTTTTATTAAGGTATAACTGGCATACAATAAACTGTACATATTTAAAGTGTATAAGTTCATAAATTTGACATAGATATACATGCACAAATCCATCAGCACATTCAACATAATAAATGCTTTCGTCAAGCAGAACATTTCTTTGAGTCCCTTGGAAATTCTTCTTGCTCCTGCACACAAGGTCACCACCATCCTCAGGCAATTCCTAGTCTGCTTTCTGTCACCAAAGATTAACTGGCCTTTTCTAGAAGTTTACGTAAATAACAGCATATGGTGCAGAATCAGTTTTGTTTCTGTCACTTAGCATAATAATTGTGAGACTTATCTATGTCCTTACAAGGATCAATAGCCCGTTCCTTTTCTTTGATGGGCGGTATTCCAGAATGTGGAATATCACTATATGCTTACCCACTTACATGTCGGTGGACATTTGGATCATTTACAGGTTTTTACCATTAGGACTAATGCTACTATGAACATTTTTGTACAAGTCTTTGTACAAGTCTTTCATTTGCCTTGGATAAACATTGAGGAGTGGAATGTTTGGATCATTTTGTAGGTGAATGTTTAACTTTTTAAAAAACTGCCAAACAATTTTTCAAAGTGGTTGTAACATTGGATATTGCTACCAGCTGTGTATCACTGTTACATTTACCACTCACACTTTTAACTCCATGTGTCCTTAATTTTAGCCACACCAATACCTGGGTTTTGTCATCTAATTGTAGTTGTAATTTACGTTTCCCTAATGACTAATGATCTTTCCATGTGCTCATCTGCCATCTGTACATTTTCTTTGGTGAAGTATTTGTTTAAATCTTTTGAAATTTTTATTAGGTTTTTATTTTTTTCTTGTTGAATTTTGAGAGGTGTTTACATATTTTAGATACAGATCCTTAGTCAGATGTATGATTTGCAAATATTTTCTCACATACTGTGATTTGTGTTCTTATTTTCCTAAAATTTCTTTGAAAGAACAGAAGAAGGTTTTAATTTTCATGAAGTCAGAACTCTAAATTTGTTTTTGTATGCTTTATGTTTTAGGTGTCAAGTCTAAAAACTCCTCCTCCTCCTCCTCCTCCTCCTCCTCTTTGTGACCCAAGGTCACAAAGTCTTTATTCTTGAAATTTTATAGTTCTAGGTTTTACATTTAGGTCAATGACATATATTGATTGTTTTACATTGTACAAAGTATATACCATTTTTTTGCAAATGTATATGAAAATTTTCAATAACGTTTGTTGAAAAGTTTATCCTTTCTCCACTGAAGTATTTTTGTAATTTTATTGAAAATCAGTTTTACCTATAGGTATGCATCTACTTTTGGACTTTCTTTTTCATTGATTTAGTTCTATATTTTTATTCTAATACCACACTTTCTTGATAACTGTAAAATTAGATTAAATTTTGAAATCAGGCAGTGTTCTTCCTCCAACTTTGTTCTTCCTTTCCAAAGTTGTTTTGGTTATTCAAGGTCCTTTGCATTTCTGTGTGATATTTATAATCAATTTGCCAACTTCTATGAAATAAATTCTGGTAGGATTTTAATTGGTATTTTTTGAAAACTATAGATCAACTTGGTGAGAATTGATATCTTAACTGTTTTGATTTTATAACGCAGGAGTCCAAGCACTTCTCCATGTATGCACTTCTCTGTGCCCTCCTTTAATTTATCTCAGACTTTTTGTTGTTTTTCTTTAGTTTTTATCACACAGATCTTATATATGTTTTGCTAAATGTCCCTAAGAATTTCATATTTTTGGCAGTTGTATAAATGTCATTAAAAATTTAGTAGCCAATTATTAAATGTTAATATATAGAAATACTGTTGACTTTAACATATTTATCTTTAACCGTTGAAACTTACTACTGTCCCTTACTATTTATATTAACTTTTTATAGACTCCATAGGTCTTTTTGCATTGAGAGCAATGCTTCTATGAATACAGTGTTTCTTTTTGCAACAATGTTGTGAGGGAATAAAGGGAAATACAAACATATTCTATTTGATTGCCAATGTTTTTATTCCCCAAATACATATAATTTTAAAAACTATTGTTTTTGTTATCATAAAGTGAAAATTTTAAATTTACTACTATTTTATATTCTGGTAAAAGCATCAGATCACTACTTAATGTCGTACTTAAAAAATGCAGATATGATATGAGGCCCTTAGGCAGAACTCCAGACATATTGGTGTGTATGGTACATTGTCAGCCTATATCTTTAGAGTTCTGGACTTGGGATCTTTGTGCAACACTGTCCTGTTCCACTTTGTCTGAGAATGTGCCTATCGTGTCGCCTTGTGTGTGCTGTAGTTAGTGTGGTCAGTTCACACGTCATGGGATTTGAGCTCAGACAAGTCGAAGTTGAAATCTGCTTCATTCTACTCTTTCCTCAGCTGGAAGCTGAACAATATATGTCCTACCTCACAGGGTTGTTTTGCAGATGTCATACCTCACAGGGTTGTTTTGCAGATGTCATAAGATGACATATGAAAGTCACCTAAGTCATAATAGCATTCAGTCAATGAACTCTGTCATTATACTCTTCTAAGGATAATCACCATCAATTCAGCGGTGAGCTTGGCCTTTTTTAGTTGGCTAAGGCTAAAGTATAATTTTCCCTATTTAAACTCCAGACACAACATTTAGATACTGCCAAGTATAAAATAATCTTTAAAAAAAGAAAAAGTACAATAAATACAGTGGGAAAAGATCGGTTATTGCCATCATGAAAAGCAGAAAATAAGCACCGTTTGTAGTTCATAAACAAAAGCAAACCCTCAAGGTTGTGAGTATTTCAGGCTATTATTTGTGTGTACCTGGTACCACAATTCAGGAGTGTACAGCCACCATCAGTCCTGTTTCCATTATTGTTTTCTTTATCTTCTTGTTCACTGCCTCTTATTTTATAAATACAAGTGAAGAAAGATTGTGGAAAACATTGACTAATTGTTTTTATTCCAAGATCATAAATTAAAAGAAAACTTTTGTTTCACCAGTGTATATTGACTATCATGCCCTTACTCTTTAATGCTAAATTTTTAAAGTTATTTATCATTTTATCATTTACTGTTATGCTCATACTGATATACTTGTAGTTATTTTATGTGCACTTATTAAATGTACACAAAAACTAAAAATAAAGTCAAAGCTCCAATCATTTATATTTTTCATACTCTCTTAGGTTCTTTTTAATACACATGAACATTTCATACAACACTATTATTACTTAGCACACTTAATGTTAAAACTTGTCTACCTAAGTGGAATTTTGAAGTACAGTATATTTTTTTTGCTCTAATGTGGAGAAATTTGAGCTGTTTTCCTGTTTTGTATTACTCATTGTTTTCACAAGTGCTGTTATACAAATTTTTGAATAATTTTTCTCTTCCTTTGGCTAATTATCTTTTTCTTTTAAACTTATTGCTTGATGTTATAAGAATCAAGAGATATATATAGTTCAAGACCGGCCATGGTGGCTCATGCCTGTAATCCTAGCACTCTGGGAGGCCAAGGCGGGTGGATTTCTCGAGGTCAAGAGTTCAAGACCAGCCTCAGCCAGAGCGAGACCCCGTCTCTACTAAAAATAGAAAGAAATTATCTGGCCAACCAAAAATATATATAGAAAAAATTAGCCAAGCATGGTGGTGCATGCCTGTAGTCCCAGCTACTCAGGAGGCTGAGGCAGTAGGATTGCTTAAGCCTAGGAGTTTGAGGTTGCTGTGAACTAGGCTGATGCCACGACACTCACTGTAGCCCGGGCAACAGAGCAAGACTCTGTCTCAAAAAAAAAAAAAAAAAAGATACATATATTTCAATTTGGAGTCATCTTGTTGATTATTGAAAATAGCTCTCTAGAAAGCACAATGACAACAGTCATATTTGAGTACTTCAGCTTAAGCCTGTCAACATGAGATTATATCTACTTTGTAAAATTCTTTTGTTTTTAAATTTTGGAGACAGGGTCTCACTTTGTTTCCCAGGCTGGAGTGCAGTGGTGTTACCATAGCTCACGGTAATCTCGAACTCCTGAGCTCAAATGATCCTGCTGCCTCAGCCTTCTAAGTAGCTGGTACTATAAGCCCATGTGCCACCATACTTGGCTAGTTTCTTGTTTCAAAAGTTTTGTAGAGATGGAGTCTAGCTGTGTTGCCCAGGCTGGTCTCAAACTCTGGGCCTCAAGTGATCCCGCCTTGGCCTCCCAAAGTGCTAGGAGTACCGGCATGAGCCACTGTGCCTGGCCTTCTACTCTTTTTATTTTTGCTAATATAATAAGTTCATATTGCAACATCAATGATTTTTTAGTATTTTTAAGGAAAAGGTTTTCATTTCTATTTCTTAAAAATTATTTCTTCTACTTACCAAAAATTTAGCAAAACAACTTAAAAATAGTTCAGCACCAATTAAAATTCACTAGGAATTTCATTTCCCAAAGATAGATAGACAAATACTATAAATATATACCTATACAGAAACATGTATAAATAAATATGAAAGTAGATCTACGTGCATGAACACATGTTTGTTATAGCATGGTATCAGATGTACTAACTATAATGTGACAATGTGCTGTGGGCTTTGAGTCCTATCAATGGATATGCTTATGAACACTATTTTCACAGCTGTATAGTACGATATTTTGTGAGGTATCTTCATTAGCTCGCTGTTCCCGCCATATGACTTAATATTAAATTGAAAAAATTTGATGTAGTATAAATTTTGATTCAGTGAAAATTTATATCTGAATTAGTATCTGTATGTATTTGCTTATATCCTTGATTAATTCCTTGGCATAAATGCTTAAGTGTGAACTGCTCAACTATAATAATTTTGCTGGCACAATCAATTTTTGACAATATTTGTTTTTCTTAGTACCTGTAGTGAAAGGAACATCACAATATCTGCAACATGTGCCCTGAGGAAACCTCATAGTGACATATTCTCTGAAAAACAGAAGGCAGAAAACGAAATAGAACTGCTTACCCTCTACCTACTCGATTAGGCTGAAGTGGAGGCAGACCCCCCTCTGTGGTACGAGATCTGTTAGCATGGGCCACCGTAACAAAATACCATAGACTGGGGCACGATGGACATTTATTTTCTCAAAACTCTGGAGGCTGGAAAGTCCAAGATCAAGGTCTAGCAGGGTGCAGTTTCTGGTGAGGGCGCCCTCTCTGGATTGCAGGTGGTCACCTTCGTGCTGTGTCCTCACACGGTGGGAAGGAGAGAAAGATCTCTCTCTCTCTTCCTTTTTTGTTTTATGAGGCCACAGTTCTCTAGGAATAGGCCCCCACTCTGATGACCTCATTCAACTTTAATTATCTCCTAAAGATCCTGTCTCCAGATATGGTCACATTGGTGGTTAGAGCTTCAGCATAAGAATAAAGAGGGGGACAACATTCAGTCCACAATATTTTCCTCCTGGACCGCCAAAATTCCCATTCTTATTATATGCAAAATACACTCATTCCAGCATCAAGTTTAAAGTCTAAGTCCACAGTCTCATCTAAATATAATTTAAATCTGATATGGATAGGACCGAAGGTATGGTTTAGCCTGAGTCAAAATTCCTCTCCAGCTGTAAGCCTGTGGACTAAGATAAATTTTGTGTTTCCAAAATACAGTGGTGGGACATGCACAAGATAGAGAGTCCCATTCCAAAAAGGAGACACTGGAAGGAAAAAAAGGAGTAAAGATGCCAAGCAGATCCCAGTAGATCTTAATGCTTGGGAATAATCCCCCTTTGTTCAATGCTCTGGCCTCCAGATCCGCTGGGGAGGCCTCCCCACCTTCAGAACCCTCTGGGGCAGTGACCCCAGTCCAAAGCAGCTTTGGTTAGAAGCTGCCTAGCCTGTTGTAACTGAGGCAATAGCCTCATCCTTTGAACTGCCTCAAGGAGGGAGTTCTGATGATTTCTGATGATTTCTGATGATTCCTGAATCACCTTTGGGGTCATTCTTTACTTTTCTTGAGAAGTAACACAGCTTGCAGCCTAATAGCTCTATGGTCTGATCTTATAGGATCTAAGTCTGACAGGCCTTCCTTCCTTCTGTCCTGTTTTCTCTGTCACATTTAGTTCAAACTGCCAATGGTCTTGCTGGTACAATCTCATCTTAATTCTAGGATT
The DNA here is from genome assembly GCF_020740605.2 of Lemur catta. Classification (NCBI taxonomy): domain Eukaryota; kingdom Metazoa; phylum Chordata; class Mammalia; order Primates; family Lemuridae; genus Lemur; species Lemur catta. The sequence goes on along the minus strand of NC_059138.1, from coordinate 95,185,519 downwards.
CTGCTGATATGGCTGATTATGTCTGGGTCCCACCACGTTCTTATTTAACCTTAATTACTTCTGAAAGACCCTATCTTAAGACACAGTCACATTGGGGGTTAGGGCTTCAACATATAAGGTTTGGGTAGGTCTGACACAATTCAGTCCATAGCATGTGATGGACACTGTTATCCATCCGACAGTATCTTTGCTGTTACTTAGTATCTTTTCATTAAATTGCACTTATTAATTGCACTCATTAAGAACTGGTCTTCTTAATGAGTCCTCTATGACATAGGGTAGAAAAAAAGGACATTCAAACCTTGTTCCCACTACCTTCTGTCAATAGGGTTATGAGCGATTACACAGACTCTATACAACTAAATTGTTGTTTTTCTCAAAAATGATAATAAAATGCCTATATTGTGGGGATGTTGTAGGAAATTAGATACATATAAGAACATTTTTAATGTATTACTCAAGGTCTTTTCTTTTTCAAAATACTATCTTTCATCCCTTTTCTCATCTTTCTGAACTTTTTAGGATCTGCCTTGTTATATAGTCACGTATATCATTTTCATTTGCTATGTAAGAAACCACTTCGAAGTTTTGTGCTTGCGATCCTGCGAGTCAGCAATGTGGGCTCAGCGCAGCCAGGCGGGCACCTCTCTACTGCCCCCTGGGGTCTGCTGGGCTCATGCACACATCTGCAGTCTGCTGGCTGCAGGTGGTTTAATATTAGGTCATTAAATATGAAACGTCCGATTTTGAATCAAGAGCTTAGTTTATTATATCTCACACAAGAAGCAGTACAATTAATCAAAGTGTGCACCTAAACTGCCAACACAGTTTTGCCATCTTAAAGGTAGCTTGTGTATGCCAGCAGTGAAGAAGCTTGGGCAGAGAGTGGTGATGAAATCGTGAAAAGTGTTTTCCACGGCTTGTTGAGAATTCAGTATTTTTCCTTGCAAGAAGTGGTCCAAAGCCTGGAAAAAGTGCCAGTCGGTGCAAGGTCTGGTGAATACAGTGGATGACAGAGAGTTTCCAAGTTCAGCCTCTGTAGTTTGAGCAGCATTGTGTGTGTGACCTATGGTCACTTGTCTTGCAAGAGGACTGGCTTGTCTCTATTGACCAATTGGCTGCTTAATCACAAGCATCCTCATCATTTCATCTAATTGGTTGCAGTAGACATCCTCTGTAATAGATTGACCAGATTTCATTATGCTGTGGTGGATAGTACCAGCGCTGGATCACCAAACAGACACCATTAGCTTTTTTTGATGAATATTTGGTTTTGGACTGTGTTTCAGCACTTCATCTTTATCCAAGCATTGTGCTGAATGCTTGCAATTGTCAAAAAGAATCCCTTTTTGATCATATGTAGCAACACAGTGTAGAAATGGTTTGCCTTTATGTTGTGACAGCAAAGAAAGGCAAGCTTCAAGACAAGTTCTCTTCTGACACTTGTTTAAGTCATGCCATATCCATCTGTCCAGCTTCTTTACCTTGCTGATTTGTTTCAAATGGTCCAGCATTGTTGGAATAATAATGTCACATCTTGCTGCCAATTCACATTTAGGTTGAGATGGATTCGTTTCCACCACAGCTTCCAGCTCATCATTATCCACCTTGGTCTCAGGTCACCCACATGGCTCATTTTCAAGGTTAATATCACCAGAACAGAACTTCTCAAACCATCGGTGTACTGTGCATTCATTACCACATCCTTCCCAAACATTTCATTGATATATCGAGCTATCTGTGTTGCATTGGTTCCACGATGGAACTCATATTCCAAAATAACTCAAATTTTTGACTTATCCATGGCTTCAAAAAAATTGCTCTTAAAAAATTTTGAAAGGTAGCCACAAGCCAAACCATACACTCAAAAGAATGAGGATGTACCTTCACAACAGAAATAAAACAAGAAGTGTCAAAGTGAAATGTCAGAGATATCAACTGTCAAACTTAGTACTTAAGGAAATCGGACATTTCATACTTAGTAACCTGGCGGCCGACTAGCAGTTGGCAGGAGCGAAGGAAGAAATTGCACCGTGTGTTGCCAAGTATCCAGCGGGCTAACCGAACTCATTGTTATCTGGTGGTGGCAGAGTTACTGAAAGCAGCAAGACAGAGGCCAACCCCCAATGCACAAATGCTGTCATAGTCTCCACTTGCATCATGTTGGCTTTTACTGCATTGGCCAAAGCAGGTGGCATGGCCAAGCCCAGAGTCAATGTGGGGGGAGACTCTTCCCGTGTCCACGGACTTGGATTCTGTGAGGGAGGGGGGGGAGATTGTGGCCATTTCTACAAAAAATCTACCTAGGTATATATTGATTGTGCTGTACATGTATATACCCTGACAATTTTTCATTAGAGAATAGTAGCTAGAATATATTTACCACTCAGTACGTACTTGTTAAATTAATAGTTTAATAATAATAAAATAATAAGTTAGTAATAATGAGAGTTCTAGGTACTGTTCTAATTACTTCACATGTATTTTCCCCACTAATCCTCATAATAGCTCATCTTGGTAGCATCATTTATTATTTTCATGGATAATCATGGGCATGGAGAGATTAAATAGCATGCCAACATTCATACCACTAATCAATGTGAAGCCAGAATTCCAGCCTAGGCAATTAACCACACAGCATTGCACTCTATAAAACTTATCCCCTGAAGAAGAAATGAAATATTAATAATAGAAGGAAGAAAAGAAGGAATAATCAAACTTTCTAGAGATATATGTGATTAATATAAAGTACCTTTCAAGAAAATAATTTTATAGGGCTTGAAATCCAACCCATGGACATTAAATTTTAAATTTTAATATGACACTTGAGCATGATACTAAATTTAAATTGCTCAAAATTTGGAAGTGCTACTATTACCACCCACGTAACTCTCCAAATTGTTCAACCAGTTTAAAATCCAGGAATTATGGATCCAGGTTCCAAAAATACAGAACAAATGTTTTACTGATACTAAGTCCTAGACACCTCTATTTTTGAGAATTCAAATAAATAAATTATAATTCTCTTCTCCCAGGATGTAGGATAGGCATTTAGCACACATGCACACGTATGCCCCCCACACACTCTCTTAATGACCTAACTATATAATTTAGTAAAGGAGTCAATGCCCCTTGAACCCTAAGAGGAATAATTTCAGTCCTACTCATTTATGTTTCACATGAGTTTATAAAACACCAAAATCAGTATCTCACTGGTGCACACAGAATACTTGATGTATAATTGGTATGTGCAGTTGAGATTAGGACACTAACAAATTAAAGCTAAGCCAAAGCAAATTTTAACTCCTCATGTGGCTGGCAATAAAACTGCCATGGAACAGCAAAATTACTCATATTGCATGATGAGGACTATAGATCTCATGAGAAAGTTAAGATATTTATAATGATTTTTTTTTGCTAAATTGTTGAACGGGAGGAAAACAACTTCTCAAAACAATGGGTGCATGTATGAATGATACATACAATATGAAATGTTCAGTAACTGGTCTGAATTCTAGTCAAAATGCTGAAGCATTTAATATTTTTATTTACCAATATGCTGTCTTACCGCATGTGTGCAGTTTCATTCATAACAGCAGGAGTCCCCAGGGCACAGGAGGGGAGAGGGACACTCTGGAGCCACCCTGCCCAGTCCACAGCCTGGTTCCCCTACCCACGGGGGCCCTAGGAGGTACCTTACCTCTCTGAATCTCAGCTGCCTCAATTTATGAAGGAGAAGAAAAGAATTTATCTCAATATATTGCTTAGAGAATTACATAAGATGATGCATCGAATATGCAGAGCTCAGAACATCAGAAACAATAAATTATGGCTCAAATAATTATTGTAATTGTTAATATTGTATGAATTTCTAGAAGACAAAATTTGTCATGCACATCAGGAGGCCATTACAAAAATTTCTTTATGTGATACGAATATTTAGAAAAATAATTCTTCCACTAGTACTGAAGAACATGCCTTTCAAATTCTGCCCCTCCAGGAAAATATGGATGTAAATTTTTTTTTTCCCATCTATAGATGGTGTTTTATACTATTGAAGTATAGATTTTTGGGTCACCTGGAAGCCTGAATTTAACTTAAAGTTTAATCTAATCAAATTATAACATATAGAAATTGTCACTAAAATGGACATGTTGCTATTATATTGGGATTATAATAAAAACTTACGCATATTTGTACACACCCAGTGTGATACATGACTCCTTTTGTGTGTTTGCTTCTTCTCCCAACTGAAACTTTTCACAACTAACTCTATGATTTCTTCAAATAATCACTGAAAAACTGAATCCACAAGAAAACAGAAAACTGTCAGGAAACAATCCTGGTCTCGCATTTGAACTTTCCAGCTGCAACTAAAATGCTTCTGGGAGCCGTATTTGATTTTTTTTTTTTTAATGATTGAAGAAAATCTACAAGTGACAATGTGTTCCTTTAGATGAATGTGAAAAAGTGACTCCTTTAAGAATTGTTTAGTCACTTTTTCCCCAATGATTTCATTTTAAAGAAAATTACACCACTAAAATTCTTCTAGGAAGTTATGTTGTTAACAATGTTTACAATACAGTCTCACTCCAGAAGAACAATTCATTTAGAAATGAAATAAGGGAGGTATAAATGTAAATGATATTTTCCAGATTTTAAATTATAATACATATTTTTTACTTTCATGTATATTTTGGGGTTAAAAGAAATCTCTTGCCAAACCAAATTCACAATTTTGCTTCCATGCCACAACAACCTGGGATTAATACATTTTCAGAGTGGAATTTCAACCTCCATACACCTCCCAAATGCTCTTCGAATATTGCCATCTCACACCTTCACAAGGATGTTGGCAGACTCAGGCAAATTAATTTTCTTTTTCTCTTGTTCTCTCTCTCCCTCCCTTCCTTCCTTCCTTCCTTCCTTCCTTCCTTCCTTCCTTCCTTCCTTCCTTCCTTCCTTCCTTCCTTCCTTCCTTCCTTCTTCTATCTTTCCTTTCTCCTTTGTTCCTTTCTTCCTGTCCTCTTGAGTCAGTTGACACAGTTAATAATGTATTTGCCACTCATTCTTATAATTTAATGTTGATAAATGGATCAAATTTCTCACTGGCTCATTCATATTTGGCTGTCTGTTTTGTTCAAGACTCAGTAGTAGAAATTATTTAATATACAGTGAAATCATATCCCTGTGGGAGCTCAAAATCAAACTATGAAAATGGCATATACATATTTTTGACTTGTAGAGAACCCCACAGAAAAAAATAACTATACAATACACACACACACCCCTATATAGAAAGACTAAGGATTTGTTTTGAATCATTGTCATTACTATGCAAGGAATTGTAGTCCCAGGAAAAACACAGTCTTAGGATCTTTCCTTTTCCTCTTCTTACTCCAATCCTTACATAGGCTGATGTTGCTCAAAGAGACACTAATGTTTGTGGTAAATGGAGACTGGAGACACAAGTGCCTTTTGAGGTGTCCAAAGAAGCTTGGCCACTAAGCCTGGGCATAGCAAAAATAGGAAGACTTGAAGCAGCTTTTAATCATTGCTTAATAAAATTTACATACTCTTCTTTTTCTGTGTCCTTTGCTAGCATGGATTCATGTGGGACAATTTGTTTGACTTACTCTTAAAAGTTGGCTGGAATTTAAGAAAAGCTGGGCTAGAATCTGGTCTCAGCTCTTAATAGTGTTATAATTATGCAAAACTATTTAACTAGTGAATCTTAATAACTTTCATCTACAAAGTTGAAATACCTAGCTCACAGGATTGTAGTGATGACTTAATATTATAACCACAACAACAAAAACCCTGAGTATTCAGTAAAGTCAGTGTTTAGTTACTAATTATTATTACTATTTTATCCCAGGAATGTCTCAAGCTCTTACCCTTTCCCTAGCTAGTTTATCTGGCTCTAGCATAAGTTGGTCTTTCTAGAAAATGCTAATAGTTGCTAGTTAGTTATGTTTATCAACACACTATTTTTGGATGGTATGAGCATTTTTGGTAACTTAATAGTATTTGAAAAGAGTGACACTGCTGGACACTGTTTTTGGAAACCACATGGAAATGAGTCGAGATGCGCAGGCAGGAGGAGAGCAACACCCGATGCCTTGCCAGGGCCTGGGCTAATGCGGGTTCCCTAATCCTCAGGAGCTCGTGTTGATTATTTGGGTACTTCTATTTATTTGGCGTGAAGCCGGTTCACTGTCACTAGTATCAATCTCAGGAAAGGATTCTAAACACTTCTCCCACTGCTCCTCGGGCTTTGCCAATTTCTTTCTCCTGCACAAGTCCAGAGAGACAGAAATTGGCATGTAACGAGTGATACGAAGCAAGTTTACTACTTACAAACAGGCAGCAAGGGACAGCAGAGGCCTAGCATTTATGGCAAGCTGGTCCCCCGGCTTGGGAAGCTGCCCTGGGAGGATGGAGTCTTGGGCATGCTCAGCTTGCACCGTAGCTGAGGGACCCAGCAAGTAGTCCACTTGCGTTTTATAACCCGGGACAGCGTAACACACGGGGCAGAAGTGCTGTGCTTTTGTATCTCAGGATGTTGCACTCCCAGCACATTCTACAGTGATTCTTGAGAACTGTGAGCAAAACGGGGGAGAACTGGGTTGGTCCAGACCACTGAAAGAGCTCTTCTGCAATAGCACGTGGCTCTTTGTTCTTGTTATTTCCAGTCTTCTCTATCTTCAGTGTTCTGTTTCCTTGTCATCTCAGAGCTTTATTTTTGTCCATTAATGCATTCGATCTGGTCTCTAATGTTCTATTAACATTTTATCTGCAATTCTCAGGGTTCTTAAAAGTAGTTCAGTTATTTTTATACTTCTTAAAACATTGGACATTAATTAAATACTCAGAAATCTTTAAAATTGTAACTGTAATAACTTAGAAATATATACTCTTATATTTTCAAGCCACATATTAAGTTCAAGTTAGACAGCAGGTGTTTATCTTTACACAAAGAACTCTGAAGTTTTTTTAAAGGGATGCAAACAAATCCTTAGAAACATATGCAATTCTTTTTTTTATTTATTCAGGATATTATAGGGATACAAACATTTTGGTTACATGTAATGTGTTTGCACCACCCAAGCCGGGGCTACAAGCGTGTTCCTCCCCGACACAGTGTGGAACGCACCATATGCAATTCTTATTAACAGTTTGTATCTACTTGCCACATAGTGACACGCTTTGTTGTTTTTGTGCTGGCTGTTGCTTCATTTAACAGGCATCTTTGTTATGTAATTATTAGAAACTTGTCCCTTCACTGCTTGATCACATGAAAGTCAGGAGCAGCAAAATTTTGAGGAAATGTAACGAAATGTAGACCAAGAAGATAAAGTTCCTGTCAGAGTATTTCTGTTAGCATTTTTTCTCCCAACAAACTTAAGAAGGAGTTCCTTTCCTTATCCTTTATCCCTTAACTCTAGAGTTGAAAATTGCTATCGCCAGGACTACACCTCTGTCAAATAATGAAGCAGGTAAAATGTGTCCTTGGTGCCTCCTCTCAGCTTTTGTCCTTGTCGTCATCTCCAACCCACATGCCTTGCCTCCTGTCTCTTAGGACCTTCAATTTCCTGCAGTTAGGCCACATGAATCAGCAGTATTTCATGATCCAGTGCTTTCTTTCACCTCCCAGTCCTCCAAACATAACTACTAGTGCTTATCATCGAAGGTGTCCAAAATCCCCAAGACAGTAGTAAGTGATTCCAGTAAAGGAATTTTAGTGAACTTTTATACAATGGCAGGAAAGCCAGTTCCGCCAGTTTCCCTGCAGGCATTGTCCTCACTCCTGCACTCTGTGAGAGCAAAGTGATCAAGCTCAAAATTAGCTGGAAGGTAGTTCAGGAAATTGGAAAATCCCCAGGTGTTCTGCAAGTCTGTGGCACACGTGCAAGTCAGGTAAAAGAGACTATGCTTTTCTTTCTCAAGGAATATATGCTGTATTCATCAGTGAACCAGAATTTGAATGATTTGTATTTGTATTTTTGTTAAAGGGTGCAATGCATGTACATACTCAAGTTGTAGCTTATCTGATGAGCAACATAAAGCCGATTGTGTCATGTAATTTCAATGTGCCTATTTTCTTTTCAGTTTATGATTGCTTCCACACCAAGTGAAGTCTAAGTGACATCAATGCTGCAACATGTCAACAGGTGAAGGCTTAACAGCAGCGTTAACGAGGAAAGGGCAGAAGAATTGAGTCACCATATGGCAAACAATTTTGGGCATTCATTCCCATCTTCATTCAATTCTATTTATTTCATAAGTGTAACCAGTTTCCTATTAGCCATGATAGAGTTCTAAGAACACAGGGATAATTTTTAATGAAATAATAGATTATTTTTAGTTTCAAATTTTAAAGTAAATGGTAAAATTAATCAACTCATACAAATATTGTAATTTTAGTACAATGGCTTAATTGCTAACTACAAAAAAATTGATAATGATGATAACTGCTATGGTTTGAATGTTTATTCCCTCCAAAACTCATATTGAAATATAATCACCATTTGTAACAGTATTGAGAGGTGATTAGATCATTAGAACTTTGCCCTTATGGGCAGGATTAATGCTGTCACAAAAAGATGAGTTCAGCCCCTTTTGCCTCTTTGTCCTTCTGCCTTCTGCTGTGTGACAATGAAGCAGGTAGCCTCTTCCCAGAGCCCAGTGCCTTGATCTTGGACTTGCCAGTCTCCAGAACCATGAGAAATAAACTTCTGTTTTTATAAATTACCCAACCCATGGTATTTTGTTATAGCAGCACAAATGAACTAAATCAATAACTCAAACCATAACTAATTGTAATAACAATTTCAAAAAAGTTCAAAAGCAAAATATAGAACACATTTACCCTTCTTCTATTTAACTGAACTTCAATATATTAATATTAGCAATATCAGTAAAAATATATGAAGTAACTTGAAACTAAGTTTCTTAATGTCAATTTATTGGTTTCTTGTAAGACTGCAGTGGATGCATTAATGTTTTCTCTATATTTTCCTGTCCTGCCCCACTGGACTAAGGAACCCAGTCCTCCAGCTAATGGGAGTAGAAGCAGTTAACAGTTCTGAGCATGGTCCCTCCCTTGGACTTGCCTGCAGCTCAAAAGCTTGACCTTGATCGAGGTCATGTTTCCTTCCTGAAGCAGCCTTATCCAACGCTGGATTATAAGGAGATGTGGAGGCCAGGCCCCTTACCATAGCTGTGACAATCCTGAAGGACCATTCAGATCCAGGGCTCCCCGTAAGACCCACTGAGACATTTGTGGTGACTTTATCTCAGTTCACCTTATTTTGCCTATTGTTGATCCTGAAAACATTTCCTAATAAGTATCTAATAAACAAATAAGACTATGAATGATGAGCCTACACCATTAAACAAATCATGTCTGTACTTTATGAAAAAATAAAATTGATTTTTATGTGTTTCAATCTAGCAGATAGGTCATGCTGAATGGTCCTTTGAAATAAGAGAAAACAACTAAAACTATTCATTGATATGTAAAATATTATAAAACGTTCATTGGGAAATATAATACACAATGGTCCCAGAGAAAATGTTAAGCCAAAGCAAGAATCAAGAAAAAACAAATGGAGTTATGAATCAGGAACCCAAGTGGCACTGAGGTTTGGTTTCCATGGTGTTACAGAATGCAAGAAATTGAAGACACAGTGTAGACACTGCCAAAAATGGGAAGTTCTGGAGGAAAAAAGTTAACATGGAAACCTGAGGCTGCTATCTTCGGAAAGATCTACTTGTAAGCTTGATCTTTGACCAGCATTTGAGAACTTGGGTTTCAGGGTGGTTTATACCATTTCTAGAACTGATAAGAGTGGCTTGTTGTGCCTAAACTGTTTGTACAATAATATGATCTATGCTGAAAAACTGTTTTCCTTCTGGGAATCTAGAATTTTGGTATATGATGTTAGACAGAGGTCACATAAGTGACTAGACCCTAATAAAAACTTTGAGGACTGAATGTCTTGTGAGCTTCCCTGGTCAACAACATTTCATGTGTTGTCATAATTTCTTGCTTGAAGAATTAAGCACATCTTTTGTGATTCTGCTGGGAGAGGACTGTTGGAGGCTTATGCCTGGCTTCCTCTGGATGTTACTACATATGCTTTGTCTCTTTGCTGATTTTTCTCTGTATCTTTTTACCATAATAAATCATAACATTGAGGATGACTACATACAGAGTCCATTGATTTGTCCTAGCGAATCATCAAATCTTGGGGTGGTCTTAGGGACTCCCAGCATCGAAATTTACTTGTAATCTTCTACAAATATGAACTAGGTAGAAATGAAAAAAAGGAACAGAAAAATATCTTTCTCAAATCTTGGCATTGGTAAAGTGATAGAATAAGATATGCTCTGTGTGTGTGTGTGTGTGTGTGTTTATTTTTCTTCAAAGGATTTTTGGCTGAGAATTATCTAGAACCAACCCATTGACTTAAGAAGCCTAAACAATCACAAGCAGAATAATTTTTACTCTCTGACCCCAGAACAGGCATATTTTTACTAATTTCTTTATTTTTAAAAGTAACTAAAGAAAATGGATTTTTGTGTGTACACTTCTGTGAATTTTATCACGTGCATGATTCTGTAACCACCACCACAAACAGAATATATAATACTTCCTTCACCCTAAAAATCTTCTCTTTGTTATTGCTTTGCAGTTACATCTCTCCCTCTGCCTAAGCTTTGGGAGATACGTATTTGTTCTATTAATACATTAGTATAGCTTTGCCTTGTCAAGGATGTTATTAAATGAAATTTATAGTATATACCCTTTTAAGATAGGCTCCTTTCACTCAGCATAATGACTTGAAGATTGATAAACCTTGTGTTTATCAAGGTTCATTTCTTTTTATTGGTGTGTAGTATTCTATTACATGTGTATACCACAATTTTTTTAACCACTCATCGTTTGAGGGCCATTTGGCTTGTTTCCATTGGTGCTGGATTAAGAAAAGAGCTGAGATAAACACCCATGTGTAAGTTTTAAATAAACATACATTTTCATTATTTTAGGGTAAATATTAATAACTATGGGTAGGATTGAGTTATATATTTATGTTTATTTAAACTTATAAGAAACTGCTAACTTTTTATATACTAGCTGTGGCACTTGAAAATTCACAAATAATGTGTGAGACTACCAGTTGTTTATCACCACTGGTGTTATCATTCTTTCCAGGACTGGTACTATTATCATTATGTTTTATTTTGGCAGTTCTAATAGGTGTACAGAGGTCTTTCATCATGGTTTAAATTTGTATTTCTCTAATGGCTAATGCAACTAATACCTTTTCATTTGCTTCATCATCCACGTATCCTCTTTGATGAAGTGTCTGTTCTGATCTTTGGGTCCACTATTTTATTTGGTTTGTTATTTTTCTTATTGAGATTTGTATTTGTTTTGAATACAAAGCCCAAGCCCCTGTCAGATATGTGATTGAAAATGTTTTCTTCAGTCTGCAAATTGACCTTTAATATGTTTCTTAGTGTCTTTCAAAGAATAAGCTTTTACTTTTTATGAGTTCTAATTTTATTATTATTATCATTTTGATAATAATATCAATAGAAATTTTGGTTCATGTGTAAAAAATATTTTCCTGATTCAAGGTCATGAAAATTTTCACATAGTTTTCTTCTGAATATTTTATAGTTTTGTTTGACATTACATTTTGAGTTACCTTTTGTAGAATATATAGAGTTTGATTTGAGGTTTATTATTCTGCATATGAATGTGCAGTAATTCTAATACCATTTATTGAAAATACTTTTTCTACATTAAATTATCTCTCCTTTTTTGTAAAAAAAATGTGCCCGTATTTTCATGGATCTATTTCTGAATTCACTATTCTGTTTGATCTGTGTGTCTATGCCTTTGCAAATGCCAAACTGTATTAATTACTATCACATTAACATCTCTTAAAATACCTAGTATAATTCTTCCAACAATGTTTCTCTTTTTTAAAATAATTTTAGCTATTCTAGTTAATTTGTTTTCCAATACAAATTTTAAAATTAGCTTATCTATATTTATAAACAATCCCACTGGCAGTTTGATTGTTACTGTATAAACTTATAAAAATTCCTTAGCAAATAAATGACATTTTATGCTGAGTCTTCCAATCTATGAACATGGTATGTCTCTCCATTCATTTAGATCTTCTTTGATTTTTTTCATCAGTGGTTTGGAGTTTCCATGTACTGATCTAGCATAGTTTCAATACATTTTAAAAGATTGAAATCACATAAAATATGGTCTCTGATCACAACAGAATTAAATTAGAAATAAATAAGGGAAAGAAACATAGAGAACCTCCCAAATATTTGCAAATAAAGCAATACATTTCTCAATAGCCCATGAGTCAAAGAAGATATTCCAAAGTAAATTAGAAAAATATTAACTTAGACCTTTACATGTCACGTGCACAAAAATTAATTTAAAATGAACCATAGACCTAAGGACTAGAAGTAAAACTACAAAACTTTTAGGGAAAACATAGACGAAAATCTTTGTGATCCTAAGCAAAGGGTTCTTGGATATTAAACTCAAAGCACAATCTATAACAGAAACATTAATAAATTAGACAATGTCAAAATTAAAAATAGTTGCATTTCAAAAAGCACCATTAAAAAAACAGAAAGACAAGATGCGGACATAAAATAAACAATCAGATAAAATATTTCTATCCAGAATAGATTTTTAAAAACCCTTGTAAATCAATAATAAGAAGAAAAGTGACCCAATTTAAAAACGGCCCAAAATTCTGAATAGGCATTGCACCAGATAAGATATATGATTACTAACAAGCAGAGAAAAAGGTATTCAACATCATTAGTCATTAGGGACATGGAATTGGAACCACAGTGGCAACCCTCTTCACACACTAGAATGAACAAATTAATAAAGACAGACTATAACAAGCATTGATGAGAATATGGAGAAAATGATACCCTCCTAAATTGCTGATGGGGATGTAAAACAGTAAAACCACTTTGTAAGCCACTTTTTTATCTTCTTAAAAAGTTAAGCATGAGCTTTGTATACAACCCTCCCTTCCCACTACAGGCATGTACTCCTGCCTAACGTTGAAACAAAGACTTGTATGAGGACATTCATAGCAGCAATATATCTAATATTAACAATTTGAAGCAATCTAATTGTCACCAACTTTTGAATGGATAAGGAAAATGTGTATAATATAACCATAAAATGGAATATTATTTGGTAATATAAAGAAATGAAATACTATATGCTACAACCTGGATTAAATCAAGAAAATATATCAGGTGAAAGAAGCCAGACAAAAAATACTACTTATTTTATTATTCCATTTTTGTGGAATGTCCAAAAGAAGTAAATCTATAGCATTAGAAATGATATTTGTGCTTGTCTGGACCCGGTAGAAAGAATGCTGATCAGCTGCAGAAATGTTCTAAAACTGCTTTGTTATGAAGAATTTACAGCTATAAAAAATTTACTATAATTCATTTAATTAAACTCTTAAAATGGTGGAGTCAACCTTTCCATCAAAAAATAGTTTTTATGTTTTGTTCTGTGATCTGATTTTATTTTCTTTGAATGTATTTAGGATTTTGTTGTTCAGGAAAATAACATTTTAGTTATTCCTCCTCATTCTATCATATTCCTAGAAGAACTTTTCAAGATTTGCTTTTCTGATATTAAAGTCCCTCATTCCCTTTATTACTGAGGACTGGGAGCAGACAAACTGCACAGACAGGGTGTTCTCACCACAGTTCTCGCACCCTCTCCTCCCTCCCTAGGTTTGAGGCTATTTTCAGCGGGGAGTCTTCTTTTAAGACATCTAATACGGGTGGTCTGGGTGGGATATGAAGGATCCATTGAGAATGGAAAGACAAGATATATAGTCCAAGATGCTTCTACTCCTGACAGAGTGAGTGTGCTTCAGAGGCAAGGGAGACATTCTCTGGGAACAAGCACAGCTTGTGACTGACTGGCTGTGCCTCGGCAGAAAGTAGTTAGTCCACAGCTTAGTGCCACAATTCTGGAGGTACCTATAGGGTTGTAAAATACAGCACTAAAAGATATGCTACCAATACCTCAGTGGCTAATGAAAAAAATTTAACCAGGGGAATAAACACCAAGTAGTGAAGTGGAAAAGAGTGAAATCAAGTATTTTGGGCTAAAGGGTGCTGTCCAAGTGTTAGCAAAGCTTAAACAGGCTAGAAACAGAGACTGTCATCACCCTGCAATAGACAGATACCCTTGTGGTGTGTGATGTGGAGAAATACTTGAAATACACAGTTGGATGACACTTGTGATCCAAAAGTGATATGTCTATAATATCAGTATTGATATTTTATTTTTGTTATTATTGTTTTTTACATGACAAATAAAAATTGAATATATTTATGGTATACAGCATGGTGTTTTGAATTAGGTACACAATGCAGAATGGCTAAATCAAGCCAATTAACATACATATTACCTCCACACGTATTTTTTGTGTGTGTGTTGCAAACACTAAAAACTGCTCCTTTAGCAATTTTCAAGTATACAATACATCGTTATTAACAATGTACAACATATTCACCATGTTGTACAATAGATCTCGAGAACTCATTGCTCCTGCCTAATTGAAATTTCACATCCTTTTACCAACACCTCCCCAATCCACCCCCAGCCACCCCTGCCCAGCCACCATTCTCTGCTTCTATGAGCTCAACATTTTTAGATTTCACATACAAGTGAGATCACACAGTATTTGTCTTTCTGTGTCCAGCTTATTTCATTTATCATAATATCTTCCCAGTTCATTCATATTGTAGCAAATGACAAAATTTTCCCCCCTTTTAAGGTTGAATAGCAGTGTATTATGTAATATACTACATTTTTTAATCCATTCATCTGTTGATGGACACAAGTTGATTTCATATCTTAGCCTTTGCAATGAGCATGGGAGTGCAGATATCTCTTTGACACACTGATTGTATTTTATATTTTTGATATATATCTAATAGTGGGATTGCTTGAGGATATGGTAACTCTATCTTTAATTTTTTGAGGGAACTTAATACTGTTTACTATAATGGCAGTACTAATTTATATTCCTACCAATAATGTACAAAGATTCCCTTTTTTCTACACTCTCACTACCGCTTACTATAAAGGTGGTCTTTTTGACAATAGCTCTTCTAACAGGTATAAGGTAATATCTCTTTGTAATTTTAATTTGCATTTCTCTGATGTCTAGTGACATTTAGCATTTTTTCATATACATATTGGCCATTAATATGTATAATACAGAAATGTCTATTCAGGTCCTTTACCCATTTTTTAA
This sequence comes from Lemur catta, assembly GCF_020740605.2. Lineage (NCBI taxonomy): Eukaryota > Metazoa > Chordata > Mammalia > Primates > Lemuridae > Lemur > Lemur catta. The sequence continues at coordinate 95,170,160 of NC_059138.1, read as the reverse complement.
TCAAGTTGTGTGATTCCCTGTTGTTGAGTTGTTTGAGTTCCTTATGTATTTCAGATGTGTGTTTTGCAAATATTTTTTCCAATTCTGTAGGTTGTCTCTTTGTTCTGTTGGTTGTTTCCTTTGCCATGTAGAAGATTTTTAGTTTGATACAATCACATTTGTCTATTTTTGCTTCTGTTGCCTGTGCTTTTGGGGTCATATCTAAATTTTATTGGCCAATGAATGTCATGGAGATTTTCCCCTATGTTTTCTCTAGTAGTTTTACAATATTAAGTCTTATATTTAAGTCTTTAATTTATTTTGAGTTGATATTTGTATATGGTGTGAGATAGGTGCCTAATTTCATTCTTTTGCATGTAGATATCCAGTATACCCAACACCATTTATAGAAGAGATTGTCTTTTCCCCATTGTGTGTTCTTGGCATCTTTATTGAAAATCAGTTGACCATAAAAATATAGTTCTGGATTTTCTATGTTGTTCCATTGGTTTATGTGTCTTTTTTTATGCCAGGACTATGCTTTTAATTACTGTAGCTTTATGGTATATTTGGGGAACAGGTAGTGCAATTCCTCCAGCTTTGTACTTTGTGTTCAAGATTGCTTTGGCTATTTAGGGTCCTTTGTGGTTTCAAATGAATTTTGGGATTGTTTTTACTATTTCTGTGGAGACTGTCATGGAATTATGGTAAGGATTGCATTGAATCTGTAGACTGCTTTAGGTAGTACAGATAGTTTAACAATATTATTCTTCCAGTCCATGAACACAGCATACTTTTCCTGTACTTATGTCTTCTTTGATTTATTTCATCAATTTTTATAGTTTTCAAGGTACAGATCTTTCAACTCCTTTGTTAAATTTATTTCTATCATTTATTTATTTATTTTGGTAGCTTTTGTAAGTAGGATTGTCTTCTTGATTTCTTTTCCCGTTAGTTCATTGTTAGTGTATAGAGACACTACTAATTTTTGTATATTGATTTTATATCCTGCAATTTTTCTGAATTCATTTATTAATCCTAACAGTTTTTGGTGGAGTCTTTAGTGTTTTCTGTATATAAAATCTTGTCATCTGTGAATGGAGAAAATTTAACTTCTTTTTTTCTATTTGGATTCCTTTTTTTTTTTCTTGCCTAATTGCTCTGTCTAGGGCTTCCAGAACTGTGTTGCATAGAAGTAGTAAGAGTGGGCATCCTTGTCTTCTTTTTGATCTTAGAAAGAAAGCTTTCAAGTGCTGATATTTTCTGTTCATTGCTTCAGTTTTGCATGGGATGTGTTAAAAGTCATACTGGGTTATCTGGTGAAATGTTTTTTCCCTGGAATTTCTGAAAGTATAACATTAGCAGTCTCTGTAACTTTCTTTCCCTTCTTTACAGAAATATTAACCATGACGTCAGCACAAATTTTATATTCCAGACTGATTTCCATGCTATTATACAATCTGAAAGTCAATGACTATGAAACACATGATTATTATGTTCAAAGGTATTGTTGAGATACCATAATAAAGATTCATGCAGGTGTATAAAATCTTGTTATGGCAGCAAAGGAAACTTCACTTGGCCTGTAAAACCTAATTTCCTTTGCATATACTTCTTAATAATTGCCATGTAAATTATAAATGTTTTGACATTTACATAAAAGATTGGCAAATAGCCATATAAGTGAGGAGAACAGGTATAACAATGGATAAAATATACTTTAAATTCTGGTCCTATATAACATCTCTCTAGCCTGTCATGTACTGCTTTGATTCATTTATTCTAGGTATGTGCTTTAGAGTTGAAGGGCTCACATTTGAACTTAGATACTGCAAGTCCTAAATCCCTATGCATAGATACCAGATTATATATACAATTCAAATACTTCAATGTAACTCTAAAGTATATTTCAGTTTTGATAAATAAAGGAGCAAGAAAAGAGAAGAGGAAAGAAGAGGACGAAAGAAGAGAGAAGAGAAGAAAAAAAATTCAGAAGAACAAAGAACTGATTCTCCATCCACATGAAATAATTGGTAAACAGAGTTGTCATCACCAGGCAGTTTTAGAAAAATAATACTTGAAGAGATACAGTCATAATAATGTGTTTTTCAAAGATCTTATTTTTGAAGCTTTTTTTAGGAATAGCTTTTTCTCTGAGGTTTTTATGCACTTAAAATAAAATAAAACCTTCCCTATCTTAAGTCCATGTATATAATAAAAATGAATACAATAAGATTACTTGGGACTAATTTCAGTGTCTGTGGAACTACTCTGACCTTTCCCTGGGATGTTGCCATGGGACTCCAGGCACAATTTCTCCTAGCCTGTGTCTTTTGCTGATCCCACACGTTAAACACTACCAAAACCTTCTTATGGCTACTGATGTTTTATGAAAGTAGCTGGATTGCACATGGACAAATCAGAGCACGTGGGAAGCCTCAGTTCATAGTAATTTTAGCATAAAGAAACTTCTTAGGTCCAATTTACAGCACAGAGAACCCATAAGTACAAAAAACCTTAAGATGTTTCACCTCCTTTTGTCAAGAAAATAGCTGTAGAATAAAGAAACTGCCAGATGATGACACAACTATTGAGAATAATTTGGGAAAACCACAGAAGTCATGAAAAGGTTGATAGGAGAACAAGAAAATAACAAAAGCAAAAAATGGAAATTCTGATTTGATTCCTTTAATTTCTAATAAAGAAGCCATTAAAAACTAAAGGATGATAAAAGTATACAATATAATGCCCAGAAAAACCATCTTATATGTTTTTTTATTCAAGTTTTAAAGTATAACTATTTCAAAAACTTATTTACAAAGTGAATAGTTACACTGAAACATCAAAAAATACTAATAGAGAAGCTAAATTTACTAAAATTCATACAGAAATAACTGCTCAATCTCTGTGTAAAAGTAGCCTTCATAAAATAATTACTAAAACATTTATTTATGATTTATTTAATTATGTTGGTTACATAGACACAATTTCCTATATTTTTAAACATGTTGATTCATAATGTTATTTACAGTGCCATTATTGATCAGCTATGCCTAGCATTTGAAAACATATATTGGACAAAAACATGTACATACATGTTCATAACCACTTAATTTGTAATTGCCAAAAACTGGATACAGCTCAAGTGGCCTTAAATGGCAAAAAGATAAACTACGGTACATTCATGCAATAGAATACAACTCAGATGTACAAGAGAACAAAACTATTGACATACATACAGCTTAGATGGATTTCAAATGGATTACAAAGACTAAATAAAGCCAAAATAAGAAAAAAAAAATCATATGCTATATGATTGTTCAGATGAAAAGGAGAATTCTTTTCATTCTATTGTTATTTCTTACTCTGGGATTGTATTAGATAAATATTTATACTTATTATAAATTTAGATATAGACACTTATCTACACCCTCTATATCTATAAATAACTCTTTTAGATTTTCTTTCATCATTTTTGTGTTGTCTTCTGGTAGAGATTAATAAACTATAATTTCTAACTCATTTTTTCAGTTATATTCATTTATTTATAGTATCTACAATGTTTTTTCCAAATATTTTACTTTTCATGTCTAAAATAGACAGTTATTTTGACAATCTTGGTTTTGTTTATATCATTAAAATCATCTATCACCTTACCTACAATTATTATATTAAAAATTCCTTATCCTTTCTCTATATTTTCTTTTAAATACTTTATAGTCTCCACTTATTTTTAAGTTTTTTTTTCTTCTCAATATTTTTATTTATTTCATCATATTACGGCAGTACAAGTGTTTAGGATACATATACTGCCTTTGCCTCACCTGAGTCAGAGCTTTAGGCATGTCCATCCCCCAGATGGTGCACATCACACCCATTAAGTGTGAGTATACCCATCCCCTTCTCCCCACTCCCACCTGCCTGACACCCAATGAATGTTACTACTATATGTGCACATAAGTGTTGATCAGTTAATACGAATTTGATGGTGAGTACATGTGATGCTTGTTTTTCCATTTTTGTGATACTTCACTTAATAGAATGGGCTCCAGCTCTATCCAGGATAATACAAGAGGTGCTACATCACCATTGTTTTTTGTGGCTGAGTAGAACTCCATGGCGTACATATACCACATTTTATTAATGAACTCATGTATTGATGGGTCTTGGATTGTTTCCACATCTTTGCAGTTGTGAATTGTGCTGCTATAAACATTTGAGTGCACATGTCTTTTCTATAGGATGTCTTTTTCTCCTTTGGGTAGTACAAACCTCTTGCTAGATTAATGAGAAACAGACAAGAAAGTACTCTAATAAGCTCAATCAGGAATGAAAAGGGAGAAATTACAACTAATATCATGGAAATACAAAATGTAATCTATGAATACTATAAAAATGTCTATGAACATAAGCTTGAAAATGTGGAGGAAACAGACAATTCTTAGAAACACACAGCCTCCTTAGGCTCAATCAGGAAGAAATAAAATTCTTGAACAGACCAAAATCAATGACCAAAATTGAAGCAACAATAAAATCCATCCTAAAAAATAAAAAAGTCCTGGACCAGATGGTTTCGCACTGGAATTTTACCAGACCTACAACAAAGGTTCCTATCCTGCAGAAATCATTCCACAACACCAAGAAAGAAGGAATTCTCCTGAACACATTTTATGAAGCCAACATCATCTTGATACCAAAACCAGAAAACGATGCAACCAAAAAGGAAAACTACAGACCAATATCCGTTATGAATATACATACATGCAAAAATTCTCAAAAAAACCAAAATCCTAGCAAACTGAATTCAGGTGCTTACCAAAAAAATAATCCGTCACGACCAAGTGGGCTTCATCCCAGAGATGCAAGGATGGTTCAACATACGCAAATCTATAAATATAATTCACCACATAAATACAAGCAAAAACAAAGACCATATGATCTTCTCAATAGACGCAGAAAAAGCATTCAACAAAATTCAGCACCATTTTATGACAAGAATTTTTAACAAAATAGGCATAGACAGGACTTACCTAAAAATAATACAAGCCATGTATGAGAAACCCACAGCCAACATCACACTGAATAGGAAAAAATTGAAAACATTCCCGCTTAGAACTGGAACCAGACAAGGTTGCCGTCTATCACCACTTCTATTCAACATAGTGCTGGAAGTCATAGCCAGAGCAATCAGACAAGAGAAGGAAATCAAGGGCATCCAAACGGGGGCAGAAAAGGTCAAACTATTACTCTTTGCTGGTGATATGATCTTATATGTAGAAAACTCCGAAGATTCTGCCATGAGACCACTGGAATTGATAAACAAATTCAGCAAAGTCTCAGGTTACAAAATCAAAGTACAGAAATCAGTAGCATCCCTACACACCAACAAGAGTCAAACTGAGAACCAAATCAAAGACTCAATACCCTTCACAGTAGCCACAAAGAAAATAAAATACCTAGGAATATATTTAACTAAGGAGGTAAAAGACCTCTACAGGGAGAACTATGAAACACTGAGAAAGGAAATAGCAGATGATGTAAACAGGTGGAAAACCATACAATGCTCATGGGTCAGCAGAAACAACATTGTTAAAGTATCTATATTACCCAAAGTGACTTACAGATTCAATGCAATCCCTATTAAAATACCAACATCCTGTTGCAGATCTAGAAAAAATAATTTTATGTTTTGTATGGAAGCAGAGAAGGCCCTGTATAACAAAAGCAATCTTAAGCTAAAAGAGCAAATTGGGAGGCATCACTTTACCAGACTTCAAGCTATACTACAAGGCTATAGTAACTAAAACAGCATGGTACTGGCACAAGAACAGAGACATAGACAATGGAACAGAACTGAGAAGCCATATATAAAACCATCCTCACATAGCCATCTAATCTTTGACAAAGCAGACAAAAACATACACTTGGGAAAAGAATCCTTATTCAATAAATGGTGCTGGGAAAATTGGATAGCCACATGTAGAAGACTGAAACAGGATCCACATCTCTCACCTCTCATAAAAATCAACTCATGGTATATAACAGACTTAAACCTAAGGCATGAAACTGTAAGAATTCTAGAAGAAAATATTGAAAACACTCTTATAGACATTGGCCTAGGCAAAGAATTTATGAAGAAGACCCCAAAGGCAATCACAGCAACAAGAAAAATAAATAAATGGGACCTGATCAAACTACTTGTAAGTTTCTGAAGCAAGTGTGTTTCTCGATTATCTAGTTATTTTGACCTAATAGTGCATCGTCCCTTGGTTAGCAGCACAGTGTCAGACTGATATGTCCCAGGTTCTTTCATGAGAGTTGATGAGCAGAGAGTTACATTCAAAGGGCATGGCCTATTTCAGGTGTATGTACCTTCACCACCAGGAAAATATGGAATGAAAAACATGGCTTTGCTATGTTTAAATTCTTATTCAAATTTTTAACAAAGTTGTTTTTCGCTACTCTTTTAATCTCAATTCTGTAAATTGTTTCTAAAATAATTTTAAAAGATTTTGAAAATTTAACACTGTCCACTCTGTTCAGATGGCAAGCAGTGATACCTGCTTTTTCTGGTCTAGTGAGGGTCAAGATGATCCTTGGAAATAATTTTTAAACAAAATTATTCAGGAAAAAGAGAGTAAAGGTTTGACCCTCTCTGTGCAGCCTGACAGAGTGAAAACATGAGGAATGAATGAGAGAGAGTGGGCACGTCTTACACAAACTGGCACTGCGCTCACTGGAATAAAAGCAGGGAGTGTGTGTGAGGCAACTGCGCTGCCAAAAACACCATGAGTCTAGATTTTAAGCATTTGACTAATCAAGATTTAAAACAACCCCTGGGGTGACACCTTTCCATGGGTAAGAAGCAGACTCAGTCCCCAAGCAGAACATATTTCCCAGTGTTCCATCAGATGTGTCCAAAAAGGGTCATGAAGAAAGAAGGACCTCCCATAATGGGGGGAAACCAAAGTCCTTGGGAAATTGTGGACTGGAGAGCCTCTTCCAGGGAGCAGAATCAGACCCTTTGTGACCTAATTACCTCACAGACACCTCACCTTCTAAAATCACCCTGTCGGTGTCCAGGGCTTTCATGTACGAGTTTAGGGAGACAGAATAATGCAGTCCAAAGCAGAAGTTAAACCCCATTTATGTCACTTGTTTGGAGAGCTAACCTTGGGGAAGTCCTCAGTATTTACGAAGCAGTCAAACAATCAGCAAGAAGTTTCTTAAATACTTATTCTTTAAATGTACAATACCCACGACATTAGTTATTTTATTACAAAAATTATCAACACTCACTGTACATTAAAATCCCCTTGGTGCATTTAAAATATGCAACTTAAAAGCATAATTCCAAATCTATTAATTATCTCTTCTTAGGATGGAGCCTGCACATCTACTGTTTTTCAAAGCTCTGTGAGAAATCAGGATGTACCAAAAAGATTAAGAAAATAGCAACAGCAGTACAATAAAGGCTTCTCATCAGAAGTTATATATATAGGAATTGGTTAATTTTAATTTATAAAGCATTTGCTCTATCTTCCGAAGATCTTCACAACGTAAACCATGTGGACTAATAACAGAAGGTAGACATAGGTTTTTAGGGTTTGTGGAATGGAAAATATGGATACTACTTGCAAAAGCAGAGGCACTTACAGGCTATTTTTAATACATTCACACAAAATTTAGGAAATGTTTATTTCATGTTCCTTGTGTTTCGGTTTTAGAAGGAGTAGAAGAGAGTTTCTGTTAAATCATAACTTTATGGATGTGTCTGTGTTCACTGCTACAGGCAGAAGGTAAATGAAGAAACAGAATTACAATACGGCAAACAAACTAGGTTTCTTTTTAAGCACCATGTCCTGCAGAGAGAGGTCAGGCTGAGAACTGTCCTCTATTCTCACTCACCCTTTACTCAATTGTAGATTTTTCATGCCACACACCTATTCTCACATATTTTTCTTTTACTTCTGTGTTTCTTTCCACCTCATTATTTATTTATTTTTGGCCTTATATGTAGTTTAAGAATGTAAAATACACCCAGTGCAGTTTAGAATCCTATTTATATGAGAAACTTTGAATTGAAGAATGTGAAAAAATTAAGTTAGAATTCAGTCTATGAGACTTTGGCTTCATATTGGACAAGGGGAAAAAAAGAATGCTTTACTAATGTATTTCCAATCATTTATGACAGAAGGCTGAACGAATTTTTCTTGTACCAGGGAAGGGAAATTGACTTTGCAACTTTACATTTGAACAGCGTCTTTCATTTTTCCTAAATAAAATGAAATCATTTACCACATTGCTCTGGTTTACAATCGCGAATCCACGTAACTTAAACAAAAGCGCTACAGAGGAACACGCGCATTTATTCACAGGGGCCGTTTCGGCAACTCCTGACCCTTTGGCGCACGACTCTGGGCTTTGGGGACGGACAGGGACAAGGAGACAGACAGGTCCACACCTCACGGAACGTAAGCGACATTGGCGGGGAGAGACTGTGAGCAAAACCATAAGCAAGAAAATGAAACATTTACGAGCTGGTCATCCCCGCGGAGAAGGAGACAGGCAGGGTGCTGCGACACCATAGTGGAGGGGCTATTTAGGAAGCTCCAGTGTAGACGAAGTGGACAGAAAACCCTCTCAGGAAGGTGCGGAAGCTGAACTGGGAAATAGGAAGGCAGGTGCCAGGCGCGGGCTCGCCGGGTCCCAGCTGCCGGGGGCGGGAGGGTCGCCGGCCCAGCTCGCGGCTGCGGTGGGCGAGGACCCCGCAACCGCACCCCGGAACGCGGGTCTGTTCCGTGACCGGAGAAACCCGGTGCGTTTGTGGAGCGCGGTAGCGCGGGGAGGCTGGATCCCGAGTAGGGACTTAAAAGTGGACGGGACCTAAACCGTAGGGAACACAGATTTTATTTTAAGGTCAAAGCGAAGAAGCCATTAGATGCTTTTCTGAAAAGCCTGACCTCCGCAGAGTCTCAGGACCAGGTGTGCTCTGACGACCCCCTGGGCTGGCGCGGGAGGATGGGCTGGCGGGGACAGCAGTGTCCACGGGGGGTGGTCAGGAGTCCCCAGCGGATTCTTGGTGAAAGATCATGGAACCCCCCCAAGGCCCAAGGTGGTGTGCGTGGGTGACAGCGACACATTTAACGTGTGCTTTGGAGAAAAAAGTAAAACTCTTCGGCCCAGCTGAAATGGATTAATGTACGGGGTAGGAAAAGGGGGACTCAGGGATGATGACCATGTTCCTGGCTCGGGCAAGCAGAGAGAAGGGATTGATGTTAACTGATACGGAAAACTGAAGGCGCCCGTGCTCCGAGGTGCATTCAAAAGTTCCAGTGTGGCAGGCGGTGTTGGGAGGTGAGAGAGGTTCCAGCGTGGCAGGCGATGTTGGGAGGTGAGAGACCCATCAAATACCCAAGTGCAGCCACTCAGCAAGGAGTGGAAGATGGGAATATGAAGATCAGATAAGAGGTATAGACTGGGAACATAAATTTGGGGTTCTCAGCATTTGGATGACATTTTAAGGCACAGGAATGGATGCGATACCCCAAGAAGAGAATTTAGGTACGAAAGGTGGAGGCCCCAGGCGCTGCCAGGTAGAGATTAGTTTGAAATAAAGGAGTCAGCGAAGGACGCAAAGACAGGGCAACCAGAGAGGGGAAGGACAGAAAGCATGCCAGGTTGTGCTGTTTTAAGGGAAATGACAAACAGTCTCAGAAGGCTAGTGCCCGGCAGAATCAAAGCTTGGTCCCCCATGCACACCACATGGCCGTTTCAGGTTGGCGCAGGGATTATTGCCAAACTAAGTCGACAGACAGCCACCACTTGAGATGCCGCCTATTGTCATGGCAGATGGAAAAAGCTGGGGCAGGCTTTGAGTGTCAGTTTAATGTTTGAGCCTAACAGCGATGTATCTCACTTCCACTTAAATATCATTGGTCAGAGCTAGTCCCTTAGCCCGATAGTCCAAGAGCTGTTTTGCCCTGTGCTGAAATATTTGTTGAACCCTATTGGTGTCTACAGGAATCTGCTTTTCTGATGGAATGCCTCTGGAGAATCTTCCTGATCAGGGCATTGGTGTCCTTATAAGAAGAGGCAGGAGAGAGCTCCGTTGACCCTTGTGCCATGTGTGAACACAGCAAGAAGCCAGCCGTCTAGGAGCCAGCAGGTGGCCCTCACCAGATAGGAGATGCGTGGCCACTCTTGGATTTCCCAGCTTTCTTCCTGTGAGAAATAAATGTTTATTCTTTAGCACTCCCGTCTATGGCATTATGTTACAGCAGCCCAAATTCCCAAAGGGACTAAGACAGCTCATCTGCCTGTGTACCTTGGAACGCAGCTGTGCTCTTTCCATTGTCTACATTTAAACATTTGTTTTAAGTTTTAAACATTTTTTTATTAAATAAAATTGCAGAGGTTTTTTTTTTTTTTTCCCCTCCCCTACCTGTTCTCATTTTGGGTAATTTTGTTCTTTTTTTCAGAGCTGGTAAATACTATGGCACTGTATTAAAAATAGCAGTTGTTTGAATACTTCTAATATTTTAATAAAAGGTAAACTTTATCATTAAAATAGATTTTTAAATTAAGACAGAAACGTGGTCATTAAAGAGAATTTAAAAAGTAAATTGTTTGAATTAAAAATAAAAATAAACATGGACTCATTACTCAAGCATGAGCCCTTTGACCCTACTGTAACATTTGATTCTAGTAATTTTTTTGAGTTATTTTACTCTCATGATTTTAATTTTTCTGGCTTAGAATTTTGAATAATTCATCAACTCTCTTATCTGAAAAGAAATATTCTCCCAAGGAAATTTTTTATGTCCTGCTATGGGTTTCACCCATAATAAGAAATTAACTACAATTCATAATGAACTGTAAAATAAACACCAACACTTTGATCTCATCAGGGTAAGTAGTTCAGGTGCATGGACCTTACTGAAATAATGAGTTTCTCTGGGGCTTTTATGAGAGTCATTATGGATGTTGAAAGCTCCAGAGGATAGTCCAACATTTCAAGTATACCATCATTTTTCTTTGTTGTATTTTAATTTTCTTGCATATTTATTTCTTGCTTTTAGTTTTCTTTCATCTTTGGGAAAGCTGGGTTCTTCCCCCTTCCCCTCTTCAGCCTCCTCTTCCTGTTTCATTCGAGGCACATGAGTGGGATACGATTTCCCACATCTGAACACCTTTGTCTATTCTCTTCATATGTGAAAAATGACCTACCCAAACATAACATTGTCAGATCATCTGATTTTTACAACTAAACTCTATATCTTAACCTTTGCATTTAGTTCAGAACTAGTACCTGCTTCCTTTACAAATAACAGGTTGTTTTCCTTACATTTTTGTATGCAATTTTAATTTTCTTTTCTTTGTCTATTGAAATTTTTATCAAGAAATTTCTAATTTTCCAATGATTATTAAGACCATTCATAATGTATTTATCAGGACCTTGTTTTTCAGAACAATTGTATTTGCTTCCATGATTATTCTAGAATCCATGATTTTCTACAATCCACTCCATTTCCCAAGATTGTTAATCATACGTGTGGTTCTGAATCATATCCAGAGATAATTCTTCAATCTTCTTTAGTTCTGTGAACTCTTTGTTTACTGTGGTGACAAATTCACGAAACAATCAATGCTTTTCTTGGTCTAATTATAAAGCTTTAAAGTACTGCCACTTATCCCGTAAAACATTCCTACCATATAGGGACATAATCAGATTTTAATTTTGAAAGAATTTCACGTTTTATTTAACATGCACATACTTGTACCAGGTCATGTGGGCATGAGGAAGGCATCAGTGAACCAAATAGACTACATGTCTGTCCACATGGAACAGTCCAGCAGCACCAAGAGACAATGGCAAAATAAATACACACAGAGAATAACAGGTGATAATGAAAGCTAAGTAGCAATGAGGAGAACGTGAAATGTCATGGTGGAGCTTGACATTTCAGTTAGAAGTCAAAGAAGACTCTATAGAGAAGTGATTTTGTAGGTTGAAGGAAGGGAAGGAAGCGGCCATGAAGGCTTTTAGACCATTCTAGGCAGATGGATCAATAAACGCAAAGGTTCTAAAGTGAATGTACGCCAACTGTGTTTAAGAAACAGCCAGAAAACTAGTGTGGCTGGTTAGGAGAGTGGTATTGATACCACCCTCTGACTAAGTCTAAAAATTAGTAAGGGGTTGGGTAATGTTGTGCCTAGAAAATCGTTCTGTGGATTCTGGGGTTTGAACTGAGATGGTACCACTCTGAAGTTGTCTAAGCAGACAGGATTCACAAGGGCACTGACGGGTTTAAAAGATCACCAGGGCCACTATATTGTAAATAAATCTTAAGGGCAGAAACAGAAAGAGTCACTTAGAAACTTATTGAAAGAGTTTTTACGAGAGACTGTCTTTGTCCAGACTAGTGGTTGCGGCAAGGCAAGCTGTGGAGGAATGAGGCTGTCTTTGAAAGCAGAGGGGTTAGAATTTGCTGATGAACCAAAGACAGATTATGGCTCCAAGAGAGGACTCAGCGATGATCAACTGTGAAACCTGCACCATGTGAAGATATCGATTTGGGAATAATCAGTTTTAGGTAAGATTTAAACCTCAGAGGCTGAATGAGATTGTCTCAAGGATGTGGGAGTGTGTAAATGGAAGAAAGAAAAGGCCCAAAGCCGGGCTCCTGGAGCCTCTAGGGTGGAGAAGCCCCAGACAGGAGGAGGAGGCAGCAAAGGCCTGGGAAGATCAGTCAGAGACGAAGAAGGAAAAGCAGACAGTGTGGTACCACGGCAGTAAACCGGGAGAGTGTTCCCAGGAAAGCTGTGGCATGCCATTCCGCCAAGTGCTGCTGCTGATTTAAGAGTGATGGAAATGCAAAGTGACCACTGCATCTGGTGACATGGAGCAACAGGAGAGACGTGGAATATGTGAGCAGAGACTCTGCTGGTGAGTACATGCAACATCCAGAGCTCGCGAAGGTCTCTGACGGCTCTTTCTTCATGAAAGCAAGAGTGAGGTCAGAAAAAGAGACACTGGAGGTTGGAGACGAGAGGTGTGAATATGAAATAATCTAGAAGACCGGGGAAGAGACTGCATTAGGAGGCTGTAGGTTGGTGGGCAGCATCAAGTCCATTTAAAGCCAGATCTCTTGAAGTTCAAGGGGGCCCCGTCTGCATGGTTGGTGCTTTCTCTGCCATCACATTTACCCACCCAGGCGCTCTCAGAGCCCTGAATGGAGGTGTGGATTTGGCCAGGAGAGAGGGAGCGGGGGAGAGCAAGCTAAAGAAAAGGAGTATATGTACTGATACATATTATGAAAATGATCGGGAAGCAGAAGCAATGCTTAAGCTCTTGGGTCAGAGAGAAAATAAATATAGCAGTAAAAAAATGAAACAAGTAAGAATTTATATAACAAAGGGTTTGCATTTGTTTATGGGGTATCTGGCCAATGTCTTTCTTGAAATCTCAACATTCTATAATTCAATAAGGCATAGATTTGTTTGCGTGGTTTCTGTTTCTGTGTTTTATTTTGCAATAAAAATAATGATCTTGAAAAAGAGACATATAAAATAAAAAATATATTTTTAAAGGATCTATTGCACTCAACCTAATTATTATTTTTAAAATTATTTTCCATTTTAAAAGTTGATAAAATCAAAGTAATGTTCCAGGCATCAAGTAACATTTGGTTTGGAAAAGAATGATTTAAGTCCTACTTGGCGTCCTGGCTCCAGACACTTTACAAAAGTGGTAGCTATTTTTATTTGACTTTTACCCAAGTGCTCAAGAATGGCCTTATATATAGGACCAATGTGGTGCTAGGAAGGATTGATAACAAGAACAGATTTTGGTCTCCAAATAATTTGCAATTGGGAAATGACACTACCCTTCAGCAGAGTGTTACCATGAGCACTGGTACTGTAAGAAGCTTTAAAAAGTGCACCTTAGCATGTAAAGGCTCTAAGCAAACTTTACCTTTGCTTAATGCGTTTTCCAAACCTATCTCCCTCTGAAAAATCTTTCTGTGCACCTCATAAACTCATGTAAATATTTCTGAACAACAGACTTTAAAATTTCCCCAAGCCTGCAGACTCTGCGTAGTACTCCCCTGGCTGTCCTTGAGCAGCTCTTAAGCTGACCCTTGGGTAGGAAGACACCTCACCTGTCTGAGAGGAAGGACTCTGCCGCCCCTCTCCCCTGCTCCAAGACACCCCATCACATTGTCCTGGAAGTGCTTCTTAGAAGCCCCAAGATGGCAGAGCCTGGGCAACTTGACATATACCAGGGTTCTCACTGCTCACAAGACAAATACGAGATCCAACCTCACTCTGCAAATCGTGATAAAAGTCATCACCTGTATTTTATCTTCTAGAAAACTAAATTTCTGAAAAAAAAACTAAGAGAGATTTTCAAGACCACATAGGAGAAATCTAAACTCACGTCTTGCAAGTCCTGTGCATATCTCCTACTTATTGAATGGACACTCTATTTATTATACTATATTACATAGGAAGGGAGGTCACATTTTTCGGCCAAGCTGATGTCAACTCCCTGACTGTATACTGTGCTAACTACATGTTTTGGGATCCATTCATCTGTGTTATGTTAGCAGAGAATTTTTAGTGGACATACTAATAATTCTCCAAAGCTTTATTGGGTTTGGTGTTTTCATTTATGTTGGCATCTTTGTATTTTAGATACATTTTATAGCAACATCTAACTAGACACAAACTCATTATAAGGATATCAGATATTTAATGTCCTATACTTAGAGCCATATCTAACCAAACAGAGACGTGATGATTATTCTTTATTAATAGATTTTCAAGGAAAGCTATTTCAATATTTTATACCTACTTAAACTGAGAAGCTCTTAATTCGCATATTTTAAATTATTTCTTCTTCATTTTAAGTCAATTTCCATTTTTTCAACCTTCTGTGGAGAAGAATAACAGCTGACTGTTTACCTCAAAAACTAAACCTATGTAACACCTGAATACTGTTATGTAATGACTTCTTCAACTCATTTTTTGGGGAGAGGATCTAAACTATTTCCCTCATAAAATAATTCTTATCATTGAATAATTTTGCTGAAATACACCAACTTTCCCCTAGTATTCTGTATCTTTCTTTAGTTACAAAGGAGGGGAGGGTAGACAATCTCATTGTAGTAAAAAAAAAAAAAGCTGGTGGCTGTGTTGTCCAAACATTCATATTTCAGTCCTTGCCATGACCTCATCTGGTGGTCGTCGGACTTTTGAATGCCAGTGGCAAGGAAGAGCTCAATATTACGCTTTTGAACAGCTCTAGCTGTTGAAAAGTTATATTGGGACTAAAGTCATTTACTTCTCTTTTTCCCATGTGCTCTGGGTGAGACCTCAAAGCCACAGAGAAAAAGTCTAATGTCACTTTCCCTGCCTGCCCGAGATGACTGCACTTAGTACTTGACTCGTGTTTACTCTCAATCCTCACCACTTCCTATAAGTGTGTCTCAGAGGGCATAATTTAAATCCATTCACATTTTTATTACCAATTCTGATTAACCCCCCAGCTTCTTTATCTCTTCTGATTAAGAAAGGCCGATGGTATCACAATAGCAGCAGGATTGTTCGATCAGCACCAACGCGTTTGCACCCGGTTGTACTTCGCTGGAATCGCCCACCCGGGTGGCATTTAGCCTTCAATGACCACATCTTGGTGTTGACAGATAACTCGCTACTACTACTAAAAGTGATAAAATGATGTTCAGTGTGGAAAAGTAAGTGGTGTTTATTCTCAGCTTTAATATGTTATCTTATCTTGAGCATCAAAGTCAGGCCCTGGGATGTTTGCCTAGTGGCCTGCAGACTTGTTGGGAGCAGTTTTTATCTTTACCTCCATTGATTTGAGATCCTGAACTATCTTTGCGAAGTTTTTTGCTGTCTAATAAATGCTATAATTTATCTTCTTCCTGAGTCTGTTGCTTATTAAATTGTGACTTTTTCCCCCAGTACAAATGTCTGCATAAAAATGGTGATGGATTTGTTCAGTAACACTCCCCAGGGTTATTTCTCTCCTAATCAGTGTGTATTATATTTAGCCCCCAGCAATGAGGCCTCAGCCAGAGTCTACCTAAATGTTTAGCTATGAGTTGGTGGTTTAGCAGGAATTCAGATTAAGTCACTAAGTCTCGACAGCAGTGCTGACGGCGCTTTGCTTACCAAGTTGTTCCATTTGAGTGCAAACATTAAATGGAGGTTGAAAACAAGACAGGAACTACACACAGAAATATAATTTGAAATCTAGCAGATTTATTAAGTTGGAAAATGGATTAGAGATACACAAAGAGATTACAATTCCAAACTGAAAATAGCCATAAAAGGTGTGGAAATGAATATTTGTGATAAGTGACAAATTAGCTATTAGAAAATAGGCCTGTATTATGCAAATTGGAGACAAAGAAGATAAAAGTGTTGGAGACTAGGGGAGTGTGTGCGCATTTCCTGGTTTCTCAAGCCTGCTCTGCCACACCGGGAGGCTCATGACTCATCTGTGAACTAAGGCACGTTCACTCATCAGATATGAGAAAATGAATGGAACTCTTGGTAATCATATTTATATATTTATTGATTTTTCAATTTCTAGTGTGGCCATCTATACATCAGTTTGTACACCTGGGAAATGACCGGTTTATATCTGTTGCTCCACAGTAATTTTTAAAAGCACCTCATTTTACTCTCAAATGTGCAGTCCAGTTTAAATGAGATACTATAGAATCACCCTGCTTACAACCCACATGTGGCCAAAAAATTATGAAGAGAAACTTGGGAGTTATGCTCCTTTTCCATATTGGGCCTGGCTTTTGTTTTAGAGCTCGAGATTCTGTGATGTCTGTGATTCTGAGCTGCGGGTGTTTGAGGGCTGCCTCTGATGCAACATCAGCCCCACTGCAGCCCCCGGGGTTTCTGGGGAGCAGGGACCAGGAAGGACACATGTGTGGCCCTGATGTTGACTTGGAAACTTTTCAAATAGGTTCTGAGGGCACAGGTGATGTTTTTCAAAGCAGACAAGGTGATTGCAGATCTATTTATAGATATTTGAAAGACAAAAGTGTTCTGTGAAGTTTGGATCAAAAACTTAACATCCACATTTTCACTGAAAGGCCATGCCTGTGTAGTGAGGATAGAATAAAAGTGTATAAAATACATTATCAAAGGATGTCATGTTTGAATACCCCCCAAAATGCAATTAGATGCTTAAGCATATTGCAAAGAAAAGATTTGGTTATCCACATTAAAGGATAAGGTTTACAAGAAAAAAATAACATAAAGAAATCAAAACAATGACTATATCTAATCTACATACTTTAGGCAATTTTCGTATTAGACATGAGGACTGATACAGCAAAGTGGTTAGAAGCCTGGCTGCAAACACTTTGCCAGTTAAGAGACATATGGCCTCCCCCAAGTTTTATAGTTTCTCAGGGCCTCAGTTTCCTGATCTATAAACTGGGGAGAGTAAGAGTACCTACCACACAGCGTTGTGGTGAACAGTTAACTAGTTAATATGTGTGGAGTCCTTAGGTGATTACCTGGCATGGAGTGGATATCACATAACGGTTTGTTCTACAATCATTACCTAAACCACTGCACTGAAAGGTCGGACATAGAGTCATTGGTGTTATCACATTCTCAGCTCTCAAGAACACTGGAAATATTCAGATTTTCTGAAAATTGAAAATAAATAACAAATTGACATACAATTAATTAGGAGTTGATTTATCTTATCTTTATTGGAACCCATTAACAGATATTGAGGAAGCAATTTTAAAAAGTTTCAATATTGCAGCATTTTAGCATGTAAGCTGAGTATTTCCAAACCTTTGAAGGATTTGAAGAAATTTTGAACTAGGGAAAAAGACCATTGTAGCAGCAATACAATAGCTGATCTTTTTGTAAAGAAGAAAAAATATGTACTATGATGATTCAAAATGAAAAATCAAAACACAGAAGTTTGAAAAGTTTAATGAGCAGAAGAAAAGTCCACTCATGTTCCCGTTTGCTGAGGGACGTTAGAATATGTCAAAGCAGCATAATGTATTCTCACAGTGCATCAGACAGTCCCAGGAAGAGGCCAATTCCGTTCTTTGATTAGCAAGGATATTGACAATGTACTTTCAAAAAGATACCGGTAAGATACCTGTGCCAGTTTTAACAAAGAAATATTCAGTTATTCAGAAAATGGAATTTGATTTTTGGGGATGGCTAAAAGTGTTCTAGGATAAGAGAGTAGTTATGAATACAGTATGTGGGGAAATTTGACATACACTACAATATTTGTACTTAATTATTAATATTGCATGGTTGTATATTTTCAGGACTTGAATGGCATGACCTGGTTTGTTTTTACTAAGATGACTTAGGCAAAAATGAAGAGAAGAAATAGGAAAATATTTAGGAACCCTTACTGTTTTAGTCTATTCATGCAGTTGTAACAAAATACCATGGACTTGGTGGCTTATAAACAACGCATTTATTTCTCACAGTTCCGGAAGCTGGGAAGTTCAAGATCAAGTTGCCAGCATATTTGGATTTCCTGGTTCGTAGGTGGCACCCCTGTTGCACCCTCTCATGGAAGAAGGGGTGAACTGGGGTGCTTGGGTCTCTCTGATGAGGGCACTGCCCCGAGTGATGAAGACTTTGCCCTCAGATCCAATCCCCTCACAAGGGCTCTGCCTCCTATACCATCACCTTAGGGTTAAAGATTTCAACATATGAATTCTGGGGGGACACAAACGTTTGGACCATAGCACTTAATAGTAACACAGATGGCAAATACTAATGAAGAGAATCCAGACTCGGGAATCTGTCACTTAAAATGAGAAATGAGGAAGAATACTGAGACATTGCTGAAATGGATGTAAGCAACCCAAACGAAGAATAGGTTTTTCGAGGCAGCCTAGGCGTGTGAACCCAGGCTCACTTGAAGCCATCATCAGCCCTTACCACTGCTCAGGTGACTAATAAATTTTTCAGGTGAATTCATGGAGACGAGGGCCCCACTCAGTGGAAATCAGATGACCCACTCCGCTTGTCGGCAGCTAGTCCACATTGCTCTGCCCCCTGGGTGCTCTCTTTTCACTGGATGGCCTCTTCCTAAGTATCTATATTATTATTAGTTCTTACCTTCACCTTCCTATTTGAGTTACTATGAAAAAAAAGAAAAAGAAAACCATATGCAGCCCATCTTTTTCCTCAAGTGTGACTCAGGAGTATTCTTTCCATCCTTCCACTTGCAGTTCACTGATGCTCACTAGTTAAAGATGGGAATCAAGGAAAGGGCAGTGTCATGAGAGAAGAAGTTGAGGGAGGAGTCCCAGACAGGGGAGGCACCAGGGCTGCTCCTGCGTCTGCAGGAAAGACAGAGGCCTCGTGCCTAGGACAGCGGCCCCAGGACCAGCCTGAGCAGGGAGGTGCAGAAACAACTAAAACCTGTTCTTTTAGATATGGTGAGTTGGGGATTTAATGTGGCATTTATGAGATGACCTCAGAAAGCCTTTTGAATTTCGTCTTTGGAGCTCTGGACAAATATCAGGGTGGAGAGATACAGAAGGTGGACTAACAAGGTAGGACATACTCTGGTCACAGCAGAAAATGCAACTGTTCTAGGAAAAGCAGAATAGAGAAAGTTAAGCACTGAGGAGCTTAAGAGTTGATTAGAGAAGAGAAGTCAGAAAAGAAGACTCTTGAAGGACCAAGAGAACAACAACAACAACAAAAAAATCCAACAAAATAGAAAGTTTATAATTAGGACAGATTGGACGATTGGACAAGAGTATGAAATAACCCAAGTGATTGCAATAAAATCAGGAGGGGTAAAGTAAGATCATTTTGGTTTGGCAATTAGAAAGTCTTGTGAAATTGAGAGGTTAATGCCATTGGTGGAATTAGATTACAGATGGTTAAGGAAAAGTAGGCACATTTATTGCTTAAAAAATTAAAACATTTTGTGACTAAATAATTAAAAAAACAATATGTGGTGTGTTTGAATAATCAGACTGTGTTCAACAATGTAATAGATACAGTGGCAGTTTTCTCTGCTGTTAACTGCATGCAGAAAAAGTGAAGACAGCAATATTAGCACTGTATTTAGCTTCCCAGACCATCTGTCCCATCCAGTGACTTAAGTTCTAGACCTAAGGCTTTGAATAAAGTTATATAATCTGTATTTGATACTTACGGAATATCATGAGCAAAAATAAGATGAGTACACACAGATTTAGTTATCTGTGTCATGTGTGACACTGAAATTGTAACTGCATCACATTTCAAGATTTGGGGAAAAATGAAGGTGACTGCTATGGTCTGAATGTCCCCTTCAAAGTCATAGGTCGCACCTAGTCCCCAGTGCAATGGTGTTAATAAGTGGGGTCTTTGGGAGGTGAGTGGGATTATTTGCCCGGTTCACCTGGGAGGATAGAGTGAGAAGATGTCTTGCGTTGCTGTCTCCACTCCTGCTTTGCTCTCCCACCCTGGCAGCGTTAGGGACGTGCATTTCTGTGTCCGGAGCTCTGCGGTGCCACCACAGTGCACATATATGTGGGTCATCTTGGTTAGCATTTTACGAATTACATTAATAGAAAGGTTTGCTTTTTGTCAGTACTGGGAAGTTTTCTTTATTTAATTTAGTGTTGTCTTTCCTTACTTCTCTATTTTGTGTCTCTGGAATGACAGAGATGCTACCGCCCCCGCATCTGTCCCTCATGCCCTTAATGTCCTCTCATTTGTTTCATACATTTTTTCTTGCTGCTTACGTTGAATTTACGTCCTTTCTATTTTAGTAATCAATTTTTAATATTTTCTTTTAAATTGATATAGCATATTTAATATATGATACCCCTTTTTTGTTCTCTTATTCTTTTTTTAAAGTAGCCTCCTATTTTTTTCTAAGATGGGACTTGAGTTTTCAGCAACTGTACTTCTTTTTCATGAATTATTTGTTTTATGTGGCTTAATTTAATTGTTTCTTCATCTTGGTCCTTTCCTTTTACACCGTTTATTTTTCTTAAATAATTTTAATTTTTGGATTTCCCTTCACATTTATGATTAAATACAGTGGTCAATAAACTATGGCCATTGGACCAAGCTCAGCCTGCCACATTTTTTGGAAATAAAGTCTTTAATTATTTTTGATACAGGTATGCCAATCCATTTGTCTATTATCTATGACAGCTTTCTGATACAACATCAAATTTCAGTAGTTGCAACAAAAACTACATAACCCTCAAACATTAAAATATTTACTCTTTAGAACTCTACAAGAAAGTTTATAGACCTTGGGATTAGAGCAGGTGTCCGTTTTAAGGGTCCTGAGGAGTTGGCATTGCCCTGTTTTCAGTGGCTGTCGCACTCCGTCGGAGCCGTGTCAGCAGGCTCTGCAGAAGGGGTCTGCCTGTGCTGGCGCTGGGAGCAGGAAGCCAGAATGGAGACCTCAGTTCTCGTTGCCAAAATAGAACTCTCTTCTAACAGCTAAGGACGCCAGTAAACTTTGCTCATGGAAAGACCTAAATAGCATTTCTTCTTATTTGCATTTTCTCCACCTGTTTATTATTCATCTCTAGAAGTATCGCAAATTACTCTCTGCTTCTTCTCTTTTAGATCAGAAAACATGTCAAATGAGGGAAAGAGATGTCACTTTGGACCATGTATTACGAGTGGTAATTAATAATGAAGTTATTAATGGTTTTGAAAGCTGTCCTGTGGACCACTTCTATGTTTTATTGAATTCAGGGCTTGAAACCCCGCTAGCGTCCAGGTAGGGAGGATCATTCCTACCCTGCAGAACGATGGGCCGTGGCCTCCCCGTTCACACTGACAGTCAACCTGCCGTCATCGGCTCCTCCATCCCCAGGTTTTCTCAGAATCAACGGGCCGTCCTATTTCCATTTCTTGCTTCAAGCCTGTTACTAGAACATTCCTTGCCGTATATTTATTTCTCCAGCTAAGCCAAAGAGAGCCTGTGAGCGTAGGCCTTGAACAGCCTCTCAAAGTCAACCCTTGTACTTTGGAAACAAAATGCTTAAGTGGAAAATAATATTCTCCAACAATCATTGTTTAAAAATGTCAGTTGCTATTGATGTTTTTCTCCATAATGCTCCAGTCGAGTTTCCATCTGAACAGTTTAGCCATTACTTTCAACAACAAACATCCAAACATCTCATTGTTTCGGTTCTGGGCTGCTGTGCCCTGCCAGTGCCTGCACTCGGAACCAGATGGTCTGACCTTGAGTCTCAGATCTGCCACCTGCTTGCTGTGTGACGTTGGCAAGTTACTTAAACTTCTGTGTCTTAGCTGTCCAATCGGTAGCATGGGGATAATAACCATACCTACCTCCCAGGATTGTGTGGAGGACTCATTTGTTAATATCAGTGCCTGGCACCTAGCAAATGTTATACAAGAGGTGCTATTATTATGATATTGATGATAACAATAATTAAGATAGTAAAATAGTCATTTAATATAATCACAAGCTTTACCAACTGTGAAAACAAGTATGAATCTTCATTCAGTACGTTTAAATAAGAATACATACAACAGGACACAAGATGCACATGTCCAAGATTGTATTTCCCTTACACAACAGTGAAATGACTAAGGATTTGATATCTAGAGACAATAAAATGGGAAGTATTTCTGTAGGTGCATAGGTATAACCCCCACAGAATTGTATGAAAATAGCAGATCTATTATCATGGGTTCAAAGGATCAGTTAGAAAATGCCTGATAAACACATACAGCTAAA
The DNA here is from genome assembly GCF_020740605.2 of Lemur catta. Classification (NCBI taxonomy): domain Eukaryota; kingdom Metazoa; phylum Chordata; class Mammalia; order Primates; family Lemuridae; genus Lemur; species Lemur catta. The sequence continues at coordinate 95,147,398 of NC_059138.1, read as the reverse complement.
ACTACTAATGAATTAAGTAATAAATGAAACTTAAGACATTATAAAGTCTCAAAGCATATTTTTTAAATCATTCCTTCTTTTCTTTAAAACCTGACTGGTAAAATGACCAGCACAATATTATCTAGAGTACATATTTTACCAGTAAAAACGCAGTAACTATATGACAAAAGATATTTTTGTCATTTTATTTTACCCAAAATATTGTGGAACACAAATGTGTGTTGAATGGAAAAAACTAGGGAAGCAAGAATAGGCCAGAGGTCAGTCCAGGAAAAATTATCCTGCAATCGGATGCAGTCTTGGTAGCCTTTAAGAACTCGTCCTTAAGTCCTTTAAGGCTCCTGTCCCCTGAGCTGGGGTGTCCAAGTGGCAAACAACTGCGGCAGTGTTACACGCATGACTCATAAAGCCGGCATTTCCATGCTGCTCCCTGACCTCTCACAATCCCATGACTGCAGGTGTCCCAGCTCAGAGATCGGAAGCTATTGCAACTGGGTCCTCAGAAGGAGTGAGGATCGCGGCCATCGAGTAAAGCAGCACGTGATGTGTCTGTCGCCTTTCTCTGTCCTGTTTCACGTTTCGTCTCAGCCTAAGCCCTTTTACTTACCTAACACATTTATATCATCATGAGAGGCAAGTCCAGCTTCACGTCAACTCAGCTTCCTTAACATAAATTCAAAATTTCATTAATACATTTTAAATATTTTAATAAATACGTTTATTAAATTTTATTTAAGCCACTGAATATCTAACTTGCCTTATTTAGGATTCAAATTGTCTGTTACATAAGGAGCACTAAAATTCCATGACTGTATGTATAGACATCTGGGTAACACTGCGGGTGTGTTTTCTCCACAAAACACTTAACACTGGGCAGACAGTTTCCAATTCTCATCTTTAATGAAGAGATATAATTTCCTACTTTCTAAATTCCTAGAGATCTTCATTCTAATTATCCAAATATATTGATAGGAATAATACCAGTTCAGTTCAAATTGAGCAACCACAAGATTTGTGAATATAGCACAAATAATTTCTTAAGCAATAACAATTTCTAAACTTCTATTAATAACTAAAAAAATTTACTGTTTTAGGTATGAGGATATAAAGGTAAGGAGGAAGCTAATATGAAGTGGATGGAAATCGAGGAGGGAAAAATAAGGTCCCTCAGTCTTATCAGTGAGTTTATGCAACGATGAGGAAAGAACAGAGGAAGTAGGTGGAAAGGCTGTCTCCACTCTGGTCCTAGGGCCCCAGGAATCGTTCAACTCAGTATCTGCGAGATGGCAGAAATGGCAATTCCATTATATTTCCAAGTTAATATCTTTAGCACAGTGTAATTATTGCTGTAATTATCCCTTCTATACTTGGCAGTTTTATATAATTTTTAATTTTATCATTTTCTAAATTAGAAGTTGTTACGTTTTTCCCCTGCCAGATAGAATGCAAGCCTTAAAATTTTCCTAGCCAAATGTAAGGGGAAAAAAATCTCATTGCATATTTCATTTAGAGACCGTTATTCATCATACAATGAAGTGCAATAGATTTTTTACTTTCCTACATCCTGTAAATTCAAGAGAAATCGTCATAACACTGAGGATTGTGCCCAGATTACAGCAAAAGGAATAAAGCATGAAGGGGGACAGCGACCGCCTGGCTCGGCACTCAGTGCCCACCGCAGAGCCTCACACGGTAAACAGTAGACGGCTGTTTGACCGATTCATTGAGCCAGCCATGCCATAGTATCTGTCAAGTGGATAAAAGATGCAAGGACAAACTTTCTGCAAATGTTACCTTGTGAAGTAATCATAAGAAAGTCTAAGTTTAGCAATTGCAAAGAAGAGAAACAATCTCCCTCTCCCTAAGAAGGGGCCAAACTTTCTTAAACAATGACCACTTTACACAGTACTCTTCAGCAGTTGTATGGAAAAAAGGAACAAAAGTCGAGTTTTGTAGTTCTTGATGTTTCATATCAACAGAGAAGCATGTTTTAAAATGTGCCAGAATTTTATTTTAATCAGGTGTGGTCAGATGACAGACAGGAAGAGGGCAATGCCATGGAATGAAGAATTTTTTTCCCCCACAAGACAGAGTCTCACTCCATTGCCTGGGTTGAGTGCCGCGGCGTCAGCCTAGCTCACAGGAACCTCAAACTCCTGGGCTGAAGCGATCCTCCTGTCTCAGCCTCCCGAGTAGCTGGGACTACAGGTGTGCAACACCACGCCCAGCTGATTTTTCTATTTTTAGTAGAGATGGGGTCTCGCTCTTGCTCAGGCTGGTCTCGAACTCCTGAGTTCAAGCGATCCTCCCTCCTCATCCTCCCAGAGTGATTACAGGTGTGAGCCACTGTGCCCAGCTGGAAAGAAGACTTTATTGCTCACAGGCTGGGCGGGGCACAGAGCACCACTCCATGCGGAACCACACGGGAAGCACCACACCTGTTCAGGAGGCAGCAGGAGCACAGGAGATGTGGGCAAGAGTGTTTACTGTGGTTTCTGTGGAAGGAATGGTAAGGCAGAATGAGCAACTGAGCAAGCTTGGGATTGGACAGTTTGAATAGTTTAGGATAGCTCCAGGCTATAGGGCCTTCCCTATTTGTCTAATATTCAGCTCTGGAATGATATAGGATGGGGGAATATCGGCTCCGTGAGTGAGAGTTAGATAAAGGAGAACGGTGGAGGGTATGGGTTCAGGGTTGGTTTCTTTGCCTATGAAAGGTGTGCTCTAAGGTAAGTTGATTACTATCTCTAGGAATTAGTTAATGCTGACAGGGGCAGTCCCTCCCCAGGTCCACAAGCCCCTCAGATGTCAAAGCATCATAAAAGCAAAAAGTAGGCCAGGCATGTTGGCTCGCACATGAAATCCTAGCACTTTGGGAGGCTGAGTAAGGAGGATTGCTTGAGCCCAAAAATTTTAGACCATCCTGGGCAACACAGTGAGACCCCATCTCTACAAAAAATAGAAAAATTAGCCAGGTATGGTGGTGCTCACCTATAGTCCCAGCCACTACAGAGGCTGAGGCAGGAGGATCACTTCAGCCAGGAAGTTCGAGGTTGCAGTGAGCTACCATACTCTAGTCCTGGCAACAGAGCAAGACCCTGTCTCAAAAAATAAAAGAAATAATTAAAGTGAAAAAAAAACAAACAAAAACCATAATTAATACAAGGCATTAAAATCAAGAGTCTAGACATAGCTTGGGAAACTTATACTCATTTTCTGGTTTTTATTTGCTTATTAGCTTTAGAATGGGCACATTATTTAACACAGTTCCTCACAAATAAAATATAGAAAAATATTAGCCTTGTCTAAATACATAATTGTTGTGACAAAGTGGAATATTGAGTTTGAAAGAGTCTTGCCTGTTGTTTGGAACAAAGCACTCATTAGGGTCTACTTTCCTAGATAAGGAAGCTTTTGTTGACATCTGCTTAGCATACCACTCTGCCATCCTGGATATTATTAACAGTGGAGAGTAAGAAATGGTCAAGAATGTTTGAGGGGCTTCCGATTTCTACTCCAGCATGTAAGGAATGTGGAAGTCATCATTCTGGGCCACACAAGAAAAAGGCAAAGCAGAATAGTAATCAACGACTCTTCTTAGATCCACCAGAGAATTGGAGTCACAGGGCAAATCTGTGCTCCCAAAGTGGAAACACAGGTGAATACAGAGCATCGCAAATTACTGGAGCAGACATCCAAATGCAGAAAACTCTCCAGGAGTTAGTACCATGGTAGGAAAACCTAAATAGCAATTAACGATTTGAAGAAGGCTCACTGTGGGTAAGTTTGAGAGTTAAAAACTTAATGGGGGCCCTCACATTCTTGCAAGGTTTGCTCCCACGAGCCCTACCAGGTTCTCATAATGAAGACCAAAGAAACATTCTCTTATACTTCCAGCTTTCCAAAAGTGGACATTTTGAAATACGCAGGGCATTCTGCCCTTAATAAGGCCTGCGCTCAACAGAAACTGTTTTACCAACATCAAACTTACTGAGGGTTTTAACAGAACCTACCAGGTGGGTTTTGCTGTATCCTTCTTAACCCTGGAAAAGGGAAATACCCAGCTGCATCCGTCTCTAGCCCTCCACATGGGGGAAAGAAAATGCCCAATCGCAGGCCCTCTAGCCATCGTTTCTCAGTTAGGAGACGGGTCGGGCAAATGAAGGGTTTGCAAATGTGAGAATGTCACATTCAGGGATGGTGCTTCACCACAAGAATAAGTAAGAAGGAGCACAACTGAAAGAACTGCACATCTCAGACTTTTTTAAAAATAAGTCTTTAGGAAACCTCAAAGACAACAGCTAAGACACAATGACATCACAGGAAATTGTAGCTTGATACCTACAGCTACAGCAAATAGTAAACACACTCTAACCCCCAGTCAGATAAACATAAAACCCCACACTCCAGTCCTGTTTACCTCACTTCCTTTTACCCAGACATTACTTCTAGTTTGCAATATAAATTACAAAGTACTAAAAGACAAAAGCAGTTTGAATAGGAAGGTAAACATCAGAGCCAGGCTCAGAGATGGTAGAGATGTTGGGATTATTAGACCAAGAATTTAAAACAATGAAAAACAACTATGATTAGTATGGTAAGGGCTCTAATCCAAAAAAGTAGAAAAACATGCAAAAACAGATGGATTATGTAAGAAAAAAGATAAAAATTCTAAGAAGGAATAAAAAAGAAATTCCAGAAATCAAAAACACTATAACAATGCTCATCAAAAGACTGTACATAGTTGAAGAAAGAAAGAATCAGTGAGCTAGAAGTAATGTCAATGGAAACTTCCAAAACTGAAATACACAGAGAAAGAAGAATAAAATGACAAAACAAACTATCCAGGAACTAAAGGACAGTTACAAAGCTGTGATATATGCATAAAGGGAATACCAAGAAAAAAGGAGAGAAAAGGACAGAAGCAATATTTGCAGTGATAATGAGTAATAATTTTCCAAAATTAATGATAGACACCAAACAAAAGATCCAGGAATCTCAGAGAACACAAAGCAAAATAAATACCAAAAAAATGTACACATAGGCATATAATATTCAAATTGCAGAAAATCAGAGACAATAAGAAAATCTTTAAAACTGGTGGTGAGGGTGGAAGACACCCTACCTATAGAGTGGCAATGATACAAATTACATTAGACATCTCTACAGAAACCAAGCAAGCGAGAGTGGAGGGAGATATTTAAAGCGTTGAATGCAAAACAAAGAAACCCCTCATCACCCTAGAATTCTGTATCCAGTGAAATTACGCTTTAAGAGTCTGAAAGAAATACTTTCCTTGACAAGCAAAATATGAGGGAATTTGATTCTAGTAGACCTTTCTTGCCAGAAATAATAACAAATTCTTCAGAAAGAAGGACAGGAAGGATATAGATCAGACATTCAAAGCTACATAAAGAAAGGAATAGCGTTAGAGAAGGAATAAAGGAAGTAAAATAACATCTTTTGCTTTTTGTATTCTTAATTGATCTAACAGATAACAATTTATTAAAATAATTATAGAAACAACGTATTCAGTGGTTATAGCTTGCAGGAAATGAACTGCATGGCAGCAGTCTTCAGGGATGGGCACTGGGAGTTCTCTCCCAAGGCACTATCACTGCTAGGGAAGTGGTATCACACTATTTGAGGGAAGACTTGGATTAATTTTAAATGTATACCTCAGAGTCATGAGCAACCAACAAAAACACTTAAAAGTAAGTATACTTGACATGCTAAGAAAGGAGAAAAATGAAATCATATAAATGCAATCATATAAAATAATTTAAACTAGAGAAGGCAAGAAGAGAGTGGAAGATAACACAAAAAGATAAAGAACAAGAGCAACAAAACTAATAAATCATAACAAATATAGGAAATATAAATCCACTATATCAATAGTCACTTTAAACAACAATGATTACCAACAGAAAGACAGAGACTGTCAAAGTGGATTAAGGAAAAAAAAAAAAAAAACAAGACCCAACTATACATTGTCTATAGGAAAACCACTTTATAAAGACACATAGATGAACAATGGTAGGATGGAGAAAGATGTACCTACTAACATTAATGAAAAGAAAGTGAGAATAGTTATATTAAGTGCAGACAAAGTTGACTTCAGAGCAAGAATCATTCCACTACCATATTGGAGACTTCAACATCTTTCTATCAGAAATGGAAATTGCCAGCAGGCAGAAAAATCAATAAGGATGTAGTTGAACTTAACAGAACCACCAATCAACTAGATCTAATTGACATTTATAGACTACTTCATCAAACTACAGCAGAATACACATTCTTCTCAGTTTCTCATCAGACATTCACCAACACAGACTACATTCTGGCACATAAAACGCAGTTTAACAAACTTGCAAAAATAGAAATCATACAGAGTAAGTTCTCAGATGGCAGTAATCTTAAGCTAGAAATTAATAACAAAAAATAGCTAGAAAACCCCCAAATACTTACAGATTCATAAGCAATTTTCTAAATAACACATGGGTCAAAGAAGAAGTTGCAAAAGTAAAGTTAAAAAAAATTGAAACTCAATGAAAATGAACATACAACTTATCTAAACATGTGGGATGCAGTAAAAGCAGTGCCAGAGGGAACTTTATGGTGCTGAATGCAAATGTTTAAAAAGAATGTATGTACTTTTAAATTACTTATTAAAGTGCTGAGGTTTTGACATTTTGTGGGCTCTATCTGCTCACATCTGAGAGAATCTCCCCTGAGCCATTTAAACTGGCAAGGTGTACAGCAATCAAGAAGGTGTTTACTGTCATATGTGATGTGTCATTATTCCAATGTGACCCCCAGTAGTACGAGCCCAGCACTCGTGACGCAATGTTGACAGTCCCACGGAGGCTGTGTAGCTTTGGTGTCCAACACGCCACTCAACCCCCATGGCTCACGGGGGTCTTTCTAAGTTACAGCTCCCAGTATTCTGGCCACAGCACAGCAAGATTAATCTTTCTGTACAGCTATGGTTACTTTCTTAATAGCAAGAAATAAAACTTTCACATAATGGAGATCATGGGCAGGTAATTTTCTTTTCCCTTGTACTTGATGAGTGTCTACAGTTAATACCAGATAGAGGCATTATACATATTTTGACCTAATAATCACAGGACACAAATAAAGTGTGTTGCTAACACCCTCCCTCCTCATTTAAATGGTGGCAGCACAGAATAGAAGGTAGGGGAGTCTGAGAAGAGCACTTTGGGACCAGGACATAATAGGAGAAGCACCTCTTTCTCAACGCCAAAAGGAACCAGAACCCAACACCTAGGGCCAGTTGAACAGGCGAGTAATCAAGATGTTGATTAGGGTGATTGCCCGGGACTAGAGCTTAATTCTGAGTAGATTTTCACGCAGTTGGTGAAGACTCAGGGGAATCACTTACTGTCAGCTCTTTCAGCACCTCCCCGTGGGGGTAGCTTGGTAAGGAAGAGGTTTCTGGTATCTGGTTCCTTCACACTCTGCTGGATGAGCAATTGTCAGGCCCATAGGTGCCAGAGCACCTGTGCTTTGAAGAGTCAAAAAAAAAAAAAAAACAAAAAACAGAAAAAACCAAAACAAGACTGTGCTAGTTAGAAAGTAAAACTTACATAAAGACAAGTTATTTTTTACAAGTACTTTTTAGCAATTGCCTCCTTCCAGAAATTAGCATCTTTTGTCTCTCTGTGTTGCAGTAAAGTTCTGTGATTTCTATGCTTATATTAGACATTTCTTCTTCAAAACCTCATTTTCTGTTTCCACCAGCAAAGATTAATTTGAATTTTACTAGCTATTACTAGTTATTTTTGAGATTAGTTATGTGCTTAAAGAATAAGAAAGTAAAAATCCATTTTTTTATTTGCTTATCTAAAGCAACTTATTTTCTGTTACTTCAGAGCTAGGAAATTATTCTTCATAGCCTGGAATATTATCATACTCCATAACATAAACTATTATACTCAACTGAATAATGCATTTTTATTTCTGAATTATTTTCTGTAGAAAAATGGCATTGATGCAGTACAAAGCTATCATTTTATGACAAATATGTAATATAATGAAGGTATTAAAGCGTATAATTAGCAAATCTCTAAGTATGTATTACATTTGATGTTCTTATAGGCTTAAAATTCCCAAAATACATTTACTTTTTTCCTTCTTTATATAGGTCTAACAATCTTTTTGCTATATGTGTAGTTCAAAAATTGTTAGAAGTTTTTCCTGTATCTTTATGTGATAAAAGAGACAGCACAAACCTGAATACCGGAAGCTTACAAAACAGGCCATCTTTTCATTTTTATAAGACACTAGTTGAACTCGAGGGTTTCTGTATGGATCTTCTAGTTATATATAACTTTTTTTTTTTTTGAGAGTTTTATATATAAAAAGGAAAGCGTAAAAGGGACTTGAGATTTTCATGAAACTCTACATGTTCTATTTCTTTATGCTTAACTCTTTGAAATATAAGCTTAAAGCCTGAAGACTAAAGTTCAATTGTGTGTTTGTAGATGAGTCTATTAAAATTTTGCTTAAAGCCTGTATATCTGATTGCAACAATTAAACCTTACTGAATTGCTTAGCAAATGATTTTAGGGTTAGGCAAAAGGTAGGTAAAATATTCTATGTAAAAATCAATATTTCACATAATACACAATTTTTCTAACATAGTTTCTATAGAAAAATGTATTTTATTTATTCATTGGGTTTATACAATATTTGTTTTACTAAACTTTTGAAAACATTTTTGAATTTTTTGAAAACTTTCCATCTTAACTAAGTAGTTTGGAAGAATATAATTTAATGACGACTAGAAAATCAATTTTAAAAATTGTATTGCTAATATCTCTTAAACTCTTTTCAACATGCACAAACTTGCCCCAATATATATATGATGTTTAAATAACCTTCTCAACAGCTACTGGATTTTGTTTTTAAAAATATAAATTAGTGTGGATGTGTTTATGTGCTGTCTTTATAAAGTGCTAAAATACAGTAACTATCATCTTAGGCAAAACTAAAAATTGTGAAAATTAGTATTTGCATGACACAAAAGTTATAGAGATCTTGTTTAATTTGTTAATGAATTGAATTTGGAAACATAAATAAGCATGTGTGGTATTTTACATATATATATGAAAAATATATAAACAGTATAAAAAATTTCAACTAGGTGCCATATCCTGAGAAGAAAATTTTAACATAGTCATTAACAAATAGTTCGGGAAAGATGGGGTAATAATGCACCAGAAAAACATCAAACATCGAGTTGATCTTTCAGCAAGCTTTTGGGGAAAGGGCAAATCTCCCACACCCTTACAAGTTGTTACTCGCTTCGAGCATTTTCTTACTTTTTGGCCCTGCGAGATGCCGCGGTCTCATCTGTGTATTTCCTGCCTCGTTACCAGAATCGGCTGATTTTTCGCGCAGCCCTGCTTGGAGAATCGAGTTAGGAACCAGCGCGTGGTCACTAGGCGCTGCCACTGCCACCGGATGCCTTTCCTCCTACGCTTTCTCGCCAACAGAAGGAGAGTTTTGTGTGTGTGTTAACTGGTGTCTAGACACATAACTATTTCTTTATGTAACTGTATATCAAGCTAAACATAAGGTCATACTGAATTCTTCAACTATAGTCTATATCAAATAGATCATTCTGATCTATAGAATGAGTTAGAAACTGTCACCACTTCTATTTTCTGGAAGATAATATGGAGAATTGATATCACTTCTTTCCTAAGTGTTTAGTACAGTTCACCAGTAAAACCTCTGGGCCTTGTCCTTTCAGTTTTGAAAGTTGTTAATTATTGATCTAATAGATAACAGGTCTATTCAGAGTATATATTTCCCTTTGTGTGACTTTGAGTAGTTTGTCTCTTTTAAAGAATTTGTTCTTTTTCATTTAATTCATCAACATTGTGGGAATAGAGTTATTTGCAATATTCTTTCATTATCCTTTCAATGTCCAAAGTATCAATAGTTATTACCTCTTTTTCATTCCAATACCAGTAATTTCTGTCTTCTGTCTTTTTGTATTTATTAGCCTACATAGAAGTTTATCAACTGTATTGATCTTTTCATTAAAACGTCTTTTGGTTACATTGATTTTTTTCTACAGATGCTTATTTTCAATTTTATTGATTTTTTTCTTCAATTTTTGTTAATCCCTTTCATCTGCTTGCTTTAGGCATAAATTTCTCTTTCTGTAGTTTCCTAAGGTGGAAGTATAGGTAAGGGATTTTAGATTTCTTTTTCTATAACATATGCATTTACTGCTATATATTTGCTTCTAAGTATTACTTTCACTGCATCTCACAATTTTCATGTTATATTTTTATTTTGTTCAAAATATTTTCATTATTTGTGAGCTTTCTATGAATCATATGTTATATAAGGGGGAGCTGTTTAATTTTGAAGAATTTAAGGATTTTCACGTTATCTTTTGTTATTGATTTACTGTTTAATTGTACTGTGGTCAGATAACATATTTCATGTTATTTCTATTATTTTAAATTAGTTAGAGTGTGTTTTATGGCATAGAGTGTTGTCTACCTTACTAGATACTTCATGCAAATTTGAGAAGAATTTGCACTCTGATGCTGTTGGATGAAGTATTGTACAAATGTCAATTAAATGCAGTTGGTTGATGGTGCTGTTAACTTCAACTGTCTATCTTGTCAGTTACTACCTTATCTATCAATTACTGACAAGGGGTGTTGTGAGTCTCCAAACTCTAATAGATGTCTCTGTTTCTCCTTTGACTTCTATCAGTGTTTGTGCGACATGCTTTGACACTATTGTTAGGTTCATATACATTTAGAGCAGTTGTGTCTTCTGAGAGCATTGACCCCTTTATCATTATGTAATTCCCTACTTTACCTCTGATAATTTTTCTTTGTCCAACATCAACTTTGCCTAAAAATACATAGATACCTCAGCTTCTTGTCTTATAGTTGGGTCTTATTTTTTAAAATCCACTTTAAAAGTCTCTGTCTTTTAGTTGTTGAGTTTATATCATTCACATTTAAAGAAATTATTGATAAAGTTAGATTAACGTATACCATGTTTGTAATTGTTTTCTATTTGTAACACTTGTTCTTTGATTCTTTTTTCATATTCCTCTCTTTTATGACTTCCTTGCTTTTAATTTAGATTTTCTATTTTATCTTTTCACTTAGCATATTGATTTTCCTTCTTTTAAAAAATGATTGAGTGCTTTAGAATTTCCAGTAAACGTTTTAAGCTAAATTTACCTTTAAATAGCAAGAGACTACTTCATTTGTTTGCATGTGCTTTGTAACAGAGCACTCTCAGCTCCTCTGCCCTGCACCTTACTGCACTTCCCTTACCTATATGCTGTAACCACTAAATGCATTGTTACTGCTATTATTTCAATGAAACAGTTACCTTTTAGATAAAAAAAATTTTATCTTTATTTTTGCCTTTTCTGATGCTCTTTCTTTCATTGTGTAGATCTGATTTTCTGACAAGTATCATTTTTCTTCTCCCTGATGAAGTTTTACCTGTTCTTGCACAGCATTTTTGCTGGAGATGAGTAACTTCGTAATTTTTGAAGGATTTTTACTGAATATGGTATTCAAAATTTTTGATTTTTTATTTCTTTGAACAATTTTAAGATTTCACTCCACTCTCATATTGTTTGCATGGCTCATGATGAAAAGTCTGATATAATCCTTATCATTGTTCCTCAATAGTTATGTGTATTATTTTTGTTTTTCTGGCTTCTCTCAAGGATATGTCTTTGTCTTTGGTTTCCTGAAGATTCCAAATGATATGCCTAGGGATAGATATTTTGCTGTTTATACTGCTTTGTGTTCCCTGAATTTCCTGAATCTGTGGTCTGGTGTCCATAATTAATTTTGGGAAATTCTCGCTCATTATTGCTTTGAATATTTCTTCTGCCCCTTTTTTTCTTCTCTTTCCTGTTGTGCATACATAACCTTTTGTAATTGTCCCAGGGTTATTTAATGTTCTGTTTTGTCCTTTTCAACCATCTTTCTCTTTGCATTTCAATTTTGGAAGTTTCTATTGACATTTCTTCAGTTTCACTAATTCCTTTCCTGTGTCCAGGCTACCAATGAGCTCATAAAATGATTCTTTATTTCTGTTACAATGTTTTCGATTTCTAGCTTTTCTTTTCAATTCTTTTTTAGGTTTTCCATCTCTCTACTAAGATTTATTATCTATTCTTGTATTTTTCCATTTTTTTCATTAGAAGTCTTAGCATATTAACCATAATTGTTTTAACTTCCAGGTCTGATAATTCCAACATCACTGCCTTATCTGAGTCTGTTCTGATGCTTGCCCTGTCTCTTCAAATATTGGGAAATAAGAACTGAGATTAAAAAGCTTTCAGTGTGAGATGTTTTTGTGCTTGTTTGTTTAATTTTGCCAGTCTAGCTAGGTTTGGGGCTGTGTTTAATGTTTGCTGTAGCTGCAGGTGCCAGATGTCTCAAAATTCTCTACCATGCTTGTATTGTTTCCTCTCTTAACTTTGTATTTCGGTAAGTGTGCTTCTTTAGACATTCTGTGTCTTGTAGGTCTTTCAGCTATTAGCCACTCTTACCATACTTGAGCCCTGTTGGTGTGTCCAGGATGTAGGGAAGGAAAGCATTCTATAATCTTATGATTAAATTTTCAGACCTACAGTGGGCATGTGTCTCTGGTGTGTGACCTTCACACGTCTTTCTCCAGTTGCCCAGCCTCCCTCCCCACCATAGGTACAATGGGAGGTTAGAGGGAGCAGGAGTAGGAAGAATGACCTTTCTTGGCTGGAACAGGTTCTGATCATGCCTTTTCCCCTGGAGTTTACACTGTACTATGGAGAATGCTTTGGGAATAATTTGCAATGATTTCTTTCACACCCCCTTGACAGCTACAGGGGAACTTACGGAATCTTCACCATGAAAACCTGGTGGAGCTCCTGGTGGTAAAATCCATGAATTTCTGGGCCACCCTTAAAAACTTGCCTCCAGGAGTTTCTTATTCTCATTTTAATTCACATTAAATATATGGAAATTCATCAAAATTTTACCATTTAATTTTTCCTACAAGTTTGACTCCATTGGTGTCTCTGTAGGTAGGCAGATCTGTCTGTCTTTCTGGAAGAGCCAGTGTCTCCAAATTCTGGGACTGGTTTGACATGCAACTTCAGGTTTCTGATGCATCCAAGAAAAATTGTTGAATTTTAATTTGTTCAGCTTTTTCTCTTGTTGTAAAGACGGAAGTTATGACCTTCATGTTCTCTCTATGTCCAGTCTAAACCAAGAAGCCTGTAGTATAACTAATAATATTTTAAAATTTTCCTTGTCTTTTAAGAATTTCAGAGACAAAATATCAACTTACTTCTGGCAGCCTTCTTCATTAGATGTCATTGCATGTGTTATACTTACATTTAGATATTATTTCTCTTTCATTTTATCTTAAATATTATATTTCTATTATCCTGTGTTCTGATTCCTCAGTTACTGAGGTAAGTCTTTTGTCACAACGTACATAATATCTATGTATCCTTAAATATATTTTAACACAGGAAGAATGTTTTAATTCATTCTTTTATCTCTGTATTTGTTCATTTTTATTTATTTATTTTAATTTTGATTAACAAATAAACCAAAAAGGAAGGACGGTTAGATTTGAGGAAAAATTTAATGTTCCTATGAATTTTTCAAAGAACTATTTGTAGCTGTATGTATGTAAGTTCAACTATTTATCTCTGTCATAATTTAATAAATTCCTCAAATGTTAACAATAATGTTATTCAGCTTTATTTTATTTAGCTGGTGATTCTATTTTTAATTTACTGATTAATGTAATTATTTACATTCTTTCTTCATTTCTGTATTAGCTACATCTTATAATTCAATCAATGTGATTTTTGAAAACTTTCAGTTATAACTTAGTTCAAATCTTTGATTCAAAATTAAAAAGAACATTTATATATAATTACTGTTTTGCTTTTTATTAATATTAATATATTTAAATTTAAGTAAAAGCATATTGCAAGTTTATTTTTACCTTTTAAAATGTATTGATGTTAACTTTTTGACCTAACAGAAAATTAGGTTTGGTAAAACATTTTATGAGTAATTAAAATAATAGTTCTAGATTTTTCAGTGGATAGCATTTAGCATAATATCATTTAAATGTACATAAATAATTCTGTTGTTTAGATCCTCTGTATACCTATTTATTCTTTACTATTTGATCTATTGTAAGCTTTCTTTGACTTTAATTTGTATACAACTGATACCATGATTCTTGCTTTAATTTTCTTTTTTTTGAGACAGAGTCTCACTCTCTTGCCTGGGCTAGAGTGCTGTGGCATCAGCCTAGGTCACAGCAACCTAAGACTCCTGGGCTCAAGCAATCCGTCTGCCTCATCCTCCCAAGTAGCTGGGACTACAGGCATGTGCCACCATGCCTGGCTAATTTTTTTTCTATATATTTTTAGTTGTCCAGCTAATTTCTTTCTTTTTTTTTTAGTAGAGGTGGGGTCTCGCTCTTGCTCAGGCTGGTCTGGAACTCCTGAGCTCAAACATCTGCCTGCCTCAGCCTCCCAGAGTGCTAGGATTACAGGCCTGAGCCATCTCGCCTGGCCTTGCTTTAATTTTCATATATTTACTTTCAGCTTTTGAATAAATTTTATTTTCATTAGAGTTAGGTGTTCTTTATGATCCAATTTTTGAGTCTGTTCTATTTAATATCTACATTTCTCATAAATAACAAATTTTACAGATTATGCTTACATTTGTTGAAAGCAGAGACATATTTGCTGAGACTTTGGTCTTCAGTAATATTATGCTTTTTAATGGCTACATTAATAGATTTATTTCATTGGTTTTTTTCATCTTTTTCTCAAATTAAAACTGCAGGTATTCGCACCCATAGTGTTTAAACAGAAAATTAGCAAACTTCCAATCCCACCATCAACCCTCATTTCTCTTCACTACTTGAATCTAATTATGTTATTATTTTCAGTTAGCTTTTATACTGAAATTTATTTACATTTTTACTTATTATAGTTCATATTATGTAAAGTCTGTCCTATAAACATATTTACACAGTCGTTTGATCTTGGGCATTCATTTCTATGGCTGTGCTGCTTGCCAGCGCTACTCCGGGATGGTTTCTGGGATTGGTTTGGCTCAACTCACCTTTCTTATTTAAGAAACACTTGATATTTAAAGACGATTAAGGAGAAAAGTGTCATTTGAGAATGTATCTTTGTCAATTGCTGATTCCAGCGTGCGCTGAGATTCCTCTCCTGGGAAAGCAGCAACTGGGGGGAGGCAGATGGGCGCCTGATTGCTTGATTTGCGGCTCTTTTTCTTTGAATCAGCACCACGAGTTCATTCATCATTCATCTGGGGACTTTTGCGAGACGTTGACAAATTGCAAAGAGCGGCGCACCTGAGGAAGCACCGTGCGGGGGAGCGACCCTCCCAGGGCCGACCTCGTAAATTCCGGAGACGAAGAGCTCCGGACTTCAGGGGCGGCTGGGCCCTACGTGCTCCAGCAACGTCACAAAATCATTGAAATATTCTGTGTTTATTTAAAAACTATGTATCAGACACAGGTATTTTACGTGGATTTTCAGAAATCCTCAGAATTAGCATCAAGGCTAGCCTGACAGATGAGGAAACCACAGATTATTTAAGTATATTTCAATATATCATAAGTTAATAGACTCCGCTAATGTCAAAACCTAGATTCAAATTAGGTTTGTGACTTTCTGAATTCAGAGCTGATAATATTTGCGTTCTGACATAATGTTTGCTTATATCAATTAATGTCCAAGGACGGTCTGCCAGTTCACCAGAATGAGGGAGGAAACCAACACAGGCGCTTACCTGTTCTAAGCAAGAAGTCTGAATGCTGCGGTGTTGTCCTTGAACAAGAAATGATATGTCCAAAAGCAGACATGAGAAGGATATCACTAACTGAATAAAAACAATTATAACAAAATGGTAATGCAGGTTGGCAGGGAAACTCCTAATTAAAAAATTACAGCAATTTATAGCATTCAGAAAAATATAAAAAATTAAAAAAAATCCTTAATGTATCTCTTGAAAAAAACTAACATAAATATAATCCTTATACAGAGTTCTAATTGTGAATGTTAACATAGCAAATAAATACATTTTCTCAGACAACTCAAAATATATTAGAAATGTTTATAGTGAAAAACTGCAATGTTTCTGAAAACTAACTTTTTCTACTGTCATTTCTTGATTCCCTGGGGTATTAGAGTCATGCATAAGTGAAGAAGTCTTTTGAAAAGACAAGATGTTGAGATTTTTACTTTTAACACTATATAGAAAAGAACAAAGCTAGGTTTTTGAAGAAGTACCAGATGATACCCATAACTTTAAAAACTTATTTAAATTTTAATCTAGGAAGTAATAAGAGGATGAAAGATAGAAATTCAGGAAGATGAGGACAACAGGAGCACTACTGGCAATTGATTATTTATTTGTGCACTTGGATTTAGTATACTTTATTTCAATAATCAATATACCTAAATAGAAAAATGCTCTCTGATATGCAAAGTTGCTGATTTTATAAGGATACAAAAGTCTGCTTCCAAAATTGTATATCACTACAAGGGAACTGTCTAAACTATAGAAATGAACAAGGTTTATAGCTAATTATAGGAACTCTATCTAATTTATAATTTGATAGAGAACATACAAGGATTTATCAACATTAATAAGTCCTTTTGAGCTCAAGGTTCAACAGTACCAGATTATCACTTCTTCTGTATTCTATTGTTCAAAAGAAGTGATGGGACCAGGGTTCAGGCATGGGCAATTAGATTCCCTTTCTTGATGGGAGAAATGGCTAAATCTTGTTGCAAAAGGCTATGTGCATGGGGGCTGGAATGAATCACTGTGGCCATCTTTGCAAACAATCTCTCATAATCAGTAAGTGCTTGAGAATTATTTGTATATTTCACACACTTGGCTAATTGTTCTAAACTCCCCAAATTAGGCAATGAGAAGCACAAGAAAATGAATTTTTGTTAATGGACAATTTTTTAGAGTAATTTGTAGTCAGAGCACAGCAGAAATTGTGTAGATTTCCCATATCCTCTCTACACTACCCCAGACTGCTTCTGCCCCACTATCAACAGCCCCTCCAGAGTGGTGCGTTTGGTGCAACCACAGAACCTACACTGGCACTTCATTATCACCCAAAGTCCACGGTTTACATTAGGGTTAACTCTTGCTGCTGTACATCCAATGGGTTTGGACAAATATGTGATGACATGTACCCACCATTATAGTATCATACAGTACAGTTTCACTGACCTAAAAGTCCTCAGTGCTCCTCCTATTCACTCACTTAAAATAGTTCTTAATTTCTTTTTAAAAAAGTATAAATGGCATCATATAACACTAATCTGACCTTAAAGGAAGTGATCTATGTTGTACATAATTTTTCAAGTTTCTTGAAACTAAGATCAGAGAAACCTATAATGAAAATTATTTATTTAAACATACAAGACACATACACACACATCTGTTATACAATAAAAATAAAAAACGTCCATTAAAAATGTTAAACCATGACCTTCCAGAAATATAATTTTAGATAGTTAGTACCATGAGAAAAGCTCTTAATGTTTACTAATCATGCAGAGTCTCTCTGGAATACCTGCTGTAGTTTAACAATCTTTCGCAAGCTATCATAGAGTGGGTGGTTGCTTATTTTATCACTGCAAATGTCAGGGTCAATTCAGGACACTCCCCTAGTACCCAGGGCCCGCTAGCTGCATGGATGCCCTATCCCTATTTTTCTGAAAGAGAAACTAAAAGGAATGATGTCACCTTGGTAAGTCCATCAAGACACACTCAGTCTAAAACCACCCACAGTTTGTCTGGGCATAAATTGCTTTGTCAGGAAAAGACTTTCTCATTCAGCATTTTAACAATAATTAATCACTATGCTCACCTTTGATGTGTGCCAAGTTTATATTCCCTATTAGATAGCACATACCACACAACTAGTGAATTATTTATATTTCCATGTGGAAGTTTATTCTAATGACTACAATCCCTAAGTGCTAGCACTGAATGCAAAAAATGTAGACCCCTGGTTAGGTTCAGTTTTAAATCCAAGAAGAAAATCAGCAACAAACAGAGGAAACTTATTCTATCACAAAAGCAAAAACAAAAAGCAATCTCTCTCTCTTGGTGAAATTTATCTGACAGTCTTAATGAAAGAACTGCACAGATTTTGATAGTGTTTTCTGCTATCTTCTTTTCTTTGAGATTGCTTTTATTTGTATGAAACAGTCATTTTACCCTTGTTTCTTTGTATTTTAATGTATTTCTTTTGCCTGTCAAGCATAAACCTGTAATGACAGAGAGCTGCGTTAACGCCTATAATTTCCAATTTCCTTGAGGTGTGCTGTTGAAGTGAGATTTATTAGAGGACAATAAAATAGCTTTTTAGATTAAAAACAAAATTTGCCAAAATAACCTTTCTGTCCTTAGTTACAGAAGTTTACTAACACCTTTGAAGAGCCAAAATTATGTGTTGTGAATCAAATAAATGATAGAGCAAGAAATATTAGAAACCAGAATTGATGTATATCAGCCAGAAGGCTTTGCATTTATATATTTCATTCTGTAGAAATGAACCTAATCTATGCCCCTCTGTGCCCTGGAATCTGCAGTGCAGTTACACTGGCCTTTGCTTTCCAGGAACCCTCTTTGTTTCCTTCTACTAATAAACACAAAATATTTATTTGTGCTTTTTCCTCTTCCTGGAATATTCTCTTCCTTTTCTCCACACCTACTTAATAGTTTCCTTTTCTTCATATGTCAAGTTATTGCCCCCTCGACCCATTTGGTTTCTTCTACTATAAATCTCTCATTCCTAACTTTTAACAGAGTCACAATTATTCACTTGCTTCTTAGATCATTTAATGGTCATTCTATCTGAATTTTAAATTAGGTTCTTTTTGCACACTATTATATCCCTACTACCTAAAACTCAAGACACTATTAACTGAATGAATTAATGATTAAAACCACCCCTCAATTACTATATCCATGTAGGAGTATTGGCCAGGTGCACTCTTGGTTTTCCTCATCTAATCAGACTTTGTTCTCTCAAAATCTGTGGATGCCCCTCACACGAAGCACCTTTCATCTGTTTTCCTTACCTTTTGGGAGAGGAATTAGGGTTAAGAAGAGATGAACTCTATTTGAACCATTGTGTTCTCTGAGTTTGTTGCATGTTTTATACCATCATTTATTTTGTGGTATCTCATCTTTCATTGAGTTCCTGGAAACTTCAATTAGATAGTGATCTTGTACAAACCTGTTCAAATGCTAAATGGTAACTGGTGATCTCTTCCTGCTGGTGATCCATTGTCTGTGTTGGCCACCCTAATCAGAGTGTAGACGAGATGGCTCCTGACCACACACTGCACGTGGCACCTACTTGCCCAGTGGGAACACATGCACCCTTGTCTCACTGAATGGTAGACACACAGCAGCTTCCTCAAATGTACCCTCTCCTTGCTCTGCCATGCCAGGAAGCTCCAGCTCCAGTCTTCCCACCAAACACTGCTTAGGTGACAAATATCAGGATCTCAACAGACTTGGGGTAAATGGGGAATGAATCTTCTTCATTCAAATGACTCCAACAACTTTCCCTAAAAGATACTTTCTCCCAATCTCTCTGTCTCAATGCTTTGTATACTCAAGCTAGTGATCAGCTAAGAGCCCCAAGAACACGTTGGGCAGACCACTTTGTCAGGCCACCTTGTGGTAGAGCACTTCATTTGTAAATATAGAAGGATCTGCTAATCCTTTCTTTGCTTCATGCCCCTTAGGATCTCAGGTAAAAATGAGATAAATAGTTCCATTTAATAAATTCTTAAATATGTACATGAACATACACAGTGTGGAACAAAAATTCAATGTTTTGTGATGTTTTTCTAGTTTTAAGATTTGAAACATTTATGTTTAAAATCTAATTTTGAGAAGTACTCTATATATATTTACATTTTGCTCAATAAATATAAGTACTTTTCCCCTGAATTTTGGATTTGAAGTGCCTTAAAATCTTTTAAACACATTCAGGCCAGGTATAGAATCTAAAGGAATGTATGTAAAAAGAAACTTACAGAAGTATTCTTAGTTTAAAATAAATATCAGTATTTGGAGAGGGAGTATCTTCCATTGCTCCTAAATTTTTAAATAGCTATAAATTCAATGTTTTATTTTTGACTTATACTGTCAAAGGAATAATAAATATTGGCTCAGTGTTTTAAAATGTAATAAGAATTTAAAGGAAGACGGAGCTCTAAATGCTTTTAAAGTAAATGGAAAGTGAAAACTATACCAGTCAACTGCCTACTTACTTGAAGGTGTATATTAAGCAATTACATTCATTAGCAATTCTGTTCCCAACAGATTTTAAGATAATAAAAAAGTTTGAATTATGAAAGTAGAAAGTTTCCACTATTGTTTATGTTAGGTCAGTGTGAACAGTCTATATGAAGTAAAAAAAAAAAAAAAAAAGTCTGATATTTTTTTTACCTGTTGCCTATCTGTGTGTTTTTTTTTGAGAAATATCTATATAGGCCCTTTGCTTTTTGTTCAGTTGAGCATTTCTTTTATTGTTATTGAGTTGTTTGAGCTCTTTACATATTTTAGATATTAACCCTATACCAGATGTATAGTTTGAAATATTTTCTCTCATTCCATAGGTTGTATCTTCATTTTGTTGATTGCTTCTTCTGCTGTGCAGAAGCTTTTTAGTTTCATGAAATCTTGCTATTTTACTTTTATTGCCTATGCTTTTGCTATTGGCTCCAAAATATTGCTCAGACCAATGTCAAGAATCATTTTTCCTATGTTTTCCCCTATAACTGTTAAGGTTTCAGGTCTTACGTTTAAGTCTTTAATCCATTTTGAGTTGATTTTTATATATGATGTAAGATAAAGATTCACTTTCTTTCTTCTACATGTGGATATGTTCACAAAAGCCAAGATATGAAATCAGCCTAAGTGTCTATAACTGGATGGATGGATTTTCAAAAAATTCATATATATATACACAATGCAATACTATTCAGCCTTATAAAAGAGGGAAATTCTTTTATTTGCAATAACATGGATGAACCTGGATGACATTATATTAAGTGAAATAAGCCAGACAGGAAAACAAATATGTATGATATCACTTGTTTGTGGAAGCTAAAAAAGTTGAACTCAAAGAAGTAGACAATGGCAGTTGGCAAGCAGTGGTTGAGGAGGGGGATTATTGAGAGGTGTTGGCCAAAGTATTGCAAATTTCAATTAGATAGGAGGAATGAGTTCAAGAGATCTATTGTACAACATGGTGACTATAGTGAATAACATTGTATTGTATACTTGAAAATTACTAAGAGGCTCATTTCTAGTGTTTGTACCACTAAAAATTCATAAGTATGTAAGGCAATGTATATGTTAATTACCCTAATTCATCCATGTTCCATAAGTAACTTAGAATAACAACACTTAAAGATTAAACTGATCGTGTCATTATCTAAACAAAACAAAACAAACAAACAAAAAGTAAGAAGCAGGAGCTGCTCCAGATGAGAAGGAATCAGCAAAACAACTCTGGAAGTATAAAGAATCAAAGTGAAAGGACACCCCCAAAAGGGAGCACAAGTTCTCAAGCAGTGGATACCAACTGAAATCAGAATATTGAAATGACAGATGAAGAATTTCAAGCATGGATTGTAAGGTAGCTCAATGAAATGCTAGATAAAATGGAAACCCAATACAAAAAGAAAAAAAGCACACACAAAAACAATGCAGGAAATAAATGAAAAAATCACTAAAGAAAATGAAATATTAAATAAAAATCAAACAGACTTCTAGAAATGAAAAGCACATTTAAGGAATTACCAAACACAATGGGAAGTCTCAATAATAGGTTAGATAAGGCAGAAGAAAGAATCTCAGGGCTTTGAAGCAACACCTTTCAATTAAATAAGTTGGTCACAGAGATGGAGCAGAGAAATAAGAGAAATGAGCAAAGACTACAAGAAATATAGGATTATGTAAAGAGGCATAACATAAGAATCACAGGCATCCCTGAGGGTGAAGAAGAAAATACACAAGTACTGGATAATTTATTTGAAGAAAAAAATTGAAGAAAATTTCCCTGGCTTTGCTAGAAATCTAGATATCCAGGTACAAAAAACTCAAAGGACTCCTGGGGGATTCATTGCAAAGAGGCAAACACCACCACACATACTCATCAGACTGGCCAAAATAAACACAAAAAGAAGTGCTGCTACAAGCTGTAAGGCGAAATCAGCAGGTAATTTACAAAGGGAAACCCATCAGACAAATGGCAGACTTCTCAATGGAGACCTTACAAGCTAGAAGAGATTGGGGCCCCATTCTCAACCTTCTCAAACACAATAATGCCCAGCCTAGAATTCTGTATCCTGAAAAACTGAGTTTCATGTATGAGGGAGAAATAAAGTCTCAGATAAGCAAACATTGAGGGAATTTGTCAAGACAAGACATGCCATGCAGGAAGTACTCAGAAGTGCATTATACATGGACAAAAACATTAAACACTAACCAGTGTAAAATCATCAAAAAGCTAAAGTTCAAAGGCCAGGTACCACAATGGCTTAAGAAGCAAAACAAAGCAACAAGGCTCTACTCATCAGGATGAACAGAAATCCACCCTCCTTATCAATTCTTTTAATAAGTGTGAATGGCTTGAACTGCCCACTAAAGAGACATAGAGTGGCTAAATGGATAACTATACACAAGCCAAGTATCTGCTGTCTTCAGGAAACATATCTAACCCACAAGGACTCACTGAGACTCAAGGTGGAAGACTGGAAAACAATATTCCACACAAATAGAAACCAAAAGAAACCTGGAGTAGCCATTCTCATATCAGATAACTTAGTCTTAAAATCAGCAAAAATAATGAAAGACAAATATGATCATTATATAATGGTAAAGGGTACAATTCAACAAAAAGATATAACACATGTAAATATTTACACACCTAACACAGGTGCATCCAGATTCATAAGGCAAATCTTACTTGATCTAAATAAAATGATGAACGGCAGCACTGTAATAGCTGGGGACTTCAACACCCCTCTGAGAGATAGGACAGATCTTCCAAACAGAAAATAAACATGGAAACAATGGACTTAAACAGAACTCTAAAACTAATGGTCCTAACAGACTTTTACAGAACATTGTACCAAATAACCACTGAATATACATCTTTCTCATCAGCTCATGAGACATTATCTAAGATTGACCACTTCCTAGGCCACAAAACATGTCACACAAATTTAAAAAAAAATAGAAATTATATTATG
Source organism: Lemur catta (assembly GCF_020740605.2). Lineage (NCBI taxonomy): Eukaryota > Metazoa > Chordata > Mammalia > Primates > Lemuridae > Lemur > Lemur catta. Next base: position 95,124,012 of record NC_059138.1, on the reverse strand, counting down.
CATCTTCTCAGGCCACAGTGGAATAAAGTTAAAAATCAACTCCAGCAGAAACACATATTGCTACACAAAATCATGGAAACTAAATGACCTAATGCTGAATGATATTCATGTCAAAAGGAAATTAAGATGGAAATCAAAGATTTCTTTGAACTAAATAACAAAAGGGAAATAAGTTATCAAAAACTGTAGGACAGAGCTAAAGCAGTCCTCAGAGGAAAATTCATAGCCTTAAATGCCTACATTCAAAAGACTGAACAATCACAAATTAACAATCTGATGAATTGTCTCAAAGAACTGGAAAAGGATGAGCAAACCATTCCCAAAACTAGCAGAGAAAAAGAAATAACGAAGATCAGAGCAGAACTAAAAGAAATTGATATCAAAAGAACTATACGGTAGATTAATGAAACAAAAAGTTAGTTCTTTGAAAAGATAAATAAAATTAACATGCTTCTCACTAGATTAACCAGAAGCAGAAAAGAAAGGACCCTAATAAAGTCAATCAGGAATGAAAAAGGAGAAATTAGAGCTGATACCATAGAAATACATAATATCATCTCTGAATACTGTAAAAATCTCTATGCACATAAAACTGAAAACATGGAAAAAATGGTCAAATTCATAGAAACACACAGCCTCCCTAGGCTCAACCAGGAAGAAGTAGAATTACTGAACAGATTGATATCAAGCACTGAAATTGAAGCAATAATAAAAAACCTTCCTAAAAAAAAATCCCAAGCCAGATGGTTTCACACCCCAATATTACCAAACCTACAAAGAAGAACTGATGTCTATCATGCAGAAATTACCCCACAACATTAAGAAGGGAGGAATCTTCTCCAACACATTTTACAAAGTCAGCATCATCCTGATACTCCAGCCAGAAAAGGATTCAATGAAAAAGAAAACTATAGACCAACATCCCTTACGAATATAGGTTCAAATTTCTCCATAAAATCCTAGCAGATTGAATTCAGCTCCTCATCACAACAAAGTGGGCTTCATCCTAGACATGCAGGGATTGTTCAACATGCAAATCTATAAATGTAATTCACTGCATGAATAGAAGGAAAAACAGAGATGATATGATACTCTCAATAGATGCAGAAAAGGCATCCAAGAATATTCAGCACCCATTTATGTTAAGAATGATTACCAAAATAGGTATAGACAGGACTTACCTGAAAATTATATAAGCCATATATGACAAACCCATAGCTAACATCACACTAAATAGGGAGAAATTGAAAGCATTCCCTCTTAGAACTGGTACCAGACAAGGTTGCCCTCTATCATCATTTCTATTCAACATAGACCTATAAGTCCTAGCCAAAGCATTCACACAAGAGAAGCAAATGAAGGGCATCCAAATGGGGACAGCAGTGGCCAAACTATTGCTCATTGCTAACAATATGATCTTATATCTAGAAAACCCCAAAGATTCTGCCAAAAGACTACTGGAATTGATAAATAAATTCAGAAAAGTCTCAGGTTACAAAATCAATGTACACAAATCAGTAACATTCATATATGACAGCAATAGACAATCTGAGAACCAAATCAAAGACTCAATAACTTTCACAACAGTAACAAAGAAAATAAAATACTTAGGAATATATTTAACTAAGGATGGGAAAGACCTCTGCAGTGAGAATTATAAAACACTGAGGAAGGAAATGACAGAGGAAGTAAACAGATGAAAACCATACCATGCTCATGGATAGGGAGAATCAACATAGTTAAAATGTCTATACTACTCAAAGTTATTTAAAGATTCAATGCAATCCTTATTAAAATACCAACATCATTTTTTGTGGATCTAGAAAAAATAATTATACACTTTGTATGCAACTAGAGAAGACCCCATATAGCCAAATCAACCTTAAGCAAAAAGAACAAATTGGGAGGCATTAATTTACCAGACTTCAAGCTACACTACAATGCTATAGTCACCAAACTAGCAAGTTACTGGCAGAAGAACAGGGACATAGACCAACGGAACGAAATTGAGCACCCACATATAAAACTATCCTTATATAGCCATCAGATCTTTGACAAAGCAGACAAAAACATACTTGGAGAAACAAATTCCTGTTCAATAAATGGTGCTGGGAACATTGGATAGACACATGTAGATGACTTAAACAGGATCCACACTTCTCACCTTTCACAAAAATCAATTCACAATGAATAGCAGACTTAAATCTAAGGCATGAAACCATAGGAATTATAGAAGAAAATGTTGGAAAAACTCTCATAGACATCAGCCTAGGCAAAGAATTTATGAGGAAGACCTCAAAAGCAATCACAGCAGCAACAAAAAATAAATAAATGGCACCTAATAAAATTAAAAGCCTTCTGCACAGGGACGGAAACTATCATTACAGTGAATAGACAACCTACAGAATGAGAGGATGTATTTGCATGCTATAAAGGGCTGATAACTAGAATCTACATGGAACTTAGGAAAATCAACAAGAAAAACATCAAACAACCCCATTAAAACTGGGCAAATGACATGAACAGAAGCTTTTCAAAAAAAGATAGACTATGGCCTACAAATATATGAAGAAATACTCAACATCTCTAATCATTAGGGAAATGCAAATCAAAACCACGGTGAGATGTCATTTAACTCCAGTGAGAATGGCTTTTATCAAACAGTCCCAAAACAACAAATGTTGGTGTGGATTCAGAGAGATATGAACACTAGTATACTGCTGGTGGGACTGCAAACTAGTACAACCTCTATGGAAAGTAATGTGGAGATACCTCAAAGAATTAAAAGTAGAACTACCATTTCATCCAGGCATCCCACTACTGGGTGTCCATCCAGTGGGAAAAAAGACATCCTATAAAAAACATCTGCACTTAATGTTTATAGAAACACAATTCACAACTGCAAAGATCTGGAAACAACCCAAGTGGCCATCAATACATGAGTGGATTAATAAAATGTGGTATATGTACACCATGGAGTACTACCACACACCTCATTGAATTAATGTGTGTGCTGTCTGAGGGATGGGCATGCTTGTAGCTCTGAATTAGGCAGTGCAAAGGTGATTTGTGTAACCAAAATATTTGTACCCCTGTAATACTCTGAAGTAAAATAAATAAATTAATTAATTAAAAAAATAATGGTCGCCAACCTTTTGGCACCAAGGACCAATTTCATTGAAGACAATTTTTCCATGGACTGGGGGTGAAGGGGGTGGTTTTGGGATGATTCAAGCACATTAAGTTTATTGTGCAGCAAACCTCTCTGCTAGTGATAATTGTATTTACAGCCACTCCCCAGTGCTAGCATCACAGCCTCAGCTCCATATCAGAGCATAAGACATTAGATTCTCATAAGTAGCACACATCCTAGATCCCTCGCATATGTACAGTAGGGTTTGTGCTCCTCTGAGCATCTAATGCCACTGCTGCTCTGCCAGGAGAAAGAGCTTATGCGGTGATATGAGCGATGGGGAGTGGCTGTAAGTACTGACGAAGCTTTGCTTACTCACCCACCACCAACCTCCTGCTGTGTGGCCCAGTCCCTAACAGGACACAGAATGGTATTGGTCCACGGCCTGGGGGTTCCAGACTGTAGACTTAGAAGTAGGATTTGCTTCTTTCTCTCACATCTTCAATCCATTTATATTTCTGAGCTCTGTCAGAAACTCTGTCAGAATAAGAAAGAGATATATGAAGTTCAACGAATCAAGAATCCAGGGAAGAAAAAGTATATAAAATTACCAAATGTCCATGCTTCATTGAGAACTCACATAACAAAAGACATAGTTTTCAGATTTTCTGTGGTCATTAGCCTCTTTCCTAACTTATTGAAAAGTGTTGTCAGATAAAGTATCTTTAAAGGCAAATTTGCTCATGCATGTGACTGTTTTGATAGAATTAAGTTCTTCGTGGGGGAGAGGATAACTTTAGTTCTAATGATTATTGCATTATAAGGACTAAGTGACATCATCTGGAGAGGATGCCATCTTCTAAGCATGCTTCTGTCTAATGGTTTATAAAATTTGTAGACTTTCCCACCTACAATGTATCAAGATATCATAGGCTATTTATCACCACTGAATATGAATGGTGTATGTGTGTGCTTTCGTCCAAGTTCACTGACAGCCCCATCTGCCATAAAACATGAATTAAATCTTTCTAGTTGGGTAGGTATGCCAGGGCCTGGGGTGTAGCACAGTGAACGTCCGCTGAATGACCTAGGTGAGGTGCTGCCAGCAGACAGTGATGTGCAGAAGTAGGCTCCAGTAGAACAAGAGGCACCACAAACACCTTTCTCCCAGTACGGCTAGCCCTGGTGTTAACCCCAGACCATACCACCCTCCACCCTTCCCACCACCTCCCTTCCTAATGTACAGCACACATACACACACATAGTAGGAGCCTCTGAATTTCTTAACACTGGTAAGAGTGTGATATTGTCAGGTTCACTGGTGCTCACACACCACTCACATCTATCGATTTGCATGTCTGCAGTAAAAAGAATACATGATTGCAATGCAAATGCTCTCAAGTTCCAGGTAAACCAGAGCTAAAAGGACGCTCTGGGGACTCCGTAGGTCAAGTGCTATGTTGGCCACAGCTGCAAAGCAGTTTTGAGAAAACCAGAGAATCTAGGGGGGCTTCTAATTAGAAGCAATTGAGGAGCTTTTATTTCAGGTATGTAAGTGCTATGTAATAAGTACTTCTAGTCACTAGAAGCTTTAGTAATTTGTGGATAGTTGAGGAATATGTATTGACTATCTATGTTATCAGAAAACTATTTTAAATAATATTTAATTCTGTACCATTCCTTTAAAAATAGTAGGTCAAAAATAAGGGAATGCATTTTGGTGATAAAACACTACTTGGTTTTATAGTTGGCAGACGTCAAAATAATTTTTAGAAAATTAAAATATTGTAATGACTTCGAGAACTTCAAAAACTGATTATTTATGTCTAAAGTTCATTCTTATTTCATCTAAACAATATGGTAGACAATTTTTACCAAGTGTTCTTAAATGTCAGGTGCTAAAAAATACAAATTATAAATAGACATAATAGGGGTAAAGAGACATAAAAATGATATCAAGTAGATATCACCAAAAGAATTGGATATTTAGTGTCAGAACTCAGAAAACAGAATTCAATATTTAACATGGAAAAATGATAAAAAATACCTATATCATTTAAATGTAGGAAATGAATAAAACATTATCTTTATCATGGTAGCTTAAATTGTGTGAGTCTTTTCTGTCTCAAACGTTCCTCAGATTTAATCTATTCAGAACCAGGCATGGATTCCATTCCAATGTCGCTGAGTTCTCGTGGCAAGGAAAGGCTCAGCATTCCTTGCAGTTGCACACGCCGGGAAGCTTGCATTATTATGTAGGAACTCTCCCTGTTAATGACATCCTCACATCTTTTTCATCTCCAACTTCTAATGATTTCCTTATATTGATATTTTAAAATTTCAATCTTTTTCACCATCCCCCATGTCTTCCCCCTCTCCAAACCCTGATTTCACCTACATGTATTTGAGATCTACCCCAATTGTCTGCATCTCCTCCACCCATAATCCCATTTCCAGTACAGTCATCTTGAGCCTTTTTGTCCCTATATTTTCACTTTATCACCCTTTCAAATGAGCAATAGCCTTTAGTATTTTTTGGAAACATACACCTGACCTTGTCTCTCTGCTGCTTTTTACCGAGTTAGTAGATTCCCAGTGCTCTCAGGATAAAGACACAGACTACAAGGTCCTACAGGGTTGCAATCCTAGTTAATTCTCTAGACTTACTGACTGAGTCTTTGTTTCCTTTCCAACCTACCTACCTCCTTTCTCTCCCTCATACCTTGCCATGCTTCCCTTCAAGCTAACACCTCAAAACCTTTCCTATACACCAATCTCTTCAAAAGTCCTGAGCGGGAGGACTGGGGACAGCTTTGTGATCTCATGGTCATATATGTTTATATATGTAATTAACATTTAAGAAGAAATGTAGCCAGGACTCAAGCATAATAAAAATGACCCATGTAACCTAAAATATTTGTACCCCCTTATATTTTGAAATAAAAAAAGAAATGGGTTAATATTATTATTTCTTTTTCACTCTACTTCCCTTATGTCGTACAGTATTGGGATGGCCACAAGCAATTTTGGAATCTTAATAAAGGGAATATGAGTTGGTAATAACCCATTTGACTATAATTGGAAATATATAGGGAACTTTTAATAAAACAAGTGAGAAATTAGAGACTTTTGGTTTGGAAGAATATGGAGGCAACTTTTTCAACATTTAGAGATTTATCAGGCCAGGCGCGGTGGCTTGCGCCTGTAATCCTAACACTCTGGGAGGCCGAGGCGGGAGGATCGTTTGGCTCAGGAGTTTGAGACCAGCCTGAGCAAGAGCGAGACCCCTGTCTCTACTAAAAATAGAAAGAAATTAGCTGAACAACTAAAAATATATAGAAAAAATTGGTGAGGCATGGTGGTGCATGCCTGTAGTCCCAGCTACTCGAGGAGGCTGAGGCAGAAGGATTGCTTGAGCCCAGGAGTTTGAGGTTGCTGTGAGATAGACTGATGCCATGGCACTCTAGCCTGGGCAACAGAGTGAGACTTTGTCTCAAAAAAAAAAAAAAAAAAAAAAAAAAAGAGAGAGAGAGATTTATGTACTAGATTCCTGAAAGGAAATTTATCTAAAATTTAATGATTTTTGAAGCACCTAATTAACAAGATCAATTAATTTGTAAATGCTATTCTGGCAATAACAGTCAAGGTATTACAACAACAAAAATTCAGAAAAATGGAGAAATGAATTCCCAATATAAATAATGAATAGATGGCTGGGCACAGTGGCTCATCCTTATAATCCCAGCACTTTGGGAGGCTGAGGCAGCAGGATTGCTGGAGGCCAGGAGTTTGAGACCAGCCTGCGCATCATAGGGCACCTTATTTGTAAAAAAAATAAAAATAAATTACCTGGGCAGGGTGACACATGCCTGTAGTATCAGATACTTGAGAGGCTGAGGCAGGAGGATCACTTGAGCCCAGGAATTGGAGGAGGCAGTGAGCTATGATAGCATCGCTGTACCCCAGCCTGGGCAGCAGAGAGAGACTCTGCCTCAAAAAAAAAAAATGGGGCTTGAGCAATATAAAATATAGAATGTTGGAAAAGTATTTAAATTTCTTGCTGAATTACGTGAAATACTTACATCAATGAAGGTAACATAAAACTCACCCTTAAACAGACATTGATATTTGATGTCTTAATGGCAAGCTGGTTAATTAGTATTATCAATGTCAGAAATATATAGCATTATTTACTACATAGGAAAACTTGAATTGGTCTAAAATTAACTTGAAAGTGATTTTGAGAACTATTCTAAAAAAATTTGAGGCTAAAAGAAACTTTTTAAAGTAAGCATACTAAAAAACAAACCATGATGCTCTATGCCCAGAGGAAATTCTGGGTCATCTTTGTGTCTGTAGAAAACTGAATTATGGCATCACTGCTACATGAAAAAGAGATCAAAAAGTATGCAGCAACCAAGAAGCTAATTTGAAAAGGCTGTGTACTGTAGGGTTCCAACTATATGACACTCTGGAAAAGGCAAAACTATGGAGACAATAAAAAGATTGGTGGTTGCCAGGGGGTAGGGGGAAAGCAGGATAAATACGTGGAACACAGAAGGTTTTTAGGACAGTGAAACTATTCTGTATGTGACAGTACAAGTGGATATGTGTCATACTTTCATCAAAATCCATAGAATGTACAACACCAAGGGAGTACCATAATGAAAATTAATGGCTTTGGGTGATAATGATGTGTCAATGTAGATTCATCACTTGTAACAAATTCACTACTCCAGTGGGAGACATTGATCTGGGGGAGGCAGTGTATGTGTAGGGGGGTAGGGGTTAAATGGGAACTCTCTTTGATTCCCATCCAATTTTGCTGTGATCCTAAAACTGATCTTAAAAAATGTCTATTAAAAAAGTTTGCAGCTACAAAAGTGGGGAAAAAAGTAATATGGACAAATGTCAGGCAATTAATAAATATGTCATAACTTTCAAACTTGGCAAAATGCCATAAACTCATTTCTCCTTTCTCCTTGCTGGTTAAACACAACCATACTTTCTTGAACTGATAAAAGAAGCAGTCAAAGGAGAGCTCTGGGGTAGGAAGAAAAAGCCAAATTGGTTAGGGACTGTAATACTGGAGGTGCAACATGGCAACAGGGCAGCTTTCCTTCCCCAAGAAAACGTAATAATGTGATCTAGGCCCCTTATGTCACAGAAGGTGACATAAGGAAGCTTACTCCTTCCCTAGATTGAATGTTAGCCCAGCAACAACCTCTGGGAAGCGCCCCTAGAGCACAGACAGCAGGTGTAGGTCAGGAGGCCCCTGACTATACAAAGTCAGCGATGCACTCTCCTTCCACACCACAGCACAGACACTGGTCTCTTACAAAGAGACTCGGGCAGCCAGTCAGTGTGCCCAAGAGGGACCCAACACAACAAATACCCCTCCTGGGAAGAACTTTTCATTCCCACAGTGTGCCGACTCCCTTTCCCCACCTAGAAGCACCAGAAGGCCCAGACTAAATAAATCACCCCCTCATCCCTCAGTCAGCACCAGCACTAACCAATGGGAGACACAGGAGCCAAATAAGATAAACAGACACGTAGCACTGCAAAGAATCTGACAATTATTAAATTTTCATTGGAAACACAACACATAAAAAAGTTCAGGTCCTAAGAAGATTAAACCTGAAAATAGTAAGCATGCTAAAATAAAGATTTAAATAAGATACAGAGTCTTCTAACATAATAACCAAAATGTCCAGGATACAATAAAAAACTCACCTACCATACCAGAGACCAATAAAATCACAAGTTGAGTGAAAAAAAAAAAAAGCAAGCAAATCATACCAACATAAGGATGAATCAGAGCTAGAAATATCTGACAACAATTTTAAAGCAGATATTGTTAACATAAGAATGCTTCAATGAGAAATTACAATTTTTTGAAACATAATAAATAGAAAAAAACTACAAATATATAGAAGTTATAAAACATAGAAATTATTTAAAAAATTGAAATTTATAATAACAGAAATAAAACTCTCATTAAATTTGATCAATAGTAGAGGTAAGATGATAGAAATCAGTGAACCTAAAGAGAGGTTAATAATCTACACCCCAAAATGAAAATAGCCTGAAAAAATGGTCTCAGAGATAATAATAAATTATTTAATGTTTTGTTTCATTAGAGTCACAGAAGTTAATGAAAAAGAATGGGAGGCTGAAAACTTACCAAATTTGATTAAAGATATGGACCTACAAATACAAGCAGTTGATCAGACTCCAAATAGGTTGAATCTAAAGAAATTTATACCAAAACACATCATAATTAAACTTCTGAAAACTGAAAAAGAAAAAAATCTTGAAAGTGGTCATAAATAAATGACACATTGCCTATAGCAGAATATCAATGCAGATTCCAGCAAGTTCTTCATGTAATATAATAGAAGCTAGAAGGAAATAAGACAATTCTTTTCAGTGCTGAAAGAAAAGTACTATCAATTGTGAAATCAATTCCAGTTTATCTTTCAGGAATTCAGCGGAAGTAAAGACATTCTCAGATGCAGAAAAGCAGAAAAGAATTAATAGACCTACTCTTAAATATAGCTAACAGAATTTTTTTCAAACCAAAAGAAATGATGAAATAAGCAGCATTAGAAATAAGAAACAATAATGGGAAATAAAAAAACAAACATGACAACACATGCTTTATTACTGATGTAGCAAAGTAACAATGTTACCTAAAGTAACAACATTACCTCTTCTAATGCTTACATTTACTAGCATAGTGATAAATAATTATGTGTTATGGTTCTTTAAAGTGCTGAATATTTTGTCACTCAGCTAACATTGTGTTTCTACAATGGCATGGAAGTAGTAGTTTCTTGGATTATTTTTTATAATAAATGTATTCAATATGTTGGAAAAACTTCACCATAAAAATCACATAACTTTTGTATTCTTTTTATTTTTGTTTTGAGTTCCTTTGTAGACAATGAGGCTTGACTTCCCACTAAAAGATTGCTCACATCAATTATATTTTAAAGTTTTTCTTTGTTGGTTTGTGTGTGTGTGTGTGTGTGTGTGTGTGTGTGTGTGTTTCCACAGAGTCTCTGATGGTCAGTGGGGAACTGATACTTTCTAAAAGTATTCCCACATGGGGAGGTTCATATGATTTCTTGCTTGAACTCTGTTGGAAGGATAACCCACATTTATTAGTCATACATTATATTACATTCATTTGGTTTGTCTGTGGTGTGAGTGCTCTGATGAAAAATGAAAGTGTAATTCCCTTCTGAACACACATCTGCGTGAGAACATTCATGTAATTTCTAGCCTGTATGTGCTCTCTCTCATTTAGGGGGTACCTCCTTCATCTTGGTGGAAGGACACATTGTGAACAAATCTTTATGTTTCCTGAGAGTCCTCTCACTTTATGCGGTTTTCCTCTAGAATACGTTTTCTCATATTTTGTTTTCAGGAGTGATTTCCCACATTCATATACTCATCAACCTCTTTCTCACAGAATGCATATTATTAAAAATTAATTCCAAAATGTTTTTCAAAATATTTCCCATTAGTGTCTGTATCAGTCTGGGTCCCCCAGAGAAGCAGAACTAATAGGAGATACATGTACACTAGTGAATTCTTATAATTTTTTATATTGCCTTGATACCCATTTTGAATATATGTTTGACTTTCTCATGTCATAAATGAGGCTCAAGCACCCTCGATAGTTTCCAGTTCCCTGCCTCCCCCCAGTGCCTTAATGTGGTCGATCCCAATATCTGCCTGAACGACCACCTCCTGGTGACTACTTCCCTGTGGGACCAGGTACAACCTACTTAACTTACCTAGTGACCCTAATGTCTTAAATGGACAGCCCAGAAATGCCACGGTGACTACCTCTCAGTCACAGTGTCACTCCATGGAACTTGTGCCTCCTTGCTGTAAACCCACCAATTTAGAGCTCTCCAGGAGAAATCTGCTTTGGTAGCAGCCTGCACCTCCATAATAGCTTTGGCCATAGGTCTGTGTCTGTCTCCTGCTCACCACCCGCTGGAGCGTGCATGTCCCAGATTGTTTTCTACTTCCTCCTGGCCCTCGTTGACACCCCTTTTCTCTCCAGGACCTGTGAATAATACAAATGCTTCTGTCATTTTATTAACATATAGTTTGTTGAGTTGCCTCCTATGTGTCTCAGTGACTAACACAGCCAAACCCACCTCACTCCTGGTTGGGATTCTCCCAGAGAGTAGCAGGAATAATCTGAGCACAGGTTAAGATAAGAACTACAAGGGCTTCTGCCGCTATAAATAGGTTTCTTGTAGGAGAAACACCTGGTCATGGATCAGACACCGGCATTAGGCCATCTGCTAGGATAAAGAAGTATCTCACGCAAGGCACATGGTAAACCTCCACAGCCAAATCCCTGGGTCCCCACCAGGTAGGGCTAGAGTTTATAGCCACTCTCTCAAGAAAGACCTTAACATCAAATTAGGAAAAAACAAAACAAATCAAAACAAAAGAAAAACCGTGCCTGTGTGTGTATGTGCTTGTGTGTGTTTTCTTACAAGGAATCGTGTCGTGACTTTGGAGGCTGAGAAGTTCAAGATCTGCAGCGGGCAAGCTGGAGACCCAACAGAACTGAAGATACAGTTCTAGCCCACTCCAGAGGTCTGAGAACCAGGAGAGCTAACTGTGGAAGTTCCAGTCCGAGTTCAAGTTTAAAAATAAGAGAAAATCCATGTCCCAGCTTGAAGACAGTTAGACAGAAAGAAAGAATTCTTTCTTGCTCGGACTTCAATTGTATTGAGACCTTCAGCAGATTGGGTGAGGTCTGAATACACTGAGCAGGGCAATGTGCTTCACTCAGTTTACTGATCCAGATGTTAATCAGATTCTAAAGCACCACCACAACACACACAGAAATAGTGTTTAATCAAACATCTGTGCCCCCAGCCCACCCCCGCCTAATCGAGTTAACACAGAAAATTAACTCATCACAGTATCATGTCATATAGGTTTTTCTTGTGACTAGACTCATTACAGTATTTTTTTTCTCCAAATAGAGTATCTTTCTTGTCAATCATATTTTTATGGATGATGAATACAACTGACTTAGAAATCTTATTTAGCGTAACTCTGATTGCCCTTCAAGTCTCCAGTCTTCCACTTGATAACTCTGATTGCCCTTCAAGTCTCCAGTCTTCCACTTGATAACGAGCCTTCCTGTCTGGGGCTTTGATCTAACTTGCAGCTGGGGAACCTCATCAGGCCTGACTGCCCTCAGGTCGAGTTGCAACAGCTTTCAACATCACAGGGGCTTCCCAGCCAGCCCAGGTTCCTATCACAGCACTTGGTGAATTTCCCAGGCGTTCTTGACTGGCAAGTCACACTCCTATTTATCCTGAGACCTGGCTTGACATTTATAAGAGATAACTGGTCCCCTTTAGGCTTCTTTTTTAAAAAAGGGAGAATTTGAGAAAAAACAAGAATACCTAAGACCCAGGCCAAGCCCACCACAAACTGTAACTCCTTGTATTTGATATTTAAATGATGGGCTTTTACAATGTTAAAACTGTTATTCAAAAGGATCCTTTAGAGATAAGTCTATACTCATTTTATCAACTGTTCAAGGGTTCTTTTAACATCCAGCTTTTGGAATCTGTCTCCTTATTCCTCAAATCCCTAAAAAAATTTAGTACCATTGGATCCAGCAATTCCATTATTGGGCATCTACCCAGAAGAACAAAAGTCATTCTATAAAAAAGACACCTGTACCCGAATGTTTATAGCAGCACAATTCACAATTGCAAAGATGTGGAAACAACCCAAATGCCCATCAATTCACGAATGGATTAGTAAACTGTGATATATGTATACCATGGAGTATTACTCAGCTATAAGAAATAACGGTGATACGACATCTCTTTGGTTCTCCTGGAGAGAGTTGGAACCCATTCTATTAAGTGAAGTATCCCAAGAATGGAAAAACAAGCATCACATGTACTCACCAGAAAATTGGTTTCCCTGATCATCACCTAAGTGCACATCGGGGAAGGATACCAATTGGATATCAGACTGAAACGGGGGTGGGGGTGGGGGGAGGGGATGGGTGTATGCCTACATGATGAGTGCATTGCGCACCATCTGGGGAATGGTCATGCTTGAAGGTGCTGACCCCGGGAGATGAGGGGTGGGGGGAGGGGATGGAAGTATGACTACATGGTGAGTGCCAGGCACACTGTCTGGGGAATGGACACGCTTGAAGCTCTGACTCAGGGGGATGGGCAGGACATGGGCAATATATATAACCTGAGCTTTTGTACCCCCATAATAAGCTGAAATAAAAAAAAATTTAGTATAAGTGTTCTAAAGTGATTCTCAAAGTACGCCCCCCTCCCCAAATTCATTTGGTCATTGAATTTCAAAAAAGTGCAACAAAATTAAGAGACTAGTCTCTAATCAGAATGTTTTAAATTTAATTCCTTGACATGTTAATCAGCATTAAACAAAGTGTTTGAAGTACTTTTTCTGCTGTTAAATAGACTATTTTTATACTTAGGCATCAATATATTTTGGGGACAGAAAAGGTAAAAAGCAATGTTTATTTGGTTCATATGATATTTAAAACATTTATTTTCAGTTTTGAGTAAACATATAATTTTCAAATACACATTAAGGCAAATTAGTGGATTTGATTACATTGTGTTCAGCCTGATTGCCTATTCCCTGGAATTAATTGACAGGTGTTGAATGTGAAATTAATTTTAGACCAACATTACTGAAATGTGTATTTTTAAATATAATTTTGCTATGCAAATATAGTATGCAAGAATCTATATTGATAAAAATTTTTCCTTTCTAAATTTAGATTTTTTTGTTTTGTTTTCTTTTGTTTTTAGAGGCAGGGTTTTGCTCTGTCACCCAGACTGGAGTGCAGTTGTGCGATCGTAGCTCACTGCAGCCTTGAAATGTTGGGCTCAAGTGATCCTTCTGCCTTAGCCTCTCCAATAGCTAGGACTACAGCCTCCTACAACCACACCCTGCTATTTTTTTTTTATTTTTTGTAGAGACAGGGTTTCACTATATTACCCAGGCTGTTCTCAAACTCCTGGCCTAAAGTGATCCTCCCACCTTGGCCTCCCATAGTACTGGGATTACAGGCATAAACCACTGCACCAGGTCAGATTTTCTTATTTTGGCTCATGTAATGTGATTAAAATATGAATTAAAAAATTCAGCTGTTTTTCTCTTACAATAAAGTTTTACAAAATGATTCTGTTGATAATATTGTGCCTACTTTTTAGCATTGGCAAAAAGTTTTATTGTCATCTAGGCATATGGTAAAATTAACAGCTTTAAAATTGTACCAGTTTTTAAATTTTTAATATCCAAATCATACTATTTTTTCCTGAGAATATTAAATGTAGACATTAAATTTAGCGAAAATAACTTGTAATGTAAATCTAGCCTAGATACCTAAAACCAAGTGGATATGAAGTTATATTCTATATTTATATATAATTTTAACTAAATTGGTATACATGTTATAGAGATACATTAATAAACCTTCTCATGAATTTGGAAAATTGAGCTTGTTTTCTGAGAGTTAAATTGTGATATTAACAAATGAAGACCCTAATAAGAAACACACAAAATTGGATCAAAATGGCAGAAAGAATTCCAAGTCAGCAATATTAGAAAAGGATGTGTCAGTCATATAAAAATGTGTGGATAAGCAGAGACAAGGTGTGGACCCAGCCAACACAAGCTTGTAGTATAAATATTGTTGTTAGTTCTGTTGTATGTGTGGACATATCGAAACCAAACATCTAATCTCTCCACACCCATCAACCCTGCTCCACTTACATTATACATTTTTCAGTTAATAGAAATTGTCTTTCTAGCTGTTCAGGCCAAAAACTTTGGAGTTTATCTTTGACGCCTTGCTTTCTCTGATGTTCCACATCCAATCCCTTTGTGCACCTTAACAATACAAATGTTCCAGGAATCTGTTTCATTGTTAATATTTTTTATTTAATTTTGTCTTGTGGTTGCACTAGAAAATACAACATTCATCCTTGATTAATAAAAACCATTATTTTAACAATTCCCAAATAATGAAAGCTAGAAATTTAAAGCATTTCTGTTAACATTTCATCATGTTTTGCTTTATTGGCATCTGCCGTTTAATTATTCATATATTTAAGTCACAAAAAATCATTTTTAAGGCTTTGTAGAAAAAGGAATCATGTATGTTTACTCACATATTTACTTCTCACATTACTCTTTGTTCTTTCCGTAGTTCTATGTTTTCCATCTGTAATTATCATTCTTTTCTTAAAGAGCTCTTTTATGTATTTATTTAGTGCATGATTGGTGTTTTCTGAAAAGCTCTTTGTTTACATTTTATTTTTTTGGATATTCTCCTAAATATTAAAAAAGTAAATTAGTCTCAGCATTTTAAAGATGGCATTTATTTTTTCTTCTGAATTTCATCACATGTGTTACAAATGTTTCCTTTTCCCTGGCTACTTTATTATTTTCTTTTACTCTTTAGTTTCAGGACTTAAACTGTTATTTTCCTACATAGAGCTTTCTTTTTTGGTGATTTTTTTAAAAAGATTTCAAATTATTATGGGGATACAAATGTTTTTGGTTGTATAGATTGTTTTAGTAATGCTCGAATCAGGGTTAAAAGTGTGCCTGTCACTCAAATAGTGTTCATTGTACCTGTTAGGTAGGTTTTTATCCATCCCCTTTAACCCCTCCCACTTGATTTCCTTTGAAATTTACTTCCCTCTGTGCACATGTGTGCTCAGTGGTTAGTTCCAATTTAATAGTGAGTACATGTGCTATTTGTTTTTCCATTCTTTAGATACTTCACTTAGGATAATGGTCTCCAGTTCCAACCAAATTGTTGCAAAAGGCATTAAGTCATCCTTCTTCATGGCTGAGTAGTATTCCATGGTATACATATACTGCATTTGGTTAATCTACTCATGAATTGATTGGGTTGACTCCACATCTTTGCAATTGTGAATTGTGCTACAATAAACATTCCAGGGCAGTGTCTTTTTGATATTATGACTTCTTTTTCTTTGGGTAAATACCCAGTAGTGGGATTGCTGGATCAAATGGTAGATCAACTTTTAGTTCTTTGAGGAATCTCCACATTATTTTCCATGGAGGTTGTACTAATTTCAGTCCCAATGACAGTGCATAAGCATTCCTTCCTTTCTGCATCCATGCCAGCATCTATAGTTTTTGGACTTTTTAATAAAAGGTCTTCTGACTGGGGTAAGGTGACATCTCATTGTGCTTTTAATTTGCATTCCCCTGATGATTAGTGACATTGAGCATTTTTTAGCATGTTTATTGGCCATTTGTCTATCTTCTTTTGAAAAGCTTCTGTTCATATCTTTTGCCTGCTTTTTAATAGGATTATTTATTTTTTCCTTGCTGATTTGCTTGAGTTCTTTGTAAATTCTGGGCATTAGGCCTTTATCGGCTGTATAGCTTGTGAATATTTTCTCTCATCCTGTAGGTTGTCTATTTTCTCTGTTAATTATTTCTTTTGCTGTGCAGAAGCTTTTTAATTTAATCAAGTCACATTCATTTATCTTTGTTGTTACTGTGATTGCCAGTGGGGTCTTCTTCATAAATTCTTTGCCTAGGCTGATATCTTTTTATTTATTTTTATTTCGGTCCTTCTGATTTATAGGCTGATGCCTTTTACAAGCCTGAAAAATACCTCAGCTGTTCATTTTCCCTCACCGTTTGGGAAATCTGCTATACAATTTAGGCCCTTTTACAGTGTGTCACATGTGCCTTATGGTCTTTTCTGAATTTTCCATTTTTCCTTTTCTTTCAGTTTCTGTTTTGAAATGTGATTTTGACATTTCTTCTAGACTTTAAATTTGCCTTTTGCTACATGTAATCTGCTGTTAAAACATCCAATAATTTCTTAATTACAGAAACTGTGACTTTCAGATTTCTATTCGATTCTTTTTTATAGAGACAATTATTTGAGAAAATTATCCATTTTTAAATTTTTTTTCTCTTCTGTTCTAATTGTTGAATATATTAATCATGGTTAATTATAAAACTTCATGTGCTTCTTCTACTGTCTGTGTTACCTGTGGTCTCTTTCTGCTATTTATTTTTCACTTCATTTGGGGAATACTATCTTGTCTTTTATCATATTAGTAGATTTTGGCATTACAAAAGGTAGAAAAATATGGCCCAAATGAAAAGAGGCTCCATATGAAATTATTTTTCTAGAGGGGATTCATCTAGATATTAATACATTGAGGTCCTTGATTACAAAATTTATGTGAGACTGAACTTAGTCACATGAGGTTTGCCATTATGTTGGGCTTAGTCTACCTCTTGTTTCACCTGTTTCATGGAATTATTCTTTTGTGTTGTAAGCTAATAACAATGTGTTTGTGAGTCTTCCTCTGTTAGCAGATTTTTGGATTCTCAGCAACTTATAATTGTAGAAAATTCAGTTTGGCTTTTCAGAGGTTTTTGGATTATTATTTTTATTTTTAGTATTATTACTGCTATTATTACTTTGGCATTGTTGTTGTTGTTGTTGTTGGTATTGTTGTTTGGCTTCTGAATCTCCCAGTTCATTCAGCTTCCAAAGACTTGAGGATGATATCAGTTCTGAGTTAAGGCCATACATGCCTTCAGTGCTGTCTTAGTTTGTGTTTTTCTGCTATAATAGAATACCAGAGACTAGTTAATTTATGAAAAATAGAAGTTTATTTGGCTTATAGTCCTGAAAGCTGGGAAATCCAAAAGCATGGTGCCAGCACCCGGCAGGAGCCTTCGTGCTGCGTCTCCCCATGGTGTACAGACAGAAAGAAGAATTGGGCCAAACCATCCTTTTTATCAGGAACCCACTCCTGTGATAACTAAACCACACCTGAGACGACAACATCCATTTACTCATTCATGAGGGCGCAGCGTTCACGACTCAACCACCTCATAAAGGTCCCATCTCTTACTCTTACAACAGGAAGAGTTTTGCATGGGACATTCAAACCATAGCAATTTCCTCTATGATTACTGAGAATAAGAATAAAATGTTGGACACAAATTTAAAGAGTGAAAATAAGCCACCCAGTTGTGATACTTACAGGAAAAGAAATGCAAATTTCATTAAAATGATATTGCATAGTTACATTTCTGGAAATATGATAAAATAGATGTATAAAAGTAACCATGTTGGAACCAGAATGCCAAATATTCTGGATAAAATTAAAAAATTACTTTAATGCACAAATGATCTAAAAAGAAATATAACTATGCAGAGGCAAATAATTTTGAGCAATGATAATCCCAAGACTTTCACAAATCCCAAATTAGGAAGGTGTTCCATTGCTTCTGCATCATTCTCTTGAATGAGTGTTTGTTTTTAAGTGGGCATAAATGTGAATTGGCAATTACAAAGAAACTGCAGAATAAGAAATCAAAGCCTTTTAAATATTGAAATTAGGAAATAAATACTATAACAAGAAAGTATTATATCTTAAAAAAGTAGGAGATTATGAGAACTATTGTTAAAAGAAAACTATGTAAAGTTTTAAAAATAAAATGATATAGAAGTGAGAAGTGAATTACAGAATAGTTAAAATTATAAATTAAAGAGATTTATTATATTGCTGATTAGACAGAGCAGAAAAAATAGTTAGTGGCCTGGCAGATAGATCTAAAGAAATTATTAAAAATACCTGTAAAACATCATTAGAAAATTACTGTCAAATTTAAACTGTACACCTAACAAAATTATCTTTCAAAAAACTGAGACAAATAAAGGTGCTTTTGGATTCTAGAAAAATAGCAATAATAAATGAATTTATATTGAGTTGTTCTTCAGTAAGAAAAGTCTAAAAGTTGTACTTTAGAAAAAAAAAATGACCTAAAGTAAAAGTTGTGAATTAAAAGAAAAATGGACAGTGAAGAAAATGAAAATCATGTAAGTAAATATACATAAATATAGACTAAATAAAGTAATATCAGCAATTGGCAATAAGTGGGATTAAGAAAAATTTCATATGAAATAATGGACAGAAATAGTATGTAATTTTAGAAAGAATTCATCAAAGGTAAGATGCTATTTAACTGTTCACTTCTATTTCACCTAATAATTTAAGTATAATACACATTTGTAACAATGCAAAAAAAAAAAAAAAAACACACACACAAAGCATGTGTTTGTTCAGTGAATCACACAAAGTGAACACATGAATGTGACAGCCACCAGGCCAAGAAATAGGACATTGCCAGCACACTGAAGCCTTCTTCATTCTGCCTTCCTATTGCTGTCTCTTCCTGGTTCCCCAAAATAATCACTGTCTTACTAAC
Organism: Lemur catta; assembly: GCF_020740605.2. Taxonomy (NCBI): domain Eukaryota; kingdom Metazoa; phylum Chordata; class Mammalia; order Primates; family Lemuridae; genus Lemur; species Lemur catta. The sequence continues at coordinate 95,104,541 of NC_059138.1, read as the reverse complement.
ACTTGGACTTGAGAGTCCTTTAGTATTAGCCACTCAAGTGTGTATGCGTACTGATATTTCACTGTGGTTATACTTTGACGTTTCTTGATAACTAATATGGTAGAGCATTTTTTCAAATATATTTATTGAAATATATGGATACCTATTTCTGGGGGGAGTACATGTTCAAGAATCTTGCCTAATTTTATTTGATTTATATTCCTTTATTCTTGTTGATTTGTGGAAAGTATATATTGGAAATAAGAACTATTTGTGACATACATATGTTGTATTAATAAATATCTTTTTTCACATCATAGTTTTCATATTCATTCTTTATTTATGTCATATAATTAAATTTTTAATTACTAATATTTTCCTTTGTGTGTAGTAATATTTTATTCTGATTTAAGAAATCTCTGCCCACTCCAAGTTCATGAAGACATTCTCCCATGTTTTCTTCTAAAAGATTTATAATTTTAGTTTCATATTTAGGTAAACATTGGAACTCAGAACTGATTTTTGACTATGGTTTAATTTTACAGATTTTCATATGAATTATCAATTTTGTCTGCCCTATTTGTTGAAAAGCCCATCCCTTTCCCAGAATTGTAAAAGGCCAACTTCCTCTTCAGACACTTACCTATAACTTAGTGGATCTCTTTGGTACTCTCTGTTCTATTTCTTATTTCTATTTATATGCTCATAGGCAACTGCTGCCTAAAAAGAGTTTATGGTTTCTTAAAACAAATTATAATATTCTGGACAGTAAAATTTAAAAGGTACCTTGTTAAGTATACTTTGGGTCTTTGGAGTTCAATAACTATAGATTCATTTTGTCAATTGAAAAGATTTAAAAAATGACCTATGAGATTTTGATTTGGGTAACATGGATTCCATAGATTAATTTGTGGATAATTAATGCTTTTACAATATTAAATATTCTACTAGGTACACACAATGTACATCTTCAATTATGTACATGTTCCTTAGTTTCTTCATATTTTATCATTTTCTGATTAAGTATTGTGTCATGATCACTACCCTATTCTTATATTGCTACTTTTGGTTTGATAACATCTTGTATGTGATTTTTGCAACTATATTATTGATTTTTGCCTTAATCATTCTTTCGTATATTGTCTCTGTGTTATTTTCATATCAGGATTACATTGGCCTCATAAACTGATTTTTAAAGTAATATTTTATATCTCTGGAAGATTTTGTGAATATAACATTATTATTTCCTAAAACATTTCATAGAATTTATAGTGAACTTTCATGCTTTATATTTTAATTTTTTTCCAGATATTTTTAGATATCCAGTAAAATGGATAAGTGGTATATTCACACAATGAAATACTGCACAGAAATAAAAATAAGTGATGTACTAGCTAAATTACACTTCTTCAAAGAGTGCATACTAAATGATTCTACTTCCATGAAGTAGAAGAATGGACAAAATTAAGAGACAAAAGTTAAAATAAGAATAGTGTTTGTGTCTGGGGAAACGCATAGACCAGGAAGGGGGGTGTGTGAACTGTTTCAGTGATGGGAAGTTTTACACCTTGATGTAAAGTTTCATACAGGGCACAGACCTGTGGAAAAATTCATTGATCTGTACTTTTAAGATGTGTACATTTCACTCTCCGTAAGTTATACCTCAATAAAAGCATGGGCCACAACATAAGAACAGGCATTTTATATAAGAGAGACGTGAAAGGACAGTCAATAAAGTTACATAATGGTAAGCAACCTCACTAATAGTCTGGGAAATGCAAATTAAACAACAAGGAAGGTGTAGCTTCACAGCCACTGAATGGGCAACACTTGAAAAAGGTGAATTGTACCATGTTAGGATGAGAATGTGAAGTAACTGGAATAAATCTTCTCAGATCCTCTTCTTGACATCTGGATGTTTAATACACGCAATGAACGGGTAGGTTAACATAGTCACATTAGGAAATAAATTATCATCTACCAGTACATCTGAGGATAAAAATAACCTACTGCACATCATTTCCAGTTGTAGATGGGAACTCTAGGGACCTGCTGACTCAAGAGTCCAGGGTGAATTCCAGAGACGCACTGATGGTAAAAGCAAAGTGAATATGAGCATGTGGCAGTAGATAAATATATTTTGTTAAAGTAAAAAATTATATATACTGTATATAGATCTATATTTGTGTATACACACATATGGTATGTATCTCACAGAACAGATTAAAAGAGTGTGAATCCATATATTTTGACATAGTCACAAATGGAATGTGCTATAGATGTTAAAATAAAGGCATGCAAAATTAATCTCTTTACAGATAACACAGAATTTAAAAATGCAAATTCAGAACAATTGTATAATACAACTCTTCTATATGAAGATCAAACCTTATAAAACTGGAAAGTATTATATTTACAAATGCAACGATTATGCTGTAAAATTATAAGAAAATCAAAGGCATTAAATACATACAATTAGGGAAAGTGGGCAAGATTAGATTGGCAAATAAGCAGTTTAAAGAGCAATAATGAGAGGTTGGAAAGGTATTTTTGTTGTATAATAAAAAAGGAAAGGTAACAGAGAGTTTAATATAATCATCAAAAATGGAAGGAGAAAAATGATTGTAAAGTAATTGTATACACAGTAGGTATTTTCAAAAGGAAATAATGTTTGTGAAGTAGTAACGTGTTGAGTTGTCACAGAGAAGATGTTCTCAGACGCCCTTGCTGTTGTAATCGATATTTTAGTTAGTGTGGTAGTCCCTGTAGATTCGAGTGTTTCAGGAGAGCGGCAGAAACGGAAATAACAGGAGACCAGAGCCCCGTGGGTTGAGGAGGGGACCCGGGGCACAGTGGCAGACACAGTCGAAAATGTCTCCACGTCTGGAGAAAGGAGGAGCAGCAAATTAGGAAGGACCCATTTATTTGCTTGTTTTAAGAGGGAGGGTTGATTCATTTAATACACAGAGGGATCCAAATATATTTAAGGCTTTATGAGAAAGATAGATTAAATCTGTATTTTGAGGTGATTTCATTTTGCCCTAATTGAGCATCAGTCAGTTAATACAGATGGCTATAGACTGAATGTTTATGCCCCCTCAAAATTCATACGTTGAAACTTGATGTGACAGCATTTGGAGGAACTTTGGGAGGTGATTAGGTCATGAGGTTGGAGCCCTCATGAAGGGGACTAGTGGCCTTATCAAAAAGGCCCCAGATAACTCCTTTGCCTCCTGTGCCACTTGAGAACACAGAGAAAAGATGGATATCCGTGACCAGGAAGATGTCCCTCTTTAGACACCAAATCTGCTGGATCCTTGGTTTTGGACTTATAAGGGACAGGGTATCCTTACGGGATGATAAATGTATTGGAACTAGATACAGGTGGTGCTTGCAAAATATTGTGCATGTACTAAATGCCCATGAATTATTCACTTTAAACTTGTTATTTTTATGTTATGTGAATTTTACCTCAATTTAAAAAATATATACATGTTTTCCTTGCCCTACTTTATTTAGGGCAGGTCACAATAGCTTAAGTAACATGATGCATGTTAAAATATTTTGTAAGTACTAAAATACTGTGAAATATAAAGTGTCTTTTTTTTTGGTAGAGAACCATAACATTTCCATCTTCACCACTCTTAGTTTGAACTGCTTTAAATAATCCCCAACCATTCTTATTGACAGCAAATCATAATGCAAATAAAAATAACCACCCAATCCCTTGTGACAATAAATGTGCCCTGGGTGGCCTGTTTGCTAGTTACTTAAATAGCTGGTTGCCTGCTGTCTCTCAATTACTGATGTCAGAGTAGTCGAGGAGCCTTGAATACCTCTGGTCATTCCTGTTTAAGAACTACTCTGAATAGCATTGTCACAGACAGGGTAATCACAAATGCCTCCTTGAGTCCCGGGTGACTTATTCTTCATGAGAGAAGAAAGGAAATAGAAACAGCAGCTATTCTTTGTTGAGCATGGACCCCCTAGCAAGCACCAGTCCAAGTGCTGCATCTTATAGTGTATAACAACCTCATGGAGTAGCTGTCTTACTGTCTTCTTTTTACAGATGAGGACATTGGACTACGTAGAGGTTTAGTAACATGTCTGTGCTTGCATTATTAGTCAGTCTTGGATCAGTGATTCAAATTCAGGGCAGAATCTCTGGGAACTGGCCATCTCACATTGCCTCTCGCTCAGGCACAGTTCTTCCAAAGTGGAGAGCTAACACTCCTCCTGGGCCCAGGCGCTTTAACCTAGGTAGGTCCCACCTACCCACTGTGGGACAGTGGTCAGCAGGAAACCAGTAAGAGTACCCAGCTATGGGATTATTGTGAAGATTAAATAAAATGATGCAGTAAAGTGATCAATAAATAACAAATTAATTAGTGCTCAGTAAATAGCTATGGTGATGGTGAAGACGGTTTTGACGCAGTTTGGCGGTGGCGTAGGGGTCTGAGGACCCCTGTGACTGCAGAATTGCAGTGCACCTTTATATGCCCAAATCCACCCAGAGTTGAAGAAAGCTGACGAGGTGGGCCATTGTATCGACGAGAGGCCTTAGAGCAGGTCGGTGGCACTTGGAGAGAGAATAGAGTTTTAGATATAATTTCTTCATCACGCCTTCTCCCTACTTGGAACAACCTCCTCTGTTGAAACAGAAAACATTCTCTCTGTGCATTTGAATCGCTCCCATGATTAATGAACTGCTCGTGGGGAGTCAGATGTCCTCAGTTCAATTACTTCTCTCAGGGACATACAGGTCAATTGCTTCTCCTTCTCCATAAATATGAAGTCAAACGAAGACCATTTCTTGGAATTTAACTTGAAATATCTTCAGCAAGATTAAGAATTTCACACAGAGCCTATGACTAATGACAACAATCCACTCTGAGCTCATTACACAAACCCACATATGGAACATTTATCCTTTCTGAAAAGAACAATGGAGGGCTTCGGGAGAGGGCCCTCGGGGGCTGTGCATGAGCACGTGGAGATTTACAGTGAAATCAGGGAAGGAATGGGAAAGGCTTTTGCCCTCTCACTGTTTTTGTTGATGGTTGCTCATAATGTAAAATACTCCTTTAGCAAAGGCTAATTGCAAGGCCTGGTCCGCAGCAGCAGTGTGATTGACTGATGTGGATTGTTGTGGAAAACAATGGTACAGAGGGAGCTGGAATGCTTCCTTTGTTCTCTGGCAGATTTCTCATCCGGATGCATGGCAAGCCCAGAGCTGAAGACATGACGTGCAGCTTGCTCAACTGTGATTGCCATCATTTGTAACCCAGCACAACTTGCTCCATAAATAGTTTCCTGTTCTTTCTTGACAGACTGCATAAAGTATTCTTTGTGATTTTGGAAAATAGTGACACGAGTTACCCAAATCTGTTAACACCACCACAGGCCACCTGTGCTCTCCTGTGATCACTTTGAGCTTTGCTTCTTTGTTCCTGGTTTAGTAATGGAAACCATTAAAGGAAGGAGGAAAATGTATTCAGAGATCCAAGATAAACATTTTGTTCTCTTATATAGGGATTTATTGCCTTTATTATATATTTTCCCTTCTCAATCAACGGCGTATATTATCCTTGGAGAGAGATTTGTTTTGTTTTCCTTTTTTTGCTAATATCACGCAGCATATTTCCACCATTGACTTTGGTTTGAATTTATGTTATAAAAAAAGAAGCTGGGCTTTATTCATGGCTTCCCTATGCTTTTAATTTTGTTCAGTGCTTTTTCACATATCAGAGCATGCTGTACAAATCCACAACACAAATTGAATCAGTTCATATTTAGATTACAGAGATGTCTTTGAATGGAATTTGTAACCAGAAGAGCACTCCGCAGATATTTTTAATGTGCTTATTTTCTTTGAAGAAACCAAAGAGGAACACTGTATAGACAATGTTTGGTGTTTTGCACTTAACATCAGTGGCTTCACGTGTTTTCCAGAGACAAAGGACCAGCCCGTCACGGCCACTGTCCCCGAGCGGTGGGGCCTGCAGAGCGCACCGTCCAGCTCGGTTTGCTCGCCCACACCCCTCGTGACATCGCCTGTCCTGTTGCAGGGGAGGGATCTCCTAGTGCCTGTAACAGGCTCTCAGTTACCGTCAGTAAACTCATCTTCTTGGTTATTTTACTTTTAATTTTTCTTCTCTCATGTATCTTTATAATTTTTTTTTGTAAAAACATAAGCAGCGGTTCCATGTCCAGTGATTTTTTTTTTTAAAGTAGGCTCTCCATGGAGAAAATGCCAAAAAAAAGCAAAGCAAAGTTAACTGAAAAATAAGCAAACAATAAGAAGTTGTATTTATCAGTTCTCAGCTAAAGTCATGTGTCTAATAACAAATTGGAGAACTCATGGTGACTGCTAAACATATTGATGTACCTAATTTAGTCCTTGGTGACCTCTAGGGACATCTCAGGGCTCTTTCAACCTTAATGCCCTTCAGGACTTTCATCACGTGACTGAAAGTCCCCGGAAGGAGTTCCTCTGCTGCTGGCACTGGCTCACATTTTCCAGGGCAAGAATTCACTGTGCCTATTTAAAAATGGCTGGAAAATAAAAGCCCTTTGGATTCTCTTCCTTGCGCATGTCCAGAGTGACAAGAACATGCAGGACTCCTCTGGGCCCTTCACTCCCGCCCTTCCCTCCTTCCCTCCCCGCTGCGGGGCCGGGCTGGAGGCGGCTGGCAGACCCGCCAGGTCTCACGCACAGGCGGCGGCAGAGCAGAGGAAATGGTGACCACGGCCTGCCAGGGCCTGCCCTCTGCTCGGTACCGCCAGTGTGGGGACCATCTCATCGAAAGGAAGGTGGGTGAATCCCCACTTTAGAGGGATGAAAACTCTGACCCAATCACCTCCTCCCCATGGATAAGACGGTGTAAGGCTGCGGTCCCCAACCCCCGGGGTGCAGACTGGTGCCAGCCTGCGGCCTGTTAGAAACCGGCCGCACAGCAGGAGGTGAGTGGCAGGTGATCCAGTGAAGCTTCATCTGTGTTTACAGCCGCTCCCCATCGCGGGCATCGCGGCCTGAGCTCCGCCTCCTGCCAGATCAGCCAGGCGCTAGATTCTCGGCAGAGCGCGAGCCCTGGTGCACACTGCGCATGCGAGGGGTCTAGGCTGTGGCTCCTTGTGAGAATCTAATGCCTGGTGGTCTGAGGTGGAGCTGAGGCAGTGATGCTAGCGCTGGGGAGCAGCTGCAAATACAGGTTGTCATTAGCAGAGAGGTCTGACTGCACAATAAATGTAAGGAGCTTGAATCATCCCTAAACCATCCCCCCAACCCTCAGTCCATGAGAAAATTGTCTTCCATGAAACCAGTCTGTGGTGCCAAAAAGGTTGGGGACACTGGTATAAGGGATGCAGAAGGAGCAAGACTCCAAACTGGCACTTGCTAAAGGAGGCAGAAATATCTGTGGACCAAGATAGGGATTTTGTTTCCTTTCTCCTTTACAGATCACCAAAGAATCACCAAAGATAAGGCTGCCTCTTCGGGGAACAATCCTTGGCAAACCTGCCCCACATGCAGAAGGCCATTTCTCATACACTGACAGTTTCCCAACAAGTAGCGTCCGTCCGAGGACTCATATTAGTCCCAAGAACCTGAGGCCAAACATTCAATTACCAACATGATAAAAAGAGTTTTTAATTTGAGCAGGAGAAACCAACTCCTACTCTTCAGTATAAAGTTCTTTCTTGCAAGTGGTCCAGAATTATTGCTCAGCCATTTTGTTGTTGTGAAGCTGCAGGATCTCATCGCTGGGAGTGGGGTTTCTTTCAGCAGCAGCCGCAGGCTGGCGTGCGTCCTGCACGTCCTGGGACGGGTGAGGCTCCCCTGGCTCCAGTGGGAGCAGCACCATGTCTCAGTCGCAGCGTTTGGAAACTGCAAGTGCCCAGCTCCTTGCCAAAGTCCTCATGGACTTCACTTGGGAAGTATATTTTGTTGCTAGGCACAGACAGGAGAAGAAAATCAGAGTGATTTGTGGAAAGAAGCTTTAAAGAAAAGATGCAAATAAAGTGCATTTGCACTTTTTGGTTGTTTCAGTCTAATCATAATTCCAATCTTTCCAAGCTATTTACAGGAGACTGCAAGTCATCTGTGAACCTAAGCCCAATTAAGAAAAAACTCCATCAAGGGAACTCTGCTTTGTCACTTAAAATGATTTTGACAGATATTCTTCTCTTAAGGGCTTGACATTAAAATTGACTCCCACAAAAAATAGCAGCTCTCGCCAGGCGCGGTGGCTCACACCTGGGGAGCCGAGGAGGGAGGATTGCTTAAGACCAGGGATTCAAGACCAGCCAGGGCAACATAGCAAGACCACGACTATGATAAATTAAAAAAAAAACTTAGCCAGGCATAGTGGTGGGCACCTGTAGTCCCAGCTACTTAGGAGGCTGAGGCAGGAGGATCGCTCGAGCCCAGGAGTTTGAGGCTGCTGTGACCTATGATCAGGCCACTGCACTCCAGCCTAGGCGACAGAGAGAGACCCTGTCTCTAACAGCAACAGCAACACAAATAGCAGTTCTGTGACAAAATTTCAAAGTGTGTGACAGCGGCAATCCCAGTCCTGAGCTTTAGGACCTACCTTTGAGGACTGTGTTCTTGTTCCCCCTGCTGAGTCCGATGTCAGGCTCTGAGGGTAACACAGCCTCCCTTTTCACCTCAGTGGAACGTCTGTCTTGTCAAGTGCAGCTCACTGGACTCTCTGTGATAACAAACAAAAAGGAAATCTCAGAGACCTAATAAAAAAATAATAATAATATCTCTCATTCATAGGAGCCCACTTTGGGTCCTGCATCTGTCCCTGGCAGTAACTCAAGGACCCTGCCTGACTCAGTCTCCTGGCTCTACCATCTCAGCTCACGGCCTCCAGGATTACTGTGGGGAGGGGTAAGATTCATTGGAGTACTTGCACTCATTTCTCTATGCTTTCCTTTAGAAGTGACCAGGGGCTTTGCTTAAAGCTCACTGAACAGAGCGAGCCATGCACTAGCCTAACTGAAATGGGTTTAGAAATGAGGGAGAGTGGTGGATGTTCTGTGATCAGTAAATGCCTTTACCTTTCAGGTAATCCCTTTGCTCCCTCTTGTCAAACAGAGCACGTGCAACCTGGGGTAGTTTTCTATTGACGTGTAACAGATCACCCCCAAATCAAGCAGCTTAAAGTTATAAACATTTGTTATCTCACACAGTGTCTGAGAATGAGGAATCTGTGAGGAGCTTTTCTGGGGATTCTGACTCGGGGTCCCTGAGGGGAATGCAGTCAAGTTATCCCCCACATGCCTGACTGCTCCGGAGGCTCCTCTTCCAGCACGGTGCACACGGGGCTGCTGTGTGGCCTCCGTTCCTCCGCACTGGGACTGCTCATGGGGCCGTGTGTCCTGTGACGCAGCAGTTGTCTTTCTCCAAGGGAAGCATCTAGGAGCGCAAGCTGGAAGACGATTCCTTTCAGGACCCAGTCTAGGAAGCGACACAGCATCACTTCCACCCAGTTCTATTCAGTAGAGGCAAATCACTAAGTCTAGCCAACACTCAAAGGGAAGAGAATTAAGCTCCACCTTTTGCAGGGAGGAGCATCGAAGAATTTGTGGTTGTTAATTTAAACCACCAAAGAACTCCTCCCAAGAGGGATATGTTATGAGGTTCAACCCAGTGTTTGTAATCAGCTCAAAGCTTAGGAACTTGTGGTGATATGAAGCAACTCCATCGAGTCGAATCTGGCTGTTCATGGTTCAGAGAACCAGTAACAAAAAGACAAGTTTTCTGAAACCTCTTACCCCATTGCTAACATGAAATAAACAGTATGGGAAAGATGGCAGAGCGTGAGGATTCTGAAATTCCCCTGGAAAACCATTTGAGGCCACCTATCTTGGGGGTAGATGATGGTTGATTATAGCATGTTTCTTTTTCTTCTTTAAAGATCACCCTTATCCTTTATTCTGTAGCTTTTTAGTGGTCCTTTTTCTATTATCTTCCTTGTCCACATCTGAAAAAGGCAAAAATGCACATTCCTAGGTTCAGTACTTTAAAATTTTCACAAGTCATTTTCTGATCATAGACAATGAACCCCAGGGTAATTATTAGGCAAAAAACTCAAAAAACAAAAACCAACAATCTAATTACAAAAAACAAAACACAGTGGACTTTTAAAATTTCTTTGCCTCTGGCCAATTCTATGTGCTAGTCACCATAACCTTAATTTCTTTTAATTCACAGTTCTCAATGCTGCTTTTGTTTTTTTCCATCACCTGTGCTCCATCCCAACAGCTGCTTTCTCCTAATTAAATCAGCAATCTTGCGGTTTGTATAACTAGGAATAAGAAGTGTAAAGGTGATGCCCAAATCTGCAAAGATAGTCCTTACAAGACACACATCCTGTCTCATCTTTTAACTTACATCATATGGGCTTGTGTTTCATAGAGACTTCTTCAGAAACAACTGTTATTTGAGGAACTGCAATTATTGGCTTTTCTCATAAAGAACCTGAAGTTTTATACCTTTTTAAAGAAAGTTTTATTATTTTTGCTTGCAAGTTGACCATTATTTTCAGAGCTCGTGTGTGTGTGTGTGTGTGTGTGTGTGTTATACCTTGCAAAAGAAGCCCAAACCAACTATTATACAATCTTATGTTATTATTAGGACAGTTTCATTACCTTTTCCCAGAGTGAAGCCAGCTTAACATTTACGTGACGCATGTCCCAAAATATTAGTACTACAAATGGCAGATATTTTTAATTTTTAACTTTTATTAGTTAGAGACAGGGTCTCCCTCTGTCACCCAGGCTGGAGTGCAGCAGTGAAATCATAGTTCATTGAAGCCTTGAACTCGTGGGCTCAAGTGATCCTCCCACCTCAGCCCCCTGAGTATCTGGGACTACAGGCGTGCACCATCATGCCTGTCTAATTTTTTTTAAAAAAGTTTGTGTAGAGATATGGTCTCTCTGTGTTCCTCTGGCCATTCTCAATATCCTGGCCTCAATCAATCCTCCTATCTCCCAAAGTACTGGGATTAGAGGTGTGAACCACCATGCCTGGCCCAAATGACACTTTTAACTTATTAAAAAATTTTAGGTTTCAAGAAATGGACATTTTAAATTATAGTATTCACAATATAGCCTAGTCTAGGTTAACATAGCATTGGTACCAGAAATTTTGTGCTGTTTTGTTTTGTTTTGTTTTAAATTTCAGAGTATTATGGAGGTACAAACATTTTGGTTACATGAATTGGCTTTGTCCCATTTGAGTCAAAATTATGAGTGTGCCCATCACCAAGATAGCGTGCCTTGTACCCATTAGGTGTGAAGTTACCCATGCTTTCTTTCCCTCTCCCACCTGCTTGGTTTCTGCTGAGTTTTACTATCGTATGTGCACATGAGTGTGATAGATCAGTTCCAGTCTAACAGTTAGTACACGTGGTGTTTGTTTGTCCATTCTTATGATACTTCATTTACAAGCATGGTCTCCAGTTCCATCCAGGTAGTTAAAAAGAGTGTTAGTTCACCTTTTCTGTTTTTATGGCTGAGTAGTACTCTACGGTATGCATATACCACATTTTATTAATCCACTTACATATTCATTGGGTATTTGGGTTGTTTTTACATCTTTGTGATTGTGAATTGTACTGCTATAAACATTCGAGTGCAAGTGTCTTTTTTATAAAATGTCTTTTTTTTCCCTTTGAGTAAATACCCGGTAGTGGGATTGCTGGATCAAATGGTAGGTCTACTTTTAATTCCTTGAGGTATCGCTCTACTACTTTCCACAGAGGTTGTACTAGTTTGCATTCCCACCAACAGTGTATAAGTGTTCCTTTCTCTCTGGTTCCACACCAGCATCTATTGTTTTGACTTTTTGATAAAAGCCATTATCACTATAGCTAGTTGATATCTCACTGTGGTTTTGATTTGCATTTCCCTGATGATTAGAGACATTGAGCATTTTTTCACATGTTTATCGGCCATTAGTCTATCTTCTTTTGAAAAACTTCTGTTCATGTCTTTTGCCCACTTTTTAATGGGGTTGTTTGATTTTTTTCTTGTTAATCTGCTTAAGTTCCTTGTAGTCTGGTTATTAGCCCTTTATAGAATGTATAGCATGCAAATAGTTCCTCTCATCCTGTAGTTTGTCTGTTTGCTCTGTTGTTTCTTTGGTTGTGCAGAAGCTTTTTAATTTAATCAAGTCTCATTTATTTATTTTTGTTGTTGCTGTGATTTCCCTTGGTATCTTCTCCATAAATTCTTTGCTTAGGCTAATATCTAGAAGAGTTTTTCCAACATTTTCTTCTAGAATGCTTATGGTTTCATGTCTTAGACTTAAGTTTGTTATCCATTTTGAATTAATTTTTGTGAGTGGTGAGAGATATGGATCCTGTTTCAATATACATGTGGATATTTAGTTTTCCCAGCACAGCTTATTGAATAGGGATTCTTTTCTCCAGATTATGTTTTTGTCTGCTTTTCAAAGATCAGATGTCAATAAGAGGATGGTTTCATATCTAGGTTCTCTGTTCTCATCCGTTGGTCTATGTCTCTGTTTTTGTGCCAGCACCATGCTGTTTTGGTTACCATAGCCTTGTAGTACAGTTTGAAGTCTGGTAAAGTGATGCCTCCTGATTTGCTTTTATTGCTTAAGTTTGCTTTGGCTATTAAGGGTCTCTTCTCATTCCATATGAAGTGTAGAACTATTTTTTCTAGATCTGCGGAAAATGACATTGCTATTTTAATGGGGATTGCATTGAATCTATAGATCACTTTGGGTAGTATAGACATTTTGTCAATGTTGATTCTGCCACTGATCCATGAGTGTGATATGTATTTCCATCTGTTTACATCCTCTGCTATTTCTTTCCTCAGTGTTTTGTAGTTTTCCCTGTAGAGCTCTTTCACCTCCTTAGTTAAATATATTCCTAGGTATTTTATTTTCTTTGTTGCTATTATGAAAGGTATTGAGTAGTTGATCTGGTTCTCAGCTTGGCTGTTATTGGCATATATGAATGCTATTGATTTGTGTACATTGATTTTGTAACCTGAGACTTTGCTGAAGTCAATTCCAGTGGTCTCTTGGCAGAATCTTTGGAGTTTTTTAGATATAAGATCGTATCATCAGCAGAGAGTGATAGTTTGACCTCTTCTTACCCCATTTGTATATCCTCGATTTCCTTCTTTTGTCTGATTGCTCTGGCTGGGACTTCTAGTACTATGCTGAATAGAAGTGGTGATAGTGGGCAACCTTGCCTGGTTCCGGTTCTAAGAGGCAATACTTTTAATTTTTCCCTGTTCAGTATAATGTTGGCTGTGGGTTTGTTGCATGTGGCTTTTATAATTTTGAGGTAAGTCCCATCTGTGCCTACTTTGTTAAGCATTCTTATCATAAATGGGTGCTGACTTTTGTCAAATGCCTTTTTTGTTTCTATTGAGAGGATCTGACCTTTGTACTGCTTTTTAAAATCTTAAAATATATCTCCAATAAATATATGTAAATAGCCAACAAGCACATGAAAAAATTCTCAATATGGGTAATCAAAATCACATTGAGATACCACTTCATTCCTACTGGAATGGATATAATCAATAAAAAATGGGACACTGGAAGTGTTAGTGAACACGTGGAGAGAGTGGAAAATTCATGCCTTACACTTGCTAGTGAAAATGTAAAATGCTTCAGCTGCTGTGGCAAACATTTGGGAGTTCTTCAATAAGTTAAATATACAATTACCATAAAATGCAGCAATTCTACTCCTAAGTATATACTTAAAAGTATTAAAAACAGACAGTCAAACAACTATGCATATTCATAGTTGCAATATTTATAATTATTTATATTGCTATTTTAGTAGCCAAAAGGAGGAAACAACCCAAATTCCCATCAGCACTTGAATGGATAAAACAATTATAGTGTATATATACAACTAAATATTGTTCAATAATAAAAAGCAAAGAAGTTCTTATATATGCCACAACATGAATGAACACAAAAAAATATTAATCCAGGTGAAAGACACCAGACACAAAAATGGCATAATATATGATTTCATTTATATGAAATATACAGAATAGGTAAATCCATAGAGATAGAAAGCAGATGAGTAATTGCCAGAAGCTGAGGGAAAGAAAGAAAGGGAGTGACTGTTTAATCAATACAGAAATTCCTTTTGGGATGATGAAAATGTTTTAGAAATAGATAGAGGTGGCCGTGGTAAAACATTGTAAATGTACTAAATGCCCTTCAATTTTTCTTTTCAAAATAGTTAATTTTATGTATGTGAATTTTACTCCATTAAACAATTTCTTAGAAAAACTTAAAATATGTGGCCCTTGTTTAGTAAGTAGTCAGGTGAATGGCAGAAAGAGAATCAAAGTTAAGATTAAAGATAAAGAAGGTATTGTCACATGTTATATCTGAAAAGACAGGTCCAGTTACACTAGAATCCCAGTATCTTATTTGTGACAATTGCAACTTTCTAAGAAAAAAATTATTATTTTTTTCCTTTCAATTTGATTTCAACAATTTACACTGGCCAGGCAAGGTGGCTCATGCCTGTAATCCCAGACGGAGGTGGGAGGATTGATCAAGCCTAGGAGTTTGGGGTTACAGTCAGGTTAAAGTGAGCTATGATTGTGTCACTCTTTCTGGCCCAGGAGACAGAGTGTGACCCTGTCTCTGAAAACAAAACAAAACAAAACAATTTACATTAAGAAACTGATTATTAATCTTGTCTATTATTGATTGAACAGGAATGAGGGGGTTCAGGCAAAGAATTGGAATGGGAATGCCAGGAACCAGAGGTTGCCCACTGTGGCTGATCGCCAGTGTCGGAGCTGTTATGGCAGGGGCTGTACTGATGACTGATGTTGTGAATACCATATGGATGAATGGGGAGCAGTTACTGGAAATGGGGAGGGAAGGAAGAAATTACCCAGAAAAATTGTTGCAGGAATGTGGCGCTTACAAATTTTCCATGATGTAATTTCAAAAGAGATATGGTCTTAGAAAAAGGAAAAACATAAAAATATAAGCTTTAGGAAAGATATGCTTAGAAAATATTAGTATCATTATCACAGTGATTACTAGAAAGTAGCTGGAATCCTACCTCTTAATTGGAAAAAAATATTTTGCAGTACTTTTCTACTATTTCACCAATTTATGAAATAAACAAAATTTAAACTATAATAATAAATATTGTTAACTGAAATATACTTTTTTTACATGCCAATGAAAATATATTTTAGTTTTCATTTTGTCCTCACTGTTTGGCCTTGTTTATCACTACTAAAGGTGAGAAAACCATATCCAGTTATGTTTATTAATAAAGCAGTTAGTTTCAAAAATGCCCACTGTTTGACCAGCATGAGCATAAACAGGTATTGACAGTTCTATGAAATATAGTTGTTAAAAGATTAAAAATATTTTTTTCTTTAGGAGTTTTATTTTTATTATTGGTATCATACTTTAGTATTATTACTATTGCTTCACTAGCATTAGGCATGCTTATGTTGCCAATATCTCAGGATAAAAATACATATTGCTCAATTACATTTTTTTAACTGTTTTCTTTTTTTCATGACTTTTCTTAAATTTCAAAATATTAAGGGGGTACAAATATTTTTGTTACATGGATAGCTTTTACAATGCTTTAGTTAGAACTATAAGTGTGCCCATTACCTGAATAGTGTTCATTGTACCTGTTTAATAGGTTTTTCCCCTCCCCTCTTCCCTCTCCCCTTTTTGATTTCCAATGGTTTTCACTTCTTTCTGTGCCCATGTGTGCCCATCAATTAGTTCCAAAGTATCAGATAGTACATGAATTTCAAATATACTTTTGAAGGATATTTAATGGCTAACCTAAATACTCATTTTGTAATGACAAAAAATGTATAACTATATATTATGATTAACTTTTTTTAATTTTTGTGATTTTATTTTTCTGTGTGTGTTCTTATAGGGGTACAAATGTTTTGGTTACATAAATTACCTTTGAACTGCCCAAGTCAAAGCTGTAAATGTGCCCATCCCACAGACAGCATGCACCATACCTGTTAGCTGTGAGTTTACTCATCCCTTCCTTCCCCCTCCCACCTACCCAACACTTGCTGAATGTTGCTTACATATGTGTGCATAAATTTTGACTAATTAGTACCAATCTAATGGTAAGTACATGTGGTACTTGTTTTTCCATTCTTGTGATACTTCATTTAGGAGAATGGGCTCCAGCTCCATCCAGGATAATACAAGAAGTATTAGTTCACCATTTGTTTTCATGGCTAAGTATTACTCTATGGTATACATATACCACATTTTATTAGTCCACTCATGGATTGATGGGCACTTGGGTTGATTCCACATCTTTGTAACTGCATTGTGCTGCTGTAAACATTTGAATGCAGATGTCCTTTATATAAAACATCCTTTTTTCTTTGTAAAGGAAACTTAAACCTAAGGCATGAAACCATGATTAAAGTTTTATTTAATATGTTTTGTAATATCCCAACTCCAAGAGATTTTTTTTTTTAAGAGATGGGGTCTTGCTCTCTTGCCCGTGCTGGAGTGCAGTGGTATGATCATAGCTCACTGCAGCCTCAAACTCGTGGGCTCAAGCGATTCTTCCACCCCAGCCTCCCAAGTATAATAGCTGGGACTACAGGAGTGAGCCACCAAACTCAGCAATTTTTTTTTTCATATTTACACGTTTCTGAAATTTAAATGAAATGTAGAGTTTTGGTGTTGTGCTTGAAAAACTATATTAAAAGAGATATTAGATTTTACACAAATGATGAAGATACTAGAAGGAAATTGACATAAACAGGATGAAGCCCTACATTGGTAAAAATTATACATTTTTCATTTTGTTTTTGTTTTTCTGTAATAGATTACCAAAATGATCTAGAGTGTCATGACTAACCTTAAACTGTGAAAGCAGAAACTGCAATTTCTCACTGCCTGTTTCTTTCCGGTGATAATTAGATTTTCCGGAATGATCCTCAGCTCCTGGGTACATGTCAGCACTCCTTGCCTCTACTGCTACTGTGGAGCATGAGACTGAACATTGGCTGAGTTAATCACCCAAGAAATTCAACAAACCTTCATAAATAAATTCTGCTCCTATCATTCATCATATGCAAAACATTCAAAGTAAAGTAGATTTTGTAGTCATTGCTGAAATAGACATGGTGTGAACTCTTTGTCTCAGATATATTTCCCTTAGGGAATTTCATAATATATTAGAAATTTCCATCCTAGAAGCAGTTTGCTTGATGGATTTTGGCAATCTGAATCATGTATTAATTAATAAAATTATTCAGTCAGATAGTAAGAAACATAGTTTATTAGAGTTCAGAACTGAGCTACTGTTATTAACCTTACCTAAAGCAACTGTCAAATATGAAATGGATGAATGTGAAGCCACATAAAAGTTGAAATTCAATGATATAGTTGTGTACATGTGTTTATGTTCATATGCCTATAAGCAAATGTGTAAGAGAAAGTTTGCAGTTATGAAAAAAAAGTGAAGGAACAAGTTAATCTTAATCCAGAGGAGGATATGATATTGAGTTTTGAGCCATAAAAAAAGCCAAAGAAACAAAAAAATACATGTGGCTGTATTTTTTTTTTTTTTTGAGACAGTCTCACTCTGTTGCCCGGGCTAGAGTGAGTGCCGTGGCGTGAGCCTTGCTCACAGAAACCTCAAACTCCTGGGCTCAAGTGATCCTCCTGCCTCAGCCTCCCGAGTAGCTGGGACTACAGGCCTGAGCCACCATGCCCGGCTAATTTTTTCTGTATATATTTTTAGCTGTCCAAATCATTTCTTTCTATTTTTTAGTAGAGACGGGGTCTCGCTTTTGCTCAGGCTGGTCTCGAACTCCTGAGCTCAAACGATCCGCCCGCCTCGGCCTCCCATAGTGCTGGGATTACAGGCGTGAGCCACCACGCCCGGCCTAAGGGGTGTATTTTTAAAAATAGATTTAATATAAAGCTATCTGCTAACCAAAGTTGTCTTTTATTACTTTTGTAAGGTACTTTACCAACTTTTGCATGCAAATATGAGTATATTTCACCAATAATACCAAAATCATGAAGCATAATTTATATCAATGTTCCTTATCCTAGAAATTTTTCCCTAAGAAAGAGGGATTCCAAGAGATCATCTTTTTCAAATTTCTATTCACAATGAAGGAAACATAAATCAAGGGAAAAGTTAGCACATTTTAATACTATCCTTTTCAGGAAGATATATTTCATACCGTGCAGAAATGAATTAGTTCACAGCTTAGAAAATATATCTCTGCAGGAAGCAGTGAAGAGTAAGCATGGGAAGCTTGTAATCCAAGGTACAGAGGCATCAATACATATTGTGTCCAAATGTTGAATGGCAAAATATTGGAAAGCAGTATTTGTTTGAAGTTGAGACTAACAATAAAGACAGAATCAAAAATGAAATTCTGCTGTATGAGAATAAGTCAGAAATTGTATCCAAAATTTATTATTATTATTGTAATACTAGAATTACTAAATTGTTAAAAAGTTGATTTTTAAAAGTTCCTGTTTGCAACAAGAGCAATGATTTCTCAGTACTGCCAGCATTTGATTGCTCCTGTGATAATAAATAGAGTTTTACTTTCAACTGAAGTTCTTGGAAGAGAAAAATATTTTTTGGGTAGTTCAGCCAGGATGTATTACTGTTGCGGCTGAGGTTGCCACCAAGTTATTATGCTTCTCATCTACTCTTTCTGTAATTCCACAGAGTAAGGATTTATCTCTTCTTCAACTCCTTCCAGATTTGAAGGTTTGGTTGATGAAACTGATGGAATTTCACCAAATCAATCACACAAACTGTGTGGTGCTCACTTCTTGGAGATGCTTACTGAATATTTCTGAAAACAAATTTAAGATTGCTGACTACACATAATAGTTTTATTTCTGAAGTTGTTACTATTTCTGTTCACAATCCTTCGAGAACAATTTGGTTTCACATGTAAGATTTAGAAACATGACACAGAGCTATGTAACAGACATTCAAAGCAATGCAATGTTCTCCTACAATGCGCCTGATTTCAGCTCCCTTCCCATGTGGATCTTTGGAGCAGTGTCACGTAAAAATATTAATACTAAACTCTCAAGGTATCTTTGTTTGGTTACTTTTTCCCCACTTTTTAAAACTGAGATAGAATTTACATCCTATAAAATTCACCCTTTCAAATGGTCATCAGTACAATAGAGTGGTCTTGAGTATATTTACAAAGTCACAGATCCATCAGGAATATCTAATAACAGAATATTTATGCAACTCCCGAAAGAAACCTGGTGCCCATTAGCAGCCACCGTCCCTTACCCCTCTCCACAGTCCCCATTAATCACTCATTCACTTTCCGTCTCCATGGATTTGCCTACTCTGGGCATTTTGTGTCAATGGAAGCACAGAATGTGTGCTGTCTGTGGCTACCTTCTTCTCTCATCATATTGTCAAGGTTCACCCATTTTGTAACATGTATCACTGCTTCATTCTTTTTTAGTGTGAAAAATATTTCATTATATAGATATAAAACATTTTGTTTATTCATCATTTAGGGGATGGACATTTGAGATGTTTCCACATTTGGGGTGCTATGAATAACCTGCTATGAACATTCAGGTACATGTATATATGTGAACATATGTTTTCAATTGTCATGGATGCATACCTAGGATTAGTTTCGTATCTCATATGGTCACTCTGTTTTGAACTGTTCTTGGAATTGCCAAATTGTTTTCCTAAGTGGCTGCATGTTTTACATTCCTACCCGCAATGTATGAAGATTTCAATTTCCCCACATCTTCAATGATTCTTGTTATTGTCTGTCTTTCTGGTTACAGTTATCCATTAAAACCACCTTAGTAGTTGTGAAGTGATATCTTATTGTGATTTTGATTTTTCTAACGACTAGTGATTTTGAGCATCTTTTCATGTGCTTTTGATCATTTGTATTTCTTCTTTAGAGAAATGTCTATTCAGATTCTTTTCCCATTTCTAGCTGGGTTGTTTGTCTTTTTGTTGTCAAGCTATAAGTTTTTTATTCTAGATAAAAATTATTTGTTAGATATATGACTTTTAAATATTTCCTCTCAGACTGTGGGTTACTTTTTCATTTTCTTTATAGTGTTCTTTGAAGTACAAAAGTTTTTTTTTTTAATTTTGATAAAGTCAGATTTTTATATATTCTTTTCTTATTTGTTCTTTTGATATCAAAGTTAAGAAACAATTACCTAATTCAAGGTCACAAAGACTTATGCATATTTTTACTTATTTTATAGTATTCGCTTTTACAATTAGGTTTGTGATAACATTTGAATTTGTTTTGTATGTGATATAGGTATCAAACTTCATTATTTGGCATGTGAATATCCAGTTATCCCAGCACCATTTTTGGAAAAAAGAAATATTCCCCACTGTATTGTCTTGAAACCCTTGTCTAAAATGAACTGGACATAAACACAAGACTTATTCTGGGCTCTATTCCATTCCTCTATATGTCTCTCTCTATGGCACCACACTGCCTTGATCACAGCAGCTTTATAGAAAGTTGTGAAATGGGGATATGAGTGTTTTTTTTAACTTATTCTCTTCTAAGATTGTTTTGGCTATTTTCTTTCCCTTGTTATTTCATATGAATTTGTGAGTAAACTTTTCCATTTCTGCAAAAATGGCATTTGGCATTTTGATAGAGTATGCATTGAATCTGTACATGCGTTTAGGAAATATTGCCGTCTTAACAATGTTATCTTCTAATCCATGACCCTGGGATGTCTTTCAATTTATTTCAGTCTTCTTTTATTTTTTCAATGTTTGATGGTTTTCAGTGCAGAAGTATTCCAATTCTTTTGTCAAATGTATTGCTATGTATTTTGATGATATTTTAAATTAATTTTGCCTTAATTTAATATTCAAATTTTTTGATGCTAGTGTAAAGGAAAGCAATTGAGTTTTGTATATTGATCTTGAATTTTGAAACCTTGCCAAACTACTTTAACTTTTTTAGTGGATTCCTTAAGATTGCTTCTGTACAAAATCATGCCATCTAAAAGAGAGAGATGTTTACTTCTTCCTGTCTAACCTGGATGCCTTTTATCTCTTTTTCTTTATCTTTATAAAAAACTTTTTATAAGCCTCTGTTTTTTCTCTTGTTCATCATCCTCATTTTTTCTAGGTCAGACTAGCTAAAGGTTTGTCAACTTTGTTAACCTTTTCAAGGACATACTTTTGTGCCAGTGATTCTCTCTTTCTGTTCTCTTTTTCATTTATTGCTCTGTGAGCTTTATTATTTTTTTTTCCTTGCTTTGTGTTTACCCTATTCTTTTTTTTTCCCCCAATGTCTCCTAAGGTGATAGGTTAGGTTATTGAATTGAGTTCTCCCTTTTTTTTTAATATAGTCATTTATAGCTATAGATTTCCCCTTAACCACCGATTTCACTGTAGCCTATGTTTTGGCATGTTGTGTTTTTTGTTTTAATCTCTCTAAAAGTATATTCTAATCGCTGCTGTGAGTTTTTGTAGACCCACTTGTTACTTGAGTATATTGTCTAATTCCTCCATATTTGTGAATTTCCCAAATCTACTCCCCAACCTAGTGATTTGTAATTATATTTTATTTTATTTGCAGAATATTCTTTATATACTTTAATTCCTTTTACATTTATTGACACTTGCTCTATGGTCTAATATATGGTCTGTCCTAGAGAATGTTGCAAGTGTCCTTGAGGAGAATTTTTTCTGCTGTTTTGGGTGCAATTCTAGATGTGTCTTAGGTCTGATTGGTTGAAAGTGTTTTTCAAGTCTTCTGTTTCCTTTTAGCTCATCTGCCTAATTGTTCTATTCATTACTGAAGTAATGGAGTATTGAAATCTGCAACTGTTATTGCTAAGTTGTCTATTTCTTTCTTAAATTTTGTCAGTTTTTGCTTCATGTATTTTGGGGTACTTTTTGTTAGCTAAATATATGATCACAATTATTATGGATTCTTGATGAATTTGTCCTTTTATTCATATAAAATATCCTTCTTTGTGTCTATAAAACTCTTTATCTGATAATATAGACATTCAAGCTCTCTTAGTTACTGTGTGCATGGTATATTTTTGTTGTTCTTTTACTTTTAAACTATTTGTATTTTTTAATCAAAGTTACTTCTATAGTGGTATGCTTAGAGAGTAAAATTAACATCTATCTAGCTATCTTTTATATAAGAATATAATTGACTTTGGATTTACACCAACTTAATTTCAATGGTCTACAGGAACTTTACTCCTATATACATCTCCTTTCCTACCATCTCCCTCCTTTGTGACTTTATTGTAATAAAAATCATGTATTTGTACGTTGTAAGCCTTCACTAAAATTGTGTAATTATTGCTTCATGACATTATTTTATAAAGTAGATAGGAGGAGAAATAGTCACAAACAAAAAATACATTTATCCTGTCTTTCGTAGTTACCTAAGTGTTTACTTTTACTTGTGCTTTTTGTTACTTCATGTGGATTCAAAATATTGTGTAGTGTCCTTTTATTTTTGTCTAAAGTACTTACTTCAGTATTTCTTATATGGAAGTTCTGCTAGTGCCAAATTCTCTCAATTTTTGTTAGTCTAAAATAATTTCTTCATTTTTAAAGGATAGCTTCGTGGGATACACAATTCTTGGGTGATAGTATTTTTCTGTCAGCACTTCGAATATGCCATTCCACTGCATTCTGTCCTCTATGGTTTGTGTTGAGAAATGGACTCTTATGCTTTTTGAGAATCCCTTTACGTGATAAATTGTTTCTGTCTTTCTGCTTGTAAGTATCTCTACTCACTTGAAATTTTGATCTAAGATGTGTCTAGTTGTGGATCTCTTCAAGTTCAAAAGAACCCAACTTTGAGTTCATTTGGCTTCTTTTAAGTGCAAAATATTTTTTAAATACATTTTTTATAAAAAATGTTGGTTTCTTTTTCATAAAATTTGGGAGTTTGGGCATTATTTCTCCAAATAGTGTTTGTATTCTCTTTATTCTCTCCTGGAAGTCCCAGTATGGATGTCATGGTAGGCTTAATGATGTTCCTTGGGTCTCAATACTCTGCTCATTTGTCTTCATTCTTTTTCTTTCTGTTGGTCAGATTGGATAATCTCAACTGACCTAGCCTCACGTTAATTGATTGTTCTGCCAGCTCAAATCTGCTGTTGAACTCTTCTAGTGAATATTTCATTTCAGTTATTTTGTTTTTCAACTCTAGTGTTTATGTATAGCTCTTCATCATTATTCTTAGGTTTTTATTAATATTCTCTATTTGGTGAGATATCATTCTCTTACCTCTCCTGAGTGCTTTAACGTGATTTATGTCAGTTATTTGAACATATTTAAAGTAAATAATTTTAAGTTTTGCCCAATAAGTCCAATGTGTACATTTTGCTGGGAAAATTGGTATTAATTATTTCATGTGTGGTGCGGTGACGCTTTCTTGTTTCATGTTTTTCGTTGTTAGTGCTGAAACGTAGAGAACTGAACATTGTAAATACTATGAGGTATCAATTCTGGAAATCAGATTCACCCCACTCCAGAATTTGGTGGTGGTGTTGTTGTTATTGCTCTTTGTTTATTTAGTTTCTAACAAACTAAACTTTTAAACTAATTCTCTAAAGTCTTTAGTATTTGTTCTGTGGCTGGTGAACTATCTTCATGATTAGCTTAGTGACCAGCTAACAATTGGACAGAGATTTCTTAAGTGGCTTGAATCAATAAATCTCTCACCTGTGCAGGTGGACCACATGTGTATGTTGGATGCTGCTGTATAATAAAGAAATTGCCCAGTCTTTGTCTCAGGCTTATGAGTGAAAGAAATGTCTTTGTCATTTATGAGTCCACTGAATTACACCTGAACCTACGCTAACAAGACAATTCAGGAAGGGTGCTGGTCGCCAGAGAGACAGTGCATGTCTTTAGAAGGCTGGGGCTTTGAGCACATCTGATTTTCAGTAAGAAAAGGGTAGGATGGATATTGTGTTCTCCTACGTGGCTAATCCTTCATGCCCAATAAAAACCTCTGGACACAGAAGCTGGATGGAGCTTCCTGGCTGGTGCTGGAGGGTGGTGCACCCTGAGTCCATGAGCAGAGGGCCTGGATGCTGTGCACTTGGGAGCCTCCCAGGTCTCACCCCAGGCATCCATTTACTTGGCAGTTTTATCCTTTATAATAAAACTATAAGTGTACCCTTTCTTGAGTTCTCTAAGTTATTCCAGTAAATCTGCAAACTGAGGAGCGGTCCAGGGGACACCCAGGACTTGTAACTCATTGTTCAGAGGTGCAGGTGACTTGCAAACCTCATTTGCTGCTGGTGTCTGAAGTGGGGCTGTCTTGTTGGGGACCTCACCATTAAACTGTGGAATGTGACGCTAACTCCCGGTGGCTTGTGTTAGAACTGAATTACAGTACAGAATTGATGTCAGAACAGGCACTTTCCGTACTCAAGCTGGTGTTACAGCTCGGGCTCAGCCTTCGCTACTTTATTACACAGACCTCGACATCAGCCAGCGGTGAGAGATTAAGGCTTTCTTGTGCCTTTACTGGGCATGCACACAGCCTTGTGCATGCGGGTGGTCTTCTAGATTCCCAGGAATATATCTCTGAACTTTTCAAAGACCCTTTGGGTATCTCTTTTTCCATTTTTTCTTTGAAATATTTTGGTCAATGTTTTGCTAACTTTAACTGTTATTGCTGCTTGAGACAAGTGCAGTATAAAACAATTGCTGCTAATTTTTTTTTTTTTTTCAAAAAAACAGGTGAAAAGCTGTTTGCAGTGAGTGAACCCTGAATCATATCCAATGAAGACAAGCCCTGCAAGAGGGAGTTTCTAGAGAACTATTATAGCAAATAGGTCAGATGATTTCCTTCTCTGGGGATGGGACCTTTGAAAAACTCCCGGCCTGTTTTGCCTCTGGGCAGTGGCTGATGGGCACGTAGTTTTCGTGGATACCACCTGAGACAGCTGCTTTTTCAGGCCACTGTGGAACTGGGGAATAGAGCAAGTTGAAATGCCACAATGCTCTCTTTGCAAAAGAATATTCCGTCTGTCAGGAAAACACTTCTTCCACATATCCATGGAGCTAACTTAAATACAGCAGATTTCGGAGGTCCTGCTCTGATCAACCTATTTAAAATTACAAAGTCTGTTTCCTGTATTGATTTCCTAAGAAGCAGCCCACTATTATTATTATTACTGTTGTTTTTGTTTATTTTAACCCTGGAACTAATGCTACTTTATCATACAATTCGATTGTTTGGTTATGTGTACTATCTGAATCTCTCTTTCAGAACTTCCAGAAGTTCCATGGGGTGAAGATTTTGTCTGTCTTTGCTTTCTCCATCTGTCTTTGTACCTAGGGGTACAACAGTGCTTCACACCACCAGAGACCCGGGCAATACTCAGTGAATGAAGTAATGACAATTGTTCAACATTTTATTCTTTTATTTTATAAATATTTGATCAATTGCAGTACAATAAAAAAGAAATATCATTAATTTCAATGTTGAGCCATGTCCCCTTGATTTTTTTTAAACGATCTATTAAAAACATCACAATCCACAATCTTTTTTTTTCTTCTTCTTCTTCTTTTTTTTTTTTTTTTGTGAATGGAATCATGTAATTCCTAACTATGATTTTCTGTTGCTTGTTTTTTTAAGAGGAACTTTTTCCTCTAAGATTCATAGTTTGGTCAAATTTGAAAAATCCTTTCTCTGTAATAAACAAAAAAAAATGTGAAAACGTGTGAAGCATTATGACCAAGCTTACATTGCTTCAAAACTATAAGGAATTACGATTTAAAATAGTGTCAGAGTCTATTGTTTTTGAAGTTTGAGCAAGAAGAAAATTTGGTTCTTAATTTTCTCTAACACTTTCTTCTTCTATTTATACATTGATATTCTTTACTACATTTGAATAAAGGACAATTTATTATGGCTTCTATTAATAGATTTGAAGTTCTTTGTAAAATTTTAAAAGGATAAAGTGGATATCACACTTATACTTTGTTGAAATAGGACTTTCTCTTTAAAGATATGTTATCTAAATAAAATTAAATAACTAAAATTTAAATACAATTCCTAAAGAATATTTTGTTTAATGTTTGTATGCTAAAACACCAGACGTTTTAGACATTACAATTGTGATTAATTTAATTGCTACTCTTCTATCTTGTGTTATTTATATTTTATAAACATTTTTTTTTTTGCTTAGAGGTATTAAAATATTCTTCTGTGAGTTATCTAGCTAATGCTATGAGAAGAAGAGGGTTAGCAGCTGACCTACAATTCCTTCTCTCTTTTTACCAGGTGTAAAATAGCCAGCAAACGTAAATAGAAAACAAGCAAACGTAAATAGAAACAAGAAAGATAATAGGCCATATCTTCTTGTAAAAATGTTAATAATACTCCGTTTGGTAAACATACAAATAGTATTTGCTTATAGGAGAGTCCTTACCTATAAAATGCTTTCAAAGGCATGTCTCTGGATGTTCAGGATCAATTATGATAAACAAACCTAGAATCTATGGTTTTGTGGACAAAGATCCCCTAATAAAAATGCCACGTAAGTTCTGTTAATATCTGAGTATACAATGGTGAAATTTCATAACTAAGACAAATTTATTTTAGGTAAATGATGTAGCTGCCGATATTACCTATTCAAATAACCTCATTATTTGAATCTGGCCATAGTGAATCCTAAAGTGACGAGAAAGAGCCCGAGTTACTATGTAGGCTGAGTATTTCCTGCTTCCGTGCATTGTTTTGCTCATATCCTGCAAATTATTGATAAAGCTTGGTACTGGACGAATTCTCAGTTTCTTGTGAATACAGTTTGACAAGCTGGTCCTTTGTGTTATTTCACATACTCTCAATATTTTTACTGATTCTAATCTGTTTTTCTATTTAACTATTTAAAGGCCTTAATAGTTATTTTGAGTCTAAATTAACAGCTTTCAATACTTTCATTAATTATTAAAGTTCTACTTTTCTAGTAAATGCACTTTTACACTTCCACAAAATGAGAAAATGTTTATAAAAATGTACAAAAGATAACTTTCATTGATGTTACATAAAAAATGCATACATATTCTGAAAGGGAATATTCATGTAACAACAATCCCAAATGGCATGCCTTGCTTTTATTGTGGACATATTGCTCATGGGATAGATTATAACCTCCATAATGATCTAGTCATTGATCAAACACATGTGTGTGGAGTTGCTGGAAACAGCTTTGAACTCTACAAATGAGCCTTCAAAAGACAAGAAAGCATTACTTACTAAAGCTGAACACACTCAAAGCTTATGACCGGCAGTGCTCCTTGTATGGATAAACCCAGTGGAACTGTGGATGAAGCGAAGCATTCACTAAAACACACGTAGAAAAATGGCACTAGCAGCATTCTTCATAATACCTGAAATCTGATAATGAGGCAAATGCTCAATAACAATAGGATTATTAAATATTAATAAAATTTGTTATGTTTGAAATGGAATACTATAGAACTTTAAGAATGAGTGATTGGTAACTATTATAATATTTGCAATGGTATGAATGAACTGAGTAAACATAATATAGAACAAAAGAAATCAAATGGAAAATAGTACATCATTTATTATTCCACTCATGTAAAGTTTAAAATATTTACAAATAAATCTACCTATAATATTAGGAGAAGGGTAATAAATACTTAAAGTGAGTACAAGGAGGACTTCTAAGTTGCTGATAATTCTCTGCTCTACACCCCATCTCCAAAACATTTGTTCTTCAGTAAACAAATGCATATATTAATACACGAAAGAATCAGGGTCATATGAGTGTGACTTTCCCCCTTTAAATGTCTGGTATAGGAAGAGCAAAAAGAAATTACTTATTTCACCCCCAGTAAGAAGCTTGAAAGATTTCCCATGAGAGCGGCTATGAAGACGAACTATGTGGCCCGATCTGATAGAAATCTGGGCAGTGAAAGCAAACGTAAGCCGGAAAATAAATAGAAAGAGGGACAATGCCCGTGTGAATCTCCATGGAGACAAAGACTTATCCATCTGTGCACCTGAACAAGTACTGGAATAGGTTGTAACTTGCTTGAAATAAACACTGCTGGGGTAATGGCAAGATGTGAGGTGTGACTAGATAGTGGAGTAAAATGAAAACAAAAAGTTATTGAAAAGAAAAAGGCCAAGGAAGTGAGAGGCACCCAAATCTATTTTAAAATAATCTGAAAGTTTATCAATGACCAGAGAGAGGGGGAAGACTGAGAAATCCTGAGGACAGAGCAGTGATGAGGCCCGTCCTGTGCTAGTGACGTCCTCTGTGAGGAGGACAGCCAGACCTCAAAGTTGTCCAGAACGCACACGCCTCGCATGGCAGGGTGTGTTTTGAAAATAGCATGTGCATGTGCCCTTGATGTGCAGTTTGAGTATGTCACTGCAGCGGCCACTCTGCTCAGCCTGTTGCAATGGTTCAGGGTTCCAATTCACAGCCAAACTCCTGAAACACAACAGGCTTTGTGCAGCCAAAAGTGTATCAAAGGCTATAAGGCAGGAGGTAGCACAGTGTACTCGGAAACTGCACAACAGAAATCTTGGGACTCCAAGTCCTTCTTCCAACATCGCCATCATGCTGTGCGTGGGTCAGTGTGGTTATCAGTGATGATGCAGAGCTGGGTGTGGGCTCGGGGATTTGTGGGCTTTGGGGGTCTTCAGCTTTTATGCCTCTAAAGCCCTCAGCATGCGCAGTGAATTCCCATTCTCTGGCGCAACCGTGTCTTTCTTGTTCCCGTTACTCATTCCTAGGTGAACAGCCTCAGCAGTGAGGCATGAGGTCCTTGGCTGAATTCCCACTTATCTCAGATCTGGAAAACATTTCTGTGAGTTACTATTTTGAGAAGGATTATATCAAGGAACAAATCCTCAGGTATCTGTCAGGCTACAGGACCAGCTGACAATCTCTTTCTTCCAGTCACCAATGTAAATACCAAGTTCATGTATGACATCTCAAAAGTGATGTAATGACAGAAGCTCAGAAGGTTTACATACAACATTATAATAACAAAAATAACAGCAGCCTTTACAGGGTGTAGTTGATGATGGCAACGGGAACTCCATCGAGGATAAAATCCCCTTTAGAGGGAGCGTAGTGTAGCTGGAAGAACATGGACCGCAGGGTTACACAGACTTGCTGGGGGACAACTGTGTGATGTTGAAAAAAGTCACTTAATGGCATTCCTTGCAATGTTTCCAGCTATACAATGCACCTAAAATACGTTAAATAGTAACAATATGTTAACAAAACTGATATGAAGACTCAAATACACATTACCCAGCATTTATCTAGTGCTCAATAATTGCCTAATATTTTCTATTTTCCCTGGTGCAGTGGATTTTTTTGAATGAAATGTGATATACATTTAATGTAGCTTTTCTTTCCTGAGTTTCTCTTCTGAGTTCTACTGCCAGCAATATAAAAGTAAAAAAAAAAAAAAAAAAAAAAAAGAAATCATGCCCTCCAACGAATATTTTTTTGGCTTTTTCTCTGTCTGTCTCTCTTTCTCCCTAATTAAATATAATATGGTCAAAGCTGTTTAGCTTATAAAACATGCTGAGTGGTATTGTGCCCTAATAAATAACTTGCTATTATAATTTAGATCCTCACATAGTTAATCATGCAGTACCCTGTACCTCAGATTTCTCATAAATAAAGTGAAGGCATTGCTCCTGACGAATACTCAGCCTCTTTTAACTCTCAGTTTTAGTAATTTTTTTTCATTTTAATATCTACTCACTTAGCAGCATAATATTATCATATGGCTATCTCATATTGGGAAAAAAATGCAGATCGTTGGTAATTTAAACTTAGTTTCAATATTGCTCAGGATATATTTTACCAGGGTATTACTTAGAATGAGAACAACTAACCTTTTGCCAACGCCAGTGGGGGTGGGGGGTGGAGGGTGGGAAGGGGAAGAAGAAAATCACAGCCTTTTCCCAATCTCATACTCACCGATCCGAGATTTTGGACAATTCTCCACCAGGCAGGTGAGTTGCATAATATGGCAAGGGGTACAGAAGACAGCGGGAGAACAAAATATTTACAAAAATTGGGCAGAATAGGTTTTCAGTATGTATGTGAGCAATTTTGTGTTTTTCTTTTTACTTAAAGCATATTTTAGTTTAACATTTGGGATAAAAAATATATATATGGATATATGTATGTGTAAATATATATGTAGATACATATATATGGCTATGTACATAAAATAGATGCACATAGCGTAGGGAAATGTTTGATATCTGGCCTTCAATGTGTCAACATCTGGATATTCCAATAAGCCCGTAAGGTTCCCTTCTAATCTCTGCTTGGCAGTGTGATGTGGAATTATCCGTGTCTTTTGAATGTAATTACTTTTCAAGCTCTTGCATATGGTGATGAATGTCTGCAGATTTGAGATAAAGAAAGTCTCTTAAAATATAAAACTGAATATTCTGGTCCTCTAGGCATAAAGGGGAAAATAGAAGGTTCCAGAGACAGTCTGGGCATCCCACACCCCGGACTCTTCAGGTGGAAAGTGGCAGGAAGCATTGGCAATGCCAGCATCGGATTGTACATATGGAAGGGTTCGAGGACCTTCAGGACTGCTTTACCTGATAAGGGGGAAAGGACACATTAAGGGGTGCAGTGGATTTGGAAAAAGTATTTGATCCCCCGCTGGGCACACCTTGCCCATGGGGTGCTCCGGCTGGCAGCAGACCCAGATGAGGCGAAGCTGACTGTGCCCCCTGGGCCCGGCCACACCGCTCACTGGCCTCGGCAGAACGTTCTTACCTGCTTGTCTGCAGCGCTGCAGCCGCAGAGCGAGCGCCGCGTGGAATTCCTTCCTGCCTCACGCGTTTTCACACGGGTCCGTCCTCGTGACTCTCCCACTCCCTTCACAGGGGTCCGTCCTCGTGACTCTCCCACTCCCGGCACACACCAACTCCCCGTCTTACTTTTTTTTCACACATTTCCTCTTTTCAGATGATTTCCTCCAGGAAGACATGGCTTGCATTTTGACTTTAAGAACCCATAGCCCAGACCTTTCCCCTTCTCGTAATTCCTGTTTCACAAATTGTCCCGAACACACAGTTAGCAAGTAATACCCAGCCATGCTGTCCCCAACGTGCCGCTTAGTAAGCTGTAGGCTTGGTGATCGTTGTTCGTTGATGAATTAATCATCAGAAAGTCTGCCTTGACTCAAACACACTATGAGCAAAACAGGGAATACAAAATTCTGGAAAGCAAATAGGAAATCAACATTTTCCCTTTGATTAGGTAAAAGGGCTTATATAGCTGAGCACTTGGGAGAGGTATTCTAATGATTCTTTCTTCGGAAATGTCACACATTTCTAAGTAAATTCCATGAGAAAAACAAAATTATTGTAATTTTATATATTTAAAAGTCAAAAACAAAGGCTAAATTAAAAATTATTCTTGTCAGTTACATGTTACTGTTTCTGGTATTCACAGCAATGTGTTTTATTCAGTGATGGGCTCAGTATTTGTTGATTTGTTAATTCTCTAAAGTAATCAAACAACTAATTGAATAAGGTGTAAAGGAAGAAAATGATGAATTCTCAAAACTTAAATAATGATAATGACCCTCTAGGTCTCTACAAGATAAAATAGTATGCCATAATAATAACAATAATGTATAGTCTCCCATTTAATGCTCAAACAACAAAGGAGTTAAATGTTTATATCTGTTTTTATGGAGATACGACTTCAAACCCATTTTCTATTCTACTACATGGTGTGCCATATATGCAAAGAAAAAAAGTAGGAGAGAAATCCTGTATTAGATTGTCCAAACCGCTACATAAAATAATGGCCATATGTTGGGTCTAAAATGTGACTGCGTATGTCCTGTCAAACTGGTCAGTAGAATAGAATGGCTTACGTTGTTCATTTCCCCAATGTATCTCCAGCACCTGTTTAGGACTTGATCTACATTATGTAGTCAATAATATTTATTAGTGAATAGTCAATAAATACTGAATTGAAGTAGTGACACCCAAAATAGACTGTGGCAGACACCATTCAATACAATCCCAGGGCTTTTTCTTTTTTGCTATTGTGTTAACTTGCTAACTACTATCTCAATGTGCCCAGGTATGAAGGGGTAAGGAACCTGTGGCCTTGGGGACACTTGTGGCCCCTCGACTAAATCCAAACTTCATAGAGCAAATCCCTTTATTAAAAGAATTTGTTCTGTAAACTATGAATTCAGTCAAAAGGCTGCACTCAAGGACCCAGAAAGCCACATGTGGCCCCAACGCCGCCAGTTCCCCACCTCACAATGAGGGGATCATCAACCCTAAGGGGATGGCAGTCCATTCTTAGGGGGCAAAAAAACTTACAATTTTTATTTTAAACCTAAAAAGCCTCCTTGGGGAGGATGATAATAAGACATAGGTTGAGAAACACTGGTCAAAATCGATTATGCAATCTTGGTCCCCTTTGCTAGTGAGCCACTGGGAAAGACTGAGTTCTGACCAGGAAAATAAGTCAGAGGGTGTGCTGGAGAAAAGGTTTTGTCTTCTCCTGACACAATAGCGTCCTACAAGGGTTATTAGCACTCTCTCCATTCCCGCTTTGAATAGTGTTATATGGTGAATGAAATCAAGACCTGTGGGGGACATTCTGTCAACCATGAGGAGAAACTGAGTACATACTGGTTGGCAGTGAAGTGGGGACTGAGATGACTTTGGAGATTGCTATGCCAGTGAAGCAGCATTGGCTCTGTCTACACGTGGCTTCCCTGCTAAGTAGGTACCTATGGTTCTGCAGCACATTCACTGGGATGGCTGAGCTTGGGAACCTGCCACGAGAGCTGAGTCGGACCCAAGAGCAAAGTCAATGGCTCACAGGGCAGGAGTCTGTGACAGAGCAGGTAGAGTACGTGGCTGGCTTTTGAAACCCATGTCCCCTCATGGGAGCATTCCTCACAGTAGGTTCTTCCCTGGGCAGAAGAACAGTGTGATTGAGAACCAAGCAGATAAACAGCACCAACAAATAATAATCTTAAGAGCTATAGCTATATTCCTTTTTTTTTTTTTTTTTTTTTTGAGACAGGGGCTCACTCTGTGGCCCAGGCTGGTATGCAGTTGCATGATTATAGCTCAGAGCAACCTCAAACTCCTGGGCTCAAGTAAGTGATCCTCCCTCCTCAGCCTCCTGAGTATCTGGGACCACAGGTGTGCACTGCCATGCCCAGCTAATCTTTACATTTTTTGTGGACATGGGATCTCACTATGTTGCCCAGGCTGGCCTCCAACTCCTGGCCTCAAGTGACACTCACACTGTGGCTTTCCAAAGTGCTGGAATTATGGATGTGAGCCACCATGGCTGGCCTACAGCTGTCTTCCTTTTGGGGACCAAAATTTGGTGACCAACTCTTGCTGGTTGGACAAGAACTTTGTCAGGTTTAGAGCTGAACATGACCTCCAGAAGCCACCTAGTCCTGGGAAGATTGAAAAGTTATTAACCTGAGGGCCAAAGAGAGCCTACAATGGGAAATTAAGCAGAATAAGAAGGGTCTAAGATCCTCCTTTCCCTCCAGGAGGAACGTGGTGAGTTCCAGAAGCCCAGGAGGGAGTGCCGGGCTCTGGGCAGGCATAAGCCATGAATAGAGCTTGGTTGGTGATTCTGAATGATCCAGGAGTGAAGAAACAGGCCCATGCTGATGGTGAGCATGTCCCTATTTTCAATACTTTTGTATATATATCTGGGAATAGAATTGATGGATCATATGCCAATTCTATGTTTAACTTCTCGAGGAGCAGCCAAACTGTTACCAACAGTAGATGCGCCATTTTGTATTCTCACAAGGAGTGCACCAGGTTCTGACTCCACCAGAGTTTCTGTTTAGAATGGTGAAAAAATCTGGAAATAGTAGTGTTGGACTCAGAATTTGTATATGTACTTAATGCCACTGACTGACACATTTAAAATGGCTAAAATGTAAATTGTGTGTTATGTATATTTTACTATAATAAAATAATGGTTTTAGAGGAAAAAAGCAAAGAATAAGTATGTAGAAGAAGGATATGTAAATCAGGAAATATTTAGAGGTAAGTCAAAATCCCTGTTACTATGTCATTTGTGGCTCCCAAGCCAGAGAACTTTGGGGTCTGAAAGAATGAAGTGGCCTCATTCAAAACCAGACCAGTCAGACTTGGGCGGGACGGGAGGAGAGAAAGTTCACATCACACCTGAGCTTCTTCACCATGGAAATGTGACACCCACGGATAATTCTCTAATGCAAGTGTTTCATAAATGCAGGAAATTTTGGTTCCTGAGACTTAGAATTATATGTTTACTTAAATTATCCCTACTGCATTTTTTATCTCTATCTCTAGATATTCTCACTAGAAAGACCACATTAAGTAAAATTTGTAAGAAAAAAAATACAGATTATAATATTCTTCTGTGAGAAAATAAACTGTTTTATCCTTTTAAGATCCTGAAGGCAATTTCGTGGCATAACTCCTCTGTAAATAAAGACAACTGCTAACCAAGGACCATTTACTAGTTTGATTTCTCTCTCCTGAGGCTCTAAGAATATTAAACGTACTTTGATGAGTAAAATACTTTGGAATAATACAGTAAAAAAGTGTCTGAAAATTAACCTTCATAAACCAAAGATAAAAGTTATTAATGCAAACTCTTGCCATTTTAAAATGATAAAGTTGAAAATAATAGCTTTTATTCACATATTTATCACAAAAATAGAACTGTCATCCCTAAATATTATGTTCATTTGATAGTCATAAGAACCCTCTGAGTCAGGCACTTCAGGTACCCACATTTTTATATTTATTTTTTATAGATTTAACCTCAGTAGTAAAGTTTCCCAAGATCACATCATCAGTGTGTGGAGGACAAAATATCAACAGATTCTAACTTGTGACTTTGTCCTATTCGTCCAAGTTTTATTACACTTACTTGTCTTTACCAAACTGTGTCTTTGGTCAGATATGCTGGGATTGTCTATGTGATTCATAAAACTAAGGGAAGAGAAATCCATTTTGTGGACATTGGTGGAAATGTGGACATTTATGTCATTGGAAAGTGTAGGATGTTCTGTTACTGAGTCATTGTAGAGTAATTAGAAACATTAATTTTCAACCTCCAAAACTCCACTGGTAAAGCAACACACAAAGAAGAGGCTGATTAATAGGTCCAAGTGGAAAGTATTATAATAAGGTCATGGTTCAACCAAAGGTACAAAAAAGGATGTAAGAAACTGCACTGTCCGATATGATAGCTACTAGCTACATGAGTTCACTGAGCACTTAAAATATGACCAGTTCAAACTGATATTTGCTGTGAGTGTAAAATCTATACCAGGTTTGAAGATTAAGAACAAAATTGTAAAACATCTAGTTAATACTTTTATATAGATTATATGTTAGCATGATAATACTTTGGACATATTGGATTAGATAAAATTTATTACTGAAATTTAACTTCAACTATTTATTTTTAATTTTTTAATGTGGCTACTAGAACAATTAAAATACATCCACAGCTTGCTTCCCCTGGACGGTGCTACTTTAGAGAAAGGAGAAGTAGGAAAAAGCATCAAGGTCCAAACTCAGAAAAACCATCCAGCAAAGTCATGTATGTGAGCTTCTGTGAAAGTCTGCAAGGACTTTTCTGTCCCTAGGTATGTTCACATCCTTGATAAATATAGTGGCCACAGACTTTAATGTCAGATCACGGCCATTTTGAGAGTGAACGGCGATGGTGGTATTATTTATTTGGGGACCGTAGGTGCAAACTGCAAATGTTCTGGTAAATGACAGCCTGCATCCATTCCCGAGGAGACACCCTCTCCCATCACGGTCTCCTCCAGCCACAGCGAAGCGCATTCAGTTCCTTGACTGCTTCAGTTCCTTCACGCGCTCTCCCAGCCTCCTGGAACGCACCACGCACCCTCGCCTGCGTAGCCGGTGTTCTCTCCACCAAGCCTCGCTGACCGTGCGGGACTGCTGAGGTCCTACCGTCGTATGCGGTATTGACAACACAAACCTCTCCATTCTGAAACCCACTCAAGCTAACCACTTCTTCAGCGTCTGTCTTCCCTATTAGAATGTAAGGCTCATGAGAGCCAGAGTAGTATTGGTCTGTATCTGCACAAGTCCCTGTGCAGCTTCGCGTATGTAGCAAGTGCTCGGGGGTATGATCCGAATGAATAAATGAATAAAAAATGGCCCTTATGCCATTACATGCCACTTACATGCACGTGGTGGCTAATTTCTTCCTAAAGTACAGAGTAATTCCTGAATACCCCGTCATTCTTCCCTCCAAATAATTATCACAAAACTTTACAGTTTTTCTTTTTTTAAGAAAAAAATTCATTTGGTATCATGTAAATAAATTGCATTTTAAGCAGCAGAATTTACATTGATGCTAGTTGTTATTACTCTTTTAAGACAATAGAAGTGGGCACATTATTCTCCATGGGTTTTGTCCAAAATAATGTGTACATGGAGGTTAAATAAACTTTCAAACTGTGGAGTGTTCCAGTTATGATAATTTAAACAAAATAAGAAAATCAGAAAATTCAAGAAGAGAGAGTTTCTCGATATGCCTTATCCTCAAGTCTAAATTTATTAGAAACCAAACTAGTTAATAGCCTGGGAAAAAACCCAATATATTGCCTTTATTATAATACCAGTAAGATTTTTATCTTAAACAAATTATCTTGCACCTTAATGAAATGTTCCCATACTTTGACACATCCTGGAAGAGACTTGGAAGAAATATGTATTTCCCAACAGCAAATTCACATAATTTAGAAGAAACAAGATGTTATTTTTTTTTAATAACATCTCCATTGCCCTTTAAGGGTAGTCAGTTTTCAGTATCGAAGCAAGAATTATCAGTTGCCTAAGACATATATTTTAAAGGTTAAATATTTTAGAACCAGTAATTTTATTCACTAGAAACCGTGTCTTACTGTTTGTGGACCAGTAATGGAGCGGTAGAGCATTTGTACAATATAGTAGCTTAAAAATATGATGTTACTGCCAAATTATATTATTTCTCTTCCTCAGTAGTGCTTTTTAACAGTTTTGAAAAAAGCTGATCTGAATAAAAAGATATTTTGTTATCTCTGAAATGATTCTTGCTCCTACCCTGCCCTTTTATCAAGATATTGGATTTTAAAATAAAATGATAGTAATATCTAACATAAATATTAAACACTTATTGTTAAGGACTTGTTGAGGACTGTTTTGCTGTGGGCCAGATACTCTTCCCAGCATCTTTCACACCTTAATCTGTAAATAATCCTGTGTAGGAGCATTGCATCACAGCTCTTGTTAGACGACAAGAGTGGGGTTAAGGAACTGCTCAAAGATGCACAAACCCATGAAATGAGGTTTGAGTCTACACATAAACATTTAAGTAAGATATGAGGGTTCAAATGGAAATTTCATTTTTTAAATATGGAATTGTATTGAAATAGGAAATATAGATGTCAAAGTCACACTAGAGAATATTTAGGAGATCATTTCCTGTGCTGGAAAAAGCTACAAATAGCAATATTTTTTAAAATTACATTAGACATATTTGCTTTAATTATATTTTTCCTTGAAATCTCAACAACTTCATTGAGTCTTATACAAAAATGGAGCTCAGTAAATGAAAAATAAGGATGACCAAGCATGTGTCTCAATGATTATGTCACCGTCACCACCTCAGTTGGATGCCTGGATCACAGCCACCAATGACTGAGTTCTCTTCCCTCCTGCTACATCGCTCATCGTTTGTTATCCTTGAGTTGGGATCTTCAGGTTGCTTACAAGGTCTTTTTAGGTACCGGAACATCTGCAGTAGAAGGAATGTATCAATACGAAACTCCAGAGCCCAGCACTTACTAAGACTTGGGTGTTGCTTCCCCAAGCACGCATCCCTGCTCGTCCCTTTGGGTTAATGTGCTGCAAACATTTTTGCTGGTACGTTTGTAACTGAGTTATGATGTTTGCCAATGAATTGCTCAACATGTCTGCCACACCCTCATCTTGCCCTAATGTCCCATGCCTTAG
The DNA here is from genome assembly GCF_020740605.2 of Lemur catta. NCBI lineage: Eukaryota > Metazoa > Chordata > Mammalia > Primates > Lemuridae > Lemur > Lemur catta. Next base: position 95,066,441 of record NC_059138.1, on the reverse strand, counting down.
CCCACTGAAGGGATGGCAGTGTTCCCAACCTTTCGTGCTGATTCAACTGCTAACGTGCACGTTCCCTTGCATTGATCACCTAGTGGATAAATATATCCATCCTTCCAGATTCAGCATAAGACCAGTGATGTGACATTTTATTTGGACATTCAAGTTTTAAAATCAATACATAAGGAATAACCTAAAGTTTCCCCCTAAAAAATCTGAAAATTAATACATATTAGTATTTATATTGGAGTGTTTGCAGACAGTAAACTTGTGTGGATTTATATATCACTGATTGACTTATTGAACAAAGATGTAAGTTAACTCCCTGGCAAGCCAGGCATTATTCCCGAGGTATGGTACTGGACAAGACACAGCGCTGCCCTCATTAAGTTTATAGTGCAGCAGGTGATACACTTGGGATATATATTAATAATTATGAATGTGATGAATACTTCAAAGGGGTGGTTCAAGAATATGTAAATATACCATGTTCCGTGGGATATTCACACTCATTTAGTGTGAGTCCATGGAGATGTTCTGTGTGGTCCAGCTTAAGTTTGCCAAAGGCCTCACACATTCACAGTTCTTACCCTGCCCCAAAGCCATCATCCTTGGATTCTGTTTTAGGTAAGTCATGAGTTTGGTAGGCAGCTTAATGTTTCTGTTTCTTACTGATCATCTTAAGGTTTTTGATCTTCCCATCAGTTGATTCTAGGTTTACTTCTATTTTGGGATTATTTCACACATATTTCATAAGGTCCTCCAGGTTCATCCATGTTGCAATTTTCTTTTTTAAAGGCTAAATAATATTCCACGGCACACGCGCGCGCACACACACACACACACACACACATATAAATACACACATACACACACATTCCTATCACCATACATGAGCTCAAAATTATAGTCATAGTCTTAAACTGATTGTAAATGCAGACTTTGATTAATCCTTAAAAGGGCAAGCTCAACAGCATTGCATAGAGCAAAGAGATGAAACAGAAAAATAATTGTAGTATTACTATTTATTAAAAAATAATACTTCCCCAGATTTCACATTCCTAGTAAATAAAGCCAACTGTTTTCATCCATTTATCCTTCAGTTGACATTTAAGTCATTCTTTTATTTTGGTTATTGTGAATAATGCTGAAATGAACACAGGAATGCAGATATCTCTTTGAGATCCTAATTTTATTTTCTTAGGATATGTATCCAGAAGTGAGATTTTTGGATCATGAAATAGTTCTATTTTTAATTTTTTTGAGAAACCTTCATACTGTTTTCCATAATGGCCATACAAAATGTCATTTCTACCAGCGGTATACACAGGTTTCCTTCTCTCCAAAACCTCAGCAATATTTACCTTTTGTCTTTCAGATATAGTCTTTCTAACAAATGTGAGGTGATACCTCATTACAGTTTTGATTTGATTGTGACTAGTGATGTCGAGCTCCTTTTCATATTCCTGTTGGCCATTTATATGTCCTCTTTTGAGAAATGTTTATACAGGTCCTTAGCCCATTTTTTTTTTTTTTTTTTTTTTTGAGACAGAGTCTCGCTTTGTTTTCCAGGCTAGAGTGAGTGCCGTGGTGTCAACCTAGCTCACAGTAACCTCAAACTCCTGGGCTCAAACGATCCTCCTGCCTCAGCCTCCTGAGTAGCTGGGACTACAGGCATGCGCCACCATGCCCAGCTAATTTTTTCTATATATATTTTAAGTTGGCCAGATCATTTCTTTCTATTTTTAGTAGAGACAGGGTCTCGCTCTTGCTCAGGCTGGTCTCGAACTCCTGACCTCGAGCGATCCTCCCGCCTCGGCCTCCCAGAGTGCTAGGATTACAGGCATGAGCCACCGTGCCGGCCCTTAGCCCATTTTTTAATTGAGTTATTTGATTTTTTTTCTATTCAGTTGTTTGAATTCTTTATGTATTTTAGATATTAACCTCTTATAGATAAATGGTTTGTAAATATGTTCTCCCATTCGTTATGTCTCTTTATTTTGTTGTTTATTTTGCTGTGCAGAAGCTTTTTCATTTGATGTGTACCTCATTTATCTCTTTCTTCTTTTGATGTCTTTGCTTTTGGTGTTGTATCTTAAAACTCATTACCCATTCATAATTATTAATATATATTCCATGTATATCACCTGCTCCATTGTAAACTTAATGAGGGCAGTGTTGTGTCTGTTCAAAAAGCTTTTTCCTATGTTTTCTTCTAGGATTTTTGTGGTTTCAAGTCTTATGTTTAACTATCTGATCCATTTTGAGATGATTTTTGTGTAGGAGTGAGATAAGGGTCAAATTTCATCTGTCTGCATTTGGATATCCAGTTTTCTCATCATTTATTGAAAAGACTATCCTTTCTCCATTGTGTGTTTTTGGCACCTTTGTCAAAGATAGGTAGACTGTAGATACTGGCATTTATTTCTTGGCTCTGTATTCTATTCCACTGGTCTACCTATATATCTGTTTTTATGCCAGTACCACACTGTTTTTATTACTGTAGCTTTGTAACAATTTTTGAAATAAGGAAATGTGATGTTTCCAACTTTGTTGTTGCTAAAGATTTATTTGGCTATTTGAAGTTTTTTGTGGTTTCATATGAATTTTAGGATTGTTTTTTCTATTTGTGTAAAGAATTCCATTGAGATTTTGATAAGAATTGTATTGAATCTATAGATGGTTTTGTAGATATAAAGGTAGTATGGATATTTTAATAATATTACTACTTCCAATCCATGAATATGGTTGCCTTTCCAATTACCTGTATTTTCTTCAGTGTCCTTCATCAATGCATTATTATCTTCAGTGACCAAGTCTTTTACCTCTCTGGTTAAGTTTATTTCTTTTTGCTGCTATTGTAAATAAGATTGTTTCCTGAATTTCTTTTTGGATACTTCATTGCTTATATATAGAAATATGACTAATTTTTGTGTCCTACTTCTTTGCTAAATCCATTTATTAGTTCTAACAGTTTTTTTAATTGTTGAATCTTTATGAATTGCTATGTATACAATCGTGTAATCTGCAAACAGATAATTTTACTCTTTTCTCTGATTTGAATGCCTTTTTTTTTTTCCTTTTTCATGTGCAATTATTCTAACTAGGATTTCTGTTGAAAAATAAGTTATGTGTTGTGCACTGCAATCCTGGGGTAAGCGGAAGTCAGGTGGGGACTGGGTGGCTCAGTTTGGGCAATTAACCTGTGGAGGCCACTTACTTCTAATCACTGCCTCAGCGACCACGTCCATCGCAAAGTAGCGGTCACCAAAGTTCCCGATGCCTGGGATGATTCGGAAAAGGTCATTGACTTGCTCGTCCACAGCCACGGTGATGATTTTTACACGTGGGAACGTGTAGGCCACTGAATGCACGCCCATCTCTGCCATGAGCAGCGACAGCAGGGAGACCTTGTCCTCGGGTACATCTTGGTCCAGGAGCACATGCTCACAGCCATCATGGCTGCGGAGCCCACGGATACTGTGCAGTCCCTGAGGATCACATGGTCGTCACTGATGTCCTTGAGCAGCCAGAGGCACTGGAGCTCAGGCTCCCCCAGTGAGCTGGTTGGTCTGGATGAGGATGGTGCCGATGCGCACGGCACGCAGTGCAGGCTCCATGGTCTCGCCGGCCCGCAGGGTGGACCCGCCCAGGATCTGCTTCCCCGAGGAGCACTTGCCGGCATAGTCCTGCCCCTGCGGGGTCTGCACCACGCAGTCCCGGAAGGGCAGGAAGGAAAGTGGGTATCCCTGACTTTACCAGATTTAGCAGGAAAACTTCATGTTTTTCCCATTGATGATGCTGTTAGCTGAGGAATTTTCATATGCGACCTTTATTATGTTGAGGAATGTTCCTTCTGTACCTATTTTTTGAGAGTTTTCATCATGAATGTATGTTGAACTTTGTCAAATGTTTTTTCTGTATATGTTGAGATGATCATGTTTTTTCCCCCTTTCATTGTGTTAATGTGTTGGATCACATTTATTTAGTGTGTTGAGCCATCCTACATCCAAAGGATAAGTCACATTTGGTCCTGGTGTGTATGATCCTTTCGATGTGCTATTGAATTTGGCTGCTAGTATTTTATTGAGAGTTTTTGCATCCATGTTCGCAAGAGATATTGTCCTATATTTTTCTTTATGTGTGGTCTCTTTGGCTGTTTTTGATAGCAGAGTAATGATGGCCTCATAAAATGAGTTTGGAAGGATCTCTTACTCTTCCATTGTTTTGAAGAGTTTGAGAAGAATTAGTATTAATTCTCCTTTGTTTGGTAGAATTCACCTGTAAAGGCTTCTGCTGCTTTGCTTTTTTGTAGTTGGGTGATTTATGAATACTTATTTAATCTTATTTTTTATTTCTTCATGCCTTCTATTTTTTATTGATACAATTTTGGTAAGTTCTAGGAATTTATCCATTTCTTTTAAGTAGTTGAATTTGTTGAGGTATAATTATTCATAGTTACCTCCTATAATCCTTATTTCTGTGACATCCATTGTAATGTCTTTTATGTCTGATTTTATTCATAAATACTCTTTTTTTCTTGGTTTATCTAGCTAAGACTTTGTTGATTATATTTATTTTTTGGAAAAAAGACAGCTCTTGTTTTTACTTTTTCTACTGTTTTAAATTCTCTGATTTATTTCTGCTATAAAAATCATCATGATTTTTTCTTTCACTTATCTTTCATCTTACTATATTCTGTTTTTTGAGTTCCTTGAGGAGTATAGTTAGGTTGTTTATTTAAGATTTCTACTTTTTTAATGTTAATATTTATTGTTATAATATACCCTCTTAGTATTGCTTTTCTAATATCTCATAATTTCTGTTCATGTCCTTTGCCCACTTTCTAATCAGATTTTTGATTTTTTCTTGCTGATTTTCCTGAGTTCTATATAGATTCTAGTTATCAGCCCTTTATCAGATATATGATATGCAAATATTTTCTCCCATTCTGTAGGTTGTCTATTTGCTCTAGTGATAATTTCTTTGGCTGTGCAGCAGCTTTTTAATTTGGTTAGGTCCCATTTATTTATTTTTGTTAATGTTGTGATTGCTTTTGGGGTCTTCTTCATAAATTCATTGCCTAGGCCAATGTCTAGAAGAGTTTTTCTAACATTTTCTTCTGGAACTCTTAGCGCTTTATGCCTAGGGTTTAAGTCTGCTATCCATTGTGAGTTGATTTTGTGAGAGGTGATTCAGGTGTGGATCCTGTTTCAGTCTTCCGCATGTGGCTATCCAATTTTCTCAGTACTGTTTATTGAATAAGGATTCTTTTCCCCAATGTATGTTTTTGTCTGCTTTGTCAAAGATCAGATGGCTATATGATGATGTTTTATATCTTGGTTCTCAGTCTATGTCTCTGTTCTTGTGCCAACACCATGCTGTTTTGGTTACTATGGCCTTGTAGTATGGCTTGAAGTCTGGTAAATTGATGTCTCCCAATTTGTTCCTTTTGCTTATGGTTGCTTTGGCTATACTGGGTCTTCTCTGGTTCGATATGAAGTGTAGAATTATTTTTTCTAAATCTACAAAAAATGATGTTAGCATTTTAATAAGGATTACATTGAATCTGTAGATCGCTTTGGGTAGTACAGACATTTTATCAGTGTTGATTCTGCCAATCCATGAGCATGGCATTGTTTTCCATCTGTTTATGTCCTCTGCTTTTTCCTTCTTCAGTGTTTTGTAGTTCTCCCTGTACGGGTTTTTTTACTTCCTTAGTTAAACATGTTCCTAGGTATTTTATTTTCTTTGTTGCTATTGCAAAAGGTAAAAGTCTTTGATTTGGTTCTTAGATTGACTGTTGTTGTCATATATGAACTCTACTGATTTGAATACATTGAGTTTGTAACCTGAGACTTTGCTGAATTTGTTTATCATTTCCAGTAGTCTCATGGCAGAATCTTTGGGGTTGTACAGATATAAGATCATACCATCAGCAAAGAGCAATAGTTTGACCTCTTCTTCCCCTATTTGGATGCCCCTTATTTCCTTCTCTTGTCTGATTGCTCTGGCTAGGATTTCCAGCACTATGTTGAACAGAAATAGTGACAGAGGTCAACCTTGTTTGGTTTCAGTTCTAAGCAGGAATGCTTCCAATTTTTCCCCCTTCAGTATGATGTTGGCTATGGGTTTGCTATACATGGCTTTTGTCATTTTTATGAAAGTCCCATCTATGCCTATTTTGTTAAGCGTTCTTATCATAAAAGGGTGCTAAATTTTGTTGAATGCTTTTTCTGTGTCTGTTGAGAGGATCATATGGTCTTTGGTTTTACTTCTATTTATGTGGTGAATTACATTTGTCAATTCTTTGTCTTCTTTGTCTTGAGATAGTTTTGATTTAAAGTCTATTTGGTCTGATATACTTTATAGCCACCTGCTTTTTTTTAAATACAATTCACATGAAATATCTTTCCCATCCCCTCATCTTCAGGCTACATGTGTCTTTAACTCTAAAGTGAGTCTTTTGTGTAATAGATACATCCATTCTGTCACTTTATTCTTTTTGATTGAGGAATTTGATCCATTTACATTTAAAATAAGTATTAACAACTGAGGAATTACTACTTCCGTTTTGTTAGCTGTTTTCTGTCTGTTTTTCAGTTTTATCCTCTTTTCTTCTTTTGTTGTCTCTCTTGCTTGATGATATTTCGTAGTGATTGGCATTGATTCTTTTTTCTTTATGTTTTGTGTATGAATTGTAGGTATTTTTTATTTGTAGTTGGCTTATGGGTTGGATAAATTATTTTGTATTTAATAGTTATAACCTTCTGTTACAAGTTGATAACAGCATAATTCCATTGCATACAAAAATTCTGCACTTTTACTCACACCGTTCCCAGTCACACTTTATGTTCTTATAGTCAGAGTTTGCTTTTTTCAATTATTGTGCATCCATTAACAAGTTTCTACCTTTTAATTTTTATATTAGGGTTAAAAACAATTTACTTACCACTATTACAGTCTTATATTAATCTGCATTTGTTTATTTATTTACCTTTACCAGTGATATTTATACTTTCATATGCTTTTGTGTTGCTATTTAGGATTATTTTGTTTCAACTTGAAGAGCTCCCTTATGTATATCGTATAAGGCAAGTCTAATGGTTATGAACTCCCTCAGTTTTTCTTTTTCTAGGAAAGACTTTATTTCTTCTTCATTTTAGAAAAGAGAAATTGCTGTGTGTAGTATTATTTGTTGGTAGTTTTTTTTTCTTTTAGCAATTTTAATGTATTATCTCATTCTTTCCTTGCCTGAAGGGTTTCTGCTAAGAAATCTGCTTAGAGTTTCATAGGGATCCCCTTATTTGTGATGAATCATTTTCTCTTGCTAGATTCAGTATTTTCTCTTTGTCCTTGACTTTTGACAATTTAATTACAGCCTATCTCTGCATAGTTTCCTTTGAGTTGATCCTAGTGGGTACATTTAAGATTTATGAATCTGAATTTCCATGTACCTCCTAAAATTTGAGAAGTTTTCAGCCATTATTTCTTTGCATAAGCTTTCTGTCCCTTCCTCTTGCTCTTCTTCTTCAAGCACTCACATAATTTATATTGTTGTTTTATCGATGATGTCCCAGAAATCCCAGAGGCTTTCTTTACTCTTTTTTATTCTTTTTAAAGTTTTTATTTCCTCTGACTAGATAATTTCAAATGACCTATCCTTGAATCCACAGTTTCTTTCTTCTTGATCAAGTTTCGGGTTTAATCTTTCCATTTTGTTGCAGAAATTGTGGCTGAGGGGAATCTCTCTTGGAATTGGGGTGCAGGACACAAGCAAATAAAAAGCAGTCACAGAGCTGAGGTCCAGGGCACACTCACACCTGGGGCAATCACAGAGCCATGGGCCATGGTCTATGGTGTGCACACTGTGGTGCCAGGTTAGGTAGACTGCAAAACAGCTCCTTCTCCAGGGGGTTGCAGCTGTGTGGATTCCAGGCAGCTCTGTTAACCGTCATCAGTGTTAGTGAAGACTTCAGGGGTCCTTGGTGGTGAAAGCTGCATGCTTCCATCACCAGCATTGGGAAGGTGTGCTGGGGTTCTCCTGTTCTTATTTCCCCCTGAATTTGGAGCTTTCAGACAAGAGGATCTCTCTTGATGCTTAGTAGCGCTGAATGGGGAGATAGGTGATTCAGGTAAAATGTTTTCTATGCTTGTTATGCAGTCAGTCATCCTTCACCTTTGTGCTCCACTGGTTTTCTGCAGCTTCTTCACAGTGCACTGCAGAGCTCTCCTGTAGGTATGTTCTTCTGTAGGTAGTTGTTTATTGATTTTTATTCTTTATGGAAGGACTAGCATTGTGACCTCATAGTCTGCTTTTTCCTGGTATCACTCTCCTCTAAATAAATACTTTATAATCAACTGATTTATTTCACAGTAGATGTATATGTCAAATTTGACCATCTACATCTATATAGTCCAGTATGGTAACATCTACCAATTTGTGGCTATTAAGTACTTGAAGTATAAATATTTCTAACTGAGATGTGTTGTGAATGCAAATAACATACTAGTTTTATTAAATTAGTTCAAAAATTTAAAATATCTCACTAATATTTTAGATTGATTATATGTTAAAATAATGCTTATGAATTCTTAGGTTAATGAAATATTAAAATTTATCTCAATTTTTTTTTCACTTTTTAAGTAGCTATTAGAAAGTTCTATATTATACATGTGACTCATGTTATATTTCAATTAGACGGAATTTAGCTTGATATAAAAATTATTTGAAGGCAAAGGACTTTATATTATGGCATATATATAAATGTGGTAATATGCAGATTGCTTTGAGTTTTTCATAGGACTTTAACTCTTTTCCTGAGAGGAATGGAGTTTACATGATGATTGGCAGTTCTAGGCCGGGCGCGGTGGCTCACGCCTGTAATCCTAGCACTCTGGGAGGCCGAGGCGGGTGGATTGCTCGAGGTCAGGAGTTCGAGACCAGCCTGAGTGAGACCCTGTCTCTACTAAAAATAGAAAGAAATTATCTGGACAACTAAAAATATATATAGAAAAAATCAGCCGGGTGTGGTGGCACATGCCTGTAGTCCCAGCTACTCGGGAGGCTGAGGCAATAGGATCGCTTAAGCCCAGGAGTTTGAGGTTGCTGTGAGCTAGGCTGATGCCACGGCACTCACTCTAGCCCGGGCAACAAAGCGACACTCTGTCTCAAAAAAAAAAAAACAAAAAAAAACATGATGATTGGCAGTTCCTAGTTTGAAAGGAACACACAACAACTGGGTTGATTGAGAGAGTTACTCTCTCTCTGGAGTGTATATATTCATTAAGAGAGGCTTATCAAATACACTGATTGCTCCTTACCACTTATGCACCTGTGTTTTATTTGCACCCCCAAAAGACATCCAAATTATAAAGTATAACTAGAGTTCCTAAAATGATAGCTCTTACTTTTAAATTACTTCGTGTTACTGTTCATTGGTAACTGATCCCAATATGCTCATCTCTTCTCTTCAGAGCTGCAGCCACTTGAGCTCACTTTGCAGTTTCTCATCTCCAGGTGACTGGGTGGAACCTGCTCTGAGGCATCTGTAACTCAGGAGTTTGAAAAGTAACATTGCTGCCAAATCTATTGAATGATTGTTTATAAGCTTTATTTCTATCTTCCTCTTCTAAATGAAACTGCTACAATAAGTATTAATAATAAGATTCTATATGATTTATTCCTATTCTTAAATTTATTCTGATTGTATGTTTCATCTGGTGTGTTTGTACTAATAACACATCTGATAATGTGCTACATTCAATAAATGCATATCATTCATTCAACATTTCAGGTCATTTGAATGTAAATTGCATTTGACAAGTCCTCTGACTTGTGCATAGCATAAGCAATCTTCATAAGTAATGTCTTATCTTTTTGGAAATCCTTATATTAGAAATATAAATACATGAATAAATAAATAGATAGAAAGGAGCATGTGAGTGAACATAGAAGGAGAATAGGAGGAACATCAGCATAGGACATGCCACTAGGACAGACTGACTGAGCAAATGTGATATGAGGCTGTGGATTAGGTGGTATTGAATTGTAGTCAATGGAGTCTTAGATTATATTGTAAGCGGAAGATATCTAGGCTGAGTACAGGAATACTCTTCCATGGTGTTTTTTAAAATGTATGGATATAATGGAGTGTGTTGAAGGATCAATTACAGGAACAAAAGTGTTTTTCTGAAGGTGAAAGCAGTAAAACAATTTCTATTAAGGTGTGAATGACTGCCCTGTACCCTCTATCACTTCCTTCTGAACCATTCTTACCCTCAATAGCCCATTTTTGTATTGCATCCAGAGTAATCTTTGAAAAAGCCATAAGCCCAATTTTGTAATTTCTCTGACTAAAATCTTCAATGACCTCTCATTGCTCTCAATATAAAATTCAGACAAGACCCCCTGACAAGAGAGACAAGACCATGACCTCCAGTCTACCTCGTAGCACTCTTCCTCTTACTAAATATACTGTCTTTTGTTTTTGTTCCTCAAATGGATCAAAGCTTTCTCTCACTTCCTCATTTATTTGTTTTCCTCTGTCTCTGTCTGGATCTTTGCTGACCTTACTTATTTTCATCCTTTAGATCCAGGTTCAGATGTTGCCCCTTCACAGAGGCCTTCAGCCCCTACCCAAGGTGGTATCTTAGTAATTAGCTGTCCCATTACCCTTTTAAATTTATGCCATAACAATTATTATAATTCCTAATTATTTTAATATTTATTTATTTATTTTTGATATTTTTTATCAGAATGTATGCTCAAAAATGTGCCTTGCTCATAGCTGTATTCCTAATGTTCAGCATAATATTTGGTTCACAGCATGTTCTCAACAATTATTTGCTGAAAAATTTAAGTGAATAGGTAAAAATATTTGAAATTGATTTAAATTCAGACCACACAATGAGAGTAGAAGAGGCAGATTATCGCTTAATACAAATTTTTTAAAAGTCTTAGTTTCTTCACTCTGAGGAAGCTTCGTAACCATAGTGCCAATCATTCTGCCTTTATATACATGAGGAAAAAATGGTGGATAAAGCTATTGATTTCCTATTAAATGCAGAATAATTTTAGAAAATTAATTCATTAATAGAAAGTCTCATAGAATAACAAAACTAAAACCATCTTAAATGCAGCATCTTAACCCCACATGATATGCTGTTTTCCACACACCACGTATGTCAAGAGTTTTCCAGTGTAATACGAGGACTTCTTGGGTGTCTAAGACCATTTTTTTAACCCCTATATGGGGCAAACCAAAAGATCAGAGGAAAAACAAATGTAAAGTTAGATGTCTGTGTTAAAAATAAAACAAACAAATAAATAAAAACAACTATATTTTAACATGGAGAAAATGTTAATCCTATGGCATATGAATATTTGTCATAAGGGGGTATATCAACCAAAGAAAAACTATTATATGAGAACCACAGCTTTTGGTGATGGCAGGGTAGTTAATTTGTTTGGACCAAATATTCGAGTCAGAACCATTTTTTAAAAAGTTGGAAAAATTTAAAATATTTTTGGAGACACTAAAGAGCTAACAAGGCAGTACATAATCTGACCAGTGTCTGAGGACAGTTGCCAAGTCCCAAGGAAGAGCTGAGGGAGAGGCTGAGTTACGCTTATGATCCCGTCCAGAGGCCACGGAGACTGATGGGTATCCGAGAGCTGCCATCAGGAGGGAGGCTTCCGTTCAGTATCCTAAAGTGGCAAAACCTTTGGAATTAAGGTAATGCATAGTTAGACAGACTACCACAGGAACTGAAGCTCAGCTTTCTGTCACAGTAGTCCCCCTTTATCCATGGTTTTGCTATTGAGGCTTTAGTTATCCATGGTCAACCACAACCCAAAAATATTAAATAGAAACTTCCAGAAATAAATAATTCTTATGTTTTAAATTGTGCTTCATTCTGCATGGCATGATGGAATCTCACATCACTCCATCCTACATGGGACATTAATCATCTCTTTGTCCAGTGTATCCACTCTATTTACTCTATCTACCCATTAGTCATCGATATCATTTGGTCCTGACATCAAACCATCAACATCATCATAACTCAGTGATCCAAGATTGCCCTAAGAAGATGATCTTCCTTCCGACACACTGTCAGGAGGTCAGTAGGAGCCTAACGCTACATGAAAATGCCTGCATCATTTGCCTCACTTCATCTCAGCACATAGGCATTTTGTCTTCTCACATCATCATCAGAGGGGTGAGTACAGTATAATAAAATATTTTGAGAGAGAGAGAGACTGCTTTTCACATAACCTTTATTCTTTTATCATATATTGTTATAATCCTTCTATTTCATTATTAGTTATTCTTAATCTCTTACTGTGCTTAATTTATAAATTAAACTTTATGTTATGTATGAATAGAAAAAAACAGCATATATGAGGTTTAGTACTTTTCTGCAGTTGTGGCATCCCTGGGGATCTTGTAACATATCCCTTATGGATAAGGGGCAACTATTTCATTCTAGTTGCTAAACTAAGATTAAGTTTATCTTGAATGTTACTGTCACTAAGTGTTTGAAGGAAAAAGTAATTTATCCTAGGTTAACTCATTTGTAAAACCTGTTTTACAAATGCAATCTCACCCAACAATGAAAAATAAGCATAAAGGGAGCATAAACACATCAAATGAACAAACCCCAGAGACCTCAGATAGTGGACTTAGAAGATAAAAACTTCAATATAAGTATGCTTCCTATATACACAGACATGGGGAAATTGTGAATGTAAGTAACTGGAAGCTGTGAAAATGAAATGAAATTAAGAACTTAATGGACAGGTTTACAGCAGATTAAACAAAGCTGGAAGAATAATAAGCAAACTGGAAGACAGATTAGAAAAATATCAAGAATGAATCACAAGGTTGGGAAAGAATGGAAAATTGAGAAGGGTGGGGAAGAGTGCACATTAAGAAGCATGCAACTTGGAAGAGAGAGATCCAGAAATTCAAGCAATATACATTCTTAATAATCCATACTTTATCTATCAAAGTAAAACTTTTTATAAGGAAAGGTAATTCGGGAAATCCTAAAAGCTAACAGATGTGAAAAAAAGAAGAATTATCATCAAAGGAGTAGTTATTAGAATGACTACTTCCCTTTCAACAGAAATATTACAAACATGAAGATAAAGAAATCTAAAGGGCTGAAAGAAAATACCTGTCAATTTAGTATATCTATATCAATCAAAAGTGTTCTCTATGAAGGAGGTGACATAGATGTCTTTTCAAACAATGGAAAGAGTTCACTACCAGCAGACACATACCAACGTGAAGAAAGAACAAAAGGACGTCACTATAGGTCTCTCAGCTGTTTAAATAAGAGGATATATGTAAAAAAAGTATGAACATTTAGCTGGAAAGGAAAAAGTCATAAAATAATATGCCAAAATGACATAAAAATATTTGAAAACTTAATAAAGATAATTTCATGTGTTATTAAACCATATAAAGAAAAGTTTATAATTCACAGAAAATTTCATAGATATCTTCATAGGTACATTCCACAAAACATTTAAGGAAGAAATGGCACTAATATGAAGAAACTCTCAAGAAAGTAGAAACATTGAAGTTATTATGAAGTCAGCATAATGTGATAGCAAAGTATCACATGGATATTGTTAGAAGGCATGTATCCTCATTCATGAACATGGGACAAAAATCCACTCCTCCTCACAAAGATTTTTAGGTCCTGATCTCCAGAACCTCTGATTGTGTTACTTTTCATGGCAAAATTAACTTCATAGATGTACTTACAGTCACGGATCTTAAAAAGATTCTTCTGGACTGTCTGGCTGGACCCAATCTAATCATATAAGACTTCAAAGCAGAGAGTTTTCTCCAGCTGGAGTCAGAGAGGTTCAGCAGAAGCCAGAGAAACGTGAAGCAGGAAAGAGACTCGTCCTACTGTTGCAGGGTTATGGCCACATGGAAAGCAAGAGAAGGAATTAGGCATGTTGCAGGAGCAAAGACCAGCCCTCCTCTGACACCCAGCCAGGCAACAAGCCTTTGTGTCCCACAACAACAGGAAACTGCGGCAGCAGTCTGAATAAGCTGGGAGTGAATTCATCCCCAGAGACCCCAGCAAGGAATGTTCTTGCCAACACCTTCACTCCAATGGTGTGGGACAAAGTAAAAGAGGAAGCTGAGTCACCCTGGACCTACTGGAGTGTAGAAAACAAATGGGTGTTGTTTTAAGCCACCAAATTTTGCTATGGAAACAGTAGAAAATTTATACAGAGACCCATGTGTAAATACGGATGCTGGATTTATGACGAGGATGGCCTTGCAGATCAGCGGGCCAGGAAGTTACTTCAAATAAATGTTGCTGATATAATTGGGTATCTTTATAGAAAAAACAAAACAAAAATATGTCTCTAATCTTATGCCATGCATATAATTCCAGTGAGATTGATGCTCTAAAGGTGAAAGCAAAATAATAAAGCATCTTGAAGATAATAGAATGTATTCATCACTTGCAGAAGTGAAAGACTTTTTTTAAAAGACACAAAATCTCTAACCACAAAGGAAGAGATTGATACATTGGACTATGTTAAATTTAAGAATTTCTGCTCAATGAGGAAGCAAAAAGGAAAGATACAGATTGAAAAAAAATGATGGTAACTCATGTAAGACAAACAAATGACTTTTAAAGAAGTCCTACAAATCAACAAGGGAAGGCAAAATACTCAATGGCAAAAAAATGTCGTAGACTTGAATAGAAAATTCACACACAAAAATGGTCTCCAAAGACCAGTAACTATTTGACAAGGTGCTCAATCTCAGCTCTAATCAGGGAAATGCTAAATCAAACCACATTGAGATGCCAATATATACCCTTTAGAATGGCTAAAAATATGTAAAATGGCAATCTCATATGTAAGAAAGGAACTTGATTACAATATGTTGCTGGAGGGAATGTAAGTTTATACAATCACTCAGGGAGAAGAACAATTAAGAGAGCATGAAGTATCACCATAGATGCCAGATAGTGGTTACCTTGGCAGGAAGATTAGAACTGGTTACAGAGGGGGGTTTTGATACGGCTGTATTCTATTTTTTGACTTAGTTCCTGGTTATTGAAATGCTTGCTTTCTGGTAAATCTTTAAGTTCTGTTTTTCATTTTTGTTCTGTACCCTTGTCTATAGGCATGTATTATTTCATAATTAAACAGGAAAAAGATAAGTTATTTCACATGGCTGAAAAGAAATGACACAAATTGCAAAGTGTTATTTAGAAGATTTGTACTGATTTCCTTTGGAAGTAAAATGAAATGATGTACTATCAATTGGAAACTAACATGATACATATTTTATCTCAAAATTGTTTGTTTTGTGATCTTCACTTATAACTAAAACTTGAGGCCATGTTGGTGTGAAGGTATAGTTAGCACTGTTAAGGAGAATTCTCTTTAAATGAAGATCTCAACTTTAATCCACAATCTCATGAAAAGATTTTGAAAAGATCACATTGGTTAACAGCTCCCTGGCCTTGGGTCCAGCTATGAGAAATTAAGGTTGTTTACTCCACATGAAAAGTTTCTTCTTAATTTACAAAAAGAGAATCACAGAAAGGCCAAGGGAAATGGAGTTGGCTTTACTTATATGACCTGGAACTGTTGTTAAAGATAATGATTATTTACATTGAAAGAGAAAAGTATGGTACATTTTGTGTTACATTATATCAAGACATTTTTGCTAAAACTACCATGAGAAAGATATAAAATATTTGGGATTCAAGTCTCCAGGCTTATGCAATTTTTTTTCTTGATGACCAGGTTGTAACCACAACTTCCAAATTTGTGTTATTGTTTTAGTCTTTTCTCCCTTCAGTTCACCCATTTTGTGTAGGTGTGAAATATAAAAACATCAAGAAAAGCAAATTTTATATATGTGTGTGTGTGTGTTTGTGTGTGTGTGTGTGTATAGACACAGAGTTTAACAAATATTTATAAAGTGACACCCATGTAACACCCACACATAGAAAAATAGAATATTGTAAGTGACTCAGAAGGTCTCTGTGTTTCCTTTCCCAGTCTCAATTTCTTTGTTCATATAATGATAATAATTCTTATTACTTTTACAACAAATATTTCTTCTGTTTTCTTCATACTTTCACCACCTGCATATGATATATTTGTCAGAGTTCTCCAGAGAGACAGGAGCAACGGAAGATACAGATGACATGTAGACACTGCAGATATTTATTCAGGGAATTGGCTCACATGGTGATGGGGACTGGGAAGTCCCACAGCAGGCCGTCTGCAGGCTGGTGGCTCGGGAAGCCGGGAGCAGGGCTCAGTCCAAGTCTGAAAGCCTCAAAATCAGGAGAGCCAACTGTGTAACTCTCAGTCTGAGGTTGAAGGCCTGAGAAACTGGGAGCCTGCTGGTGTTAATCCCACACTCCAAAAGCCAAAGAAGCTGAGTTCTGATGTGTAGGGATAGGGAAGGAACTCCAGGAGAGGGAGCAAATTTCCTCTGCCTTGTTCCATCCAGGCCCTTAGCTGGCACCCTGGTGCCCCCTCCTTGGATGAGGGCAGAACTTCCTCAGTCCATCCGCTGATTCGAGTGCCAGTCTCTTCCCGAAGCCCTGAAATGCCAGCCTCTTCCTCACAGACACTCCCAGAACTAACACTTTACCAGCTGTCTGGCAGCTCTACCAGCTATCTGAAGCCAGTCGATTTGACACCTAAAATTTACCATCACATGTGAATATGTCCCTAAACAACATAGCTTAGATTTGCCTTGTTTTTAAATGTGACACAAATATGATCATACTCTGTGTATTCCTTGAACCTTCTTTTCCCATGATGTCTTTGTGTGATTCATACATGCTTTTACTTGTAGTTTTGGCTTATTCACTTGCATTGCTGTATAATATTTTATTATATAAATACACGAAAATTTAATTACCCATGTTATTGTTGATGACTATGTGGTATTTTTCCATTTTGAGAAACTATGAAGTTTGCTATGGTGAATCTTCTCATACATATATTCTGCTACACATAAAATGCAACTCTGTATGACATAAACCTAATATTCTAAGTGCTAGGCATAGATTTTGGCTGCCTTTAATCTAATAACAAATAAAAAGTGTTTTCAAATGTGGTTGCAAAAACTGACTCTCCTAGTAGCAGTTCCTAGGAACATCTGGTTCTCTAAATTTTCACCATCCCTTGGGAAGGTCCAGTGTTTAACCATTTGTCACTCTGAAAGGGTGCAGAGGTATTTGTAGTTTTAATTTGCAAATGCATGATTAATTAATTTAGATTTTCTTGTTGTGAGGTGTCTTTTCAAGTCATTGGCCCACTTTCTTACAGGATACTCTATCTTTTCCTTACTGATTTGCTAGGAGTCCTTTTCATATGCTGGCCATTGACTCTATGTTACAAACTTATTCTCTGACTGTGCATGTTACCTTTCATAATACTATATTTTTACAACCAGACATTCTCAATTGTTTTCAAATATATCAGTAGTTTATTTTATTTTTAGTATTTTTGTATTTTCTTTGAAAATCATGTTTCTATTCACTGATCATGAATATATTCTCATATTTTCCCTGCAGAGAGGTTTTGAAATTTTACTTCCAGAAGGAAGGCACGAATGCGCTCTGCCCTGCTCCAGCAGGCAAACTCAACCAGAAATCTTGGAAATTTTATAGAAAATAAACAATCAAAGACTCGGAAAAGTGGAGAAAAGCAGACAGACAAGCTAGGGATGGCAGGCCCCTAGGATGGATGTGGCCGCGGGTTCTCTTGGGTTTTCTTTTCCCTCATATCCGCCACATTTAGAATTGAAGAAATCGTGGGCTCAGTAGCACCAAGGCGTGCAAGCCAAAGGAGCCCCAGCAAAGCCTCATGTCCCCACTGAAGGAACAGGAAGGCGGCAGCCCAGCCACACACCACACGTCAGACGGTAGCTGTCTACCGCAACCAAACTCCACGAGAACAACCGCGGCCACGCCCCATGCGCAGCGGCCCAGAGGAGCGGGAGTGCTGGAGTTCTGCCTTGCCAGGCCACCAGAGTGACCCCAGCCCTCCTGCCAGGATGACATTAGAGAGGGCCAAGCAGGGGTCAGAGACTTCCATCCCCTCTGATCCACAATGAGGCCACCCCACTCCTAGTGTCGTGGAGACCACCTGGTAGCACTGACCTTCCCTAGATGTGGTGGTGTTGGGAGGCCGAGTGGAGAGTCGGGCTTCCCACCTGTCACGCGGTAACACGGTTCACCGAGCTCAGACAATTTCCCTGGAGACTTCTACCAGACGTCCATGCTGCATATGCAGAACTGACAAATGCCCTTAGAGCAAACACAGACGCAGACACATATACCCACACACGTAGCATATAGTAATAGTTTCCGTCACTTTTTATTGTTTTTGAATGAGTCCTACGTAGATGGACTACATTTTATTCACAGTTATTTTTGATCATCTACAAAATTCTTTGTCCTGTGGTAGTAAAATGGTAGGTTATCAAACAAGGTTTATTTTCACTTATTAATCAATATACTTCTTTCACAAACGTTTACTGAGAGCCCACTATGTGCAAGCTAGGAGCTTGGGAAACGCTGATGAAAAGAACAGATGAAGATGTCTCTCCATGAGGCGCTTATTCTAATGGGAGGGTGGAAAGTGATAGCAATACGTTAGTTGCATAGAATGATAAAAGATGGTAAAAGTGTTATGGCAAAGAGAAACTGTAACGCAAGGGGCTTGGTGTTTGTGCCTCACTGTGCAGGGCTGTCTGGGTGTGGGCACCATGCTGGCAACGGAATCCACCCTGAGGATGTTCACATGAGGATGGCTCCAAGCAAAGACAGGCACAGAAAGACCCCAAACTGGAAGGACCAAAGGCTCCTGCAGTCTTGTGATGAAGGGAACGAGGGTGGAGTAGCAGGCGATTTGGCAGAGAGGTGGCTGGGGCGAGATTCTGATGGATAGTGTCGGTCGTGGAAAGTTCTTCAGCTTTTATGCACAGGAAATAGAGTCGCAGCAAGGTTTGGACAGAGCAGTGCCGTCCTCTGACTCCCTCTGGGAAAGTGAGAACAGCAACCAGATGACAGGCACGCAGTTACCCTGGCCAGGAAGCATTTCAGGAAAATGGACAATTAAAAATTAATAAAACAAAATGGAGCAACTATTCCTGTGGGCAGACAAGCTCAGAAGAATATATTTCTTTTAAGTAGAATTTCCCTGTTTGTTCTCTCATTTCATTTCCTTCCAGGTCACAAACACAAATCAAAAGAGAGAAAACAAGAGAAGCAGAGGGAGCAAATAATATGAAAAATTGTATTCCATGCTTGACCGCAATAGAACCGTACGGAAACCTAGTAAGTAGATAATCCACTCGAGTCGGACTGTGAACTGGCCAGAGGCTACAAGTGTAGGAATCTGAAGATGAAAATGGTTATAATCCTGTTTCCTTGCGGTTGAGTTTTGATCAGGGCTTTCTGCCCTGTTCTGCAGACAGGTGTGGGTCAGCTCTTTCAAGTGCAGAGCTGCAGACATCACGTCTGGGACCAGTCAAGGAGAATGAAAAGCTGTGGAATGCTTTTGGCCTTCGCTTCCCAGACATTCACAGCATGTATGAGCTGGCTGTGGACAATGACAATGGCACCTCCCTGCAGGAGAAGGCATTATGTCCCTCGGTCAGCCAGGGAGGTATTTCTTCTCAGACTGAGCCTTCTATCTCATACTGAAATGAGCCTGATCCGCCCGCCCCTGGAGTGTGTACTGGGCTAACTGTGAACAGACTGCCCACATAATATAGTCTATTGATTTCTCTTCAAATTGCCATCAGGAGCAAGTAGATCAATGTTCATTTAAGTATTTATAACTGCCTGCCACAGAAGATGTGAGACTTCTCTCCTGACTCAGAGTTTCAGAGTCTAGATGAGATTTTTGTGTACCCTTTGTTTACCTGCTGCCTGTGACTTGCAGACGCAGAGTCTCAGAATTGGAAGGAGCCGTGGCCGGGCACCCGGTCCACGCAGCACAAAGTCTGGTCTCTAGCTTTCCTGTGGGGCTGTTCTCCAGCAAATGCTTCGGCTGTTAATGAGACAGGGGCTTGAGGTCTCAGCGATGTGGTGCATTCTATTTTCATATTGTTCCAGTAGTTGGAAATAATTCTTTACTTGTCCAATTCTGAGCTCTGGAGTCATGTGGAGTGACCAAACACTTATCTGGTTGAAGACATATCTCTGTTATCCCCCAAGTAATTAAATGGTTCCTTAGAGATCATGTTGAAGAAAACCCCTATACCCTGGTCATTTTTCTGTGGACATCTTCCCATTTGTAATGCCCCTCATACGTACTACACATGAACTTGAGCCAGGTACTGTGACGCCACCAGATGCCTGAAGGTGGAGTCTGGTCCAGCCTTCTCACCAGGCCCAGCAAACCACCCCCACCCCAGAGCTGAGGCCATTTGGGGCCACCTGCTGGCTCAGCTGGTGCCAGGCCCCCCTGGTGGGGCATTACCGAATCTCCACCCTCTCTGTGGCTTAGGATTCAAACCTCTCTGGGTAGACAGACCCTCTGTAGGGTCCACAAGGAGAGGCCTTGCTCATGTTTTGTTTTGCCTCCTATTCAGACCTTGACGTCTAAATAAAATCCTGTACTCTCTGAGTACTTTTCAGACTTTTATTCAGTCTCATACCTATTTTTTAAATGTGGAAACAGAGCAAAGACATTAAATGAGTTTGTCACATATATTAATAGAAATAAAGTTTTAACTCTGTTCTGCCTAATTACAAAGATTGTGTTATTATTCTAGTCCTGTGCCTTCCATTCCCAAATTGCCCTGTCAGCATTTGCAACATATTTCATATTTATTATCTATCTACTTCTCATTTTGCATACTTCTTTAATATAGGAGTTGATGCTTTGTATAATATCATTGCTTGTAGCTTTAAAAAACAATTATGTATATTCTAATGAAAACTACCTACTCATTGTTATGGTGAAAATATTTATTTTATTTATTTTTTATTTTTTTTGAGGCAGAGTCTCACTCTGTCGCCCTGGGTAGAGTGCAATGGTATGATCATAGCTCTCTGCAACCTCAAACTCCTGGGTTTAAGTGATGCTCCTGCCTCAACCTCCCGAGTAGCTGGGACTACAGGTGCATGCTACCACACCAGGCTAATTTTTTCTATTTTTGGTAGAGACAGGGACTTGCTCTTGCTCCAGCTGGTCTCAAACTCCTGAACTCAAGCGATCCACTCACCTTGGCTTCCCAGAGTGCTAGGATTACAGGCGTGAGCCACCACGCTTGGCCTTGTTATGATGAAATTAAAGAAAATTTAAAAGTTGTTGGAACCCCCAAAATACTTTAAGCCCAGAGAGAAATGTAACTGTGAACTGTGTCACATAGCATGTAGTTGCAGCTTCTGCTTCTCAGACTATAGATTAACTCTCTTCCTCTCTGTTCTTGTTCTGTGAATGATTAGGAGAGACCAGAGACCAGGCATTCCCACTTCCAATCTCTGCTCTTTTTTGTAGATTAACTGCCTCTTTTATTGTCCTGCACCTAACTCAGACCAGATGGTGCAAAAGACCCCAGGACTTCTTCAGTGTGAAATGTTAAAAGCCGGTTGAACTAATCAGATTACTGTAACTCTGTGCTAGCCTTGCTAGGAATGCTGTTGCAACCCGTTAAGCTTCCCAAGCCTTACCCATATAAATGACAGTAAAACTTCTCCACTTTTGAGCATTGACTTCTATTCTTTGGAATTGGTGTCCTCAGGTGTCCATCCTTAAGCTTTATACTCTAATAAATCCTACATTTAACCATGTTTCCTGAATTATGTTATTTAAGGGTGACCGTTATACATGTGGGAAAATCAGAAAGGTCTATCCCATGGGGGAGAAGAGAGACCTTGCGACCTCTGCAGGAGCCCCTGCCTCCACCTCCACCCCTTCTCTGTCCCCCGCAGAGCCAGCCCTCCGAGGAGCAGCCCACACTCCCCGCTCTAGGGCTTCCCTCCCTCCTCCCTGCTCACCGGCCATTGAGGCTTTCTAACAACGAGTTTGCTGAAACCAGCATTTTCTGTTCTCCTGATCCTTGACCTATGAACTGATGCAAACCTGTGACGTTTAACACACTTCCGCTGCCTTTGGCTCTGCCTCTCTTCTGCTGGTCCTCCCTTCTCCATTGTACCCACTCTTTTCAGATCACCCTTCCTGTCCTCCGCGAGCTTATTCTCCTCAAGGTTTGAACGCAGCCAGTCTTTCTATTCTTTATTCTCTCCTTGCTTCTTCTCATTCATGGCTTAAATTTCAATGATTACATGTATTCAGACAACCCAAAATGTTTATCTTTGTCTCATAGCTTGCCTCTGAGTTACAGACTGATATGTAGGAGTTTACCCAAAATCTCCTCTGAAATATCTGAAAATCCAAAATGTCCTTCAAAGTTATCATGACCAACATTTTTCATTCCCTATTCTCCCTTCAACTCAGCACTAACTAACAATTATGGAACTTCTCCAGTGTTCCATTTCTAGGCAATTTCACCCGAAATCAAGTTGCAATTCTTAGCTCCAAATTCTCCTTTCTTCACCCATAATCAATCACATATAAATGAAATCTGTCAAATGTACTCCTATATACCTTTATTTTTTAGCTTGACAAATAAAATTTGTATATATTTATTGTGTACAACATGATATTTTGAAATATGTACACACATAGGATGGCTCAGTTGAGCTAATTAACATATGGATTACCTCGCATGCTTATCATTTTTGCAGTGAGAACTTAAAATCTACTGTCTTAGTGATTTTCAAAATACCATACGTTGTTATTTGCTACAGTCACCACATGACGCAGATCTCTTGAACTTATGCTTCCTGTCTAACTGAAATTTTGTATCCTTTGACCAAGATCTCCCCACCCTCCCACCCCCAGGCCCTGGTAACCACCGTTCCACTGGCTACTTCTATGATTTCAATGTTTTTAGAGTCCACATATAAGCGAGATCATGCGGTGTTGGTCTGTCTGTGCCTGGGTTATTTCACTTAATATAATGTCCTCCAGGTTCATACATGCTGTTGGGAATGACAGGACTCATATATATCTTTAGAAACTGTCCTCTGCTCTCCATACTGCACGGCAGATGCAATGTTTTGACACCTAACTGGTTTCACACAGTTACAAGGAACTTCCTCCAAGATATTCTTCACTCTGAAATCAAAATGATCTCTTGAAACACGACTCTGATCATGAAACTACTTACCGCTTTCTTCTTAAAACCGTTACAGATTGTCTCCTTTATTGTCCTGAACCTAACTCAGATCATATGGCACAAATAACCCCATGACTGTTATATCTTCAGGGTGGAGTGTCACATACACCCTTCTGGAAAAGGATACTAGTTCATCTAATGCGATTACTGTAACTATGGCTTAGAGTAGAATATGGATAAAAAGCAATCCTAAGCAAGCCTTAGGAATTCCTTTCTTTCTTTCGTGGTGCAAATGGCCATGCATGTTCCAGACTTGCCTGCACCTTCAGCTTTCCTCTGAATCCCATAGGTCCAGGCTCTCTTTTTCACCCACATGGTCTTTTTTTTTTCTCTCTCACTCTTCTACTCTGCATGCACCTTTTCACTAGAGGGGCTTCACATACGCTTGCCACTTTGCCTGCAGAACATTTCCCTCTCCTTTTTGTCTTCTCAGCTCTATTTATGCTTTGGATCTTAGCTTCCTTAATTAATGATGCCTGCCCTATGTTACTTGAGAGACAAATCCCTCTCATAATAGAGTGCTTAAAACTGCTATGGGCCTGTTGTTCATTGTCCTTATTTGACGAGCAATTTTTAACTTAAGTGTGGTGTTCTGAAACTTTTATTTGGAAATAATTTCACACTTAAACATTTTGCAGAAATAATACAAAACCCACCTACATATCCTTTAGCAAAAATACCGAGTGTTAACATTTTTCATCATTTGTCTATATGATGTTTTTTAGGAACCATTTGAGAATAAGTCGGATACATGAAGGCTCTTTGTGCTTGCGCATCTCAGAGTGCATCTCTCAGGAGTAGCGATGTTCTCTTATATAACCACAGTGTAGTGGTCAGTGTCAGTATCTATTTTTTTTTTTTTTTTTTTTTTGAGACAGAGTCTTACTCTGTTGCCCGGGCTAGAGTGAGTGCTGTGGCGTCAGCCTAGCTCACAGCAACCTCAGACTCCTGGGCTCAAGTGATCCTCCTGCCTCAGCCTCCCGAGTAGCTGGGACTGCAGGCATGAGCCACCATGCCCGGCTAATTTTTCTATATATATTTTTAGCTGTCTGTATAATTTCTTTCTATATTTAGTAGAGACGGGGTCTCGCTCTTGCTCAGGCTGGTCTCAAACTCCTGAGCTCAAACAATCCGCCCGCCTCGGCCTCCCAGAGTGCTAGGATTACAGGCGTGAGCCACTGCACCCAGCGTCAGTGTCTTTTAAGTCTCCTTTAATCTGGAACTTTTCCCCTGGCTTTCTTTCTTTTTTTTTTTTTTTTTTTCCTCTCTCTTTTTTTTTTTTATTTCAGCTCTTCATGGGGGTACAAAAGCTCAGGTTATATACATTGTCCGTGTCCCGCCCATCCCCCTGAGTCAGAGCCTCAGGCGTGTCCATTCTCCAGACAGTGCGCCTGGCACTCACCATGTAGTCATACCTCCATCCCCTCCCTCCACCCCCCACCATCTCTTTCTTGTCCTTTCCCTTCTTTCCTCCCTCCCGTCCGTCCGTCCTTCCTTCCTTCCTTCCTTCCTCCCTCCCTATTAATGATACTGGCATATTGAAAAGCATAGCCCCCCACTATTTTTTTTAAAGAACCTGCCTTATTTTCAGTTGTCTAATATTACCTTATACTTCAATTCAGATAATGAATGCCTGGTCAGAATAACTGTCACTTTTTAAAAATTAATGTTGATATCATCAATAGATTTAATTTTTTGTTATTTTTTATCATGATAAGAATGCTTAACATGAGATCTATTCTCTTAACAAATTTTTATATGTACAGCACAGTATTGTTAACTATAGGCTCTATGTTGTTTAGCAGATCTCTAGAACTGAATTATCTTGCATAAATGAAATTTTACATCCTTTGAATAGCAACTCCCCATTTTCCCTTCCTGCAACCACCATTTTATAATCTCTTCCTATATGTTTGACTATTTTAAATACTTTCTATAAGTAGAATCATGCAGTATTTATCTTTCTGTGACTGGATTATTTCACAGAGCATAACGTCCTCAAGATTTATCCATGTTGTTGGATATTGCAGGATTTCCTTCTTTTTAAAGGCAGAATAATTGTATTTATAGATCACATTTTCTTCATCCATTTATACCTGGATGGACATTTAGGTTGTTTCTTGGCAATTGTGAATAATACTGCAATAAATATAGGAGTTCAAATATCTGTTTCAGATATTGCTTTAAATTATTTTGGATAAATAATCAAAAGTAGGATTGTTGGATCTTTTTTATTTTTATTTTTTTGAAAAACATCTATACTGTTTTGCATAGTGGCTGTGCCATTTTATATTCCCACTAAGGTATGCAAGGGTTCCACTTTCTCTTTTCTCTAAATTCTCACCAAACTTGTCACATATGTGATATATGTCACATATGTGATTTCATATATATATGTGTGTATATATGCATATGTGTGTGTGTGTATATAAAATGTTGTTTCAGGTCTTACATTTTAAGCATTTAATCCATTTTGAGTAGATTTTTGTATAAGGTATAAGTTAAAGGTCCAATTTCATTCTACTGCATGGGGATATGCAGATTTCTCAATGCTATTTGTTGAAAATATATATAAAAATATCAAATAAATGATATCATACACATAAATATGTATGATATCATTTATTTATGTGATATAAATATGTATGATAGATATTCTGACAGGAATGAGGTGATAACTCATTGTGATTTTCTTTTGCAGTTCCCTGATAATTAGTGTTGTTGAGGATTTTTTTTTTTGTATGCCTGTTGGCTATTTGTATTTCTTCTTTAAAGAAATGTCTATTTAAGCCTTTTGCCCAATTTTTAATTGAGCTATTTATTTGTTTATTTATGTTGTTTATTTATTATGTTGAAAAAATTTCTTATATAGTTTTGCTGTAAACCTTTTCCCAGATACATTGTTTGCAGATATTTCCTCACATTTTGTAGATTGCCTTTTCACTGTCACTTGCTTTCTTTGCTGTGCAGAGGCTTTTTTTTAACAGTTCAGTCTAGTCCATCTGGCTGCTCGTATTTTTTCTGCCTGTCCTTTTGGTGTCATATGCAAGAAATCATCACCAATACTAATGTCACGTAGGTTTTTCCCAAAGTTTTCTTCTAGGAATTTTATAGTTTCAGGTCTAACATTTAAGTCTTTAATCCATTTGAGTTGGTTTTTGTATGGATATATGATGTGAAATAAGAACCCAACTTTATTCTTTTGCCTGGGGATACGTGGTCCTCCAAGCACTATTTGTTGAAGAGATGTCCTTTCCCCATTGCATGCTTTTGACACCCTTGACAAAGATCAGATGATCATTCATGCGTGAGTTTGTTTTAGTCTGTTCGGCTCTATTGGTCTATATATCTATTCTTATGTCTTTTTTTTTTTCCTTTTGACCAATGCCATGCTGTTTTAATTACTGTGTCTTTGTAATATATTTTGAAACCAAGTAGTATGTTTCTGATAGCTTCGTTCTTCTTTCTCAAAATTATTTTGGCTATTCAGGGGCCTATGTGATTATATATGAATTTGAAGATAAAAATTCCATTGGGATATTCAGAAGGATTGCATTGAATCTGCGGATTGTTTGGTTTAGTATGGACATTTTAATAATATTAAGTCTTCCAATCAGTGAACAGAGGATTTTGTCAAATGCTTTTTCTGTATCTATTGATATAATCGTACATTTCTTATTTTTTATTCTGCTAATGTGGTGTATCACAATAATTGATTATTTATGTGTTTAACTACTTTGCATTTGAGAATTAAATCTCACTGGATCATGGTGGATGACTTTTCAATGTGTTAGTGAATTTGGTTTTCTAATATTTGCTGTGGATATTTGCATCTCTATGTTTATCGGGGATATTGGCCTGTAGTTTTCTTTCCTTGCACTATATTTCTCTGACTCTGGGATTAGGACAATGCTGTCCTTATAAAATGATTTTGTAACTGTTCCTCCCTCTTCAATTTTTTAGAAGAGTTTTAGAATTAACAGTTATTCTTCTTTAAGTGTTTTGTAGCATTCCCAGTGAAGCTGTCTGTTTTGGGGCTTTTTTTGTTGCTGTTATTGTTGTTGCAAGGTTTTTGATTATTGATTCAATTTCCTTACTAGTTATTAGTCTGCTCAGATTTTCTATTTGTTGATGATTCAGTCTTGGTAGGTTTTATGTTTCTAGGAATTTATTCATTTTATCTAGGTTGTCCAATTTGTTAATGTATAATTTTCATAGTTGTCTCTAATAATCTTTTTTATTTCTGTAACATTTATTATAATACATCCTCTTTCATTTCTGATTTTATTCGAGTCATCGCTCCTTTTTGGTAAGTCTAGCTAAAAATTGTCAATTTTATTTATCTTTTAGAAAACCCACTCTTAGTTTCACTGATTTTTTTTTGTATTGTTTTTCTAAAGTCTGTTTTATTTTATTTTTTTTTTCTTCTCTGATTTTTATTATTTACTTTCTTCTGCTATGTTTGGGTTAAGTTCATTCTTCTTTTACTAGTTACTTGAACAGTATAATTGGATTATTTATTTGAGATCTTTCTTCTTCCTTTTTTTAATGTACATGTTTTTTGCTATACACTTTTCTGTTAGGACTGCTTTTGCTGCATCCCTTAAGTTTTGGTGTGTTGCATTTTTATTTTCATTTATCTTAAGGTATTATCTAGTTTCCCTTTAGATTTATTCTTTGACTCATTGATTGTCCATGAGTGTGTTGTTTAATTTTACATGTTTGTGAAGTTTTAAATTTAACTTCTGATATTAATTTTCAGCTGTATTCCTTTGTGTTCTGAAAACATACTTGGTAAAATTTCAATCTTCTTAAATTTGTTAAGACTTCTTTTGTGACCTAACATGTACTCTATCCTGGAGAATGTTTCATTGGCACTTGAGAAGAATATATATTCCTCTAAATAGAGTGTTCTGTATATGGTATTAGTTCCATTTGGTGTGTAGTGCTGTTCAACTCCATGTTTTCCATCCTTTTCTAATTGGTTGGTATATCCAGTATTGAAAGTGAGTTATTGAAGTCTCCTATGACTATTGTATTGCTATCTTTTTCTTTCTCAATGTTTGTGTTACATATTTTTGAACTCTGATGTTAGTATATATATAAATTTATAATTTTTATATGTTTCTGAGGAATTCACCCTTTTATCATTATATTATGCCCTTCCTTGTCTATTTTGACAGTTGTTGGCTTAAAGTTTATTTTGTCTGATATTAATATAAGTATAGCCACCCCTGTTCTCTCTTGGTTACCATTGTCATGTAATACCTTTTCTTTAACCTCTTTACTTTCAGACTAATGTGTTCTTAAATCTAAAATGAGCCTTTTGTCGATAATATATAGTTGAATCTTGTTTTTTAATTCATTAACTCTATATCTTTCAATTGGGGAGTTTAATCTATTTATATTTAAAGTGATTATTAGTAAGGACTTACTATCTTCATTTCGTTAAGGGTTTTCTTTCTGCCTTGTAGTTCTTTTATCTCTCTTTTAATATCTTGTCATCTTCCTTTGTGTTCCATTGTTTTTTTGTATTGATGTACTTTGATTCCTTTTTCCTTTTCTTTTGTGTATCTTATATAAATATTTTCTTTGTGGTTTCATTGGATTTACATAAAGTAACTTATGGGTTTAACAGTGTATTTTAAACTGATGGGAATTTAACTTCAGTCACATACAAAAACTCCACAGTTTTACTTCCTCTACATGTACTTTTTATTATTGACGTCACAGTTTACATCTTTTATATTGCACATCAATTAACATTTTCATAGTTGTAATTATTTTTAATACTTTTGTAATAGAAGTAAAAGTGATTTACCCACCGCTATAACAGTGTCTTATGCTTTAATCTGCATATTTTTGTTTAGTGCTTTTCACGTCAACTTTAAGAGCTACCTTTTACATTTCTTCTAAGGCAGGTATAGTGGCAATTAAAAACTTTTGTTTTACTGGAACAAAATTTATCTTTTTTTACTCATTTTTGAAGGACAGTTTTTCCAGGTATGGAAATGTATTGGTTGACATTTGTTCTTTCTGCACTTTGAACGTATCACCCAACTCTCTTCTGGTTTACGAGGTTTCTGCTGAGAAATATGCTGATAGTCTTATAATGATTGCCTTGTACATGACAAGTCCCTTCTCTTTCTACTTTCAAAATTCTCTCTTCGCCTTTACTTTTGACAATTTTATTATAATGTGTTTCAGTATGTATTTCTTTGGGTTAACTTTTTGGGGTGTATTGTATTTTCTGGACCTACATATGTATTACCTTTCCCAAATTTGGTAAATTTTAGGGCATTATTTCATTAAATAAACTTTCTGCCACTTTCTTTCTATCTTCTCCTTCTATGATTCCAATAATGCATATATTGGTCTCCTTGATGGTGTCACATAAGTGCCTTAAACTTTCTTCAGTCCTTTTTTTATTATCAATTTTCAATAACCTATCTTCAACTTCATTAATCCTCTCTGCCACTTAATTTAGTCTACTAATCCAGCTCATTGTTGCACTACTTTAGTGAAATTTTTGGTTATTATATTCATCAGCTCCATGATTTCTGTTTGGTACCTTTTAAATTTTTTTATCCCTTTGTTGATATTTTCACTTTGTTCATTCATTCTTCTCCTGACCTCAGTGGGCATCCTAATGGAAGCAATTTGGAAGCTGTTACCTCTGGTAGGTAATTTGGATATCTACTTTTCATTGGGGTTTGTTTTTGGAGTTTATCTTTTTCCTTTTGGGGAGACTTATTTTGCTGTTTCTTTATTTTTTAACTCTGTGTTGGTATATTCACATTAGACAAAAGAGCCATCTCTCTCAGTCTTCACAGACTGTCTTTGTATAGGAGAAGACTCTCATCAATTAGCAAAGCCATACATTATGAGGGTATCTCAAGCTTTCATGTTACTCCAAACCACCAAATTTGTTCTCAGCAGTCCACAGCCATCTGGAGTATGTTAGTCTTTTGAGCAGTTCAAGACACGTGAGACACAAGTCCTTCAAGCAGTCCCTGGAAACACTGGATTGTTATACACATGGTCCAACTCTTTCCCTCTCAGGGAGAAACTGGGATCTGTTTTTTGTTTTCAATTTTATTTATTTATTTATTTATTTATTTATTTATTTATTTGCTTACTTGCTCTGTACTGAGCTAGAGGGAGGGAGGGCTTTGACAAGTCCTAGTGTGCTAATTCAAACTTCAGTCTTTGTTCTCAATAACCTCCAAGTAATCTAGAGGATGCCAGGTCCCATCAGTGCTCTGAAAATAGAAAGAAATTAGTCTCAAGAAAACCCAGAAAAATCAGACCTTTTCATATGGTCCAATACTTTCCTTCCCTTCCCAAGCAGAAAATAAGAAATTGGGTCTTTTGCTTACTCTTTCTGCACTGAAACAAGGGGTGGGGCTGTGAGGCTTTGTTCTCAGTGGGCCCCCAGCTACTACTCTGTGGCAGGTCCCATCAGCACTTTAAGCAAGACAGAAGCCAGTGTCTTGGTGAGCCCCCCAAAAATCAGAACTTTGGACATAGGGTTCAATCCTTTTCTTCCTTTCCCAGGGAGAAACTGAAAGATGGAGGTTTATTCCCAGTCATATGGCACTGTGCCAGGTATAGGGGTTATGGCAAGAGGGCATCTTGATCTTTCCTACTGGCTTCAGTGGTGGCAATTTCACATTCATCCCTCATGCAGGAGCCTCTCAACTAGTTTCTGACTTCTCACAAAGGTACTTGGTCTGTCTATTGTTAAATCAGTGTGTCCATGGCGTTAGGGAGGTTCCAGGGATTCCTGTTCTACCATCTTGCTTATATCCAAAACCTCCTCAATGGATTTTAGGCTTCATAAAAGTAAGAGGTGCATTTGTTCTTACTCCCCATTGTATCTGACCAAGTGATTGTTGCAGAGTAATTCTTCAGTGAATGAATGAATAAATGAAATAAAGTATTTATGGCATCCACAGTTCTATCCAGACATGAATGCTGCTGATTTATATTTTTTCCAATTCTTTTTTCTATGTGTATAATGAACTGAGAGAATCCTAGAATAGGATTAGGCTATTAGGAATAGGAACAGGCAAAGGCTAAGACCACTTCCATGTGGCAGTGATCCATCTGTGAACACTGAGCTCAGTAAGCTGCCTATAGGAGAGCAGCAAGACTTCACTATTTCAAGTTATGACGCTTATCTCAGCTTGCTGCTTTCACTGATAATACGTCAATACCAAACTAAGTTTGGTTCATCTATTTTTTAATATAAATGTTTGTAACAATCTGATTTTATTTATAACACATGCTGTTTATGCATCCATCCATCAGTGGACACTTTGGTTGCTTCCACCTTTTGGCTATTAGGAATAATGCTGCTATGAATATGGATGTATAAATATAGGGGTATGCTGTTTTAAAAATCTCTGTAATATGTAATCTTTGCAACTCTCAATTTTCTTCTTTATATAGGTAATCCATAAATACATTTTTATTATAAAAAATTAATTGAGGTAGTACATAGAAAGCAAAACATGAAAGTTTCCATTCATTCTCTTACCCCATGTCCATCCCCAATTACTAAAGTTTGCTATGTTACCTTCCACCCTTTTCAGTGCATTTATATATTAATTTTTTGTATATTATTTATTTTTAATGGATTATACTACACATCTTGTTGTATATTTTTCTATCTTTTATTTAGTAATGTCTTAGAGATATTCTCCATCTTAATTTTGTTTTCCTTTTTTAACAGCTGCATGTATTCCATATTGTTTTATTGACTATCCATGGGTACACACATTACACACACTGGACTATTTCTATAGATTAAATTCCTAGAAGTAGAATTACTAAGTCAAGAACTTTCCTAAACTGTCCATCAAATTTTCTTTTCTACGATTCTTTGTGGTTTGATTATTATTTTTCTTCAAAGTGTATTATTCAGCTCTAGAAATTTGGGAAACTCTGAGCAATAGAGCTCTGAAAAAAAATTCTGATTATGATTTGTCCCTATTGGTAAGAGAGTTATCAATCCTGAGTTCTATAACATTAATGGATTTACTGAAAAAAAAATACAGTTGATCTTTTAATTCAGGCATTTAGCTACCACATGGGAGATAGGACATTACCTATGGGACAAATGGGGGAGTTTTAGAAGAAATGAAAATAAAGGATTATTGAAAATGTGTTATAATGAAGAGAATATTTTATAGTGGATACAACACCTTACCAAGTGAATAGATTAATATTGCATATAATAATCATGTTGATCTCATGCAGTGAGATGGGTACATCACTTCTGTGATATTATTCCCCAACCCCTAACCCCAGTTCAATCATGAGAAAACATCAGAGAAATCAAATGTGAAGCACATTCTACAAAACCCCTGACCAGTTCTCTTTAAAAGTGCCAGGGTCATGCAAGACAAGATGACAGAGTAACTCTTGAAGATATGAGAACACTCGGGGATCAATGAGAACAAAAGGTACCATGAGATCTTGGGTTGGATCCTGGAACAGAAAAAGAAATTAGTGGAAAAAATGATGAAATATGAATAAAATCTGTAGCTTAGTACTTTCCCACTGTTACATTCTTAGTTTTCAAGAATATAACATGGTTACATAAGACACTAACATTTCCTTTGCTTTTATATTTAGAAAGAAGTTTCACCAGAAAGAAACTGGACAGATATCTTTTTATTATATTTTTCTCTAGTTCCTTTTTTATTTGTTTTTACAGTTACCACCTCTAAACATCTAGATAAACAATGGTGATTCATTGTAAATATTCAAAAATGTTCACGTTGGTGTCCTCATTTTAGTATGCTTTTAAACATATCTTCATTTTCCTGGAGTAGAAAGGGGAAAGGATGATATAGACAAGGGAATTTATTGTTGACAAATATAGACAGGTAAGCAAATATTAAATGAATTGATAAATATCAAATTATAAATTCAAGTAATCAGTAACAATATACATTTATTTAAATCTAAAGATATGCTACTTTTTTCATTATACATACTTTTAATGCACTGAGGATTTATTGAAAATCTCTAAGGCTCAGGGTGACACAGTAGGTATACAAAAATATAAGGCTCATTTTTGTCTCAAAAATCTCAGAGCATGCTATGAAAATATAATTGATATTTGAATAGGATGTTTTATTACATAAAAGTTATTTGGCATATCTCTCTTAATTTACTTTTTTTAATTTTTACTTTTTTAGTCTTGTTCTGTCACCCAGGCTGGAGTGCAGTGGCATCATATAGCTCACTATAACCTCCAATTCTTGGGCTCAAGCTGTTCTCCTGCCTTAGCTTCCTGAGTAGCTGGGACTACAAGTGCATAGTACCACACCTAGAAAATATTTAATTTTTTTTTGTAGAGTCAGGATCTCATTATGTTCCTTAAGCTGGTCTCGAACTCCTGGCCTCAAGCGATCCTCCGATCTCAGACTCCCATAGTTACAGGCACGAGCCACCATGCCCAGCCTCTGTTAATTTTTATCAACAAATGCTTGATATATTACTGGTTTCATTATTATTTCTGCATATGAAGAAATTGAGGCTCAGAGAAATTCTAAGTGGTTCAGTTATACTAGTTAATTTCTATAAGGATTGAGGCATATACCATATTTTTAACCTATTAACATAGCTCTAGTTTTTGCAGTGCAATTGCTTCTCCCAAGTGTTAAATTCATTTGTAATATTATTTTTGAAATTAATTATTTCTAAATAACTGAAAAAATAGAACATGCAAACACTCTGATAGAGTATATTCCAATAATGAAATGACTTACCAATTTGAGGCCCCTGAAAGAGAATCTTGCCAGCAGTGATTATGTTAGGGTACTTTGAATCCCTGCACTTTGAAAGCAGTATTTTCTGAAAGCCTTTATTTTTAAAATGAAATAATTCTTATTGCACATATATTGGAAATACTTCTCTGCCTCATTATCAGTTCAATTAAATGCTTGTTAGTGGTTCCAGGTTAAATGAAGCTAAACCAGCATGTTAATAGAAGAGCCAATTTTGATAATAAGACATGAGAAAATAACTTTGTTATTTTGATTAAGAAAAACTCCCCACCTGTACATTTCCAATGGAAAAATATGAGAGCATATAATAGCTTAGTTGTATCTTTGTCACTCTTAATAGAAAACTGGATTAACTGCACATGTTCTCTGATTGATTAGGCAGGGATCGTTTAAGGCAGCCAAAAAAACAATTTGGCATAAAACATCAACTTAATGTTCATTAAGCAAGACCGCTGGAAAGGGTGGAATTACAGGAAGATGAAAGAAGCACTGGATTCCAAGCTGTTCCTTTGAATCTTTGTGAAAGGTGCCATGTTGGTTTCTCTGCAAAGATAAATAATGGCTGCATTGATCTGTTGCCAAAACAAAGGCTGAAAAGTAAAAATTATTTTAGTTATTTGAAGCCAAATAACTCTTAATACTGATTTAAAAAAAAAAAAACTAAATTCTTTGACATTTTGGGGGTAGGGTGTAGAGCTCTGGGGTGTTGGCGGATGAGAGTGAGGGTGGGGAGAGCAGGCTTCAGGCTCGCCGGGGGCGGGTCCTGGCTGGGTCCGCAGGGCGCGGGGGAGGGGGCCGGCGTGTTGCCCCAGCCCACGGCTCCTTCCCCGGTAGCAGGGCCTGCGGCAAAGGGCTCTGTGATATGTCTGTGCTCCCTGCCAGGCGCCTGGTCCGCGCCACAGTAACGCCCCTTTGCTAGCGTCACGGCACATCTTATTATGGGGACTTTATTAAAGCCACTGTGGCTTTCACTGTTTCTTCAGCTATTACGCTATTATCACTTGGGACTCAGTCTGCTTTCCCAGGAGTGCTTCCTTGGTTAGAACCCCAAGGGTAGCTGTTTCTGTCAGATATATTAAGCCATTTCCAAAGCACGTTATTGTATGTCCTGGATTCCCTGTGCTAAAATGTAATTTTTCTCCTTTAAGTTTGTGAGGGTTAAGTTTTCTCAGGCCTACAGCTTCGCACCCTGTGTAAGGGGAACCTTCCGCATGTCTTTAAGACCACAGGATCTCTAAGTTATTAACTACTGCCAGAAAAGCTCTGCATAGACAGAAGAGAGAAAAAAATACTAAAGTAGATGAAGGAACAGTATTCTTAACAATATAGGAATTTACAAGTATTTTTTAAAAATAAAATTAGACTGTAAAATGCTTTTAGAAACAAAATATGATAAAAGTTCAGTAACCAATAAAAAGTTTCTTTAAATATTGGCTGTAAAAACAAAATAAGAAAACAAAAGCTTTCGGGACATCTGAGCTTCAAAAGCAATGTATCTCCTATAACCTTATCCTCTAATTTCAAAAGTTCTATTATGATTATTAGCAATTATTAACAATCTTCAAATTTATATTTATAATTATAGAAGATGTGTATTTGTTCATTTTGCTTTGTTAGCCAGAAATATCATGGACTTATTTTTTCTTTTACTCCTTTACTGTTAGAGTAAAGAAATCAACGAATCTGGTTTAAGTATCTTAAAGCAATTTGTGAGCAATTATTTTCATATCAGCACATCATGATTCAAGGAATAAAGCTGCATAAACTACAGAAAACATGATATTTCCTTCTATTACATTTCGCTAGTATTAAGTGGACCTGTTTATTTTTCAACAGATTTGCTATGGCCTTCATTACCTGCTTACATACTTTGTCCATTTCTCCATTAGGTCTTTTTTTTTTTTTTTGGTCAATGTAATACCTTTATATCAGCAATTTTCTTTTCAGACCTGTTACTTTTTTAAAAAAATTTGTGATGTACCTTGTCTTTTAAAAAGGTTTTGCACTTTTATAGGTAAACACTTCCTAACTTTTGTAGTAAGATGAGAGAGGTTATGCAAAAAAGACTATATTGCAGCAGAACCATGGAATTGAATGAGTTCATTGGGCAGAAATGGAGAATTCAGAGAGAAGATGTTTTTTATATCTATGACATACTGTACATGTGAATATGTATAATGAATATACATAAAACATACTGATATATATATATATATATGATAAGAAAGCTTAACAGCATAAGTGTAAAAGGCAAACTCTTCTGGCAAGAGAACAGAAAAGCTTCCTGAGGGGCTGCTATTTGCGTATTAAAGGATTAGGTATTTGAATAAGTGAAGATAGCTATCAGGTAGCAGCCTAAAGGCCTGAGGGTGAAGGAACACCTGATTATACAGGTAAGTATGTTGCCTTATAGTTAAGGGAGCGAAAAAGGCCAGAGCCTGTTGGGGAAGGCTTTGAGTCTGGCTCCAGTGAGAAACTGCATGGACTGCTTGGTGGCCCTCAGTGAGGGAAACAGCTAGAACTGGCAATCATAATTCAACAACTTGAATGAATTTCTTCCTAGTGCCTGTTCCACCTTTGCGGTTCTACCTAGTTTTTGGTCTTTCCCTCCCTTTCTTCATTGGTGATCAGATTCTGGCACATAAGACCATCCACTTCCATAGTCATATTTCGGAAATGAAGAGCATGAACTCTAGAGCTGTAGCATTGAGCATATATGGCTCAGGTGCTAATAGTATGAAAGAAAAAGAAAATAACACACCAAGATTCAAAGTACAGTTACTTTGCTCCTTTCTCAGGATTTGCCAAAAATATTTGAGTCTCATAAAACACACATGTACACACACACACACACGTGCACACACACATACACACAAAGGTATATGATGAGCATTGGTCAAACAGATATGTGGATGGATGAGGTAACAGGACTAAGTATTTGTACCATTTTCAGAAATATTGCTCTCTCAATAAAATGGAAACTTTTTGTTTATTCCTCTTTTTCTAGAGCTGGCTCTTAAGAAAAGGAAACATGATGAAGAAAAAGGATCATGTCACTTCCTAGCCAGTCTCTAAAAAGAAAAAATTACAAGACAGACTCTCCACTAGTCCAATCCACTCTAATTCCTCTTGGGAACAAATATTTTAATCAAATGTATTTTATGTTTCATCTTTTTTATAACTGCCAGATAGCTGTTAATAATTTTTCCTGTCAGTATGATTAAAAGCAAGATTAATGTCACTCTCTGCATATCCCAGCACCAATCCAGAGTTCAATGAAAACCTGAAATTAGCTACTAAATTAAAATTTCTCTTGATTTTCTACCTTTCTCATGGGTAGTAGGTACAATTATTCATGAGGTTTTGTAATCGTAACTCTCTTCATCTATTTAAAGATGTCTAATAAAGCTAGTATGAAATATAGAAAACTTGGGAAGAAAAAAAAAGCAATGGTGCCAAGATAATTGCTTATGAATGGACTTGGACAAAATATTTTGTCTTACTTATCTTTACAAATTTCTAAATGACAAAATATTTTCCATTAAAGTAAATAATCAGAGACCTCACTGTAGCACTGTCCTGATGTTTCTCTGCCTCACTAATGGTTGTTTGATGAACAAAGTTATAAAATGCAATGTGAATAATATTTTCTCAAACTTATTGAGTCCATGCTACCTTTGTAAAACTTGAAACATTTACAATCTCAAGGCTTTCCTTTGCTGCTGTTTGGAAAGTTTAAGTAAATAATGTCATTAAAGTTCAAATAAAATCAAGTTCAAACAGTTCAACATCACCAATAGCAGGCTCCACTCTCTGCTCCTAGATTTGAATTCGATTCCCCAAAAAGGGTTTGGCTACCCCAGAGAGAGCTCAGTGTTGTAGGCAATGAGTCCACCAGACCTCCCTTATAAAGAAAAGTTAAGTTGGGGAGTCTGCATATTAATTAGAAAGAAAAACTTTAAAAGTTATTTAGTTCTTATGTAGGAGGTTTTCTACTTAAATATGTCAAAGTGTGTAGTGTTGCTGATACTTGCAGAGAATTCCTCATTTTGAAGATGCCAATAATTAGATTTTTGTGCATTTTCTCTTTTTCAGAAGTTTCTCTTCTCCTCCTCCATAACGTGTTCTGGGTTAGAATGCCTGACTGTGGAGGCTTTAGCACAGCTTTAGCTGTTATTTGTCATTTCAGAGCCTCAGTATTCCCAAGAAAATGTACTCATTTTATGTATTTTTGTTAACATTGAGACAGTGTAGTAAAGTACTTAGCAAAGTTATTTGTATTCAATGAACTCACAAAACACATCAGCTATTATTATTATATTTCTATCCCACTTAGCAATATTTTCTGTTTTTTAAAAAGTTATTTATTTATTTTATTTCAGAATATTACAGGAGTACAAATATTTTGGTTACATAGATTGCTTTTGTACTGCTTGAGTCAAAGTTATAAGTGTGCCCAGATAGTGTACATTGAACCTGTTAGGTCTGATTTCAACCATCCCCTTCTTCCCCCGCCCACCAGTCTGATTTCTATTGGGTTTTATTTCCATCTGTGCACATGAGTGCCGATTGGTTAGTTTCAATTTATTTATTTCTTTTTTCTTTTTTTTTTTGGTGGAGGTGCTGGGGAATGAAGGTCAGTTCCAATTTAATGGTGAGTACATGTGGTGTTTGTTTTTCCATTCTTGTGAGACGTCACTTAGAAGAATGATCTCCAGCTCCATCCAGCTTAATACCAGAGGTATTAGTTCACCATTTTTTTTATGTCTGAGTAGTACTGCATGGTATACATATAACACATTTTATTAATCCATTCATGAACTGATGGGCACTTGGGTTGATTCCACATCTTTGCAATTGTAAATTGTGTTGCAATAAACATTCTAATGCAAGTGACTTTCTGATAAAATGACTTTTTTTCCTTTGGGTAAACTCTCAGTGGTGGTATCAAATGGATCAAATGGTAGGTCTACTTTTAGTTCTTTGAAGAATCTCCATACTATTTTCCACAGAGGTTGCACTACTTTGCAATCCCACTAACAGTGTATAAGTGTTCCTTTCTCTCCATATCAATGCCAGTATCTACTGTTTCAGGACTTTTGGATAAAAGCCATTCTCCTTTCTCACTGGGGTTAGTTGATATCTCATTGTGGTTTTTATTTACATTTCTATGACGATTAGTGATGTTGAGCATTTTTTATATGTTTTTTTGGTCATTAGTCAATCTTCTTTTGAAAAGCTTCTGTTCATAACTTTTGCCTCTTTTGCCCACTTTTTAATGGGATTGTTTGATTTTTTCTTGCTGATTTGCTTTAGATCTTTGTGGTCTAGTTATTGGCCCTTTATAGGATGTGTATCATGCAAATGTTTTCTCCCATTCCGTAAACTGCCTATTTGCTCTGTTGATTGTTTCCTTCGCTGTGCAGAAGCTTTTTAACTTAATCAAGTACTATTTATTTATTTTTGTTGTTGTGATTGCCCTTGGAATCTTCTTCATAAATTCTTTGCCTAGGCCACTATCTAGTAGAGTTTTTCCAACATTTCCTTCTAGAATTCCAATGGTTTCATGTCTTAGATTTAAGTCTGTTTTCCAGCTTGAATTAATTTTGGTGAGTAGTAAGAGATATGGATCTTGTTTCAATCTTCTACATGTGGCTATCCAATTTTCCCAGCATTATTTATTTAATAGGGATTCTTTTCCCCAGTGTATATTTCTGCCTACTTTCTCAAAGATCAGATGGCAATATGTGGATGGTTTTATATCGGGGTTCTTTGTTTTTGTTGCATTGGTCTATGTCTCTATTTTTGTACCACCGTGCTATTTTGGTTACTGTAGCCTTGTAGCATACTTTCAAGTCTGGTAAAGTGATGCCTTCCAATTTGTTCCTTTTGCTTAAGGTTGCTTTGGCTATTTGGGCTCTTTTCTGGTTCCAAATGAGGTGTAGAATTATTTTTTCTAGATCTGTGAAAAATTACATTCGTATTTTGATGGGGATTGCATTAAATCTGCAAATCACTTTGGGTAGTATGGATTTAACAATGTTGATTCTGTCTGTCCATGAGCATGATATGTTTTTCCATTTGTTTACATCCTCTGCAATTTCCTTCTTCAATGATTTATAGTTGTCTTTGTAGAAATCTTTCACCTCCTTGGTTAAATATATTCCTAGGTATTTTATTATCTTTGTAGTTATTGTGAAAGTTATTGAATCTTTGATTTGGTTCTCAGCTTGACTGTTGTTGGTGTATAGGAATGCTACTGATTTGTGTACATTGATTTTGTAGCCTGACACTTTGCTGAATTTATTTATCAGTTCCAGGAGTCTCTTAGAGAAATTATTTTTGGTTTTTTAGATATAAATCATACCCTCAGCCAAGAGCGACAGTTTGACTTCCCTTTTCCCCATTTGGATATTCTAATTTCCTTCTCTTGCCTGATTGCTCTGGCTAGGACTTCTAGCACTATGTTGAATAGAAGTGGTGACAATGGGCATCCTTGTCTTGTTCCAGTTCTGAGTGGGAATACTTTCAACTTTTCCCCATTCAGTATGATGTTGGCTGCGCTTTTGTCATACATGGCTTTCATAATTTTTAGATGTGTTCCATCTATGTCTATTTTGTTGAGTTTTTATCATAAAAGCATGCTGAATTTTGTCAAATGCTTTTTCTATTGAGATGATTATATTTTCTGTTTACAGAAGAAGAATCTTTTTTGTTTACATAATTAGTGGCCCAGAGAAAGGAAACCCAGACTGGATAGGAACCACAGTGATGTGTCCAGAGACAGGTAATTTCTGTCCTTCAATTCTGCTTCTCTCAGTACATTTGACATGTGTCAGGATTGTTACTTCTTGGTATCAAGAAAGCATCCATTGTCCCAGAAATCAATTTATAAAATGAATGTTTCCAAAATGGAAAAGCTGAAAGGAGAGAAAAGAGCTTTCTTATTGCATATCTCTCTCTTATCTGGAAGAAAAAAACATTCCCAGAAATAGAACCTATGGGCACCCCTAGCTACAAAAGATTTTAGAAAATCACTTAGCAGGAATTTAAAGACTAGGCACAGCACCAGTGGGTTGAGGTAGGAAAAGTAAGTTAAGATTGACAATTGCACAATCATTCAACAATATTTATATTTTGAAGTCAATAAATTTCACCTTTTCTTCTAAAATCATTCCCTATGTGACCTCATCTTTCTTCTTTCTGCTGCTTTCACTTCAGTTAGTAAATGTTAGTGTCTTTTAAAACGGTTTTGTTCTGCTTGTGACAAACCCAGGTGAATTAGATGAAGTGATCACCACATGTTAGTAGGATGAAGAATAAATTAATCTTTTTAGCAAGCCAGATGCCAGCTGATATTACTCAGCTGACTGTAAAGCCAGGGATATTTCCCTGTAGAGTGCAGAAGTTTCAGTGAGAGGCAGATTGTCACAGTGGACATCTCTCTGAAACATATGCAGGAGTGTTGCAATAAATTTGAAGGATCTAGGAAACAGGTCTATCACTTGCCCTTATTCACATTGAGTAGGGAACTGTCAATAATCCAGTCTAACACAAGAGTATAGACCAAATTATGCACAAGGAATTTTTTTTAGTGATGCTTCCAAGTGCTGTTCATTTAGTAAACAAATTGCTCACATGCCTATTTTGTTTTAGACATTTAACACATAGTAATGGCTTCACAAAATGTGCTGAATAAAAAAAATGGTAAATTTTGACATCTAAATAATTTTTCTTCAATGGTTATACAGTAAAAATTATTAACAATTTCTCTTTGAAAGATCATATTTTGTAATTGTCTGTGTTTGGTGTGCTGAGTATGTCTGTGTATATAAAATATAAAGTTTATTTTTCTGTAGCGAAATGTTCCAAGTGATCTTAAATCAGAGGTTATTTTTAGCCTTTTTTATGTCTAATTTTCTGGTGGACCTTGCCTCTTTAGGTCACTTGTTTCATGAGTTGCTTGAAAATTAAGAAAAATGAAAGATGAGAGTGAGATAATTCTAGGAACAACATAGAAATGAAGAACATGATGGTGTTGGTTTGCTACTCTGATTCTACATACTATTTCTTACCCATAGAGAGAAAGAGTGATATTAAACTAAAGGCCCAGCATCCAAGCAGTGTGGCTTCAGTGGCTTCAGGTGGCAAAAGAGAATGCTGGGCATAGAGGGGTCTCCTGCCCCTGAGGAAGAAAAGTGCCTCATCAGCAGTGGCTGAGGAGTAGAGGCAGGCTGCACCTTTCATGTCTTGGAGTCTGTAGTATTGAAAAGTGTCTGGGAAGAAATGAGATTTTCTCTGCCATTGCAAAATCCCTCTGCCAAGTGGATTTGGTGGTGTAGATATGAGAAAAGATGTCATAGTGAAACAAATTGACAGGAATGGTTATCAACGTAGAGAACAATCTGGATACTTCCAGAAATGAATGCGGACATTTTGATGTGCTGTGATATGACTCACAGATGTGCACCCTATGTAGTCAGTTTTGGATGCCTCATTGTCAAATACTTAGAACAATATAATACTATCTCAATGTATTATTTCCTATAATTCTTCATATTTTTTGTGACATATGTTGATTTATGGGTTTAATGCTACATTGTTTAATCTGCAAAGAGTCATAGGTATTTAACTTCATTACATATCCATTATAAAATGCAACAACTGTTTATGAGTCTGGAATCAAACTGTTCTGCCCCTGAGAAACCCTGGGTAAATTTCCTCATCTCTCTGCCTCTCAGGTTTTATGTCATGTAAAATGGAGGTAATAATACAAACTTCTTCACAGATAAAGAAAAGAGCAAATCTTTAGCATGATTCTTGTAATGGTTAAATACAAAATAAAAATGAGCAATTATTAATATCACTGTTATTGTTAATGTTATTATACCATCATAAATGCAAACATTATCTCAAGATAAGCCACGTCACTCTTGTTTCAAAGAAAATTTTCTCATGAGACAGGTTAAAAAATATTTGACACTTATGAATAAAATCAAAGTATTTGGATGAGACCACTTTGCGTCTCATTGACTGCCTTTATTGATGAACCCAGCTGACTGCGGTGTGTGCAGACAATGCTCAAGATCATTATGCGAAGACAGGTTGTCATACAACAGTTTGCTCACAGGCTACATGAAGTCCTAGTTTTATTCCTATGAGCTATGTTTGGCAGTGCTCTTTCAATTATGCAGATACACAATGTCATTACCCAGAAGAATCACATCCATTGACATTCTCTACCCTCTTCTTATCTTTTGGAGGGGAATCAACTATCGATCAAGGAGTCATCAAATAAGA
This sequence comes from Lemur catta, assembly GCF_020740605.2. Taxonomy (NCBI): domain Eukaryota; kingdom Metazoa; phylum Chordata; class Mammalia; order Primates; family Lemuridae; genus Lemur; species Lemur catta. Next base: position 95,023,072 of record NC_059138.1, on the reverse strand, counting down.
AATTTCAAAATCCAAACCTTTACAGAAGGTGTGTTGAAATGGCTAAAATTATTTTGTTATTCAGAGTCTTGAAAAATATGACCTAAACCACTCAACAGTACATGTTTCAAATAAATAAAACATTAGTAAGCTATAGATCTCATTGAAGAAAAGGTACGTCTGATTGTACTTTTCCTACGGCTATCGCGGGGGTGGTGGGAGAAAGAGCTCATTATATCATACAACAGACCAAAAGAGGAGAAACAAAAAGAAAGAAAGAAAACAAAAAGGGAAAAAAGCCTTTGGGATTATGTGATGAAACATTCATTACTTTGTGAGAAAGCCGCCAAAATGATTTATACTTCAATACTTCATGCTGAAATCAAAGAGAACGCCGATGCAACTCCACATGGGGAGATCTGTGAAACAGGGCAGTGTAAAAGAATATTTTGATTGAGACACTTAATGGCAATTCAAACTAATTATGAATTAAGGTACTAAAGATGCATGTGATTTCACTTCTGAGGCAACAGCTGAATTTTTATTTCTAGATGCAATATTTGGCTACTCATCATAGTATGATTGGGACAATACAACTTTATTGTGTAAGTGATTTTGTGCCAACAATGTGAAAACTGATTTTCACAGCCTGCTTATATGCAAAATGGAAGGCATTCAAGATATTGGTTATACTTTTTTGGCTCTCTAGTAGTTAGAAGCAAATCACATGAAAACTAATGTTTTTCATGTTTTTCCAAAAATATTGTTATTAGAGAACATCATTCTCACAAAAGTAAACATTTTAATTTTGATTACATGCACATAATGCACTGTGTTCAAATTCATTTCCCTTTGTTGGGAAGGTTTAAGGAACAATTGTGATTATACATCAAGTCTAGTGCAATAATAGAAATTGAAGTTATTGGAAATTTATATTTTAAATATTTTGATATCAGTTATTTACATGTAATTTATACTTAACATAAAAATATATAAATATACATTTTATACACCTACAGTTTTATAGTTAATGTCCATGAGGTACAGAGTGCATGCGTGTGCTTGAAATGTGATGATTGTAGCTGTGACATGCTAATTGTTATAACAGCCCGATGGACTCTTAACTGCTCATTCATTCTAGAAACACTTCTTAGCCTTCATATATAAGTAATTCTTAATGTTATTCTAGCTTTCTCTTTTTATTTTTTAATCATGTTTTCATCAATCCATAGTAGATTTCCATTTTTTCCTGAGTTAAAAAAAATGACCAAATCAAAGTGATTACATATCAACTTTTATCTCATTGCATTATGAAGACAAAAGTGAACCATAGGCTGTACTGCTCTTCAAACAAAATAAGCACAGGAAAAAGGCTCTGATATTGGTTTAGAATACTAAAATGAATGTATTTTTGTCATTGAATTGAAAAGAGCTAACTTTAAACTAATTTGGATAGTGACATCACTTTCAAATAAAATGCTATAAACCACAAAATGCTATTTTAATAGAAGACAAATGTAGTCAGTGTTTTAATTAATGTAACATTTTTAAAACAACCACATTAATGAAACTTTCTTTTGCAAATACTGTTAATTTTATAACACTTAATTGTTTAGATACTTGTAAATTTATTATTGTTACATATCAAAAAGCTAAAATGGATGTCAAATTTAAAAAGGATTTAAATTCATCTTTTCATGGTAAATTAGGGCTATTTTAGTAAATATATTACATTACATAGCTAACTTTAAGCATGTATTCATGTGTCAGAATTTCATAGAGAGAAATCTAATTATAATATTTTACATAGAAACCATAAATTTATTTATGTATTTATAGCTTTGGTTTTTGAAACTTTCTAACTTTGTTGTTATTGTTGTTGCTGTTATTTATTTATTTATTTGAAACCAAATATTATTTATTTTGCCTGGGCTAGAGTGCCGTGGTGTCACCCTAGCTGACAGCAACCTCAAACGCCTAGGCTCAGGCAATCCTCCCGCCTCAGCCTCCTGAGTAGCTGGATCTACAGGTATGTACCACCACGCCTGGCTGATTTTTTCTATTTTTAGTTGCCCAGCTAATTTTTTTTTTTTCTATTTTTAGTAGAGATGGAGTCTCACTCTTGCTCAGGCTGGTCTCAAACTCCTGAGCTCAAGCAATCCTCTTGCCTCCTTGGCCTCCCAGAATGCTAGGATTATAGGCGTGAGCCACCGCATCTGGCCTGTACTTTATTCTTAACCATAATAGTGAAAACATTGCACAAAATAAAATCAGATGTTTTTATTTTACTTCTTTCTTTTTTACATGCTCCCTTAGGGCCATCTATTCTTTTCTTTTCTTTTTTTTCCCCAGAGTATTACAGGGGTACAAACAATTTGGTTACATAAATTGCCCCTGCACGGCCCAAGTCAAAGCTACAAGCGTACCCATCCCCCAGACAGCGCACACGGCATCCATGAGGTGTGGACCCCCATCTCCTCTTGCCACCTCCCACCTACCCAACACCCTATGAATGCTGCTTCCCATATGTGCACATTAGTGTTGATCAATTACCAATTTGATGGTGACCAAATGTGGTGCTTATTTTTCTATTCTTGTGATACTTCACTTAGAAGAATGGGTTCCAGCTGCACCCAGGATAATATAATAGGTAGTTCATCATTTTTTTTAATGGCTGAGTAGTACTACATGGTATATATATATATATATATATATATATATATATATACACCACATTTTATTAATCCACTCATGTATTGATGGGCACTTGGGTTGTTTCCACATCTTTACACCTGTGAATTGTGCTGCTATAAACATTTGAGTAAAGATGTCTTTTTTATAGAATGTCTTTTTTTCCTTTGGGTAGATACCCAGTAATGGGATTGTTGGACCAAATGGTAGTTCTGCTTTTAGTTCTTTGAGGTATCTCCATACTATTTTCCATAGAGGTTGTACTAGTTTGTAGTCCCACCAGCAGTGTATGAGTGTTCCTATCTCTCCGTATTCATGCCAATATTTGTTGCTTTAGGATTTTTTGATAAAAGCCATTCTCAAAACAAAGAAACCACTAAAACAATGCATGAAATGAATGAAAAATTCACTAAAGGCCAGTTTTTAAAGAATTTGTCAAAAGTTAAACACAGAAAGTCATAACTATTTTAGTCTGCAACATTTGGTTATTAAGAAATACTATCTTAATAAGGTATATTTAAATTAACTTTTCTTAGCACTACCTATAAATATGATCATGAAGACTAAAGAGACTTCCTGTCTCTAAATAGCATAAAACATTTAGATGTAAATAAAAGAAAAATTGCTCCAATCAAACATGAGTTAGTATTTTAGAGTACCTTTATATTGGAAGAAGATGGCCTTACTAAAAAAGTATTCACAGTAAGAAAACCAGGTCTGATGGGAGAATTTTTCTTCTATTATTAGGATTGTGAAGGAAAGAGTCAAAATGTGTAGGCAGATTAAGAGCAGTCAGTTCTGATTCATTGATACATCATGGCACTTTTAAGGTTTTGATTCAGTGCTTCCCAAATGTACACCTGGAAGCATGTCTCTTGTTAATTAATATTTTTGAATCACCTGGCTTTGTCATTCTGAATTTCATTCTGAACTCTATCCTTGAACTCTCCCTAGACATTGGACAAGACTGGCCAGTTCTAAAGATAATAAAATATAGTCATAAAAATGAAAGTCTTTGGAATCAAAAGGCTCCTTCTAGGCATATTAGGACTCCATTACGTGGGTAAACAAAATACCTTTTCTCTCTTGTCTACCTCATAGAATCCTATTGATTCTCTAATATTTTGCCAGAATACCATTTACTCAAAGATGCCTCTCCTGATGGCTTTCTCCCTGCCCGTAAATTAAACACCTTTTTTCACACTCTCTGAAGAGCTACCAATGTACCTTATGCATGGCACCACTGTTGCATTTGATGGCCTTATAGCAATTTTCATGCATATCTGTTCCCCTGATGAGACTTCACTTTGGAGAGAGCAAGAATTATTACTCCTTTAACATCATACCTTGTCTCTTTAGTATAATACTCAGCACAGAGTAAATGCTTCAGTAAATACTTGTGAATTAATTTGAAGACTAGATAAACTCTGTCCAGAGATCTTTGGCCAGGATCTCACTCCATTGAAGGGAACATTTCCATTGAGGAAAAATGACTATATTTCCTAGATTCCCTAGAGCTTAAATGCTGCTATGTGACTCAGTTCTGGAAAATAAGATATAATGGAAGTATTGTTTAGACTTTCAGAAAGTCTTTTAAACTAAAAGGGGGTCATGATTCTTTAAAATTTCTGCCTAGTGTGGTACTTAAATTTATACTACACATGTTATATGCAATAACTGGAAATTCAGCTGCCCTCATGTAGCATGAAGAAGGGGCCCTACTCTAAGCAAGCTGGAGAAACTTGAAGAATTGCAAATGGCTTTGTTGATGGCTTTATGGAGCCACCACATTAGGGCAGTGTAATGGGTCAAATTGCATCCCCTACCCCTAAATCCATATGCTGAAATCTTCACCCCCAGTACAGCAGAATATGACTGCGTTTGAACACAGGGACAGTAGGGAGGTAATTAGGATAAAGGGAGTTTGTTAGGGTGGACCCTAATCTGATATGACTGATATTTTCATACGACAAGGAAATGAGGAGGCAGACATACACAGAGGAAAGGCCAGAAGACTATGTGGAGACAGAAAGACACCATGGCCATATACAAGCCAGGAAGAGAGGCCTCGGAAGAAACCAGCCCTTCTGGTTGGGCTTCTGGATGACACCTTGATCTTGGCCTTCTGGCCTAGAGAACTGTGGAAAAATAGATTTTGTTGCTTAAGCCACTCAGTCTGCTATAGATTGTTACAGCTGTACCAGAAAACTAACAAAGATTTTGGTACAGGGAAGTGGGTGCTACTATAGCAAACACCTAAAATATGAGTATGGCTTTGGAAGTGGGTAATGGGTAAAGGCACAAGGAATTTTGAGATGTATGTTAGAAAATAACTGGATTGCATTAAATAAATTGGTAAAAATATGAATGTTAAAGGCAATTGTGTTGAGTGCTCGTAAAGGAAAGAACTGTGAGAAATCTTCTATTGTCTTGGTGATATGCACATATCATAACGGAAAGAATGCTGGTAGAAATCCAAACATTAGAGATGTTTCTAGTGAGGTCTCATACAGAAATAAAAGACATGTTTTTGGAAAAAGCAGGAAGATGATCCTTGTTATAAAGTGCAAATAACTTGACCAAACTGTGTTCTATTGCTTTGTGGGAAGTAGAACACTACAACTTACACATTTAGCTTAGGGCACTTCTAAGCAAAATGTTAAAGGCACAGCCTAATTTCTCCTTGGTTCTTATAGTAAAATATTAAAGGGTAGATAGAAGTTTAAGAAACAATTGTTAAATGAAAAGTACATAGGGCTTGAAAATTTGAAGAATTCTCAAATTATCCATGTTTCAAAAAAAAAATAAGAAAGTGTATTCTGAAGAGAATACTGAAGGTGTGGATAGACAGCCATTTGCTAAAGAGATTACAGACAAATGAGCCATCTCAGCAGAAATCAGGAGTGGAGATGGGAGTATACAGGAAAGATCTCTGGAAGACCTTCTTGTCTGATACCTCAAATCCCTGTGAATGGCATGGGAGGCAACAAGGTTTTTGGCCAGATGAAGTCCTGTTGGCTTGGACGAAAGGAGTCAAAAATGGGATGAGATGAAGGCAGGTTTCAGACTTCTGGGATTCTATAGAATGTGTCCATAGTGCTATCCAGTTACAAACATGCATTATCCTTCAAGAAAAGGGAGGGATCATCCCAGAGTTGGCTCAGAGGGTGACAGGGCTGCCAGTGGCACCACAGGCACCGAGGACACAAGCCAGGGCAGCAGAGTTTCCTCCTCCTTGGACGCAGGAGGCCAGGACAACTCCTCCGAGGTCCAAGGGGTCAGGGCCACTCTGGGGTTCTGGAGGGCAGACTATGGAACCAATGAGGTTTATTCCCAAGCCTTAAAATCTAATGGAATTTGCCCAGCTAGTTTTTAGACTTACTTGGAACCATGACCTTTTTCTTATTTTTAGTTTCTCCCTTTTGTAATGGAAATGTCTTTCCTATACATACTTGTCTTGTTTCACAGGTTCACGGCTGGAGAGGAATTTTGCCTCAGGATGAATCATATCTTGAGTCTCACACATACCTAATTTAGATGATATTTAGATGAGACTTTGGACTTTAAACTTTAGAGGGGATGCTGGGATGGGTTAAGACTTAGTGACTATTGTGATGGGGTGAATATACTTGCATGAGAGAAATACATAATTTGGGGGAAATCAGAAGGAAGAGTGTGATGGGCTGACTTGTGTTATTTAAAAGTCTATATGTTTAAAGTCCTTGTCCCCAGTAGCTCAGAATGTGACTGTACTTAAATCTAGGGCCTTTACAGAGGTAATTATGATAAAATGAGATCACCAGGATGTGTGTTACTCTCATATGACTGATACTCTTATAAGAAGAGGAGCTTATGACACGGACACAGAGGGAGAAGAAAGCCACCCACAAGCCAATTAGAAGGGCCTCGGGAGAGGTCAACCCTGCTAACACCTTGATCTTAAACTTACAGTTTCCAGAACTGTGAGAGAATGAATTTCTGTCTTTTAAGCCACTCAGCCTGTGGTACTTTCTTATGGCAGCCTTAAAAAACTAACACTGCCTATCTCTGCACTGCCGTCATGGGAAAAAGAAACACAGTTATAGCCTGTGGAAGGCACTAGTGTTTTGTGTTTTTCAGTGGTTGCCAGCTAAGCCAAATCTTACATTTTCCCAGGAATGGAGAATGAACAGATCCCAAAATGTCATCAGATTTCTTGATGGAAACTTAAAGCCAAAGGTTTGCACTCAAAATTATAAACTAGACATCCATATCAACCAAATTAAAACTAAACAATACTGAAAGTAAAATGAGTAAAAATGAGAATAATGTTTTAAGGTATGCCAATGCACCCTTTCTCAGGGACTAGTGGAGGGAACGGTCCGCCAAAACTAGGGACTAAAACAGGAAGCAAGTCCTGGCATGGGCAGCGGCAGGTTTCCGTCACGATGCTGAGAAGCTCTACGCACAAGGTGACGGCTGGTCTTTAGGGCGATAGGAGGATTGTAGCTGAAGAATAAAAATACATTTAGTGCAGGATTCAAACTATGTAACAAGTCCTAAGCCGTTAGCATTAAGTAGAAGCAAAGCCAGCCCAATCACAATAGATACGAACTGTAAAGATAATGAATACATTGTTTTTTACTGAGTAGATTTTAGTCTCACTCAGGGCTGGCTTCATGGGCTTGTGATGTGTGCAGTGTCACTTTTGGAAGGACCCTGTAATTGGTTTAATGATCTGTTTTTCGGTCATTTAATTCTTCCTAATTTTATCTCTGAACTTGTGTTTCGTAAGGGAAGTCCGGCAGAACCACGAGCACGTGTGAGAACAGGGAGAGACAGCCGGTGGCCCGGGGTGCACCTGCAGGCCAGGCCCTCCGGTGCAGGGCAGGCGGCTGCACGTGCGCAGGCAGGGCAGGCAGGGCAGTCCAGGGTGCCGGCCTAAGCCCCTGCCGGAAGCAGCAGCAGCACAAGCAACACAAGCAGTGGCCTCGCCCTGTGGGAGAGCAGTCCTCCACATGGGGAGGATTTTGGAAATAGAAATTAAATTGAAACACTGTTGTTACATTTGATAGAAAAGAATACTATTTTCATATTAAGCATTTTTGTAATGGAAGATACAAAAATAAATACATAAGCAAAAATTTTGAATTATATAAAAATCATAAAGCCATTTTTCATTTCTTGTGCAACCACGAGTTACAACAAATAAAAGAGAAAACATTAAAATGTCATTGTGTAAATTGACATTTAAAATTCAAATTGGACTTACCTGAAACTGGTTTGTATGAAGAGTTAAATCTTTCTAGAAAAAGTGTCTCATAAGAACCATCGACTCTAGATATATTAAAATGTATATCTGAAATAATTTATCAGAATGTGTTCCATTGTTGTCACTGGTTATAGAAGATTGTTAGCTTCCATAGGAGTTGCATCAGCAGAAAGATCTTTCTCAAAACTAAAAATTATCAAAAATTATCGTGATCTTATATTTGTCAAGAATGACTAAAGGAACTTTCAATTATATTTATCAAAAATAAAGTCACTAACAAATTAATATTTTAAATTAATAAATGAATTTACAGAAAAGAAAACCAGTAGAATTTTACAATCAAATTATCTCATTAATAAAATAATATTATTTATTATACTATTTTAAATTATGATACTAGAAATATGATTTTTTGTAATTTGTAAGTTTATGTCAGTATTCATATATCACTATCACCCCTACCTTGTTTCATAAGTAATAAAATATCTCCTAAGAAAAGATTTTCATATTTCAGTACCATTAAAGACATTATTCATACTTTTGAACAAACAGGCTTGAATTTTTCTTCTGCACTTGGCCCCAGAAGTTATGAAGCCAACCTTAGACTGGTTGTCAAAACAAACAAAACATAACATTACCAAATTCCAGATGTTCTCCCACATATTGAAAAGAGAGATATAATTTTATTAAAGTATTTGGAGCTCATTTAATGATAAATGTGTAGAAAGATAAGCAAATAATAAAATCAAGGCATTATTTATTCCAGAGGAAATTAAAATGCACTCGAAAAGAAATGTAAACTTCACTTCATTTTATACTACCCATTAATTTTTTTATATTGTAATAATAATGAGACTATTAGATATGATGACCAAAAATTGCATCATAACTCTAATTGGAATATTATAACCATAAAAGTGGGAGATGAAAATCTGTGTGCGTGCACCCATGTCCGCGTGCACTACAGTATGGATAAATGATATCCTCACTTTCCAAAGAAAAAAGTTAATAATAAATGCACAACTGCAAAACTAATCAAGAAATTTTAATAGAAGCATGCAACTTAAAATTATAGGTTTACATACTAGAAAAAAATTCTAACATTGTTGAAAATAATACCTCTGTGGAGCAAGAGTGAGTTGGGAGGAGATATGACTTTGCTTTTTGTGTGTTAAGCCTTGAAATGTTTTTTCCAACTTAAATTGGAAAATAAACACTGCAGCACAACATGTAAAATTGTTAGGTAAAACATTAAGGGAAAATATGAAAATCTACTATTAAACAAAACACTTGTATTTGTAGGTAGGGACATAGAAAATTAAAGTTAATGTATTCAGGGGCCATTAAGAACAAAAGCAAGTGGTTTATTCATAGTTTACCATTCTCCATCTTCTCTGTGATGTTTTCTTTCTTCGCCAGTGTTAGGTTATCCACAACTATAGAATTTTAAGGCAGCAGTCTTGCCTTTATTTTAATTCTTTAGGGTCCCTCAAAAAGTCCTCAGTGTCTTGGGCAAGAGCATGGAAGAGTTCCTAAGCACAAAAAGCCTCTCTCAGTCCCATCGTATTTTGCAACAACTTTGCCCTGGAGTGCTTCAAAAAACATCTGAAATATGTGGATTTAGGGTATTCGTTACTTTCAGGAGATAAATGTATGAAGAGCCATAAAAAATTTTACAAATTGTAAAACTCTGAAAATAATTTTTGACAGCAAACAGCCTGTGTCTTGTATTTTTATATCCATTTTCTGTATTTCCATTATGTAATTGTTCAGAAATAATAAAAACCAGTTTATACACATCCAAGTTTATACTAATTGTCTTGACAGTTCACAATAATGCCAAACAAACAGTTAATCCCCAAAGTTTAATTACATAAGGTTGTTCTACACGTCTAAATAGAGTTATATGGTCAGAGCGCTGGAGCCGCCAGGGAATGGAACCCTTTAAATTGTGTACAGATGCATTCTTCTCTCAGATCTTAGAGTAAAACAAACAAAAAAATTAAATTGTTATTAAAAATGGATTTTAGAAAAAAGTTCACAGTCCAATTAATGGTCACATCACTGCTTTAAGGAGAACTCTCTGTTGAGGATGAAACTTGACACTGTTGTTTCGTGCCAATAAACCTGTCCCTCAACATTTATGTTAGACAGAGGAAATTTCCACAGAGATGGTGGAAAGGGTGCACTATAAGAGTTTCTCTTTCCTCTAAAGACCATGAAAATACTCATTAAGCTAGTTGTAAAAGGAAAATAACAGAGAAACCAACACCAACAAAAAATAATTAGCCCCAACACATATAAAAAAGTTTATGTATATTCAAGAGTCCCAGAAAGTAGTAGCACTAAAGCATAAATTGTTTTTATATAGAAGAGCCTAAAAATAACTGTTCATTTTTTCCTGAAAGAGTTCATGTTACTGCAGTATACGTAGGAATTTTGAAAGTATATTTGACAGAAATATTAGTTAGCCTCAGTGTTTGGAGAGAGGTATATCGTTAGTGTCTTTATCATAATGTTAAGATATCCTTTGATTGTATGAATGTTTAATGCAACATATAGCTCTGAAATAATCCCTTTGTAAAACAGTGACTAGAAGGTTGGAATGGCTACTGCAGGTTTTTTCTGTACCATCTTATTTTTCCCTTTCGGACTGACTTCTTCAAATTAAGTATATTGAAGGGTTATAGAACTTGGATTGCAGATAAAGGTTATGAGGTGTTTTGTACTACATTTCTATTGTTATTGTAAATAATTACCACACACAGTGGCTTAAAACAGCACAAATATATTATCTTGTAGTATTGAGATCGGAAGTCTGCAATGGATCGCAGAGGGCTAAAATCACAATATTGGCTGCGTTGCTTTCCGGAGCCTCTAGGGGAGAATCCATTTCCCGGCCCTTTCCAGCTCCCAGAGGCTGTCTGTATTCCTTGGCCCTGGGCTTTTTCTTCTTCCACTTTCAAAGAAAGCAATGGTGGTTTGAATCCTTTCCATAGCACAACTTTGTGAACTAGCTGGAATAATTTTTGTTTTTAATAATTTATTTGACTAGCTTGGGTCCACCCAGATAATTCAAAATAGTGTCCCCACCTCAGTGTCCTTAAACATAATTATATCTGCAGAGTTTCTTTTGCTATATAAGGTGTCATATTCACTGGGTCCAGGAATTAAAACATGGACATTTTCAGTGGGTCATTATACTGCTACCACATGCTTAAATATATAGAATAAACCATATGCCCACTTACATGATTTTTTTTTCTTTTCTTTTTTTTTTTTATTTCAGCTTACTATGGGGGTAAAAAGTTCAGGTTATATATATTACCCATGCCCCCCCCATCTCCCCGAGTCTGAGCTTCAAGCATGTCCATTCCCCAGACAGTGCGCATCGCACTCATCATGTAGGTATACACACATCCCCTCCCCCCACCCCCTACCTCTGTCCAATACCCAATTGGTGTTATTCCCAAATGTGCACTTAGGTGATGATCAGGGAAACCAATTTTCTGGTGAGTACGTATGGTGCTTACTTTTCCATTCTTGGGATACTTCACTTAGTAGAATGGGTTTCAACTCTCTCCAGGAGAACAAAAGAGATGTCATATCAAATATAATCCAAGCACTAGGAGAAGTTGTTGCAATGGCAAATGGAACAATGTTATTTATTTTGCTCTTCTTTATGTCAGTGGCTCCTCAATTATTATTGCTGTACAGCAGCATCCATATCACTATAAACTTGAGAAAAATTAAAATGTTTGAACACCACTCTAAAATTACTGTGTGAGAAATTAAGACTGAAGCCCAGTAAGCTGTGTTTTACTGATGCTTTGAGGGATTGCAAATGCAGGCTAAAGTTTGAGAACTAAATTCTCTACTTTGTAGAAGTGTAGGTCAGAATGGAAGAAGAGAACCAAGTGACAAAGAATGCAGATGGCCTCAAGAAGCTGGAAAAGGCAAAGAAATATCAAAGTAATTTGATATAATCTTTCTCAAATGTATAAGAGTGATCTCTTTAATACCTCTGACAGAGGACATCAACAAACTAAATATTACATTTTTTTAGTTTTGTATTATTAAAATAATATATAAACATTTATTATAAGTCATGCATTAAGCTAAGCTCTGGTATAACATATCGTATGCATCTCTTCCCAGCACGACCCTCAGTGACACCATGTGAGAATATCGGCACCACAATGGTGAGAACGTCTACACCATGAAAATCAGGAAATGCTACATATCAAATCAAATCAGGATTTTTTTTTTCTCTAAGAGTTGATTTCTAAACATTTTCTACCAAACCATTGGTAACACTAAGGTGTAAACTCCCTGTTCTCAAAGAGCTTATATATTAGGGTAAAAATGTAGTGAAGAATTGGGAATGATAAAATCATAGGAATAGAAGTAAATGTATCCCATATAATTTTGCAAAATAGTGAATGTTGTTCTGTCCTTGGTTTTCATTTGGTTTCTTTTTAATTAATGTTTGTTACTGTTACCATTATATTCATAGAAATGAAATTCAATGGAAAGTAAATCTCATTCTTCCCAGATCTATCTATCTATCTATCTATCTATTGAATAAAAGTCACCTATTAAAAGTAAAATAAAATCAGAGTGGGTTATAACACAAAATTAAATACATTGCTGTATAAAAAGAGATATGCTTAAAAAGAGGATTCACAAATTCTAGAAATAAAGAAATGGGACAAATGTACACTGGGCAAAGTTAAAACACAAAGCGTTGGCAATCATGTTAACTGACAAAGTAAAATTCATAATAAAAAGCATTTACCCTGTCAGAAAGAACAATTATTAATTCTAAAGTTCATAGTACACAATAAAAATATGATACTTAAAAAATTATATCATCAAATAACACGGCAGTATTCTTTATAAGGCAGAAACAACACAAAATACACAATGAATCTATAATTATAAAAATATTTAAAATATTCATTTTATTTATTAGATTTAACAACGAATTGACCTAAAACAAAGAAATCCCAGTTTCCTAGTAAATTCAGTGCCAATATATAGCTTTTAAAATATATTAAATCTATTCTTAAAATGTAAAAATTATTTGGAGCACCGAATAATTCCAGATCTGTAGCAGGGAAAGAATAAGGTGATTCTAGAATATCTTACTAGGCAAAAAATTAAGAAAATGGTCAAAGATTATTTTAGAGGGGTCAAAAAGACACCATGACACAGAAATCAATTTGAAAGGACACAATTAGCAAATTGGAACAATTCGATCTTCAAAAATAAGAATGATGTAATTTACATTATAATACTATCTGGATAAAAATCTAGGTATGCATAGTGATAGTCACAAAACCAGAAAACAAACTAATCCTTTCCAAATAATTCTCTATCTACACAAAACAGAACTACATCTCATGTAATTGAAGAGAGCTATGGTAAAATAAAAAATAATTACTAAAGTAGTTAAAACTCTCACATTTCAATGTAGAAATATCTGTTATTGCTATTTTATTTGTTATAGGCCAAAAAAAAAAAAGGAAACATCCACATAAAGCTATGAAAAAATGGAAAGTGGTACTTTTTAAAAATTATCAAAAATACTACTTAAAAAGCCAGTCATGAAGCAAAAAGAGCCAAAGCAAAACATTGTAAAATGGATTTCATATGAATAAATAAGCAATTGTGAAATACAAACTTCTCTAAATGGACATTTAAAATCTCAGAATTAAAATAATGGACGAGAAAAAGAACAATATGAAATGAGAATAAGCCACATGCCAAAAATAAATTCAGAAAACTTGTATTAATAAAGACTAGTAAGATGTTCAAAGAAAGGTAGATTTCACTGAAAATATAGGAAGGGACACAGAGAAAAATGAGAACAGCCAAGAAACATAAAACAAAATATAGAAGTAAAAATAATGAGAGATGAAATTGATATGTCATATGCATACACAAATGCACACATACACTAATATATATACACACATATATATGTATGTATACACACACACATACACATACATGAGGGCTGTCTGGAAACTATCCAGCCAAATAGAGACATTTATTATATTAATAATGGCTATATATATATATATATATATATATATATATATATATATGGAGGGGGCGTTGTTGCTTAGCATCTGTTGGAGATTTGTTCCAGGATCTTCCATGGATACCAAAATCCATGAGGCTCAAGTCCCTTATATAGAATGTTGTAGTGTTTGCACATAACTTATGCACACTATCCTTTATACTTTAAACTATCTCTAGATTACATATAATACCTAATACAATGTAAATGCTATGTAAATAGTTGTTATGCTGTGTTGTTTAGGGAATAACAACAAGAATAAAAGTCTGTACACATTTAGTATAGACAATTTTTTTCAAATATTTTTGATCCATGGTTGATTGAATCTATGGATGTCAATGGATGTCACACAAACGGCAAGCTACACACACATACACATACACACTCATATATATGTACACATACATACATAAACACAAGTATAGGAAATGATGATCCTATGTGTGTGTGTATATCTATATCTATATCTATATCTATCTATATATATATATATATATATATAATTGGGCCCACCAGAACTAGAATACTAAAACAATGGAATTGAACTAATACTTTAAAAGTATAGTGCATAATATTGTGGAATATGACAGAGTAGGAAGCCCTGGAATTCATCCTTTCATCACAAAGTCTACTGAATTGGCAGAAACCAACCAAATTAACTACTCTGGAACTCTGGAAGGTGTTTGAAACAAGCAGAATCTGGAGAGAGTATGATGAAGATGATAGTAAATTTTGGTGAAATTCAGCCTTTTGCATAGAAGCTACCCCATATCATAAATATATAATAAGACATTAATATCTAGAATATATAAGGAACTCACAACACTCAACAATAGAAAACAAACAACCCAATTGAGAAATGGGTACAGAACTTGAAAAATAGATATTTTTCCAAAGAAAATATACAAACAGCCAAGAAAAACATGAAAAGATATTCAGCATTGTTAGTATTAGATAAATGAAAATCAAGACCACAAGGAGATAACCCTTTACTCCTATTAGGATGACTATTACCAAAAATAAAGAAAGAAAGAAGAAAGAAATGAAGGAAGGAAGGAAGGGAGGGAGGGAGGGAGAAGAGTTTGCCAGGATGTGGAGAAATTGGATCATCTGTGTATTGTGGGTCAGAATGTAAAATGGTACAGCTGCTATGGAAAACAGTTTGGCTGCTTCTCAAAAAGTTAGAAGTACCACATAATCCAGCAATTCCTCTCCTAAGTATGTACCTGAAAGAAATGAAAGCAGAGACTTAAACATATATATTTATACCAGTGTTTACAGCAGCAATAAATCACAATGCAAAAGGTGGAAAC
This sequence comes from Lemur catta, assembly GCF_020740605.2. Taxonomy (NCBI): domain Eukaryota; kingdom Metazoa; phylum Chordata; class Mammalia; order Primates; family Lemuridae; genus Lemur; species Lemur catta. Next base: position 95,007,750 of record NC_059138.1, on the reverse strand, counting down.
AACCTACCTGTCTAGCAACAGATAAATGAATGAACAAAATGTGGTGTATACATGCAATGGAATGTTACTCATCCTTAACAATGAATGGAATTCTGAAATATGCTAAAACATGGATGCATCTAGAAATATTATGTGAAGGGAAATAAGCCAGACACAAAGGACAAATATTGTATGATTCTAATTATATGATGAACCTACAAATGGCAAACTCCAAGAAGCAGAAATTACAATAGAAGTTACCAGGGCTGAGGGGAGATGAGAATGGGGAGCTATTGTTCAATGGGCACAGAGTTTCCAATTTGAATTATGACTAAGTCCGGAAATATGAACTGGTGATGGTTACACAAAGTTGTGAATGCCACTGAATTCTACACTTAAAAATGATTATGTATATATTACCACACTAAAAATGCAACAAAATATACCATTACAAAAGATTTCCCATAAATAAAAGTGTTGGACTTCAATTTCAAATCAGACATGTAAAGAGATGGCATTTATTATTCATATGCTTATAGCAGGAGAAAACAGAGCAAAGTAAACAATAAAGACTTGCCTTGAACCCATCAGAGAACCGAGATTGCAAGAATCTGGAGAAACAGGCAACTCCAGAGTGTCACGGACAAGATCTACCTCCATGGAGCAGCAACCACTGGAGTCATACTCTGGTAAGACTTTGGACAAATGTTGGGGACTGAACGTGGGACTAGTGTGCGCATGAGAAACTCTCGGCGGTTGCAGTCTGAGAGGGTCTGTGCTCTGGGTGAGGCTTCACTTCCAGGCTTCCTACAAAGTACTCACAGTGAAATCCTAGAATGAACCCCCCACTGCTCTGTAAGAGAAAGGGTAAATTTTACATGGAAAACAACCGGAAAGATGCCACGGTGCTTCCATAGCAAGACCCTACTCTCCAGGGAAAGACTTTATCGGAGCCTTATCTACCTAAGAAAAGGAATTTTCTCCTGCTCCAGTCCCCGCTGGCATTCCTGTCCCTGTGGAAGTGACCGCAGGGTGTGGGGTGGTAGCACTGGAGAACCTCCCGTGAAGAAGACAGCCCCCAGACACAGATCCTCCAACAGAACTGACATTTGATCATAAAATTTTCGGATGATCACCTCCCATTACATCTTACCACCAAACCAACAGAACTCTAACGTAATAACAATGAATTAAATTTAAAAAGTGGTAGGACATAGAAGGAATCTGAAAAGAATACTTAGGCAAACAGAAATTTAAAGTGTAGACAAGAACAACACTGGAAAAGTCAAAGTCTTCAGGCATGTTAGAGCTACAGCAAACGTTAAATAAACCTGGCTCCTCACACAGTAACATATATCCTTACGATAAGAAATTTCTTCTTTTTTCTTTTAACCTCAGTTGCTGTTTTGTAATACATTTTGTCTTGTTTTTAACAAAAATTACAAGATATGCCATAAGGCAAGACAAGGCAGTTCGGAGACAAAGCAAGCACCAGAACCAAGTTCGGATGTCGCACGGGGGTGGGAGTCATCAAATAGAAAACTTACAAATAAATATAACTGGTATGTTAAGGGCTCTAAAGAAAAAAGAGTAGAAAACAAAAAAAAAAAGATGAATGATGAAGGCAATCATGTAAAAACTCTCAGAAAGAATCAAGAAAAAATGCCAGAAATCAGAACACTGCAACAGAAATGAGAAATACCTTTGATGGGTTTATCAATAGATTGGACATAATCAAGGAAAGAATCTTTTCAAGATATATCAGTAAAAACTTCCCAGACTGAAATGCAAAGAGAAAAAAAGAATATTAAAAAAAAAACAGAACAGAAAATTCAAGAACTGAGTGATAATTTTAAAGGTGCAACCATAAGAGTAATTACAATACCAGAATGGAACAAAAAAAGGAGAACAAAAATATTTGAAATAATAACTGGTGAGAATTTTGTAAAATTAGTGACAGTCACCAACCTGAATGTTCAAAGAGCACAAATTCAGATAAATATAAAAAACAAAACAAAACAAAAAAACCCACACCTAGGTATATCATATTTCAACTGCAGCAAAACAAAGACAAAAAATAAATATTGAAGGAAGTTAAGCAAGGAATACTTTACCTATAGAGGAAAAAAGATAAGAAGTACAGGAAATGTGTCCCCAGAAACAATGCAAGCACGAATACAGTGGAGTGAATTACTTAAGGAATTGAAAGAACACACACATGTACCCACACTGACCTAGAATTTTACATCCAATGAAATTAACTTTCAGATGGGAATTAGTATGAAAAAAATTCTCAAACAAAACTGAGGAATTCATTACAAGCAGATCTTCCTTGTGAGAAATGTTAAAAAAGAGCGTCATGGACAAGGGACAGAACATATGTAGGAAATCTGGGTTTACCTTTTTTAGAGTAAAGCATTGAAGAAGAATAAACTGAAGATAAAATGAACTCTTTTAGTTTTTATTCTTCATTGATATTGAAAGTAATTGAGCTTAAAATAATGATAGTAACAATCTATTGGGTGATTATGTCACATGGGCAAGTGTAACGAATGACTGCAGCGTCACAGAGGACAGAAAGGAAGCATCGGGACACTGTTGCGAGGTGCCTGCACCACATGGGAACAAATAGTGCTACACGAAGGAACACTCAGATCATGTGCAAACATATATTTGATAAATTGGTACATTTTTAAAAGATGTAAAACTGATAAGATAAAAAAGTGCAATGATATAAATGGTCACATAAAATAAGAGAAGGTACAAAAAAAGGGAAAAATGAAAAGTTCAACACATATAAAAGTTATAAACATGGTAGATATTAATCCAGGTAATCAATAATCTATTTGGTGTAGACAATTCATATATACCAAGTGATAGCCAAAGATTGTCAGAGTGAATAAGAATTATAAGAGCCAACTATATGTTTTCTACAAATAATTCACTTTAAGTATAAAGATGCAGACAGGTTAAAAGTGCGAGAATGTAGAAAGATACACCATGCTAACACTAGTCAAAAGAGAACTAGAGTCACTATATTAATTACAGACAAAGAAGACTTCAGGATAAAGAAAATTATCAGGGATACAAAGGGGCATTACATAATAAAAAAGGGTCAACTCCTCAAGAAGACATGTGCATAATGATTCTTAATATGTCTGTACATAACAATGGTGTGTAAAATGTGAGGCAAAAATGGAGAAAAAGGAAAAAAAGAAATATTAAATCAACCATTATAGTAAGAGACTTCAAGACCCCTCTTTCAATAATTATGCTCTTACATCTTACTCATAGTGACCTCTCTAATCTCAAAGTGTCCAGTTTGGACCAAAAATATGATCATTCTACAAAAGACTAATTACAGGCATTCAAAAAGACATAAGACCTACCTTGAATTAATTTGATATCCAAATATGGGAAAACTGAGCATTAAATAAAACACTGACGATAATGAAATGTAATATGTTAAATTTTTTAAAAATCAGGAATCTCAACTAAAACCTTTCCCAAGAACGGAAAGGGGGCAGAAAAAAACAAAGAAAACCTTTTGTCACAGAAGAATGTCAACTTGGGAAAAAAATGATAGAAATAGAAAATCACCAGTTTGTAGCCAAAATGATATAACAGATTCCATCAAGGATCATCAATGTGGGAAACGATTAGAATTCTAGAAGAAAATGTAGGAAAGACTCTTACAGACATTGGTCTAGGCAAAGAATTTATGAAGAAGACCCCTAAGGCAATCCCAGCAACAACAAAAATAAATGAATGGGACCTGATTAAATTAAAAAGCTTCTGCACAGCCAAAGAAACAGTCACGAGAATAAACAGACAACCTACAGAATGGGGAAAAATGTTCACATACTTCACATCAGATAAAGGACTGATAACAAGAATCTATCTAGAACTCAGGAAAATCAGTAAGAAAAAATCAAACAACCCTATCAAAAAGTGGGCAAAGGACATGAATAGAAATTTTTCAAAAGAAGATATAAGAATGGCTAACAAACATATGAAAAAATGCTCAACATCCCTAGTCATCAGGGAAAGGCAAATCAAAACCACAATGAGATATCACTTAAGTCCAGTGAGAATGGCCTTTATCAAAATGTCCCAAAACAACACATGTTGGCGTGGATGCGGAGAGGTAGGAACACTCATACACTGCTTGTGGGACTGCAAACTAGTGCAACCTCTGTGGAAAGCATTATGGAGATACATTAAACAGATTCAAGTAGACCTACCATTCGATCCAGCAATCTCATTATTGGGCATCTACCCAAAGGAACAAAAGTCATTCTATGACAAAGACACCTGTACCCGAATGTTTATAGCAGCACAATCACAATCGCAAAGATGTGGAAACAACCCAAGTGCCCATCAATTCACGAATGGATTAGTAAATTGTGGTATATGTATACCATGGAGTATTACTCAGCTATAAGAAATAACGGTGATACAACATCTGTTTGGTTCTCCTGGAGAGAGTTGGAACCCATTCTATTAAGTGAAGTATCCCAAGAATGGAAAAACAAGCATCACATGTACTCACCAGAAAATTGGTTTCCCTGATCATCACCTAAATGCACATTTGGGAATGATACCAATTGGATATCAGACTGAGCTGGGGGGTGGGGGGAGGGGATGGGTGTATGCGTACAAGACGAGTGCGTTGTACACCCTCTGGGGAATGGTCATGCTTGAAGGTGCAGACCCGGGGAGGTGGGGGGGGAGGGGATGGAGGTATGACTACATGATGAGTGCCAGGCGCACTGTCTGGAGAATGAGAATGGACGCGCTTGGGACTCTGACTCGGGGGGATGGGCAGGACATGGACAATGTATATGACCTGAACTTATGTACCCCCATGATGAGCTGAAATAAAAAAATAAAGAAAGAAAGAAAGAAAGAAAGAAAGAAAGAAAGAAAGAAAGAAAGAAAGAAAGAAAGAAAGAAAAAGTTTTAAATCATGTGAGAATTACCAAAATGTGACAGAGACATGAGTGCATGCTGCTGTAAAAAAAAAAAATGCCAATAGATTTGCTCAACGTATTAATAGTATTGCCACAAACCTTCAATTTGTAAAAAATGCAGTATCCATGAAGTGCAATACAGTCAAAAGCAATAAAACAAGGCATTCCTATAATTTAATCATATCATCAAATTTTATTGTTAACAACAGTTTGCTAACCTGACATTGTATGCCATCTGATTTGATGCAGCATGATATGCTCAGTGTCATCTGTGGAGTATTCTTATGACCCAATCAAAACCTGGGGCATCCTGCAAGATTTCTGAACTGTAGTCTTCAAAAATCATTCAAATCAAAACAGGACAAAGGTTTTGGATCAAAAAACAAAAGGAAAGATATCCAAATGCAATGCTTAACTCTTATTTATTCACAGATCAAACAACCACCACAAAAGCAATTAAAGGCCATAAAATATTTTAATTATTGTTAAGTATATCCATGAGGAGGAACAATTAAATGTGACTCAATGTTATTAATTTCTATCTTTTTTAAGTTTGCCATTAAAAGAATCTTAGTAAATTATTGAGCTCAAGGTTTGATGGAAATAGGAACATTAACATTTTTTTAGAAAGAAGGAGAGGAAAATATTCAGAGCACAGTAAAGGATTACCTTCAGATTTGAGGAAAGAGGACTGACCTATTGGAAGAAAAAGGAAAGACAGGTGGTATGCAGGAGCTGGTAGGTTGGTATTTGGTACCAGTGAAAATAAGAAAATGGGGAGGTGGTTTCTATTTTTTGAGTAAAGTAGAGTCATAGATATTTTCTGGAAACTGAAAGAAGGTGCTTTGAAAGTTTGATCTGAGTGGAAAATCGCTGAAAAAAAGACTTTGAATTCTGAGCTAATCCGAGAAATAGGGTAAAATTTCTGGTCCATGCTCAGCGCACTTTGAGTTCAAGACCTTGAATTTATGCCAGGAAAAAATCTGCCTTCTTTGGAGACTTTCCTTAGCAATGCTCAGCCACCATGTGCAAATTATGAGACGGTGTGCAGCTGCCTCAGGTTTAACCAAATGGGTGCGAGAAAAGCTGAACAACTGGAGGAATCAGCAATAGGAAAAAACAGGAGGCCCCAGGGCCACGCTCCCCGCAGGGGAGGCGCTAAGGTCATACGCAGAGAAGAACCAGACTGCCTTTACGGGGCCTCCAGAGCGCAGAGGGCAGGTGGCAGCACCGGCGGCGGGAAAGGCAGAGCGACTCCCAGGCCCTCGGTGGGGCCACCGCGAGCAAACGCACACGACACAGGCGGTGCCAGGTCTGAGAGATCGCGGCACCACAGGGGAACCTCAGAGGAAACCCAGCGACAAGCCGCTCGCTGCAGCAGACATGCTGTCACACCACAGGGAGACATCCGGGGACCTCTGAGCAGAAACAATAAACCCATCCGGCTGGGAGACTGCACACACCAAACCTAGGGAACGTCTGTCTGCTTCAGAAAAGAGTCGCCAGCCTCCCGGAGTCTCTAGCCAGGGTGGTCAGTGAAGGTTTTCCCCTCTGTGAAGACAATAAATAACGCCTGGCAAAGGTAGCTATTTTTGTAAATGCCCACATGTCAATAAGAAAAGATAACAAGACATACAAAAAAAAAAATTAAAAAGGAAAAAGAAAACAGAAAATCAGTCCAAATTAAAAGAAAAAACTCTAGAAACAATTATACTAAAAAAGTACTTCTATGAATTATTTGAACAGAGAACTTAAAATGCTCATTTTAGAGATGCTCAATGACATAAAGAACACAGACAACTAAACTAAACCAGAAAAACTATTCATGAACAAAATGAGAATATAAAGAGATAGAAACTAAAAAAGAAACAGACAGAAATTCCAAGCCAAATAATACAAAAATGGAATTGAAAAACGTAGTAGAAAAAATCAGCAGCACACTGGATCAAGCAGAAGAAAGCTCTAGAAAAGGAGCAAAGCTGAAGTCAGGTCATTTGAATGTATCAATTTAGAGGAACAAGTGGAAAAAGAATTAAGGAAATCAAAGTGAGCCCAAAGGACTCAGGACACCATCAAGTGGACCAAGATAAACACTATGGGATTCACAGAAGGAAAAGAGGGAGAGGAAGGGGCACAGTGCTTATTTGAAAAATTAATCACCTTAAAACTTTCCAAATTCGAGGAAATAAATGGGTATATAAATTCAAAAATCTTGAAGATCTCCAAATAGGATCAAACCAGAGACTCACCCTGAGACACATTACAATTAAGCTGTGAAAAGTCAAAGACAAAGAAAGAATATTGAAAGTATCAAGAGAAAAGTAACTTGATATGTACAAGGGAGCTATCATAAAATTAAAAGTGATTTTTTCAGCAGAAACCTTACAAGCCAGAAGGGAGAAGGATGATATATTCAAAGTGCTGAAAGGAAAAAAAAGCTATACACAAGAATACTAAATGCAGAAAAACTGTCCTTCAAGAATAAAGGAGAAATTAAGATTTTCCCAGATAAATTAAAACAGAAAATTAATTGCTTCTAGTGCTGCCCCTCAGGAAATGCTAAAGGTAGCTCTTCAAGGTGAACAGAGAGAATGCTAGACAGCAACACAAAACCAAACAAAAATAAAAATCTCTCTAGTAAAGGTAAAAACATGCACAATTATAGAATCTTGTAGCATTGTAATCTGTAAATCACTTTTAATTGTGGTATAAAATTTACAGGATTAAAACATAAAAAAGCAATAAATCTTTATTAAAGGATACATAGTATAAAAAGCCATAATATGTGACACTAATACATAGAGAGGGTGTAAAAAAACAGAGTTCTTGTATGCATTTGAAGTTAAGTTGGGATCAGTTCAAAATATATAATTATAACTTTAAGATGTCTTATGTAATCTCCATGGTAACCACAGAGAAAATATGTATAGAAAATACACAAAAGAACATGATAAAATATAAAAGTATGTCACTATTAAAAAATACAAAATAAGAGCTAGAGAGGAAAAAGAGGCCAAAAGAGATACAAATAATAGAGAAAATAATTAACAAAATGTCAAAACTAAGTTCCTTATCTATAATTACATTTAATTCAAATGGATTAAACTCCCTAATCAAAAGACATAGATTCACTGAATGGATGAAATAAAAAAAAAAAAAAAAAACAATAAAACACCACAAGCACCAAATATATGTTGTCTACAAGAGGCTCAGTTTAGATCTAAGGGCACACACAGGCAAAAAGTGAAAAGATGAAAAAGGATATTTCACACTCATCATAACAAAACGAGAGCAGGAGTAGCCATATTTATCTCATGAAAAATACACTTTAAATCAAAAACTGTCACAAAAAACAAAGAAAGGCACTATATAATGATGAGGGGTCAATTCATCAGAAATATATAGCAGTTATAAATATGCACCCAACATCAGAGTCCCCAAATATATGAAGCTAAATTAACAGAATTTATGGGCAAAATGGACATCAATGCAATAATAGTAGGAGAATTCAATATTTCATTTCAATAATTAATAGAATTAGACAGAAAATCAGGAAAGAAACAGAAGATGCGTCAGCACCAGGTGCCAGCTGGGCTGAGCAGACTCCGGCAAAACATGCACCCCAAAACAGGAGAGTGCACACTCCTCGCAGCTCCCCAGGGAGCATGCTCCAAAACAGACCACCTGTGTGGTCACCAAAGAGCTCTTTACACATTTAACAGGATTGAAATCATATCAAGTATTTTTCTGACCATGATGGAATGAAACTAGAAATCAAAAAGAGAAAGAAAATGGGGAAAGTCACAGATAAGTGAAAATTAAACACCACACCCTTAAACAACAAAGGGGACTAAGAAGAAATCACAAGGGAAATTAGAAAATATCATGAGAAAAATTAAAACGAAAAAATGCTTAAGAAAACCAATAGCATGCAGTAAAAGCAACTCTAAGAGGGAAATGTGCAGTGATAAGCACACATTAAAATATAAGAAAGAACTCAATTTAACAATCTAAATATCTACAGTGAAAAGTAGGAGAAAAGAACAAACTAAAAACAAAGTTAGCAGGAGGAAAAAAATAGTAAAGATTACAGCAGAAAAAAAACAAAATAGAGGAGAAAAAATAGAAAAAAACGATTATATTGACTTTCTTTTTAAAAAAATAAGCAAAATTGACAAACCGTTTGCTAGACTAAGAAAAAAAGAAAGAAGACTAAAATAACTAAAATTAGAAATGCAAAAGGAGACAGTACCACTGAAGACACAGAATTAAAAAGGACTATAGCAGAGTACGGATAGTTGTACGCCAGCAAACTTGATGAACTATAAGCGACACATAAATTCCTAGAAACACTTAACTTAGCAAGACTGAATCATGAAGGAATAAAAAATCTAAACACACCTATAAGTAGAAAAAATATTGAACTACTAACCAAAACCTTGCCAAAAAATGAAAGCCCAGGATCACTAAACTTCACTGAAGAATTCTACCATACATTAAATTAAGAAATAATACCAATTATCCTCAAACTTTTCTCAATAAATTGAAGAGGAGGGAACACTGCGGACTCATCTTATGAGGCCAGCATTACCCTGAAACTAAAATCACACATAGAATTTATAAGAAAATAAAACCATAGACCAATTTCCTTGATAAATATTGATACAAACATCCTCAACAAATTACTAGCAAGTTAAATTCAACAATGCATCAAAAAGATTATATACCATGGCCATAGGAGATTTATGTCTAGAAAACAAGAATCAACATAATTTGAAAATCAATCAATGTGATTGATTTGAGAGAAGAATACAACTTCCTCACCTCTGGCTTTTAATGTTTAACAGAATTTATGCAGGTCTGTTTCAATTTAGAGATATAGATCAAAGCAAAAAAGGCGGAAAATACAAAACAAAGGATATTCTTAAGTAGCTCCTTCTGGCTTTTTTTTTTTTTTTTTTTGAGACAGAGTCTCGCTCTGTTGCCCGGGCTAGAGTGAGTGCCGTGGCGTCAGCCTAGCTCACAGCAACCTCAAACTCCTGGGCTCAAGCGATCCTACTGCCTCAGCCTCCCGAGTAGCTGGGACTACAGGCATGTGCCACCATGCCCGGCTAATTTTTTTTGCTATATATATTTTTAGTTGGCCAGATAATTTCTTTCTATTTTTAGTAGAGACGGGGTCTCACTCAGGCTGGTCTTGAACTCCTGACCTCGAGCGATCCACCCGCCTCGGCCTCCCAGAGTGCTAGGATTACAGGCGTGAGCCACCGCGCCCGGCCGTTCCTTCTACATAGATGGTCATACATCTTAAAACCAGTTTGCACTGTTTCAAGCTGTCTTAATTGCCCTATTATCCTTTAGTCAACAGTAATACTAACATCCCGCCTAATGGGAAGTACCACACAGGCTTAACCCGTATTGTATGTAAATACACAATGCCGCAGAGACAGCCCTGCCTCACTTGCCAGGAAGACATTTAAGGCTCCACAAACAGAGCAGATGGGATCTTACTCTCCAAAGATCTCCTGTCACCTCCAGGTGCGAGTGCCCCAAGGATTCTTGTCTTGACTAGGAGTCAGAGCCCCCTGTAAGTCACCTCCAATAATCTCACCTAACTCGCCAAGCTGCATTGGGCTGGGCCATTTCTCTGGTCTCAGCACCATCTCAGTTTGGAGGGTGGTTTTGCTCTACTGTGCCAGGCTTTTCCCGAAACAGTGACACACACTACATTAACAGAAAGACAAAAAACACAAGATCTCTTCAATTGATGCAGAAAAAGCATTTGACAGACTTCAGCACCCTTTTATGATGAAAACTCTCAACAAAATAAGAATAGAAAAAGCTATCTCAATGTAATAAAGGCCACACATGAAAAGCCCACAGGTAACATGACAGTTAACGTTGAAAAATTAAAAGCTTTCCCTCTAAGATCAGGAAAAAGGCAAAGTAGCTGGATTTTACCGCTTCTATTCAACATAATACTGCAAATTCTATTCATAGAAAGTGGGCAAGAAAAATTAATAAAAAGCATCCAACTTAAAGGAAGAAATAAAATTATCTCTACTTGTAGAAGAAATGATTTTATATGCAGAAAATCCTAAATATGCTAGACACAAAATAAACTGTTAGAACCAGTAAAAAATTAGCAAAGTTACAGTGTACAAAATCAACATTTAAAAATCAGTTACATTTCTACACACTAACATTGACCAATCTAAGTAGGAAATAAAGAAAACAATGACATTTACAATAGCACTAAAAATTACAAAATATTAATACTTAGAAGTAAAGTTCACCAGGGAAAGACAAGCCCATGCAATGAAAACATTGCTGAGAGAAATGACAGAAAACACAAATAAATAAACAGTTCATGTCCATGGATTGGAAGACTTAATATTGTTAAAATGTCCACAGTATCTAAAGCAATCCACAGATTTATGTTTATTTGCAATACCCAAGAGATGGAAGCAGCTGGACTACCTGCCAATGGATGAATAGATAAATAAAATATGACATATACATAATAATGGAATATTATTCAGCTTTTAAAAAGGGGATCCTGGCCGGGCGCGGTGGCTCACGCCTGTAATCCTAGCACTCTGGGAGGCCGAGGCGGGTGGATCGCTCAAGGTCAGGAGTTCAAGACCAGCCTGAGCAAGAGCGAGACCCCGTCTCTACTAAAAGAATAGAAACAAATTATCTGGCCAACTAAAAATACATATAGAAAAAATTAGCTGGGCATGGTGGCGCATGCCTGTAGTCCCAGCTACTCAGGAGGCTGAGGCAGAAGGATCGCTTAAGCCCAGGAGTTTGAGGTTGCTGTGAGCGAGGCTGACACCACGGCACTCTAGCCCGGGCAAGAGAGTGAGACTTTGTCTCAAAAAAAAAAAAAAAAAAAATGGGGATCCTTTTACATGCTACAATATGGATGAAGCTTGGGGACATTATGCTGAATATAACAATCCAGTCACAAAAGGAAAAGATATTCTATGACTGTATTTATATGAGATATTTAGAGCAGTGAACATCACAGAAACAGAAAGCAGAGTGGTGGTTGCTGGGGCTGGTGGGGTCCTGAGGAGAGGGGTAGGGAAGGGAGGAATCGTGAGCTGTTTTTCCATGAGGTGTAGGGCTTCAGCTTTGCAAGGTGAGCAAGTTCTGGAGTTCTGTTGTACAACAATGTGACTATAGTTAACACTGTTGAACTGTACACTTGAAAATGGTTGAGGGTAACTTTTGTATTATGTGTTTTTAATATACACAAAAAGAATCTGAACAAGATTTAGAGTATTGGCAAGATGTTTTTGATGAGATTAACTATCAAATAGAAGTTGGAAAAATAAGAAAGAAAACAAAGTGCAATGAAAAATTGAAGAAGTGTCAGTGGGCTAGGATTCATACAATATAGAACAGAAAGAATTTTTTGCCCAAAACATTTGTATTAGTGATTTGAGGGATAGAACAACCAACCAACCAAGTGACCGTCCAGTAATTCAGGAAAGACAAACTAGCAATCCCAGTTAGCAGGGAGGTAATGTAACCAAGGGAGGAGCCTGAAGAAACTAAAATGGCAAAGAGATTTTTCTGTCTCCTTAAAACTTCCGCCACTCTTTTTGGGAACTGCATTCTGGCCTGCATCCCTGAGGCAGGTTAAGTCTTTTGTTAAAACTGGCAGGTGGTGCCAGTCCCCAGGTGGGGGCTTGTGGAATTCACAGGCTTTGTCTTTGGCAGAGATGGGACAATTAGAAGAGTTAACCACAGTAATTGCCTGAAGCCCAGACCACTCCCTTTAAAAGCTCTGTATTTTGCCTGTGTTCAGGATATTTGGGATTTTGAGACAAGAATGTCCACCATATTTCCTCCTTTGTGGACAAAGTAGACTCTCTGTCCTTCCTCCCCAAACCACTTGTCCTCATTCTTCTGATTTGGCCTCGTGAACAAGTGGCCGAGCTTTCAGTAACAGTAAGGAGACAGGGTGATTGGCTGCAAGAGACAGCACAGTCACAGAATTAGAGGGCTTTGGAAAGAGAAACAGAATTGGAGGACTAATGAAGGTGGGTGAGGAAGGAGCAGAAGTTATTTTTATCAACTGCATCCTTCCAAACTTTCCATTTTGAGCATCCTACCCTTTGAATATCACTTCTTATCTTTCTAGTTAACTAGAAAGAGGTCCACTTAAAAATTATTCAGGCCCAGAGACTTCCACTCTAAATATTGCACTATATTCCCTCTGGCCCCAACATTGTCCTTCATGTCCTCTTTTTCTTCATCAGCTGATTTTAATTAGATTCCAGGCAGAGTCTAGTTGTTCGATGTGGAGACACTGCTGAAAACAAGGGGATGAAGTGACGCCCCGTCTACAGTGAACAGTGACACCTAAGTCCCTCCCCACATGGCCACAGAAACACGAGTAGGGCAGCTTATCCACCCTGATGTCTCCCGCCTGTCCTGTTTCCTCACCCAAGAGAATGGAAGCTTTGTCTTTGGAAAAATAAATAACTCAAGAAGGGAGGGTAAAATGAAGACTACAGATACTGTCCCTGGAGCCTCCCTCCACCTGTTTTAATCTTTATCAATTGTGCTGTTAGCTCTTCGCAGGCTGTGGTTCCGGGGATGCCTTGGCCCACTGGGGCTGAGATGCCAGAAACCACAAACTGGGTGGCTCATAAACCACAAAAATTTGTTTCTCCGAGTTCTGGAGGCTGGGACACCCAAGACCAAGACACTATGCCCACAGATTTGGGGTCTGGTGAGGGCCTGGTTCCTCGTTGCTAGAAGGCACTATCTCGCTGTATCCTCCCGTGGTGAAAGGGGACAAATAGGCTCCCTCAGGACTCCATTAGGAGGACACTGATAGAGTTTATATATTTGTCCCTCCAAATCTCATGTTGAAATTTGATCCCCATTGTTGCAGGGGGTGCCTGGAGGGAGGTGTTTCAGTCTTGGGGGCAGATCCCCCATGATTGGCTTGGTGCTGTCCTGCTCGTGTCTAGTGGGCTCTGGCTCTGTTAATTCACGTGAGAGCTGGCCGTTTAAGAGAGTGGGGTGCCCCTTCTTCCCTCTCACTCCCTCTTTTACCCTGTGAATCCCTGGAAGCTCCCTAAAACCCTCACCAGAAGCAGATGCTGGCACCATGCTTCTTGTACAGCTTGCAGAACTATAGCTAAAAAACCTCTTTTCTTTACAAGTTACCCAGCCTCTGGTATTCCTTTGTAGCAACACAAACAGAATAATTCAGACACTAATCTCAAAAAGCCTTATCTCCCAAAAGCTCCACTTACTAAAACTATCACCTTGGGAATTAGGATCTGAACATATGACACAAACATTCAGGCCACAGAATTCCACCGGTAGGCCCCCAAAATCCATGTCCTTCTTGCATGCAGAATACATTCGTTTTGTGCCAGTAGCCACAAAGGTCTTAGATCACACTAACATCAACTCAAAAGTCTAAAGTCCAAGTCTCATCTAATCATCACCTAAATCATATACGGGTGAGATTCAAGGTATGATTCATTTGGAGGCAAATTGCTCTCCAGGTGTGAACTTGTGAAATCAAACCCATTATGTGCTTCCAAAATACAATTGCAGGACAGGCAGAGAATAGACATTCCCATTCCAAAAGGGAGAAATAGGAAAGAAGAAAGGAGTAACAAGTTTCCAGCAAGTCAGAAATTCAACAGGGCAAGTAACATTAAACCTTAAGTCTTGAGAATAATCCTCTTCTATTCGATGCTCTGCCGGCCAGTCTCACTGGGGCAGGAGCGCTGCCTTTGAGACGAACCCATGTGGTGGTCCCACCTCCATAGGTTTTGGAAGCCCCGCCTGCGAGTGGCTATGTGTTTGGGCCCTATTTCCAGGGAAGTTCTCTGCAGTGCACCCCTCTCTGCAAAGCTCTGTTTCTAGGTTGCATGCCATGGCTTCCTGTGGCTGGAATCACACAGCAGTGGCTCTATCTGTCCTTGGCCAGTGGTCCCCACCCCCATGGCTCCACTGTGCATGCACCACCCTAGTTGGTGCTTTCTTTGGGGGCAGTTCTTTGGTTGGGCCTCCTGGCTCTTTGAGACATCTTTAGAAACTGAACTGGGGGCAACCACACCCCCATAGCTTTGCTGTGTGCAGCACATGCTGCACTGGGGCCACCAAAGCTGCACCTGAGGGTACCAAGGAGGGTGGTGATGGAACACAGGAAGCAGAGCCTGAGATGTGTGGTGGCGCCTGCTGGTGGCAGCCCCTCCTCAAAATGTTCTGCTCCCAAGACCTGGCACTCTGGGCCTGCGGTGGGAGAGCAGCCTTGATGACCTCTGAAATGCCTTCAGGGTCATCCTGCCATCACATCGGGCAACCGATACTGCTTTCTTTTTACGAGGCTGACCCATTGCAGCAGATGGTTGCCCAGCCCCTGCCCATTATCCATTCCTTTGTTTTCTGTAATATTCTCAAATAATTTATTTTAGTGACATTATATAATAAATGTCTTCATTTGTAAATGTACTGTTTGGAATAGCACAAAGACACAAAAAGAATTACAGTAGTCCCCGCTTACCTGTGGTTTCCTTTCCATGGTTTGCTACCAGTTGTCGATTGCAGTCTAAAAATATTAAATGGAAAATTCTAAAAATTAACAATTCATAAGTTTTAAATTGTGCACCATTCTAAGTAGGTGAAATCTCACACCTGTCCCCAGAGGACACGCATCCGCCCTTTGTCCAGCAGACCCACCTGTAGACCCACCTGCAGACCTGCCCACCTGTGAGCCTCTTAGTAGCAGTTTTTGTTATCAGATCGACTTTCTGCAGTATCACAGTGCTTGCATTTAAGGGACCCTTATCGTACATAATAATGGCCCCAAAGTGCAATAATAGTGATGTTGGCAATTCAGATATGCCAAAGAGAAGGTGTAAATTGCTTCCTTTAAATGAAAAGGTGAAGTTTTAAATTTGATAAGGAAAGAAAAAAATCTTATGCTGAGCTTGCTAAGACAGAATTTTCCACTTGTGAAATTGTGAAGAAGGAAACAGAAATTTACGCTAGTTTTGTTGTCATACCTTGGACTGCAAAAGCTATGGCCACAGTGCATGATCAGTGCTTAGTTAGGGTGCAAAAGGAATTAAATTCACGGGAGGAAGACATGAACAGAAGCTGTTCCCACTGACGGCAATCAGGTTCTGGACTATCTGGGGTTTCCAGCACCCACTGGGGGTCTCGGAATGTATCTCCCAAGCACAGGGGGGACCACTGCATAGTGTGAAAAGAGAAATGAGCTGAAGACAAATCTCTAGAAGGAAGCATATTATGTGGTAGAGAAATGGAAGTCTCCAAGAGGAGTTTCAGTGATAGAATTTTATAACAGGACATCTATTTTGGAGAATATCTAAGTTATACCATCATTAAATATTCTACCCATTAATTTTAATTCAATCATCGGGAAAGCCCCTAGCTGACAGTGGTGATGCTGACGGTGCTGTATGTGTACGTGTGTGTGCATGTGCATTTGGGTGTGTACTAGACTGGGGAATAATGTGAAAAAAGTGACCTATTCGCTGTATAAATTCATCAAAAACAAATCACATTAAGAATATACAAGATAAATGACATTGTAGAGGGCACGACAATCCTACAAATAAATTACTTTCAGGGCAGAAGCAAGAGAATGCATAGATTCATTGTTCAGATGGAACTGACCAGCCAAAATCTAGATTTTCTTTAAAAAAACACAGAATTACATTCTCTTCCATATTATATCTATTTAACAATAAAATATTTAATTACTTTAAGTTAATGGATGTTCCAAGAAGTGCACCACATTAGTCATATGGCAGTGGGTACCTTCTGCCACTCTGCCACCCATTCATCTTTAGACATATGCATTCCTAAGGTTTGGGAGTTTGGGCTGACAGCAAATCTAGATTCAGAAGCTATCCCACGCATACGCCTAACAATCTTCATTCAAATTAAGGTACTAATCACTAGAAAAAATGGCAAAATAGTTAAGCTGTCAGTTACTATAATGTTGAATTCTGTTTGTCACTGATGAATTTCTTCTATAACATTACCAAATCCAGAGCTCCTCAAAGTATATGCCCTCCAAAAGTCAAAAATTCTAAATGGTACCTGTTTTGACACAATGCATTAGCGTCTATTTTTATAAATCTGGGTAGTTACATCTGTTATTAATCAATCATTATATGAAATATCATGTAAAAGTTGAGTTCACATAGATTAATTGATTTTATATGATCTCAGATATAGTATATATCTAACACCCCTAACCCACAATAAAGTGCAAAAGAAATGAGAGGATAGGAAGCTGTCACAGAGGGTTGAATGATCAGCAGCTAAGACCGTTTTCTAAATCATGGGAAAACATTCCTAACATACAACTCTTACGTGAAAACATATGGACTTGGTGGCAAGAGGGTGGAACAGCCACTGTATACACACAGGGGTCATTTATTTCCCAGAGTTCCAGGGTAAGCACTGACACACTTTGAAAGCATATGTCTCTCTAAGCTCCACTGTATGCCACAGGATTCCTGCGTCTGCCTCTGAGGGTTTGGTGGGACTTTGTCCCTGGCTAGAATTGAACCCCCTCCTGAGGGTCTTGGGAAACAGCTGCACTGTGTAACACGTCTGTCATTCCCTTCTTCATAGGACAGGTACTTAATGGTTTTTAATGTCAAACTCTTCGCCCTACTCCCTGGCTTGTGTTCTACTCCTATTTTACCCTTCTCTATTCCTCTAATTCACATGTTTCATCAGCAAGCTTTTGACCTCACACCATCTGCCCATCTGGCACTTCCTGCTGCCACACACTCTGGGCCCCTAAATCCTATCTCCAGCTCCAGGTTTCTTCATTTTAACAAATGCCGTTCTTGATTACCAACAGAACAAAATGTATGAACATTCCAGGCATGCACCCTTCAAACTGATAGTCTTTAAACGTCGGTCCTCTAGAGGGGAGCAGGCCAGAGGAGGGAAGCAGGCAGGACCCTGCAGTCTCAGAGGCAGCTCCACGTCCAGCCTTGGGGTCAGACATTCCAGCCCTGGCCCCCAAACTACCATGCCCTGGGACTGCATGTATTTTCCCATGGGAGAAAAGACAGAGTCCAACCACAAAGAATTAGGAGAAGGGAAAGTGTGTTGAGAAGAAGAATGGTTGGAAAATGCACTCTCATGGATGCTGTTTAAACAGACTCATTATCGATTTTCTTCTAAATTCCTATAATGAGGTCCTTTACAACTTGAGTGTTAAATAAAACATGTCTAGGATTCTGTTTAACCAATCAGAGGCACTGTGTTTAGGGAAATAGAGTAGCCTTTCATAGAATGCTTTTTATTCCATTGGGTGCTTTGGTGAAACCTTGCGCTGATTATTTTGCTTTGTTTTCTCCTTTGCCCTGGTCATTAAAGCAGCTGCAGAGAGAGGCTGGGAAAGCAAGAGCAAGCCTCCGGCGTGCTGTGGCGGCTGTGATGTCAGTACTCACCGTGCTCGCTAAGCCCTGCTCTGCCAGCACTGCTCCCGCTGTCCTGATGGACGCCTGCTTTGTCTGTATAACAACCCTACACATTTCTCTTACCTTCCCCAATTCATCGAAAGGATAAATCGGGTGCAAAGTGTTAATGAAAACTTGCCAAGGATCACAGAGTCAGTAAGTAACGACTAGATTCAAATTCATAAGGTGGCCTGTGAGTCTATAGTTAAATCCAATTATAGTGGTTTAACTTTTAGAAAAAAAGAAAAACTCTTTATTTTACTCTTTATAGTCAGATTATCTCCCCCAAAGTAACAGGGCATCACCGGCTTATAGCTGGAATGCAGTTTTCCACTTCTTTGTATGCCTGTATACTGCCCAGGGCTGTGGCTAAGCTATTGTTTTTAACAATGGATGGAATCCGTGTTGGTGCTACCTGTGACTTTCTTCCCTCCTGTGAACCATAGCCGTTGTTTACCCCAGTGACTTATCACAGTTTCTCATAGATTCATTTTTTAAAGCTATCAAATTCCTCCAAAACCACTCTCCTTAAAACTAGAGGAGATTCACTTTGTCAAAATAATTATAGAAGTTGATGATAGAAAGGGTTGTTACATCTTCCTTTATGTGCCAGGATCCTGTTCAAAGTGGCAATTTCATTTATACCTATAAACTTTAAAAGATACTTAGTTCACCCAAACTTTCTGGCTGACACAAAATGGAATTCTCGACACCTGAATTGCATTCTTGGAAGATAACAGGCTCACTCCGTGTACCGTGTACTGTGATTGATTTTCAGAAGCTCTTCAGCAATCCACTAGTGGTTTAATTGAAAAAAAAATTGCCATTCTTTGGGACTGTGTAAAGCGCAAACTTAGAGCAAAGTAGATTTTCTCCTGATTAGACGGAAAACAAACGCATTAGAGAATAGGTATGAACAAGAGGCAATGGCTAAATACAAGCAGCCTAGTCCTCTGGGTAGTTGAGATCATATTGTTCTTGTGAACTAAAATAAAATCTTAACCCCTCCTTCATCCCCAGCTGACTGAATGGACCTCCCCTTGACCAAGAGGACCCCAGAAATACTCTGCAACTGAGTTGCTGATGAAGGCAGGTCAGACATGCCTTATCAAGCCCCTCCCTTCACGGAGACATCCTTTGTAACTCACTGACAGGCCTAAGGCCCTAAGACAAGCTGCAGGTCCTCAATTTACACAACAAATCACTTGAGTCTGGGTATGTATCAGCTGACTTCTCTCTGATCTTATCTTAAAACAGTCCAAGGCTTTAGACAAACTTCACTTCTTTAACCAATTACAAATCAAAGAGTCTTTAAACCCACCTATAACCTGTGAGCCACTCCTCACCATGTCCTACCTTTTCGGGGTGAACAGACGTAGGCCTTCCATGTATTGATTTACAACTTTATGGGTAACCTCTGTCTTGCTGAAATGTATAAAAGCAAACTGTAACCCACTCACAGTGAGTCCTCGTGCTCGAGGCTTCTTGGACGTGGCTCCGGGTCATGGTCCTCAAATTGGGCTCAGAATAAACCTCTTTAAATTATTTTACAGAGTTTGGCTTCTTTTCCATTGACATTCTATAGCAGAGTGGTTTCCAGAGTTAGGGGTTTATACCAGTAATGCCTCTGTAAGATATCTGAGGACTAACATAGGGTTGTCAACTTTTTATTTTCTAGTAAGAACACTTACATACAGACATACATACATACATACGTGTCCACAAAGGGCTCACCACCACACCACATACACACAATATTGTGACATTTATTTCAAAGATAAACAGCTATTCTGAACAAACAAGCTTGAAAGGACATAATTTCTGAGAATGTGATAATTTTTTAAATAGGACAATTTAGCTTCATGAAAATTTCACTACGATATTATTATTATTATTATTTTTGTTTTCCCATGAATACATGACAATGTTCTAATGGGAGTGATCAGAAGAATGATTATTTTATAGATCATAAAAACTCAAATGGAGTTCCAAATGCTGCTGCAAAGAGCAATCCAACACATGAATATAATATTTTCAACACATCAAACATCCAGATATTTGGACATTCTTTCAAAAAGTATGTATTAAATTTCTACTCCATGTCAAATGTCCCTATCTAAGCCAAGAAATGACAGCACATATACATAGGTAAGAGGCAAGACATTACAGACATATGCACATGAGGATCACATACATTCTATGTGTGCATAGTCTATTGTGCAACAAAACATCAATCCAATATAAAATAAAATTACTGCAATATATTTGACAAAGTTCACATTTCATATTTAATTATAAGCATGTGGGTAGAATGAGATCTGGGAGAAGATAGCATGAAAGAGAAGTGGTAAGATAGGGTATTATAAGCTTACTACTGTAATAGGTAAGACGTACACTAGGGGTCTGGTGCTAGTAAAAGAGGATCCTCTAGCGTTTATTAGGAATCAAGGAGAAATCCTGTATTGATGGGTCATCTAAGTTGATAAAGAGTTACAAGGAGCACTATTCTAAAGTAATGCTTTAGGATCGTAGGTGGTTTAGGACGTGTGAAACAACGTGTCAGGAAGAGAGTGAGAGGCGCGGCCTTGCAACCCAATCACAGGAAAACACCTAATCCCACCATTTCCCATAACGGTTAAAGACCCAGCCTGTGAGTTCTGGCACCCAGGCACCCTGCAGCAGTTCTGCTTTGCACAGCTTCTCAAGAAAGCTGAATGGACGGAAAAGAGACGTAAATCTCTCTCTTCGAAATTGTGTTTGAGAATCTGCTTTTTTAGAGCTCCTGAGCAAACAGTAGGAGAACCAGCTACAGCTTCAAAAATATCTCCAGGACAGAGTCACATCTCCTGTGATACCCCTTCTCCAAGGAAGGCAGGAAACCAGGTCTTGGGCTTCGACATCCTTGCAGTTTTTGTTATCTACCTGCTGCTGCTTTTGTTATCAACTGAGAGCCATTGCTATTTTTTTGTTCTTTGTTCCCATAAAAGAAGTGAGCCACTTGGCCCCCCTGCTGGCACCCCCTTCTTCTTAGGGATGCCTTGCCAGTCCCCTGCTCTCTCCCCCCTCCCCTAAAAAGATAAAATAAACTTTTTTTTTATTTTTGTATATCTTAATCTTTGCATGAGAAATCTTTCTCCACCTGCACCACAAGCACCTACTAGTCTTTCCACCCTAACAGAGAGAGGAGAAATTTCGTCTTAAGTATATGTGTGTGTCATAGGAAAAGCAATGGATTGATTGGTTATCAACAGATATGAATTCTGTTTCCAGATGTCTTGTCTGTAAGTCACCCTGCCTCACTTTCCTTTTCCATAGAGAAGAATAATGGTTACACCTTAGTCAGCCTCTCAGGGACATCATGCTAATAAAAATGTCTAATGAAAAGTATGAACAAATACACATATGAGTGTCAATTTGTGCTGTGCTCAGAGCAGGACTGGATTTCAACCTGTGTGTGAACACCAACATACAGAGGCAGCAAATTAGAAGCTAAACAAGCTAACAAACAGTTTGGATTCTATTCTTAATATTATAAAAACAACTAGTAATTATGTAATTCACTGGCAGAGATCAACAATACTATTTTCCTAAGTGAAAATCTTACACAAATCTTTCTAAATACTTTCTATGCATTTCACCTTTCCCATGGTTGTTGTAGCTGTGGTCCGTAGGTACCTTTTATTTTTTTCTTAATTATGTGATAAAACTCGATCACCTTCTATTCAGGTTTATTTTTCAATGGTTCTTTTGAACCATCTACTTGAGATCTAACAAAGGAAGAACTTAGAGTGTTGCTAGGGGCAACCCAAAGAAATGAGTTTTATTGTGTGCGAAACAGGCTCTCCCTCTGCAATGACGGTCGGTAATGACTTCCAGTGTGGATATCTCCAACAAGCAGACATTGACCCGTCAATAGCTTTATCCATCCTGCGTTCTCAAGCTCAGGCTTCCATTCTGCTGCCCTTTCAACCAGCTGCATAGATACACATGCGCCGGGTTTCCCCTGCATCTCTGCCCTCCCAGCCCCTTACTGAGAATTAGATTAACAATAGCAAAACTTAGTCTGTGCCAGGTGTCATGCCAAGCACTTTACAAATATTAACTAATTAATCCACGGGATGACAGCATAAAGTAGGCACTATTATTATCTCCATGTTACAGAAGATAAATGTAAGAAACAACCAGGTATGTAATTTGCCTACATTTGGATAACCGGTAATTAGCAGAGCTTGGATCTGAACCCAGGTGATCCAGATGCATTTTGTGCATCCACTCCACTAGGCTAATGCCCAAGATGTGGGGCGAGGATTTGTGCAGAATGATACATGCCTCTGATTGTATTTTAGAGTTCTCTAAGAACGCATCTGTTGAAGAGACTTTCTGTCATTTTCCATGCTTTTTAAAATTTAACTCTTTGGTTTAAGCATATTATTTTTGATATAACTACATGGTATCAATTCAGCAGGGATGAGTTTGTAGCAGGTCAAGCCAAGGGAAGCCGGGGCTCATAGCGGTAGGACGCTACTGCCGGCTGGGCACAAGGCGCCTCCCTTGCTAGGAGAGCTTTCAGATTACTGAGAAACAAACCCCAGAACTAAATCTGTAGCCTGGTGAAGGTCATTAAAGTATTTCTTTGTAACTACAGGCAAATGATAAGGGACTTATCTTGGTCTTCCAACTTAGAGAAACACGCTCACCGTCCTGCAGTTGCAGTCGAGTTTGATGTGCTGTAATGCTGCAGAAAGGCCTTTGTGGGCACCTTCGTTAAGACCTCACTCTGCCTCTCCTTGGCTTCCGAGAGACTGGGCGCACCTGCTGGTATTAGAGGCACTGGTTAGCTCGCCATTTGTTTACTTCAAGCAAACTGTGATCAAAAGCCCCTAACATAAGCTAGAAAGCTAGCTCAGCAGAATCAACATCTGGTAGATAATACTTAAATTCCCCGCAATCCTGCCTTTACATCCTAGTAGGGAAAAATCAATCTTCCCTTTACTGGGAAAAATACAATAAACTATAACTTTCTAACTGTGAGTTTGTTTGTTTTGAAATTTTTAAAACTAAATCATAGCTGTTTTTCCAGAGACATCTAGTAACTTTTAAAGTGATTTGTCACATTATCCTCAGAGAAACTGGTATATGATGAAAATCTGTCAATATCTTTTCATGGCTATAGGATCAAACTGAAGTTTTAAGTTGAGACACAGTAACTTAATAAACTTTTAAGGAGTATTTATTTTTGTTATGAAATAATGAAAATAATGCCATAAAAACTGGAAAGTGAAGCAGAATTTATTCCCTAGCATAGATATAAATAAAGTTGTATCAAAAATTGCAAGTGGTAATAATAAATATAATGAAATAAATTATACTTTACTTATATTTTTCTGCAATTAAGTGATTTTGGAGGATTTATTTTTTAAACTATGTGGGCTTTTCCCATTCTGAAATAATCTGGGCAAATAAAAATTATTGTCATAGTGAGTCATTGTTACTGATGAAATTGTGCTAATTCAAGTGTCTTGGTTAAGAAAATATTTGAGAAGTACTGACTTGAGTAGTGTATGTCTTTATTGTAAGCTATGAAATATTATATTGGGAAGTAAATAGAGCTTTCTGATTTTCTATAAGAAAAAATCTTGTACTCAAGATTTTACTAAGACATATATAATTATAGGAATATATAATTTGGAGTTCAAGTTCCAAAGACAGACCAAACCAAATATCCTTAAGATACAAGTATTAAAATTGATATAGTATAATTTGCAAGTGGTAGATAAAATTACTTAAGCCAAAAGTTATTATCTTTGTAACTTTCAGTTATAAAATAAATTTGATTGAACTCCTACACCAATGTAGCAAACCTACACTTAGACCATTAACTGAACACATATTACCTGTATACTTTCCATGTGCAAACCAGCTTGTTAGGTTAATGGATAAGGTTATCATACCATATGAACCTATGATTTTAGAAAACATCTTGTGTATTTGGTTATCTTTTCTGGAGAAACAGGACCTCAATGCGGTTCCTGAATTAGAACTAAATGATTAGCCCAAGTATTTCTGTATCAAAATTTTTACAGAATTTCAGCAATTTGGTATTTTACATAGAAAACAAACATTATTTGGGAATAAGTGGACTTGAGCAATGGAAGGAGAACCATATACAATTTATAATGTAATTAGTTTAAGTGTAATTATGTTCAAGACAAACATGGCACAACCCTATATGGTACACAACTACAACATTACATAGTGCATGTTAGGATTCTGATAACTTGGAATACACCCACAGCTTGGTGAAAACCTTGGTGAAACATGGCCCTATGGCCAAGAAAACCACCCATTTTTCACTCTCATCTTTTGTGAACTAATTGTTTATAACCTCCTCTCCATATCCCAGTGGAAAAGTTATATCCTTCTCTTAGGATCTCTATTACCGACTATAAAAACGTCCTTCTCACTTAGATTGCAAGTGCTCCATATTTGGACTTTAATAGAATCCCTATCAATTGTATCTCTATGCAGAATTTCTTTCTGAATATATTCTGGACGTATTTGCTACCTATTGCTCAGAATATGCAATTGCATATCTAGGTACATCAAATTTCATGGAAAACCTGATCTATCTGTATCTGTGTCTGTTTATCTTTATTCCAGTTGTAGAGCAAGAAGCAAAATGTTCAAAAATATTTGATTCCATGACGTTTCTTAGACAAGCCAAACACTGCTTCACCCCCTATCTCTGGCCCACCTGCTAACTGCATAAAGGTCATAATTTCTGAGTCAGCAAGAATCTGCTAAGAAAGGTAAAATGTCTGGCTGCACTTCTCACACCCTATTGCTCACTGCACTGACTGAGCTGATTTAGCTGACAAATCACCCTCTTTCTACCCTCAGGGGTCCAAATGTCCCACCTGAAACAAAATAATTTGGTTGGAGGATATAATTTTGTCACATCACATTTCAGTATAGCGGGAAGCAGGTCATCCTTTCCAGTACTTTCTAGTACTTGCTCGAGACCTCAGACCCCTGTTGGATGGCACAGGCGTTATGTCAATTCCTGTCTGCCTGATTGAAAACAGATGAAGGCAACATGTAACAATCAGGACTACATGGGAGGGAAGTAAACAAGCATGGAAAATGCAGACTTGTACTAAAATAAGCTCCATTACCAAGGTACATATTTAGGAACCACAAGGTTAACACTTAAAATGGCTCGGAAAAAGACACAACTTGGAAGGGAAATCAGACAGAAAGGAAGATAAAGAGAGGATAAGGAAAATAAATGTGATGAGGTTTGGAACAGGGCAGTCAAATGGCAGTGGAAGTATGTGTGGGATGGTGACATGTTTGACAAGTAAACAAATGACAATAATAGATCTTTCATTGTTTTCTTAAGAATGATATATTAATAAGTAAAATCTACTTATATTAGCCAAACTTTCCAAATTATTCCAGATAACTCCCTGTCAGCTGTGGAAGAAACGAGGTCTCTTTGGATTCTCTAATAGAACTATGAGAAATGTCATACTAAATATTAATAACCATTTATCAAGCACTTATTATGTGCTATGTGCTGCACAAGGTAGAGTCTATATTTTATCTAATTTAATGTAATCTTGCTGGCAATCCTATTAAGCCAGTTTAATGGTTTCCATTTTACAGATGAAGCATGTAAGATTAGAGTAGATAAATAACTTTCTCTGGGAGAAAAAGGTGGAGTCAGAGTAAAGATTCCATGACTATGAAGTCCTATGCTCTCTTCTGAAATGGAATGGAATGCAATGCAATGCCATGCAATAGCCCTGGTCCTCTCTCTATTTCTTCTCCTTATACTATTCCCATTATGTTTATATTACACCTTTTGCAATTGCCTTGTCCCACAGTACTAGGATATACTTGGATACTATATTTTCTCTCTCTCTTTTCTTTTTTTTTGGGGGGGGGGTCCATTTTGTTTTTCTCCTCTTTCCTTTTTAGTTTTGGGAATTTCTATTGATAGATCCTCAAGTTTAGAGATTCTTTCCTCAGCTGTGTCCAGTCTATTAACAAGCCCATCAAGGACATTCTTCATTTCTGTTACAGTGCTTTTTATCTCTAGCATTTGTTTTTGCCTTTTTCTTAGAATTCCCATCTCCCTCCTTACATTATCCATCTGATCTTGCATGTTGTCTGCTTTTCCCATCAAATCCCTTTGCATAACAATCATATAGTTGTTTTACATTCACAGCTGGCTACTTCCAACATCACTGCCATCTCTGATTCTGTTTCCCATGCTTGCTCTGTCTCTTCAAACTATGGTTTGCTTTTTTGTTTTTATTTGTCTGTTTGTTGCTTTTTAGTATGCCTTGTAATTTTTTGTTGTTGTTGAAAGCTGAACATTATGTACTTGGCTAAAAGAACTTCCCTAAACAGGTTTTTAGCAATATCAAGGTAAGTTATGGGGGAAGGAAAAGCATGCTATAGTCCTACAAGAGGTCTCAGTCATTAGTGAGTCTGTGCTGTGGGCTGTGAACTTCACAAGTGCTGCCAGCTCCCCGCCCCGCAACACACACTCTTAGGTGGGGTAGGATGGCTGGAGGGAGCTAGAGTTGTGTGCTTTCCTTCCCCCACATAGAAGACTAGGAGATGGGTATCAACTTCCCCAGGCCAGTTAGGTTCTGACAAAACCTCAACGTGTTAAGTGCTACTAAAATAATTTCTCTTGAGAGCATCTTTTTAAGAAGAACAGAATGCTCTGGCATATTTCAAAATAGTTAAATTTCCCCTTCCCCTGCCTAAAGCTTATGGGATTGTTCTTTGAGGTTCACTGATTATCTGATAGAGGTCCACAAGGTCTACTTGCCACAGTGGCCACAGTGTTGGAGTCCCCATGGGGGGTTTAACTCTCAGACTTGTCCACACTGAGTCTCCAGCAATTCATCAGACACAGTTCAGGTTTTCCTACCCTGGTATTGATTCCCACACAGGTTTCTGCCCATGGGATTGTCCTTTTGTAAGTTGTGATTTTTGGTATTCATCAATTTAGATGGTTTACCTGGTGAGCTCAATTCTCTGATGAATTTAAGAAGAGATGTTGATTTTTCAATTTGTTTTACTCTTTATTTCTTGGTACAATGGAGGGAAGAATTTCAGTCTCCTTGCATACCACAATAGAACCTAGATATACTGAATTTCTTTTATTTTTTTTATTTCAGCATATTACGGGGCTACAAATGTTTAAGTTACATCTATTGCCTTTGCCCCACCTGAGTCAGAGCTTCAAGTGTGTCCATCTCCCAGGTGCTACACATTGTACCCCCTACCTGCCTGACACCCAATGAATGTTATTACCATGTGTGCACATAAGTGTTGATCAGTTAATATCAATTTGATGGTGAGTACATGTGGTGCTTATTTTTCCATTGTTGTGATACTTCACTTAGTAGAATGGCTTCCAGCTCTATACAGAATAATATAAGAGGTACTATATAACCATTGTTTTTTGTTGCTGAGCAGTACTTCATGGTAAATATATATGACGTTTTATTAATCCACTCACATATTGATGGGCACTTGGGTTGTTTCCACATCTTTGCAATTGTGAATTATGCTGCTATGAACATTCAAGTGCAGATTTTTTTCTTATAGAATGTCTTTTTTTCCTTTGGGTAGATGCCTAGTAATGATATTGCTGGATCAAATGGTCATTCTACTTTTAGTTCTTTGAGGTATCTCCATATTACTTTCCATAGAGGTTGTACCAGCAGTGTATGAGTATTCCCATCTCACCACATCCACAACATTTATTGTTTTGGGACTTTTTGATAAAGGCCATTCTCACTGGAGTTAAGTGATATCACATTGTGGTTTTGATTTGCATGTCCCTGATGATTAGAGATGTTGAGCATTTTTTCATAAGTTTGTTGGCCAGTAGTCTATCTTCTTTTGAAAAGTTTCTGCTCATTTCCTTTGCCCACTTTTTAATAGGGTTTGATTTTTTTATGTTGATTTTCCTGAGTTCTATATAGATTCTAGTTATCAGCCCTTTATCAGATGTGTAGCATGCAAATATTTTCTCCCGTTCTGTAGGTTGTCTGAACAAGAAGCAGAAAAGAAAGGACTCTAATACACTTGATCAGGAATGAAAAAAGGAGAAATTACAACTGATACCACAGAAATACAAAATATCATCTATGAATCCTATAAAAACTTCTATGCACATAAACTCAGAAATGTGGAGGAAATGGACAAATTCTTAGAAACACGCAGCTTCCCTAGGCTCAATCAGGAAGAAATAGGATTCCTGAACAGACCAATATCAAGTACCAAAATTGAAGTAGCAATAAAAAGCCTCCTAAAAAGAAAAGTCCTGGACTAGATGGCTTCACACCCAAATTTTATCAGACCTACAATGAAGAACTGGTGCCTATCTTGCAGAAATTATTCCATAAGATCAAGAGGAAAGGAATCCTTCTTAACACATTTTATGAAGCCAACAACACCCTGATACCAAAACCAGGAAAGGATGCAACATAAAAAGAAAACTACAGACCAGTATCCCTTATAAACATAGCTGCAAAAATTTTCAAAAATATCCTAGCACACCAAATTCAGGTGGTTATCAAAAAAAAAAATAATAATCCATCACAACCAAGTGGACTTCATCCTAGACATTCCAGGATGATTCAACATACCCAAATCTATAAATGTAATTCACCACATAAATACAAGCAAAAACAAAGACCATATGATCCTCTCAATAGACGCAGAAAAAGCATTCAACAAAATTCAGCACCATTTTATGATAAGAATGCTTTACAAAATAGGCATAGACAGGACTTACCTAGAAATAATACAAGTCACATGTGCAAAATCCACACCC
Organism: Lemur catta; assembly: GCF_020740605.2. Classification (NCBI taxonomy): domain Eukaryota; kingdom Metazoa; phylum Chordata; class Mammalia; order Primates; family Lemuridae; genus Lemur; species Lemur catta. The sequence goes on along the minus strand of NC_059138.1, from coordinate 94,978,435 downwards.
AACATCATACTGAAGGGGAAAAATTGAAAACATTCCCGCTTAGAACTGGAACCAGACAAGGTTGCCCTCTATCACTGCTTCTATTCAACATAGTGCTGGAAGTCCTAGCCAGAGCAATCAGACAAGAGAAGGAAAGCAAGAACATCCAAATGGGGGCAGAAGAGATCAAACTATTGTTCTTTGCTGATGATATGATTTCATATATAGAAAACTCCAAAGATTCTGCCATGAGACCACTGGAATTGATAAATAAATTCAGCAAAGTCTCAGGTTACAAAATCAATGTACAGAAATCAGTAGCTTCCCTATAAACCAACAACAGTCAAACTAAGAACCAAATCAAAGACTCAATACACTTCACAGTAGCCACAAAGAAAATAAAATACCTAGGAATATATTTAACTAAGGAGGTAAAAGACCTCTACAGGGAGAACTATGAAACACTGAGGAAGGAAATAGCAGAGGACATAAACAGGTGGAAATCCATACAATGCTCATGGGTCAGCAGAATCAACATTGTTAAAATGTCTATACTACCGAAAGTGACTTACAGATTCAATGCAATCCCTATTAAAATAGTGACATCATTTATCGCAGATATAGAAAAAATAATTTTACACTTTGTATGGAAGCAGAGAAGGCCCTGTATAGCAAAAACAATCTTAAGCAAAAAGAGCAAATTGGAAGGCATCACTTTACCAGACTACAAGCTATACTAGAAGGCTATAGTAACCAAAACAGCAAGGTACTGGCACAAGAACAGAGACATAGAGCAATGGAACAGAACTGAGAAGCCATATATAAAACCATTCTCACATAGCCATCTAATCTTTGACAAAGCAGACAAAAACATAAACTGGGGAAAAGAATCCCCAGTGCTGGGAAAATTGGATAGCCACATGTAGTAGACTGAGACAGGATCCGCACCTTTTACCTCTCACAAAAATCAACTCGTGGTGGATAACAGACTTAAACCTAGGGCATGAAACTATAGAGTCGTAGAAGAAAATGTTGGATAAACTCTTATAAACATTGGCCTATGCAAAAAATTTTTGAAGAAGATCCCAAAGGCAATCACAGCAACAAAAAAAATGGATAAATGGGACCTGATCAATTTAAAAAGCTTCTGCACAGCCAAGGAAACTATCACGAGAGCAAACAGACAACCTATCGAATGAACTTCTTTTTGTTTTAGAAATAAAATACAATTAAGCATAAAATCCCATCAAAAATTATAATTTAACCATTATTATAAACAAAGCTAATAATATTAATGAACAAGTCAGGAAAGAAGTAAAAACTTTAAATTGACTGAAATCAATATTACTCTATTTAGAAATCACTAACAACAAATAGTAATAATATAGGCAGTAAATCTGTACAGCATTTTTCTTAATTGAAAATGAAAAAAATAGGGGGAACTAGACTTCTGAACTTACAGAATAAGGATACTATTAAATCCTCTGCCCCACAAAACCAATGAAAATATTTTTTTTTAAAAAACTAACAAAGTAAATGATTTCTAAACTCTGGAAATCAACCAAAAGCACAGAACAAGCTAGAAAGCACTTGTTCAAGAACAACTATTAAATCTTGGTACGACTGTTGGCCCTTGATGTTTTAACTTGGGCTACTCCAATTTCTCCCTCTAGCACTATGGTGTGTTAATGAGGAAAAGAGATGGGAGTGACCAATTTAGGAGGTCCTTACAAAGTCTCAAATCCAGAGCCCTGTCAATATTTTGACAATACTGCTAGTATCTCACTGAAGAAGCCCTATTCTCAGCTATTGTCACTATTTTACATGACTCAGGTATTACCTCCTAGGAAAAATCCTTTCCCAAGCATGCTAATAAATCATAGCAATTAGCTGGAATTGTTACCATCACAGCTCTCTAAGGCTGTGAAAATAAAGAATATCAGTAAAGAGATATAAATTATAAATTAAAAGATAGAAAGTTTGTGTTTAAAATATAGCTTAAATGAAAAATAACAACATTGACGAAACACAATATTTGACCAGGCAGAATAAATATTAGTGAACATGAAGATAAATAAATATATAAATATATCAATAGAATATTCAGTCTGAGGCATAAAAATAAATGGAAAAAGTGAGTAGAATCTCAGAGAACTCTGGAATACCATTAAATATATATATATACATAAATATATATATATATAATGGGAGCTTCAGAGGAGAGATGAGAAAGACATCAAAGAAAAAAATTGGAAAATTAATGGACAATAATTCCCACATTTGATGAAAAACATTAATTTATACTTTCTAAAATCTCAACAAACTCCAAGTGGATAAGCTCAAAGGGATACAAAACTAGAAACATAATAGTCAAACTCTCAAAAGCTGAAGACAAAATCTTTGAATGCAGCAGGAGAAAAATAACTTGCCAGATGTGAGGGACCCTCCATAAGAATGAAGCCCAGAAATGGGCACTCTGACACACACAAAGTACTGAAAGAAATTACTTTCAGAGGGGGAAGATGGTGGAGTGGAGGTGACCTCCTGGATTCATGCTCCCGGAGTGGAAGGCATGGATCTTGACCTGCCACAATGCTAGAGGATCACTGCCCTGCAAGAACGGCGGTGTGAACCCATGGAGAATCAACGTGGGACACAGAGAACACGAAAAAACAGAGGCGAGTGGGAAATAGGACAGAGATAATTTGGAGAGTGTGGGACGGAAAATAGACAGCGGAGTGTGGGATGGCGGTACCCACCTCACCGATGAGTGAGGCGGGTTCAGCCCCACAGCAAAGTGGCTTGTTCTCCCCAGTGACCTCCACACCCACTCAATCAGGGATCTGACTGAAGTTGGTGCAGAATCACCACGGGAGACGTGGAGCTCTGCTAAGGCAAGGGACTGCGATAGCGGAATTATAGATTGTTTTTTTTTTTTTCTTTTTCTTCTTTGGTGGCCCTGTAGCCGGGGAGCTGCCGTGGGCTCTGGTGCTTGCCGGGCCCCTGGCTCTGGCACCTGCCGAGCTCTGGACATTCTCCCCCAGCACCGGCGACCAGCGGGAGCGCGGTTGCCATCTTGGGGTCCACAGACTAGCCGCTGTGGAACCATAGGGTGCCTGGCGGCTCCCTGAGCAGCTCCCTCCCCTAGTCTGTGAACCCACGCCAAGAGCTCTGGCTTTGTATGAACTCTGTGGACAGGAGACATCAGCGGGAAACAGCTTAGTCTCTAGGGGATCTCCACCAGGATGAAGCTCTCAAAACGAGAGTGACGGAACAGCACTAAGACGAAAAGCAGGGAAGAGTCACTGAATTACAGATTTTTGTTTTTCTTTTTCTTTTTTCTCCTTTTCCTCTCTCTTTTCGGTGGCCCTCTAGCCGGGGAGCTACTGTACACTCCTGAGCTCACCAGGCCCCCAGCTCTGGTGCCTGCCGGACCCTGAACATTCATCCCCAGTGCCGGTGATCTGCAGGCGGGCAGTCGCCATTGTGGGGTCCAAGGCCTAGCTGCTGCGGAGCCATAGGGTGCCAGGCGACTCCTCAGGTGGCTCCCTTCCCTGGTCCGTGGACTCTCTCCAGGTCCCTCACCCATGTGTGAACACTGAGGGCTTCCCCAGATGCAAGAGTGTGGAGCCTGGATCTTGGGGACATTAGGACAGGGTAGACCTTTGCCCATTGGAGCTGCAGCAGCTGGGGCACTGAGCGAGCAAAGGCACTGCCTCCTCCCCCTAGCCAGTGTCTTTCCTGCGGAAAGAGACAGAAACCACCCCTCTAGAGGAAGAACCAAAAGACAGGAAAAAAAAAAAAAAAAGAGAGAGACAGAGAGACTTTCTGCTTGCAAATAGTGTGAATCCTGCCTGCTAACTGAAAGTCCACAACACAGTAACTTTACTTGCCAAACCGGTCTTAGGTCAAACCAATCCTCTGGGGCTGGACTCATCAGAAGCAGCCGTCCAACTGAGATAGAAAAAACTCTAAACAACACACAACAGTCTCACCCTCTGGACAAAGGAAGCAACATACCTAGATTGTTTCACAGCCTAAGAACAGAGTACAAGGCGTGCTATTAGCCAGACTAAAGCTGTGAGGAAAGATCTAATGACAGATCCAGATGGGAAGGGCTCAGCAGAAAACTATGGGGAGCACAAAGAACCAAATGGAAACTTCGCCCCCAAAGAGAAATACCAGCTCTCTACCAATTGACACAAACCAGATGCAAAACACCAACATGTTACTGGAAGAATTTCAGTTATGGATTATAAATAAGCTGAATAATATACAAGAAAAAATGGATAACCAACACAAAGAAATCACAAAAAAAATCCAGGATTTGGAAGAAAAATTCACTAAGGAAATTGAAATATTGAAGAAAAACCAAACTGAACTCCTAGAAATGAAGAATTTATTCAGGGAGCTACAAAAGGAGTGGAAAGTCTCAAAAGCAGGGTAGATCAAACAGAAGAAAGAATCTCAGAGATTGAAGATAATTCTTTCCAATTAAATAAGTCAGTCACAGAGATAGAGCAAAGAAATAAGAAAAAAGATCAGAGTCTACAAGAAATGTGGGATTATGTGAAGAAGCCTAACGTTAGAGTTATCAGCATCCCTGAAGGTGAAGAAGATAATAAGCAAGGGCTGGATAAGCTATTTGAAGACATAATAGAGGAAAATTTCCCAGGCCTTGTTAAAACTCTAGATATACAGGTTCAAGAAGCTTAAAGAACACCTGGGAGATTCATAGCAAATAGGAAAACAACACGCCACGTAGTCATCAGACTGACCAAAATATCCACTAAAGAGACCTTTCTTTGAGCTGTAAGGAGAAAGAAATAAGTAACATACAAAGGAAAGCCCATTAGAATTATGCCAGATTTCTCAACTGAAACCTTACAAGCAAGAAAAAGTTGGGGCCCCATTCTCACTCTTCTGAAACAGAATAATGCCCAGGCTAGAATCTTATACCCAGCTAAGCTAAGTTTTCTATACGAAGGAGAAATTAAGACATTTTCACATAAACAAGGACTGAGGGAATTCACCAAGACAAGACCAGCTCTCCAAGAAGTACTCAAAAGAGAGTTACACACAGATCAGCACAAGAGAGACCCATGAATGTAAAACCACTCAAGAGCTAAAGATCAAATTCCAGCCACCACAATGGCTCAAGAAAGAAAACATAGCAATGAAGTTCTACTCAACAAGATGAACAGAAATCTGTCCCACTTATCAGTTCTCTCACTAAATGTCAATGGCCTGAATTCCCCACTCAAGAGACATAGACTGGGCCAATGGATTAAAAAAACACAACCAAGTATCTACTGTCTTCAGGAAACTCACCTAACCTGCAAAGATGCATTTAGACTGAAAATAAAAGGATGGAAATCGATAATTCAAGCAAACGGTAGCCAAAAGAAAGCTGGGGTGGCAGTTTTAATTTCCAATAACTTAGTTTTTAAACCAACAAAAGTAATAAAAGACAAAGACAGTTACTACATACTGGTGAAAGGCACAATTCAACAAGAAGACATAACCATACTTAATATATATGCACCCAACTTAGGCGCACCCAGATTCATAAAGCAAACCCTACTTGATCTGAACCAAATGATAGACAACAATACTGTATTATCTGGAGACTTTAACACCCCACTCACAGTACAGGACAGATCCTCCAAACAGAAAATAAGCAAAGAAATAATGGACTTAAATAGAATGCCAGAACAAATGGGCCTGACTGACATCTACAGGACATTCTACCCGAAATCCACTGAATATACATTCTTCTCATCAGCTCATGGGACATTCTCTAAGATTGACAATATTCTAGGACATAAAGCACGTCTTAAAAAATTAAAAAAAAATAGAAATCATACCATGCATCTTCTCAGATCACAGCGGAATAAAAGTAATAATGAACCCTAACAGAAACTCATTCCTACTCAAAGTCATGGAAGCTAAACCACCTTCTCCTGAATGATTATTTTATAAAGGAAGAAATCAAGTCAGAAATCAAAAGTTTCTTTGAATTAAATGGCAAAGGAGACACAACTTATCAAAATCTATGGGACACAGCTAAAGCAGTCCTGAGAGGAAAATTCATTTTCATAAATGCCTATATCAAAAAGACAGAAAACTTACAAATAGACAACTTAATGAATAGACTCAAAGAGCTGGAGAAAGAAGAACAGACTGACCCCAAACCCAGCAGAAGGTGAGAAATTATTAAGATCAAATCAGAATTAAATGAAAAGGACAACAAAGATACCATAAGGGAAATTAATAAAACAAAAATTTGGTTCTTTGAAAAGATAACCAAAATAGACACACCACTGGCTAGACTAACCAAGAGCAGAAAAGAAAAATCTCTAATAACTTCCATCAGGAACATGAAAGGAGGAAATCATGACCGATGCCACAGAGATACATGATATCATCTATCAATTCTACAAAAATCTTTATGCAAACAAACTGGAAAATGTGGAGGAAATGTACAACTTTTTAGAAACACATAGCCTTCCCAAGCTCAATCAGGAAGTAATAGAATTCCTGAATAGACCAATATCAAGAACTGAAATTGAAACAGCAATAAAAAACCTTCCCCAAAAGAAAAGCCCTGGTCCAGATGGGTTCACACCCGAATTTTACCACACATACAAAGATGAACTGGTGCCCATCCTACATAAAGTATTCTTCAATATCGATAAGGATGAAATTCTCCCCAACACATTTTACCAAGCCAATATAACATTGATACCCAAACCAGGAAAGGACACAACAAAAAAAGAAAACTACAGACCAATTTCTCTCATGAACATAGATGCAAAAATTCTCAATAAAATCCTAGCAAATCGTATCCAAGTGCTTATTAAAAAAATAATCCATCACGACCAAGTAGGCTTCATCCCAGAGATGCAGTGGTGGTTCAACATACGAAAATCTATAAATGTAATTCACCACATAAATAGAAGCAAAAATAAAGACCATATGATCCTCTCAATAGATGCAGAAAAAGCATTTGACAAAATTCAACACCCTTTTATGATAAGAACGCTTAACAAAATAGGCATAAATGGGACCTACCTAAAAATGATACAAGCCATATATGACAAACCCACAGCCAACATCATATTGAATGGGGAAAATTTGAAAGCATTCCCACTCAGAACTGGAACCAGACAAGGCTGCCCACTGTCCCAATTACTTTTCAACATAGTATTGGAAGTCCTTGCGAGAGCTATCAGGCAAGAGAGCAGAATCAAGGGTGTCCAAATAGGGAAAGAAGAGATCAAACGCTCACTCTTCGCTGATGATATGATGTTATATCTGGAAAACCCCAAGGACTCAACCAAGAAACTCCTGGAATTAATTAATGAATTCAGTAAAGTCTAAGGTTATAAAATCAATACACACAAATCAGAGGCATTCCTATATGCCAATAACATTCAATCGGAGAACCAAATTAAGGACTCAATACCCTTCAAAATAGCAATAAAGAAAATAAAATATCTAGGAATATAACTAAAGAGGTAAAGGACCTCTATAGAGAGAACTATTAAACTCTGAGGAAAGAAACTGCAGAACATGTAAATAGGTGGAAAACCATACCATGCTTGTGGATTGGAAGAATCAACATTGTTACAATGTCTATACTACCCAAAGTAATCTACAGATTCAATGCAATCCCTATTAAATTACCAACATCATTTTTCACAGATTTAGAAAAAATAATTATACACTTTGTATGGAATGAGAGAAGACCCCATATAGCAAAAGCAATTTTAAGCAATAAAAACAAAATGGGAGGTGTTAATTTGCCAGTCTTCAAACTATACTACAAGGCTGTGGTTCTTAAAGCTGCCTGGTATTGGCACAAGTGCAGGGACACAGACCAGTGGAACAGAACAGAAAATCCAAATATAAAACCATCCTTATATAGCCATTTAATCTTTGGCAAAATAGGCAAAAACATACTCTGGGGACAAGAATCCCTATTCAATAAATGGTGCTGGGAAAACTGGATAGCCACATGTAGAAGACTGAAACAGGACCCACAGATTTCACCTCTCACAAAAATCAAATCACGGTGGATAACAGATTTAAACCTTAAATGGGAAATGATTAGAATTCTAGAAGAAAATGTAGGAAAGACTCTTACAGACATTGCTCTAGGCAATGAATTTATGAAGAAGACCCCTAAGGCAATCACAGCAACAACAAAAATAAATGAATGAGACCTGATTAAATTAAAAAGCTTCTGTACAGCCAAAGAAACAGTCACGAAAATAAACAGACAGCCTACAGAATGGAAAAAAAATTTGCATACTACACATCAGATAAAGGACTGATAACAAGAATCTATTTAGAACTCAGGAAAATCAGTAAGAAAAAATCAAACAACCCTATCAAAAAGTGGGCAAAGGACATGAATAGAAATTTTTCAAAAGAAGATATAAGAATGGCTAACAAACATATGAAAAAATGCTCAACATCCCTAATCATCAGGGAAATGCAAATCAAAACTACAATGAGATATCACTTAACTCCGGTGAGAATGGCCTTTATCAAAAAGTCCCAAAACAACACATGTTGGTGTGGATGCGGAGAGACAGGAACACTCATATGCTGCTGGTGGGCCTGCAAACTAGTGCAACCCCTGTGGAAAGCATTATGGAGATACCTTAAACAGATTCAAGTAGACCTACCATTCGATCCAGCAATCCCATTATTGGGCATCTACCCAAAGGAACAATAGTCATTCTATAACAAAGACACCTGTATTCGAATGTTTATAGCAGCACAATTCACAATTGCAAAGATGTGGAAACAACCCAAATGCCCATCAATCCAAGAATGGATTAGTAAATTGTGGTATATGTATACTATGGAGTATTACTCAGCTATAAGAAATAATGGTGATACGACATCTCTTTGGTTCTCCTGGAGAGAGTTGGAACCCATTCTATTAAGTGAAGTATCCAAAGAATGGGAAAACAAGCATCACATGTACTCACCAGAAAATTGGTTTCCCTGATCACCTAAATGCACATCGGGGAAGGATACCAATTGGATATCAGACTGAGACGAGGGGGGGGAGGTGGGGGGAGGTGATGGGTGTATGCCTACATGGTGAGTCCGTTGCACACCATCTGGGGAATGGTCATGCTTGAAGGTGCTGACTCGGGTAGGTGGGGGTTGGGGGGAGGGAATAGAGGTATGACTACATGGTGAGTGCCAGGTTCACTGTCTGGAGAATGGACATGCTTGAGGCTCTGACTCAGGGGGATGGGCAGGACATGGACAATGTTCATAACCTGAGCTTTTGTACCCCCATGATGAGCTGAAATAAAAAAAAAAGAAAAAAAAAAAAAAAAAAAAGAAATTACTTTCAGCCAGAAATTGTATATGCATCAAAACTACCTTTCAAAATACGAAGGACACAAAGACCACACCAGATATAAATACATACATACATAATAAATAAATAAATCACTGAAAAAATTTGTTGACAGCAGATCAGTCCAAAGGAAATACTGGAGGATAACTACATAAAACAAAAATTTCAAAACTATGTTGAGTGACTTATAATGTATACAGATATAATTTGTATTACAATAATAGCATGAAAAAGAGTGAGGGAAAGGAACCATATTAGAACAAAGTTTTTATGTCCTATTGGAATTAAGTTGATATTAATCTGAACTAGATTGTTTTAGGTTAAGATACATGTTATAATATTCAGAGTAGCCATTAAGAAAATATAATTTTTAATGAATTTAAGTAGCACGCAAATAGATATTTATTTAACAAAATGAAGATGGCAATAATAGAGAAATAGAGAAATATACACTATTATAAACAAAGACATCTAGAAAGAAAATAGCATAACCCAACCACATCAATAATGACAATAAAAATAAGTGGATTAAAGACTCAAATCTGAAGACAAAGGGTGTCAGATTGTATTAAAAACAGAATCCAACTACAGGCTGCATACAGGAGACACACTTTAGATTCAAAGAGATACATAGTTCAAAAGAAAAAGAATGGTAAAAAGATAGTCTGTACAAATGATAAACAAAAAAACAACTGCAGTAGCTATATTAATACTATAAGAATAGATTTTAAGACAAATAGTATATACAAAAGGTATTGCTAGAGACAAAAAGGATATCTTATGACAAAGATTCTATTAAGCAGGAAGCAATTATTAATACAAACATATATTCACCTATCAGAGCCCCAAAATGCATGAAACCAAAACTGACAGAGTTAAAGAGAGAAATAGACAAGTAAGCAATAACAGTTAAGAGATTTCAATATTATATACTCAATAGTTGATAAAACATCTAATTGGAAAAAATATAGATTTGACATTGTTTACTTGACTCAACTGATATCCATGAACATTTCATTCAATAACCACAAAAACCACACTATTTGCAAGAGCACAGAGGATATCCAAATTTCAATTAATATAATATACCATATTAATAGAATAAAAGTTATACATTATATGATTATTTCTATAGACACAGTAAAACTATTTGGAAAAACCCAACCCATTCATGATTAAGCACTTTCAACAAATTTTGTATGGATGGTAACTTCCTCAACATAATAACGAACATTATAACATTCTATATACATATATACATACACATATATAATATATAAAAACAGTGAGCATTGTACTTAATAGTGAAAAACTGAATCTTTTGTCTAAAATCAGGAATAAGGCAAGGATCTCCACTCTTGCCACTTCCATTCAGTGTTGTACTGAAATATTTAAGCAGTGTGGTCAGGCAAGAAAAATAAATAAAAGACATATTAATTTGGAAAGGAATAGATAAAACTATATTTTTTTCACATACATGATCCTATATAAAAAAAGTCCTAAAAATTCTACAAAAAATGAGTAGAACTAACAAATATGCAGAGCAAGTTTGTAGAATACTAGGTGACCAGTAAAAAATCAATTGTATTTTTATATATGAGCCATGGCCAATATAGAAATGAAATGGAGAATATAATTCCTTTCATAATAGCATCAGAAAGAATAAAATAATCATGAATAAGTTAATGGCAGTGGTTTCACAATATGCTAAATTCTCTAAAAATTACAGAGTTGAACACTTCAAATGGGTGAGCTATATATATGGTGTGTAAAATATGTCTCAATAAAGTTGTAAAAAATGAAAAATATAAGAGCAAATTAATCAGCAAAAAAACTAAATACTTTCCACATGCATATCAGATACTCACTTCAAGGAATAACAAATTCCTCATAATTAATAGTGAAACCAAAAGGACTGGATCTGTGAAATATAGGGGGAAGAACTACATTGTGCAGCCTGTATATCATACTGTGTGGCAAAGGTGCAATATTAAAATATCATTGGAGTTGCGAAGCTTAGAGACATGATCTCAAATACTGTAAATTTTTAATAAGTTGAAAATCCAGTTTTAAAATTTTCAGCAGTATTAAACATTTACAGCTATCGCTAGCTCACAGATCACCAGGGGCACTCTTGGGAATTCTGGTGCAGACTCTTCTATTTTCAAAACCATAAATTACCACTCCCCTCCTTATAATCCAATAGCATCTGTGAAATTCAAATTAATTTTAAATATAAATTATCCAGTATTGATCATTGCTATATACTCTATCAGTCTAATGAGACTTCAACAAAGAAAGAATTTCTTAAGGAATTTTCCTCATAGGATTCATCAGTAGACAATTCTGTGAATTTGTTGCTAAAATTTTTTGCTATACTTAGATCAATATATCATGTGGAGATGCCTTTCTAAGAGATAGATGTTTGCTCTCAAAAAGGGTCATTGCCAGCCATAACCAACCTTATCCTTAACTTATTTTAAAATACCATATATAAAAGGGTTCTGCTCAGTGGAATATATATCTCCGGCCTTAGAAAGGAGACAGACAAAACTGCTTCCACATTTTGGTGACAGTAATTATCAGCAATTAACAGTGGCTTCAACAAGTATGTGATCCTATTCTCTAATTTTTGCAGGAAAAATATCAAAGTAGCCAAAAGCATGTGGCTGGTGCACACTCCTCAATATTCAAACCGATAAACTCAGGGATGGGGCTGGCTCATTCTTTGACCAAGGGTACTCCTGCTTCTGCAGGACCACCAGAAACCAATACCACTTAAAACTGCCACCGGCGTAGGCTTAAGGAAAATGTTACAACAACTGTTAGATAAATGTTATTTGTTATATTTTTATGCTAAAATAACGTTCGCCAGCCTCTGCCACAGCATTGCAGGTGCTTGGGTTCTTTGAATTTATCTAAAGCTGCTCTTTGAGCAAAATCATTTGTCTTCCATAAAAAATCTGTTAAATACTACACAAGTTTTAAAAATAGCATTTTCACTGACCTTCTAAAAACTGTTACTCAGTAACTACAAATCTCAATTTGATTAGCGATGTAGACACTCAAGTTGAGTCTTGAATATTTTTACTTATTAAAAAAAATTGTGTACTTTTTTCTCAAATTTCTGACCAGGACAAAGTATATTTAATATATTTCTTACCAGAGAAGTTCTTAAACCAAAAGGAATTTGCTACTTAAAATGTGGCCTACTGGAAGACACCAGTCCTCAAACTTTTCCTTTCTGATTTGTGGCAAATTAATACAGCAATGTTGAGACTATTATAGCAATATGAGAGAATAAAGTTTGTATGTTGACTCTAATAATTTAAAAATGGGGCTTCATTTTGCTATCTTTTTAAGTTATTATTTTTTATTTTATTATATAAAAGTATGAATCGAGACATATTGGAAAAATTGTTCCTTCACCAGAGAAAATGATTTAGAAGCCGTGGTTTAGAAAGGATCTGAGGGTTTGGTGACAGTAAAGATTTTCTGTTTGCAGAGGACCTCATGGATATGCAAATAAAATGGGAAACCTGTTTTATGTTGATAATGCCTTAAGGTAGAAGATCTCTTTGCTTGATTGTGACAGTGGTTAAAATAAAACCACAGCTGCGGCTGAAACTGTGAAGATATAAACGTCTTGGCAAGAGGTCCCAAGCATATGAATTGGATAGTCAGGCAGATCATAGTGGATGACTGTACAGGGGAGGTGTTATAGTCAGGGCTCCAGGAAAACAGAACCAATAGAATATGCATAGATAAAGAGGAGATTTATTATGGGACTTGGCTTACACAATTATAGAGGACAAGCAGTCCCAGGATACGATACGCAGTTTGCAAGCTAAAGAACCAGGAAAACTAGCAGTGTAATTCAGAATGAGCCCAAAGACCTGAGACCACGGGAGCTGTAGGTGTGACTCCCACTCTAGACACAGCCCTGGACTCTGGGTGGGTGCTCTGGTGTAAGGCCTGGAGTCCAAAGGCCCACGAACCAGGAGACCCATTGTCTTAGGTTAGCAGATGCTCCAGCTGAAGGAGAAAGAAGACTCTTCACACATTGGTGAGGGTGATCTTTACTCAGTCTGTGACTCAAATGCTACCCTCTTCTGGAAACCCCCACCGACACACCCAGAGATAATGTTCTACCAGCTATCTGGGCATGCCTTAGCCCAGTCAAGTTGAGGCATAGAGGATCATTAGAGGAGGACTGGCTGGAAAAAGTCTAGAGGTTCAGAGGACCCAAGTGGAAGAGGTCAAGGAACATGTGAGGTTTAAAAGACAGCTATCCAAATGATCAATCCCCCTAAGGACTGATTTACTTAAAATATAACTCTCTTGGAGTGTGTTGGCATCTACTTTTGTGTCCCATTCGCTTTTTACATAGTGTTGTATTTTAAAGAATGTTTTTGGCAATTTCATTTGATAATATGCATTTTACAAAGCATTTAAAAACTGTTAGATTTTAGAAGTGATAAATTTATTTTTTGTAATTGGGATTTTCTTTTAAAACACCATATTGTCTCAGAGCACTTAGAGAAATTTTAACAAGTTTACATAAAGGCTTTTTTTAAGCACTTAATTCTGTTTATAATTTCATTTATATTTAAGATCAATAAATATTTCCAAATTACATTAAAAGTGATTTTCTTTGCACCAGAAATAATATTAATATTAAATGATTTCTTCATTTGGGATTGACTGTAGGTAAAGAGGTATACATGGGAACACCTACTTGAGAATTTAGATCTGCTGAATTAGTTTATGTTCCTCTTTAACTTTTTTATTATTATTTTGCAGTAACTCCCTGATTTATTTGCTTAACCACATTGGAAATTGTGTTTATGACTTTTCACATTTATGTATTGCTGTCTAATAGCTATTGCTTAGCGTGGTTTTGTCTGATTCCTCACAGGGCAGAGGGCATTTAGGCAGAAGCTAGTGATGGTAATGATGGCTGGGGGTGGGCATTCTATTTTACTGTCCCTTTTGCTAGTTAAACATATTAAATCATAAAACGGTGTACTGTGTTACCTTCCACCAAGCCAACACACATACACAAGGAAAAGTAAATAGTATCAGTGATTGATGGGGTACGTCATTGGAAGTTGAAAATCAATGATTACCTGCATTCTATCCATTCATTCCAACAAATTTTAAGCTTGTCCTTGTCTCAGGTTTGGTACTGGATCTCACTTGATTAGCTTCTCAAAAAAATTACCTCAATGACTCATGGCATCAGAGACACTGAGTTTTTTCTGAAGATAGATATGTTACTGCTCTCTGAAGAATGTTTTCTTTGTAAAATCACATCTTAAATTTGTACAATTGGCTTGCTCAGTGGCCATTTGGTAAAGCCATCTAGGTTGTTAGTATCAAATGATTAGTTTTAGAAATGAAATTTACTGATATTTTCTTGTATTAAGCACTGAGAAAAGATACAACATTTTATGTTTTGGTATCTAGGAAGCTTATAACTAATTTTTTATAACACTATTAATAATAACCATAGCTTATATATTTGATATATATATTATCTCCACCCTGGGGTTGAGAAGTTTTGTTTTACTTTTATTCTAATAATCTGAGGGCAATGCTTTTCTTTTATGTAGAATTCTTCAGGTTTTGTCAATTATTCATACATTATAAATGAATACATTATTATATTTTCCATATTGTTTTTCTTTCTAATTTACTATAATTCCACAGTACTTTTTTTCATTTACTTCTCTCTAAAGAGAAAGTATTAATTCCTTCAAACACTCAACAAACAAAAAAACTCTAAGTTTTTCACATGAGAATACTTTTGGTTTAAATAGGTAGGTTTCATATCAAAGATGTGTGTGTGTGTGACTCTGGCAACAAGGAAAGGTAAGGATTCCCCTCCCATTCTGTTTGGAAGAACAGATCACGTGGCTCCACCAGATGAAAAGCGGGCTGGGAAATGCAGCCCCCTGTGGACAAAACGCCGTGCAATGAAAAGTGAACGTGAACTTTGGTGGTTAGTTGCTATTTCAGCTACACATGGAAATTAAATTTCCAACTTCTTAATTTTATAGACAATAAAGCTGCAGCCCAGAGAGGTAAATAAGTGGCTGCAGCTACAACTGGAGGTGACTCCTCTGCCAGCGTGGCTTGGTAGCGACCGCACCACGGTGCGCCATCTTGGGCCGGGCCTGGGTGAAGTCCACCCACGATGAACTCTTGGAAAGGTAAAAGTGGCTGGCATCGTGGCTTTCACTGGGGGTGAGGACCGGGATAAAAGAAACAATGCACGCTGTGACTAGGATGAGCATATAATTTATCATCCAAACTGGAACACTTTTGAGATTGTAATGGGGAAACCAGAAAAAATGGTTTTCTTGAAGTTTAACTTTCCCGGCAAAACTCTCCTGGGATGTGTTTGTAGCAGAGACTTCAAGGAAAACATTGACAGCATACAGGGATTTTTTTTCAGTTACTAGTACCAATTTAATAACTATTATATATTTTATGTTTTCCTGAGCAGAAAGTCTTTGCTGTTGACATATCAATTGATTTTGGAAAGGATTCTACAACGTAATTCTAAAAAATCTGAAAAGAGCTTAAAAGAGCAACTGCTATAGAACAAGGAACTCAGATTGAACATAATTCCAAACACGTTTCCTCGTTTTTGTCTGAAAATTTCAAAATAATCTATTGCTAAGAGAGGATGGCTAGGCAGAAGATGAGAAGCAAGGTTCGGGATGGGGAAACATTTTATCTTCAGTCTCTAACTTCAAATAGATAAAGTCTTATAAATATGAGGAAATACTACAGAAAAATATATTTGATAAAAATATGCTCTATGTCATCTTTTCTTGGCAGACTTCTCCACATGCCAAGCCCTGTAATACAAAGAATATCTCCCTCAAAACATCTGTAAATGTTTGCAATTCCCTGTAGAATGCCGACTTTAGCTAACATATGGTACTATCAACAAAGTAGTCCACGATGACTGCCCACACAGATAAATTCACTTTTAACTGTCTTGTTATTCCAGTTTAATGATGTAATGTCATCTAACTCTTCTGATATCTTCCAGCAGGAGAGAAAAAGGCCCAGTTTCAAAATTCTGTTTTAAGAACATCCTTAAAGGAAGCAGATCACACTATCATCTGCATCAATTTTGCTATGCTCTAACTAGTTCTGATTGGTTCTCTAACATAATTTTCACTTATGGATGTTGACTCTATACGGAGGAGTTTGCTGTGCAAACATCATCTGCAGAGAGGCTGGGAGTGACACCCAGCGAGGAGAGATGGAGGAACTCAAGTCTCCCTTTGGCCCTGGGAGAAGTGGCAACTTCCCTTAGGTAACTGACTTGTCATCCTGGTTTCACACAGTCTATCACCTCATTTTTGGAATTTTTAAGTTAATAAATCCTAGAATAAAGGCGATGGATGTTGAGAAATGTTAGACTTTGCAATCTATTAAGAAGGGAAAGTGTTGTGAACATGGCCTGGCGGTGTGTAATAGTGACAGCAGCAGCAGCAAGAGCTTTGTGTGACAGGCTCACTCGGCCAGAAAGTGGCCTCAGTGCTTCGTGTGTCGGGTCACTCAAGCTCCCCAGCAAAACCCTGTGAGTGAGTTGCATTACCAGCCCATTTTATTAATGAGGAAACTAGGGTTCAGTAAATTTCCCAAGGTTATTTATCTAGTAATAGATTAAAATAAACACATATGTATATGTAAATACATATATGTTTAACACATGTATTTATATGTACCATACATTATGCATGTCAATATATGTACATATACATATACATCTAGTGTACGCATATATACTATGTATATTATATACATGCATATGTATATTCTAATATTTATCTGCAGTACTTCAATGAAATCTTATAATCCTAAATATAATTCAATCCTCTATTTCATTTCCTTTAACATCTTTCACATGCTATTTGGACAGTCATCACTCCTATTTCTTTGTTTTTTTTGCATTAAACTGAAGCCTGTAAGGCTGTCTTGTGGCCCCTTCAATCCCATAGTGGGGGACATGGCATCTCTGCAAGGTAAGTTTCACAGGTGGGAGGGTCCTCGTGCTCTTCATTTCCGACGGCATCCACAACAGTGCCTGGCATACAACAGGTATTCAGTATTCAATTAGCATAATTGGAACAAATACACATTCATTGTTGGATCCAATTCCCCCTTCCCTGGAGCCTGGAATTATCTACTGCACAGAGAGAGAGAGACTCAGCTTGAAAAATCAGTGGGTAAAGTTTCACCAAAATGATCCTGGCTAAGCTCCTCAAATCTTTATTCTTCAGGATTCGTGTCTATAAGATTGGGATACAGCCAATCTCACAATACTGTATGAACCATTATATGATTATATAATGAATCAGAAAATCTCCTGTAAACCAAATACTATCAATACATTTGCATTATTCTATAATTATATCTACTGTGGCTAAATTTAGGAATTTCCTGCCAAAGAATAGAATTGACATTATTACTACTCAACACATACCTTTAAAAAATTTTATTCCAATAAAGAAGAGAAGATATGAGCACAGCATATGAAAATATAAGCAGCAGAAGAGTGACGTGATGAAAAGTGATTCCAACAGCGGGTGTTGTGGGCGGGGTCCAGCTCTGGCTCCTGCGGGTGCTGGGAAAGGGCTCTTCGGGACTGCTCACCTGCAGGCCATGGGCCTCTGTGGTTCCAGGCTGCAGCACTTCTAGCCCTTGGCTTCTGTGATTCTCTGCTCTCTGCTTTCGTCTTCTGGACTGAATGTGAGGGATGACAGAAGAAATGTCAGCAAGATTCCTGCCAAGTCTAACTTTATAATGCCCAAACGTTCTAATTTCCACCATGATTTCAACATCAGTGAATGTCTTACCTTTATTTTGTTAGAGAGAGTTCCAAGATTACAATCAGGCATAGTCTTTTGCATTTAAAGCAGCCAGATACTAAGTCAGTTTTCCTTATCTGAGCCAGGAGGGCAGTGAGACTTACGGAGGGAGCGAAGCCTCTGGACATCAGCTCCACTGGTACCTGTGCCTGCCGGGGGCTTCTCCAGCCCCGGCCCGCGCTGTCTGTGGAGACGGTGAGGGCAAAAGTGGTACACATAGGATTCTCCCAGTGGATGCTTTTAAGATTTTCATTTGTTCTTATGAAGCTCACAAGTGATTTAACAGAAGGTCCTATTTATGGGGCACCTATTCCTCAGGCACAGTACTAAACATATTATATACATTTTCTTTAATGTTCGTGGTATTTCTGAAATTAGTAACTGTTTCAGCATGCTAAACTGAGGCTCAGAGAGGTTAATAGATTTGTTACAAGTCACACAGCAAGGAAAGGAGAGGGCTGTGGAGCACACAGAGAGAACGGCCCCCAGGCAGGGCTGGCAAAGTTCAGTATATTACCTAGTGAATGTTTGTGTCCCTCAAATCCATGTGTTGCATCCTAAATCCCCAATGGGATGGTATTTGGAGGTAGGACCTCTAGGAGGTAATTAAATCATGAGGGTGGATGCCTCGTGAGTAAGGTTGGCATCCTTGGAAGGAAATAAAGAGGTGAGAACTCACCATCTCTCTGTGTCTTACGAGGATGTGCCCAGGAGACAGCCAGCTGTACCCCAGGAACAGGGTCCTCGCCAAGAACTCAAGCACTTTGCCCTTGCACTTCCAGCTCCAGAATGGTGAGAAATCCACGTTGCTTAAGGCACTCAGCCTGCAGTGTTCTGTTACAGCAGCTGAGCTGACCACTACATGGAACTGATGAAGTTCCTGCGATCTCGTGCCCCCTAACACCGCCGCTCCCACATGCTGGGGTGGGTTTAGCTGTGTGTTCTGGGGTTATGCATTTTTGTCAAATGAGCAAGCACGAGATTCTTTTTTTTTCTTTTTCCACTAAAAACACTTTTATTTTTATTTTTTTTTTAATTTCAGCTTATTATGGGTGTGTCTCATCTTCAAATATGAAAAGTTTCAGAGTCCACAAATCGTGGGTGTGCCCCTGCTCCCTAGGGCTCCAGTGCTGTCCCTGTGTGCCTGCCTCAGGCACCTTCTGTCCTGGGAGAGTGGTTCTTGTGACTTGCAAACGAGTTTAATTTAATCTTCTCTTTGTATCTCTCTAACACACACACGCACACACCCCCCATACACACACATGTGGTATGGCTAACCAAAACACATTGGGTGATTAACATATGTTTAGCACAGTTCTATGTTTGTGTTATTACTCTCAAAGAGCTTATAAGCGAATCAGTGAGATCCAACCAACACCAACATACACGGGAAGAGGACAGGCAATCATACCTAGAGTATTCAGGCAAAATTTCTGGGTATTCATGTTATTTGTGGATTATACTATTATGTGGGTTATTGCCATTTATGGATATAGTATTTTATGTCCTAATATAATTAAGCAAGGATAGGTTAGGAATTTAACTGAATACTAATTTTATTTTGCAAGCAACCATGTTACCTTCACATAACACAACATTTCAAAGTCAAGTATTTATTTTAAAAAGAATATTCATAGCTGAGTAATGCTCCATGTTATACATATACCACATTTTACTAATCCACTCATGTATTTATGGGCATTTGGGTTGTTTCCACATCTTTGTGATTGTGAATTGTGCTGCTATAAACATTCGGGTACAGGTGTCTCTTTTATAGAATGACTTTTGTTCTTTTGGGTAGATGCCCAATAATGGGATTGCTGGATCGAATGGTAGGTCTACTTGAATCTGTTTAAGGTATCTCCATAATGCTTTCCACAGGGGTTGCACTAGTTTGCAGTCCCACCAGCAGTGTGATATAGAATCCCTTTTGTTCTCCTGGAGAGAGTTGTAACCCATGCTATTAAGTGAAGTATCCCAAGAATGGAAAAATAAGTACCACAGGTACTCACAAGCAAATTGGTTTCCCTGATCATCACCTAAGTGCACATTTGGGAATAACACCAATTGGGTATGGGACTGAGGTGGGGGGGTGGGGGGAGGGGATGGGTGTATACCTACATGATGAGTGCGTTGCGCACTGTCTGGGGAATGGTCACAGTTGAATGTTCTGACTCGGGGGGATGGAGTTTGGGGGGAGGGGATGAGGGTATAAGTACATGGTGAGTGCAATGCACACTGTCTGGGGAATGGACATGCTTGAAGATCTGACTTAAGGGGATGGGCAGGTCATGGGCAATATATATATAACCTGAACTTTTGTACCCCCATAATAAGCTGAAATAAAAAAAAAAGAATATTCATTAAAACTAACAATCTTTTTAACTGCTACAACACTGTACAAAAACAAATTTAATTTTAATTTTAACTTTCTAATAAGTTAAATCAGTCTATTATTTGAGTTGTCATAATGAATGTATCCCCTCTAAATAATATTTAACTGTGATTACCAAACATTAGAATTGTTTCACAACATACTTTGATGCTGGAAAAAGAAATCTGGTCTAAGAACTTTGGCAACCAGACAAGGGGGTATGGGGCAGAGGAGTTTCCTGGATTAATAGCTACACTCCTGCCAAAACCAATAATTGTACAGAAGCCCTCCATTGTTTATATCAAGACAAAATTATTTCAGTCTTAGACACTGAACTCACTGTTCAACCCCCACTGTTGGTAGCCTGCTGTGGAATATGAGCCTACGGTTCACTTTTATATCTGTTTGATATGTGGTCTCCATGTATTAAGAGAAAGGCCATAGAGCATATTTCTAATTCTCTAACAAAATAAAAAAAATAAACAAAGGGAAATCTCAACAGTTTTTTCCTAAGATTTCTCAGTTGCAATGTTTAGATTCCACAGACTACTACACATCTGGCTCAGTTCTGAGAATTTCCTTTGCTGTCAGCGGGGACATTACAGGGGAGGCATTAAACCCTCATAGCTGAGTCCCCTCAGTGGTGGATGACAAATGAAAAGCAGAGTTGGAAGAACCACCTGTTTTTCTTACCTGACATCTAGCACAGCGTTGTAATGGGATTAACAAGACTTTTTCCAGTCTGAGTCAGGAGCTTCCAGCTCTATCTGCAAGGGTACCCCATTTAATTCGTTTCCCTGTGATAGATGTATGATTAGATTTAGACCATCCCTGAGAATCAGATGCACACAACCAGAGCAAAGGGGCAGGTTAAGGAACTATTGGTATAATGTTACGGAAGTAATATTTTTTCTGTAGTCATTTAAACAAGAGAGAAAAAGCAAGTGACACAAACTGAATATGCATTTTTTCTTCTAACAAAATCATGTTGATATGACCTGTCGCTTTTGCTGGTAGCTAAGGAATGAGAGCTTGACCCTTACATTTGGACAAGCTATGGTAAGACGTGAATACCTTTCCTGCTACGTAGAGGATTAAATGATCTTTGGATACCTACTAACATTTTCTGCTTCTCAGAGCACGGCTTCAATTAAGCCAGGATTCCAGTGTCCTTCACACTGTTAGAATACAGAAATAGAATAAAAAATGATATATATAACACTTGGTGTCCAGTTTACTAAGTGAAGTCAACTCCAATGCTTTGCAGTATACCTTGCTTACCAACTCTTTATTTTAAAATAGACACGAGAAATGTATTAAATCTGAGACATACTCTATCCCTTATGTCTTAGCAGACATTTACTTTGTGGAGACACGATGATAAATAATATTAATCAGCTTAATTTAAATGTCACAGGGTAAACAGTTTATGTGTACAGGTGCACTATTTTTACAAATGTTGCCAGAGATAAATGAGTGAATTTTATGTACTAAAGTCTGTGTAAATGTTCTGAACACTTATATATGCTTAATTTTAAATCTTTTGTGACCTAAATATGAACCTTTTAAAATCTCATTAACAAGTCCCTGGGTTTTCAGATTTTACTAAGAAAATTATCTTATGAGCTCCTTCTAAACCAAATTTGACAAAGAATATCATATTGCCTGAAAAATATAATATAGAAAATCTGGGGTATATCAGTGTATATGTATTTCTACATTTGTTTATTAAAATGTAAATACTAAATGTAAATATTTAAAATGTAGTGGTGACCGTACAAGCTATGATCGGAGCCCTGCAATTTTGGTGACCATCGTGTTTATTAAATCCTTGTCCTCAAAGCTCAGCTTCAAGTGCTTCAAATTCAGTTTTAGATTCTCCTTTCTGAGAATTTCCTGCGGCACTTGGGCTGGTTCAGAAACTCATTTCCTGGGCCACAACAGCGAAGCAGGCTCCTTTGTCACCGGACACCTTCGTGTCCCATCATTGGCTCTTTCCAGGAGGCCTCCTGTCTTCCCCTCTGTTCTCTCCCAGTGCAGGCAGACAGGCCCTACCTATTGTGGAGCCTGAAACGGATTCTGAATGAGCCTGTGATGGATAAATACACATGCACAAACACACGTGTAAATATATCAGTGCACTAGGAGGGGAACAACTTCTGTCTCTATTTGCAACCTTATATATACATAACTAAATTTTAAGAAGCAATAACGTAATGCAAAACAGAGTAGGTTTTTAAGTGTTACAGAATATCCAAATATTCATCAACTCTGAGCATTTCAAAATTCTTCTCTTTCTAGCGGCAGGAAAGCACAGCTGTCTTGGTCTTCATTGGAGGCCCCTATAAGCCCTGAAGGACCTACCTACCAAGATTTGCAATCCACAGAGTCTACCACATTTTCATTTTTTTCTCAACATGCTCATGTCCTGTCTTCATTGCTGACACATGCAAGCTCAAACTGCTTACTCTTTTCCAACCTTATTATACTAAACTAGCTAAGCTGCAAACCTGGTTAAATGCAAGCATCTATCAACCCTGCACACATGTCCACAGAGCTCAGGATGGCCTCCTCTTTTATTTACAGAAAGTGAACAATCTGCAAAGAATATCCACACATTTTTTCCATTACATCTACCCATTTGCCAATATATGATGTTTTCTTCACCATTATTATGAATAATCTGTCCATATAAGTGGCTTAAAATAGCACAAATTTATAGTCATACAGTTATGGAGGCATCATCTAAAGCCCAGGCACGGGCGTGGCTGGTTTGTTCTGGGGGGCTGAGGGGAGAGCCCTTCTACTTCCTCTTCCAGCTTCTAGAAGCCGCCTGCCTCTGGCTCACGGCCCCTTCCTTCCAGTGCTCCAGTCTCTGCTCCTGTCGTGACCCTCCTGCCTCCCTCTTGGGAGGAGCCTTGTGACTGCAGTGCGTGCATTCAGGTCTTCCAGAATAATCTCTCCATTTAAAGCCCTTTACCTGAACCATACCTGTAAAATTCCTTTTGCAGTGTTAGGTTGCACAAGCTCCTGGAATTAGGGCTTGGACATATTTGCAGGGTCACTACTCAGCCTGCCACATCTCTAATCTAAAAATAATAATGATAATCTCTCAATCTTACTTCTCCAGGCAAAGTCCAATCTCAGCGCCATCCTTGACGTAGCATGCTCTTGAAAAAGTTCTCATTACTTTCTGTGTCCAGTCCTCCTCTTCTTGCCGTCTCTTGAGCCCACTCTGAAGCAGTGTCTCCTCCTTGCCACTCCTCCGAGTGCCTGCTAATGTTGCCACCAACATCAGCATTGCTGGGTCCTCGGGTCAACCTGGCTTCTGCCCAGACGTGTAGGCAGCACCCGGCAGAGGCCGTAAGTCTCTTCCTGACTCTTGCGTTGAGAGTGTGCATTCTGCTGTCAGTCCTTCCATTGTCCTGGTTTCCTGTTGCAGCTCCTTCTTTATCCCCTTAGCTTTACAGTGTCTCAGGGCTCAATCCTCGAATCCTGAATCTTTTTAATCCACATTCACCGTCTTGCTGCTCTCACTCAGGCTTCTGACTTCAAACTGAAATCATACCGAGAGCCTACACAATTAGCCTGGACATCCTCATGAATTCCGGACTCTTCTTTGATGACTAGACATTCCACACAGAATTTCCACAACGTGAATGCCTCATCTTCCCCTCCAAACACCTACTCTGCTAAGGGGTAAGTCCATTTTTTCGGTTGCTTACACAAAAATCTATACTCATCCTTGACTTCTCTTTTTCTTATGCATTCCCAATACAGTCATTTGGCAAATCCTTTAGTTTTCACCTTAAAATTATGCCCAGTCTCTGGACGTGCCGCCACTCCTACCAGGCCTCCCTCACCCCCTGCCTGAGCTTGTTGCCGTGGCTTCTGAGCTCACCTCCTCTCTCCCACTCAGCCCCCTGAGGACATTCTCAACACTGCTATCAGAAAGTCATTTTTAAAGTCAGATCCTGACCCTGACCTACTAAATTCTCTCTAAGCTCTCCCCATATCATGCAAAGTATAAGTTAAAAATTTTACTATGGTCTATGAGGTTTGAAAATACATCAATAATAATATCTTGTGTCTGCAGTTCCCTTCCTAACTCTACTCCCTGCCCCTCTCGCCTGTTCTTCTCCAGCCACACTGGGAAGGACAGAGCTGTCCCACCTTCTAGTCTCACCTTTCCTCCGGGTATCTGCAGGGCAAACTGACCCGCTCATTGCGAAGCTCTGTTCTGGCACCATCTTCCCAACAGGATCTGTCCTGCCTGCCCTACCTATAAGCTCAGCCAACTCCCTCTGCACTCTCCTCCGTGACATTGAACGCCTTATACTGTGCAGCATTTAATTTTGCTTATTTGGTTTTTCATCTATCTCAATGAGGGTGGGATTTTTATTGGTTTGGATAACTGCTATATCCCTAGTGCCCAAGAGTTCCTAGCATATTTAGTGGTTGCTCAATAAATATCAGTTGAATTGATTAAAAATAAAAAAACCTAGAGACAGACACATAATTGGATATTAAACAATGTAGTAATTAGAAGAAAAGATATTTTCATGGATTACTATTAATAGATGACTCAAGAACGGCATTGACTGTGACTTTGACTATGGGATATTTAGTTGACTAAGACAACTTTGCTGCCTTCCTTTCTGTCACAGACATGAAATAAATACATACACTTTTATCTCTCGTGACAGAATATGCACCAGTAGGAAAGCAGTGACTAGTGGTTAGTATGCTCATATGTGGAATGGACGACATAGAAGTCAGTGGAGTGCCCCTGGGATGTTTATGGAGAAGATGGCTGTACCAAACCACTGTGCCTCAAATGATACCTAAACAGGGCAGAGTGTCTCCTCCCTGTTCCAAATTTCAGCCTTACCACAGTTTCAGCTGTACCACGTGAACTTTATGTGCTGGGATTTAGCTAAGAACAGTCACTCATCAGATTAAGAATGTTGAGCACTTTGGGCATAGGATTTAGTATGAGCAAAAATAGAGATAAGAAAATTATGAGTAGGATATTTTGGTTATAGCATAAAAGAAGTATAAGACAACAGTAAGCAAGAGGTTATGAATATAATTTAGGACCAGAATACAGAAGTATACCTAAATCAGTAGATCACAGAAAAAGAATGAAAAGGATACTAACAATCTCAGCACTTCACTGTATTTCACCAAGAGTTAGAAACGGAATTTCTTTGATCCTCATAAAGACCCACAAGAGGGTAATATTACTAAGTGAAGGATAATTGAGTTCCTTGTCCAAGGTCAACGGCCAGCAAATGGCAGAGATTTGTTTTTCTTTTCCTGAAGGTCAGGCTCTTCCTTGGAATACTGACTCTCACTGGCAAAGGGAACCACTGAAAAGTGCTTTGCGGGCTGGTGTGCTGCATATAGGGCGCTTCAGAAAGATTAATCTAACAGGAGAGAGCAGGAGGCCAACCGTAAGAGGTGGGGACACAAATCAAAAGGCAATATTGTTCAACCGAACGGCTGTAAACAACTCAGGAGGAAGAGGGTTGCAGAACTGGGGTGGATCGAGAAAGAAAGAATCCATTCAGTTGAAAGGAAGTTGTTCAAAAACAAAGACAATTTTAGTTTCCAAGTATTTCAGAGAGGATGTCCCTGAAATGATTGTATATCACCATAAATCTCATTCAGATCCAGTAATACAAGCCAAAGGTATTATCTTCATTACAGAATGCAGTGTAGTTTATTCAGATGTGTCAGGGCTGTGTAGTCCCCAAGCTCATACACCTTGGTATCTTTGATGCATTTCTTTCAATTTCCTATAAATCTTATAATCCAATTTCATCTATCAGTGCTTAAAATCTGTATTTGTATGCGCCTCGTTAATCTAATTTGTATTTAGAAAAATTCCCATTTGCCTGCTATTATTACTTCTAATATAAACTTTGAAAGCTGAAACTCTAGGAAAGTAAATGATGTACACAAGAAAACACTGCTAAATATTGTAAATCTGAAAATGCCTGTTTCTTAATTTTAAATTATGGTTCATTTGTACCAAACCACTGGGCCTCAAATGATACCTAAACTGGGCAGAGTGTCTCCTCTGTGTTCCAAATTTCAGCCTTACCACAGTTTCAGCTGTACTGCATGAACTTTACGTGCTGGGATTTGTACACCAGAATGAGAAGCAGTCCCCTGAGTTGCTTATTTGATTCTCATACTGAACAGGCTAAGTAACTAGGAATGCTGCCTGCAACGCAAAGACGACAATGATGAAATATTCAAATTTACTCTACGTGTTTAAATACTTCCAAGTGTCAGGAGAAATAATTTTATCATCTGTTGCTTCCAAGCAAGCCCTAGAAGGATAGAACAAGCCATATTTCAGTTCAGTAGAAGATGATTTTTCTAGTCATTCCTCTAGGAAGACAGGCCAACCTCAACAACGAGAGGGTCCCCAGTAACAGATGCCTGAAGTAACAGTCACAACAGAATCCACCCCCGTCCCCCACCCACGCATGCATACGGACAGAGATTTGTTACGGCTGATGGATGTGGCGGTATATTTTGGACAAAAGGCAAACTAGCTGCTCAATAAAGGCCATCTGCAAATCTGACTTTTAGAGAACTGAACTCTGTATCTCTATATTCCCAGCTGTTTGGGGAGATGAAAGCAATGGTAGACAGCAGGTTTGGTGACGTGGGTCTGGCCTATCTAGGCAGAGGACCCTCTTGCTTTTGCAACCTGCTTCTCAAGGGTAGGCTGCAGGCTGTTGCCACCATAAAAAAAAAGCTACCTGAGAACATGAGTACTTATACAATTGTTTTATTAGTCAGAAATAAATGTCATTCCTATAAACTAATACATAAATAACAATACATACCCAAATGGGATTTTTTTTTCACTCGTGCTTTCACTGTGCCTCTTTTCTCAGCTGTGATTAAAATATGAATGTGCTTATTTTAAGTGTTGGATAGTGTAATCATTTTTCACATTTGTTGGAAAAGTGAGTTTTGCACCTCTAGCAGTATTTTATTTTGATAGAATCACATCATTGCTGGAAAAATTCATAACGTTTGCTCTTTTTTATGATTTAAGGGAAGTTGTTTTCTAAAACTCAGGCGTTGTAGTGCATCTGCTATAATTACAGTTCCACAATTATAGTTTAATAAGCTGTGAAACACCTACAGGTACTCCACATGGTAATTTCTGTGACAGCACAGACAGCGGGTAGACGTTGTCATATGTATTTACAGAATTAAAAACTGCAGCAAGTGTTTTGATGGTTCACATTAGTAATGGTTGAGTGCATACATATCTCATACATTTAAAAATATTTAGAACTTGGTTAACACTTAGCCAACTGAATTTTCATCTTCCAGACAAATATGAGACAGGATATTCCTCATTTCTGAGTCCCCTGAAGCTCCCTCTTCTTAAGGTTTTTGAACTCCAGAGCAGAAATCTCTTTTCTTTACTTTTTGGAAGTAAGAAAATCCCTTTACAATCTGATAGACTTGAAATTTATTATGACTTAACCACTTGAATAAATATATTTGGGCAAGAAATTTGAATTCCTCAAAGCCTCAGTTTCCTCTCTTGTAAAATGATGGTTATAATATCAATATTATGGGATTATTTTAAGAATACATGAGTTAAAGTATATAAAGCAATGAGCAAGGCATAATAACATCACAAATGCTCACTCTTATTTGTGCTCCAGATGCCATCACAGCACACCTGCTCATTGTTTCTGCCAAGCCCATGCCTATTCCTGACTTTCAGCTCTCAATTGCCATGTCACCTTACTTACAGACAGTGCTATCACGTGTGCGGGTCTGCTTGGTTTTTAAAGAGGTAACAATACAGCTATCACATAGGTATATTTTTAGCTGTTCCATACTTAGAAGATGACTCTCTAGACAATTACCAGATAAGTATAATGGTAACTATTATGTATCTGACACAATCCAATTTATTGGCCTGCAAATAAATAGTTCACTGTCGGCCATAAGGAATGCCAAAGCAATGGCTCAGAAAGCCCAGCCATCATAGGATTTTGGGTAAATCTATATTAAGTACTGGAGAGACAGTGTGGTACTCCATGACTGGATGTCTGTGAACATGGTAGGTTTTATGTTCTCTCCGCCTTCCATTCTCTTCACCTTCCGCGGACCTGGGACCGTTTCTGTATGTTACCAGGCTGCTAGTCATGGTAGGTTACCTCTGGCAGTGGAGTCTGCTGAGACAAAGGCATGAGGAAAGTGCATCATCAGCAGTGGACATTTCAGATTTTATCTGTCCAAATAAATTAAACAAGTCTATAGATGCAAACATCTGCTTGCATCAGCCAGAAGCTCTAACACCCTGAACCTCAAAGGCAAGCCAAATATTCTGTGCATATTATAATAGTTGAAAAGCACAGAATTCCGTGACAGATTTAGATAATTCCAGTTCCCTTCGATGGTGAACATGCATCTGTATCCTTGCACTGTTTTCACAGGTGTCTCAGGGTGAGGGTGTAGAGGACAGGGACTCTTGCATATCTACAGGGATTTGCTGGATGGGACAGGGGAAGATAGGAATGGAATTCCAGCCTCAGCTCCATGAGTTAATTTAGATCACTCACAGGCAAAGTTCTCTAATCACCAGGACATTATCAATTTTCCTTTTTTTGCCATATTTTCTCTTAGCCTAACAGTCATTTACTATTTGGAAATTTATACAGTATTTGCTTTCTTGTTTGTTTTTAATTTAGACTATGAGACTTGCACTTTTAGAACTAAGATCAACCTCCTTATGGTATAGCCGCTCATCCCTTATGAATGTCATCTGTGCCCATTTTCCTTCAGCTAAAATAGAAACTCCCATGACAGAAACGTTATCTGAGTTTTTCTCCATTTTTATACTTCAACCCCCTAGGTAAAACACCTCAAATCTTCAAAAAAACCACTAGAATATTATTTTCTTAACTCTGCATAGGCTGTGAGTAAAAATTGATGTGAAACGAAATCACTAAGATAAAGCTGTTGCAAATAATAGACATAGATATGCTGAGTCTCTATGACCGATGACTAAAAACACAATGTGAATTTCAAGAGACCATTTCTACATGACCCATTTTCTTATGCAGTGGATTATGCTCAAGGAAACATTATTTTAAAGGTATTTTTGCATTTTAATTTTAGCCAAAGACTGATTGGAAATATTCTGCATACTTGTAGCCACTGAATTCTGATCTAAACTTAAATATTCAAGCCGGGCTAGGTGGCTCACTCCTACAATCCCAGCAACTTGGGACACTGAGGTGGGAGGATCACTTCAGGCCAGGAGTTCAAAACTCATCTGGGAAACATAGAAAGACCTCATGTCTAAAATAATAAGAAAAATTAGCCGGGCCTGGTGGGAGCAGCTGTAGTCCTGGCTACTTGGGAGGCTAAGGCAGGAGGATCACTTAAAGTCAGCAGTTTGAGGCTGCAGTGAGGTATGATTGTGCCACTGCACTCCAGCCTGGGTGACAGAGACCCTCTCTCTAAAAAACCAACAAATAAATAAATAATAAAATTCAAATTTTCATAAGTGTTACTGTATTAGTTTGCTCGTGCTGCCATAACAAATCACCACAGAACATGTGGCTTAAAGCACGGACGTTGATTTTCTCAGTTACGCAGGCTGGAAGTACCGGGTCCAAGGCCAGCAGGGTGGTCTCCTCCAGGCTCCTCCTCCCGGCTTGCTGATCTCCCCGTGTCCTCACACGTGGCCACCTTCCCTCTGCCATGCCCTTGTCCTAATTTCCTCTTACATGCACACCAGGTGCATTTGATTAGGACCCCCGATAAGACCTCAGTGTTAAAAGTAAGCTAATTAATTACCTCTGTACACTCCCCATATTCAAATGCAGTCACACTCTGGGGTACTGGGGATTGGACTTGAATTTTACTGAGACAAAATTCAGCCCTTAACAGCCACAAATGCACAAAATTAAAGTAACAAAGCAAGCATTTTGTCGAGCCCCCTTTGGGAATTAGGGAGACTCTGTATTATTTCCTCCAGTCCCTCAGTCCCATGACCCAACCCAAAGTCTCTGTGGCTCTGCTGCCTGCCTCCTTTGTGCTCCTGCAGGTTGACCGTCACTGAGAGTCCAGGCTCTGTGTCCTTGCTTGGCTCCCCCCACTCTGCCTCTGTCGGTGCTGTGCTTATGAACAGCTTTCTGTCGCTTCTGCTTTCCCTGAGGCGACACTTATGATGACGCTGAGAGGCCAACCTCCTCTAATTTGGCTGTAGTGTCATAGAAAACAGTGAGAGACAAGACGAGTGAGCAAAGATGATGAGAAATCTTCACCCGGATGAGGCACAGTTGATCCCTGTTACCAACCTTTTGCGGGTTTTTGCATTTTGTGCTGTTACACTAGCAGCTGAATCTATAAGGCGAGATTAGAAAAACATGTATGGCCGTCATCCTAATTGTTTCCAAGCAGTGGCCAAACATGTGGATGGGGGTCCAGTTGTTTCTTCCAGATAATTCGAGAAATTGTATAAATAGTTTTATCAACTCTATTTCCCAGACATATTATAATATTTAAATTTTAAATGTTTAGGCTATTTTACTCCTAAAAGGCAAAAATACCTCATAGGTTATGTGGATTGATTTTTTATGACATAGAACTGTGCTTTATTTTTCAAAATCTGAGTAAAGATATAATTTAATACATCTTGGTCCAACTGCTGCTACCATTTCTAGCAAAACATTTCTGTTAATGTAAATGATAGATACACCAATGCTAAAATGTGGTTTATTTCTTTTGTCAAAGAACTAAGTAAGAGAGGTCAGTAAGTTCCTGGAAAGACACTGGCCTCATCATTTGAATATCATGACTCTTGCTGAGTGGGAGAAATCCCCATGAGAGTTCTATGCATGCTCCAAAATCACAGACCATCTTTGAGCAACCCACATTTCCCTTTGAATGAATGGGATCAAGATCCAGCTAAAATTCTACCCCTTTGGGAAGGTTTGAACATGACTTTGAACACAAAATTTCTGCTATCATTTGACTTCTATTACACTTTCTAATAACACTTTTCAGTTTAATATTCTCAAGCTATTATTTACCCTTTAAGTGATCAATATCTTATTGTCATATTTTCCCAGAAGGAAAGCAGGTACTTTGTCACCTTTGTAGAACTCAGACTTCACTCTAAGTCCATAAAAGCTGTTCTATAAATACCTGTTCATTACCTGATTAGCTCATATGATTTTATTAAAGCTGCTTCACCTTGTAATAATGCTTTATTTATTCCATTATGAAAATGAGCTCTAATTTCCTCATTGACTAGCAGAGACATTTCTCCTAGGAAGTGATTAAGGAACAAACTGTTATACAAGGTGATGTCCGTGGGGCACAAAACCTCCCCTTAACCAGTGCTCTGTGAAATAATCCGCCCAGAGTTAACCAAAAGATGATGGAGTTACTAAAGTTGTTTTCTGCGGAAAGATGACTTTTAATTTTTAAGGATCGCATAGTTTTCCAGTCAGTGTGAGAGACTTAGTGTGTAATCCCCTGTAAAACTGATGAACATTATGAGGTCTGAATTTAAGTATGAGGACTTATTTGTATTATGTTTCTGCATTCATATTTAGATTTTTAAAATCTGCAATACAATAGAGATTCTACAATTAACCACTTAGCCTGTAAGTAGCAAGTAAGTAATCAAAGGATTTGATATCTTCAATTATTTTGTAAATTTGACCCTCATTTGAAAACCTATGAGACAAATTGTTTCAAACATCCTCCTGGAATTATCTGGATTAACATAAATAGGACTAAACAACAAAATGGACCCATAATCCAAATAACTATGACACTTTCCTCTAAGTAATCTTCTACTGACAATTTGACATCTCTAAAACATCAAACTTATCAATTTCATTGCAGATCAGTCTTTTCACTGAAAGTCTGGAAGTATATAAAACCAAGTTGAATTCAGGGAAGAAAGCTTTGAAAGATACATAAATCTCAATATTGTTAAACACATAACTGTGATGAATGTATATCATTCGTGACTCATTACATGTCAAATAAGCTACCACTAAAATACATAAGAAATGATAAGTATAATAAACATGTAATGAAAACATAGTAGCAAATATTGAATTTATCACTTTGTTTTTGTCTGATTTAGTCCACAGACAATAAATAGCAATAAAGAAAAGCCAAATAAACAATATGGCTTATTTCTATCTAATATACAAAAGCATAAAAGTGCTGGAAGAAAATATTATATAGCAAATATCTGTGTAATCTTGGGAAATGACAAGCCTTATTATTTTGAGCATTTAAAGAAGAAAATTTGAAGGAAAAGAAAATTGAGATTTGAGTACATGAGATTTAGAAAATTATGCATTGTGAAAAAACAAGAACAATTAAGGGCTACACTTAGAAAAGTAGGGATAATTGTTGTGAAAGTCAAAGGGAGAATGAACTTTGTATCTGTGGAGTTAACAATCATTGGAAAAAATCTTAACAGAATTTAAGAAGAGATCATTAATGAGTAATTGAGAATATAAATGTATATAATTAATAGACATAAGAAAACATGTTCAAAATTTCTACTATTCCAAACCTGGGTTAGATGAGAGAGTGTCTCCCGAATACGTCTAGGGAAGGGTCCCATGGTTCACCCCTCACCTGAGATTGTTGCAAGAGTCAGTCTCCAGTTTCATCTTGATGGTAGATATTAGACCATATATCTATTCAAAAATATTTTGGACTAGCAGGCTCCAGATAAACAACAATTTAATGATTTCCAAAATAAGCTCCTCAGTTTCTTTTATAGCAAAATATTCCCCGACTTTTTGTGATGCAGGAATCACACCAGCACCTTAAATGATTGAAACCCTGTAGTTGAGGAATCCATTTGACTTGGTCGGGGTGCTTCCCACACTGCCAGTGTGCAGGACTGTTGCTGGGCTTTGCCCACAGGGACATCACCGGAAGAAGGCGACTGTCAGTGTCTGCAGAGCTGGGTCTGGAAGGAGCTTCCATAGTCAGGGCAGATAGCCAGGAAACATGAGGTCTTACGTAGCCCATTGCTCACATACCAAGGTTGTCTAATAACTGGAGAAACTTCATCCTACGAATTGCCCCCCAAGAAGCAGGAGTTGCTAACACTTGAGCCACGCTTGGGAGGAGTGGTTTTGTTCAGCAGGGTTTACAGGAAGGTCAAGTTGCTGAGGACATAGTGCTGAATCTCAGCCACTGGTGTATCAAGCTAAGAACGGACTTTCTCATCCAACAGCCTCTCTCTCTTAGACGAATACAAATCGCCTTATAAGTTGTGGAGATAAAAGCATGATTTCCACTTCTGTTACTGTTCACTAATCATTAGAAATTTATGTAACAGATTTTTTTTTTTTTACTTTGTGTGATGTTTTCTAAATAGTTTAGTATGAATGCTATCTTCAAAAAGACAGTGGCAGTGAGTGTGTGCACGTGCGTGCGCACAGGTAGCCTGTCCCCCCCACCTCCCTCTCTCCTCCCTCCGTTGTCACTGTCGCGTTGCATTGTATCCAGAGGGATGACCTCCTGACTCTGCAAACACTCCAGCAGATCCCATTACTTTCTTCCTGGTTTTGTTGATAGAGAATCTTGCGGTCACTTTTACATCAGGAGGGTTTCAATTCATTAACGAAATTGCTCTTGGGTAATTCACAAGACTTCCTGTCACCCTCTTGGCGACCGGCGACTGGTGGCAGGAGGCGGCTCTGGGCCTGTCCCTCGTCCCCTGCGCTCCGGTGGCTCCTGCCCTCGCCAGCTGGCAGGGGGACAGGAGGGATGTCGCAAGCTCACATCAGACTCGGTGCCAGACTGTCCGGTTCCACAAAAATAAAGTAGCTCCGTGTCTGCCAGGTCCTCCCGCTTAGGACTGAAACTCCCGGCTGCGGTACCGCAGACAGGCGGGAAGAAGGAGGGACATGAGGGACGACACCGTCGTCTGGGGCTTCCTTACTGCCCCTCCCCAGGACCGAACTCTGCAGAAGCACAGGAAGAAACAGCTCCAAGAAAAGCCCGGGGCCCTGGCCAGGGGACCACGACACGGGGAGACTAGCGAGGGAAAGCTTCTGGCAGAACCCGCCAGGCTTCGGCAAAAATAAGTGGGGACATGACAGTGCCTCACATTCGCCCGTCCTTCCACCACTTCAGCGGGGTGATCCGTGGAGACAGAGGCAGCGTCCAGTTCCTGCCCCGCGTGTCGCGACCCCAGCGGGAACAGGCTCGCTGTTCTCTGTGCACGGCGGTGGGCACCGGGGTCCCTGCCCAGGCGGGACCAGCGGGTCGGGGCAGGGAGCTGAGCTTCCACACCAACAGGATAAAATAAATAACAAAACAATAAGAACAATATCAGAAGGGCAACAATGACACGATCACCCCCGTATACAGGAAGAGGATTGACGAAACCCAACACATCTTTGTGATAAAACACTCAACACATGAGGATTGGGAGGGAACCTCCGCCACTATAGATAGAGAATCTATGAAAAGCCTGTAAGTAGCACCACACCGAATGATGAAAGACTTAATTATTTTACCACGACGTCATGAAAACTGCAAGATGCCCATTCTCACCACATCTTTAAACATTGTACTGGAGGTGCCAGTCAGGGCAACTAGAAAAGAAAATGAAATAAAATAATATGGGAAAGGAAGGATCCAAACTGTCTCCATTCACAGATTATATGATCTTATATATTGAAAATCCTAAGAAATCTGCTAAAAATATGTTAACAAAAAAAAAAAATGAATTCAGAAAGGTAGCAGAACACAAAATCCATATAAAAATCACGAGTATTTCTATATAACAGCAATAAAAAATGCAAACATGAAATTAAGAAAATAATTCCATTCACAATAGCACCAAAAACAATGAAATACCTAGGAGTTAATATAACAAAAGAAGTAAAAACTTTATGCTGAAAACTACAAGACATCGTTGAAAGACAGTAAAGACCTAAGTTAATGGAAAGATATTCAATATTCATGGATTGGAAAGCTTAACGTTGTTAAAATGGCAGCACTCACCTAAATGATCTACAGATTTAATATCAATACAGCACCTATTACCTACCAAACTTCCAGGAACCTCTTTTTGTTTGTTCGTTTTTGCAGAAATTGACAAGCTAATGCTAAAATTCGTATAGAAATGTGAGGGACCTAAAATGTCAAAACAGTTTTAAAAAAGAAAAAAAAAAGTTGCAGGACACACACTTTCTGATTTTAAAACTTAGGATAAAGCTACGTAACTAAAGCAATTTGATACTGGTATAAATGTGGACATGTAGATCACTCAAATAAAATTGAGAATCCAGAAATAAACTGATACCTCTATTGACAACCTATTTTTAATAAGTGGGTCAAGATTGTAATTTCTCCATTGATGGTTCTTGTCACATTAACGGGATATTTGGCTAAAATTTGTGCGCGGCAATAACTTACACAGGAGGCTGAGGGCAAGAGCCTCCCTGAGAAGGCTCAGGGGAGCCAGGCTGAAGGAGGGAGTCCTTGTCAAGTATAATCATTAAAATTATGAAATCATCCAAATTATTCAGATATTCCAACCACAAAGTGACTAACGTAAGTAGATTCTATTAGGCTACAAAGCATTTAAAAATTTATTTTTGAAATTATACAGTAAATCGTATGTTTGCTTTGTAATATTGTGGGAGTTTTTTTTTTTTTCTTTATGTATGCAAACATATGCAGGGTAAAAATGTTACAGGTGCTTGAGGATTTCACTGAGATAAACTTGTAAAATCTCTCTTCTCTGTCATAGCTGGGAGGTGTCTCCATTTTTACCCCACTTTGCATCTTGGAAACTTGGCCTACGAGAGTTGTTTCAGATTCGGCTGTAGTCTCCACATTCCACCAAGCCTACAAGGGTGCCCTGTCCTATTTCTGACAACTGACTGTGACTCCACCATTACCTCAAAATAAAAGTTTTAAACCAGAGCAATAATTGTCCCTATGCAGAGCACACTGAAGGTGATTAAATGTGATTGTGGCATTATGGTACTATAATGACAATAACAATTTTAATCAAGTGTTAGAACCCATAGTGGAGTCAGAACACTGTATTCATTTTATATTTGTTCTCTGTGGCAAATATTAACAATATTTTGGTTTTCTTGTCTCAAGTTTATGTAAAAAGCCGTCCTGAGTTTATTTCCATCTATTTGGTATTTTTATTCTACCGATATTAAGAAGAATTTTAAGTACAAAATAAAAGGCAATTATATAATAAAGACAAAAAATACAGAAACAGAGAACAGATCATGGTTGGCAGGGGTTAGCAAGGAGGAGGTCTGAACATGAAGGGGCTGCACAAGGCATTTTGGGGGGCTGCATCTGTTCTGGATTCTCTCCGTGATGTTGCTGACACAAATCTACATATTTGTAACACCTCATGGAACTATATACCAAGAATGTGAATTTTTCTGTAAGCAAATTGCAAAAGTTTTCAAAAACATTTAAAGAAAGATGTAATGCAAGCAGATAACTGTAGAAACAAAGGCAAAAAAGATAAGCATATCCTACATCTAGGATAATTATACTGAGTTTTGTTTTAGGAGGTTGTATGCAGGTTACATGTCATGGAATTGTAGCCAGCATTATTTTGCACTGTAGAAGGCTGTGGCAGAAGTCAAGATCAAAAATGCTGTCATCTACGATGAAAAGTTTTCCAACTCTTTTCACACCAAATAATTCAATTAAGTTGCTTAGCATATAATCATATGAAGCATATTAAAGGTCATGCAATTATGGGTATATGGGAAATGGGTTTTTTAATATATATATCAACAAAGAATTGGAAAATCCAAGTGACAAATCACATGTTGTAGAACAACAACTCCTCTCTATGATTACCATAAATATCATTCTGTTAAATTGATTTAAAACATTGAGGAAATATATTTTATGCTCTTGAAATTAAGCTACATGACTAGAAATCATTTAGGAAAGATATTTTTCTATAACTATAGTCTTTCGCTAAACTAATATGCATGAGACCTGCATGCTATATGCTTTCCAAGGCAGGGGAGATAGAATCTTCCTGTGGGTAAGGACCTTCCATAGTTCTCTCAGCCCTGAAATCTGCAAGTATAATTAGGGCCAAACTGTAGCGTAACAAGTGGTGGGCACCTGGCTGACTACTGGCCATCTGCAGCAGAAAATATTTAAGTACCTGCCTTAGAAAAACATGACTCTTCTCACAGAAGAAATATTCAGATGGAACTTGAGCAATAATTAATCAAAACTTTGCCTAAGAAAAAAGCTACCAGATGAACTACTCATCTTTTCACACATTTGGGTAATTTCTTTCTAAAACAAAAAGTAGAGTTTTATGGCTCAAATTTTCTCCATGTTTTAAATTGAGATAAAAGCCTCTTTTATGTTTAAAGCAACTTTTGTTCAATATGTTGATTAGAAGAAATATATGTCCATTATAATTAACTTAATATATAAAACGAAGAAAAAAAAAGACTTTAAATATTCTTAATCCCTTCAATACAGAGATAATGTCTCTCAATATTTCTGTATTTTAATTTAATAAAATTGTGTAGATTGCTATTATTTAAAATGTATTATATTTTCCCTTGTCAGTATATATTCTTATGAAATGTGATTCTAATAAGATTTCAGATGCTGGAATTTACAGCCAATGTTAAATTCTTGCTACTTTTATTTATTAGTTTCATACATTGGCCAAATTACTTAACCTCTCTAGGCCTCATTTGCTAGATTTTCAAAACAGGAATAAGTATCATAAACTCTCCAAAACCAATTTGACTAGCCTAAGTCTTGGGTTTCCTGGTAAATAATGGGTAGCTGCCAAATTGTTTTGGATATAAATTATCTCATAGCCACAATCTCAATTTTAGGTTAAAATAAAAGCAAATCTCAGTCCAAGTGCTTTCATACAGTATATATGGGTGCATTTTATTGCCAACCAAACATAAAATAATTTATATAACCCAATGTATACACATGGCAAAGTGCCAAAACTCTGTCCTTTAATGTGCTGCAACCACAATCTTGCACAAAAGATAATGCAATATTATCCGACAATGTTCCAGATTCTGTGTCCCTTGGATTCAGCATCAGTGAAGCAGAAAGCTTCCAACCTGATACCCAGATATGTCCTGTAATGTTAAATTTTATGTGTCAACTTGTCTTGCCCACTGTGACCAGATACTTGGTCAAACATTGTTCTAGGTATTTCTGTGAAAATGTTTTCTGAATGAGATTAACATTTAAATCTACCTTGAGTAAAGCTAAGTGGGTGGGCATTATTCAGTCAGCTGAAGCCCTGAGTAGGAGACCGACCAGCCCTGAGCAAGAAAGGGCTTCTGCCAGGAGACTGCCCGCGGATGCAGACTGCAGCTCTTCCCTGGCTCTGCAGCCTTCAGGCCTATCCTGCAGATTTTGGATTTTCCAAGCCTCCACAATCAAGTTAGCCAATGCCTAAAATAAATTTCTTTCTCTTTCTTTCTCCCCCTCTCTCTCAATCTCTCTCTCAGTTTCACTTTTTCTCCACCTCCATTTATCTCCCTCTGCATTTATCCATCTACCATCTATGTAGCTAGGTAGCTAATCTTGTTGATGCTGTTTCTCGGGGAAACCCTGACCAATACCAGTGCCCAAACTGAAGGAACAGACAGGTATTAGGCCTTCCTGGGTTCTCGCTCTCTATCCGTTAAGAGTAGGCAGCACTGTTAGCCAATCCTCATACCTTGAGTGTCACAACTTCAGTACCTAGATCCCCATTTCAAACATCGTCATTTGATGACTACATAAATTCTACTTTTGACATTCAGTTCATTAGCTAGGAAATCCTGTGCTGTTGACTAAGACAAGGAAAGCTGATCCACTTGTAATAGCCACACTCTACTTGTCATTTTCATCAAACCCCAGCCCATCCTCCCAAAGAAGAGATTGCTGATGTAGGAAAAGCACTGAGCTTTAGGTTTATGGCTTAAACTAATGAACATTCTCTTTATGTCATGTTGTGGATATAGAGCACTTAAAGTTAGCTTACAGCAAACTAAATAATAATAGCACATCGTTTACAAGGTTATTGAGAGAATGAGTGAGTTAACAGATGAAACCCTATGCAAATGACTGGCAGATAGGAAGCAGTCACCATTAATACTGATTGCATTTCTCAACTGCATGGACATGTCGTCAGTTGTTTAATCAACCAACTCCCTACATAAGAAAGTATTCTTATTTTTTTTCCAAGAATAAGAAACTTATTGGAAGTGTATGAATAAGTTCAGAGAATCAACAGAAAACCAAACCACCAGACCTGGTAAAGGTCAACAGCTAGGTGAGCTCTTGAGTTTTGGGTAGACATGGAGAACTCTTCAAGTTAGTGCTCTGAGTATCAGCTCCACAAGTTGTTGGTCCTAGTGTCTCTGTACAAGTTTTAAGTTCCAGGGAGAGTGTTATTATTCCAACTTTGGTCACTCTCATCTTTGTTTTTTATTTGTTTTTTCTTTTGTTTTAATTTCAGAATATTACAGGGGTACAAACAGTTTGGTCACATAAATTGTCTTTGCACCAACCAAGTCAAAACTACAAGCATGCCTATCTTCCAGGCAGCATTCACTGCATCTGTTAGATGTGAATTTACCCATCCTCTCCTCCTCTGCCCCACCTGCATGAACCCTGATGAATGTTACTTCTTCCTACATGTGCACTAAGTGTTGTGTTGATCAATTAGTACCAATTTAATGATGATTACATGTGTTGTTTATTTTTCCATTCTTGTGATATTTCACTTAGAAGAATGGGCTCCAGCTCCATCCAGGTTAATACAAGAGGTGTTAGTTCACCAATTTCTATGGCTGAGTAGTACTCCATGGTATACATATACCACATTTTATTAATCCACTCATGTACTGATAGGCACTTGAGTGGTTT
This sequence comes from Lemur catta, assembly GCF_020740605.2. Lineage (NCBI taxonomy): Eukaryota > Metazoa > Chordata > Mammalia > Primates > Lemuridae > Lemur > Lemur catta. Next base: position 94,937,838 of record NC_059138.1, on the reverse strand, counting down.
CCATATCTTTGCGATTGTGAATTGTGCTGCTATAAACATTCAAGTGCAGATATTTTTTTCATAGAATGTCTTTTTATTTTTTCCTTTGGGTAGATACCTAGTAGTGGAGTTGCTGGGTCAAATGATAGTTCTACTTTTAGTTCTTTGAGGTATCTCCATAATACTTTCTACAAAGGTTGTACTAGTTTGCAGTCCCACTGGCAGTGTATGAGTGTTCCTATCTCTCCACATCCATGCCAACATTTGTTGTTTCGGTACTTTTTGATAAAAGCCATTCTCATGGGAGTTAAGTGATATCTCATTGTGGTTTTAATTTGCATTTCCCTAATGATTAGAGATGTTGAGAATGTGTTCATATGTTTTTTTGGCCATTCTTCTGTCTTCTTTCGAAAAGTTTTTGTTCATGCCCTTTACCCAGAATATGTTGGAAAAACTCTTACAGACATTGGCCTAGGCAGAGAATGTATGAAGAAGACCCCAAAAGCAATCACATCATTGACAAAAATAAATGAATGGTATATGATCAAATTAAAAAGCTTCTGCACAGCCAAGGAAACAATCACGAGAGTGAATAGATAACCTACAGAATGGGAGAAAATATTTGCATGCTACACATCCAATAAAGGACTGATAAACAGAATCTATAAAGAACTCAGGCAAATCAGCAAGAAAAAATCAAACAACGCCATGAAAATATTCTTTAAAACAAACTTTAAATGTTATGAACCTATGGAACTTGTATTCTCTATTAGCAGTTGATAATTTAGATTTTAAAAAATACAAGAGAAATCTACGTGGTTATCAGTAGAACACTTTTTTTTTAAGAAGAAAATAGTCATTCCTTAGAATGGCATTTCACCACAGGATGTAGGATCAGGAGGCATTAACTACTTTTCTGTATTAATTTCTGTTATTACTAATTTTTTGTGATAACACTTTTTTCCCTAGCATGGCAAACTATTACATTTCAGTTTACTGGGATACTTGAACTTTGGAATATGTATCTCATGCAGAAATGATATGAGGACTAACAGCTTAATTTTGACAGTTTGGGGAAATCTCAGAAGGAATATATTCCAATTTCTTAAAATAGATATTTTGTTAATTAAATTAACTCATGTTACAATGCTGTAGAATGATTTCTTTCAAAAAAATCAGAATGTTAATAGTATTCTTCTTCTAAGGCTTGAATTTGTTCAATTAAAGTTAATTTGGCCTAAAGTTGCCTCTATACATGGTAAACAGCAACCTAATTTAAGAATACTTTCTTGTAATAAGTAGTTGAGTCCCAGCTAGTCCCAGCAGTGGAGCTTCAGCCAGTTACATGCTACCAGCTGATCAGCCCATGAACATGCAGGACAAATGCCTCATTGCACCATGCCCAAATAAGGCAATTGCCAAACTGTAACCAATCAAGCTATATCTGTATCATGCTTATTTTTCTGTCCATAAATACTGCCTGCTCAGGTTGCTGGGTGGAGTTCTCTGAACCTTTACTGGTTCTGAATGCTGCCTAACTCATGAGCCTTCTTTGGTCAAATAGATGCTACTAAATTTAATTTGTCTAATGTTTTCATTTAACAGACTTTAGGACATAAGTTTTTATGGGCTTGATTTCATATGTAGAAATTTTTCCCATTTTTCCTACCATAATGGGAGACATTAAGAATTCAGAGATTCAAGTCTGGGAGATTTTGGCCTCACAGTCTAGTACTATCTATAAAAATTTGCTTTCTCAGATACCTGTAGGATGTTTGAAGGAGCTCTACCCCAAAACCAGTAACACTATCTAGAGCTGGCAACTCTCCTCTCCCTTTAGCTCTTTCTGTTCAAAATGGCAAATGTAGATTGGATCATTGAATTTCTTCCTTTTTTCTCAACAGAGCTTCTCATCCCTTCATACTGGGTAACAGAATTGATAAAGTATATACGTCCTGTTAAACCTAAATCCTTACATAATCTTAGAGATCTTCTGGTTGGCCCTGTAACAAATGTCACTGATATTTCAAGTGGATCATGCAATGATTTAATAACAGAGCCTTGGACAAACATTACTAGTGCTTCCCCACTGGTGAACCCTGACACACAAGGCATTCTACAGAGAACTGTCTGCTGGGCCTCTCTAAGACATATTTTCTTTTTCTGTGCAGCGTTTAATAACTAACCATAAATGTGGGCGACTCTGAGCCTCCTCAGGCATAAAATAACTTATTAGAAACTGAACATTGCTATACACCTTTTAATTTACACTATAGAATCAAGAAGAATTTGCCAGCAGGCATACATTCCCCTAAATGGGCATCTTTTGATAGAATGCTCCTTCTGTGGCTTGGTATAAATGTAAATGAGCTTATGATTAGAAATCTGCTTCAAACATTAGCTACTACTGCAAAAGCTGTAGTTGCCCAGCAAATTTCTTTAAATTCTCTTGTTGCAATTGTTTTAGATAACATGATTGCTTTGGACTATTTGTTGGCTGAGCAGGGGCAGTGTATGCAATAGTCAACACCTTCTATTGCACTTGGAGAAATATGCCTGATAGGGTATAAGCTCAGTTGTAAGAAACTGGCAAACAAGCTACTTAGTCCAAACAGGTAGATTTCTCTTCCAGCTCAATGTTGAGATATTTGATTTTGATCAGTTCAATTTACTGGGGTTCCTGTTAAGAAGTATATGTTAGTCTTTTAGTAGTATCCTCCCAATAGTCATTATAATAGTCTCTGTTATTTATAGTCTCTGTGTATTTATTTAATACTCTCAAAAAGTCTTAAATGCCATATGTAGCCATCTATTATATGTCAAATGGCTTTACTATGGTTAAAATAATAAAAACACAAAGATAGCATAAAGGAATTGGCTGAGAGATGTATTATTAATATAAGGAATTGGCTTAGATGCTTATGGAGCCCTGAAGATCTCAAGATCTGCAGTTCTGAGTCAGCAAGCTGGAGATTCAGGGGACCTGGTGGTATTGCAGTCTGAGTCTCCAGGCATAGGAACCAGGAGAGCCTACGGTGAAGTTCTAGTCTGAAGGCCAGGAGGCTCATCCCAGGAAGAGCCAATGTTTCCATTCAAATCTGAAAAGAGAAGAAAAGCTGATATTCTGGCTCAAAGGCTGTCAGACAGGAAGAATTCTCTCTTATGGGGGAAAGGTCAGCCATTTTGGTCTATTCAGGCCTTCAACTGATTGGACGGGGCCCACCACATTGGGGAGGGCAATGCACCTCACCTAGTCTACCTATTTAATGTTAATCTCATCCCAAAACACCCTCAGAGAAATACCCAGAATAACATTTGACCAAATATCTGGGTACCCCATGCCCCAGTCAAGTTGACACACAAAATAAACCACCATAAACACTTACTTTCCAACATTAATTTCAGATCTTGAACTTATCCATTTATTCTAAAAATACATATCGAGTCCCTGCTATATAAACCACATGGTTTGTGCACTGAATATATGTACAATGTTGTTGGTGATCCACTCAAATCTCTTTGGATTCCTTGTGGCCACCATGTAAGCTCCTCCTCCAGCTTTCGCATCACTTTGCATCTCAAGGCCTCCATGTGTAGTGCTCCTTAGAGAAAGCTCTGAGGGCTACTAGAGAGAATTTATAGTGCGTAAGAGCAGAGATCCAAAATTGCCAGAACTTGTCTCTTCCCCTCCCCACCTCACCACCACAGTCTTTAGTCAATGACATACTTGTGTGAGAACATGCAAACCCAGCTCTCTTTCCAGGTGGAATTTATAATCTAGAGTTCCCCAGTGTGAACAGGTTCAGAGTGAGACTTAGGCAGAAACTGAATGCGTGCTTGACTTCTTTCCCTTCCCTGGCCATTCTGACCAGCTGGACCAGTAAGCCTTGAATAAGAGAGGTGTGGGTTGTTAACTTGATGGAGCTTCTAAGCAAGGAACAACAGCATCCTCTTCCTGCTCCAAGCTTCACACAAGCTCATGGAGATGATTTCAGGCCATTTGGACAAATATTTGCATTACCTGGAGAAATCCTAACTTTAAGGGCTAATTTTTTTCTACTAATTCATCAGCACAGTGAAATCATGCATTAAATTTTGTTTCCCTTCTTATTTTGGGGGGGGGTGGGTAATTGAGGACAAGGAGAAGATATTTTTAATTTGAAATTTTCATTTTTTCTTACAGAACTTAATGTGGTGGCAATCAGTCAACCTTTAGAACTGTGAACCTTTGTTGTGTTACACAAGCCCATGAGCACCCAGAGACCCTGCATTCTGTCAGGCTGATGCTCTCCAAATAGACCAAAGAAACACCAAGAAGAGATCACCTCTACTTCACTGTCTATTACTTCCTGGCACACTGTATGTGAAAAGATGCCTATGCATAATCATATTTAAAATAGGTGACATTACCAATTATAGCATTCTAAATGTCACACAGTTCTTTTCGTTCTTCCCCAATCTCCATACTTCAGACACCTACTCTCAGAATGTTCTTGTCCTTGTAACGATGTGGAAAATAGCTGAAAATCTAGATTGTTAAGAGGTACAAGGGACATTAAAATTTATCCAATTTTACACCCCATTTCACAGTTTGTTGCAGGCATGGGAAAATAAGTCACTGATGGAATTAGATGTCTAACTTTAGTCTTGTATAAATTATGGAAAATATAGTTTTGCTTTATAAAATGAGTTGTCACAGGCTCACATATATATAGGAAAATAAAAGTTTCCATGTGACCTTGTCTCGACTTATAAGTCTCTATATTTACCTATGAATTTAAGGACCAGGCTTCTTCCTCCAAAGCTAATGTATGGAGATGTGAATTAAAGAATTGTGTGACTCAAAGTGGTGTGGAAGAAGTTTAAGGAATTTATCATTGGAAAAATATACATTTTGATTGAAGAAGGTGTAAGTAACAGTGTTTGCAAGACAGATTGAGACCAGAGCATGGATTATGTATGCACAGAGAAGAGTTTGGATTAACAAGTGGGAAATGGAGATATTTGACAATAGTGCAGATGGGAAATAGCATGACCACATTTGTGTTTTAGGTTGTTCACATGCTCTGATAACTCACAATGTCCAATACATTTGAAGTATTTAGCACCAAGTCTTATGAAATTTCTGAGGCAGAAGATGTCATTTCCAGTTGGGAGAAATTGAGAAAGACTTGTGGATTAAAAGGCTCTTATGATCGGCCTTGTAGATGAAGAGACAAAGCTGGGAAACGAGCAGTGTGGATGGAGAAGGGTCCACTCTGACTGATGTGTAGTGGGGTGTTGAGGAGAAGTGAAAGAGATGAAGAGCCCTGTAGGGTGAGGTGACGCCAGGTTTCATGGTAGCCTATGTTGTAAAATAAATGAACCAAACAAAATGTATGCAATCCTCAAGTAACTTCTATGGGGAGCATTTATATTAAAATCATAGCTGGCAATGTATGTATTTTAGAAACAGCTTTTATTAAATTTATTATTTCTTTTTCTTCTTACTTTATATAACAAGTAAATAAGCATCAACATTAATCTTTTAATCCCTTTTGATATACTATATAAAATATAGGCTGTAATATTCATTTTTTAAATAAAAATCTTGAATAGCAAAAGTAAAACCATTCTCCCAAATCTTGATCTTCTACAAATCCAATTCTTCTGAAAAGACACCCTGAGTCCATGTCACATATCGGGTCAGTCAAAATCCGCCTTCGACTCTGCTTGGTCCCTGGAGGAGTGAGAGTCTTTTCCATCCTTCCCCAGGAAAGAAAGCAGGACAGAACATTGATTCCTGCTCTAGCTCTTAATTCCTTAAGAGCACAGCATCGTGTTTGTCACTGTATCCCAGCTCCTGGTGAATTTCCAGGATAAGTATATTAATGTTAGCCCTTAATAAATACACTTGTTAAAACTATGGGGTAGAGATATTAAACTTTAAGTTGTAAAAGGGGAAGAACACTGCCTGCTATGGTTTGGCTTTGTCTGTTCATGACTGTGAAGCTTTTCAGGGCTCGATGCTGCATATAGATCTATAGTCTATAGCTATATATTATTAGTAAGGATGTAGGAATTTCCAAAAATCACTATTTACATTATGCATCTTTTCAAATGGGAAAAGAATTTTTTCTAGAGTAGCAAATCTATTAGAAACCCTCAAAATAATAAAAACTAAGGAATGAAGTCATACCAGCAGAAATAAGCAAATTATTCTTTCTTCAATTAAGGCATGAATCACATTCTGAGTTTTTCAATAGCCATGCAAACACGCACGCACGTGCGCACACACACACACACACACACACACACATAATTTGATAGTTTTTGGTATTCATCTATTCAAGGAAGAAAACTCAGTGCATCAGGAAAGACAAATTCTTTCCTAATATTAAGTTAAAAGCATTTGGGTTAGCTCAAGGTTTAGTAAAGTAGGACCTACTTGGATAACTTTGCTTTGTACAATACAATGTGATTTTCAAGTTAGTTTCCTATTATGAGAAAATGATTATTCAATGCATATTTTCATCTATTTATCTTTGTCTTAGTTCTCTGGATACAATACCCACCATGGCACGTGTAGATTTCTCTTAAGAGATGCATAATCGAATTTTAGAATAAACTCTAAATATCTTTGTTTTCTGTTCTAATTTTCAATTAGAATGTCCAAATCACTTAGTGTTTTTAATTGAATTTCTTTCTATTTTGGCCTCTGGCCTGTAGACCTTGTAAATTACAATGAGATTGTATATTTTAATTGCAGTGAGATGAGGTTTCTTTCTTGAATCTTATGAAACAAATATTGTTAGCTTTAGGAGAATTAAAAATGATTCAAAACCAAAAATTTACTGCCAAAACCAAGACGGAAGCTATCATATTTTTGGTTTGGTTTTGCTTAGCAGGTCTAGAATATTACATTGTATTGTCAATGAATAACATAGATAAATAGGATAATGAACAATATCTTCAATTCATTCCACCATCAATTGTCTAAGTCATTTCCCCTTTTTAAACAAGAGATTATACAAAAGGCTATTTGTTAACTTTATGTTGGAAAATATTAATAATGCCATTTCCAAAAGAAAACTAAATAGAAAAATTTGAGGAGACAAAAAATAAGCCGAAAGTGAATTTTAATATTCATATGAACTTTAATTATTAAATTTCCAGTTAAAAACACACCATGTAAATGTAATATGTGTTACACTGAATAACTTTTGAAAGAGATCTTAATGCTCATGTGATATGGGATCAACAAGAAAGTTCCAATAAGCAATTTGGGAATGTAAACAACAGTATAAATTGGACAAGAATTTTCCAGTTTTCTCTTCTTATAGTAGAGCGTATACTTTGCTGAGAAGAATTTCTGATCTGAGTGTTCACATTAGGTTATACTGCAGAATTATTTGAGAAACATTTTCCCCCAGGGAATGATGAACAGCTTAGATCAGTGAGTGATTCAGAGCAGGCACGCGGGGACCAGGCCGCCTGCATCCATGTATTGCCTGGCGCCGTCCCACCTGTGTGGTCACCCTAGTGTGTTTACCTCAGTACACGGCACATCCTAGATTCCAACTTGTAGAATTTTGCTAAGAAAGTACGTGAAAAGGAAATGTGTAGTCTTTAAGTGCTTATATTAGTAAAATGAAAGGCTAAATATTAATAACCTAATCCTCTAGGTTTGAAAGGTGAAAAATAAATTAACCCCAAAAAGTAAAGGAATGCAAGTTTATAGATAAAAAAATTAATGACACAGAGAATGATAATATCAATACAATAGAGGGGAACAACAAAATAAATATGTTCTTAAGCATTTTGAAAATACAAATAACAATGACAAGTCTTTAGACAATTTACCAAAAAGAAAAAAAAAAGAGAGAGAGAAAAGAGATAAAGAGAGAACAAGGAACACATAATATAGAATTTAAAAAGAGGATATAAATATAAAAAATATAGATATTAAAATGATTAGAAGATATGAACAAATTTGACAATTTAGCATAAATGCTTCAATTTCTAGAATTCTGTTATTTGCTAAAAATAACTCAAGAAAATATAGAAATGCTGAATGAGCCAATAACCATGAAAGGCATTTAGTCTTTAACTAAAAATCATCCTAGAAAGAAGTCACCAGGCCCATATAGTTCTTTAAGTGAATTTTATCAAACATTCAAGGAACAAATAATTCCTAATCAAAACTTTCAGAGTATACAGATGCCTCTCAGCTTACAATGGGATTACCTCCTGATAAACCCATCATAAACTGAAAATATCCTAAGTCAAAAATGTATTTAATACACCTAATCTACTGACCATCACAGCGTGGCCTGGCCTAGCCTGCCGTAAACCTGCCCAGAACACTCACGTTTGTCTTCAGCTGGGCAGATCACCTGGCAGCACAGCCCGCTGTGGAGCACTGGCTGTTCATCCTCCCAACGGCCAGGCTGCCTGGGGGGTGCAGCTTGATAGCTCTGTCCAGCATCACAGAGAGAGTGTCGCTAGCACGGGAAAAGATAAAAGTTCAAAATTTGAAAGACAGTTTCTACTGAATGGATATTGTTTTTGCATCATTAGAAAGTTGAAAACTTAAGTCAAATAATTTTAAGTCAGGGACCATCTGTATTAAAAAAAACCATCATAATTTAAATATCAAAACCACAGGCATTGTTTTAAAAGGGATAATTACAGAAAAAGTCCTAAAAGAAATATTACTAAATCAATTCCAGATACATATATATATATATATATGTACATTTAAGTCTTTGATTGGATTGTAAAGTTTAGATAATTTTCCACATTAATCATTCAAAAGAGAAAACATAGCTTTCTAATTACAAACAAAAAAAAAATCATTCAATAGGTGCAATTTACATGCATGATGTCAACTCTTAGCAAAATAGGAACAAAAAGAACCACTTTAACCTGGTAATGGACATTTACAGTATAACTTACAGTCAGAACTATGTTTAATGGTGAGTGTTACAGCATTCCTTTGAAGGTCTGGAAATTACAAGTATGATTGTGCTCACCCTTTAGGTTGAACCTTGTAATAGCATTCCATCCATATTGTAAGATAAGAAAAAGAAACAAAAGTGTAAGGATTAGAAAACAACAAACAACACAATCACTATACTAGTTCAACTATTATCTTTATAGATATTCAAAAAATTATTAGCAACTAATATATTTCCTCAGTTGCTTATTAATACAAAAAATAATTGTGGAACAGCTCTTATAATACCAAGCACGCAGTGAGCAAAACAGAACAGCTGGCCTCATGAGGACTATGTGACCCATATACCTAAATAGTAAAGATATATAGATTTCACATAAGAAGATAATATAATGGACAAAAACCAAGCAAAATATCAACAACAAGCAAAACAACAGAGTAGAGTAAGGGGATTATGAATGATATTAGAGCAATTAGTTCTCAGTATGGAAAATGATTTAAATTAGAATTCTATCACATGTAATACATAAAATAAATTCACAGTGCATTAGAGACTTAAAGGGAAAAAGAAAAGCTATAAATATAAGAAAATGTCATTTGACCTTAGAATGAGAGATTTATTAAATAATCTAAATCAAAGAATACAAACCATTAAGGAGTTAGTAAATTTGACACCATCAAATTAAGCACCACTTTTCATTAAACGACATGACAATGAAAATTAATAGTAACATTTGAACAAATGTGTAAACAGAGTGAGGGAAAGAGAGATGAAACAATCGGGCAAAAGGATGTGCCAAGTAGAAACAAAAGAACCAAAGGCCTTGAGCCAAACTGCATGGAGCCCCATCATTAGGGAGAGCAAGGACAGTGGCGACAGAGCAAGGAGCGCGGGGAAGAGAACAATACCAATATGTCATGAGGCCGAAGCCGTGCCTGGAGCCAGGCAGGTACAGCATTCTAGATTGTCAGGAATGTGGCATCCATCCAGAGTCCTGGAGGGAACCATTGAGAGTTTTGACTAGGCAAAGTGACATAATCTAACACGATGGTAAAAGGAGCAAGCTGACAATGTCAATAAAACATGGTCACAATGTTGGCGAGGGATAATAGTGGCGTGGAATCAGATAACAACAAAGAATTGGTGATAGACTTTGAAATTAGAGCCAATAGAATTTCTTGTTACGTTAGGTGTTCTGCACTAGTTTAGAAGTTACTAAGAATTAAAGACAAGTGCCCTTAGATTCTTTGAAGAGCTGCTTTCTCATTTCTTCATTTAAACTTTGGCATTCAGAAGCCTGGAAATCCAGAAAACAGATTTTTTTAAAACAGTGCATTCTTCAGGTATACCTTGGATAAATTGATTCCATTTGGAAGATCTGCTGTTCTAATAAAACTCATCAGGCTTCGAGTCAGGGCTGCGATGCCAAAGCCTCTGGAAAGCCCCACAGTTGAAGCCCATCGCCGTGCTCTGTCACCACCATGTGCCGTTTTGCCAGGCTGCTCAGGCCCCTGCCACCTATGGAGTTCCTCAAAGCTCAGTGCTATCTCTCTGCCACTCTGTTGATTCTGCTCAGAAAATGTATTTTGCCTCCAGAGCTTCAGTTATACACCCACGACTAGCAATTTAAATCACAAACCTGAACTATCTGGAGATCTCTGCTTGAATACCCAAGTCCATTCAACAAGCTCACCTGAATTTCTCACAAATATCATAATCCATTAAGTTTAAAAAGGAATTTTCCAGTGAATCCTCATCCTTGAATTTGATACCAGTTTCATCCAACAAAACTACCTAGAACTCTGAGAAACACATTGACATCCCGCCCGTCCCCACCTTGAGACCATGTTCTTTCCACTGTCGCTGCTAAACCCCATCTAGACTGTTCCTTCATTTCCGTTTTGTCTTGGTCCAAATTCTTTTGCTACCATTACTGAAATAGCTTCCCAACTCCTCATCTTGAATTTGCTCTCGCATCTAATTCTTTGATGGTATAAAGAGGATATATTTTTTAAGGTTTAATTATTAATAAATGATCTGATGTAGCTTAATTATTTTAACACATTCCATTGTTATATTGTAACAGCATAAAACACAACATTCTGGTCTGACCATAAAGTCTCTGCATGATCTGACACTGACCACTAATGCCCCGTGCCTAGTTTCCAGCTCAACCCCAGCCTGTGTTCCAGCCACACTGGCCTTTACTCAGCTTCTACATCGTCCTATGCTTTCCATGACTTACGTTTCATTTTAATTTTCTTACAGATTATGTCAGTTTCTTTTGTGTATGTCTTCATGTACCTCTCTGTAGAATTCATCACAAATATAAATTCATTTTTGATGCCTCTCTTTCCTCTGTGAGAATTTAAGATCCATGAATGCAGACACCGCGGTTGTTCCATTCACCACTGTATTCTCAGCATCTGGTATAATATCTTACACTAGTTGGTGCTCAATGAATATTTATTGAATAAATGAATGAATAAATAAAAGTAAAGCTGTAAGCTCTGCATTGAAAAAGACAATCCAAAAAATATATCAAAGCCAGCCTAGGAAAACCTGGAAAGTAAAGCGAAGTTTGCTCATAAAATGGAAGCATCTCAGTAATTTTGGATTTGAGGAAACTTTTGAATAGCCAGTACTTACCACATTTGTTTGTTCATCTTCTTTTTTAGTCAACAAGCATTTTCTGAGCCTCTGCTATATGCTAAGCACTCTCCCGCCCACTGGAAATGGTATTCCACTTGAAATAGCCTACATTAGATTAGTTGACAATCAACTGTGATTAGTATAGTTGACTGAAATATACTTCCCTTTGTGAAAACTAGAAAGGGTAATTCTATTATTTTCTTTTTGCTATAATCAGTGAGCTGTTTCTGTTAATTTTTTTTTTCAGATAACTAAGGGTATGATATCTCTGAAAAATTATAAGTCCTTTCTTTATATCCAAATTTAAGCAGGAATATGCAGAAGCTGGGGCAGGTAGCCATCAACTCAGTCCCCACAGAAGACCCCTTAGCAAAGGAATTATTCACTAGTAGTTCAAAAGAATTTTATTCTGTATACATACATCTCAAAAATGCATCTAATGATATTTCCGTACCCACTTTAAATAAAAATAAATTACATATGAAGGTGGAAGTTAATCCACCACAATTTGAAATCTTGTAGTACATGGATTTTCTAGTAGGATTTTCTTACAATAAGGGCAGTGAAAAAATATGGATAATTGTAGTCAGTTGTTCCACATCTATATACGAATAAACTAAGACTGTTCATGACAGCTTTTTGCCTCAGATTTAAAACAGCAGAGACCCTTTTATTTAATAATAACACAAACAAGATTGTCTATGATAATCAAAGACTATCTGTGTTGTATATTGTTGAGACACCAAACATATAAAAACCATCAAATTACAAATGAAAACATTTCTCTGACTTTATAATGATCTAGAAAAGGACTATGTTTTTACTTTTTTAAAACCCTAGTGAAAAAAATAAAACCCATCATGTGATATTATCAAATAATTTGGAAAAGTGAAAGATATCATTAATATCCCATTTGGAAGAAGCTGTTAATGTTAATAATGCAGATTTAGGCTGAATAAATTAGTTTGTGCAAGTTAAACTGCAATTTAATATAGTGGAACATTTGAAATTTGATCAAAATGTCTATTTTTTATTGATACAAATATTTGTACATATTTATGGGGTACATGTGATATTTTGTCATTCCTTCTAACTGTATGTTTGTACCCATTAACCAATCTCTCTTCTTCCACCCCCTACGCCCTGGTGACACACTCTTCCCAGCCTCTGGTAACTTTTTTAGCTCCCACATTTGAATAAGAACATGCGATACTTGCTGTACTGTGCCTGGTTTATTTCACTTAGCATAATAACCTCCAGTTCCATCCATGCTGCTGCAAATGACATGGTTTTATACATTTTTATGGACAAATAATATTCCATTGTGTATATATACCACCTTTTCTTTATCCATTTATCCATTGTTGGACAATTAGGTTGATTCCATATCTTTGCTATTGTGCATAGTGCTGCAATAAACATGCAAGTTCAGGTATCCTTTCAATATATACTGATTTCCTTTGGATTGATATAGAGTACTGGGATAGCCAGATAATATGATAGTTCTATTTTTACTTTTTTTGAGACATCTCCATACTATTTTTTATAGTGGCTATATGAATTTACATCTCTACCAACAGTGGATAAGAATTCCTTTTTCTCCAAATCCTTATCAGCAACTGTTATTTTTTGTCTTTTTAATTACAGCCATTCTAACTGGGGTCAGATGATACCTCATTGTAGTTTTGATTTTCATTTCCCTGAGTATTAGTGAATTTGAGCATTTTTTCATAAATTTGTTGGCTATTTGTATGTTTTCTTTTAAGAAATGTCTATTCATGTCTTTTGCTCACTTTTTAAAGGAATGATTTTTTTTTATGGTTGAGTTGCTTGAGTTCCTTGTATATTCTAGATATTAGTCCCTTGTCAGATAAACAGTTGACAAGTATTTTCTCCCATTGACTAGATTCTCTTTTCATTCTGTTGTTTCCTTTGTTGTGCAGAAGCTTTTTAGTTTAATGTAGTCCATTTGTCTATTTTTGTTTTTGTTGCCTGTGCTTTTGAGGTTTAAACCATAAAAATCTTTGCCTAGACCAATGTCCTGAAGTATTTCTCCTTTGTTTTCTATTTTTAAAGTGAAAAATGACAGTTATTTATTTCACGGCTTTCAGAAACTTTGGCCATGTGGTATTTCAACCTTGGGGGACATTTGGAATGAAAGCACATAAGTGGTTTCTTATTTCACCTGGTCAAGGTAGGGGAGGTGTCTTGATGTGTCTCCAAATACTCTTGACACTGATTTGCCAGTGTGAGAGTCTATTACCAGAAGTTGCTCTGGATCTTTAGTGAAATCAAGCCATTGTTGTTCAAATACATTCATTTTCTAAGAAGAAATTTACCACAGATTCTTAGCACTAGCACAGCACATGTGAGCCCCTATTTATCTGTATGAACCTTATGTATCAACATCTTTCTGAAAATGTCATTCTATGGTCAACAACTAGAACCACTGATACATTTTTTCCAGAAAGGAAAGTTAAAATTCCAGGAAATAGAATTAGAAAAGAAATGCTGCAACTCAGAAAAAATTAGGACAACAGGTGGGAGTGATGGACTCTTTCACTTAAGAAATGTGAAGTGATTCATCTCGGCCTCCAAGTCTTTCCGCGGCCTCTCTGCTGAGCCAGGCGTTCTGTGAGCTGAGAGGCAGCACGGTCACCTGAGCCGCATGCTCTGCGCTCCTGTGCCGGGAGGGCTGCCAGCAGCGTCTGGGTTTCATCTCAAAGCTATTAGAAAGCAATCAGGAAAATGATTAGACCTCAGTCGAGAGCCAACTTGGGACTTCAGATGCTTGTCAAATACTGACTCATCTGGAGTAGAGCTGTGCCATGCGTCCTCTTACCAGGCCGCCTGCATACTGCTGGCTTCACCCTTAAATAGCTAGTCCTCTGGTAGGCACTGCTGAAAATGCCTTCCATGACTGTTGTCGGATCATGGATTTTAAAATTAAGAAATTTTTAGAGGGGAGATGACAGACCAGACTCTGCCTCTGTTGAGTGTTTGAAGAAATGTTCGTATTCAGGACAGACTGTGTCACCCACCATCTACAGAAGCAGCCCGTTAACCACTATGACTCAGGCAAGCTGGCCAGGCTGCCTCCATCATGACATTCATCGTATATTAATAATGTTAACAACGATGGTAATAACAAATGCGTCTTGTTGGACACTTGCTGTATGAGAGGTGTTATACTCTGTGACTAGGATGTGTCGACTCACTTATTCTTCACAGGTTTATGAAGTAATATTATTCCTCCTAATCAACTACATGTAATCTTAAAGAGGTTGTGTCACTTTCACAAGTTTTTACACAGGGCAATGTATTAGCTGATATTGATAGTCAGGTCCGAGTGATGTCTCACCTTTTCCCTGAACATGACATTCTGTAGCACTTCCTTTGCGACTCTTGTCCTTGAAGCCCCTCCTACCCTGCCTCAGAACCTCCTGCTCACAGAGATCCCCAGGACCCTCTCTCTGCTTGGCCGTTCCTTCTGCCCCCAGCCTCCTTTCCCCCCAGAGCTAAACCACCGCCATCTTTATGCCAGTTTCACATTGGACATTCCTGACATTTTTCTATTCTAGATGGTCCTGTACGAGCTCCTCTGCCTAGCTTCTGAACAAACCAAGGAGATGTCTCCTTGAAGTCTTTTATAGTTAAAGAATTCATCAACCTTCTAAACTTTCTTTGGAACTCAGAAGATTATAAACACAAATTATGAAAATGCTGTCATCAAACTGCTTTCCATTTCTCTACCTTTGTGTGATGGATCCTCCTGACATCTGGGTAATCACGTTTGACACTCAGTGATGAATTTTCAGAGCTCTCCACAACTCTCCATTCCATTGCAACTGTGGTATCAGACCCTATCGCTCGTAATTTACATTAGACTTTGTTCCTTTTCTGGGTTTTTGTGATTGGTAGCATTTTCTGGCTCAATGTTTATAATAAATAGGAAAGCAGTGATTCAAAATGTGTGAGAATGATATTTTTTTTTTGCCCTCTTGATTTCATTTTATTTGGAGCATACAAATTACATAGGAATAATATTTCAAAATGTAGGACTTTTATTCTTGTCAGAGTAAGTTGGCTGAACTGTATGCCATGGATTGGATTGTGCTGGGGATAAAACAGCTGCCCACCCACCCACATACTCATGGCCTTTGATTTATGAAATCATTTCTTTTCATTTAGAAGCAAGCAAAAGAAAAATTAAAATGTTGCTCTACATGTTTTAGACAACATTGGAAATATATTATACATTTTAATTTTCATGTTATTGTTATTCATTTTAACTTGTGACATTTTAGAGACTCCTTTAAGTAATAACAGCAATACTGAACCATATTCTTGCACAGACAAAAGCACTTCACATATATTATCTGACTGAAGTTTTGAAATGAACTAATGAGATATTTCTTTTTTCGGTACAGCACAAAGAGGTTACATCACTTGCTCAAGGTCACACAGCTAGTAAACATTAGACACAGGTCAAATACACCAGTAATTTAAATTTAAAGCCATAATTTGTAACCCTTATGCTATTTATATATCATATAAGAGTAATTGGAAATGATCTTGATCTATTGCAAAATGGAAGCTTTTAACAAGCCTTAAATATTTCTAAAATCATTAAACAATTGATTTAGTTATTTTTAATGTATTTGTCTCCCTACTAGAGAAAAAGAACCAGTAGGTCATGGACATGTCACTCTTGTACAGTCCATGTTCCCATTGCTTAAAATAGTGCCTGGCACACAGCAGGAGCTTAATGAGTTTGCAGCCTGGAGAATAAATGGACAGAGGAAAGAGGGATGCTTCACACTCTGGAGGGGGGCCAGGAGGCTGGTCCTCAGCAGTCAGGTTCAGTCAGAGATCTGTCGAAATGAAAGCTCTGTGATGGATTGGACATCTTCTACCCAGGTAAGAGCAATGATCTATAAATGTTTATATTTCACTTTTGTATGTAAAAAAATCCAAATTTTAGATACTTACGACATATTTCCTCACTACTCATCTTATAAGTGTTGATCCATATTCTCTGACATTGGATAAAGGAGAAATTCATAGTTGATTTGATATAAATTTGTCTGAAAAGTATTTCCTGGAGCTCTTTATTATCCTTGAAATTAACATATTAATATACATGTATATATATGAATCTTTGTTAAGTTTGGCTGAGATATTTTTTATTTTCCAATGACAGTTTCTTTATTCAATTTTTCAAAATTCTCTTCAAATATATATTTGATTATAATTCTTTTTCTTTCAGAACATCTATTATTTCAAAGTTTTTACATTGTAAATATTGATTCTCTTTCCTACTTTATTAATGTATTTTAATTTCATCTAGAATCATTTTTCATACTGCTGCTTTTTCTTTTTTTTTTTCTTTCATCTAAATGTCTCTGGTAAGACATTTAATTCTGAAAAAATTTAAAAATGTTATTTCCAATAAGGCAAATAGTTCAAACCTAGTTAGACAAAGAACAAAATCAACAAAACAATGGAGAAGACAAATTAATAATATAACCTAAAATGAGGTTACCATGAGGACAATGGTAAGGTAGATCAATTATCATAAAGTAAGTTTAGAAGAAATGCAACATGATGCATTTTAAAGAATTAAAATTAAAAACCCAAATTGCTTTTCCTAGACATAGCCATCACTAACGTTCTGAAGTATTTTCTCATCTTGCTCTCCCTTTCTCTCTACACACTTATATATACAATTTTGAACCTGAAACATAGATAAATCTGGTTCCTGAATTGTCATTTGACATTGTGATATGAGGTACTATTCAATATCTTTAAAAATTATTTGAAAACTTACTTTTAGTGGTCTTTAGTATGCTAATGTATGGATGTATCATTTTGGTAGCCTAGCTTCTCTTGTTAGATATTTATGTAGTTCAACATTGTGTTAATATAAATGATGATACATATCCAGGATATTATATTATTTCAACATGTATTTTTCCTCAGGATAAATTCTGATAAGTTGAACTGGTAACTCAATATGCATAAATATGTTTTGTGCTTTGGTTCATGTAGTCAAACTTTCCCTAAAGAAATCATGACGATTAACCATCTCAAAGCTTCATGAACAGCAAGATGACATTACTCCACATTATGCGGTGTTATTTTGCCTATGATGGTCTCTTATGTAGCTATGTTCTGAACGTTTGTGTCCACCTAACATTCATATGTTGAAATCATAATCCCCAAGGTGATCATATTTTATATTAAGATCTAGGGCCTTTGGGAGTCATGAGTGGGATTGGCACCCTCATAGGAGACCCTGGAGAGCTAGCTACTCCCTTCACCGTGTGAGGTCATAGTGAGAAGACATCCATCTATGGAGGCAGTGGGCTCTCACCTTGAACCCAATCTTGCTGGTACCCTGGTCTTGGACATCTCAACCTCCAGAACTGTGAGAGAGAAATTTCTGTTGTTGATAAGTTACTCATTTAGTGTATTTTGTTATAGTAGCGCAAACTCACTAAGACAAGTACTTAGGTCCCATTAGAAAGAAGCTAAGCCTTTTCAGCCAGATTCTAACTGGGCCAGCGTCAGTGTGTGGTTTGAGACTTCTCAAAGCAGCTGCCATTAACTTCTGTAGTCAGCATAGGTTAAAACATACCTGAATATGGTCATCCTATCTTTCACTCATCCCATGCCCACCAGCTCCTTTTCTCTAAAATAGTGTTTGTAAGAGATTCTTCCAGTGTCTTCCGCATTTATTTCATTTCAGATAAAAGTTTCAGACATATTCTGCTGGTTTTGTCCCTAATTAAGCTATCAAAAAGCCTCTAGTGAATGAGCTGGAGGGAAGAAGAAAGTCCAAGAAATGGACTCTTTGTGAGTTTATTCACACATTTTGCCTTTATGTCCAGACCAGTGCCTCTCAAACTTTACCGTGCATCAGAGTCATCTGCTGAAGTTGTAGGACATGGAAAAAAACACACATAAAAAGTCCCACTAACTGCTGGGTCAGTTTCCAGAACTCCCTATTCAATAAGTATTGGTGGAACTTGAGAACGTGTGTTTTTAACAAATTCCCAGGTGACGCTGATCCTGCTGGTTAGGGACCACATTTTAAGAACCATTGTTCTGAACCTTATCATTCCCATATCATGCAGTTTAGTTGAGGTTCTTCTGGGGTGTCCTCTACTGACTTCCTACAACAACTATCATTTACTAGATAAAAGCAAACAAGGACATGTTCCCGTGCAGTTGAAAGCTTTATCTCCCCCTTTTGTTTAACCTTTAAATTTACTTCTTAAGTTCCACTTTCTCATGAGTCCTATTCCAAGAACAGTCTACATACAATCTAAGAACTGACCAAGAATCTGTTTGTTTGGCAAAGATTTAATATTCTTAGGAAAAAATATATCTTTCCACACTTACTTTTAGGCCAAAAAGACAGACAAACTAGAAGAAAGCAAAATTAATATTTCAAAATCCATTTTACCATAGGTCCCCAGCAGTTTTCTTTGTGGCCTTCTCCTAATTTTTGTTCAATCATAGATATGGTTTCTCCTGTTTCTGTGATATTTATAATTATTCCCAGGTCCACTATCAGAGTACTGGTAGATCTATCCCTTCATTATGGTTTTGCATAAAAATGAATAACTTTATTACATCTCCAGGAATATGTCGGCAATAGACCTCTTTATCTTTGATTTTTGCTTTTTTTTTTTTTTGAAATAATTTTACCTTCCTTCCATTATCAGTACTCAGGAACAAAATGGCTGTTTAATATGCAAAAGCTACTGATATCATAAGTATATTTATTAGCATTCCAGATAAGAAGCAGTCAGTTTGCAGTGGCACTGGAAATGAAGAGGAAGATTCAACACTGTAGATTCAACACGGTTTAACACATAAGTAGGCACAAAAGAGTATGGAGAATGAGTCAAAGAAAACTTCATTTAGCAGAATTAGAGAAGTGATAAGGAGAAAGATGGTCATACAAGACATGTAATGACTTAATTTTGCTGATATGGAGAGAAAAAGCAATTGAAGAATAGGTGGTTAAAAAACATTAAGCAGGAGGTAGGAAATAAGACACTGATCAGAAAATCTGTAAAAGCTATAAAGACGAATATTTAATTATAAGCCTATGGATTAATGGCAAAACAAAACCTTTGTAGGTGAATAGGAGAGAAGATGCCCGACTCATTCACGATGCCAGAGCAATGTGTGGGCTGTGGAAGGGATGTGTGGAGAAAGCACAGAAGTTGCTAACATGGAAGTTAGGAAACAGGAAAACTGAAACCATGGAATATTTAGTTTGACAACGTGCAGGACAAAATAAATTAGGTATGTGAGCAATTGGTAAGAAAGTAGAGTAATTACGCTAAAATTAATTACTGATATAGATTGTACATTATCAATAGCTGTTAGAAAAAAAAGACCAGAGTTAGGATGACAGATTGAAGCAAAGTCTTGGATAAAGAAAGAGTGGTGCTTCCTGGTTTTTTTTTTTTTTTTTTTTTTTAATAGAAAAAACTGGGCACGTTGGAAAAAACCACTTAATGAGAAAATTAGTGAGAAAAAATATTCTAAAAGAGAATATTAACTGAGCAGGATTGTCAAGGAGGCAAGCGTCACTGGATCAAGAAAACGGATAAGTGACACTCTCATGCCATAAGCCCTCTCCCTCATGACTGAAAGGGGCAAAGCAAAATAGAGTAGTTGAAATTTGAAGTGGAAAACTTTATGAAATCGCATGCAAAGTTGCCTTAGTTCTCCTGCCACAGGATAAGCATTGCTGGTACCCAGGGGACTAGGAAGGTTAAGGCCTGGCAAAGAAGGGAAACTGCTGCAGCTACTGCATGGAACAAGATCAAGCAAAGACAGCTATGTCTTTATGTTCAACCTACTTGGGAACCTTCAAGCTTCTTAAATTTAGATGTCTGATTTCTTTTTCTGTCCATAAATTATACTCTATGTTTAATATGAATTAATAAATATAATGATTCCAACATCTATAGAAATGCCTATAGAATCATTGGCCTCACTGAGTATACCTCTTTCATTAATCATCCTGAGTGCTGGAAAATGATTAATCAACTAACGTTTCATGTCAATCCCATATTCATTATTGGACTATGGTTGGTCTTTTTTCTTATATTTAATAGTTCTTTTAATATTACAGTGACTACCCTAAACAAACTACCAAAACTGAAATGAGAACAATGACTATTACTCACATTGGTTTCCATGCTCCTACACATGGAGTCAACCATAGAGACCTTTGACCAAGGCTTAAATCAGCTTGGGTGTGTCCATTCTAAGAAGTAGAAAGCAGAGCAGATGTTAAGATGATTGAGATTTTTCTCTATCGACCCTTGCATCTACGATTCATTATTCAATCATTTAGGTGTATCTATTTTGGCTTAACATATATTTCACATGCTCTTAATGACAAACATCAAATTTCCATTGACCCAGAACAAGAATATTTACCTTTATTGATATTATCTGTATTATCATCATCAAGGAGTAATGCCTTCGAACCACTCATTTCTTAACTGATGTAGTATTTTCAATATGTATTATTTTCTCTTGTCTCTCTCATTTCTTCATAATTGAATGCTGCTTCACTTGCTCAGTCTTTACTTATGATGGTTGTACATTGACTCTTTTTCCATTTTAAAATTATTTTTAATAAAAATTGTACATTGGAGGTATACAACATGATTTTTCCATTGTACATGGATTCTTTTATCGATCCCTTTCTTAGAATCAAAATCCATGAAAACAAAGAACCCAATAAAGATCTAGATGTCTGATTTCTTACGGAGATTTAGGAAGTTTTGGGTCATTATTTCTTTACGTAAGCTTCCCTTGCCTTTCTCTCCCTCTCTCCTCTTTCTGTGACTCCTGTAATGTGTACATTGGTTTGCTTAGTGGTGTCCCATGAATCTCATAGGGTTTCTTCCCTATTTTTCACTCTTTTTTCTGTATTCCTCCTCTGACCGGATAATTTCAAATGGTTTGTCTTCACATGTGCTGACACTTCCCTCTGGCTGATCCAGTGTGCTGCTGAAACTCTATATTTCCTTCTCACATCAGCCATCCTTGTCTTCAGCTTCAGAATTTTCTGTGGTTCTTTTTTATGGTATCTTTCTCTTTGTTGAACTTCTTGGTTTTTCTATGTACTGTTTTCCTGGTTTCATTGATTTTTCTATTTGTGTTCTCTTGTAGCCTACTGAGCTTTTAAAAATAATTATTTTGATTTTTTCATTGGGGAATTTATAGATCTCTATTTCCTTGAGGTCAGTTACTGGAAATTTATTGTGGCCTTTTGGTGATGCATGTCTCTCTGTTATTTGCTATTTCTTGTAGCCTTATATTACGTCTGCACATTTCAAGAAGCAGTCAACTCTTCCAAACTTTAAATACTGGCTTTGACAGGAAAAGACCTTTATCTGTGGGTGGGTGGAGGGCACTGGCTGTGTGGGGTTCCTAGTGGCACAGATTCTGGTGATGTGCAGGGGTACTGGTTCCAGGATGCCCGGCAGTACCAGGTGTGGGGTGTGTAAATGTGAAAGTGCCAGGTCCAGGGTGGTATTGGTGTCAGCCCTGGGGGATGCACAGTAGCTCTGGCTCCAGGTGGGTGCATCAGTAGGGGTTCTGGGCAGCTCCAGCAGGTGTCCCTGGTAGCAAAGGCTATATGGGTTCGTGGTGGGATTAGAGGCTTGCGGTTTTGGGTAGCAAAGGTTGCTGGTGTCCTCCTGCTCTCTTTTTCTGCCACAGGAGAATTTGTGACTTAGTGGATTCCTTTTTGTGTTGAGCCATGCCAGCCTGGAGAAGGCAGTGATGAAGATAAAACGCTTCTTACCCTTTTCTATGCAGCTATTTTCAGTTTTTTGTGCACCACTGGGCTGTTACAGCTTCTTCCTTATACTTTGTAGCACTCTAAGAGCTATATTTTTGATCCATGAATAGTTGTTAAATAATTTATTTTTGTGGGAGGACTGGGGTTGGAAACTACTAGTCTGTCGTCTTGCTGGTGTCACTCCCTAAACACTGCAACTTAATGTTTTATCCATGCTTGGTCCAGCGCTTTCAAGACCCAGTCTCAAAATACTTCCCACGTTACAGGGAATGTGCTGAAGCTCAGGGCATATGCCCTTCCCCTCTGGCAAACCTAAAAGCACAGTCACTGCTGCATGGTGATCCAGCTTCATACTAGTCATTAATCTGCTTGTTGCGAGGGAAGGTTTAGACCTCAGGGGCCTGTGAGTTCCAACAAGGAAGCCCAGGCAATAGCAGTAGCCATTGGCAGGGAGGAAGGGATGGCATCTAAAGCCCCAGAGCATTCAGCAGAATTTGAAGATTCAGGATTTTTCAAGCACATCGTTCCAGATATCCTTGTCTCAAGTCTCAAAGTCTCACTTCTTCCCAGTTGTGGTCCTGGCATTACTATAGCAGACAAGCTGGTTTTGAGAATACTGATTTCTCTGGAGCATCACAACTTTTAAAGTTAATTCCTGGTCCTCTTCTTTAATATTTTCCTGCATGTTGTGGAAAGCCTTTTTATACTCTGTCAAAAACAACACTGGCTTTTATATTTAGCTTTTAGTTTATGATTAGTCAGCCTCAGATTTTCATAGTTTTCTTTAGTATAATATAGCTATAGCCCCAGCAATGATATCCAATTTACTTATTTATTTATTTATTTATTTATTTATTTATTTATTTATTTAATTTCAGCTCATCATGGGGGTACAAAGCTCAGGTTATATACATTGTCCATGTCCCACCCATCCCCCTGAGTCAGAGCCTCAAGCGTGTCCATTCTCCAGACAGTGCGCCTGGCATTCACCATGTAGTCACACTTCCATCCCCTCCCCCCACCACCTCCCCAAGTCAGCACCTTCAAGCATGACCATTCCCCAGAGGGTGTGCAACGCACTCATCATGTAGGCATACACCCATCACCTCCCCCCACCCCCCATCTCAGTCTGATATCCAATTGGTATCCTTCCCCGATGTGCATTTAGGTGATGATCAGGGAAACCAGTTTTCTGGTGAGTACATGTGATGCTTGTTTTTCCATTCTTTGGATACTTCACTTAATATAATGGGTTCCAACTCTCTCCAGGAGAACCAAAGAGATGTCGTATGATCGTTATTTCTTATAGCTGAGTAGTACTCCATGGTATACATATACCACAGTTTACTAATCCATTCGTGGATTGATGGGCACTTGGGTTGTTTCCACATCTTTGCGATTGTGAATTGTGCTGCCATAAACATTCGGGTACAGGTGTCTTTGTTATAGAATGACTTTTGTTCTTCTGGGTATATGCCCAATAATGGGATTGCTGGATCAAATGGTAGGTCTACTTGAATCTGTTTAATGTATCTCCATATTGCTTTCCACAGGGGTTGCACTAGTTTGCATTCCCACCAGCAGTGTATGAGTGTTCCTGTCTCTCCGCATCCATGCCAACATGTGTTGTTTTGGGATTTTTTGATAAAGGCCATTCTCACCGGAGTTCCAATTTAATAGCTCTTATAATCACTACATCCCATGACCTCTCACAGGCCTGGGATAAGTGTTTCTCTTCACCTTCGTCTCATATGAATTCACCACATTGAACTTACAGCATGCTAAGGATATCCCCTCCCACAAGTAATAGTGTTTTCATTGTGAGTTATCCAGTGGGTGATACAGCTCTAATATCCCACTTAAGTGTCTGTTTCCTAAAACTACTTTTACTATAAACTGAAGTCTGGATTGCTAATACGGAAATTTGAGCATAGAAGTATATTGAGAATGTGCTCAATAAATCCATAAATACATAAAGAAAACAGGCTTTGGCAAAGGAGAAGTTGGGCTTTGATGTAGTTGCAAGTGAAGTCTCAGCCAACTCCATGGGGGATTCTGAAAGTGTGATAGCCCTTATACCTTATCCTCTTGATACAAAGGGGCTGGGCCCTTCTAGTCCCACAGTGACTAGGCATTAGATTTCAGCTGTCCACAGGGAGGGAATCGTAACTTTGGATGAGGCAGGAACCTTGAGCTAAGGGAAATTTAGGGGAAGGAACTCAGCTGCAAGTCACTGGTAGCCAATACCACCAGAAGAAATGAATGTTTCAGTCCTGATAAAGGAATTATCTGGTACAATATAGTATCCATTAATTAACTACATGTACCCCAACAAATTCAAAATGCATTTCTTCCACAACCACCCAAAACTTAGGAGTTGGCTGTTCCCTAGTTACTAGTGTTGAATCCACTTTTTTTATTAACAAGCACTGTACTTGCTAGTCATTAGTCATGTAGCATCAGTAAATATTGGCAAAGGAAGACTGCATATCACTGATTTCCTTTATAATTTAGATAAGTATCAAGAATGGGACCTCTGGTCAGTACATTTGAGTCACACGTGCCACTAGATGACACCATGACAGAGGCAAGAAGTTCAAAATAGAGATCCAAAATGATTCAGTTATTTTAATGTAAATAATACTTCCTCAAACAACATAATATCCAGAACATACCCTAAACTAAGTGGGAAGCTGAAAAAATAGGCATTTATTGAGATTATTTCAAAAGATGAATAAGTATGAAAAAAATCAGGGAAAGCTTTTATCTGCCATTAATTTGTAGAGAAATAAGTAAGTGGACTCATGATGCCTTCTCTTAGCAGGCATTGCAGTCAAGCTCTTGCATGGAACAAGCAGATAAAGCTATCCAAGGCCGACAAGGTCAATATGGGAAGAGTAGAGGACTCTATGGTCAAGAAGTGCAAAATTGACAGAGACTCCATTGTTGACATTGCTGACTTTGAGGTGCTCCCAGAGTAGAAATTTAAATAAAGTAGCCAAAACCCCTAGACTGAGAGAATTAGAAAACTTCCTCAGACACATGCAGGGGTTTTCTTCCTCTAAAATAATTTCAGAAGGTTTAAATATTAAATGAGACAAAGATCAACATTTTTCTGAGACAACGGTCTGAGTTACTCAGATTTTCACATACTATGCATCAGGTTCTTACAGAATACTCCACACACCAATCTCATATAATCCTCACAAAAGCTCAGCATATGATGAAGACGTGGCGATCGTATTTTCATTGATGTTGAGTTGTGCATCCTTGATAATTTCTAAATGTTGCCACATTCTTGTTCTTTCAGCATCCACACACTGGGGGTATGATGAGAGGGCACACTCAATTACACTGAGAATGGTAGAACCACAGGAGCATCCGCAGTGGAAGCTGTCACTTCTTGTCTGGGAGCTGTCACTTCCTGTCTGTGCCAGGGCAAGCATATGGAGGCTGTATCTGCGTGAATCCTGTGCTCCAGATGTGCACAGACAGCTTTCTCCTGCCACACACAGGGCCACAGACATCCCTGTTCTTTTCTGCTTCAGTAAGCCCTGCGTTGTAATCCTCAGGCTTCTGAATGTCAGAAACGTTTATCCAACCTGTACTCAGGCAGAGCCATCACAGACCAACTGGCGGAATCTCTTCTGTCTCTGCTGGTGACCTGGTCAGCATGGCAGGTAGAGACGCTGTTCCACAGTGAGCAAAAATCAACTAAAAAGCAGAAAATCTCTGTGTGCATTTGGTAACCCACTGCCCTTCACATTGAGAGGAAAAAGACATACTTTCACCAAGTTTTCAAGTTATCAGTTTAGTTAGGGTCTTCTTTTCAGTAATAGTTTACTGCAGGCTAAAAAGAGAAAAACAGAAAATTAAACATATTTTCTGACTGTTGTAAAACATGCATTCTGAATCTTATCCTTCATATCTGCAAAGAATATGTGCTCAGTTTAAATATTTGGGGCAGAGAGTTACCATTGGGCAAACTGGTGCTTATGACCTAGCTGTGCTCTGTGTGTTGTAACATTTGCTGCCTTTGACTCTTGATTAAATGATTTTGGTTCTATTATCATTTTGCTGCCCATAATTGTATATCATTATTGGTTTCTACGTTTTATCCCTTTCTATTCAAAGGTAACTCCTGTTTTGATAAATTTGAAATGAAACTAGTGACTTTGGTTTATGTTAGGGCCTGGTACCTAAGTAACATGAAGAAAGTAGATGAAAATATAGATGATTCTATTGGGGAAGGTAATGCATAAAACTATCTTCATGTGGCCATCTGATCTCTGACAAAGCAGATAAAAAAATACACTGGGGAAAATAATCTCTATCCAATAAATGATGTTGGGAAAACTGGATAGCCACATGCAGATTGAAACAGGATCCATATCTCTCACCACCCACAAAAATCAACTCACAGTGGATAACAGATTTAAACCTAAAGCATGAAACCATAAGAGTTCTAGAAGAAAATCTTGGAAAAACTCTTATAGACATCAGCCTAGACAAAGAATTGATGAAGAAGACTGCAAAGGCAATCACAGCAACAACAAAAATAAATAAATGGGACCTGATCAAATTAAAAAGCTTCTGCACAGCCAAGGAAACTATCACGAGAGCAAACAGACAATCTACAGAATAGGAGAAAATATTCACATGCTACACATCCAATAAAGGGCTGATAACTAGAATTTATATAGTACTCAGGAAAATCCGCAAGAAAAAAATCAAACAACCCCATTAAAAAGTGGGCAAAAAACATGAACAGAAACTTTTCAAAAGAAGATAGACTAATGGCCAACAAACATATGAAAAAATGCTCAACATCTCTAATCATCAGGGAAATGCAAATCAAAACCACAATGATATACCACTTAACTCCAGTGGCTTTTATCAAAAATTCCCAAAACAACAAATGCTGGTGTGGATGTGGAGAGACAGGAACACTCATACACTGCTGGTGGAACTGCAAACTAGTACAACCTCTGTGGAAAGTGATATGGAGATATCTCAAGGAACTAAAAGTAGAGCTACCATTTGATCCAGCAATCCCAGTACTGGGTATTTACCCAAAGGAAAAAAAGATATCCTATACAAAAAGACAACCATATTCTAATGTTTATAGCAGCACAATTCACAATTGCAAAGATGTGGCAATAACCCGAGTGCCCATCAATACATGAGTGGATTAATAAAATGTGGTATATGTATGCCATTGAGTACTATTCAGCCATAAAAAAGTTGAACTAATGGCTCTTGTGTTAACATGTATGGATCTGAACACCGTTCTTCTAAGTGAAGTATCACAAGAATGGAAAAATAAACACCACATGTACTCACTGTTAAATTGAAACTAATCAATCAACACTTACGTGCACATGTGAAAATAACATTCATAGGAAATCAAGCAGGTGGGAAGAAGGAGGGGGATGGGCATATTCACACCCAATGGGTGCAATGAAGGCTATCTGGGGGATGGGCACACCTGTGGGTTTGACTCAAATAGTACAAGAGCAATTTATGCAACCAAAATGTTTGTACCCCATAATATTCTGAAATTAAAAAAAGTGATTCTCTTTAGAGATTTATATCTCTATCTATTTACCTATCTATCAGTCATCTTCATTATCATCATCTGTCCAGTAGGAAGAAGGAGGAGGAGAAAAATTAAATAAGCAAACAAATGAAATATTCATAATATTTGAAGGAACACAAGGTTGAATATCAAAAA
This sequence comes from Lemur catta, assembly GCF_020740605.2. Taxonomy (NCBI): domain Eukaryota; kingdom Metazoa; phylum Chordata; class Mammalia; order Primates; family Lemuridae; genus Lemur; species Lemur catta. The sequence goes on along the minus strand of NC_059138.1, from coordinate 94,909,688 downwards.
TTATGTTATGAAAACAATGGGATGCAAAGAGTAGTATTCTGAATCAGATGAAGAACAGTTTAAAAAAATAAAAGAAAGGAAAAACTAAACTTTTGCCAGGAGTTAATAATTGATTTTCATTTTCCTGTATTAAATATATTCATATGTTAAATATTGCAAGTGCAAGGTATAAAATTTATAAAAGCCAGTAACACTCAACATGTGAAATTCACTAGCAAACCTAAACATTAGTTTTTATTTCTGGGGCTGATGGTCACTGTTCATATTTCACTCACCAAATGGTGCAATGAAAACTTAATGGATGTTCATTTGTCTATTTTCCCTGGATACTCCCGGTTATTAACCATGACTATTAAGATACCTCCTGATGGCTGTTGTTAACATGCTTTACACTAATGGTTCTCAAATTTTTTTACTGCATAGATCAGTAAATTTATTGGAGGTTTGAGCATTGATAACAAAAGAAGGTTGCTGATTTCTTATTGTATCAAGTAATGGTATTATAATAAAACATCACTGTAATTTCAAAAAAGAATGGAATACATTATCAAATTTAGAAAGGACATAATCTCAGAATAAAATACTAATAATTATATATAACAAATTTACAGTAAATATCAAAAAATAAGAAAATATATAAAATTATTTGACGTAGAAAAAGCAATACATACACAAAATTAGTATATATAAAACTTATTGTGACATATCTTAAATATACAGAATGTATTTAGCAAATGTCAATTTTCTTCCCTATTTCTTATGTCTTTTAGAAAAGAATGGTAAAATGTTGCAGTTCTATTGATGGTAGAGTCTCCTTTGTACCCTCACAGAACTATTCCTTTACCACTTTTCTTCACAATGGAATCCTTCTACTGAGACTGGGTAAAAATTCTTCCCTTTCATCACACACCCACACACCCACACACACACACACACACACACACACACACCCCACATTCATAAACAATAATTAGTTATTTCTTTGGTAAAATCTTCAAATAGTGTACATATCTCTTGAAGTTTTTGCTTAATATATTATGTTCTTCAGGTTTATCATTATTGCTCCATGAAAATCTTGTTCATATAATTAATTTTTCTATATTTTTCTAGTTTATAACTTTTAATATTTTACACATCTGACCATTTTAATAAATATTTGGGCTGTATACAATGTGTTTACAATGTGCTATGTTTATTCTGCCACAAAGTGTTATACATGTGTCCTCATTAACAAGGGTGAATGTTCCATCCAGTGTGTATTTACAGATGAAAACCACAGATTATAGAGTACGTGTATTTTCAACCGCCTTGATAATACCAAGTCTTCACCAAAGTAGATGTGCCAATTCACATTACCAAATATAGTCTATGAGAGTTCCTGTTTGCCATTATATACACAAACACTTATTGTCATACCTTATGCTATATATGAAGTTAATTTTTGGCTTAATTTATATTCATTAATTGCTTGTATTATTGAACATACCATTGTTAATTGAAAATTTGATTTTTCTGATCTCTGATCTCTCATATTTTCTAACATTTCCTTTTTAAATTTTTTTTTATTTCAGCATATTTCAGGGGTACAAATATTTAGTTTACATATATTCCTTTTGCCTCCCCAAAGTCAGAGCTTCAAGCATGTCCATCCCCCAGATAGTGCACACTGCACCCATTAGGTATGTATATACCCTTCCCCTCTTCCCTGCTCCCACCTCCCCAACACTTGATGAATGTTATTACTATATGTGCACTTAAGTGTTGATCAGTTAATACCAATTTGATGGATAGTACATGTGGTGCTTGTTTTTCCATTCTTGTGATACTTCACTTAGTAGAATGGGCTCCAGCTCTATCCAGAGTAATACAAGAGGTGCTAGATCACCATTGCTTTGTGGCTGAGTCGAACTCCATGGTATACATATACAGCATTTTATTAATCCACTCATGTATTGATGGGCACTTGGGTTGTTTCCACATCTTTGCAATTGTGAATTGTGCTGTTAAACATTCTAGTGCAAATGTCTTTTTTATAGAATGTCTTTTTTTCCTTTGGGTAAATACCCAGTACTGGGATTGCTGGATCAAATGGTAGTTCTACTTGCAGCAAAAAGCGACATTTTTTTCGTTGTTGCTTTATAGGACATGTGTGTGTCAAAGATGTTTGAAAATATATAATATGATAAATAGTAAAATATATAATACATATTCCTAGTTCTGATCCTTTATTAGCAAATTAATTATTTTTAGACATGTTAGATTTCATTTTCTCATAAATTTTTTCATGGTGTCCTTCATGGAATAAAATAACTTTTAATATAAATTATATTGAAATACATCCATTTCTTTATGATTGTTGATATTTCATAATGTTTATATTTATTCTAATTATCTTACTTATTATATATCACATATTTGATCTAAAAGTTTTATAATTTTCTAATTTACATTTATGGTTTAATTTGTGGTTTACTTTATATGTTCATATTTTGGATCAAGTTTGATATTTTTCATGTAAGGTTATCCAATTAACCTTACATTGTTTTTTATTTAGCTTACAATTCTGTTTTATGTTCCATTATCTATTTTTCTATCATTTTCCAATAACAAGTATAAAAAATATAGCATGAGAGCAAAAATTGATATTAAGAAATAGGTCTTTATAAGTTTTCAAATTCTATTTTAAAATGACCCCTTAGAGTTGAATATTAATTTTACTATAGTCTAGTAAAGTGTCACAAAAGCAGTTTTAGGAATTACTCTGGAATTAAATTGAATTTATAGATTGTTTTATAGGAATCATCATTTTTACCACATTTATTGTTCCCATCAACGAATAAGGTACTTCAATTTATATTTTTAATACCTCAACATGTATTTTTATAAGCTTTATAACTTTCTTCATACATCATATATTTTATAAGATTTCTTCCTAGGCAATTTATGTATGTTATTGACACAGTAATGAAATTATTTTTTAAAAAAATGCTTGAATTTGTCATTGCTAATGGACAGAACCAATATTTTTTATGGATCAGGTAGCCAAAAATTTCTTATTAACTTAAATTATTATTTGTAAATCTTACTACATATTTTAAAAGGATAGTCATAAAGCTTACAAATGAAAATGTGTTTCTTCCTTTCTGGTCTCACATATAGTTTTGTGGTAGGAATATTATAAATTTTGTAAATGTTATAATTTGTTTGCTTGCCATTGTTTCTTATAACTTCTCATTTCTTCCTTTGGTCAAATTCCTTCCTGTTAAAAGATATATTTCACATTCTTTTAGCAACAGTTCTTTGTCTATCCGAGGAAAAATTTCTGAGTAGTTGTTTACCTAAATATTACCTTTAATTTTTCCCACTGCATGAAGGAGAAATTCATGAACACAGGTTAGAGAATCCTCTAGAATTAGTTATTTTTCTCAGTGCTTTGGTAATATTCCTCTGGCATCCATCTGCTAGCTGGTGAGAAGTATGTGTAATTTGTGTTTATGGACGCGGTTTAACTTTTGAATGTCATCCATCGTTTCTTTCTCTTTACTTGTTAGACAGTTTCCTTGTTTTGATGCTCTGCACCTTCTCTCTGAGGATTCGTTTTATTTATGCATCCTTGGGATTTGGTGCAGTTCCTCAATCTGACGGTCATGTATTTTTTATCAAGTTAGGAAAACTTTTCCATTTTCCTCCCTTTGAATATTGCCTCCCCCACCTAAATTTTCTGATTTCCTATTAAATACGTGTCAGAACTCCTCATTTTCTTCCCTATTTCTCTTAACTTTATTTTCCTACTTTTTGTGTCTTTATTTTTTTGTGCTACATTCTGAGTACCTTTCTCATATTTATTGTTCACTTTCCTTTCTCCTTAACATCGACAGAATTATGATTTAACCCTATTGGTCAATTTACTTCCTTCTATTTCTGTCTTACTTTATTCACTTCAGGAGCAGAAAATGTGAATAGGTCCAATTCCTTTCCATGCCACACTCATTACTCAAAAATGGATGGTTTGCCTTGATTCATTTGTGTTTCTTTCAGTCTTTTTTTCTTTTCTTTCTTTCTTTCTTTTTTTTAATTGCAGGTTTCATGTACTCCTAAAATCTAAAAAGAAAAAAAGCCAGGACCATGACGACACTCTCGTAGGACCAGGTGGGCTGATTGGCAGCGTGATCTCTGCTCTGCGCTCTCCACGGTTACCATCACCTGGGTCTTCTTTTGTCCCATTCCTCTCAATTATTGCATTTCATTTTCTTTAAGGTGGTTTTAATGAAAGAAACTATTTCTTTTAATTTGATATAGTACAACGTACTAACATTTATTTTTGTTATAAATAATTTTTGTATCATAGTTAAGAATTGTGTGTGTGTGTGTGTTTTCTGATCAAACCCTCATGCCCTGGGAGTTTAGGAGAGGCTTCCATGTAACGTGGCTCTCTCCCCCTCACAGTTCTGCAGTTCACCCCTCTCTCAGGGTCAGATGTGCACACACACCCCTCACTGCGACATTTTTCTCCTGACATCATTTCCCTAAATCCCCCTCTCCTTTGGTAGACGTCATTTTGAGTTGCAAAGAGCCAACAGCCTTCCTTCCCCAGTTTATCTTCACTGCACCTTTGGGGAAAGTATGAAGATATCCCTTGAGGTGGAAAGAACCCCAAATCTCAAGTTTCCTCCTTTAACTTCAGGTGTAAGTCTCTGCCCATGGCAGGTGACATTGCAGGTTGCACCAGAATTAAATACCTGCCAACTCCACCAAGTATCTATTAAAATATATAGTTTTACAATGTGGGATCATTCCTAGAAAGATATAATGCTGGAATTTTTTCGAAATCTTGACTTTCTAATGGCAAGTTTCATATAATTTGTATTGAATGTTCTTATGTCATAGGAAGGGGGAAGTAGGTGGTATATTCAATCAGATGTCCCAACATTTTTTAAGGAAATGAGATTTATAGTATAACAATGAGTATAGATGTATTTCTGTATTTTTTTAAGATTTCATAAGCACTAAAACATTTTTTTCTCATCTTGTGGAGAAACTCTAAAACAATCATGATGTTCCAAGAAAATTACCTACTACCTATTGTATAATTACACTTACAATCGGCAACATTTGTCAGATACATGTATTGCTAAACATAATGGGTTGGCTCATATTCTGATTTTAGAAAACATATATTTTTATTGACATTAAATATACTCTTGAAATGGTTAGTGTATAAATCCTCAGACATTAAGAAAAGTTAGACATTTCTATTCTTATCTAAAACCAATGCCTTTAAGTGAATTGAATTTAAACACACACACACATAATTTTGATTGCATCAGTTTTATTTTTAGTCTGTGTGGTAGACATGCAATGAAGTTGTGTTTGGATTAGAATTCCAGAATTTGCATTGAAAAACAACATGTTTTGCACCTGCATGCTTCCCTAGAGTAATTTAATGTTATAATTTCTGACAAGATAATTCCATCTTCACTGTAGTTGTCTTTCCAGTCAACTGTTGGGAGAAAATAAATGTGAGCCTACACTGGGGTAGGAAAAATAGATTTAACTCAAGTGAACTTAGCACATAAGCCAGAAAACTCAGAATTGGAAAAGAATGACAAAAAGAGGTATAGAAACGAAAGCATAATTTTGTCTCTCCCTCGCTTCCAAAGGCTTGTGTACAACTGTGTACTCACAGTGTGTCTGCATGTGTGCATGAACTGCTTAGCACACTTTGCAAAAAGTGATGGCCCCTGGAGGAATATTCTGCAGCAGCACACCAGCAGTTTAGAACAAAAATAAAGGATGACACAATCTTTCCCATGAGCACGTAGGAATAGTGAAAGTGAAGAATTTCCTGCTTCAAGAAAGCTGAAGAGATAAAGGTTAAATATCAGCGGTTGAAGCACGAGAAGCAGATGTATAAGCAGGCACACTGACTTGCACTTCTGTTTATACTCCTTTTCACTGTTTGGAAATCCATTTTATTTTTCTCTTATGTATTTTTACAGAAATCTCAACGAAATCCCCAGTCCATGCAGGAAAGTGTCAGTGAGAAACCCTTCTCAACATTGAACTCACAATTTGTTTCTCGATAGGAGATGAACTTAGGTGACCTAAATGAGCAGTAGAATGATTTTTTCTGTGGCTGTGGAATAAGTTTTATTTTCCATTTGCAGAGAGTGAGGTATGACTGATCACATTTCACTATTCTGCTTTGTGATTCTGCTTTAAAATATCCATCTCTGTGGCAATGGTCATAAGGTGAGTGAACAATTTGCAAATAATTTTAAAATGTTCTTTAAATACCTAAATTATTTTATAGTATATGAGAGTTTACAGTTCTGAAAAGGAGGCAAGTCAACTAAGTAAGATTAACTAACTGAGGAAAATATCATGCTCAAATGCCCAAATGATATTCCTTCGCTAATATTCTTTTTTTTTAAATTTCAGCTTATTATGGGGGTACAAGAGCTCAGGTTATATATATTGCCAATGTCCCGCCCATCCCCCTGAGTCGGAGCCTCAAGCGTGTCCATTCTCCAGACAGTGCATCTGGCACTCACCATGTAGTCATACCTCCATCCCCTCCCCCTATCCCCCACCTCCCCGAGTCAGCACCTTCAAGCATGACCATTCCCCAGATGGTGTGCAATGCACTCATCCTGTAGGCATACACCCATCTCCTCCTCCCCCACCCCCTGCCTCAGTCTGATATCCAGTTGGTATCATTCCCCAATGTGCATTTAGGTGATGATCAGGGAAACCAATTTTCTGTAAACTAGTGCAACCCCTGTGGAAAACAATATGTAGATACCTTAAACAGATTCAAGTAGACCTACCATTCGATCCAGCAATCCCATTATTGGGCATCTATCCAGAAGAACAAAAGTCATTCTATAAAAAAGACACCTGCACCCGAATGTTTATAGCAGCACAATTCACAATTGCAAAGGTGTGGAAACAACCTAATATTCTTTTATTCAAAGGTATGCCAACTCAGCTGTGATTAAACTGGGCCAGATTTAGTGTCATTTGAAGACTCATGAGTGTACAGATTAGAAAGTCATCTAATAAGCTGTGATCAACCCTAGAGGAGAAGAATTCTCAGAGTTCTACATAGCCTGAGTACATTTTGATCCCTTCAAAATGCAAAATCATGTGACCCACTTCCTGCCTTTCAAAGATAGACAATTGTTGAGTAGAGGACACTGTAATTTTTATAGATTTATATTTTAGTACATAATTCTTCTTAGAACCACAGAATCACAAGCTTTGATAAGATTCTTGAAATTATTTCATGCAACTCAATCAAAGCTTAAGTTCTCGTAGCATCTTTACTCTCTGAGACAATCTTCTCATTATGCAGCATCCTAATTATTATGATATTTATATTGTGAGATCCAAGGTCCATGGGAATGATGGTTTAGAGAACAAAATTGGCTTGATAGACTAAGTGAATTAGAGTTTAGAAGACTTGAATCTATAATAAATACTAACAGTGAAGAAAGAAAAAAGAAATTAGAAATTTCAGCAAAAGCAAAGGTGTGTGGAGTGAATAATGCGCCCCAACACCTACCATGCCCTGCGATCCCTGTCCCAACACCCATAACCTGTGAATATTCCATGTTACATAGCAAAGGAGAATTAAGTCTGCTAATCAGCTGACCTTAAGCCAAGGAGGTTTTCCTAGAGGCTTGTCTGGGCGGGCCCAGTGCGGAACAAGGATCTTTACAAGTGGACGGAGGTCGGAGGACAGAGGCCACGTCAGCGAGGGCGGTGGGAGGTACAGACCAGCGCTTGCTGATTTTGCAGGTGGAGAAAGAGGCTGTCAGCCAGAAAATGCCCTGGCCTGTAGAAGCCGGCGAAGGGAAGAAGACAAGCTGTCCCCTAGAGCCTCCGGAAAGAACTGTGCCACCCCCCCGCCCCCGACAGCTTGATGACAGCCCAGAGAAACCCATGTCTGACTTCTGACCTCCAGAACTGTAAAATAATAAATTTTCATCACTTTAAACCACTACGTTTGTGGTAATTTGTCATAGCAACAATAAGAAACTAATAAAAATGATTATAAAACAAAACAGGGTACAATAATGATACATAGAACCATATTTATGATTAATAGAAATAAAGGATAGAGAATTCTATTTGTCTTCTAAGACAGGGTCATTCCCTTTTGAATGGTCCGCATCCATGACCTGGACTCATCGCGATAAAAAAATAATTCTAGTACCCTACTCAGTCCAGCACTGAGCACTGTCAGCACAGTCACTAAAACATGCCTGAGCAAGGGGAGAAGGTAAAGTCAGCAGGCAGACAGGAAAGCTAATGTGGGAGATGGAAGACAAGGAGGGGACGCTAATACCTTTTTTAAAAAGAGGGATTCTAACACAAACTACAGAAAAATGGTGGCCTGGAAATAGAGGATCGTGTGCATTCTTTAAAGGAAGCCCACAAGAAGCTAGACAGTGTAACGGTTACTGTTGGTGGGAAGGGTTTGGACGACAGCACAGAGCTGTGGGAGCCACGGTGAGAAGACGGAGCTACCAGGGCTCGCGCGGCAGGAGGGGCAGGACTGACTGCTGCTTTCCTGCACGTGTTTGATGTAGGAAAAAGTTCATTTGATTAAAAATAAATATTTTATAAATGAATAAATAAAATGCTGATTTTTACTTTTTGACATCTATTTCCCTGGTTTTATATTTTAATTTTTTTTAAGTTTAGATACATTTCTTTATATTATACAAACACTTACATCAAGCTTACTATCTGCCAGGCACAGTTATAAGTACTTTACAACTTTTAGCTCTTTTAATCGTTTTTGTTTTGTTTTTTTTGTTTTTGAGACAAGGTCTCACTCTGTTGCCAGGGCTGGAGTGCAGTGGTGTCATCATGGCTCACTGCAGCCTCCAATTCCAGGTCACAGGCAGTCCTCCTGCCTCAGCCTCCCGAGTAGCTGGGTCTGCAGGCATGAGCCACCATGCCCAGCTAACCTAGTCTTATTTTGAAACAGAAAGTCAATGAGGAAGAATTTGAGTCTCTCTTATAGTAATTACCGTTTGTTTTAGCTTACAGAAAGTACTATTTCTTTTACAAGAAATAGGGAAAAATATAGATCTGACATAATTCAAGGAAATTTATATATCTGGATATAACAAGCTATTATTTCCACATCATGGCCAAAAATTAGTGAAGGTTAAAGTCAAGTCGCAAAACCTTGCAAATTCCATCAAAATAAAGCAATCTTTGAAAGGTGTTGATGTTTCATGTAATGGGAAAAATAAAGGACATTATTGTTGATCCACAATATAGTATGAAATACTCCAGAGGAAAGAACATGTGAAAGCCACGTGAAGGCCACGTGCTAATGCCACATTACGATTTGCCCTGGCGGTGACAGGCCCTTTGGCATATGGTCAGGAATGGAGAATGAACCTGCTGCAGAGTGCTTTGTCCTCACTGTAAGATGACAGAGATAGAGATAGATAGATATATATCAGATTTATATAGATACAGAAGACACAGATATAGATATAGATTCATCAAGAGAATTTAATTTACCTAATGCTGTGCATCATCTCGAACAATAGGATAAATTTGCACACAAACTTAAAGAACTGAAAAAAGTGATCTAATTACCACTTTATTTTGAGTGTAATAGACCCTTAGTAAATATTGATGCTAATGAATTCAACGCGCTGTTCTATACCTTGGCAATATGAAAATGAATTCTGATATTCCTCCCATTGGGACATGCAGTCTGTGTCCCATCGCCTTGACTCTGGGTGGACTTGTAACTGCTTTGATTAATTGACAGTGACAGAAATGATGTTATACAATTGTGAAGATAGTTCATAAAATGCCATACATCTTCCTCCTGTTTCTCTGGGGATGTTTTCTCTGGAAGAATCCAGTTTACATGAAAGAAATCCAGTGATTTGACGTTGCTGTTTTGCTCGAGAGCCCATAAGCAACCTCTTCTGCGTCACTCACGCTCCTGGACGAGCTCCAGCTGTCAGGCAGCATCATTTCGCGGCCAGACAAATGAGCCCTTGGTGCAGCCCCCTTGAGCTGTCAGATGACGCCAGCCCCAGACAGCGTCTGACTGTAATTATGACAGATCCCAAGCAAGGGTTGTCCAGCGGAGCCCTCCATCACCGACAAAATCATGAACAAAGCAAAATTGTTATTTTAAACTTGTTTTGTATAATTAGTGACACATTATTAGTACCTGGAACATGATGTGCTCACAATTTATGTGTTTATGTTTGTCAATATACTCGAGAGAAGCAGGAAAACTGCAGGCGGGAGCGCAGCCTTGCACGGTCCTCCCCACCCGCAGTACTGCCTGTAGAAACAACTCCCCCTGCGGCTCCGTTCCAGTGTCTTCAAAACGGAGTCCATAATGATAAATAACTCTCCGGTTTGCTTTAAGAATCAAATGGGATAGAACGAAACCAAGGTGTTGGCGGTAGCAAGGGTCCCGCAGGGCAAGCGCAGGGAGAGGTAAGCGGGCCCCGCCGGGTGCGGTGCAGCTCCGCGCTGGGCCTGCAGGCGACCGAGGCGGGTCCCTGGCGTCGCTCCTCGTTCTGAGAGCTTGTGGCCTTGAGCTTTATTATGAATACATGTCTTTGATTCTGCTCTTGAAATCTTTGGAATAAGAATAAAATAAAAAATTTAAGTTTACCTATTATTTTCTTCCTTCCGTTAATACAATTATTGACGATAATTTATGCATTCAAAACAGCAACTTTCTCCTTTACCAACCAAGATATAGAGTCCTCATTTAATGGATATGGGCAGTGCTCGTTATAAACATTTACTGTGAGGCTTTCCAACATAGACGAGCAATTGATCATACTCTTCTTTGTTCAATCAACTGCAATTTTCCATTCCAAATGTGGCCCTCTGAATTTTTTTATTCAGAGAAAAAAAAAGATAGGAAATTAGAATGAAAAAAAAGAAAACCCAAGTTATAGTAATGAAAATTACATAATAAAAAAACAAAAGAAAACTTCAAAGGGATAATAATGCTCATTTATTTTAATGAATTTTGGTCTAATTTTAACCACATTATTAATTTACACTTAAGAAAACATCTATCTCAATTTGCTCCAAGGTACCTTTCGTGTTTTGTTTTGTTTTTTTAAGTTAGTAGAAAATAGGTCAGCTGTCAGTTCTTCTATGACTGCATTTATAACAATGCACAGGAACAGATTTTCCCTTTGCTTCCCCCGTGATAAGATATGAAGTAAACCATGCATATAAAGCACAGAAGTTACCCTCTAAAGAGCTTAAAGTATTAGCAAAACAGATTGTCTTTCCCAATGGCATGTTTCAACAAGCCAGGTACTTGCAAAATGTTAGTGTAAAGAAAAGAAATTCACTTATATGTGCATGCCAAATACAAGCTTTTAAAATGTCTTATAAATGACTGTTTATTAGCAAGAAGCACTCGCTGGGAAGGTAGCACGCTCTATCCTCTGTCAGAGCCAGATGGTTTAAGCTCCTCTTGGAAAATGTAAGGGAGTGAAGGGAAAGTCACAGTGGGCAGAGCTTGGTAAAACACAAATAATCTCATGAAGAAAAGGAAACCTCTTTACAGAAAAATTAATTGTGGTAATGCAATGAAGAAAATGTCAACCTGATGTGATTTTTTGATGCAAAAAATAAGCTTCTTTAATCATCATAAGTATCAGTACATGGAATCAGCTAGCAATGACCTGATATTTTGGAAGGTTAAGCATCAATTTGGACAATTCATTCATCTGATTTAAAGTTTGATAGCCTGTTTTGTTAAGAATTAAATAAATAGCTGAATTGATAGAAACGTGGCTAGAAATTTATCTAAATTAAGTTAGCACCTGGCATATTCAAAGTGGTCAAGCCATCAGACCAAGGTCCCTAGAGAAAGCTCATTCATCTTGCAAAACCCAATTCAGACGCCAGCTCCTCTGGGAAGCCGTCCTCGCTTCTGCAAACAAAACATCCTAAGCAATCCTGTTGTGCCATTTAAATGCATGATATTTCTTATTTAATAATTATAACTTGCTTTTCCTTAGAAGTAGTTTATCATGCAGTCTCACTAACCCTGCAGAATTGTTTCTCAGAATTTTTTTTAAACAAAAGCAGGTGTCCCAGTCTCTTGTTTAAATCATGACCTCTATAGTACAGCTTGCTTCATCTCCTTTGACTATTCTCCAGCTAATACTATGTTGAGCTTCTTTTGCCTATAGTTCATAATATAAAGAGTGAATAAATTCAAATGACTTGTGAAAGTACACACACCGTGTCTTGTCCAGCTGCTGTGCCATTGCAACGAGCTAGAGCAAGGAAGAGAACCCGGAAGTCAGGTCTGTAGAACAACACACGTAGCTTGGGAGCTGCCAGTGTGGATGGCGACAGAGAGAGCCGTATCTGTAAAGGCGGATAGGTTGGCGACAGGTAAGGAGGTGGGTAGACAAATACATAGATAGATAAGAGATAATTCGTAACTCATTCATAATGAAAGTAACGTCATAGATCAGTCAATGCATATTCTAGAAAAAAAATTTATTGTTAATACAAGCCCTGGCCAAAAAATGTTTCAACTATGTTTTGTGAAAGATAATTGTTACCCTTGCTAACTACAACTCTCACATCACTAACGTAAAAATGAAAATATGAGAAAATTGTAGAGCAATGAAAGAAAAACTGCATAAAATATGATCAGACAAGTAAAAAAAAAAAGATATCACCTATGACGATGAACGTCAGGATTAATCTGCGAGTAAGTCAAGTTGACAACTTACTCTTAAAGAGCCTGCACATAGTGAAAACAAAACACATAAGGTAAAGAATGAAACATTCACAAAACATATAGTAGGTGATTACAAAGAATAATGACAGATATAAGTATAAATACACATATTATAACCAGATAAAGTAAGTAATGAAACAAAATGCTTACAAAAAAAATAGGAACATAACGATCTAATTAAAGGTATGAAGAGAGAGAGACATAAAACAGTAAGAGAAACTCAATGCATTGTTTTTAAGGTTTCTTTGTTCAAATTCCAGTTCTTTTTGTTTGTTTGTTTGTTTGTTTTTATTATTTAAGCATATTGTGAGGGTACATAAGTTTAGGTTACGTATATTGCCCTTGCCCCCCCCATCCCCCTGAGTCAGAGCTTCAAGTGTGTCCATACCCTAGATAGTGCGCATCGCATTCATTATGTATGTACAGTTCTTTATTTAATCCCTGCATGACTTGGACAAGTTATTTAAATTCTGTTTGTCCATTTTCTCTTCTTTCAAATAGAGTAGAAAATAGCTTCTACTTTATGATTATTTGGGGGAATAAATGAGATAACTAATATAAAATAATCAGCAATTCTTAGCATATGTCGTTTAATAAATCTTAGCTAGTCATTCTATAGATACATATATATGCCCATAAATGCATTTGTGTGTGTGTGTGTGTGTGTGTGTGTGTGTGTGTGTGTGAGTGTGAAGCCACCAAAGGTATACCTGGGTCATCAATAGCGTTTATATCTTGATATTGGGATTTGGAATTTTTCCCCATATGTACCTTAATAGTTCAATACTTTCCATGTATTATTTTTAAATTATTATGTAAATTTTGAGAAAACATTTAAAAATCAAGTTTTAAATGTCTGTTTTCCTTATGGAGTTACTATAAGGATTAGGAGGGAAAGGCCTTTAAAACAACATATGCAGTAAAAATTATTTAGAAATTCAATTTGTTTTGTTCCATGGTAAAAAAAAAATCAAATATCAGGTGGACTTGTACAGAAGGTTATATCTTATTTGAATTTCAATACTTTAAACTTCAGTAAAATTTCCTACAGAAAGCTTTTTTTTTCTTTTTTGGCTAGCCTTTTGGAGTTCATAATGAATGTATCTGGGACTTTGTTGTTCCTTTTTACATTTCAGAACTATTCATCCTTTGCATATACCTTAAGTTCAAAAGTCTGTAAAGCAAGCACACAATTTTTTCCATTAACTGGTTCCTTAGAGTTCTTGAAGTTCTATATACACACATCCTGCCGGTCTCTACTTTCTGTATTCCGTCAAATGTGATTAGAAGTACAAGAAGGACCTGACTATATTTCAAGCCAGCCAAGTCACTAGGACAAATGAAATGCATCCTTTGTAAATAACAGTGACCAGAGGTAGATTTCATTGCCAATTACAACAGAGAATTTTATATGGAACTTGGAGTGAAAATGCTCTTATTTAGCAAGTATATTGCCATTCTATCAATCAGTTGAAGTACATATGTGGTTTTTAAATTATGATTTTAGGACAAAATTACAGAAATGATGATGCAGCTCTGATTTTGCATGCAAAATGTACATTTATTAACAAAATTTTACAAGATACAAAATTTTACAAAAGGGAAAACTTTTGTAAAATTGTGTAATGAATATTTTGTAAATATAAAACATACACTTAGCTACTATTTCCCATTTTCCTTATATATGGCAAGTTTTGGGACACCCTACAGTATAAAAATGCAACTAGGTTTGGGTGCAGTGGCTCATGTCTATGATTCCAGCTCTTTGGGAAATCAAGGTGGAAGAATCACTTAAGGCCGAGAGTTCAAGACCAACCTGGGCAACATAGCAAGACCCTGTCTTTAAAAAAACAAAAACTAAAAAATTAGCTGGGTGCTTTCATGTGCACCTGTAGTCCCAGCTACTCAGGAGTCTGAGGCAGAAGAATCCCCTGATCACGGAGTTCTAGGTTATAGTGAGCTATGATTAGGCCACTGCACTCCGGCCTGGGTGATGGAGTGTGACCCTGTCTCTAAACAAATTAATAATGAAATAAAATAAAATAAAAACGCAACTACTTGGGAAAAAGTCTACTATGCAATTTATAAGGCCTCTATATTGAAAACTACAGAACATCACTTAGAGAAATTAAAAACTGAAATAAATGAAGAAATGCACTTATGTTCCTATTACAAAAATAGTGCTAAATTGCAGAATCTCCTGAAATTGATTTATTGATTCAATGCAATTCTCAGACAATCCCAACAGGTTTGTGTGTGTGTGTGTAAATCAATGAGCTGATTCTTAAATATATATGAAAATGCAAATGACCTATAGTAGGGAAAAGAATATCAAAGAAGAAAAAGATTTCATTTTCCATATATCAAAACTTACTGTAAAGCAAAGTGACTATTTTATATTTTATATTGGTGGGAAAATAGACAAAGGGGCTAATGGAATAAAACAAAGATTCCAGAAATAAACTTACAAATGTGTAACTACCTGATTTAAGACAAAAGCTTCGCTGCATTTTAGTGGGAGAAGGATAGACTTTTCAATAAGTGGTGCTGGATCAGTTGACTATAGACATGGAAGGAAAACAAACCATGACCTTAACTTTAAGCCTGCAAAATTATTAAATTGAGGTAAATTACAGACCCCAAGCAATCAAACTTTAAAAGAAAGCATAGGAAAATGCCTCCAAGAATTGGGAGAGACTATGATTTTTTAACAGGATACAAAAAAATTGCAAAAACTATAAACTGTACTAGATGAAAATTCAGATCTTTGTTCAATAAAATATCATTAAGAAAGAAAAGTATAAACCATAGAGTGAAGGAAGATACCCATAAGGTATATCTGACAAAAACACTTATGTCTATACTTACAAATATTTTTAAATGCACATATCAAATTAAAAAAAAAAACAAACAGAAAAAAGACTTGAATAGCCACTTCAGAAAGCCAATAGTAAATGTTGAATAAGCAAATAAAAAGATGCTTACCAGCATTAGTTTTCAAAGAAATGCAAATTAAACACAGTGAAATACCGTGACCTACAAACTAGCGAGAACTCCAATGCGCTATCCACTGTGCAACACAGCCAGCCACAGTGACCTACAAACTAGAATGACTAAACTTAAAAACACTGACCATACCAAGTACTGGCATAGATGTAGAGCTACTGGTACTCTTTTCCATTGCTGATGGAAGGTTAAATTTGGAAAATGCTTTGGCATACACAGTACAACTAATCATACATATTCCCTATGACCTTGCAACTCAACTTCTGGGTGTATAATATGGTTTATGTCTAGCAAAAGACATGTTCATATAATCTTTGTTTGCCACACTCCCAAACTAGAAACAATCCAAACAGCCATCAATTATACAATGGGTATATAAATTACGATACAAATGTATCAATGAACAAATAAAAAAATACTGATACGTGTAGCAACTCTCGCACTTAAACAAAGAACTACTAGTTGAATATCCCTTATCTGAAATACTTGGGACCAGAAATGTTCCAAATTTTGAATTGTTTTCAGATTTTGAAATACATGCATTATACTTACCAGTTCAAAATCCCAAATGTGAAAATCTAAAATCTGAAATTAGAAATACTCAATTGGAGATTTTTTTGATTTGGGCTGGTCAATCTGTGTATCAATATATCTGTATCTTTATCTGTTTATCCATCCATGCCTTTACCGTATCTATTGATATGCATATACAGATGCTCCTCCTCAATTTATGATGGGTTTATGTCCTGATAATCCCACCATAAATTGAAAATATCTTAAGCTGAAATGCATTTAATACATCTAACCTACAGAATATCATTGCTTAACCTAGCCTACCTTAAACTTGCTCAGAACACTTAACATTAGCCTACAATTTGGCAACATTATGTAATACGAAGTCTATTTTATAATAAATTGTTGAATACATCACGCATGGCATATAGCTAGACCAGAAAAAAATCAAAATTCAAAATCTGAGGTATGTTAAAATTGTGACAGTTTCACACCTTTGTAAAGTCAAAAAATCATAAGTTGAACCAACATAAGTTGGGGAAAGTCTGTATATATGTGTATTGATATTTGAGGAGATTATTATTTTTCAAATGAGCGTCCAAAGGGATTAAGAGAATTTCCTTTTAGATAAAGTGCTAATCATATGATGTGAAAGAGCACTCAGGTTTAGAACTACAACCATTACAAAGTATTCCTGGTGAATTTGGAATCTGGAGTTCCATTACTCAATCACCAACAGTTATGAATACTCTGAGAAAAAAATAATAGATATTTGACAGAAACTTGATGTAGAGACAAAAAAGTTTGCAGAATTATTTATTTCTTTTCATCTAATTTTTATTATTGATATTAATCAAACTAGTCAGCAAATAAAAATTAATTATTTGATCTAAAGGATCTCCTTTTCTACATACAGTAACGAGTTTAAAGAAGAGGTTTAGTACAAAGTTTTTACAATATTTCACACAGTGAAAATATTCCAAAGCTACTAGTGTTAAAGTATGTACCATAGGAAAAGTGAAGGTTGAAATCTAATTAAAATATTTATGTCAACACGACCATCCCTTTTATTTGCAGAGTACTGTTGTACAATGCAGATATTTATTTGTACATGCTTTATTTATGATGAAGAGGATGTGTAAAGTGAAGAAAAAAAACACTGTAGTTCCCCTAATTTTAATGATTACTGCCAAGTGAGTAGACCATTAGTAAACAGGCTACATAGATTATGTGTCTGCAATCACATCATTGGCGCTGCTATTTGAGAGTAGAGCCAAATCTCCTCTTTCTTTTATATTTTTGACAAAATATGGAATACTAAGATTATTTGATAAAGAGTTCTTAATTCATATCTTCTAATCTCTTTTTTACAAATGAGGAAATAAATCCAGAAATGTCAAACATATTTCCAAAGATGCCCTATTTTCCAGTATAGTGGGCTAGTAGAAATCTAAAATGGTAAGTCTTTTGGAATAGCACTGGCAGACAGCACAAGACCCACTTCCCTTTCCAGCAAGCTCCAGAACCAGTTAGCTGCTCCTTCTGAAGGAATTCTAGAAAGCCATTTCCTAAAAATACAAAGTAATTTTAGCTAGGAAAAAGGTCTGGGCAACATAGTTTCTTCATCAGCTATAAAGTGCTGAATTATGTTCCAGTATTGGTCTTGCTCTCTGTGCCGATAATCCCTTCAGGTCATAGTTTTGAACAAGGTCATAAAACCATTCTTTCGGGATTGCAATTCAGGGGTAATGTCTCCATTTTCCTACAAATGCATGAACTGTGCCGCTGCTGTGGTTGGGACAAGCAGCTTTGGGGCAATAAAGATGTGCAGGGTTATCCAAGCTGGGCTTTTGCCTAACCACAGATACGTTGCCTATAGAGGCAGTCTTACACGCAGTAAGCAGGAGAATGTCTACTCATGTATGGGGTGAATGATAAAGTTGGAGGTTGAGATATGCTACGGAGAAACACTTTGTTGTACTTATAATTATAGTTGTTAATATCATCTATTGAGTGACTTCTTTATGTAATATATCAGGAATATGTACGTGTATATTCATTATCCCTTAAACACTGAAATATAGAATCATTTGTAGAGGTTGCAAGAAAACATACAACGAAATGATCAATGTGTTGGCTTTGGATATTTCACTGTAATCAACTTTAAAGTTCCTTAATTGATTTATAAAATAAAATACATGAGTTTTCTTGCAGTTTAGTAATTGTCACTGAGGACTATAAATATCTGTATGCCATCACATTCTCTTTCTGAAGACAGATGTATACGAGAATCCAAACTGAATTTTAAAATCTTGTTTAGTACATTTTTGTGTGTATGAGAAAGGGGCACCCACTTGTGAAACTCCTTTGCTTCATGTCCTGGGGTTAGCTGAGCCTTAAATAAGTTCTATCCTTAAATGCTAAAAAGAACTTTATGAGGATGCTATTACTATGGTATTATCTCCAGTTTCCAAATTAGGAATAGGTATCTTAAGCACCCGACTCTGGGCCAGGCGGCTGCGGGAGTCTAACTGGAATTCTCACCCACAGTATGACCGCAAGACTCAAGGTGTTCATCACTATTTCATATTGTGACACCACAGTGAACTAGAAAGCAAACAAATTCAGGTTTTATCTAATATTGCTGCATTTACGGATCAAACAGAGATAAGATTGCAAGGTCTGAGCTCCCCCGTGCAATATTTTGTTGTTCCTGGCTGATCATAAATCCAATGACCACCTTCATCTCTGTGACTCTCCACTTGCCATGCCTTCTGGACTGTCCAAGTCCCTTCTGATGAATATATTTTGCTTCATAGTTATTGACATAATCTGTCAATTTTCATTCCTGCATTGCTTAGCTGAGAACTGGTCTGTCCCTTTAACTATGAATATCTGTCTCAATTAATCCATATAGTTTGTTTCTTTGTGGCTGTTTTATATATCAAAGGTCAAGCTTGTCTCTAATTCCTGCGGCCCATTGATGCAGCCACTGCATACCTGCCACAGGATTTAGTGTGCTTCAGGTAACATGAGAGCAGAGGTGGAAACCCCACTGTAGGTGAATCCAAAGCTCAGCAATCTTTTATCGTACTGGGCTCCCTTCCAATTCATTGACTAATTAATATAGCAGTTAAGCTTTATTTTCAGATTTATCTTGAACATTATGATTTTATGAATATGGTCTCCATTATATAAAAGCTAATATTTGTATCATGCTACTATGTCATAAGGTCCCCTCACATATGTGGTGTCATTTATTCTCCTAACGACTTTGTGGGAGAAGCACTCCCACTGCAGGTTCACAGGTGATGAATGCAGGTGCAGATAAGGCCTGAGAGACCAGGTGCTGCCTGCTCTAACAGCTGGATAATGCGGGGGTAGATCCTAAGTCTTCCTGAGTGTAGTCTTCTCTTCTGCGCAATGGGAATAGCGCTGCCATGTGGCGCTGTTGACAGCACTTAGTAAACGTGTTTCTAAGTGCCTAGCATCTTACATTCAATCAGAACCTGTCACACAGTTATACTGAATATACGGTTGCTGTTGTCATCCTGAACAAATCAAGTCTATTATCCCAATAAATGGCAGGGAGAGACCAAAACTCCAGTCTTTTGGCTCCAAACCCAAAGTGAATTGTGCCACACTCATAGAGTCCTTTATAAAATGAAACATCCTGCTATATCAAGCATTTAAATTTTACAGGCAATATTAAATGATACTTTGAAAGTTATATATTTTTAGATTCCAGTATAATTAAAAGTCTTGTGATGCATCATTCAATCTGCATTATCCCACAGAACATCCTGAGTCCCTACGAGTGCTTTCATCGCCTTTGTCAAGGCCCTGCCCCTGCATTTCTACAGAGAATGCGGCCTTGATGAGCGGCGATTTCATCAGGACTAATAAAAGTAATTTCTGAGGAAGCTGATAGATTTTAAGTTTATACAATGACTGTATGACTTACTTTTTGTTTTGCTAACTACAAGTATTTTTGAGAGTGTATCTTTCTCAACAACACAACCTATTGTATCTGTCTGGGTTTCCTTGAAATTATAATCAGTCCAATGTGACGAGTCCTTTGTATAATGGGATTTTAAGAGGGTGTAAATTCGGGTATAGCTGCTATCTTTATGAATATCTAGTGAAAAATATTTACATTCATAATGTCTATACATGGAAGGGTATTTACTGTTCTTTCCTTTGATGTTTCCCTATGCATTATTTGGAAAATACTAAGACTTCATTAACGTGAAAAATGATCTTTCCTCACAGCGATTTAGTGGAAAAAATGTTTCTTCTTTTCTGCAAATGCTTTAGATAATAAACTTGATATTCTTTAAGACCAAAGCATCCAAAATATAGCATGCTAAATAAAGGCTGGTAGGCAGTTGGAAGATATTTTTAAAAACTCATTTGAAGTCCACAGCATTCAAAATCAGACTTAATTAAATCGGATTTGTCATTCAGAAAATGGAAGTAATTCTGGCATATTGCATTATTCAATACTTTATACCCTGTACTGTTATTATTGAACATATCAACTTTAGACTGCCATGAAATTCACGGTGTATATATGTGTGCATTTTTTTTTAATAACCATTTATCAACTATTCTAACCAAGCTAGGAAAATAATACATTTGGGAATATTTCTCCTGTAGCTCATAAGATTTTCATTTTCATTGAAGAGATTATTTTCAAGAGGAGCTATTGAAAATTTAATGTAGCAAGTATGACTAATCAAACAGACAGCTTTTCTCCTTTTGGAAAAAGTATGTTCATCTTTCAGAGATGGGTAACTAGCTATTCCATTTCTGAAGGATGCCCTTTTCCTAAATCCAAGGTCTGAAGGTGTCCTTGAGTCTTAACTGACAAGAAATTTCCCACAAACCATTAATCTGTGAAATAAAAGGCAGGAAAGGCGGGAGTGAGCAGGG
This sequence comes from Lemur catta, assembly GCF_020740605.2. NCBI lineage: Eukaryota > Metazoa > Chordata > Mammalia > Primates > Lemuridae > Lemur > Lemur catta. Next base: position 94,888,447 of record NC_059138.1, on the reverse strand, counting down.
TGGGGAGGGTTTGGGCGTGGTGCAGAAGCAGCCATGACACTGTTGTTGGGAGCAGAACCTCGGCCTGGCTACGCAGGAGCAGGCTGCACGCAGGGGAGCGCGGTAGGCTCCCGGGGGTAAATGGGGTTACATTGCCCACCCTAGCTCTTCCCAACTCAACCCCCAACCCTGAGGCTGAGCAAGAGGATCCCACTGTGCCCCCACCGAGTAAGGCAGGTAGAGAGGACAAAACAGGCAGTGACATCACTCAGCACCAAGGGAACACCTGAGCACATCTCCAAAATGAGGCACAGTCATTTCTCTTAGGACTTTGGGGTAGGAGGGTTCCTTCCCCAACCCTTATAGTCAGCATCCCACATCCTCTGAGAGAAGGAAAAATGGACTTCTCACTCAAAGCCACATTTGCTTTGATTTTGCAAAATGAAGATGAACAACATCTTAAACCTAAATGTCATTGAGCAGTGTAGATTGTCTGCATATTCTATGGAATTCTGCTAATGGGAAATGGAACTCGGCTGATTCTCTCATTCCCTACAATCCATCACATGCACTTTATGTTTTCATCTTCACCTTAACAGGGAGACATTCACAGGGGGTGGGGGTGCAAAAAAAAAAAAGAAAACAATCAACAAACAAAAAAACCCTTTTTTCCCACTTGACAGTGCTGTATTTTCAAGGAATTGCAAAGTGCTCCAAGTTATGGAAAAACTAGTGCTGTTATTTAATATATAAGTTTTTAAAATAAAGAACTACATAAATTTAATTTCTAGGATTCAATTTTATTTACTGTAATTGTTTCATAGTTCGTGTTTTCTCTGAGGTGTTTGGGCAAACTTATATGAAAATATCTTCCGGGTTGTTCTGGTTGTAATTTTCCCATTTGCTGGGGCTGAGGACTCCTGTGGTCTTGGCCTAAGTGTATGATTGATTCATTCGTGGTCTTAGCGCTTATTTCGTTTCTGATCCTTCCTTGCAGGTCCCCCTGCAAGTCCCACTAGGGCCCCAGGTAGTGAGGCCTCCTGTGCTTCCTCTCACGGCCAGTTCCCACCTGTCCTGACGTCAGTCCTGTTTCTCTGCCCCGCCTGCAGGGACCGTGGCCACATGTGGGACTGCACTGTGATTCTCTCCCGCTGGCACCCTGCTCTCAGTACTAACTAGGGACCGCAGCTCACTTGGCCACAAGATCAGTGAGCTGAGTTTTTCTGACTCCTTTTCATCCAAGATACAGGAGTTTCCTTGTTTCCAGATCTAGAGCAGGATCCCAATTTCTGCTGTCTCCCAAGGATGGGACTCTGTCTGTCCCACCCATCACGTGTGTGTGTGTGTGGGGGTCTTTATCCAATTAGAGCAGTTTGGTTTCAACTATACAAACTACCATGCTTCAGAATCATCTGGAAGTCCCCTTCCTTGCTTTCAACTTTAGTTACTATGCATCTATTTGCATGTTGTGCAATAGGACATACATTCTGGTGGGTGACATTCCTCTGTCTTTTCAGCATAAATGATCGGAGTTTCTATTTAGGATTTTTACATCTATTTAATGTGAAAATGGTTCAACATTCTCTACTAACAAACTCTGCTTTTCCTGTTAGGATCACAGTAGTCTTACAAATAAGTTACAAAGTTTAAAATACTTTTTGCCTTTTTTTGTTGTTTTGTTCTGTGACAAATTATACCTAAGAATGATTTATTTCCTGAAAATTCACTTTGAAAACTGTGAGCCTGACATAATTTTCTAGAGAAAATTTCTTTGGATAATATCTTCATTTTTCTATAATTAATGGTCTATTCAAATTGCCTGTCTCTTTGGGGTCAGGTTATATAATGATTCATTTTGCTCAGATTTTTAAAAACTTTTGGCCTAATGTTGTACATATTTCATTACAATATTTCAAATTTCCCCTGTAATTATAGTTATTTTCTCATTTCTATTTTTTCCAGATACTTTCAGTTTTATTTTTCCTTATGTGCCAAAAATTAGTTTATATTTTAAAGTGTATCTTTTCCTTTGACTATATTTTACTTTAAAATTTGATATAAAATTCTAACATAAATATTAAAAGTAAAAACTAAATAATATCAAACAAAAGTATGCAAATAACATAAAAGCTTTCTCCATCATACAGCAAGCCTGTACTTTTGTGTTATTTCATGCATACTTTTTATATAAACATGTAACATATCAAAATGTTTTATAATGACATATAAACTATAATGAAACAAAAGCCAAATGCTAACAAGAGGAGTAAATATAAAATATCTGTTAATTTGTTATCTTGAAGACATGGTAAAGCTACTCCTCATTGCTGAATTATGAATTTCTCAATTGATTTCTAGTTTTTCTGTGTGTATGATTTGAAGCTCTGTCTTTGAGAACATAAAATATATTGAATATTATGTCATCTTGAGGAATCATTTTGTTAATATGGATATATTTCTTATTTCTTTTTAATTTTAAGCCTGAGTTATGTGTTCTCTACATTAACTTAGCTATATTTACTCCTGCTAGCATTTGGCTTTTATACTTTTTTTTCCTATTCCTCTATTTTCAACCTTTTCATGTGGTTTATATCTATAATATACAGGAAATAGAGATTTATTTTCATCAAAATTGGTGATCATCTTTTAAAGGGAAAATTAATCACTCACATAATAGAGTTGGCTTAAATTTCCTGATATTTTACTTTATGTGTTATAGTTTGTATGTTTTATTTTGATATACATTTTCTCCTTTTTGTTTTGCTTTTTTAAGGTATTGACAATTACCAATCCCTCTCCCTCAATATTATTTCAGAAATCATGCATACTTTTCAGTTTGGCCAGTGTTTACTGTTAAATATTAACCCATATATTTAAATATATTTAATTATTTCTAGATGTAATCAGTGTTTGCATTTCCCTTTCAAATAGCCATATGAGGTTGTGTTTACTGTCACCATTCCCTGCCTCATTCACCTGCGAGCTCTCTCACATGCATCTCATTCCAAACTCCTGTCGGGCCCTTGTGCGCTGGTATATATCAGTCACAAGTTCCACACAGTTGTAGAGATGCATGTGTGAATTTGCGGTGCAGTTTCACTCTAAAGTTCATGTCCTCAGGTTTTAAATGCTCTTCCATTTCTTTATGTCTTTTGCCCATTTTCTGTGTTTCTTCCTTCTGTAATTCCTATCAAACATGGTATATTCTGGATATATTACCTATGTCATGTATATTCTAAGTCACACTGCATCTTTGCTCTGTATGAAATAATCAGCATTAATCATCACAATTCCAAATTGTTTTTGCTCCTGCATCTATATGGCTAATCAGCTCATGTACTGAGGTTTTTTAAAATCAAATGATTAAATCTGTAATGTGCAAACTTTATTTTTGATTTATGTTAAAAACATTTCTTTAAATACATAATATGATTTTTTAAAATATATAAATTATAATCATATCAAAGTCTTCTGATTCCTTCATCAAATCTGTTTCTTCAGATGTTAGTTCTTCTCTTATATTGAGGGTGGGTTTTTTTTCGTGGTACCCACTTTCCTCAAATATTGGATGATCTCTGGTTGTCTTTTCAGCTTTAAGGATCATAATCCAACTCCCTGCTATGTTCATTTACCCTCCACCCAGCATTTGTCATTAGCATGTGCAGAGGGTTACACTGATTTCTTCTTTTCTGGCTTTCCTCTTGAGGAGTATCTACCTGCCTTTGTCATCCTTGTACCCATTGTTTTAACTGCAAACAAGAGCTACTCCTTAACATCAGTGGCTAAAGAGGCTAACAGATCTCTTCACAGGAATTGATCTTCCTACCTCAAAAAAAAGTTTCAAGGTTCTCTTCAGTATCCTTTAACTCTGAGCTTACAACTCCTTCACATCTCTCCCCTTATTGCAGGTTTTTTTTTCTGTAGTGTTTTTGTCTGCAAATACTTTTTTGTTGTGGCTATTTTCTCCTAAGTCTGATACTCTCTACTTTCTACTTTCTGAAATTTTTAGAAGACCACACAACTTTCAAAGTAAATGGAGAACACTGAAGAATATTTGAGTTTATTACTGATTCAGGAAAACTAAACTCAATGTGAAATTTAAAAAATCACAATATAATATTGAGAAAGAAAGAAACTGCTTTGTAACTCGCTTAAAGATATGTACTAGTACATTGCTCTCTGCAAATATTATGATCAGACACACTTATTTGGGAAATAACATTAAGCACATTTAAAACTGAGCTTAAAAATGTCAACATCTTTTTTTAATTTTTTTTATTTTTTATTGATAAATAATAATTGTACATATTCATGGATTACATGTTACATCTTGAAACAGGCACACAACATACAATGATCAAATCAGGGTAACTGAGACAAGATTTACCTGAAACATTCATTATTGTTTTATGTTGGGAGCATTTGAAAACTTCTAGCTATTCTGAAATACAGTAAACTATCATCAACTACAGTTGCCCCATTGTACCAGTGAACATCAGAGCTTCTTCCTTCTATTAAACAGAATTACCCCTTCACCAACACCTCTTCATTACCCCATCCCACCACCCTGACTAATCTCTAGTAGCCACCATTCTATTCACTACTTCCTTGAGATCAATTTTTTTAGGTCCCATATTTGAGTGTGAAAATGAAATATTTGTCTTTCTGTGCCTTGTTTATTTCACTTAATATAATGTCCTCCAGATCTATCCATGTTTCTGCAAATGACAAAATTTCCTTCTTTTTCATGGTTAAATAATATTCCTTTGTGTACACACACCACATCATTTTTATCCATTCATCCCTTGAAAAACCCTTAAGCTGATTCCATAATTTACCCATTGTGAATAATGCTTCAATAAACACTGAAGTGCAAATATCTTCTGGTTACATTTTATGACTTTGCCTCACCCAAGCAAGGTTTAGAGGCATGCCCTTCCCCTCTACAATGCTCACCGGGTCTGTGACCCTTACTTGTGAGTTTGTCCCTGCCAACCCCCTAATCCCTGGAGAATATTACTACCATGTGAGCACCATAGTATTGATCAGTTAGTACCAATTTGACGGCGAGTATATGTGTAGACTATTCCTCCGATCTTATGATACCTCATTGCGGATAATGGGCTCAAGCTCAATCCATGAAAATATAAGTTGTGCTAGATCACTGTCATTTCTTATAATTGAGTAATATTCCATTGCAAACCTATACCAAATTTTAGTAATGCACTCATGAATTGACGGGCACTTGGGTTGTTTCCACATCCTTGTAATAGTGAATCGTGCTGCCATAAACATTCGGGTCCAGATGTCTTTATTATAGAATGTCTTTTGCTCTTTTGGGTAGATTCCCAACAGTGCTATTGCTGGATTGAACAGTATTTCCACTCCCAGCTCTTTGAGGTGTCTCCAGATTCTTCTCCACAGAGGTTGCACCAATCTGCAGTCCCACCAACAGTGTATGAGTGTTCCTGTCTCTCCACATCCTCGCCAGCATTTGTTGTTTTGGGATTTTTTGATAGAGGCAAATCTCACTGGGGTTAGGTGATATCTCATTGTCATTTTGATTTGCATTTCTCTAATGATTAGAGATGTTGAGATAACAGACTTAAACCTAAGGCATGAAACCTTAAGAATCCTAGAAGAAGATGTTGGGAAGACCCTTTCTGACATCGGCCTAGGCAAAGAATTTTTGAAGAAGACACCCAAAGCAATCACCACAGCAACAAAAATAAATAAATGGGGTCTGATCAAATTAAAAAACTTTTGCACAGCCAAGGAAACTATCGTTAGAGTGAATAGACAGCCTACAGAATGGGAGAAAATATTTGCTCTCTACACATCAGATAAAGGTCTGATAACAAGAATCTATCTAGAACTTAAAAAAATCAACAAGAAAAAATCAAACAACCCATCAATAAATGGGAAAAGAAAATGAATAGAAACTTTTCAAAAGAAGACAGAATAATGGCCAGCAAACAAATGTCAACATCTTTGAAATGGGTTCAGTAAGTAGAGTAAATGTGACGTTACCTTCCTTTTTGAGAATTGTGATGAAATAATGGAAGATTTCTTTTAGCCAACCATATTTGAGAAACTTAGATAAAACTGAAGGAAAACAGCAGAGCCCTTTCTCTACAGGCCACAGGTATTTTAACACTCATTACTTCAAGTCAGAAAACTGTTATTGTTGGGTCTTGAGTGTTTTCCAATATTTTGTTAGGAACAATTGGCCTGTCAGAAAAAATGGAAATTTTTTTGGCCTAATGAATTGACCAAATTATGCTTGGCGATCTGGATGAACCTTAGCTGGAGGGAGACACACCTGCAGGTCTCGTCTCTGCAATGATTGCTACGGTTGATTTGACTGAGAGGTTCTGATAGGCCAATGCTTCTTTCCTCGCTCAGAGCTCTGACTGTGAAATAAGAAGTGTACTCTCTTAAAAGAAAAGCTCTTTTTTAAAAAGGCAGATTTCCAATATAAAAGAGACCATAAGAGTATGAGAGAGTCTTTGCACTCCACATACATCACCTGACTGGCCTCCGCTGACTCTCCATTAATTTAGCCATTCAGTCCCTGAGGCAGTCAGCAAATGTGTGCTGAGAACCTACAATGACGTAGACACTTACTATATTGAACTCCGGAGATTAAAAATAAAGTTGAATAAGCCACAGATTTCTGACAGTTAGAGTGGACAAAGGACATATCATTAAATGCATTTGATAAATGTTAGTGAGGATATGAAACAACCGCTTTTCAGAAGATAATGGATTGAGACAAATAGTGGTCTCAGTTGCAAGACTCCTGATGTGGACACTTAATAAAGTATCCCAAGCTCGGGTCACAGAAATAATTTTTTTTATAAATAATTTTGAAATTCAAAGTACTTTCTATGTGAATTGATTAATTACCAGTTCTCTCTTATTGTCACCAACCCACAAGCACAGCCTTCATAAAACAATATATTTCTGCAGTATGTGGAAGAAACTGCCAGCAGGAGATCAAGAGAAATAAACCCCAATGTTTCCCCGTGGGTCCTTCCTCCTGGGGTCCTGCAAGCTCAGCAAAGGAAAATGCCCATTTAAATTAGGAACCTATGAAAGTTCGGGCTCTAATGTGCCTCATTTAGTCTAACTTGCTTCCATATGCTTTTCAGTAGAAATCAAATATAAGGAGTTACCAAGATTATGTAAATCAAGCATAACAATGTGGGGAATATAAAAAAAATTTACCCCAAACTATTATATAACTACACCTTAATTATTCACATGACAACAAAATACTACTGAACAATGGCTCTACTGAAATATAGTAACTAGATACTTATCACAAAATTTCTTAGTAGGAATTTATAAATGTATATATTATAGAGACTAGAACTCTATATCCTTACCTACAATATACATTCTTTGCCTGTGGCAATGAAATGTGCTAATTAATGAGGAAAAACCAAAATCACTCAAAATTAAAAAAAAAAAACACATAAAAATACAAACACATCCAAAAGAATAACCTAGATTTCCAGAGGTAGCTAGCTAAAGTTTCACACAAAGAACTATCTTAAATGTTATGTAAATAGGATTTTTTTGTATTCCTGTAAATACATTAAAAGAAATAGTAAAGAATATGTTTTTTAACAAGATAAACAAAAAGAAAAGGAAAGAAAAAATGGTGAACAGATCAGTTGTTACTGAAAAGGTAAATCTAAGAATGTATTGATTGTATTCACCAATTATAAATAATTTGGAAGTTGAAACACATGCAGTACATGAAGATTACTGAAAAATAACATAATAGTTGAGAAAGAATATGTTAGAACTTTCTAAGAGGCTCATGTTGTTCAGAGAAAATAGGAATATTAACTGTAGACTGTGTTAAATTAAAACAACAATATATACCAAAATGTAAAAAGAACAAATTAATGAAAAGAGAACGTCTATTTGTTAAAACAACAGATCATGAAAGCAAAATCAAGAAAATGTCATTATTGTAATAAAAAGCAAGAAATAAGAAAAAAATTTGTAAAGAAAGAACAAAGTAAATACAAAACTCAAATTAAGGTTATAGAAATAAGTCTTAATCATAAAAATTGCTAATTAATGAAAATAATCTATTTGCAAGCAAAGCCAGTCACACTGGACAAAAGAGAGCGGAAAAATTACAAGGTATTTTTTACAAAGAAAACCTGATACAAATTGAGCATAGAGACTGTAAATATTAGGAAAATGCAGTATATATATGAAATAAATATGAGACAAAAGAAAGCTGTTACTAGCAATACCATGTCAGAGAAAACATGTAAAGAAAACATACTGTATCTGAGGAAACACTATATCTGATAAAACAGAATTTAAGGGAAAAATGTTAGTAACTCGATTAAACATATAACTTAATTAAAAATACAGTCCATCAAAATGTGTAAAACCCCATTGAAACTTATGCACCTAAATTACAATCTCAACTGTATAAATTTAAAATGAAACAATTACAGAGAATGTTTGAGAAATTCCCAAATATAAAAAAAAGATTTTTGTATTATGCTTGTATAAATTAATAGAGGACACCTATGTTAGCATTCATGATAATTAGAGCTAATACTGGAGAGATGCTTACAGTGTAGCAGGAACACTTACTCCCACATGCTTTGAATATATAATTTCATTTATTATTCACAACAATGCTCAGAGAAATATATTATTATTGTCATCATTTTACATATAAGAGATATGAGTCACTGTGAGCTCAAAGGATTAATCTGAGGTTGCACATTGGTAGAGGGTTTAACATTAAAAACTTTATCAATATAATGAGCTGATTAAAACGGAACAAGAAGAGAAAGCCCACAGTAGAGGCAATCAGTAGCAGCAAGCCCACCCAGCACTCAGACCTGCTTTCTAAATAGCATTTTCAATAAAAGTGACCAACATGTCTTGAAATTGCTGATTCTAAGGTTGGGGCAGGGAAAATATAAAATGAGCCTGGAACATCTAACAGTGCTAGAAATAGAGGGAACAATGTATGAAAACAAAAAGACAAGTACATGTGAAAAGAATGTAGGAGCCAAACTGAATGAGGCCCCAATTGCTAAAGCTAAACCAATTTGAACACAATAAATAGCAAGAGTATAGAATTACAACTTGAAGAAAAATAATTATGAGCCTATAGTAATATAAATAAATGATTGAATATATAAATAAATAGGAAAGAAGGAACACCTTTTCAGTATGGAAACACTCCAAATAATATATGTAAACAGCTCCAGGAGATGGGCTGAATTCTCTCTTTCTACCTGTGAAAATGGGCTGAATTTAGTGAAGCCCTTCCACAAACAGAGCACAGAAAGGGAAAACAGGAATTTCACAAGGGAGAAATCTTGCAAACACCACCTTAAACAAGAGGTCAACTGTAACATCACCAGTAATGTCATATTGCTATTATATACCTTCTGATATCAGGTACTTCACTTTGTAGTATTTTTTCTACCCATAGCCATAGTCCAATAAAGAGAAAACATCAGACAATTCCAAATTGAGGGACAATCTAGAAAATACCTGAGTAGCATTGGTCAAAAATATACAGGTCACAAAAAGTAAGGAAAAACTGGGAAATAGAGAAGAAACTAAGGAGTCATGATCACTAAATCCAATGTGGTGTCTTTGATTGGACTGTGGAACAGAATAAGGACATCGTGGGGAAATGCATCAAATATGAATAGACTGTGGATTTTAGTTCACAGTAATGTCCAGTTTCTTCTTAGTTTTGAAATCTGCACCATGGCAACATGAGATACTAAAATTAGTGGAGTTTGGGTGAAGGATTGCAGGAATTCTCCATTCTATCTGAAATAGCTCCACATCACTACAAAATAAAAAAGCTTATTTAAAAGCTGAACAATTCTTAGACACAGGAAATATTATTCAATATATTAAACACACAGTCTAAGATAATGTCCCTTTTTAAACAAGGAGTAAAATAGGATATTCCAAATCAAAGTAAAAGATTTTCCAAATATAAATCAAACATAGGGCGCTTAGAACCCAGTGCTCCTGTCACACGTGCCACCTCAGACAAACGTACAGCCCAGGCCTTGCTTCTGTTTTGTCAACTTAAAATTGTGGATGTTAGATTCATAATTTCTAGTGTTCTGTTCAGATCTATTTCCAGATGATTCTCCCACACTAATTTTTAATTTAATGAATGTAAATGCTAAGTGGGTAGTAATGATCTACTAACAAAATTTTTTTCCCCTTTTTATAATGATAGTTTTCAAATTTTGTCCATATGAACAGTAAGTAATAAATGCTATGCTGTGGCTCAGAATAAACACACAGTCTGTCATCTATCTATATATCTTTCTATTTGTCTCTATCATCCATCCAACCTATCACATATCAGAAAACAAGGCTTCACAAACCAACTTTCACTCTTGCTATCGATGAAAAACTCTTATATGTTCTATTGCAGTTTATTTTAATTAAAGAAAATCTTGGTTTCCACCAGCTAAACTTATTTCATTACTCCCTAATTTGTGGTGAATTCGGTTTGAAGAACATTCTCCTAATGATTAAGATCCAAGCTCTTTTGAATGAGTAAAAGTTCTTTCATTTAATGATCCTTCCTACCCATTCCTCCTTATCTGCAGAACATCTTTCACACCATCTCAGTCTCCAGCACTGCTCAACAAACATCCATAGACGTGTAAACACCCACAAACATACATACACGCACGTACACACGATGCTATTTAATCCTCTGATAGTGCACATTAACTTTTTTCTACCTAGAATTTCCTATCTTCTCTAGCAAAGTTTGATGAATAAATATTTCCTAATGTTTACTGTTCCTTTATTTTGTAGAGGAGTTGGGATTAAACAAACAAAGCTGGGCTATAAACTGTTTAGGAAAATCTTTCAATGCAGATTTTTGTCCTTTGGAAAAAATTTGATATTAAGGCAATACTAAAGTTTATTGATTATGTTTGACTCAAAATTATTAATCACAATAATACTTTATATTGTCAACTGAGTGCTTTCATAAGAATATTTCCATTCATTAAATTATCTACCTGGGTAAGATAATGTCATTGAATCTTCCTCCTGTAAAAGACTTAGAGAAAAATAATCAGGTGAATAATATCCACCCTTACTCACTATCAGATGCTACAGCCCTGAGGGAACAAGAACATTAAGATACTGGTCTGTTTTGTTAGACAGAAAATGGAGAGCACTTGTGAGCACAGGGTAGGGGTGTAGTCTGACAACTGCCATTGGCAATACATGTCCACACACAAAGATGCCCCAAGAGCCAACTCTAATCCATGCTCTCATAGAAGCTATGATTCTGAACTTGTAGAATTGTCAAGCATGGAACAGTGGCAGCTTGTAGGCATGAAGGATTATTGGACTAGGTGATGATTGCCATTCTGATCAATTCTGTGTGTCCTTCTTGCCTAACATGATGCTATTACAGAGAGATTAGTCTGTGAAAGAAAAATTGAAAGAGACTAAATGTTTAAAGTTAGCCAATAAAGTTAATTACGTAAAACTTTAATTTAAAATGCCTAATTCAGATACCACCCTCTCTGGGAAACACTCCATCTTGGAATTTCCTATATAATTTCTTCTTTTTAATTAAATTCCTATAAATAAATGTATTCAGTGATTTCCATGTGTTACTTCTGAACCTTACCCATGCTTCCAATGCTGTATTCACCACATTGAGTTGTAATTTAGAGAAGCAATTAGGGCGTAGTGATCAGGATGACTTGAGCCAAACTCCCTTGCATTGTTGACAATATAATACAACATAATATAATATAAATCATAGCAGCAGTTCCACATGCAGTTTTGTGATTGAATGGCACGTAGCTATTGGAAAAGAGTCTACCCTACCACTGTCTGTATTTCCATCACGTAAAGGACTAAGAAAATGACCTTATTCTTCATGCCTTATGCAGGGAGCTTTGGGAGGAACACTTTTTTTCCATGGAGACAGATCAGAGCTTTCATAGTGTTCGGGGATTTGTGGCTCCATTACAAAAGCTGGCACATCACTCCCTCCTTACCTTCTCATCTCCAGGACAACAGAGCACCACCTGCATTGTCACTTCAGTGCAGAGCCAGGTAAAGCCACCTTTAACAAGGTGCCCCTCTCTTCTGCCTGCTATTAGGAATATAAGAGAGGCCTGTCCTTGCTGTTATTTGACCCTGCAATAAGGAAAAGTGGTGGATCTATCATCTTTCTGTCTCTCCCCCATGTAGCTGGCCATTTTATAGGTCATTCAATATGAAATGTCTGATTTTGAATCAAAAGTGTAGTTTAGTATATCTCAAACAAGAACCAGTACAATTAAAGTGTGCGCCTAAACTATCGACACAGCTTTGCTGTCTTAACAGTAGCTTGTTTATGCCAGCAGCGAAGAAGCCTGGTGAGAAAGTGGCCATGGAATCTTGAAAGATGTTTTCCACAGCTTGTAGAGAGTTGAATTTTTCTTGCAAGAAGTGGTCCAAAGCCTGGAAGAAGTGGTAGTCAGTAGGTGCAAGGTCTGGTGAATATAGTGAATATGGTGGATGACAGAGAGTTTCCAAGTCCAGCCTCTGTAGTTTGAGCAGCTTTGTTTGAGCGACATGTGGCCAAGCGTTGTCTTGCAAGAGGGCTGGCTTGTCTCTAGTGACCAATCTCGGCTGCTTCATCACAAGCATCCTCATCAGTTCATCCAGTTGGTTGCAGCAGACATCTGTTGGAATCGATTGACCAGGTTTCATGAAGCTGTAGAGGATAATACCAGCCCTGGACCACCAAACAGATACCACTTATTGATCAATATTCGGTTTTGGACTGTGTTTCAGCACTTCATCTTTATCCAACCATTGTGCCAAATGCTTGTGATTGTCAAAAAGAATCCATTTTTCATCGCATATAACAATACAGTGTAGAAATGCTTGACTTTTGTCATGACAGCAAAGAAAGGCAAGCTTCGAAACAATTTTTTTTCTGGAGCTTGTTTTAATGTGGAACCCATCTATCCAGCTTCTTTGCCTTGCAAATTTGTTTTAAACAGTCCAATATTATTGGAATGGTAACATCAAATCTTGCTGCTAATTGATGTATAGGTTGAGATGGATTCAGCTCATCATTATCCACCTTGGTCTCAGGTCGCCCACGTGGCTCATTTTCAAGATTAAAATCACCAAAACAGAACTTCTGAAACCACTGACGTACTGTGCATTCATTAGTCACATCCTTCCCAAATGCTTACTTGATATTTTGAGCTATCCGCACTGCATTGGTTCCATGACAGAAGTCATGTTTGAAAATAACACAAATTTTGACTTATCCATGGTTTCACAAAAATTGTTCTAAAAAAAATTTGAAAGCTAATCACAAGCTAAAACATGCATTTGAAAAATTGAGGATGTACTTTCACAGTAAAAATAAAACAAAAAGTGTCAAAGTGAAATGTCAGAGATCTCAACTGTCAAATTCCACAAAAGGAAATAGGACATTTCATACTTAATAACCTAAATATTTTGGGTGCACTCGCCATTCTGCCTGTCTTTGTGAGCACACCTGTTTATGTGTGACCCAAGACCTCTGCTTTGGCCTTATAGGCCCAGAGGAGTTTGCCATTTGAGTTACGTACTGCAAAGTTTGTGATGTGCCTGAACAGAAAAACCAGACAGTCTATCATTTTCCATTAGGCTACTGACTATTCAGCCATGCTGAGCAGTCAGATCTTCGAAGGTCAAGTGGAAAAAGGTGAAATGCCAGCTCCCTATAGGTCATCCTCATTTATTTATTTATCTTGACTGTCCTTTAGACCAGACTTGAGCCCTTGCTGGACGGGTGCAATAAACCCCTGGCTTCCATCCTCCTACAGCCTGCCTTAGGCTCTACACACAGAGTTCCATTAAATCTGTTGTGCTGAATTAAACACAATGCACAGAGAGAATGTTACTTAAAATCTCTTCCATAATGCAAATGCTGCATTACCATTGTTCTTCAATCGCCGCTTACCTTTAATGACCTTCTTAGCTGTGGTACACACTGAGAAGACAGATCACAGGAACAGGAGGACACGGTCCTGTTGTGTAGAGTGGGCAGGGCAGATTCTCCATCCTTTCTGTCCTTGAGGAAACTGTTAGGATCATCATAAACGGTGCATTGTGGAGACTCAGCTATACTGTGAATCACGGAATTAGAGCAGGTGGAGGAGCAAAAGTATTGGCGGGAAACAATTATTTAGCTGATGCAGTGAAACACCTAAATCCCTCTTTACTGACCAATAGTCTTCCCCAGGTAAAGAGGGCGTCACTTCCCCTGAGGGAACGTGTCCGGGAGAGTGACGTGGTTCTTGATGAAAATTTAGCTACGTTTTAAGGATGAGTGATGCCAAAATAAAAAGGAAGTGGAAAAACTGAGGCTTATGTTATTGTTACTGGCCTCTGAGTGGACACTTTTCCAAGTTCTTCACTTCTGTACAGGAAGGAATTTCAGGGCGCACCGCGTCGGCCCAGCGAGCCTTGGCTTTTACGGAAGGCGGAGGTGCACTCGGAGGAGAGCAGCGACCGGAAGCGCAGCAGGAGGGAAGCGCAGCGGCCGGAAGTGCAGCGGGAGGGAAGCGCAGCGGCCGGAAGTGCAGAGCGCTGAGCGGAAGCGGCTGCAGACATGCGCGGTCTCACCAACTGAAGGAAGGAGTATTCCAGGCTACAGGGGTGGCTTTTACTGAGAATTTGGGTAGTAATTCCTAGAATTGAGTTCCCTCCCATGTTCATACTTTATATGGGCGCTTCAGAACTGTCATGGTGAATTCAAGGGCAGAGAAATTTTAAAACCACAACGTAAACGATACTGTAATTAGCCCGAGTTGACGTGAGGTGGCAGAGGTAGCCGAGGAGCCGGTTGAGGTCGGGTCTTGCGCGCGTCCGCAGCCCGGTTTGTTAAGGGTGTTTAACACCCGCACCTGGGTCCTCTCTCAGCCCTGTCTCCTGGTCTCCTGCTCCAACATTATGTTTTGTATCAATATAATCTCCATAAGGAACGCTTCGAGTGATAACGTTTGCTAAAGAAATAAATCACTCACTAGAATGCATGTCAATTAAGGATCTGATTGAGAAACAGCATTGCTTATTATAATATTCAGTAATCATTAGGGATTTTGATTATTTGAAGATTTTACCTATCTACATTTGTAAATCATCTTACCGATGAATTTTTTTAAAAAATATTCCTGCAATACTCTGTAGGAACAAATTAAATTGAGGCACATACGCACATATTTAAGGTACATGTCTGCTGTGTGTGAATGTTGCCTGGCATTGCTGGAAATGTAAATGATTTCAGATATGTTAGCATGTATTTTGTTTAAAAAATACCTTAAATTTGTCAAATACTATATTGAAAAATTTAAAACCGTTTGTTTACTTTGGGATGGCTTATTTTTTCAAATGTGAGTCTCACTGAGGGCGATTATTTGTCCAGAGAACATTTCACCACAGCACATCCGTGAGCATCTGGGATGGGTTGAATGGTGCCCTCCGCAAAAATGTGCCTATGTCCTAATCCCTGGGACCCGTGAATGTTACCTTAGCTGGAATAAGGGTTTTTGTAGCTGTACTTAAGTTAAGGATCCTGAGATGGGGAGATCATCCTGGATCATCCGTCTCAGTCCCAAATCTAGTGGCAAGTGTCCTCAGAAGACAAACACAGAGAGACAACACCCCCCGAAAGGGCCGTAGAGCAGAGAGAGATGCAGTCACAGCCAGCAGGGCTGGTAGGGGCAAGGGAAGGATTAGTCCCTGCAGCCCCCACAAGAAATACGGCTCCACCCATGACTTGACTTTCAATTTCCAGCCTCAACAATCAAGAGACAGTACCTGTCTTTGTTTTGAGCCACACGGTTTGAGGGGATTTGTTTTGGCGATCCTAGAAACTATTCTAGCATCTATGGCAAATATTACTGTAGACACATTCAAACATAAATACTGATTTTAAAATGTGTTCACTTTTAATTTCTGTTTAAATTGTTGTATATGTCCTATGATAAATAACAGTGTCAATTCTTGAAAATATTAATCCTTTCTAAGATTTATTCCGTATTTCATGTTGATCTATATATGAGACACATAAAATTTCTATCCATAACTCTGCTAATAAATGTTTATCTGCAGAATGTTCCATCCTATAATTGTTATTTATTTATTTTATTTTCTGGAAAAATAAGACAGACACAAAGGAGCTTAATCTTCAGGTAACAGAACATACTCACAAATGTTGATTAGGGAGCATTCGAACAATTTTTAGCAAAAGAATAAGGGTTTGAAGACTATTCCCAATTTTTTTTTTTACAAATAGTCTTTCATATGTCACAAGGAAATATTTTACTTTCTTTTTTTTTTTTTTTTTTTTTTGAGACAGAGTGTCACTTTGTTGCCCGGGCTAGAGTGAGTGCCGTGGCATCAGCCTCGCTCACAGCAACCTCAAACTCCTGGGCTCAAGTGATCCTCCTGCCTCAGCCTCCCGAGTAGCTGGGACTACAGGCATGTGCCACCATGCCCGGCTAATTTTTTCTATATATATTTTTAGTTGTCCAGATAGTTTATTTCTATTTTTAGTAGAGACGGGGTTTCGCTCAGGCTGGTCTCGAACTCCTGACCTCGAGCGATCCACCCGCCTCGGCCTCCCAGAGGGCTAGGATTACAGACGTGAGCCACCGCGCCCGGCCAAGGAAATATTTTACTTTCTTATCTACTTTGAAACGGGATTCCCTTTCTCAAAACACAAACTGAAATTTACCATCCTATAAAAACAGTGACGGCAATAAAAATAACTATGTCTATTGTTTATTGAGTGCCTATCATGTGACCAGTACTTTGTTAGTGTTTTACTTTTACAAAACATATTCCTTACAAAAATATTTGTAAGATGTTACCGTCTTCCTTTTCAGATCAGAAGTCAGAACCTCCAAAAAATTAAATACTTTTCCTAAGTTTAAACACGTAGTATATACCCCAAGTAGAGACTTAAATCCTGGTCTGTTTGACAAGATTTTATACAGTGCTTTTGTACAGAATACTGTATAAAGTCTTGCACATATTTTCAAATGTGCATTTCTATTTCTTTTTTCTTTGTAAAAGACTTGTATTCTCACGTTTAAATTACAGATAGGTTTTGGTGACAGTTATTTGCACCTAAAAATAAAACAGAAGAAACCAACAGGAGACATTTATATTTTTCACCCACAGAACAAGGGATGTTTATAAAATCAAATGCAAGCAGTTGATGGGCAGTATGTTGTTTCCATGACTGGAATGTTCTTGGGTGGAGAGAACCCAATACGTAGCTGCTGTCAGGCACTAGGACCATCTCCATTCATGTTGCTTGGCTTTCTCTATAGCTGGGATACACATTTGACAAAAGTAAGCATTTTCTTTTTTTTAAAGAAGGCAACACATAGATGAACAACTTTCTGTTTAATAAACTATTTAAACAGGGGTCAAACTGAACATCTCCTTTCTCATTTAAAAGCAATTCTTTAGGAAACAAATGACTTCCCTGGACTCATTCACAGCTTCTGGTCCATCTGGAACCTTCCTGTTTCACATGGTTATTAAGAACAAGCCCCACTTCCCAAGCAAACACTTTTTCAGTAAAGTGGAAAAAGAAATATTCTCCTTTTCCTCCCACTTACACAATCTTTTTTTATCAGTGGCAAAACTCCCACCAAGTTGTGTAACAAGTAAATTGTGGGTTCTGAGGTTTTGTTTTCAACTGATAAAAAGGAAAAAATGCTCCCCAGGTTATATGATGGTTGTGAGGGGCAAACAAATGACACAGGATACACCTACTAACACCACACTGATGGTCAACAGTGGTGCAATCACTCTTAGCGTCTTTCTAGAATCAGTAGAATCTGGCATACAACCTACACTCCAACAACACTGCTTGGTTCATTCTCCTTCCTTGGATTTTGTTTAAATCGACCTAGCCCATATTATCTGAAATATTCTTATAACTTGAATTCAGTGACACCACACTTCTATTTTTCGTTTACTTTCTTCTTACTGCTTCTAAGTCTGACGAAGTGCCCAGCTACACTCTCCACCACTCTCTCCCCAGGTGACTGTAGCCACATGCCAATGGCCATCGGTCAGCCCTGTCTGTCAGATGGTCTAGCTGATGTGTTCACCAGAGGAGATGAAGCAGGAGCCATCCGACATGTGTTCTTGCTGCTTCACGGTCACCTCACACTGAATGAGCAGCAGAATTCATGATAACCCACCCTTGCCAGCACCCCTCTTCGCTAATTGGTGCTTCCTCCAACGGTCCTACATTGGTAAGTAACACCAATATCTGTCTTATTCAATGAAGTTGAGAACATGGGACCATTGTTTAACCCTTCCCCATCACTCTGCCTCATTTCCAACAGACTAAATACATGGTGTCACCTCCATTCACTCTCAAAACAGCTCACTGATCTCTTCACTCCTCTCCACTTTCATTGCTAACATGTGGTACAACCATCCTATTGTCTCACTAAACTGCTGAACGAGCTTCTTAAAAGAAGTCTGTGCATCCATCCCATCCTGTCATCATTTTTTCTTTACAGTATATGTGGAACGATCTTTTAAAATGCAAATTTAATTGAACATTTTTGGTTTTCTTTAAATTCCTCAATAGATAACCCAGTCTTTTTATTACCTTTATGCCAGCATGGTTAGGCCTCTCTTAAGGCCCAGTCTACACAAATTTCTCTTCTCTGCAATCGAGAGCCTTTGTGCTGTTTCCATTGCCTTTCCTTTCACTAATGCAATGCTTCTCATCAATCACATCTCAACTCAATCTCACCTTCTAAAGAATGCCTCTCTGGAATTGTAAGTTAGGTCAGTTTCCTTGTCACTAATCTCATGGCACCTTGTGCTTCACTTGTATCATTCTTAAAATTGTTAGTCATTACACAAGCATGCTTCCTTTAGTAGTGCTGCATCCCACTTTCTATGCAAGTTTTGTGAATACAAGTAAAATATTTATTTTTGATCAGCATTGTTTTCCCAAAGCCTGGGACAATTTAAGTACATATTCAGTAACCATTTGTTGCATGGATAAATGAATGACTTCCATCCAAAACTGATAATCCCTCCAAGTAGACTATTATTCAGGGCACATTCTTCAATGTCCAACTCTAATGCCAGTCTACTTTTAATGCTTCATAATTAAGCCCCTTCTCCTTTTTTTGATTTCTGGGAGAATTAATTGCTGCCTTCTACAAGTTCCTATTAGTATTTAGTGGTACCACTCAAGCTTTTTTATGGAAAACAACTGGCTATTCATTGGTTTTGTCAAAAAGTTAGGGAAGATGAGAGAGACAGTCATTGCTTTCTGGGAACCAAATTAAGGAAATACCTTTACTGCCCAATGCACTGAGGTTTATATTGTTAACCTTCCCCTTTCTGTATGTCTATCTCTATGTCTTGGTCACTCCTCTCTCTCCCCGTCTGTGTATATTTCACAGTCAGATAGACAAGAGTCAAGTGGAAGAGGGGGCAATTGACGAAAGACACCCTGAGGAGGCAGAGGTATAAGCCTCAAAAAGTAGGAACATAACATCTTTTTTGAGATAGAAGCAGGACTAGTCAAATGGAAGGATGTGGAAGTGTTTTCCAGCCTACGACTACCTACTACTTCAGTGCATTTTTATCTGTGTCATTCGGGTCTCAGCTTCCATACTCACTAATTCTGGGCTATTTCTGAGGTATATGATTCTTTTCCATGTTTTGAAATGTGTTCTGGTAGAAAAAGGTAGAGTATTTGGAAAAATCTGGCGAACATCACTGTAAATTTTAGTTCACATGAATTTATTTGTACATTTGGCCCTACCGCTCTTCCAACATGATTTTTCAGAGCCTCATAATTCTTTCCTTTGATTCAGAGATGGAAACATGGAGGATGAGATATTCTTAACCAATAATGCCTCCTGCAGACACTTCTGGCAGCCCTCAACATCCAGCTGTGCAGAACAAAGCTTCTACTATTACCAGTTAGTATAGAGTCTTTATTTCATAAGAAAAGAGAGAAAAAAAAAAAAACAGACTGAACACACTGTTATATGAGTGGCTACACAATGTCAAAAGACAACAAGGATAAAACAAAGCAAAAAAAAAAAAAAAAACAACTGTTCCCGTAACATGGACTATGACAGAACCTCTGATATGTTAAAGAAATTCTGCAGAGGAAAAAATAAAGCTTGGTAAGCCTTGGTTTAAGAAGAAGAAATCTGTTCAGACTTCATGAAACATTTACCTTTAGGATAAGAAGAACAATATGTTAACCCTTTAAGAGCATTAGCATGTTATCCCAAAGGACACATTTATCTCTTCTTTACAAGTATTGCTCGTAGTCTATCTGAATTCCTCAAAAGATGTCATATCCCAAACATCAACAAGTATCTGGATGAGAAAGTTCCCAGTTAGTATTAAATAAATAATTCTGTGACTTTATCTATTATTCTTATTTAGTGAAAGAAAAAATCAAAACCATATGTCCATGCAAATATGGGATCGAATTAGGAAAAATGACGTTTTGGAATATAGAGGTAAATTCTCTCAGATGTCTGCTTCCTTTCATGGTGAAGCACCTGGTACAAGACCCTCCCTCCTGCAACAAGCACATATGTAACTGGACAAAATAGACGAGGCAATGTTTTTGAAGTGCTGAATCATGACCATTGTAGGACTGCAGCCTGGAGGGGAGGGAAGTTCACATGGAGGGTCCCATGATCACCAGCTTTCTGCTGGGGGAAAATGTACTGACTCTATTGCAAGAAGCAAAGCGTAGAGATCCTGTTAAACTGGAGATGCGAGATCAGATTCTATTGCAGTGGCAGCAGCTGGGATCTTGGGAGGGGAGAAGGTGTCAAGGAAGAGAGCTGTGCAGAGAGCCTCAGAAGCCCACGTGCAGACCATCTACACGTGCATGCTAAAGAGGCAGCCACATATGCTCACATGCAGTGCAAGCCACCCGAGATATTCCAGATGGCAGGCGCTGCAGATCAGAGAACAGAACAGAGGAGCACACTCAGAATAATGCTAGGCGCACTGGCGATCTTGTTAACACCATGGCAGCTGTGACAGCTGTGACAGATTACGCAGTACGAGTCATGCCCCAGAGCAAACCTAGAATCAAGTTTTACTAAGATCTCTGAGAAGAAGGAATTTGGAGTTTGAGTCCCTCAAAGTTAGAAGCCCTTGGACAATGCTTGAAATTTGTACAGATCTTCAAAAACTAAGTATAAAATCAAGTTTACTCAGGTTCAAAGTAATTGAACAATAATTGTTGTGACTGCTAAAGCAAGAATCAACATTTTTTGAGGATGATAACAGGATCCAGAGTCTCTACACTGATTGTGTTACCCAAAAATGATTAATACGTTTTTAATCACTGTAATTACAAAGAAAAAAGAAAATTTAATTCATGGTCAAGGAAAAAAAAAGCCTTTAATATACAGCAAACCCTGGTGACCCAAAGTGGGTCTTTATGGACAAACACAAAGCAGCTGTTATAAATGCTTCAAAGAACTATGAGAAAATATAGTTCTAATATGTGAAGACATAGGGAGTCTCATCAGCTATATAGAAACTACAGAAAAGAATGACACTGCAAATTTTACAGTGGAAAATTACAATAACTGAAATGAAACAGTTCCCGGATGGTCCCAGCTAGACATTAGTGACATAACAAGTGGAGTCACGTCCATAAGGAAGAAGTCCGTGCACAGACCGTGTTCGTGGGAGGCAGACACAGCAACGGAGATTAGTAGGCCAGGCATTTTTAGGGAGAGCTCTTGGGATTGATATGTGTAGGAGGGAAGAGAATGAATCAGGATTGGACAGAAGTTGAAGCTAAACTGTCACAGTCCCAACGAAATCATCAGCCGATCACGTAGAGAGTTCTGGGGCTGGGGTGGCATTTCAGAGTTCCTGCAGCTGAGGTGCGAGGGCAGGGGCTGTGCACCTCTGTGTTGACCAGTCATTGCATTCTGGCTTCCTCGGGGAGGAGAAATGCCCTTGCGTGAGGCGGCTTCTTCACCAGGCGCACTTGCCATGGAGAGGACTGCCTCGTGATGGCAAACCCAGGGCCTGGATGGGGAGGTTCTGGAGGGGACTGGGTGACAGAGCACAGTGAGCACCACAGGCCACACTCTGTACCCTCTTATCCATGTCTCTGTGTAAGATCCGGGAGCCTCTCTTTCTGTGGGTCACACATCTGCAGGTTACTGGAAGAGCTGCAGGCCCTGCCTCTGCATCTCGTGTCAAGGCTGCAACGGATCCTCGTCCTCTCCCTCCTCTCATATCCAGTCTGCATTCCCTTCACCTCCAGCCAGCACCTCTGCTTGCCTTGGTGGCTCTTCCGGCAACGTGATCTAGACTTTTGTCCCTAGGCCCCTAGGCATTGAGCCACTGGAAAAGGAAGTGCCCAGAGAAGCCAAAGTGAACCACCTACGTGTTAGGTGTACTTCTACCTGCCCCCACAGCAGCTGTCTCCTGACAGTGGAGGTCAACAGAACCTGCTACAAAGGTGACTCTTTTTGCTCACTGCTTCTCTGGCATGAAGAACCTAAAATGCCCAGAAATGGAGCTGTAGCTTATAGCTCAAGGAGGCTCTTACCATCTCCCTGGTGGAGGTGAACCCCATTAGGTAACAATGAACTGTAAATGTGAAGAACATGGATTTGTAAAGGTGAAAAGCAAAACTCCCCAAATAAATCACTGGGAGTGATCAGCTGTAGGGAGACTTCTACTGTGGCTTCCTGCTTGTTAGATCCATGCATCCCACTTGCCTAGGGAGCAGCACCTGTATATGTCCTTGATTCGAAGGACATACTATGTTCTGGATGATGGTTCCCCATTCTAGTAAAGTATCACCCCCAAGCTGGAGCATCAACTGTGCCTCTAAAGAGATCATTCCCTCATTTTATCAGGTGACAGCTACTATTATTCAATACAAACAGCTGGGTTTTGTTGTAAGTTAACCCTCCTTATTGGCCTGGCTGCCAGGAGAACAGGTGGGGCGGGACCTGTGATGTGCACGTATTGCCTTGCAGGACATGACCTCTCTAGCAAGCAAGGGAGGTTGCTGGCCTCACTAGGAAACACTCTTCATAGGGAGGAACAGGTTATTTGTGCAAGATCAAAGGGTTCAGGAAAATCTGGGGATTCAAAATATTTGAGCAATCAACACAGATACCCTCATTGTGTATCAGAGTCATTCTTTTCCAAGCAGGTTTCTGCACTTGGCCTGCCAGAAACCCTTGATTGGGATTTTTCTTCTTTGAAGCTCAGCTACTTTTCCCCTCAAGCCCTAGGTCTGGTCCTCAGCTTTCTCCACCTTCCCGTTTCAGGAAATGAGAGTCTCTTTATAGGCAATCAATAAGGCCTTCCGTTTTCCACATTTAGTTTTTTTTTTTTTTTTTGAAACAGAGTCTCACTTTGTTGCCCAGGCTAGAGTGAGTGCCGTGGCGTCAACCTAGCTCACAGCAACCTCAAACTCCTGGGCTCAAGCGATCCTACTGCGTCAGCCTCCCAAGTAGCTGGGACTACAGGCATGCGCCACCATGCCCGGCTAATTTTTTCTATATATATATATTGTAGTTGGCCAGATAATTTCTTTCTATTTTTAGTAGAGACAGGGTCTCACTCTTGCTCAGGCTGGTCTCGAACTCCTGAGCTCAAGCAATCCACCCGCCTCGGCCTCCCAGAGTGCTAGGATTACAGGCATGAGCCACCGTGCCCGGCCCACATTTAGTTTTTAATTGTCAACTCTCAAGCTGAGCAATAGCCACTCAGTCCTACAATCCTACAGTTACTGTCTATCACATATTTCTCCAACGCCAGATTGTTACCGAAGGCTCAGCCACTTGTCCACGAGGCCGAATTGGAAGAACAAGGACAAGCGTTTTGAGGAGGAAGGACAGAGAGACTACTTTGCCGGCAAAGGAGGAAACATGACAGAACTTCTCGTCTCAAAATCCCAAATTTCCTGAGCACAGGCAGAAATACAAAGCTTTTAAAGGGAGGCTTCTCAGTTCGGGCAGTTACTGTGATTAACTATTCTAATCCTCCCATCTCTGCCAGAGCTCTGGGAGTTTTAACAAAAGACTTACCCTGACTCAGGGATGCAGGCCAGAATGCAGTTCCCAAAAAGAGTGGGGGAAGTTTTAAGGAGACAGAAAATCTCTTTGCCATTATTTTCCAGGCCATTCTCTCTGTTGCATATTCCCCAGTCTCAGTATTTCCCTTCCATGTCTATGGGAGGAGGGGCAGCTACTCTGTTACAAGATCATACCAGCGAGGGCAGCCCTACAGAGACTGGAATATACATCAAAATCCGCCCCTGTGGGATCAGGTACTCAGGTGACTGAGGCAGGGGGCTTGCTTGAGCTCAGGAGTTCCAGGCCAAGCTGAGCAACATAGCAGAACCTCATCTTAAAAAGAAAAAGAAAAGTCAGTCAATTGTAAAGGTAATACTTCTCAAGAGATAGCATCAGTGGGAAAATAGCCTTGTATTTTCCCAAACCGCATTTAGAAGATCTGAGTATGCACTCAGTTCAAATTTAATACTGACGTGAAAGGATCCCACTCTCTAGATCATAATGAAATCATGAACATTAAAATAAATTAAATGTCCAAATTGCTGCTTATTGAATGTACATAAAAATAAAAGCTGGAATGTGAAATTTGATCTTGCATTCCAGGTTGCACTGTTTCTCTTCTTGCTCTCAGGCTCACTGCATGCTAAGTGTGTGCAGTGATATAATCTTCAGCACCAACGGTGCAAACCATTACCTACCAAGCTGTCCCTTCAGCAGCAGTGGAAAGTGTAGTTGCTTCTCCAGTACAA
Organism: Lemur catta; assembly: GCF_020740605.2. Classification (NCBI taxonomy): domain Eukaryota; kingdom Metazoa; phylum Chordata; class Mammalia; order Primates; family Lemuridae; genus Lemur; species Lemur catta. Next base: position 94,863,576 of record NC_059138.1, on the reverse strand, counting down.
AGCAGCAACATTAACCCAATTACAAATAGTCATTACAATGCCAACACTTGCAAATAGTATTCCCTGCTTTTAAGAACTACAGTGACAAGCTGTCCCTAATTTATCCTGAAAATGACCTTCTGTGATTATAATATTTGATAAAAATTATACTTTAAAATTGAAAAATTCCTGAAACACTAGAACTTCACTATCTCTCTTTGTTTCAAAAGTTCTATTCAAAGCCTTAAATGGATGGATAAATCACCTTTTCCAAACATTTTTTAAAGCCTGTCTTTGTAACTTTAACATCCAAAATCTTGTGTTAAGTTTGTTGAAATATCATTCAAGTGAAATTCAGATATTTTAAGTTCCAAGAAACATTCAAGAAAAGGGACATGTCTTAGAGAAACTGTCATTAACTGAAAACTCGAGTGCTGAGCGTAGCTGGCTGTCCTGCAGGAAAGACACATGCAAAGTTTTCTGAGAAAGACTCACAATCTCTATAATGTGCCTCAACTAAAATAAACTCCCAACTTTCCTCCTCCTGATACCAAAAAGCACGTCACATAATCTTCAGTTAGGCAGTACTGTGTGCTTACTGCAGTACTCAAAAGTAGTCCAGCATAAAGACTAAGAACACAGAATTTTTGAAACCAGAAATGCTGGTTTCAGACATCATCTCTACTACTTTTCTCTCCACATATCAGTTTTCCTCATTCCAGAAAGGGGAATGTGAACAGTTCCTTCCTGGCAGGATATTATATGGTTAATATTTATAAAATCCTAACAGTAATGAAAACATAACAGCATATTTATAAAACACTAACAGCTACTACTAATTAAGTGTAAGTTTCAGCATTTTACTTTTATAGAAATATGAAACATTTATTCACACACATGCATGAGTTAATATGATTTTGAATAATATCTTGATAAATATGAAGACATATTAACACTCTAAAATTGGAATGAATGTCTTCTGCCATGTAAAGTTGGGCCCAGACCTATTGTCCCACTTTTATAAATGAGGAAACTATAGACCTGCTCTAAATAACTTTAGTTAAGCACTAGTTTAATGTGCAACAACTCTGTAAAGCAATTGGAAAATAAATGAAATAAGTGATTAATAATAAAAGCCAATGGAGCCTGAGAGAACGGCACTCAGTGCAAGGAATACGGAATGTAAGGAAATGTCTTCCAGCCTTTTGTGCGTCCGGCCATGTGCAGAATGCTCAATTCCAACCACTGTCAAGAGTGACAATGACTAACCAGAAACTACCCATGGTTAGTACAGGAGAATATTGAGAGACGAAAATCCATTTCATTTACAGTCTGGAGAAACTGGAAGAGGCATTTTTACTCCCTAACACGCCTTTCCGTCCCTCAGCCCTGAGTTACTACCGGGTGAGAATTGTAGGGAGGCATACAGTGGCTAATATAGGATGCTCTGGGGGCCAGTCAACAGCGGGACTCGCTGCCTGGTGAGTTATTGAGCACCTTGTCACTGCAGAAATACACCCAAGGGCTGCGCAGCCATTTTTCAGGAAAGATTGAGAGAAATTTTTCGTATTGGGTTCAACTGGGTATCCCCGCGGGTCCGCGTGAATGATCAGGTTCTGTGATTCTAAATCTTGTCAAGGTCACGCAGTGATGAAAGGCAGGTTATACTTGTGAAAAATATAACTAGAAAAAGGCGCTTTTCTATAACAGAAACGTGACTTTTGAAGCTTCCCCAGAGGGGAGGTTTTTCACAGAGCACCTCCTGATGTAAAACAAAAGGGAAAATGTCAGCAGAGATGAAGGGAGTCAAGTGGGTCCCAGGCGCTGAGGCGGGGGCTGAAGACAAAGTGCAGGAGAAGAAGGGCAGAGCTGGCGGATGCGCCCTGACTTGTCATTAGGCGCCTCTCCCATCCTAAGGAGGAAATGCTGCAGGGAAGACGGGATCCTGCACAGGCAGGGAATGCCTGACTACTAAAAATATATACGAAATATCAACAAACCAAATGCATATTATTATATGTAGTTCATACATACATACTGTTATATATAGTTCATGTATAATGCATATACAAAAAAGAAGAAAATCATTAAACATTTAGTACCTATGTGAAAAAAAGCTTTAGTGGTGGTATCTGAATTTACTACTGAATAATAACAATCATTATACTTTATTTACTATTATTCAATAGTAAATAATAATAATTATATTTTATATAAATGATAACAATTACTTACTATTGAATAATAGCAATTTATGTTAGCCAAAAAATTATTATGGTTTTGGTTAGCTAAAATTAGATGCAATGACTACATGGTCAAGAGTTATATAGTAATAATAAGAATTCAATATATATTAATCACTTTAGGTGAAGCCAATGCCATATAATTGCTTTAAAGACATTAATTTCTTAACAACTCAATGAACTGGCTGCTCTTACTATCCCCACTTGCAGGTGAGCTGCTGGGGTACAGCTCAGTGACACGAACAAAGTGTTTAGTTGAGAAGGGGAAAGTGAAGCACAGTTGGTGGGATTGGAAATCCCATGTTCTTGGTCAGATTTCAGAACTGCCTCTCAGCTACAAGTGGTCAGTGGAAAGATAAAATTATATTCAAAGAGATTAGTTTTTATTTAATATAATCTTCTGAGTTCTAAACCAACCTTGTCCTTCCGTTACCAGTCCCGGCATCCTCTCTTTTGTAACTTCTCCCCAGTCTTCAAGCCTCGACTTAATTCCCATCTCTTGTACAAATCTCCCACACATTTCTTCCAAACACGGCATTTCCTTCTTTCAACTGCAATGACAAACAGTCCACTGTCTTAGATTTTCTTCTGCTATCTATGAGCTGTGCCTTCAAAGACAATTTGAGCTATTTTGGAGAATGGATGCTGGCCTAAACAATGGTAAAATTAGAGCGTATGTATTACTAAAAAGGTAAACCTTCTGTTCTCCGGGAAAAGATATTTATAATCATAGTGCAGGTGTTTCTGGAACGATCTGAGGACCACAATTCCTAGTGGTTAAGTATGGATAAGCTACATGCCGTGTCCTTTCTTGGGGATTCATAGCAGCACCACACTATAGGCACAGACATGTTCTGCACACAGAATCAATTGAAATATATTTAAATTGTATATATATTTAAAATGTATTCTTGATATAATATTAAGAATTTCCAGAACACATTGGAATTCAGAGCAATTTAAAAAATTCCAACCATAATTAAGATTTTCCAGTGAATGTTTGGATCTTCACTGACAGTAAATACACTCTTAAGTTCAAAATCAAATGATCTCAGGAAGGAGGGATGATATCAAACCAGTAACTCTGTCACTTTCAAATTATATGGAGACTCTGAGATTTTTCTCAGGTTATAAATACTGATCTGTTCTTGTTGAGCCTTTGAATATCTTCACATAATTTTAAGAACTCAATCATTGTAAATTTTCCTATTAATTTCAGAAAAGTAATTGGAATTATTTCTTCCAATTAAACATTTAAACAATTTCTATGCGTTGCTATCTCTTCTCATCTTATCATGTTATATATATAAAATATATATCTATATATATTTTAAATACATATATTTTAAAATACACATTTTTTAAATTTCCTGTTATGTCTTTGTAAGCCGAAAGTGTGTGTGTTTCTAAAGTAACCGTGATATATATTCATACTTAGACAATAATGTTAAAAAGTGATAGAAAATGTAGAAACTGAAATATCTCAGTGTTACTCCTTCCATGTGACTGTCTGGGCTTTTCTCTCTGGTGTTCTAGAACCCCTCATATGGACTAAATTGTGACACCCTTCCAAACTATATTTGGAAAATTGGAGTTTTAAGAGGCAATTTGGTTAAATGAAGTCATAAGGATGAGTCCCTAATCCAACAGTATTGTGTCTTTACAAGAAAAAGAAGAGAGGGGTTGCTCTCTCCACACACACACTGAGGACAGGCAGGTGATGACAGTGAGAAGGCAGCTGTGTGACAGCCAGGGAGAGAGTCCTCACCAGGAGCTGGCCACACTGGCACACTGATCTCAGACTTGCAGCCTCCAGAAAAACCCAGAGAAAATAAATATCTGTTGCTAAGACCACCTAGCCTACAGTACGTTTTATGACAGCCTCAGCTGACAGACAACCCCCCTCTGTGAATGAGTCTTTTGTCTTGCTTATATTAAAGCTTTCTTCTTCAGTACTTACGAACATTCTTTGAGCCCACCCTCTTCTATTTTTGTTTTGTCTCCTTAGAGTTCTCAGGATAAAAAATACCTCCAGTTTAGGATATTTACTACTAATGAGAACAGGAAAGAGAAAAATTAAAAGAAAAAAGGTAGATGGAATGTGAAAGCCATCATCTTCCAGAACTCTTGCATTCAGTTCTTCTTCTTTAATAGTAGAGAAACTGTCTCAATCTAGAATGAAAAAAAAAAATAGTTCTTTCTGTCCTCATCACCTTATTGAAAAAGATCATCACAATTTCTCCCAAGCATGCAATAATCACCACCCAAATTTAACTTTGTACTCAGGAATAATCAAATGCCTTCCTTCTCCTCATGTCCTGATTTCAACTGTGACGGTGGAGTGGAAATTAAGGTGAAACAATTGCAACATTTGCATTTTTCTCTGTTTTGAAGGACATTTTGCATTTTTGTGCCCTTCCGTCAGATTAAGAACTAGTTAACTAGGCTTACACTCCTACGAATGATCCTATACAGGCAAACTGAAGGATGGCCTCATTTCAAAGAAGGCCCAGACTACTCACGGGAGACTTTACATGAACTATGTGGTGTGCTTAGATGAAATCCTGAAGAAGCACGTCATTTTAGGGAAGGCCCGTAGTATGTCTATTCCCACAGGTGTGGGAGGATCATCGCAAGATTTGATTTTATCAAGGATCAAGTTTGAAGAGCACTTTTTACCCTAATAAAACTCTCAATTTATTTGCACAACTTGTCCATTTCACATGATGGTATCTATACATTTTATCCTGGTGTTAGTTTAACTCATAAGGTGAAAGTGTAGCTCATCAAGTTTCTTGTGAAGCAACTAGAGTAAGTTAGCAAGTTCAAGTAGTGTTAAGTATATGGAGTTCACTGTCAGTTCATTTGGGGAAGTACCATTCCATTTGGGTTAATATGCTACATGTTTGCCTGAATTCAAAAACAAACACTGTGAGGTCAATCTTAAAACCGATAAATACAATGATACATTGGAGAAGAAATAGGACTTGGGAAACAAGGACACAGTTGGAGGTAAGGCTTCACTATGTATATATTTCTAAATGCTCATGATCCTAATGGCTTAAAATAACAGATTTACTTCTTGTTCATATTACTTGTCACATCGACTGCAGGTCATCTGTGACTTGTCTGCAGTGGGGCCTTCGGCTGAAGGACCAGCCCCCAGCAAGGGCATGAAGCTCCTGTGGCAGAGGGAACCAGGAAAAGGCAGAGCCCCTTCTTTTCTCAACAGTGGCCCAAGCACTCCCACTGGCCGAGCAAGTCACAGGGCAAAGCCTGGCCGAAGAGATGAGGGACTGTTCTCTTCCCATAGGGATGCTCTGCAAGTCACAGCAAACACAGGCTGCATGTGATCTTCTCCAAGGAAAAAGGAGTCAGGGAAAACAACTACTGGGATCCATAATACAATCTGCTGCTTAAATGAACCTGGCCATGTATGAAATTATTTGCAAAACCACTCCAAGAAATGGTTGATTCATGGAAATTTCAAATATATTACTTTCACCATATATTCTTAATGTGATGCATTTTATGAAGAAATAAATAAATACATTTTAAATTTTATTCCTTGGTTTTTGTCTTTAGAAGTACAGCACTGGTATGTTGAGGCTATTGTAGCTCTTATATTATGTAAATGGTGTTAGTAGTCATTATTGCAAGGACAATTGTTAAAATTATAACATTATAGAAATGGAAACACTGAATTGTCTCCAGTTGACCTGAATAGCAAATATTAGTATAAACTCAAGATTTGTAAAAAATGTATAGATAGCGGTAGATGAGATACAGATAAAGATATTTCTAGCTCTTCCCACTAAAATGGCCTAAAGGCAGTGTCATGCCAGTAGCAATGAGCAAACCAACAGTAAATGGCAACCAACTTGGAGCCTGGAATACCTTTTCCCAATAAGTTGAATCTAGGTTCCTTTGAGAAATGACTGATTTCCAATTTGGTGAAAAGAAGGTATAATGAGATCTTGGTGCATCTTGTACCACAGAGTAAAGGTGCTTTTAAGTAGTAATGGGATAAAAGCAAAGGACATAGACCCAGGATGAAGGAGCTCCCACTGGCAAAATGTATGATAATTTGAGCACTTAGAAAAGGCAGTGGATCAAAACTCACTGAAAAACTGAAAGTCCATGAAAAATCCTGAGAAGAAAGACTGATGTCTTCATGAGAAATTCTGTCCAATTAATAAGACCAGGGTTGGAGAAGTCCTTGGGCAATATGAATTAAAACCCGCTCAATTCCTCCCATGTGCAATTGTCCAAAAATGCCTTATCTTTGCTCTTAAATAATACATAAGGTTGTTTCAGGAAAAAAATAGCAGGAGAATAGTGATGATTTATTATGCCACTTTTCCATTTGTCTACTTTTTAACCACCATGGATTAATTAGAAGATACACCTAAGTCTAGTTTTATTCTCCGCCTTCTACCATAAGTGTCTGCTGTATGTCTAACTGTGATTGAATGGTAACTAAACACATATTTTCAACCAAACTTTGAGACCATTGGTTAGTGATAGTTATTATTTTGTTTACATTTACAACATTTATTTTACATATTATAACTTGAAGCTTCCACAACATTATAAAATAAATTTATTACCAGAATATTTGCATCTCATGAGAATGGTCTACATATTTATTTATAGTTGAATATGAATTACCATAAATATCATCTATAAGACTTTTGAATTAAATTAGTCCTAGAAAGAAACTCGTGATAGAGCTCCTAAAGCACCTACCAAATGTGATTTAAGATAAAGGAAACAAATAAACAAGCAAAATTTACTATAATTCACTAAACTATGGTTGATAGCCAAGCTATTGCCAAACCTTAAAATTTGTCTTAATAATGATGTAATTAAGACAGATTATTTTTTTAAAGAATATATGTTGTCCTCATTATCCTACCCATAGAGCAGCCCCACCTGAACAAAATCAAGTAAGACGACAGACCCGGCACCGTGTCTGCGCGGTGCTCGACTCACAGATGCGACACTCGGCGCGGTGGAGAACTGTGTTCCCAGGGTCTTTCCTGAGACTGAAACCGGAACAAACATGCAAACAGCACCGTCTGCGTGGAAGGTAGGGGGGCGGCTACCTCAGGTCGCCGTGCGTTAGGAAACTAGAGTTGAAGGTTAATGCACAGACGATGGAGACCTCGAAAGCCAGTAAAGCGCGGGGTGGAGAACAACGTGGAGCCACCCGGTCAACTCGGCTCTGACCTTCCCTGGGCCGTATTTTGTACGATGACGGTGGCCTTTTCCAGCTTCTCTTTCGCCAGCCGGCAAGCCCACAGAGGTGGGACTGTCCTGCGGCACGGGGGCCCTTCTCGGTACTGCAGGCCCCTGTCCCTGGACACACGCGGCTCCGCCGACAGGACCTGAGCAGGGGCGCTCCCCCCGGGTCGCGAGCCCGCAGCTTCCCTGTGGCTGTCCTCCCGCTCTTCGCGTCCACCCCGATGTCTCACAAGCACCTAATTTTGTGCAGTGAACTTAACTCTCCCTAAAATACATGGAGTGATTTCTGGTTTTGCAGGAACACCTGGCATATTGGTGGCTAACTCAACAGTTTTTTGCCCTACATTGGTTTAAGGGGAGATGACAAAAATCATTGGCCCTAGAACTATATTCAGACTCTGGAAGTGTTTGGATTTTCTGGTGAAAAATAAATAAATAAACAGACAAACAAATAAATAACTTTAGACACATCACGGAATTTTCAGAAGTCTGTTTTCTTACCAATAGCTGCTTCTCAGTTGTACCACCTGCCGGATTATTCACACAACTGCTGCTGCCAGTCTCAGGAAACGCTCGGTACTGACGCCCGTCTCCTGCCCCCAGCTCGAGCTGTAGGGGATTGCGGCCACCGCTGAAAACATCAGAGAGCAAAGGTATGGGACAGGCTCTAACATTTCTGTTGGAGCAAAACAAAAAAAGCAGTACATTGTCCTCAGTTGAGAATGAATAATAATGAAAAATAACCACTTGGAACTATGAAAATTCACTTCAGTATAAGATAAAGGGCACTTCCTCTTCATAATCTAGGGCGACACAGTGCACTCTCTCTCCCCCCATATATACAGATATATACAGATATATATATGTAATTTTTCACATAGAGAGAGAAAAGAAAATAAACAAACAAACAAAATTAGCAACAAATCAAGTTGAAATCTGAAGCACAGAAACCAGTCTTGAGAACCAGAATTAATGTTTGATTGAACAGCAACAGGACAGAAATCTTGAAATAAGAGAGGCATCTTTTAGAACTCAGCTCACTAGAGCCATTAATACAGGAGAACCTGCCCCCAAGTCTTGGAGGACACGAACTTCTTTCCTGTTTGTTTCCTGGGTTTTATCTTCCAGCCGATAAACAGGTCAGGTATTCTCTGGCCTCCTGGGACAGGTAGCACTTATTCCTTGCCTTCCCCACTGCCACCTTGCATAAATTTGCATAAATATCAGTTATCACCCCCTTTCCTCCAGACTCTTCATAAGTAAGCTTAGGATCTTTCCCTGAAAGACCCATCAGTCAGTTGGATTGATCTAGCTCTTCTGTTCCTAACCTATTGTTTTCTGAAATGAGATGAGTTGCTATACTTACAGGAAAAAAGAGTTGCCATTTTTACCTAAATATGCATCCAAAAACACCATTTGCTCATATTTAAATGCCAATATTAACGATACCTTTGTAACATATTCATGAAGAATTTAGGAGATTGACACAAAATTAATGTCCCATGAATATTAGTTATTTTTGTAATAATTATTGTTATTTTAATGATGTTTATTTGGGAGGACTCAAAATGCTGGATCATGTAGTAGCAACTTTGGCGATGTAGCTACATGTAGAAAGAATACTTTTTTTTTCAAGGCTAGCTCTTCTAAGACCTCGTATTTAGAAATTAGCCATTTGGTCTTTACTAAAGATATAGATGTCGTTTCAAGCCAGAGATACTTCCTCAGAGACTGTGAATGGCTGACAGAATTCCATTCCTCTATGTCTTATTCAAACATCCTCTAGGTGAGGGAATGCTTGCTAGAATCATGTAAGGCTTTCTCTGAGCCATGAACTCTGAGCCATGAACAGCAAACTTTTGCTATTGTTGTGTTAATATGGATTTTGGTGTATAGCATCATATTAGCTACCCGATTCTAATCCTCTGGTTTTTTTTTAAATATTGTTTTCTTAAATTTACATTTCCCCATTAACCTATTTTCAATTAAGACCAAAAGATTGGCATACCAAATATTGAAACAAGAAAGTAGTTGGCAACCGTGGTTTTCCAGTAGTCATTAAAGTAAGACAAAAGACCTGGTAATGAAATAGCTGAGGAAGGAAGGGCATGGATTTGGCAAGGAATAAAAAGCAGAGATCCTCTGAGGGTACATACTTAGAAAATGCTCTTGGCAAGACAGAACTAAGAGAAGTAAATTTGGAGACCATGATACTTACTCGACTTCAAAGATAGCAACAGAGCAATTCTAGACAAAGAATGCCTTGATTGATGCAAGATTTGAATATAAACACATGATACCATAATCATATTTTTATTAATTGGCTAGATGTCACTGGATTCTGAAGAATTAGTGGTGGGTAAACAACATCTTGGTGTCCCTGAGACCCAGACAATCCGTCATTCCTCCCTTCCTCTCTGGGCCCAGCCCACCGGGCTTCTGATGTTTTCCCCTACTGACCACAGCATTGTGGAGGCATGTGGACAAGAAATTGAAACAGCATTATTGATATCTCGTATTAACGAAAGTTAATGCTTCATTGATTCTCTGGGATTTTGGGAAAAGTAAACAGGTATTACGATGTGACAAAGACAGCTAATTTTGTGCTATTCTTTTAGTGAGGGAGAGTTGTTGCTAGGAAATGGTTGCCCACCCGGGGGCTACAGTTCATAGCCCATCTTTCATTGCTGTGGTGCTATTTGACTAATTGTCGGAATGAAATGTGATGCGATGTGAGTTGCTTCTGGATCGTGCTTTTGCCCACTCTTTCTTATCTGCTGTCTGGGAGCTCAGGACTTGAAAGCACCAGAGGGTGGTAGAACCTCAAATGTCTACTTGGAAAAAAGCTGTCTATTAATCAAGAATACTATTGGCTCATGAGAAAGATTTTATTGTGTTAAGTCAATAAAAATTTGGGTCTAACTTCACTAATATCCTCGATTTTTAAAAAAAATGCATGGTTAATTAAACCATGGAGATGCAGATGGAGGTATAAAAACCCCTGTTGGAGAAAGTGCAGTCTTTGCAGGTTAAAAATTATAAAGTGTATAATTTTCATATATCCTAAAGTCCCACACTGCCCAAATGTCTTCATCAGAATGCCAAAGTCAAGAGAGGAAACGATTAGCACTACAGTAAACATGCACACGGAAGCTTCTCCGGATAACAGCTAATTCTTTTAAGTATTACAAGTTTATTTATGAATTATATTATCAGGAACAAATATTTAACTGAGACTGATTTTTTTAATAAAAGTGGCTTTCGCCACATTTGTAAAGCCACTACACAAATAAATAAAATAATTTGTTATAAATAACGCAACTTTTCTAGGCTTATCCAGCCAAAAGATATAAATTAAATTAAATTAAATGTAATTACACAAATTTAAATTTCACTCTAGAAAACCTCAGTGCTCTGAAAAATGCCAGGGTTATCACCAAGGGCTCTCTTTAAATAAAACACATATTATTTCAGCCCATTTCACCTCATTCCAGGAATTGATATCTGCATACATCAAGGACCTCATGAAAATGCTGATATTTCTACCAATGGCCCTGAAATGGTTAAATCTTGAAGTTTCAAGGTGAATTTATCTTTCCTGCACTCCTCACCAGGTGGTGCCTGGGGGCACACAAAATGAGAATGCCTCCTTCCCCAGCTCTCAGAAGGCTTAGGGCAACAAGTCACTCATGGGCATTGTTCTCTCCTGTAACTTTTGTCTGTTGTCTTTATATACACAGAAGTCCGTAAAGAATGGCCTCCTACCCAGCATTTGAGACAGAGTCCATGATATATGCTCTTACACCAAGCTGTTCTCTTAGAACACAATAAAGCCATCTCCACATTGTCTTTCAGCAAACAAACACACAGAATCACAATAGCTTCATCTAGTAGATCATCCTAGACCCATTGATAGATCTGACAAGAGTTAAGGGTGAATCCCAGTGTTAGCTCAGCAATTTCTTTTGCCAGTAGTAGTGTTGAGATGATGTAGCATTGTACTTGTATCACAAACTTTTAAGTTCTCATTTTCACATATGCAATTTAGTGTAGACCATAGTATTGGATTGATAGGAATGGCCAAGAGAGCAGGTTAGGAAAGAGTGCCTAGGTGTCACAGTAAGGTGACCTTTGAACAGCACAGGTTTGAACTGTGCCAGTCTCTTATAGGCCAATTTTCCTTTGTCTCTGCTACTCTGAGATAGAAAAACCAACTCTTCCTCTTCCACTTCCTCCTCAGCCTACTCAGTGCGAAGACAATGAGGATGAAGACCTTTATGATGATCCACTTCCACTTAATGGATGTAAATATATTTTGTCTTCCTTATGATTTCCTTAATAACATTTTATTTTCTCTGGCTTACTTTATTGTAAGAATACAGTATGTAATACATACAAATACAAAATATATATTAGTCGACTGTTTATGTTATTGGTTTCCAGTCAACAGTAGGCTATTAAAAGTTAAGTTTTAGGGAAGTCAAAAGTTATTCATGGATTTTTACTTTATAGGGGGTGAGCACTTCCCACCCTCATGTTGTTCAAGGGTGAACTGTAACTCCAAAAAAAAAAAAAAAAGTCCAGGTGGAAGTACGGAAGCATAAGCAATTTGCTAAAAGTTGCAAAATAAATGAGTGAATGAATGAATGAGGTTTGAGGGACTTGATGGAAGAGGCATCTTAATGAAAACCTTAACATTAAGTTTAAATGCAGCAAGAACTAGTTTAAAAAAGTATTTCAAGTGATATAGTTATGTAATACTGAAATTTTTGGAGATTCTGCCTTGGATGAAAGCAAAGCTACAGTAAGTTTTCCCAAACAATGTAAGAAGGTGATTAAAGAGGATAGTTACTGCAGAACCAGGTTTTTAACAGTAATGCATCTTTTTTATTTTGGAAGCACACACCTTCCAAAACACTAATTTTCTCACGCATGTGGGTGCATTTATATATGTAATGGCCTTATTGCTTCCCACCAAACCTCTTATTTTATGATACCTTGTTCTTGCCAAACACAGATTATTTTTTCTCAATGCTACTGTTAGAAATATAATTGCTCCACATTTGAACAGAGACTCTTATAGTTCTGACAACTGTAAGATTGTAAAATTGGATAGTGTACAGTTTAAACACTATATACAAGTATATTTTCCCTAAAATCAGTTAATCAGTAAAGCAAATAAAGTATCTTCCAAGACATTGCTGAGAGTGGGGTGGAAAAATTGCCTAAAAAACAAACGAAGGCAAAATTAAGCATGTTAGAAGTTTTTGATTCATGGAGTGTTGTTTACTTTGTGGTTTTGTGTAGTTTGAGATCCAAAGACAGGTAAGCAGGGAGTTCTTCATGGTATTAGTTTGTTTTTGATGTTCTATACCTCAATCTCAAACCTGTTATGTAAGAAGATTTAACATGTTAAGAATAAGCACTTAAACAGTTCCCTAAAGAGTTTTCAGAAGAAAAACATTATTGCTTACTCTAGCATATATGATGACTGACTCAGTGAAATGAGTACAAAAAGTTTATATTAATAATTCAATTTTGCAATCTAAGACTAAAGCATGTTTAAAAATAAATAAAAGAGAAATGAGCCCATGTATTTTATCAGATAGTTCTTAGTGTTCCTGTGAAAAGCACAGGTAATCACTGTAAGGCTGGTGGCGGACACCCCTCCCCTCCCTAATGGAAAAAGAAGAAGCCCCTCCAATTCCTCCATACTGGCCCTAAAGCTGAAACAAGGAAATTCCTCACTCTTCCCGCCGAATCCTTCCCTCCAGAGAAACTCCCATCCCCCAGCCCTTAAAACGTATATAAACCCACCCAGACTTCTGGGTGCAGTGGCTTCTCTGGTTCCACTCGTGGGACCATGAGGCTCACCGGGCCCCTCTCTTGGGACCTGTTACTCTCACCTGGGAGCACCCAAATAAAGCCTCTTTACTTATCCCTTTCAACTCTGCTCGTCTTTCTTTCTCTGGCGCCGGCCACTCCAAAAAACCTTACAATCACTAGTCAAAATTTACAATGTCATTTTCAACATGAAAGAATTACTGCCTAAATCATAGACTTTATTCTATGAATATAAACTACTTATATTTGGGAACAGCCTAATCAACTGGCTGATATCATGCTACTTCATCTACCTGATAGCAGGCAACATAACTGTATGTATTTTGCCTATGAGGACAGTATATACTTCAATAGATGTGCAACCCTGAGAATACCATCAAATCTCTAAAGACTCCTAGTACTAATTATAACAATTCTTAATGTCTTGTGGACTTCAAATATTCTTAATATAAATGTAGTAATTTAATACCCCCCCAATTTCCTTTCTCATAAAATTCACTTAATCATGAGGTACCAAGCTCAATAGATAAATCTAATTTTACATTTTGAAATATTCAATTGCATTAATAATAAAAAGACTGATATGTATTATAAGTGTCACTGAGTGTAGCAACATTTTGTTTCCACAATCTGAATTTAATTTCTTGACATAAATATGACGAGGGTCTACTTCCTTTTGGACCTCATGGTAATGTAAACTTTAGTCACCAAATCTATGTCCTGCATATTGAAAGAAGATTTTAGGATGCATGTTGGTTTAATATCAAGTAGGAAATATTACTTACCTTGGTTGGTTTAAATTAAATTAAGTGAAAAAGTTAAATTAAGTAGACTAACCATTAAAAATAGTATTTTCATTATTTTAATGTGTTAATTTATGATTTATTGATTTAACTAATATTTATTAAGTAGAAGTCAGCTATTGGAGGAAATAGATCAGATATTTCTGATCAATGTTTCCACTGAGAAAGAAAAGCTATATTTTTGTGTATTAAAAATTAAATAAAACAGGAAAACTTACTGTTCGAAGGAAATGAACAGCTCCCCAAATAATGTAAATTTGCAGAAGTATGATCCATAAAATGAGGAAAAACAACAGAGGAGAGTCTAGGATTTTACAACACTTTTCTTCTTGAGAAAGGAATGACTGAGAGGCTAAAAATTCAAGAAGGGTTTCTAAGTCCAGAGACTTGGTGAGATAAAAAATTGAGCTTAGGACCTGCCCGGGAGGAGACACAACGGAAAATATCAGAAGTTGGAAACCTAATGAGTGGTATCTTTCAGATGAGATTATCTGGAAATGGACAAGTCCTGACAAGTCCTGACATACAGAAGTAGAGCATTGCCAGCCTGAAAAATCCAAGTCTGTCCTTGCCCTGGCTGCCTACAAAAAAAGCATAAATAAACACCCATAAAACATTTTCATCTACAATGTATCCCTATAGTTGTTAAATACTGCATCTGGAACTCAATGAAAGCAAATAAGCAAAAAACAAACAAGCAAACAAACAAAAAAAACTACATGAAGCATCCTTGGGTTACAATGTACACTGTCGGGTGATGGGTACACTACAAACCCAGACTTTACCACTGTGCAATATATAAGTAGTGGAATTCAACTTCTACCCCCTAAATCTATTAAAGTGTTGAAAAGATAAAAAAAGAAAAAAAAGAAGGCAAGACTATCAAGAGAAAAACTGACAATAGAAAAAGAATAACAAGGAATAAAGAAAATAAAGTTAATGGAACTGGACTTTAAATTGCAACAATGAGTAATATACTCAAGAATTTAAAACACAATAATGAAATAATGAAAAATTAATAAAATTAAAATTCTATAATGAAAGCATGCACATATTAGTATTAGAAATAGGTTATCGTAATTTCCAGTTGCAGGTCCAGTTTGTAAACAGTTTGGAAGTCATGACTCCCATCCTAACAACAAGAAAAAACTCTCAAAATCAACAAATCTTCTTAGATCCATTAGACAACTGAAGTCACAGAGCAAACTGCTACTCTCAAAACTGAAGAGAGAGAGGGAGAGAGGGATACCAAGAATCACAGCTTCTTGGGAGCAGAAGCCCAGGAGGCAATAATGTAGTAGTTGGAAGATAAACTAAAGTATATCAATTGTTGGAAGCTCAGTGTGGGTTAGCTTGAGAGTTAAAAACTCCAGCAGAAGGGACAATATGGTGTGGAGTCCCACATTTATGTGAGTTTTACCTATGGTAGCCCAAAAACGTCTCATTGTGAAAAATGGAGAAAAATCCTTTTATGCTTCTAGCAGCAGGAGGAGAAAAGTAACACTTTTAAAATAAGTCCATTGCACTTTAAGAAAAATGTAGAAAGACTTTGATGGGTTTATTAATAGACTTGACATGATCAAGGAAAGAATCAATGAGTTTGAAACATTCCAAATTGAAAGGCAAAATGAAATAAGAATAATAAAGAAATGGAACAAAATCACCAAGAACTAAAGGCAATTATAAAAGTGTAATCTATGAGCAATAATATTAAATACTAGTAAAAAAGACAAGAAAGAAAGAAAGAAAGGAAGGACCAGAATAAATATTTGAACTAGTAAGGGATGAGAATATTAAAAAAATAAATTAAATAATGGCAGACATCAAACCACTGATATAGGAAACTGAGACCACCAAGTAGGATAAATACCAAAAAATTAACACCTGGGCATATTATATTTAAATTGCAGAACACTAAAGACAAAGAAAAAATCTTGAAAGAAGCCAGAAGAAAAAAATGTCTCCCATACAGAAGAGCAAAGTTAAGAATCATATTGGACTTTTTCCAGAAATTATACAAGCAAGAAGAGTAGAGCAACATGTATTTAAAAAACTGCCAGCCTAGAATTCTGTCCCCAGTGAAATTATCTTTCAAAAGCAAAGGAGAAATGCATAAATTCTCAAACAATCAATATGAGAATATTTCACTGGTAGAACAGCAAGAAATGTTAAAACCAATTCTTCAGGAAGAAGAAAAATAATATAGGTCAGGAAGTTAAATCAAAAGAACAGCATAAAGAAGGAATAGATGAAGGTAAAATAAAATATTTTATTTTTATTATTTGAATTAATAATTGCTCTATAGATAAGTTTATTCAGAATTAGAATAGAAACAAAGTATTTGATAATTATAGCTTATGGGTGAGTGAAATCAATGACTGCAATGTTAAAGGGATGGGTGGGAGGGGTTGGGAATCCATGATTGTAAGGACTTACACTGACTGTGAAGTGGTAGAGTATTATTTGAGTGTGGATTTGGATAAGTCATAAATACACATTGGAAACTCTAAGGCTGCAGTCCCCAACCCCAGGACTGCAGACTGGTACCAGTCCATGGTGTGTTAGGAACCAGGATGCACAGCAGGAGGTGAGCGGTGGGTGGGCTAGCGAGTCAGGCTTCAGGCTTCATCTGTATTTATAGCTGCTCCCCATTGCCGGCATCACTGCCTGAGCTCCGCCTCCTGTCAAATCAGCCCGGGCATTAGATTCTCATAGGAGCACAAACCCTACTGTAAACCGCGCATCTGAGGGATATAGGTTGCACACTCCTTATGAGAATCTAATGCCTGATGACCTGAGGTGCAGCTGAGGCAGTGAAGCCAGCACCGGGGAGTGGAGGCAAATACAGATTATCATTAGCAGAGAGGTTTGACTGCTCAATAAATGGAATGTGCTTGAGTAGTCCTGAAACCATCCCCTCCCCTAGTCTGTGGGAAAATTGTCTTCCATGAAACTGGTCCCTGGTGCCAAAAAAGTTGGGCACTGCTGCTCTAAGGCATTCACTAAGAAATTTTAAAAAGAAACATAATTGATATGCTCAGAGAGAGTAAAAAATTGAATCTTATAATATGCTTAATTAAATTCAGAAAAGGCAGAACACATAGAAATAAAAAAAAATACACAGATTAGGAAGGAATAAATAAACCAGTCTTTATTTGCAGATGGAACCACTGTCTATGTAGAAAATCCCAAGGAACTTTCCACCACAATCAATATCAAAACATGGATCTAATAAATGATTATATCATGAATTTCAGGATACAAAGTTAACATACATAAGTCAACTGATTTCATGTATAGCAGTAATCAAAAATTTGAATTTGTGATTAAAATACAATATGATTTACATTGGCTACAAAAAAGAAATACTTGAGTATAAAACTAACAATATATATGAGATCTATACGAGGAAAACTACAAAGTTCTGCTGAAAGAAGTCAAAGAAAATATAAATAAGTAGAGATATCCCAATTTTATGGATGAGAAGACTCATCATTGTCAAGATATCAGTTCTTCCCAAATTGATCTATGGATTCAAAACAATCCTGATAAAAATCATAGAAAGTTATTTTGCAGATACTGAGAAACTGACTATAAACTTCAAATGGAAAGACAAAAGATCCCTAGTAGCCAAAAAAATAATGAAGAACAAAATATACAATCCAATGTAGACAGTGTAATCTTTTCAACAATGGTGCTGAAACAACTAAATATTTATATGCAAAAATAAAAAAGAATCTAGACATATACCTTATGCATTTCACATAAATTAACTGAAAATGGGTCATTGACCTCAACATAAAATGGAAAACTATAAAACTTCTAAATGATAACATAAAAAATCAAAGTGACTTTGGGCTTGGCAATGAGGTGAGATTTTACATATAATAAAAAAGCATGATCTACTCAAGAAAAATTTGATAATTTCATTAAAACGTATAACTTCTGCTATTCAAAAATAGTATTAAGTGAATAAAAAGATAAGTCACAGACTGGGGGAAATATTTGTAAAATTCATATCTGATAAAAGACTGGTGTCCAAAGTATGAAACTACTAAAATTCAGCAATAACAAAATGAAAAAAATCAATTAAAAGGTGAGCAAAGGGATGTGAACAGGCACCTCATCCAAGAAGATATGCAGATAGAAAATGAGCCTCTGAAAAGATTTTCAACATCATACTTCGTTAGGGAATAGCAAGACAAAAATCACCTTGAGGTGCTATTACACAGCTATTAGAATGATTAAAATCCAAAATGCTGATGATGTCAAATGCTGGGAAATACATGGGGCAAAAGGACCTCTTGTTAATTTCTAGTAGATATGCAGTTTGGCAGTTTCTTATAAAACAAAATATAGTCCTACCATGTGACCCTGCCGTTACACACCTAGATATTTACACAAAATGAGTTGAAAACTTATGTCTACACAATAACCTATACATAAATATTTATAGAAGACTTATTTGTAAGTGGCAAGACTTGGAAATCACCAAAATGTCCTCCAATGGGTGAAGGGATAAACAAACTGTGGTGTATCCATAATGATGGAATAACAGTCAGCAATAAAAAATCATGAGCTATCAGGCCACAGAAAGACATGAAGCAGCCTTAAATGGATATCCCAGTTGAAAGAAGCCAGTTTGCAAAGGCTTTATACTGTGTGATTCCAACTATGTGACATTCAGGAAAAGGCACAACTATAGAGAAAGTAAAAATATCAGCTGTTGCAGGGGGATTGGTGGCTGGATAAAAGGGACAAATAGAATAAAGGGATTTGGGGGGGCAATGAAATTACTGTGCATAATATTGTAATGGTATATATAGGACATTATCCATTTGTCAAAACCCATAGGACTGTTCAACACCAAGAATAAACCCTAATGCAAAGTGTGGTTTCACTTAGTAACAATGTATCAATGTTTGTTCATCAGTTATAACAAATGTACCACACCAGAGCAAGATGTGAATTATAGGGGAAATCATGGACTGATGGGGAGGGAATATATGGCAACTGTCTGTATATGCTGCACACTGATTCTGTAAACCTAAAATTTCTCTGAAAAATAAAGTCTATCATTTAAACAAAAATAGTTTATAGCAACAATCCCCAACCTTTTTCGTGCCAGGACCAGTTTCATGGAAGACAATTTTTCCACAGACTGGGGTCGGGGGCGGGGGGGGGATGGTTTGGGGATGAGTCAAGCACATTACATTTGCTGTGCAGTCAAACCTCTCTGCTGATGATGATCTGTATTTGCAGACACTCCCTAGTGCTGGCATCACCACCTCAGCTCCCTCTCAATCATCAGGCATTAGATTCTCACATGGAGCACACAGCCTAGATCCCTCGCATGCCCAGTTTACAGTAGGGTTCGTGCTCCTGTGAGAATCTAACGCCCGAGCTGATCTGACAGGAGGCGGAGCTCAGGCGGTGATGCGAGTGATGGGAAGTGGCTGTAAGTACTGATGATGCTTCGCTCACTCACTAACCACTCACCTGCTGCTGTGCAGCCTGGTTCGTAACAGCCAGGACTGGTACCCGTTCATGGCCCAGGGGCTGGAGACCACAGCTTTACAGGAAGAACAAACAAAAATACTAGATTGAAGCTTGGGTGGATAAAAGAATGAACAATATATAGGATACTTAAAAGAGTGAAAGAGATATACAGAATGTGGGGAAAAAATTCTGATACAAGCATTCGAAGTCCAGAAGAGTTTAAATTATGGGGCAGAAGCAATATGTAATGTGGTAAGTATGTAAAAATTTCTAAAATTTTTAAAACGTCATCAGCCACAGATTCATGAATTAAACACAATATAGAATATTGAACACTACTAAGAAAAAATAAGCAAGATAATCTTAAAATTATTAAAGATAAACCATGTTACTTCCAAAGGAGCAAAAGTATAACTAACAGTTGAGTTATAGAGAAAAGCAATGAAGCCAGAAGACAATGAAATTTTATACTAAAGTGTTAAAAGAAAACTAATTTCAAGAACTCTCTAGTAAAATATCTTTCAAAAATTAAGGAAAGCTACATAATATTCAAGCAAAATAAAACTGATAGACATCCTCACTGGCAGAATGACACTAAAATGATAATATTAAATGGAAATTCTCAGGCAGAAGGAAAACGATCTCAGACAGAAGCTTAGAGATACAGTCTGAAAGGAAGAACAAATAAAATGTTAAATGTGCTACAAATTGAAACAACTTTGCCCACTGACACCACTGTCATTCAACATTTTACTTGAATACAGGTAAGCTAAATGTGAAAAGCAATTATAACACAATAGTAAATCAAAACAAAATAAAGCAAAATATAGTGGCCTGGGATGCAGCCCGCCGGATGTGTGATGTGCAATTTAGGGAGGACAGCCAGGACGTGTCTCTCCATGGAGAGCAATGAGCTGAAATTTAATGAAGCTGGCAAGATAGACCATAAAACGTCTTAGACAAAGGGTTCTGGACACCGGGAATGACAGATGCAAATTCCTTGCGGTGAGAGTGTGCTCTGCTGGTTTTCTGAAGACAAGGGCCATTACAATGTGACCCATATTGGATGCTTGAAGGGTCAGGTTAAATTGCAGGCTCACAAACCAGTAGTTACTTTTGCTGAGAATGGTCTAAATATAACAGTTTAAAATAGAGATTTTAAGACTAGTTTACAAGATCAAGACCCAACCAGATATTGTCTATAGAAACTCTGCAATAAATATAGACTCATATAGGTGAGAAGGAAAGGGTTAGAGAAAGATACATCAGTGACATTAATTGGAAGAAAGCTGGGGCAGCAATATTAACTTCAGACAAACCTACGTCAGAAAAGGGAACATTCTCAGGGTTAAAACATGGTGCTACATGATGATAAATGATGCACTTAATTCTCCAAGGAGACATAACAATCCTAAGCATATATGCACCTGTTGATAGAAAACATGAGGCAAAAACTGATAAAACTGAAAGGAGAAAGAGACAAATCCATTGTTATAGTTGGAAACTCTAAGAACTTTCTGTCAGTAATTGATAGATGACTCAGGTAGAAAATCAGTAAGGATATAGATGACCTGAACTGCATTATCAATCAATTTGATTTAGTTGACATTTATAATATTCACTATCTCACAACAGAGGAATATACATTTTTCTTAAACACACATGGCACACTCACCAAGACAGACCACATTCTGAGCCATTAAATCCACCTTAATAAATTCAAGAGAATAAAAATCTTACCAAGTATATTCTCAGACCACAACAGAATTAAGTTTAAGAAAATAGCAATAAAAAAACAAAAAAAGACAACAGAAAGATAGCTAAGTAATTCTCCAATATCTAGAAATTAAACAACACACTTTCCTATGCGTGAAAGGAGTCCCTCCAGATAATTTTTTAAATAAACTGAAAAAAAATACAATTTTTCAATATTTGTGGGATGTGGACAAAAGCAGTGCTTCAGGGGAATTTATAGCATATACATGCCTGCATTATAAGAAAAACATTATGGGCAATAATTTAAACAGCTATTTCACCAAAGAGGGTATATGGATGGCAAATAAGAACATGAAACAATGTGACATCACTGAGCATTAGTTAAATATGAAATGAAACTGTAAAGAGATACCACTACCCACCTGTTAACTTGTAAAAATTAAATAGAATGAATGTACCAGGTGTTAGGGGGGATATGGAGGAACTGAAACTCCACACATCGCTTGTGGGAATGAATGTAAAATGGTCCAGCCACTTTGGAAAACTATTTGACAGTCTCTCAAAAACTTAAATATACACCTACTGTCTGATTCATTCCACTAAGTATTAATCCAGTATTAAATAAAGTGTGTTTTATTCAAAGAATTTTAAATAAGTATTCAAAGCAGCTTTATTTGCAATATTCAAAAAACCTGAAAAAACTGACATGCTCATCACCAGGTAGATTAATGAACAAACTATCACACATGAACACAACACAGTACTATTTAGTAACAGAAAAGAAAGACGGTTGATACACAATATTGAGGTGCATCGGCATAACTATGCTGAGTGGAAGAAGCCAAGTGGGGACGAGTACATGCTGTGTGATTATGTTTACTAGAACTGTAAAATGCAAATCTATAAGGACAGAAAGAATGAGTAGGTGCCTGGGGGGAGGGCATTTGGGAGGGAGGATTACAAAAGAGCATGAGAAAAACCTTGCGGAGTGATGGGTATATTCATGACCTTAGGTACGATGATATTTTTACAGATGAATACATAGATCACAACTTACCAAACTGTACACTTTAGATATGTGCATTTTATTGTATGTGAATTATACTCCAATAAAACTGTTACAAATAAAAATAGGTATTCACATACAAGGCTTTTCTTTCCAAAGAGGCACACCTCCAGCCTTGCTTTGCTGAGGGCTCTGGGCAGGTTACATTTCCTCCTGTCCTCAGAACTCCACTTCCATCTCAATGGTCTCAGTATCTGCAAGTAGCAATTGCATTCTCGTATTTTTGAGTGGTTCTAACATTCCTAGAGACAGCCTCTGGCTGAGTTGAGCTGCCTACTTGTTTATGTTACTGCTCTGGTCACAAAGTTGCATGTTTTACCCTTAAAACAACTCAGGAATCTCTATTCTTTTTTTTTCAAGCTTATTATGGGAGTACAAAAGTTCAGGTTATATATATTTCCCATGTCCCGCCCATCCCCCTGAGTCAGAACTTCAAGCATTTCCATTCCCCAGACAGTGTGCATTGCACTCATCATGTAGGTAGACACCCATCCCCTCTCAGCAACCCTATTCTTTTTAATGTGCAGTTTTTCTGAACTCAAGGGTTTTCTGAAATGTATGTAGCAGAAATCCATGCATTTTTATTGTCCATTTTTACAGATTGGAGTATAAATAAATTGATCTACTCTGATTTATATATAATGAACTACAGAAGTGGTCAAGGGTTGATTCAGGATGTTCTGATTTGGGTATCACACTCTTAGCATCATCCTTCTCTCTGCTCAGGCAATGCCTTGGTCAGGACTGCAGGTGTGGTGCGTGCATCTAATCCAGGAAATCTTTTTCATGTGGCCACTTCTGCACTCTTTTTCACTTCAACACTATGCTTCTCAAATTTCATTATAACTCTTTCACAGCACAACATCAATAGAACACATATTTATATAAGTTATTTTAGAAACACTTGGTACCCTTTTTCTTTAGTTTTCAAAGTACTTCATTGAGGTTAGCATTTTGAAAGTTTGACCACTGAAATATTTTGTGCCCAAATTTCCACAACATGTGGTTTTCTTTTTGTTTATTTATTTATTTTTTGTTCTTTAGCAATAGATTTTTTTAAAAAAATGAAATTGTACCTAGAGGCCCAGTTTACAAAACAGAAGATGGACTGGCTTTCTTTAAGCAGAATAAGGGCCCAGAGCCACCCCGGTGCCTTATGTTCAAACCACTGAAATGATTTGAAATGCTCCCAAGGCATCACCATGGAAACCCCGAGCTACTTGAAAGGCAATTTTCGAACCACTTTTCTCCAGTGCTGCCCAGACCCCTATCATGGGTCAAATCTGGAAACTCAGTTCTCCCCTGTAGCATGGATTACTCTTGCACACCCTGAATCCAAAATGTCGAGTTTCACACTGAAGTCCCCGCATGAAGTTTCTGTCTCTCTCATTACTTTTAATGCTGTTTCCAAAGACAAGGATGATTTTATGCATTAATTGTTTAAACAGTGACAGCCTTCATATTTTGTTGCAGTGCCAATGCATTTTTATTTCCCTTTAATTTCTTCCTTATTTTCATTCTCACTTTTTTTTGATCTGATACATTAAAAATGAATATCAAGTTTAGGCCAATAAATATGATCATGAATTTTTAAAGGGTCTTTTTATTTTGAGTGAGAATGTAAAAGTTTATGTTTGCTGTTGTTGCTGCTGTTTTTTTTTTTTTTTGGCACAAAATGATATTTTTCTTTGGTAGAGAGGTAATGCAGTTTATCCTACACAATTGCTTGTTAACTTGTAAAAAAAAATTTTTTTTTTGAAACAGAGTCTCACTCTGTTGCCCTGGGTAGAGTGCAGCAGTGACATCATAGCTCACTGCAACCTCAAACTCCTGGGTTCAAGGGATCCTCCTGCCTCAGCCTCCTGAGTAGCTGGGACTACAGGTGAGTGCCACAACACCTGGCTAATTTTATATTTCTGTAGAAATGGGGTCTCGCTCTTGCTCAGGCTGGCCTCTAACTCCTGAGCTCAAGTGATACTCACACTTCACCTCCCAGAGTGCTAGGATTATAGGTGTGAGTCACCATACCTGGCTTAAAAAATTTTTAATGAAACAGTTGACAATAGGTTATTAAGATATTTAGATATGTCAATACCATTGACCTAAGAACAGAAACTATTGGACTGCTCTGCTGTTGCCTTTTTAACTGATATTTTTTCTCTCTCTTTCCCACACACAAACACACACACACACAATCACTACAGAATTTATACAAATTTTACTCACTGTACAGCATGGTAACATATTACATGACCACAACTCTGGGTAGACCCATCTTGATTTTTTGATATTTATTATTTCCATTTCTTTCACTATTTCCATTCAGAAACAGTAAATATACAGATAGTATCAAGAGTATAATAAGAAAAATACCTGTAATGAGATTATTATTGCACGTAACAATTTTAAAATTTTCATGAATCCTTTGGATTTCATTTAATATAGTTTTCACATTTTACATGTTTATTAGTTTTATATTTTATAATATTAAAAATATGGATTTAGTTTTTTAAATCAATATTCTGGAAAAAAGTTCTTCTGGAACTATAATTGAAAATATTATTATGAATGTAAGGCCTTTTATTGTAATTTGTACAAATACATATACATTAATGTTTTTTTCAAAATTTCAAATACATATTAAAACATGGTAGTAGAAACTGAATGGTTTTATTACAATATTTTTAAATGTTCCTCTTATTATATTCCTAAGTTATCTATTTTTTTTTTTTTTTTTGAGACAGAGTCTCGCTTTGTTGCCCGGGCTAGAGTGAGTGCCGTGGCATCAGCCTCGCTCACAGCAACCTCAAACTCCTGGGCTTAAGCGATCCTCCTGCCTCAGCCTCCCGAGTAGCTGGGACTACAGGCATGCGCCACCATGCCCGGCTAATTTTTTCTATATAGATTTTTAGCTGTCCAAATCATTTCTTTCTATTTTTGGTAGAGACGGGGTCTCACTCTTGCTCAGGCTGGTCTCGAACTCCTGACCTCGAGCGATCCACCCGCCTCGGCCTCCCAGAGTGCTAGGATTACAGGCGTGAGCCACCGCGCCCGGCCAGTTATCTATTTTTTTGACAAATTTAGATACTTCCTGTTTCACACAACTAAGCTACCAAATGTCAGGATATTTTATTCGTATCATATTTTAAATAAAAGAGAGTGTCTTTGCTAATTTAAATTTTCATGAACTTTTTTCAGCATCAACTAATTTTAATGTTTTAGTACAGAGTCAACAATGATTGTGGAGAAATATTATAAGTTATTTCATTAGACATTTATAAGCATTTACCTTTCAGTTAAACACTAAAAGATTACTTGCATGACCTGAGGATGTTTTATGTTTTATGGCAAAGATAAATAACTTGCTCAAATTTACACAGCTAGTAGTGTTGGGATTAATGATAAAACACAGGATTCTAAATCGACTTTATTACATTTTAATATACATCTGACTGGAAACCAAGACACACAGAAATTTAAAATTATTTTCCACTCAGAATCCAGAGAAATTAAGTTTAATGCCAGTTATGTAGTCAGAAAGAAAGGAATAGGTCTGTTATTTTATTAGCACGTCACACACATGTGCAGGAGGAAGGCACCTGCTGCTCTTGCGACCCGGCCCCGCCTGGCTGGCAGGGAGGGAGGACGCGGGGGAAAGCCTGCTCCGCCTCTGCTCCGCCTCTACCACGGTGGCGCGTATGCCGCACGGTGGCCTGGCCGCACCTTGCACTTCTTATGGGCCTTTGCAGTCGAGTCTGTGAGGACGCCTGTCGGGACGCCCCACCACACTCAGCAACAACACTGTCCTGCTCTCACTTGTCTCCATGAGCAAACTCACCTCAGAGCTCAGTGCAGGCGTCTGGCCAGGATGGGAATCTGCAGACAGATTTTAGAATCTTCTTTTCTAGCAACTAAGATAATGACCCAAAAGTTAGTAAAACAGTAAACAAAAATAAGCAAACAAACAAAAGCCCAGAAAAATTAAAAATAAAAATCCTAGCAAAGTGAATGAATATGTCAGTTACGCTGCAGTCACACAATGGAACACTACACAGAGATAAAAATTTTAAAATCTACAACTGTATCCAAAAATATGGACAAACATAATAAACATATGGTTGAGCAAAAGAAGCTAGATCACCCAAAAATACATATGTATGTATGATTCCTTTTATATAATGCACAACAGACATTTATACAATACAAATACGCTTTATGTACCTCTATATATTACATGTGTAATATAATATAATACACTTACACCATGTACAACAGAACCCATGCCGTACTGTTAGAGTGGTGTCTATCTCTGTGACAGGCTGAAAACCAGCAGTATGTGACAGGCAGTGCAAAGGAGGCCTCTGGGAAGCCCAGAGTGACCTGACTGTGTCTGGATGTTGCTTACATGGCTGGTTGCATAGTAGAAAAAATTTCACCGAGCTGTACCTTATGATATGCACATTCTACACATGTAATGTTTCCATAAAATGTTTTTAAGTGATTAAGATAGTTTTGTGGGACAATAAATACAGTATTTCTTTTTCTTTAATTTCTTACTTGAAAACTTTTCTACACGATAAATAAAAATGAGAAGAGAAAAAAACTTTCTCAAGCATTCACTAATGAGTGAATACACCAAGTGCCACATACAAAGTATGCAATTTGTAAAATCAATATAGCATTTTCTGCACTCTCCCCTTCCCTTAGATTCTATAAATGTTTAAAACTATGAATGTATGACCCTTAGAATAGCAGAGAAATATTAATATTTCTAAATACATCATTTTACAAAATGGAGAGACACCAGAAACGTTCTCCCGAGGGACCCCAGGGCCATGGAAAGAATGCCTGTGACTTGACTACCATTTCGTATTGCCCTCAATGTGCCAACCACGTCAATCAGGGAAGAGTAAGTAACTAAGGAGAGTGGGTCTCTTCCTATCTGCAGATCATACAGCTGGAAAGTCAAGACAATCAATGATAATGTGAATAAAAATAATTTAGAAAGCTTAAGGTAATAAAAATAAAAATCATTTACGTATAAAGATAGAAAAAAGGAAAAATTCTATTTAAAATAGCAAAATAAATTAAGAAAAAAATAGAGGAAGAAGATGAACTCAAATTTAGGAATAAATTGTCAAAGCCTTTGTGAGGAAAACCCCAAAACAGTCCTGAGAACCACAAATGTAGATTTGAACAAATAGAAGAGTACACTTGTTCTTTGACAGAATGACACATCACATAGATGTCATTTTTCCCTAAATTACTCGAAATATTTAATGTGATGCAAATAAGATACCAAAATGTTTCTGGCATTTTTTTTTTTTTTTGGAGTTGTAAAGGCTGATTTCAAAGTTCATATTAAATAAGAAACAATAAATTTGGTATAATTTGAATACTAAAAACGAAAAGAGAATTCCATGTTTTAACATTTTGAATTGAAAACAGATAAACACAAGCACATGGTTGTAAGGAGATGGAATATTGCAGCAAATCACCACGGTCCCACCACTCAGCTCCGTTGATCACCAGCTCATTGCCCAACTGCCTTCCTCTGTGCTCCTTCCTGCCATGTAATTCCCTCCTTCCCATTGTATGCAAAGCTACTTGTCATAGAAAATCCCCATCTAATATGAAGCATAGAATTAGAAAGCCATTCTGTAACTTGCCATGTGATGTATTTCTCACTGGTGATTTCATACAGCAGTGGACACAAGGAGACTGCAAGAACCATTGGGTGAAAATTACAAAATGTGTTGTTGGCAGAAAAGTCCCAGGTTTTCCAGGTATCACTCCATACATTCCTGCTTCATTACAAAAGGAAAGGCTGCCTCGCTATCACTGACAGTAGAGCAAACCCACAGGGTGCACCTCTGGTTGCAAAACAATGGGAAAAAATCCATTACTGTGGTGTTGAAATTTTTTGCCAGAAATGGTTAACATGGATCTAAGTTTTGAAAACAAGTAATCCAAACTGTGAGGCATTTCACAACAAAACTGGGCAGGATTAACTAAAAATGTCAATGTCACGAAAAGCAAAGAAAGTGAAAGGAGACTAAATAGCCACGACATTCCTGTACAATGAAAGACACCACTCCGATTCTAGAACCACACGACAGAGAGCCGGGGAGGACGCTCTGGGACAACCTGGAAAGTTTAATTGTGGACAGTTGATGAGACAGTGCTCTTGACTCAGTATCATATCTTAGGTGTTCTTATAATATTGTGTTTATGTAAGAGGATGGTATTTTACCTAGGAAATATATACAGAAATACTTGAAATTTAGGTGGTGTGTTATCTGCGATTTGTTTTAAAGATTTCAGCAAAAACATACACGTGTGCTCAGGTGTCTGTGTGGAGGCAGAGAGAGGAAGGGAGAGAAGGTGGAAGGGAGGAGGAAGGGTGGGAGGGTTGGGAAATAAAAAGCAAAATGGGTCTCATATACAGGGGCAAGATAATAATTAAGTAGAACTTACCTACCCTATTGAAACAAATAATAAACCTTCCCACATGCACTAAAAGAAACCTAAAAGGCACAACAAAGAGTAAAATGCACCTCAGAAGGAAAAACATCAGGATAGGACATTCAAGGGCTAGAGGCAGACGGAAACATACGACCCAGAGAAGAGACAGAAATTTCCCCCAAGTGTACCAAGTAATAGAAACCCTTACAGTGATACAAACACACAAGGAAACAAATTGCAAAGATTAAAAAAAAAAAAACCTCATAAAACAATTGAATAAGATTAAAAAGGAAATTGAAGAAATAAGATGACTGAGAAACAAGTAGCACAGTTTTAAAACTTCAGAATTAATCAGACACAAAGAGAGGCAGACTGAGCAAAGCCATCTCCTCTTCCAAAAAAGAATACCCCAGAAGTCGCAGGGGCTATTTCTGGCAAGTACATACCCTAAATTAAAAAGCAGACTGACAACCCGGCAGTTAAGACGCTGTGAGGAACAATGAGCGGACAGTTTACGACACAGACTGGGACAAACACGACAATTTGAAGCAGGAAAGGAAGGAGACCGGGCACAAGACTGACGCCTGCGAGTGTCCGGGCAGGAGAATGACGCAGGAGCTGCCCGCGGTGGCCCCGCGACGGGCAGGAGTGACAGCTGCCACGTCCCCCCCGGGGAGCCTGGAGGGAGGCTATGGCGAAGCAGAGAGCACGCAGGAGGGCCGTGAGCTGCCATGGGTCCCCTGGAGTTTGGACTTCTGGTTCCAGAGCTGGGACAGAGTAAAACAACTATCGTTTTAAGCCGCCAACTTCGTGTAATCCTGGTATGCAGCTGTGAAAAGCAAGCACGGCACAGACTAAGGTGCTACACAATACCTTGCCGACAGAACAATTTGAAACAAAGAAATCTCGTGGCAGTCATAAAATTCAGAAGATGAACTTTGAGCATAAGTGTGGAAATCTATGGAAATTTAAACTTTCCATGTGAAACAATAATTCCAGAACTGTTTTCTATCATAAAGAAATGTCCTCCTATTTACATGTTTATTAAGTCCTGTCATATTAAGGATTGTAAACAACCTTGATGCCAGTTATTAGGAGACTTGCTAAATAAATGGATCTATTAAAATACTACATAATAAATAAATTGACATATTAGAATACATAATACTATCCAGCAGTTGAAAGTCCTGAGTTAGATCTCCTTGTACTAACATGCATTCTGTAGCCATTATTGAATAAAACAAAATAAAGCGCACCTCATAAACATAACAGAAATTTTTCAAATGTAATAAAATTAAAACCAAAAAATTTCATACATTTACAAGTATGTGTTAAAAATAAATAAGGAAAATGAGGAAGGCTAAACATTGAACTGATTATAGTATTATTTCTAGGAGTGGGAAGGGCAGGGCTGAAAGGGGGGACTCTGGTTGGTCCTCAACAGGACTTATTTTATTCATAATGTTTATATTTTTAAGAATTTTATAAACATGAATTACCATTTTAAAAATATGGTATGACCATCCTTATGTAGAGATTAATGATAAAACAGAGAGCTCAGAAAATGGACCATAGAAAATTTAGAGTTTGGCTTATTTTGCTGATATGAAGAAAGCTTTTTAATATTTAATTTTTATTTCTTTTAATTTTTATGGATACATAAACAGTTGTACATACTTATGGGGTACATATTGTGATAAAGCATAAAATGGGTAATGATCAAATCAGGGCAACTGGTGTATCTATCACCTCAAACATTTATCATTTCATTGTGTTTGGAATATTCCAAATCCATTCCTCTAGTTATTTTGAAATACACAAGAAATTATTATTAACTACAGTCACCCTATTGAGTGAAGAAAGTTTTGAATCTGCAGATGGAATGAGTGCTCACCAATCAAGAGCAATTTAAAAATCACTTCTCTGAGTAATATTCAAATAATTTTGTTTCAAAACTATAGAAATAGAAATAATTCTTCAGGTTGGGCATGGTGGCTCACACCTGTAATCCTAGCACTCTGGGAGGCCGAGGTGGGAGGATTGCTAGAGCTCAGGAGTTTGAGACCAGTCTGAGCAAGAGTAAGACCCCATCTGTACCAAAAATAGAAAAATTAGCCAGGTGTGGTGGTGCATGCCTGCAGTCCCAGCTACTCTGGAGGCTGAGACAGGAGGATTGCTTGAGCCCAGGAGTTTGAGGTTGCTGTGAGCTAGGCTGATGCCACGGCACTCTAGCCTGGGCAACAGAGTAAGACTCTGTCTAACCAAAAAAAAAAAAAAAAGAAGAAGAAGAAGAAGAAATAATTCTTCAAATAACCAGACCCAAAGAAAAAGCTACGTATAAGGTAGAATCACCTCCCAGATCTCTCCACAGCACTATCTACAGTCAGGGGAAGATACACCCAGATATCAAGCTAAGTTTGACACACAAATTTTATCCCCAGCCAAAAATTTCTCACATACAACAAAACTGAGGGAATGTAACACCAGTGGACCCTCCTTTTAAAAAATGCAGTGATCAAATCCAATTGAATTAAATAAAATTTCAATTAAATTTAGTCATTGTCGTGGCTTCCTTCACACTTGTCATTAATAGAATGTAAAACATTTCACAATTTTATCTTTCCCTTCCTTTATTTTTTCTCTTCTCTTTCTCTCCCTACTTTTTTTATCTTTTTCTATAAGGTTTGTTCCCTTGTCTACAACTGGCTGTCAGCTGTGTCTCCTCAAAATGTGCGGTCTGAACTCCCTCAGTCTCTGCTGCATTCACACCGTCCTTCCTTACGCGACACAACCTCCCTCTGTGTGCCGCCTCCCATCCTCACTGCTTGCCAACGTTTCTGTTAGCATTAGATGATGTTTTAAACATCTTCTCTGTGATGAAGAGACATCTGTTGGAGTCCTCCAAGGCCCTTCGGCATTTTTCAGTCTTTTCCTTTTGTTAAATTAAAATTTAATTTAATAGATGCATCACTCTGCTTAAGCCACCACAACAAACGGGGTGGCTTAAACAAGAAATTAATTTTCTCATAGTTCCGGAGGTTGAAAGTCCAAGATCAAGGTGGCAACATAGTTGAGCTTTGGTGAGGGCTCTCTTCCTGACTTTCGGACAGCCAGCTTTTTACGGTGTCTACGCATGGCCTGTCCTCAGTGTGTGTGCGTGGACAGAGAGGATTCCATCTCTCCTCATCTTACGAGGCCACCAATTGTATTGAATTAGGACCACATCCTCATGACTTCAATTACACTTAATTACTTCCTAAAAGCCCTATTCTCCAAATACAGTCACCTTGGGGGTTAGGGTTTTGACATAGGAATTCAGTCCATAGCGTTAGATTCTATGAACGATAAATATTTAATGTGATCATTTTATGTATAGCAATGTATCTGTCAATTTCCTTCCCTGAACCTCTATCTGAATCAGTGTAAAATAACAGTTTTGGAAACTTATTCACCAAGTGTTAATGATGATTATCTCTGATTTTGAGATTATTTCTCCTTTGTGTCACTTTTTACTTTCTTCTCAATGCTGACTCAGTTCTCTAAAAGTAGTAGGTAACATTAAGACAAATTTAAAATGTCAATAATATAAAAGTGTAGGTTGTCAACCCTATCAATGATACAGTTTGTTACAACATTTTTTCAAATAAAGATTTATTGTGCCAATTATGAATTGAGTTTCTTTTATGTATTAGGATTTGGAGGAAAATTGACAAAGTTCTTGATCTCAAAGAGTATCTAGAGGGTGAGATGGAAAAAAGGTAAATAAATACAAAAACAAACAAACAAAAGCTTCGGTAAGTACTGAGGAAAAGCAAAGATAGTATTCTATTAGCAGAAACTTACGTTGTGAAAAAGAGAGCCAATTTTAGCTGTAAAGCCATCCCTGTGATGACTCTGTCCAGAAACAGAGGAGGAAAATTGTCATCCCAGCGGGGAGGGCCTGGCAAGGCCAGGCTGGTGCCAAAGTGCTGAGACCCCGGAGGGTCTGAAAGCCCCAGAGAGAGAGGAAGTCTGAGCTGTCAACAGGGCCTCGATCTGACAGGTAAGAAATACAGCTTTGTAAGAAATATAGGCTTTGGTATAAATGCAAAGAGAAACAATTGAGGTACATTAGGCAATAGATGGTGAGATACGTGAGTTACAATGTCCCCTGCTGTATAGATGTGAATTAGAGGATTCCAGAAATGAAACAAGATCAGTCTGGAGACCACTTCTGACCGCCAGGCGAGAACTGAAGACGATCCGGATGGATTTGGTCCAAGTGGTGTCAGCAAAGGAGAGGACTGTGAGACGACACCCTGACCATGGACTCGTCAGCAAGGCGAGGCGAGGAGGAGCAGTGGGCTCTTCATCCAGTCCTGGTTTCCATGAATTGGTCAACGACACCAACCACTGAGCTGAAGAACAAAAAGATTTTTGGAGGGAATTAAGTCAAAACAAGAAATTTAGAGAAACACACGATGGAGAGGAGTTAAAGAGAGCCAGAAACTCAGAGAAATTCCAGCATCTGAAACTTGAGAAGGAAAGAAGAAAGGAATGGAGCCTCCAAAGCTCAGAGAAGTGATTCTAACACTACGTGCCTGTATTTCATTTCTCATTTGTGTAAAATGATGGGCACAGTGGACTTCTCCAGCAGCAGTCAGAAAATAACAAAGTAGATTCTTCTAATATTACTTCAGGATTTGATAGAAACATTCAGGGAGGAGGCCTGCAGATTTTCCTTCAGCTGATCATTTTTGACTGATGTAATGAGTCCTCAACCAAGTCAGGCATAGAAATTTTCCAACAATGTGTCTGCCCCCAAAATATCCAATCAGTCAGTGCCTTCCTGCAAATATTAACAAATGCAGTTGAGGAGTGTATAAGCCCAGCTTTGCTTCATCCGCTGTCTTCAGAATGTGAAGGGTAAGTGGATGTCTATTCATTCATGAAAACTCATTTCTTTCTTGATGCATTCTAAAATCGAGTTCTTTTCCTTCCTAAAAGTTTCTGATGATTAGAATGTAGCTTTATTTTCTTTTTGGAGCTCCAGCCTTCCTGCAAAATACAGAAAGCCCCTGCAGCAGGGTTCCTGACCTTCAGAGTGTGTTCCTGGAAGATGAAAAGCTCCAGAAGTAATGAGTTTAAAATAGAATCGTGTCTTCTGATGGAGTTCTTTATCACTGAAATGTATTTGACAATATCTGTAAAGAGTAGTAAAATTGTTATGGTTTTGCCCTAATGACATAACTGCTAGATAACACATCTAAATAGTAATCAGAAATGCACAAGACTGACCTATGATGATATTTGTAGTGGTGTTATCATATTAGTTCAATAACTGGAAATAATATTAAGTTACCAACAAGGAGTAAATATTATATATAAAGTATGATCTCAATTTTATAACAAAATAAATCTTTGTAAATGTAGTCATTAAAAAAGACCATTAAGAAATGCATCAAAATGTTGACATTAGTTGTTGAAATTTTATGTGATTTTGTTCATTACTTGCTTACGGTTCAAATTTCAGCAAATAGCATGTGTTATTTAACGTTAAGAAATATAAGAGCTACACAAACAGAATACCTTGTAGTAAGAATATAGATACAGAAAAAGTACAGTTATTCAGGACCATAAGAGCATACATTGTGGATAATCACCTAATTCAAGCAAACTTGAGAATCCATCCTTGAGCTCAAAGGAAATAAGACAAAGAGAAGCCAGACTTTGCCTATTGGGGAACCTGGTAAGAGTTTCTTCCACTCTTCATAAAGAAGCAGGTGTTTGACCCAGGGTACTGGAGCTTATACATGTGTCAAATCAAATATGGAGCCCCACTGGCAAATTTGAAAGGCCAAACTCCTTTACCATGTATCTTCATCTGTAACCTGTTCCTATTTAAGTTTAGTGTCTACATCACTACAACCTTATACAAATTGGATTTTCCAGCCAGTAAAATCTCTTGGGTTTCCCACATTCTCATTCTCATTTTATGCTTGTGGTATTTTCCTATATATTTCCTTTCATAG
Source organism: Lemur catta (assembly GCF_020740605.2). Lineage (NCBI taxonomy): Eukaryota > Metazoa > Chordata > Mammalia > Primates > Lemuridae > Lemur > Lemur catta. The sequence goes on along the minus strand of NC_059138.1, from coordinate 94,828,703 downwards.
TCTTCCTATGCTATGTTTTCAATATCTCTTGGTGGCTGTGATGCTGGGGGACAAATTCTAGCTTCAGCCAATGTGGCATAAAGGTAGAGGTGTTCACTTGCTTAAGTTTCTGGAGAAATGCCTGCTCTCCCTCTGGTTGGCACCTTCCACTCTGCTCAGCCCCTATGAAAGAGAACTAGGGAGTCAGCACTCACAGAGATGCTAGTACATATTTGGATAACTTACTTCAGCTGCTAGGAATTTCCAGATAGTTGTTTTTTTTGTTGTTTTTTAAATGCATCACATGTAAAATTCTTCCCCTTCTTTCAGGACTCTGCTCATCTGAAATATTTGCTGTTGTTGTTGTTAGCAATAACAAGGTTTCAGTGGCCATTGGGGACTTTTAGATACATCTCTAAAGCAAAAATAATCTTGTATTCTTTGTCTAGAGACACTTCATAAAGATCGTATGGGTTGTTGGGAATAATTGAATCAAACATAGAAAAAGCATATGTAAATTAGCATGAAGGTCAGCTATGCATAATCCCAGAATAACTGCACATACCTGTGAGGCCTTGCTTGGCATTAATTTTCATTTCCAACCTCAATAAGGAGGTCAAACAAACCTTTGCTTGTGAAAGGCTAAGGCCAGTCAAAATTTCTTTTGTTTTAAGATCCTCTTCTGCAAATCCCACACTGGACTGGACACAGGTCCTAATGTTGTAAAGGCTGATTATTTTGGCATTACCAACAAGAAAAAAGTCTATTTCTGTCCGCAGTTTCCCAGAATTGGAGTGAAAATGCCGGGCTCCCATCAACGACCCGTCCTTGGGCTGGAGTGTCCTGAGCCCTCTCTGTGGGCTGTGGAGGCAGCCGATTCCCACATAACAGAAGGTGCAACTTTCACTCTTCCTGTCTCAGTTTGTACTGGATTTCTGACAATTGGAACAGATTACTCCTCCGTAGCAAACGGCGGCATGAGACTACCACACGGGACACTAACACAGGACCAAGTCTGATTTCATGGCTCGTGTCAGGACACTGGTGGTTGGAGGTAATTTTTAGCAGGAATTAATCTATGTGCAGTGAGGTTCCCAACTCATGCTACAGGGCAAGATTGGGGTACTTTTCACCCTCTTCAAAACTACAGAAAGTTCCCTTCATGGAACTAGAACTTGATACTCACCTCGTGGTTCTTAAGTGACTCAGAGGCCTAATTGGTCTCTGCATTGACCCTACCTAGGGACCCTGCACCCCAGCAGGTGCCCCCATCTCAGCCCCTCGTTTCATGCCCTGCACGCATTGCCGGCTGACAGAGTCAGATCCATTTACTCGCTTGTTTCTGGCTGCCCCCCGCCAGAGTGCAGCCCCCCAGGGGCCAGCCTCGCCTGCCTGGTTCACTGCTTCACCCCACCCATGGACTGTTAGCTGTTGTTCCAAAAACACCGGCGGAAGGGACATCCGAATGTTCACTAAACTGCAAAGGGTTCACGGAGACGGAAACGCTTTCAGAGCAGTTCCTGTAGCTCAGCCAGAACAAGGTTGACACTCATGTGACCCTCTATTGTTATTCTCATGAGAGTTTGAAAACATAACCACGCAAACTGTGAATGTTAATCCGTGATGCTCTGAGAGAGCAGGTGTGGCAATAATGTCTCCCCCGCTGGACGTGAGAAGTTTAAGCACTGACATCGTGGACAGAGAGGTCCGCCCTGCCCCGCGGCCAGGCCGCCCGAGCGCACCTGAGGCCGGTGAGCCCTGCGCCGGCCCGTCTCTCCCGCTCCGCGCTCGGGTTTGATCAGGCTTCGCTGCAAAACTGGGAGCAAGCGGCTCTTCTCATGCCCATTTTTCAGAAGATAAACTAAAGGGACAGAATCACAATTAAGTGATTTGCTTAAGATCACAAAACTAAATCAAAACAACATAGCCTCTGCAATCGTAACAGCTATAATACTAGAAATTTAAAAAATTTTCAGTACAAGAAAATCTCTCTTAGGAGAAGTAATGTATGATTTTTAATTGGAAAAAAATCAAACTTGTATCAAATACATAATCAACTTATTCATTTTTAAAATTTCAGTAAATTTTTTTAAAATTCCATGATTTAAAAAATATTCCATCTAATTTGTCAGCTTAAAATAAGAAAACATTAAAAAGTTTGTTGCTATAAAGATTTAAAAAAGAGCTTAGAAGTATTATCAGAAATCTGGGTCTTGTCTGATGTATACCATGTTTAGATCTCAACTTCCTGAAAGACAAGATATGAGTCAAAGGACGACGTGTGTTTAAAGATAAACTTTGAAATGCTAAGCTTTTAAACGGTTTTTTTGAGCAGACAGCAGTTCATCAATCCAGCAGCTGCATAGAGCAAGTGGTACGAGACTCCTCAGACAGGGCATGAAGGGAAACTATTTACAAGGTGAACACAGAAGCAAGAAAAATATTTGACTGACTGAAGTGGAGCAGTAGCCTTATGTGAGTCATACCAGTGACAATTCCCTAGTTAGAGGTTGGTTGGTGCCTTCAGACCAGTTAAGCTTAAATTTTGTTTTCATAGAATATGACCATTTATGCTGAGCTAGGTTTTCCTTTGCTTACACAGGAACCCAAGGCTTGGGAGCTATCTCAGCCTAAACGTCTCCAAAATAATAATTTTAATATATGTTTTTTTCTAGACTTTTTAAAAAATTTTAGCCTATTACTGGGGTACAAATGTTTAGGTCACATATATTGCCTTTGCCCCAACTGAGTCAGAGCTTCAAGCACGTCCATCCCGAGACGGTGCACACCCCACCCATCAGGTGTGGATATATCCATACCCTCCTCCCCCCTCCCACCTGCCTGACACCTGATGAATGTTACTACGATATGTGCACATAAGTGCTGATCAGTTAATATCAATTTGATGGTGAGTACATGTGGTGCTTTTCTCCCCCATTCTTGTGATACTTCACTTAGTAGAATGGGCTCCAGCTCTATCCAGTATAATACAAGAGGTGCCAGATCACCATTGTTTTTTGTAGCTGAGTAGAACTCCATGGTATACACATACCACATTTTATTAATCCACTCATGTATTGATGGGCACTTGGGTTGTTTCCACATCTTTGCAGTTGTGACTTGTGCTGCTAATAACATTCTAGTGCACATGTCTTTTTTATAGAATGTCTTTTTTTCCTTTGGGCAGATTCCCAGTAATGGGGTTGCGGGATCAAATGATAGTTCTACTTGTAGCTCTTTGAGGTATCTCCATATTACTTTCGACAGAGGTTGTACTAGTTTGCAGTCCCACCAGCAGTGTGTGAGTGTTCCTATCTCTCCACATCCACGCCAACATTTATTGTTTTGGGACTTTTTGATAAAGGCCATTCTCACTGGAGATAAGTGATACCTTACTGTGGTTTTGATTTGCATTTCCCTGATGATTAGAGATGTTGAGCATTTTGTCATATGTTTGTTGGTCATTAGTCTGTCTTCTTTTGAAAAGTTTCTGTTCATGTTCTTTGCCCACTCTTTAATGGGGTTGTTTAATTTTTCTTGCTGATTTTCCTGAGTTCTATATAGATTCTAGTTATCAGCCCTTTATTGGATGTGTAATGTGCAAATAGTTTCTCCCATTCTATAAGTTGTCTGTTTGCTCTCATAGTAGTTTCCTTGGCTGTGCAGAAGCTTTTTAATTTGATCAGGTCTCATTTATTTATTTTTGTTGTTGCTGTGATTGCCTTTGGGGTCTTCTTCATAAATTCTTTGCCTAGGCCAATGTCTATAAGAGTTTTTCCAACATTTTCTTCTAAATTCTTATAGTTTCATGCCTTAGGTTTAAGTCTGTTATCTACTGTGAGTTGATTTTTGTGAGAAGTGAAAGGTACAGATCCTGTTTCAGTCTTCTACGTGTGGCTATCCAGTTTTCCCAGCACCATTTATTGAATAAGAATTCTTTTCTCCAGTGTATGTTTTTGTCTTCTTTGTCAAAGATTAGATGGCTATATGAGGATGGTTTTATATCTGGGTTCTCAGTTCTGTTCCATTGGTCTCTGTCCCTGTTCTTGTGCCAGTACCATGCTGTTTTAGTTGCTATAGCCTTGTAATATAGCTTGAAGTCTCAAAAAGTGATGTCTCCCAATTTATTTTTATTTCAGGGTATTATGGGGGTACAAATATTTTGGTTACATTTTATGTCTTTGCCTCACCCAAGCGAGGATTGGAGGTGTGCCCCTCCCCTCTGCAATGCTCACCACGTCCATTAGTTGTGAGTTTTAATTATTTCATCCTCTGATACGGAGTAGACCAAATTATCTTCACAAAATGGATATCTCATGACACAATGGGAGGCATATATTTTCTCTTACATTATTCTTATGTGAAAGAAAATGAGTTACACTAAAAAAATGAAAAACTAAGATTTTTTCAAATAGGAAACAGTCTCTTTGGGTCAAAAGAAACTAAGGGCTTTAGGTCTGGCTGAGGAAATGAGCTTGGTGTTCAGTGATCCCAATGTAATACTGATGCTTTAGGATGAAGTTACACCTCAGTGTCTACTAAGGTCCAGATTTCAGCAAATTCAAATGGCTTTTGGTGCATTCTGAGGACAAATGCAGACACATATGTTACATCTGCCTAATTTTCCTCTTGATTCCATATACACCACCTTAAAGGCTTTGATCTGTAATGACCATGCATTGATAACCTGACCCAGTACAGAAAGATCACTGGATTAAAGTACATTTTTAGCTATATTCATTCATTCATGCATCTTCTTAACATCCCCAATATAGCCTTTTCTTATTTTAATGGTAAACTAAATTTAAAATAAAAAGAAATCTCCCTCATTAAAAAATGTCACTTTCAATTTTGCAATGTAAATTCCCTAATAAATGAAGAGATGTAAGTTTAAAACATCCAAGATGTATATAAATTAACCAATGAGTGAAATACTGATAATAACAGAGTTGCTGGTGAAAACTCACTATGGACTGTGTGGATAGGATCTACCTCCAATGGGTAGTCTGAGAAAAGTGCCGGACTTCCCTTCACTATGCCCCAAATATTAGGGAAAGGATGTGTGGAACAGGTTTTCAATGACTACTAAAGTTACTGCTAAGCTAGTAAGATGTTTTCTCCCTATTGTTGAACAGTTTTCAATAATATTCTAGCTGAGAGGCTAAATTGTATTGAGGAATTTGACTAGTGTCAGTCTTCTAAGAAAGTTATTTCTTTTGTCACAACAAAGCAAAATATAAAATGCCCAGATCCTATCTGAAGCCTAGAAGGGAAGTTGTTCAGTGAGACCAATCAATCACAAGTGGCTTCCTCAGCATCTGATGGCCCTTAGGCTTCCGGGGAGTTTCTGCCTGGTCCTCAGATGCCTTGTTGATGAAATGTCAAGTGTCCTCATCAGTGGAGGAGAGTAGTCAGGATTAGCACATCATCTGCATGGTCCCAGAGTATGTGCTGCAGACTGGGTTTATCTGAAATGCCACATTTTGAAAATGAAGTCTCAAGGATTTATAAAACATGAGAATGTTCAGCAAATTTGAAAGACTTAAAGGCAATGATAATTCAAAAATGATTAATAATTAATGTACTTGGCAATTAATTTTACTGTTTTGTTGTTGACCTCAAAACACTACATTTCTCATCTTTTTCAAGTTTGTAACTCATAAGTAGTAGTCACAACACAACTATATTGCTACACATTCTTTCTAGTTGGGAATACGTAGCATATAAATTGCTATTGAATAGTATGGAATAATGCTATGTCTTGATTTTTTTTTATTAAATAAAACTTTTGTTATGACCATCAAGGTACATTTTAAAATGATTGATATGTTTTAGGTGTTATCTAATGGTCTTTCACCAAATGCAACATTTTTATAAAAAGTTGAATTGAATTAAAATTATATGAATTTAAATTCTGATTAGAATCATTCATCTGGAAGACAATCTGATATCTTCTCTGCCAAAAAAATATGAGATTATGGTGTTAACATAATTATAATCCATACTCACTGTAACTCTGCCATAGATAAATGCGGATTTCATACAAAGCAAGAAGTTTATAATACTTTTTAAAATCAATGGTTCATCTGTATTCTTTCGTATTTACTTTCAAGCATTTGGTTGCCAATGTTAATATAACTTCTCTAGTGGTGAAAATTTATTGCAGAAACCATTTATTATATTTGATGATGATGATGATGACGACAGTGCTGGTAACTGCCACTTACTGAAAATGCACTATGTACTAGTTTTCCTATTAAGCTTTCTCTACTCAATGCATAAGAAATTCCTACAGAAAATTTGAAAGCAACAAAAACATGAAACATATTAAAGTGTTTCCCCTGATAACAACTGAAAATCAAAGTCTAGTGCATGGCCTAGTTTCTGTGCGTTAGGTTCCTGGGTGACTCTGCAGCACAGAAGGGGAGCACTGTCTTACACCGAGCATTTTCCATGGGTTATCTCACTTAGTCTTCAAGTTACTGCACGTTATCTCCATTTAACACTTGGGGAAATGAGAGTGCAGAGAGTGTAAGCAACTTGCTGAGCCTCTCAGGGCTGTGCACACATGAGGCCTGAATTTGACACAAGTTATTCCAACATAAAGCTTTAAGCACTATTTTGGTGAGATAGGGAAATAAAAAGGCTAGATATTTCCTTCATATTTATATCCATGTTTGGTAAATTTGCTTTCATGATATATAGATGATAGTTATATAAATACATATGTGCACATATATGCACATACAGCATATAGATAGAAAATGTCTATAATTGGATCAGTCAGGAAACATATTTATTCCATTTGTGATATCATTTATTGTCTCATTTGGAACATGCTCCACTAGAACTGCTGCTGCCATGGCGCCAGGCTGCGAACTGTTTTCTTTCTTCTCTCTTTGCTTCTATTGCTGCAGTAGAAGCTGTTGCCCGCACTTCCTCTCCTGAACCCCTCCCAGCCGTGCACTCTGCTGCTCTGTTCCCCAAGTTTTCCTACCACACATTCAACAATTCTGTTCAATCTCCTTGACTGTTTCTTTGCCTCCTGTTATTTTAGAGTTTCATATGGTTTGTCCTTGCCTTAAACTTTCCACGTGCAAAGATAGCATTATTTGGAATTACTGGATATTATATTAATTTTCAATGTATTAAAGTTACAAATTTTAAAATGTAGGCTCATCCAGCCTTTAAAGTTCGATTTTGAAATTTGTTATACAATCTTATTAAATCTAAGGAACAAAGAAAGAATCACCTTTGCTTGTTCTTACAGTAAGGTTCCATTAACTAAGGTTGAACAGATTAAATTCTCTTTAAACCCTTTTAAAACATACTTAATTAAATTTCCTTTAATATGTTAAACTATATTTATTAATATAGATATTCTTATTAGTGATTTCACATGTCTGACAAGGAGAACTTACAAGCTTAACTAAAAAAATCTTTCAAAGTATTTAAATAACTTTGGTAAATGTAATATACTAAATTTAGAAATACAGTAAACAGCACTGTCATATTTCACAATACAGTAATGTACTTAATCAAATTGTCTTGCACTTCGCTTATTAAAATGAAAGTTAACTTCTAATTTTTCTCTTAAGCATTAAGGAGATTTTATTATTTTTTAAAGAGTTTTGAGGTATAATTACTTGCATTAAAATGCACAGATCAAAAGTGTACATTTCAGTTTAAAGTTTTTTGACAAATGTAATGTACAGTCCGCATGAAATACAGGACATTTTCATTATCCCCAGGAAGATACCTTGTGTTAAGATGCTTTAAAAAAATATACATTCACTAACTACTAATAAATAATATACTTTGATATTATTACCATGGTTTTGATATACTTTGTTATCTATCCCTAATTATTTAACCTTCAAAGTTAAAAAGAAATCACCTACCTTCTAAAGCAGTGTTTCTCAATCCAACACAGTTTCACCCCACAGGGTTACAGCAATATCTAGAGACATTTTTGTTTATCACAGCAGGAGATACTACTGACATTTAGTGAGTAGAGACCAGAGATGGTGCTAAACATCATATAATACCCAGCTGTCTTCCTACCCCAAAAAAGAATTATCCAACCCAAAATGTCAATAGTGCTGATAGTAAAATGTATTTTTCTAAAGGATGCAGATTAACCAGTCCAGACTGGTGTAACTGTGTCTAAATTTACCCATGTTATGTTTGCTTTCCTAAAAGAAACATTAGCCTGAGATACAATTTAGGAGTCAAATATGCCCAGGATGTTTCTACACCAACCTCAGAACGATATGTTAAACCCTTTACATAGTTGGTATATTTACAAGGGACCCCTCCCTCCCACCATGCACATATTTATCTGGGATAGTTCTCAAAACACATCCCATATGATCAAGATATACCACAATCAAATATTTAGTGTTATATTTAAAATTGTATCATCTGACTCAAGCTTTACCCATAACTCATAAGACATGTTTATGTCTTTCCATTTGATCATGAATGACTTTCAAATATGTTTTTCAGGCAACAATTCCAAAATCATTATTATGACAACGATCCCAGGATGATTTATTTTATTCCTATTTTTGAAAACTATCTATAATTTCACACTCACTCTTGTTTCCAACCTTTTTTGTGTGTGTGTTATGATTCCCATTTTATAGATGAAAAATACCAGAATTATAGAAGTTACATTACATATCCAAGATACCACAGCTAATAACTGTGCTACCAGGTATGAAACCAAAATATGTTTTACTTTTGCCTGCATATTTTTACCATTTGTCTATGTTTCAGATTCTACTCATTTGGCTTCCAATAGCAGTCAATTGTTTATTAATTCATTCACTCATGAAACACAATGGTTTTCTTCTCTATAGCAGATACTATGCAGGCAATTTTCTCATAACATTTTTTTTATGGCGTTAAATATTATTTTATTTTATTTTTTTATTTCAGCTTATTATAGGAGTACGAAAGTTCAGGTTATATATATTGCCCATGTCCCGCCCATCCCCCCGAGTCAGAGCTTCAAGCGTGTCTATTCCCCAGACAGTGCACAACGCACTCATCAGGTAGGTATACACCCATCCCCTCTCCCCACCCCCCATCTCAGTCCGATACCCAATTGGTGTTATTCCCAAATGTGCACTTAGGCGATGATCAGGGAAACCAATTTGCTGGTGAGTACATGTGGTGCTTGTTTTTCCATTCTTGGGATACTTCACTTAACAGAATGGGTTCCAACTCTTTCCAGAAGAACAAAAGGGATTCTATATCACCGTTATTTCTTATAGCTCAGTAATACCCCATGGTACCTTTTATTCCTTTAGTATCTCCTGTTTTTAGTAAAACATCACAAGCAAATTTCTCTTAAATATTTTTTTCTCTTTACAATCCTAGTCCTTTTATCTGTAGTATTGCATCAAAGGTGACCTTGCAGGTGTGCAAAATGTTTGTGTCTGTCTGGATTCAAAACCCGCAGTGTTAACTATTACTGTGTGGTGAAAACTCACAACCTCAGTATCACAGAGGGACATTATTTTGTTTTCCACACATCTGTAGTGTTCAGCTGACATGGATGTGGCTTAGTTTGGTTGTCTTGGCTGGATGAGCTCTGAAGACTTGGCCAGTTTTGCTCATGTGCATACAGGTCAGCTGGTTCACTTGATGTATCAGTGGGTGTCTGGGGACCTTCTTTAGGTGGGGCTTGTCTAGGGCATCCCAGCTGAGGATGCTCAGGTAGGAAAAATTTATTCCCAGTGCTTTTCTTCACCTCCTATGCCCAGAAGGCTCATCTTTCTCAATGTTTTGACAGAAGTGCAAGGGTACAAGAAGAAACATACAAGGCTTCTTGAGGCCTGGGTTCCATTTCATTCCATTGGCCAAAGCAAGGCATATGACTAGTGCCAGGCACAGAGTGAGTGGGCGCTAGGAAGTCATGTTGCAAAGGGTGTGTGCGCAGGAAAGTGAAAAATCAGAGACTCATGTAATCTGCACATCTTCCTTCCCATTGTCCTCAATGCACATGTCCAGTTGTGTCACACACAGCTCACAGCACCTGTCCTGAGCTTGCCTCACACAGCTACCACCCTTAGCTCTCATCATTAGTATTTTTTCACCTTTCTTCCCAGCCAAACTAAACTTTTAGCTTATCAAGTTCACCACTCTTTCTACCTGAGCCTGTGAACACCCTGTTCCCTAGGGTTAGATTATATCTTGCTTCAGTCTGCATATTCCTTGGTCTTATTTAAGAATACTTCAAATCCCTAGATTGCTTGAAATTGTCCTGATTTTAATTTTTATCACTCCTTGAATTTTCCTCCTGCACTTACTTGTAATTACTTTGCTAATACTTTTATCTCTAGTAGCTCATAGGCCTTATGGTTGCAAGAGCTATGTGTGATTATAGCTTTATTGCCCAACAGATTAATTTTGTTAAAATTCCCTCCAAGCATTCATTATTTTATAGCTTGTTATAACTTTGTTACTTACACATTTTTGGTTATTTGTCTACTTTATGATAAAATTTTGTATCAAGGAAAGGACGAGGAAAAAAAAGGAAAGGCATATTTATTAAATGCCTATGCTATAAAGTTGTTTTAAATTCAATCATATTTAATTGTGACAGATATTCAGACTCCTGTTTAACTAATTTGGAATTGAAGCTTTAAGAGATTAAATCATTAGTGCAAGTAACACAGAATTCACTAACATGGAAAGCGACCCAAATCTAAACGTCTTTTTCCCTTTTACTCTAATTTTAATTTCTGCTCTTACCAAGAGACCCCAAGTTACCCTTCTTCCTTGTTTCCAAACACAAAACCTAAATTTTTTCTTCAAAATTTTTATAGATAATTCAATGTTGTTCTAACACAGCTTATTGATTAGTAAGGTTTTCACTCTGTGAGGAAATTATATTTCTTGATTATAATTAAAGTTTTTAAAGTAAGGAAAATGGTTTTTTTATAAAATAAATACAAACAGTATTATTTCCACCAACTAATAAAGTTCTTTCAAAATCATTGAAAGAGTAGAGAAGAGAATTGAGTGCTTTCAAAGAAACTCAGGTGATCAATTTTCATAAGTCAGCTTGTAATGAACCATCTAGGTTTAGTAGGTAACACGTTTTTTGCCCACTTAAAGACTAATGGGAGGATTTCTAGTTGTGCAGCTCTCCTGATAGCTTTCCCCCAGTGACAAACTCAAGAGCCAGAGCTCCTTCCATCGTGAGGCTCCACCATTCTCCAGCCCTTTCCTCCCGCCTCGTGAACAAGGGAGAGCCTGGCAGACCCAGCTCGACATTCCAGTGTCAGCGTCCACTGGCCAGAATCAGGCTCATGGACTCACCTCCTTGAAAGTGGACCAGGAAGTAGGTGAAACTCTGTAACGTGGAGTCCAGTATTCATTAGTCAGATGGCTGCGTGCCGAAATCCAGAAAGTTTCTGAGAGCCAAAGTATAATATTGTACCAAAGTTTCAAGTAAGAGATGGATTTGACCATGCTTCTTCAAATTTATCAGGACATGGTTTCCCCAATTATCAGCTAAACTTGTTCTTGACCCTTGATCACTTACTCTAGTCAACAGATGTGCAACCTTCCAGTGACCATGTAAAAGTTTCACTCAGATGAAGCTCAGTGTAACACTCTTGTGCACACATACACACATGTGATGGATTTGATAATAATTGCAATTTCATTAAGCCCTTTATCTGTGTCATGTATTATGCACTTTACAGATATTCTCTAATTTAATTCACAGAGAAAATTTATGGGATTGGTACTCTAATTAATTCCATTTGTAGGTGAGGGAATCAGAGCTCAAAGAAGTTAATTCTATTCCGAAAGTCCCAAGGCAGAGTAGTGATGGAGCAGAGATCCAAACCCAACCTCATTTGTGAATCAAAGGCTTTGATGCCTCACCTGAGCCTTTGTTCATTAAAGTTCTGAATGCTGGAGGGGATAGCTGTTGGGCTACAGAGGCCCCTCAGCTACCATTATAACACTTTTACTGGGAATGTTGATGCCCTGTGTTGGGGAGATCCCCGCTATGCTATGCAAGATACATGTAGACCAGGATTGGGTACAGGTTGCTGTATGAGATCCTCAGGAAGTCCTGCTATCCAATAGGGCCATCTCTCCCCAGGCAGGATCCTTCAGCCATGCATGAGAACATGGTAATAAATATGCAACCTAAGCAGTGCCACTTCTACAAGGACATTGGTGCATATGACAGCCACTGTAAATTACCTACCACACCACCTACCCAAGCAGAGCACTGCTTCTAATTCCCTCAGCTATAGGCTTCTTATCTATTACAATTTCTTATATGTTATAAATTATGATTGTTATGAGTTTTGGCAAATGGGGGTGAGAGGCTGGAGTGGAGTGTGATGGGCGAGGCAGGGACAAAGGAGTGGCTGCCCTGGACTTGCTGGTGACTGCAGAGGTTGACTTCTCCAGATACAATGATGTCCTATGGACTAAATTAAAAACAATGACAAAATTCCAGCCAACAAGGGATGCGCTCACTATTTCATGTTCACAATTCCAGGCATTCGGATCATCCAGAAAACATCAGTCACTCCAAGCACAATGAGCTCCTCTCTCTTACTCTCTCTCCTCCTACCCATTCTCCATCTCTCTCTCATGCACCTGTGGCAGCTGTAACACCCTCAAGATTTCTTACAAACTTCAGTAAACATCACATGCATTTCTGAACAAATCCTTTATTTACTTCATCTTTAGCAGTAATATAATTCCTGCAATATTTAAATTTGTGTCATCTATTTTCAATTAGTAGCCATTACAAGGATTGTATGCACATTTAAGTATCTCATAGAAACAAAGTTCTACAGACTTTTTTTATACCTGCTGAAATGTGAATTTAATCAGACTTGCTCTCTCTTTCACATGCAGTTCTCTCAACGTATTATCTTTAGGCCACTTACATTATGAATCTGAAAAGACTGAGATAGCTAATTTTGTTTACCATAGGTTATATAAATAAATAGATAAAATGTGTTAATCTTTTATTGTTAACAGAATGGCATATGCTATGCTTAGTGCTTTTACTATATTATTACATAGATATTTGCATGTTAACAAAAAGATAAATACAAGAACTCAAAATTATTTTACCCAAAATGATAAATGCTGAAATAATTAAATCTATATTTTTCAGAGGGTTATTAGATTAAAAAAAAAAAAGTTCTGTCTTGATTTCAGTAAACAGTTGACAATGTTTCTCAGGCCAAGAAGATCAGATTAGGCTTGGGGATGGTATTGTTAGAGATGTTACCCTCTGTGTGAACAAATATACCAAATTGGATTATTCTTGCAACACAAGGGCCAAGTTCACACCACTAGCAGAATGCTATAGGGTTTTATATGACTCCAGCAGAGACAGGATCCTGGGAATTTATAGCAGAAAAATTAATTTTTCATGTCAATTGGTCAACTGTTGTTTAATTTGGTCATTTAGCCAAGAGATTATTGGGTTTTAGTTTTGTCATATGTACTTTTAGTTTTGAATTATTGGATAGTTCTTGATATTTTATAACTTTTATGCTAAAACTTTAATAAACTTAAAAATTATTAACCTGGAGCCTGTGAACACCCAGGTGAGGAGAATGTCATTGGGTATGCTTTAACAAAGCCACGATTCTCTGAAACGGTAGGTAAACACTCTTATGTTCATATAATCACATCTGGTGATAGTGTGAATGCACACAAATGTCATCATGAGGCCGGGCGTGGTGGCTCACGCCTGTAATCCTAGCCCTCTGGGAGGCCGAGGTGGGTGGATCGCTCGAGGTCAGGAGTTTGAGACCAGCCTGAGCAAGACCCCGTCTCTACTAAAAAAATAGAAATAAAAATTATCTGGCCAACTAAAAATATATATAGAAAAAATTAGCCGGGCATGGTGGCGCATGCCTGTAGTCCCAGCTACTCGGGAGGCTGAGGCAGTAGGATCGCTTAAGCCCAGGAGTTTGAGGTTGCTGTGAGCTAGGCTGACGCCACGGCACTCACTCTAGCCTGGGCAACAAAGTGAGACTCTGTCTCAAAAAAAAAAAAAAAAAAAAAAATGTCATCATGAATGGAATGCTAGAGAAATAGGGATGTTGAAGGCCATTCTGATGAGGTCTCAAACACAAATGAGCAGCAGGTTATTTGGGAAATGGAGCAAGAGTGACACTTGTTAAACAGTGGCAAAGACCTTGGTTAAACACGTGTCCAGTGTTCTGGGGAGGGTAACACTAACGGGTGATGAAGTTAGGTATTTAGATGAGATGATAAGCAAAGCACACAAGGAGCAGCTTGGTTTCTCCTTACTACTTCTAGTAAAATGTGAGAGAAGAACATACTTTGAAGAAATTGTTAAGATAAATGGAAACAGAACTTAAAGATTTGGAAAATTATAAGCCTATCAACAGTGAAAAAAAAGGAGGAAGATTATTCTGGAGAGAACATCAAGCATGTGGCCGGACCTTTAGAGATTCCTCATGACGTCAACCAGCCACTTAAGCAGAAGCCAGAGACAGAGATGGGACTGTACCAGCAGAGATGCTGCCAGTTTGAGCAAAATGCACAGGACTGGACCATGGAGGTATTCAGCTGTGAACATGCTTTATTCTTTAAGATAAGATAAGAATCCTTGAAGGTGATTCAGAGACTATTAGAGCTGCCGTTCCCACCAAACGCCCGGGAGCAAGGCTACCCCTACCTCAGTTCCAAAAGGGTCAAGCAACATGGTCATTTCAACAGGCCAGGTTGCTGCCACCAGGAGCTTTGGGATTGGACTCTAGCCCAGCAGACCTGCTTGGGCAGGAGCATCACCCACCAAGTCCATAGTGGAACACTGAGCTAAAGGGAGTTGCTCTCAAGTCTTTAGATCTAACGAAAGTTGCCTCGCTCGGTCTTGGACTTGCCTGGGACCCCTTATTCCCTCGTTCTTTTAGATTTCTCCATTTTGGAATGGAAATATCTATCTTACGTCTCCTCCACCATCGTATTTTGGAAGCAGATACCTTGTCTGGTTTCATAGGCTCACAGCTGGAGAGGAAAAATAATACCTCGAGTTTCAACCATATCTGACTTAGATATTTAGATGAGACTTTGAACTTTTAGACTTCAGAATTGATACTAGAATGAGTTAAGACTTTTAGGGCCTTTGGGGTGGAATGAATGTATTTTGCATATGAAAAGAACATGAATTTTGGGAGGTCAGGGTGAAATATTATGGACTAAATGTTTGTGTCTTCCCCAAATTCATATGTTAAAGTGCTATCCCCCATATAGCTGTATTTGGAGATTTAGCTTCTAAGGAAGTAATTTAGGTTAAATGAGGGCATAACCTTTTGGTGGGGCTCTCCTTTAATAGGAATAAGAAGAGAAACCAGAGATACCAGAGACATCTCTCTCTCTCACTCTCTCTATCTCTTTCTCTCAGTGCATACAGAGGAAAGGACATATGAGGACAAAGCCGCTATCTACAAACCAGGAAGAGAGCCTTCACCTTGTACACTTTGGTGTCTAAATGACTTAAATTCCACAATTAGGGATTACCTTCTTTGGGCTTGTTTTCTTCCTTTCTTATAACCAAACATTTAGGAGACAAAGCCAGATCTCTGCATATTTCCTAGAGGTGAGGCTACTGGAAGCAGATGGTGAGAGAGGGGAAAGGAGTCCACTCTGTGGCAGAGACTTCTGGAAGGTGCCTCACACCCGTGTTACCATTTGTCTTCTCTTACCCTGGAGAGTGGCATCCTAACAAATTAAGACCAAGAATATCTCTTTATTTTCTATTTGCCATCACTCTATTGCCAACAGTTTGAATGTGACATAACTGTATTCTGAAACGGTAACTCAAGCTGGCCTTCAGAAATGCAATTACACGGCTGCTTGTCGACAAAGATTAATCTGCTGCTACTCTCCCCATGTCCCCGTGCAAACACACGCAGGCCCCACCGCCCCCACCCCCGCTGCCACAGGCCTCATGTATAAACCAATAACATGGCTTGTATTTTTTAATCGAATGACCAACATTTTCTATTCCCTGACAAAAACAATAATTCAGCATTATTCAGAACAAAAATCAAGTTTGATAAATTTTTATAAAATAGTAAACATCTTTTTCAGAATCTGTTGTTATTTTATCTATTTACCTATTTTGGG
The DNA here is from genome assembly GCF_020740605.2 of Lemur catta. NCBI lineage: Eukaryota > Metazoa > Chordata > Mammalia > Primates > Lemuridae > Lemur > Lemur catta. The sequence goes on along the minus strand of NC_059138.1, from coordinate 94,812,563 downwards.
AATAATAGAAATAGTCTAATTCCAAACTGGATTGATAAAATGGTGAAAGCCGTTCAAGGTTGGACTCTATAAGCAAAAATAAATGTAATGATGGCTCTTGACATGATTGTTGCACAGAATCTAAATAAATATGCTGAAAGCATAATAAAATTCAGAGATGAGATGAAGTTTAAAACTCTACCAAAATCCAAAGTAGGAGGCTTTTGAGTTTAAAAAAAAGTGAGATAAATAAATTTGCAAATTTTCATATCAAAATTATAGAACATTAGAAATTAGAAAAAATACATCTAAATGTTAATGTAAGGGAAAGTTGAAATATTTAGTATGTCCAAAAAGAGTGCTGCTTTTAGCTATGGAAACTTTGAGGCCTGGTAATAGATGGATCTATGCCATTAAAAAAAATTCTATTGTAGAAATTCCTTTTTGTTGTGAATCATTTCAGAAAACACACAAACCTGGCAAGAGGTCTAGTGCTATGGATTCGTCACTTTGATTCTGAACGGTTGTTGAATGCCCACTGCGCACAGCTCCGGGCGACGCCGGCAAACTGCATGTCCCTAGTGCCCTGTGAACAGCACAACCAAATCCTGCTCCCTCCGCTTCTAAGAAGGCACTGTTTTAACATGCACAGAGGAAAACCCACATTGTTTTAAAGATGTTGAGGAAAATGAAAGAACTGTAAAATCTCCCCCTACAATGGGATTCTGCAGTATTAGGTAGAATTTTCCCCAGATGAATAAATGAATCCAGCCTTGTTGGAAGCTCTCACATACGGTGCTTTCATTTTGAAAACAACCTAATCTGAGAGCCCTAGAGTTACCACCAGATCCAACCTAATACTGTATGTGGCAGACAAAATCCATTTTTCATTCTTCCATCTCAGAAAGCATGGAGAAATCTGGCCCAAACAATACGATATGCTTCACGTACTCGCAGTTATTAGCAATATTATCATGATCACAAAATCCACCATAGAAATAATAGCTGTGGATGAAAATCCTTCTGAATTCCAGGGTAGAAGAGAATGACTCATGAAAATTAATGTGTCCAAGAGAAATATTCTAAATTACTTTGCACGGTTTTATTTTTAAAGGATTTCTACCACTTTGGAAACAGAAACATTTAATTCTTTTGTGATTTAAAAACTTTTGGTGTAACATTCAAATCCATGGTTCTAAAGTCCACATCATGTGATACTGTACTTCCACTTCCTTCTCAGATCCACATAACCCTCTGGTTTTAACTGCTTTCCCTATGTTTTATATACTAATTTAAGTTGTAAAACAATTATTTTGAGCTCTTTATAAGATCAATCTCAGAGCTCTTCATCCTAAATTATAAATAGATTAAAATTTCCTGCACCCCACTTTTGGAAATTCTGATTTAGCTGGGGCTGGGGTGGGGGCTGTGTGTGTGCAGGAATCAGCATATTAAATCAATACCTTCCCCTCTAGTGTTTCTAAAACAAGCGGCTTGCTGAGGGCCTGTTGCAGGAGCACCGACTTATAGGAAACTACAGGAGAATGCCTTTGTTCTTGTTCTTAGGGAATGCACATTGAAGTTCCAGGGAAAGGGGGCATACCTCTTCAAATTACTCTCAAATGCATCAGAGAGAGAGGCAGAGGGAGAGAGTGGTCAGGCAAATGATGCAAAACTCAATGGCTAACAAATCTCAGCAACAGGTATATGGGAGTTCATTGTACTTTTTTGCAAAGTTACCTTAAGTTTGAGATTATATCCAAAATATAAGAAACTCTTGTTGGGATGGATTTTCTAACTGCTAAAGGAAAGAGAGCAGAGGAGAATATTTATGTGGTATTTTAGGATTAAATTGTAGGAACTAGAGTGTGGGTACTACCATAAAAAAATTAAAAACTAAATTGGCTTGAGTACGTGTGTGTTTATGCTCATGGTCACAGGTCAGTGGTTCAGTGTGTGCTGTATTCCTGTACACATGCACACATTCGCACACGCACATGGGAAAGCAGCCTGCACAACTCCGTTAGGCTTGAATTGCAATTACCTTTATCAGATGGGGAAATAAATTCACTCTTTTTAGTTAGTTGTATGCATGTTTATTTGAATATTTATTTTTCATATTTATACCTTAGTCTGCTTAGGCTTCTATAACAAACTACCACAGACTGGGGGGTATAAACCACAGGCGTTTATTTATCGCTCTTCTGGAGGCTGGAAAGTGCAAGATCAGGTCACCAGCGGATGCGGTGTCTGGTGCCTGCCATCCGGTTCATACCACACCTCCTCGCCATGTCCTTACAAAACCAGCCTCTTCACCCACCACTACATAGCACAGCACACGCCACGGAAGACAGCTTTTTGGTAAAAGGCTACTGTTATTATGTTATTACCAAAGAGTGTGGTAACATCTTCTACACAGAAGTAGTGGTGTGTTTCTATGTAGGAACACTTCCCACAGAAACAGTTTATCAGTCGTTTTCAAACAATATGTCATTTGTTAATACATCTGAGGAAAACTATGGCTCATCCTTTGTTGACTAATGTCCAATTACCTGAAAAACATCGTGTCATGTGTTTGTCTGGATTTATTTTGCATTTCAGATGGGAGGACAAATCCAGTATTACTTCATTTTTACCAAAATCAAAACACCTCAAATTATTTTTGATTTTTGATCAAATTGTTTTGATCTCCCAATATTTTAGTGGGGGGAAAGATTTATGTGCTTTTCAAGTTCTATTAAATAGAAGTCAAATATCAGTATCTTCTGTAAATACACAATATTGTTTTCTTCTGTAACTAAGACATTAGGTTAGATTAGATAGATTTTGTTTTGTGATCCAGAACAATTTCCTTTGAATTTTTGTCTTTGTTTTTGTTCAGATTCTACAATTACATTGTTGATTAGCAGTTGAGAGCACTCTGTCCCACTCAGAATGTTCCCAGTTTATGGACTTGAAACACTTTGGCTTAATTCACCTTTGTCACTTCACCCTAGTTTGAGGTTTAGATTTTTACACACTAGGTTTCAGACATTCTTGAGTAAAAACTCTTTATTTTTGATATAGTGCAGAGTATTGAATGCAATTTGGGCTATCTTACAAAATATTCTCTCCACATATGAATCACAATAACGTTTTCTCAGATATTCAGTTTCATTGGTAGTATCCCCATTGTCATTGTTTTTTTGACCCTCATGACAACTAACATATTAATTTGAATAGATTGAAAGCTGCATTTTGTCTTTGTATTAAAATCATTGTCTTTAGACCACCTTCTGCTTAGTCTGTTACTGTCCTTTCCTGTGAACTAGTCATAACTCTGTTTATAAATATTCATTGTGATTTTTTCCTGTATTGTTATGAAGAACTTAACTGTGCAGTAGGGTAGGCACACGTTTCAAAACACCACAAAAGATATCAACAAAGAGTAGCTTGCAGCCTTTTCTAATAACAACATTTGGAGTGAGTTTGATGGTGAGGCAGGATCCTGATGATTCCTGTCTATTAAGTAGAAACTATTTAATATTTTCTTTTTAAAAATATGTGCAATGATATATGCCTTGTAAGCTCTAAGCAGTCAGCTTCCTAAAATTCATTCAAATAATATTTATTAATTACCTGCTACCTGTTTGGCACAATTCTGAGAAGATACTGATTATTGCTTAGTGGTGAGACACCAAAAATTGTCTATTTTTCAAATTTTAATATCTCCTGAAATATATAAAGTATTAAATGAAAAAAAAATAGCTCCACAAATTTTTTTGCAGGGTTAGTGCCAAATTTCCTTATGAGAATTTCTCTAAGATAAGGTTGTCAGCTAAAACATTGGACATCCAGTAAATTGGAATTTCAGATAAAAGATAAATTATTTTTTATAATAAGCATTTCCTAAATATTACATAAGACACATTTAAACTAAAACAAACAAGCAAACATACATTTGTTATTATATTTATCTTAACTTCAAACTTAACTCATCAATCTGTATTTTTATTTGATAAATTGCTATTGTTTTATAGGAGAAAGGTAAGGGTACAGAGGGAATAAGTGATGGAACTGGATTCCAACTCAGAGCCTGACTCAGCGTCTACACCTACGTCCACCATAGTTTACTGTCTCTCCTTTAGCAATTGATGGGCATTATCCCAATGCTAAGATTCTTTTTTTTTTTCAAGACAGGGCCTTGCTCTGTTGCCCAGGTTAGAGTAAAGTGGCATCATCATAGCTCACGGCAACCTCAAACTCCTGGCCTTAGGCTCCTGAGTAGCTGGGACTACAGGTGCACACCACCACACCCAGCTAATCTTTCTATTTTTTTGTAGAGACTAGGTCTCACTCTTGCTAAGGCTGGGCTCTAACTCCTGACCTCAAGGAATCTTCCCACTTGGGCCTCCCAAAGTGCTAGGATTACAGGCTTTAGCCACTGTGCCAGGCCACTAATATTCTTTAAAACTATAATTAAATGTCTATATTCTATTCCATTGTTGGTTTTTAAATTCAATTTCTATTGCTTTATATCATTTTTAAAGGGAATTTCAATTCATAAGTTTCTAATCATGCCTTTATTTTCTTATGTTGGATGACTAGTATCATTATCACTGTCTTAATATATAACAATATTTTAAGCAATTATGATATATGCTGTTCAATTATTTTCCTATTAGTGGTGCTAAATCACACTATTATGCCCTCCAGAGAAAGGCCACTAGGAACACACCTACAGTTGGACAAGTTAGACTTGTCATTCATTGTACTGAGGGAGAACATGTACCATGGGGTATCTCTGTCACAGACAGTAAGAACTAACCTGTTAGAGAATTTAGGTTTTGGCTGGTTCACTTTGGGGGCATGGCTAAGAAACAGGGGTTTGCTCTTGATTGGATGTTGCCATTCTGTGATTATTTCAATAAATCTTATCCCTATACAAGGGAAACTATAATGAGGATAAAATTGTAACTGGTAAAGAAGCAGCACTCACTCATTTTGGATAAGGGGGGAATGCCTGGTACTTTGTAGGAGAAACCTTAACTTGTGGCTCTCTGTGATGGACACAATTATGAAGAGGCCTTGCTTGGTATCATTTTGTCATAATCTAAAAATGGCTTTGCCTGGTTTGTATTCTGTGAGATGGTTTATATGTAATAGGAAAAATTGATCTAACTCTGAGTGTCATATCAGTTTCATTCTTCTGCACGCAGATATTGAGTTTTCCCAACACAATTCATTCAAGAGACTGTCATTTTCCCATTGTGCATTTTTGGAGTTTTGGTGCCTTTGTTGAAGATTAGTTGATCATGTATTTTTGGTTTTATTTCTAGACTTTGTGTTCTGTTCCATTGGTCTATGTGTCTGTTTGTATGTCAGTGTCATTCTTTTTTGATTACTATAGCTTTGTAATATAGTTGGAAATCAGATGGTGTGATGTTGCCAGCTTTGTTCTCCTTGTTCAAGGTTGCTTTGGTATTCACAGTCTTTTGTGGTTCCAGAAAAATGTGGGGATTGGTTTTCTATTTTCCTGACAAGTGCCGTAGGGATTTCATTGGATCTGTAGGTCATTTTGGGTCAAATGGTCATTTTAACAACATTAAATCTTCCAAACCACGAACATGGCTTATCTTTCCATTTGTTTGTGACTTCTTCAATTTTTTCATAAATGTCTTAAATTTTCAGTGTAATCTTCATTTCCTTAGTTAAATTTATTTCTAAGTATTATGAATTTTTAATTGATACATAATTGTTTTCATATTTATGGAGTATATGTAATGTTTTGATACATGTTGTAGTGATCAAATCAAAGTAATTGAGATATCCATCACATCAAACATTTCATTTCTTTCCATTGAGAACATCCCAAACCTTCTCTTCTAGCTATTTTGAAATATACAATAAAGTATTGTTAACTATGGTTGCCCTCATGTGCTATCAAACTCTAGAAATTATTTTTCTATTTAATTGTATTTTTGTATCCATTAGTCAACCTCTCTCTTCAAAACCCCAGCCCTCGCCTTTCCTGGCCTCTGGTAACCACCGTTCTACTCTCTACCTCCACGAGATCAATTTTTTTAGCTCCCACACATGGGTGAGAACATGCAATATTTGTCTTATTTCACTTAACATACTGTATCCTAGTTAGTTTCATTCATGATTTTTATCTTTTTTATGCTATGGTAAGTGGGATTGTTTTTTAATTTCTTTTTCCGACAGTTTCTTGTTTGTGTGTGGAAATGCTACAGATTTAGGATGTTAATTTTGTATCCTGCAACTTTACTAAATTTGTTTATAAATTCTAAGTTTTTTGGTAGAGTCTTTAGGGTTTTCTGTATATATATGATCATGTTGAATGATCCTTTTCATATACTATTGCATTTGGTTTGCCAGTATTTTGTTGAAGATTTTTGTATTTATGTTTACCAGGGGTATTGGCCTATAATTTTCTTATTTATTGGTATCTTTGTATGGCTTTGATATCACAGTAATGCTGTCCTCATAAATTAGTTTGGAGGCATTCCTTCTTCCTCAATTTTTTGGAAGAATTTGAGAAGGATTGGTATAATTTGTTCTTTAAATATTTCATAAAATTCAGAAGTGAAGCCATCTGATCCTGAGCTTTTCTTTGACAGGAGCCTTTTTATTGTTGTTTCAGCCTCCTTACTCATTATTGGTCTGATCAGATTTACAATTTCCTTCATAATTCAATCTTGGTAGCTTATATGTCTCTAGGAATTTATCCAAGTTTGGATAATGGAATTTATCCATTATCCAATTTGTTGGTGTATAATTATTTATAGTGTCTGTTATGATGCTTTGTACTTCTGTGCTATCAGTTGTAATGTCTCCTCTTTCATTTTTTATTTGAATTTATTTGATTTTATTTGAGTCTTATGTCTTTTTTTCTTAGTCTCACTATGGATTTATCAATTTTCTTTAGCTTTTTAAAAAAACCAACTCCTAATGTTGTTGATAGTTTCTATTGCTTTTCTAGTTTCTATTTCACTTATTTCTGCTATAATCTTTTTTATTTCCTTTCATTTGCTTACTTTGGGCTTAGGTTTTTTTTTCTTTTTATAGTTCCTTGTGGTATAATGTTAAATTGTTTATTTGAGATCTTTCTTATTTTTTGAAGTAGGTATACAATACCATAGGCTTCCCTCTTAGAACAGCTTTTGCTGCACCCCATGAGTTTTGATATGTTGTGCTTCCATTTTCATTGGTCTCAAGGTATTTTTAAATTTCCTTTTTAATTTCTTTCTTTTTTTTTTTTTTTTACCGAATAGTTGTTCAGGCTTTGTGGTATGTTTTGGAATCAGTAAGTGTAAGACCATCAATTTTGTTCCTTTTCAAAATTGTTTCATCTATTTCAAGTCCCTTCGTATTCCACATACATTTTTAGATGGATTTTTCTATGCCTGCCAAAAAAAAGACTTAGGGATTTTGATAGGAATTGTGTTGAATCTGAAGATTGCTTTGGGGAGTATTGGCATCGTAACAATATTGAGCCTTCCAATCCATGAACACAGTATGTCTTTCTGTTTATTTTTGTCTTCTTTCATTTTTTTCAATAATGTTTTATAATTTTCAGTGTACTAATACCTCCTATTCCTAAGTATTTTATTTTTTTCCATGCTATTGTGTATGGACTGAATTGTATCCCCCCAAAAATTCATATGTTGAAGTCTTAACCCACAATGTGACTTTATTTGGAGATAGAGTCTATAAGGAGGTAATTAAAGTTAAATGAGGTCCTAAGGGTGGGGACCTAATCCTATAGGATTAGTGTTTTTGTAAGAAGAGGAAGAGCGATCAGAGTGCATGTACTTGCTCGCTCTCTCTTTTTCCAGTCTCATGCACTGAGGTAAGGTGTGTGAAGGCACAGTGAAAAGGTAAACATCTGCTATGCTGCTTTTGTGTTCATTTGTTTCAGATATTTTTAAATTTCCCTGTAATTTCTTATCTTAAAATGAACACATACTATGTTAATTTTCATTTCTTCCCTTTTAATCTCCTGAAGTCAAAGAGAGTCCTTCCCAGACACCAAATCCAGCAGAATCTTTATCTTGGACTTGTAGCCTTCAGAACTGTGAGAAATAAATTTCTGTTGTCCAAGCCAGCAGTCAGTGGTATTTTGTTTTGGCAGCCTGCACAGCCCGCTCCTGCTTCTTTCCAGATGCTTTCACTTTCAGTTGTTGTACTCCTCCGCCCTCCCCCCTCACCTGTAGAACTGCAGACTTGACTGGAAGCTGCTCTAATGCACCCTGGCACTCGTCTCTGCTTTCAGACGCCTTCAACCTGCTCCTGTCAACCCCTTCAGCCAGATGAGACAGAAACCAATTCCACTGGCAGCCCCCAGACAGGCCAAAATGACGGATTCAATGTCTACTCTTTTCCTCCTATCCTCTGGTAGGGGCTAGGAATTCAGAGATTTCTTCCTGATCATGCTGTGTTTTGCTGCATGGGGCAGAGGCAGGGGCAAGCAAAACGGAATGAACTTTCTTACCTGGGGCGGTCCCTTCTCTTGGCTGTGTGGTCGCAGGGGTCTTGCAGATTTTGACTGGAGGGGTTTCTGATGTTCTCAGTCTGCATTTGGGAACAAGCTCCTAGAGCTTCCTAGTCTGCCATCTTGATAGCATCACTCCAGGTAAGTCGTATATTGCTATCTATCTCTCATAAGTTCTTAAAGTGAGGCTCATTAGAAAACTAGTGCCCCATTTGAAGGACTCTTAGCCTGAAGCCTTTATTCTTGAACACAGCTTCACTGCATATTAGATCTTTGGGTCACACAGTCATTTCATGAGATTCTTCCAAATCTTGCTCCGGTGTCTCCTAGCATTAAATATTTCTATAGGTAATCTAAAGCTAATTGATTTTCCCTCATAAATAGTTTAGTTTTCTTGTTTACTTATACAGTCTTACCTCATCTTTATACTATGTAAGTTTATTAAGATATGTCTTGATGTTTATGTCCATGTCACACAATACTTACATAAAGTTTTTTTTTTAATATCAGGAAACCTGCCTTGAATTATGTCTTTATGTTTTCCCAGAAGCAGACACTAGGACAGGACTTGGATGCAGGCGATTTATCTGCAGGGTGACTGTAGAGAGCACAGGTAAGGGGGTAAAGAAGGTGAACCTGCGAATTGAGAAAAGACACTAAGGTCTGTGTCAATGGACAGTTTCTCATTTATGGCAATTGGGGCTCACCTTTACTAGGAACCCTCAGAGGAATCGTAAAAAATGGATTTGTAATCTGGCACGTGTATCCATCAAGTACAGCCCACCATTGCTTAAAGGTTGCTAATTGAATTTTTAGTAACCCCTTGAAGGGTGTTAATTACCCAGGAATTCTGAACTGTCCTTGGAAAGGGCTGAGCAGGATCCCAAGGCAAGCTCCTAAGCCCTCAGGAAGAGAAGCAAAAAGAAGTAGGTGAACAGTTTATTCTGCTTGCAGCTGAAGAGCTGAGAATTTCTGCTGTTGTTGCAGAAAACTCTCAGGCAGGACGGGTAGGCATGGCAACCACGTGGGCCGCTTCCGGACTGTGTTGGTCCGTTCAGGACTAGTCGTGCCTACCGTGAATCCACCCTGCTGCTACACTTCACATTGGTAGCCAACTTCAGTCTCCAAAAATAAATGTTCAAAATAGGAGAATATGCAAGACAGGCCACAGTTCTAGTGCTGCCGCTGGCCTTCTGGCTGTAGCTTGTTTCCTTCGTTGCCCTCCCATCACACAGTCCAGATTCCCCACTCTGTAGACAGCTCTCCCGCTGATTCAGTTTGCTTGTCCAGTCCAGACGTTCTTTCCTGAGGGAGCTGAGGTCCTGATTATCTTGACTTCCTGAAGTTCCTGTTGCTCTAATTTCCCTTTTATTATTTTCAGTAGTCATAGAACCGGTCGGTAAAAGTTACACAAGTGAATCCCTGGGTTCCACAAAAACTCATCCAGACCCCATTATGTAGCAGCAATCCTAAGTCCTCTGATTATCCTCATCCTCATAACATTTTTTCTTTGCTCAGTGGTCTACCAGCAGGACCAGGTGGCCACTGTGGCTTTAGAGTCAGTGGGATCCTTACTGTGTACTCCGGGGAAAGCACCCCCAGCATCAGCACTTCTAATCATACTGAGCCTAACATGTGAATTACCCACATGGGTCACTGGGAGTGCAAGTAAAGGAGCCAAACTAAGGAGATTCCTGAGGACCCAACCCACATAATGGACTGAGGCTCAACATGTATACTGAATCCTGAAAGATGGCACTCCACTCTGCAACACAACATGCTTACGAAGATGCCCTCACTGAGCCTTTAGCTCATTTCTACATTGAACTGTGACACCTGCTTCCTGGGGATGGACGCAGATTCTATCATCACATTCCCATTGTTCATGCCTGCATCGCTATAAAATGACCCCATCATTCAAAGATGACGCTATTTGTGATTTAATGTCAGTAGATAAGGATGTCTGTAAACTCTTGAATATCGGGCTGGAAGAGGCACTGTTGGCAAAGGAAGCCACTCCTTGTTCAGATTAAGACTCAGCTGTAGTAAGGGCAAAGCACTGCCCTCCTGAGGGAACAGGTCTGACGTAGCCAACACCTCCAACAGTGTTTTACTTTGGTCTCTGTGGGGTGTGGTACAATATATGTAGCTCAGCATTTGTCTTGACGGCATGTTGGATGTTCAGCATTTTGGATGTAGCTGGATCAGCCACAGTGAGGACAGGTCTGCGTTGCTGAGTTGACGTATAGTCAGGGCTGCGGTGAGCAGACTGTGCAGTACTTGCTCGTGGCTTCTCTGCATTAATGATTGGTGGTGGACACTGGTGTGAGGTACAGAGATCTTCACAGTTTCTGTGACTTCCATAGGTCCACCCTGTGCCTCTTTCTCACACAACTCTTTCTCTGATATTCTAATTTTTCCCCTCCCATGCCTGTCACTGATAAGCCAAGCCATTCACTGCTGCCATTGAGTCCCTCCTTCCCCGCCCTCAGACCATGTTGCCTGCATACATCATGTGTGAAACTAGTGTCCCACAACAGCTCTGCACTCTGGAAGAACATCTCCTTACTGCTGTCCTTTAGGGCAATGCATGAACTGGGCCCTACATAATTAAGTGTTACAAGACCCTTCCTCGAGTGTTTCCAGCCTTCCCTTTATTCAATCAGCTCAGAGTCTGACAACTCACTCAGAACTGTGAACAGGCAAAGGGCCACATATTTTTTATCAGAGAGGCTGAGAACGTCGCTCAGCTTGCCAGTCCCTGATCTCCTCTGGGATACAAGTCTAGCAATAGCCTCACTGACTCACCCCTAGAAACACCGCGGTCTATTGGCAACATCCAATTATGGTGGCATTGCAATTTTCCCTGAATCACATCCCCACCTTGACACCCACTGCTTTCTTCCTCACTGTTTTAGAGATGGCTTCTTACTCTTTAAAAAACAGCTTTCTTTGATACTTTGATTAGTCTTATCTCCTCTGCTTCTTTGAGCCAAACTTGCTGTGAGAAGGCTTCCGCAGCCATGCCTGACCACTCTAGTACTCTCTCAAAATTGCTACATACAAGTTATATGGTTTTTCTGTCAGGTGAGCCCTCAGCCTAAGAAAATGTGTGTGTACTGACACTTTCTGAGACCGAGACTTCTAGGCCATGTCTCTGCACTGTGTTGCCTCCTCGTGGACACTGCCATGCTGCCGTCGTTCCTACAGCCCACGTCAGGCTTTGGTGGAAGCCCCCATCGCTGCAGGACTTGCGTGTGCTTCCTCAGATCCACCACACAGCACATGCCACCTTCTTCAGCGCACCTCCTCCCTAGGAGGTCTGCCCAATTGCAGCAGGCTTTGTAACCATTAAATATTTCTGGAGTCTATAAATTGTATAGCTCTTCTACTTTTGCTGAAAGTGGTGTTTCTGGGTTTCTTCATCTGCTGCTTTCTCCCCCCACCCCATTCACCCCGTTGCTTTAGTGATGTCTTGGAGAAAGACAGGAAAAATACTGTCTCACGTCACCTTACTTGTATAAGAACATGTAGATTAGGACTGTTCAAAAGGGAGAACCAGAACATCTTATCCAGCTAAAAGTCTTTAATACATAGAATTCAAAAGGTGGAACTCTAGGGGAAAATGACAAAATAGTTTATAATAATAACCAACGCAAAGTAGACAGGGAGCCTCGTGCTTTACATGTGTTTCTTGCATGGTCTTATTTACATAATACATATAGACATTATGGTTTCAGTATCTTGAATTTATCATAAGGACATTGCAGCTCATGGGGTAAGTCAACTGGCCACCTTTACTTAGCTATCAATTTGCAGATCTGGGTTTTGGGTCCACATGCCTTATTTTTTTTCTCCTTCTTTTGCTTCATTAATCACCTGACTGTGAGAGTAACCCAAGGAGGTGCTTGAAGTCTCACTAGCAGAGAAAAGGTGGAGGTTGTTTATACTTCAGGCGAGGATGTTCTTATTCTCAGGAAAGCTCTACTTCAGTCCAAACCAACCAAAGCACATGTGACAGACAAGCAGAATGATAAGTTATTTATTTTATTTATTTATTTATTTATTTATTTATTTTTCCTTTTTTAAATTTCAGCTTATTATGGGGGTACAAAAGTTCAGGTTATATATATTGCCCATGTCCCACCCATCCCCCTGAGTCAGAGCTTCAAGCGTGTCCATTCCCCAGACAGTCAGCCTGGCACTCACCATGTAGTCATACCTCCATCCCCTCCCCCCACCCCCCCACCCCGCCTCCCCAAGTCAGCCCCTTCAAGCATGACCATTCCCCAGACGGTGCGCAACACACTCATCATGTAGGCATAAACCCATCCCCTCCCCCCAACCCCTGCCTCAGTCTGATATCCAATTGGTATCATTCCCAAATGTGAATTTTTTATTTGAAAGTCCACAAAAATTCCACACACTTAGATGAAATAATAAAATACAGTATACTTATTACCAAAAGAGTCTTGAAAATAATGTAGTATGAAACCATAACTCTAGATTCAAACTTTTGATAATACAAGTTTTCTGTTTCTTAAACAACTACAGAAGTGGAAATACCAGTTTGGTTGGTTCCCACCAGCCTAACATGGAGACAATCTAAAGAAGGAAGTGCTCTTGTGTGTGAAACTCCATGTTATTGCTAAGTATCAATATTGTGTGTTCCTCTGAATTTCCTGGTACCTTTTTATTTCTTTTTAATATCTGAAATCTTTAAGGAGAGTGCCATTTGCCATATGTCTCTCATTGGCAATCATATTCTGGACTGGAATAGGCTGAATATCGCAGTTAGTGTTTTTAAAAATATTATTGTTTGCTTTACTCTGGTTTGTATGCTGTCATTCCTTATAGTAGTTTTTGTTTGTTGGTTGGTTTTTTTGTTTTTGTTTTTGTTTTTTGCCTCTGTGGTGCTAAATTGCAAAGCTTCTATCATTCATGTTTTCCCCCTTTGCACTTTTCCATTCTTAAGCTTCCAAATGCTATCAGAGTTCATCAGAACTTGTATGAATTAGGTTAAAAAAATTCTCATTCAATATCCAAGATCTATTAATTCCCGTCCTCTCTAATCTCTGCACCTCATTTGGAGGATTATAGAGAGTCAATTTAAGCATGACATTGCTTTTTAGTTATTGGATTGGAAATCAGACTCACATTAAGGAGGCTCTTCTTTCATTTGTGGAAAGGTTAAACTACAATTTATAATTCAAAATCGGGTACTTTTGACACTACGGGATTAGCAAATAAGTAGGTCGAAAGGAAATTGAAACACTGTTCACTAGATTGCTTAGACAGCTGCATGTGGGAGATGGCAAGAAAGCTGAATAGAAAAAGATGATTAAAAAGAGCCAAACACAGAAATAGGAAGAAAGGGATGAATAGAGGCACAAAATAAATGAGTGAGAGATAAATAGAGAAAAAAAGGTTTGCGATTGTTCATTTGACATATACCCTCAAGGATCCCCTGTGACGCAAGCTTAAAAACATTTTGAAGAGTGATTTTGTTTCATCATTTCATTAACTTCTTCCCAGTTTCTCCAAACCTGCACCAAGGCCCGGACAGCGACACCTGGAGGTGTGTTCTCAGGACACCGGGCCCGCCCAGAGTGCCGCCGGCCCCTCTCCCTTTCTCCAGGCCCAGCCAGGGCACCTCTGCGTGGCGGAACCAGGCTCAGCTAGGAGCTGGCACTGGGGGAAGGCTGGTGTCTTCACGTTGCTGGAGCAAGAAGCCTCCTGTGGAATCAAAGTCAATCTTCTCGAGAAGGATTTATTAATCTGGAGCAGTAGGAGGCGGGTGGAGGGGAGACACAGTGGACACCTGAGCAAAGAGGTGTGGAGCATCAGCGTGGACAACTTGCCTCCTGCTGGCTGGTCCAAGAGGTACAATCAGGACAACTAACAGGAGCTGCATGAAGAAAAGTAGGAATCCCTTAAACTTTAGAAAAGGGAAGTGGAGGATGGGTACAGTTGGAGGGCCTGGAATGACAACGGAGACTAAAGGAAAGCACACAGAGGGTGTGAGGGACCCTGGGGACAGCAGACCCAGGTAAATCTGGTCACAAGGCTTGGGGCAGCCTGCCGAATTAGGGTGAGGGCTCTCGGCTGCTACCTCTCCCCCACCTCACTAGCTCTGCTTGAAGTTCAAGGGCTTAGGCTAACAGAGTCCTATTGGACATTTTCTCCTACCGCTATGCTCTGCACATACATGATTTGTAGGCAAGGGCAGGTTGTCAAATGAGGATCATTGCAAGGCCATTCTCCTCGCAGAAATATAAAAGCTCACAGGGACTGTCTCTGGAAATGCCTAGGCTTCCGTTTAGGATAATAAGGTATTTGGTCTAGAGTCATAACTCATATTCCATTTGAGATTCTCTAACTGCCTGACCTCACAGGGGTAAGACTTTAAAAAAAAAATTGATAGCTTGAGTGCCTAGGTCATCATGACTTATGTATACTTTCTTGAAAAGGCTGAACGCAAATTTACAAAGTCTGGAAAGTGGTCAGCATTTCAAGCATGCAAAGCTGCTGTGGCCAGAGCTCAAAGGAAAGCATAATAGTAACCTGTCTGTGCAATGCAAGCAGTCATGAATATTTTACCAACTACTGTTACTGTATAAATAAATATTCCTTGAATGAAATTGAAACAGTGCTAATAAATGTGAGGAAGAAGGTAATGTTTACAGAGTTCTACACTTGTTCCATGAATTAAACAAAACCTTTCTCAACTATCAGTGCAGGGCATCACCAGACACAGAGCAGAAATTGTTAAATAAGTTAAACAGAACACTGAGTTCTTCCGGTACACTTTCTTCTGGTGGCACCGAGCTTACCCAGGAGGCAGCACTTGTTCCTACCTAGGCGTTCTGCCCCAACAGCAAGAGTCTCGGGCAGACAGAGATGGACGTGCTCAGGCCACCTTCACACAGCTGCTCTGCTCCCCTCCATCCACATTTGGGGTGAAGTCCAGATAAAGGGCGTTTAAAGCAAATGTTGCCATACAAGACAGGAAGGGGTCGGCATGAATCTCCCCGAACAGTGAGCCAGACGGCTGTGGGTGTGAGAAGGGTGGCTTACCCGCGCGGTTCTGGTGAACTGCGTTTGGTGTCGTCTAGGAAGGCCCTGAACGAGACAGCTCTCTGCCTGCCCCTGCAGCTGTCCTTGAGGATCACTCCTCGTGTCTCATGGAAAGGGGGAGCAATGCGAGGCAGTCTCCCCCCACACAGGGCCAGCAGCGCCTGGCCTCACCCACGGAAGGTGGAGTCCACGGACAGATCTGCTTCAGAGACCTAGGTCGCCACCAAAGCTCATCCCTGCTTGGGAGTCCTGGTCTGCGGCCCTCGGGAGCCTCCCACTGAGTGATGGGAAGAGGAACTCTCTAGGCTTCTGTTCATTTCCAGTATTTCACTCCTTCCCGCATGGGTCCAGCTCCAGAAGTGTTCAGTGGCTATTTTCAGATGTCTTAGAAAATGGACTGAAGTACACTTGGAACTTACCGTAACCCAAATAAATTGTGGGGACTTCTGAGCTACGAAGCACAGGCCGGGGCAGGGGGACACCTGCTGTGTCTTCACGGCTTCCTGGCCGGTGGGATGGAAGGAAGGGCACAGCCTGGGAAGCCGAGCGGCTCTGGGTGTGGACCTGGTGCGACGCTCCCTTTTAGCTAAACGGTTTGGGACAAACTCTTTGATTTCACAGCACGAGTTTAGTCCCCTGTAAAGGATGTGATTGTTCATATTATTATTAATATTGCTAGAATTTTAAAAATAGAAGTAAAGCATCTACGGGATGTCTTACCTCCTAGACAAAGAGTTGACTAAGCCCACCCGACCCAGGCCACTTTCCCCTCGTCCGCCCGCCGCCCCCTCGGCGACACGAGGTGTGGACGCCAGGCGAGGACGCAGCCGGCGAGAGCACAGCCCAGCATGTGCCCAAATACTACTCTCCGAGAATAAGTAGGACGTGCAATAATCTAACAAGATGCAACATACCGAGAAATCCCAACTTTCAACTTTGTCCTTTCTTCTTTTGCCATGACTTTGTTTCAATATATTCTTTAACTCATTCCTTATCAAATGTGTTTCGCAGTCAGGAGGCAAGTGCTTGCGAGTGAAGATTGTTTTAGTCAAATTACCACCACTCTCAGCGATATGATGCCGTTTCTACTTCCCTTGATCCTGAAGAAGTTACAGGAGTAATTTAGAGCCTGTCGTGTGCGGATAACAATCCTCCCGAAACGGCTCATGCTGACCCGGGCACCCGCGGCCGTGCGGGCTCCGAGGCGAAGGGGCCTGGGTTGCGGAGGGAGCGAGGTTCCGAATCATCCGGCCTCAGGACAGGCGACCGCCCTCGGCTGTGCAGGCGGCCCGGTACGTTCTCGAGGGGGGCCCGGCGCGAGGTCTCTGCTGACGTCACATTTATTTCTCGTTTCGTCAACAGGCAGGCTGTGCGCTCTTACGTGACGCATTTCCGACTTACAATAAGGGAAACGTTTGTGTACTTATTATGAGAATTAATTCCTGTGATGATTTAGAAGGTACACATAGAATTATAAAATAATTATAATTTACACTTATATTAATATGTTTATATTTGTAATTATTCATATACATTATCAATATAGAATAAATAAATTTATGGAATATAAATATAATATACACATTTAAATGTTATTAGTATATACATATAATGTACAAATATATAATTATAATTATTTTATATCATAGCCAAGAAAATTTGCAGAGAGCACATACTCTCAGTCCAGGAGGAAAACAAAACTATGTCACAGGCAAGTAAATATCTGTAAGCTAAAATTAAAACCTACAGTAGAATGATTAATTTCTTTTTGCTGGATGTGTTTCCAGAATACTTGAGGCTAAAAAAATAGTGTGTTTATACTTCAAGGTATTTTTAGGAAACATGATTAAGAAACTATGGTTGGGAGCCCACTGCCATTAATTTAAGACTATTAGGTAAATTTTTTTATACTCTTCATTTGTAGACGACTACAAATCTCTGCAAACATCACTTCTTATCTAACAGCTTGTATTGAGTAGATAAACTTATGAAAACAGAATACATGAAAAGTTTCAATTTCATGGTGTGATTCTAAGATAATAGACTTCCTAGTGCCATCTAAGTGTTTGATGCAAAGTAAAGAGAAAAGTGAGATGAGGAGTAAAAGCAGACAGCCCGTCCTTGGGAAGGGACAACTGCAAATTTAATTCCTGGGTATATCTTTGTGTAAGTCAGACAATCATTTTTAATTTCTCATTAAACATTTAAATATCAAAAAAACCTGATAATTTAATTCATAACTTTTGGCAATTGAACTTTTAAGGGCAGAAATATGTACTTTGAGAATAAGAACATGACAGTTTGACTATGCCACATATATCGATTGGTGAAAAGTTATCTGGATTATTTATTTAATCATTATATGAATTGAATGTTCAATGTAGACAATTTCAAAACACGATGGAAACACCAGAAGAAAATGGAAAACACCGTAATTCTGCTACCAAAAGATGATAAAAGTCATGTAAAATATACACAAAATATTGACATTTGAAGTACACCGATACTACTACATTTTAACTAATTAATTAATCATAGGGGTTTGTTTCTTAGACATTTGGGTTGTTTTCTCTAAAAGAGAAATAACAGTGTAAAATAATTGTATGTGATGCATATTATGTATAAAAAAGTATACATAACAGTATAAAAAGCCTCATCTAGATAAATCTTTGTCACTGCCAAAATGCTTCCTTATGACTGGTTTCCAATTTCTGGTGGAATTGCTCAGTCAGAGAATATACACAATTTAAGAAATATAACAGTTAATTTCAAACTATTTTTGACTAGAAATATATATGTATAGTCATATACCTGCATATCCAAGAACACTAAACTATTATTAATTTCCCCTTTATGTTGCTTTACTTTGGGAATTGTTTACTCATATCCCTTTGTTCTTTTTCTATTGGGATTTCTCATGTTTTTTATTAGAAATATTAGTGATTTTGTATGTTAATGGATGTTGCAAGTATTTTCCAATATACTAAATGTACATGTGCTTTTGGTGTTTTAAAAATACATAATTTGACATTGGTATAAACATCTATTAAGTAAAGTGATAACTGATTTTTGCCTTGTTATTCATATTTATTATTTCATGTGTGTGTGTGTGTGTGTGTGTGTGTGTGTGTGGATGGAGAGAGGGAGAGAGAAACAGAGTCAGAGACAGAGAGATCAGGAGAGACAGAGACTTTACATGGAACCAGGCCTGGTGACTAAGACAGATACGCGATGGACACTACTAACCAAAAGCTGAAATTCTACCAGACCTTATGCTTTATTTCTGGACCCTTAAATTCACCTTGTTTTTGAAGTAATTCAGATACTAGATTTATAGAGTTATAAACCTGTCTTTTGGATCGTGCACTATTCCTCATCGTCAATATTTTCATAACTTTGCTCAAATATTTGCTTTTCAAGATGAATTTCGCAATCATTTTGTCAAAAACAGAAAAAGAAAAAAACACGCCTTTGAGAGTTCGGTTGAAAAAGTAGCAATACAGCAAATGTCAACTTGAGGAGCATTGACATGTTTGAAATACTGATACTTTCCACATAGGAACATAGCATGCCCCACCATTAATTCAATTCTCCTTTCAGCCCTTTGCCAAGTTCTACAGCCTTTTTACAGTATTGTTTTGAATACTGTAAACAATCCTTCTCTGTGTAAAGCCAAACAAATAATATTTAGCAGAAGAAAAGTCTTACCTTTCCGGGTGTCTGGGGTCTCTCTCTGGCTAACAGCCCTGAGGCGGGTCCCTGGGCCTCCTGCTGAGCGGGTCAGCTGCACTTGCACCCTGAGGCTCTGCCGTCGCCGTCCTTCTTCCGCCTGCAGGATGGGATCTGCACAACTGCTCCTGCTGCTGCAGTCACCGCCAGACCTGTGGACAGCAGGAGTGGCACCCCTGAGACAGCCTGCCCCACAGTCAACCTCGCTGGACTCTGGGCTCGCGGTGCTTCGCAGCCACCGCAGTCGGCAGAAACCTTCTCTCCCTTTCTAGGCAGGGGTCCCACAGCAGAGGTGATGCAGTTTGTTTCGTTATAACACAAGGTCCCCACCAAGGGTAGGAAAGTAAGGTCAAGGTCAGGGCAAAGGTGGTTAAGGAGTCCGAAAACAGATTGGCCACACCCCAGGCAAAGTGGCCTTTCCCTCTGGCATAAGGCCTTGTGGTGCCACGTGTCTCAGAGGGCAGGATGATAGCTCTCACTCCCGCTGACTGTCTTGCACCCCACCCTGTCCCTCCCATCCTGGTTTGCAAGCAATCATGGCTGCCTCCATGGTACAAAGTTCAATTCATTGCAGACACAATCTGCTACATCAACTTGCATGCATAAAATGTGTCAGACTGAATTTTTTCATTTCTATTAGCCTACTACTCAGTTTTGTGTTTTACTATTTCATGAAAACATAGATCTCAGAGACCATTGCATATAGGTCCATAGAATAGGAAGCTACTTGTTTTTTAACTCCTGAATATATTATTCCATTGTATAAATATATTTATTTAACAAGCCCATATTGATAGAATTTTATGCAGTTTTCTGTTCTTACTATTTTTAAAAACGAATATCTTTGGGGACATGCTGGTTGTACACATTTAAATCCCTGTCTGTGGGATGCATTTCTGGATCAAAAGAGTTGTTGTTTTGATTTTGATAGACCTGGGCGTCTGCCTTCCCAAAAGACACTCTGCTTACCCTCCAATCAACACAGAGTTATTTGTGAACCAGGCACTTGTAAATTAGTATCTCATTAATGTTTTAATTTGCATTTTTCTCATTATGAGTGGCATTGCTGCTGTTTTTATATTAATAGACCATTTATAATTCCTTTCTGGAAGATGTCAATTTATGCCCTTGGCCTGTTTTTCCACCAGAATCTTTCTTCTAACTGTCTTATAGCTCATTAGTTTAGGAAAAGTACAAGTTTATCCAAGACCAAATATTTAAAAATTTCAGTTTGTTATTTTTATTTCAACTTCTAAAGAATGACATTGGCCAATTATCTTTGTCAATTGTCTTTTATTTCCACATTGTAAATTTTATTGACATGTGAGTGGTTTTGGCATTTGTGTCATAGTAAGAAAAACATTCTACAATATTGGTAATTAAAACAAAATCCCATGGTTCTAGTAATTTATGTTTGTTATTTCTTTTTTATTCTGCACCATGCTACTCTGGAAGTTTGTATATTATATGCATATGAAATTGCTATTTTTGCTTGTCAGGAGACAAATACAGTCAATTTTGTATGGTTGACCATAAAACACACACACATATTGTATGCAAAATTAGTATCATGTTAAATAGGGTAAAAATGAGACTCTAAATATAAATGTGCATGTATCTTTGAAGATGTCAGTATATTATTATTTTTTCATTAAGCACTTTTAAATAAAAAGTGAGTATTGAATTTACTCAAAAGTTTTCTCAGCATTTAAGATGATTTTTTTCCTTGTTTGATTATGACTATTATGACATTTTATTACTTTTTAAATTTTTTTCTTGCTGGGTTCAGCTTCCATCTCTTCTTGGTACATAACTCTTCCGATAAGCTTCTTGCTTATGTCTGCCTATGTTTTCTTTGGAATTTTTAATCAGTGGTCATAATTAAGATTTTACTACAGTTCTTATGGATTTGGACATTTATGCATTTTGCTTTTTATATCAAGATCATGCTTTCTTCATGAAAACAACTCGGAACGAGAACTTGGATGCTGCTTTCCCAGGCTCCAGAGCCATTTAGAAGGCAGTTGAACCACGTGGCTCTAATTCATCTGTAAGATACTGTGGGTCTCTTGTAAGTTTTTCCCTCTGATGACATTCTCTATTCCTTCTATGATTAATTTTGATATTTCAGGAGTAGCTTTTGACCATTTTCATGTTGCTTAAAAACTGACCTATTCAACCAGGTTTTGAATTATTTTTGGAAATATATTTCTAATTCCAAAGCAGTCAATTTTTATCCTTTTAGTTTTTATTGTTTTGTGGGTTTTTTTGACTATTTTATTTTCATTCTTTCAAATATTTATCTTACTAGTTTTCCTCAGAGTTTAATTTTCAAAGAACTAGCTCTTATATTTATTAGCTGGTTTTTTTTCCCTAAAATGGGATCATTAAGTTCTTCCAGAGGGTGGTACACACAGGATGTGAATTCATAGAACCCATCTATCTCAGGCCCAGTTCTAGAATATGAAATTCTTTCTCTATTTCTTTATCTCCCCCACTTTTTTTTCTTATTGTCCTTTAAACAATTCCCGTTTTTACCAAGACATTTATAATAACAACTGAATTTAGTCTTTTACAGGAGAATCCGGAAGTTGTCAATTCTGCTTTTAGTTCTAGAAATATCTTTGAAACAGGAAACAAAACAGGCCCAACTACTTTCTTAAAATGAAAGAACAGTACGCAAATGTACAGGTGGAACAAAAATTAACACATAACTAAGATCATCATGCACATTCACTTTGTAAGCACATTGGGGAATTACCCATGTTTGTTTTATTATCCAGATCAATTTATATCCCTTGAAATTATGAAGATTCCTACAGATTAGAATCATTATTTCTACAAAACTATCTGTATTATAAACTTTATTTATATGTTTATTTGAGATGAGGTCTCACTCTGTCACCCAGGCTGCAGTGCTGTGATGCCATCAGAGCTCACTGTGGCCTCAAACTCCTGGGCTCCAGCGATCCTCCTGCCTCAGCCTCTAGAGTCTCTGGGATTGCAGGTGCAGGCCACTGTGCTGAGCTCCTTACTATCAACTTTTAAAAGATATAGAAGTGTGTGATTAATACCTTTTATACTTATCTCTCAGTTTTCATGTTTCACCTTGGCAAATCTTTGGTAGTTTGTATTGTTCTAGACAAGTCTGTCATAGTATTAGCTAAAAAATTCTACATAATATTTTTTGGTTCAATAAATAAAAACACTTGTTTATTTTCACTTCTCTTTAAAATAATAGTAATGCAATTTATTAATAAAAGATTTATAAATTCTTCAGAACAAATATAATTGTATAGGTCCTTTTATGGGTGGAAGATTTCCACGCGATTCTGAATGATTTCTACTCTTCCGGCAGAGGAAGAAATGGCAATTACAAAGCAGGGCAGAGGAAGTTTAAATTAGAATACAGCAATAGCAGAGGGCACACCACAGATGAGAAGGGAGAAAAGGTGGCTTGCAGAGACGAGGCGAGGATCGAGGCTCCCAGACGTTGTACCAAATGCATGTAAGAATGAGGCCCAGGACTGTAGAAAGAGTCAACAGAAACTCATACCGTACACTGCAGGTCAGCCCTGGTCCTGGCTCCGGCATCCTCAAAGCAGAATGGATTGCAAGCCGGTGCTTCAGTGCTTAGGCAACACATCGAATAATGTGTCTCTAAAGAAAATGAATCAACTTTTTGACATTACTACCCCAAATCAAAGGTTTTGATCCTCAAATAAAAAAAAGTGGGATACTAATTAAAGATGATAAAGACAGATTTTATTTAGTAATAACTATTGCAATAGAGGTTAAAACCTAGCGCAACCTGAGTTCAACTTTGCCAAAACAAAAGACAGGAGAGCTTTTAAATGCTAGGGTACGCTAAAGAAAGGCACTGAAAGGCATTGGGGTGGGTTCGGTCCGTGTCACTAGGCCATCGGGGGTTACTAATTGGTGCTTTTGCAGAGGAGAAACAAACTTCTCCTTTCTGTATGGCAGGAGGCAGGAGAGCAAGTTAGAACAAGGTGACCACTGAGATCAAGCCCTTACCCTCCCTCAGGGACTAGGAGAGAGAATGTTTGCATTTCAAAGAGATGGCTCCCAGGTCCTGGAGGAGATAGTTCTGGGTGGTGGAAGATTTATAGGCAGAGAAAGGATTTAGAATTGTAAATTTTCTAAAGTAACTTCTCTAACCCGGGGTCCAGAGGCCTATCTGCCTGTCTCTGGGTTTTGGTTGAAACAAACAGCCAATTTTCCTGTCAGTGCTAAGCTTTTTCTGTGGGCATTTTAAAGGTAGAAGGAGTCATCCTAGGGGCTTGGCCCTGAGCTACAACCCTGTGTGAAGCTCTGCGGAGCCTCTGTGTGCAGGGGTCCGAGGACACCTTGTGTTTTCAAAGTGAATGGCGAGAGAAAACCTGGGGGGAGCTGGCAACTTGACAGAGAAAGACTGAGTTAAAAACAATGAGGGGAAAATGGGCCTGGAAGAAAATAATAAATCAGATTCAGGGCACAGAGAAAGATTAAGCGACAACGCAATAAAACTAGGCCAAATCAATCTAATTAAATGCTAATTGGTAACTTTGTAGATAGACCTGGGACACTTATATATTTATATGAGTATATTAACACATCAGTGTGGATGTGTACATACAACAAATCAATGTAACTTAATAGAATAGTTTAAAAATAAAGTTGAAGAAATCTCCCAAAAAAACAAAACAAAAAGACAGTGAGATAAAGATTGAAAGTATTTCAACATGTGCATAAATAAGAGGAGGGGACCCGCTCGTTCTTTCCAGGATGACAGGCAGTAGACGGTGGGAACACAGTGAATGTCCTGCGCACTTAGAAGAAAGGGGCCACAGCTAAATCCGCAAGTGTAAGTACATCATCAAAGCTTTCTTCATGTAAATGAAATCACCTAGGAAGGAGCAAGGAATATTCAAACAGGCTGCTCCTTGGTACACAGTTCTCCAGCAGTTGCTTGAAGAAGGCCTTTAAATACTAGAGGAAAATTTCAAAGCCAAAAGACTAAAATCATCTCTCAAATCAGCTCCAATTAGAGCACACACATGGAGCATCCAGAAAGACTGTTGGCAATGAGGCAAATAAAATGTTTCAACTGATGAACCTTAAAATTCCCGGAGAATAAGACAAGCAGTAGAGAGCCACACAGAAAGCTGATCACAGCTGATTGGAGAACAGTCTTAGCTGAACATCTCAGGGGTTGTGACTTTGGGCCTAGAGAAAGGAAGATGTAATTGTAATATACGATTTGTTTATTAAATAAACCGTGTTAAGCGGTGATAATTATGTCCCAGTTGTTTTGGAATCAATCTAAAAAATCTGTAAAATTAAATATGGTTGTGCTCAGTAATATGAATAGTACTGAAGAAGGGTTCAGTTTGGCAGGGGGAGGTAGCGCGAAGGGTATGAAGAACTAAAAAGACAGGGAAATGACACTCTGACTTGAGACCAGCTGAAGAGTGGGAGACACAGCCACGTGTGGACAGAAAATGATGGTGGGGAGGAGGATGCGGGAGGAGGTGGGAATGCACGACTCTTATGTCAGTGTCTCCGAGATAGAAAAATTCTGTGCATTGGCTTCAGCTTTACGAGGTAAAGCCCAGCCATGTCGGCGGCAGAAACCACTAGGTTTTTGTCCATTCTGCTCCGTCTGCCAAAGAGGGAAGATAGGGCCCATATTCTGCCATTAGGATAACTGGCAAGTTTATTTTTTAGTGTTTGATTTTCCAAAATTTCCTCCTGATTGGCCTGTTTCATTTGGAATTTGGAAGAGGTCTTATGAGAGGCCACTAGCCAGCTTACATTGTGTGTTAGAATTCTTTTGATGGATCTGAGTTAGTTGAGAATGCCGGCCTTTCCAAAGATCTTTTCCTGATATAAAAGAATTACACTCAAGAAACGTTTTTTTGCTGCTGCAGTTCTAGACAGACACAATGGCAGGCCAGTAAAAAGGTATTTTTCATACGTTTCTTATTCCTACTTTTCTAGGATTTGTTTTGCATTTTTAAGACCACTCATTTCCTGTGTTTTCATTCAATCTTTGCAATTCTGAAGATATTTAAGTATAAAAATTTTCTACTCAGAAAAGCTCCAACACATTTTGTAAAGTTTTCACATATGGCATCTTTGTTATTTTCCAACAGCTTAGCAATTGGGCTTAAATTTCCTCTTTGACTCCCAAAACTTTTCAGGAGTGTGCATTCAATTTTTCAGTGGTTGCATTTGTGTTAACATTTTTATTAGTAATGTATGTAGGTTTAATCCATTGCTACCACCACCTGTAACTTCTCATGAACATCTCCACCTGGATGCCTTAGTGCCATTTCAGGTTTGAAATGGCGGGAATAGAATGACAGCTTCCACCACACCTCCCCAACCTGTTCCTCCTCCAAACTTGTATGAACAGGACTTGGCAAATGCCACCACAAGCCATTCATCACTCCAGATGCTCATGCTGAAAACACAAGCATCACCTTTGATCCTTGTGACACCCATCTCTGGTGTCAAATCTATCATCCAGCCTCATCTTACCTGTGCACACCCCTGGTGTGCCCAGTGCTCTCCTCTCTGCCTCAACCTCCTTGCTCCAACCATGATTACCTCTCACCTGTGCTACTGCACAGGGTTTAACTCGTATTCTCATGTCAGTTCTTTCTGTCTTACAATCAAGTCACAGCAGCCAGTGTGATCTTAAAGTAGAAAGCACATCTTGTCATCCTTTCCACTGTATTTGGCATAAAATCCAAACTTCTCATAATGGAATGAGAGTGTGCACAAGAACTGGTGCCCGCCTGATCTGGAGGCTTTGGCTCTTCCCACTCTCCGCCGCATTCACGGAACTTTCTGTTCATGCGTTTCTCAAGCACATTCCTGCCCCACGGCCCCTGCGGTTCTCTCTGGAAATGCTACACTGCACCTTAGTAGAGCTGACCCACTTGCTCCTCAGGGAGACTTCCTTTTGTCACCCACATCAATCAGCCCTCCCCATTCCCATTTAGTCACTCTCCACAGCACCCTATTGTTTTGTTTTCCACCTTTCGTAACCAAATAACATTCATAGTATTTGAAGTAGTCAGTGTTTTAATTATATTATTGGCTACCTCTATTAATATTTCATTGACTAATAGCAATTGAATCGTTAAGTCTGGAATTATTACTGTCATTAAGAATAGAATGTCTAATCCAATCTCCGTTAGAAATTTTAGTAATTTGTAAAGAAATTGAATGAGTCTCATTAAGAAAAGCCAGAGAAAAATCTTTCACATCTCCTCTAATGTCCAAACAAATCTTCAGAAAAGTAGAAAAGAACTTTCCTTTTAAAACAAAGAACATAAGTTGGGACTCATAGAGAAACATATTTGTCACAGACTTGAATGGAAATTTCACTCATCTCATTGTAAGATTTACATGGGTAACACCAAAAACTTCAGACCAGCTCTGCATAGAAAATTTTTTTTCTTTAATGGTAGTGCTAACAATATTATGGGGCAGAAACAACACCCCATTGCAATGGAGACCTGAAGTTAGACATGGAAAACTGACAGCATTCATTATTTATTCCCCCACCCCCTTATTATGTAGCTTCTTAGTTTGAAAATAACAGAACAAAACAATTAAAAAAAATTTCCATTCCCCTTGGCCCAATTCATGGCATGATGACCATAAATTGATTAGTTTGACAGCATGGATGCACTCAATCTTAAGACATATAACAACCTTAAAAGTAATGTGTAGAAAAAACTACAACCAAGTGCAACTTCAACATAAAATTAATGGGAAGGAGATGAGCTGTGTGATGTTCAGAGGAAATCAGAATTTTAGTAAGTAGATAATAATATGGTATGGTTCACTAGGCATTTAGAATGCCAATTTCACATATGAGATATATATATATATATGTATATATATATATATATATATATTCTAACTTACAAAAAGCAAAGATTAAATCAAATGCTTTATGGTTTGGGTTTTGGCAACTAAAGGTAATTCCGACTCTAATATGAGAGACCCAACCCCAAAGAAATCCTTTGCCCCAGAACCCAGCTGGTGTGGAACAATGTGAGCTGTTTGGCAGAAAACTTGGGCCCAAAGGTGGAGTTCCAAGGCTGTTGCAGTTGACCCACTTGTTGTGCTTTTCCAACAATGATTTTGTCATCTCTCTTTAGCTTACCTATGGGGAATCTCAAACATCCTTCTACAGTTTCTTATGCCATCAATATAGCAGCTAGTGTCAATACTTTAAACATTTGTCATTTTAGAAAACCTTAGTCCTGACATTTTTTTCTTGGCAAGCATGTATTTATCAATAGATATATGTATTTTCTCTTAATCTTTGATAAGTGATTTATCAGGGCAATGTAATATGAGCAATATAGACATTTGTACTGTGCCTTCTCTATAAGTTATGACTGTTTTTGCCCATTGAATCACCACTGTCATTTCTGTCCAATCTTGCACTGTGACTGATTTGAGATATTTTAAAATAAATACAATCAGGCTTTTGTTATGCAAATGTGACAAATTAACACACGTCATGTCTTAAAAATTGACTTGGAGCAGAATATATGTTTTTATATGTGTAATGAAGTCCAAATTAAGAGTTTGGTGGTAAGCAACAGGGAAGGCTGGAGAGAGCAGCCTTGACACACACAGGGTCACGCTGGCGGGAAAGGTCTGCAGAAAGAGACAGAGCGTTTGCAACTGGAGGAACATGACCACTGAAGAACAGAGTGTTATCCAAATGCAGTTGTGTGGCCAGTGTAGGCTGGCCATGGAATTGGTATTCCTACCTTAAGAGAGAATTTTCTAAACACTCTCAATCCTGTCTACATGGTGGAACTATCTTGGAGTTGTCACGTGAGAGTGTGTGTGTGTATGTGTGTGTGTGTTTTAATGCCAGTGTCCTACCCTTAGAGTCTAATTGTGTTAGAGCCCCGTTTTGTGGAAAGCTTCCCTCTGATTCCAATGTGAAGTCAAGGTTAAGAGTTAAACTGATTTGCAGGACGGGGGCCCAACAATAGACATGAGCGCTCACAGCCTTTGCTCAAGGCTCATTTACTATTCTCAAATTTTTACCCTGGCTCTGGAATCCTGGAGTCTTTCTTGGTTTTTCCCAAAGTCAAACCTTGTATTTCCTTAAAAAATATAGACTTGGCTATCTTAAGCCAGAAAACTAGCTTGTAGTCTTTTTTCCCTTTATGTAGCAACATTTTCCCACATTGACCTTGTATGGTCCAACCGTATCACTACAAGCTTGAAAGAGCAAGAGCAGATAACTATTGAATCTAGAAACAGAAAAATCAGATATGTAGCACCAGGGACTTTGTATGTTAGGAGGTAAAAGGAACTTGACACAAAGACCTTTTTCCTCAGAAACTGTTGCAGGGCGTTGCCATCCACCATGTTACGGGTGGTGCTCAGCCTAGAGAAGGGACTCGGAGGCAAGAGCTCTGTCTGAAATGTATCACGCAGGTGGATCTCCCTAGCTCTGGCTTTGGCAAATGTTTTATCATTTTCAAATGAGTTTTTTAGTTTGTGTGAGTGTGTTAGGGCAAGACCACTACTAAGAACGATTACTATATAAGGGTTCATGTGCCAGTCCAGCTATAGACTGTAGTTGTTCTATTTGATCACAAAACAAAAAGTGTCAGTTGAGTGACTCATTGGATTGCAGGCAGATAGATGCACCCAGGAAAGGCTGTGGCAGTGGCAGCGTGTCCGGGTAACTATGGGTGGGGAGGGTTGTCTGAAGGGATAAATCACTCCCGCTCTTTATCTTGGAGGCATGTCTTCATTAGTGCTGAGTGCTATTTTTCTGGTCACAGAAGCCCATTTTCCAGGTCATAGGACGGAGAAAATATGATCCCTCATGCACTCAGAATAGCAGCTGCTTAGCTTTTTTCTGTTTATGTGCTGAAACATGTTTCATGGACTTCAGTGCTGTTATCTCTTAAATTCCTTTTATGCCGGTGCTAGCCACCGCCTTCAAATAAGTCACTGTTCTCCTAAAATATCCTGCTTATGACAAAAGAGTCAACCATAAGGTCTTCTTTTACCCAGCCAATATTTTTTGTGAACTATGTGAGCTAACGACATCCAACCTGCCAATGACAAATAACCTGGGAATTGCATTCATCACAATGGCAATTGCGACAGACTTGCATTGATACTTCATTCAATTTTTAAGCCTGGTTTAGGATCAGTGTGTGACGAAACCTAATATTTTACGGTAGTAACATTAAATTTTCCATTTGACTTTGGGTGATATTTATTAACACGTACACTAGTGTTTATTTCTGCGTGAGATCTTGACTCTTGGTTTTCTACAGTGCAATTTGCTGTCTTGTGCCTTCCAGCAAATAGTCCCATCTACGGTTACAACTCTTGGAATCAGATAATAAAATGACCCACAGGTCAGCGCAGTAAAGACGTTTTGGCATTGACTGATCCTTTAATAGCTGTGAAGACTTCTTGGGAATAGGATCGTTTGGAAATGGTCTTTCTCCCATCACTCTCCTCTCTCTTTTTCAGTGTAAGGTACTGAACTCATGGTGGTTTCATCATTGTTTAAGTGTGAGCCTTCCTTTCAATTAAATGGTGTTTGAAGATGTTTTGCCCTAACAGATATTACATAAGCCATCACTAAGAAGTTCACAGGGCTTGGTAAAAGAGTTTCCAACTTTTGGGTTTATTGATAAATGGCTCACCAAATGATAAACTATGTTCATCCTAGTACTCGCCTCCCCCGCCACGGAGGAAGCCTACTCCTCCAAAACAAACCCCGTGTGCTCAGTCCACGTGACACACTCCAGGGGGATTTCCGGTCTACCCGGAAGCGCTGCCCGGCCTGTGCGCTCCCGCAGCCTGCGCAGGCGCAGTGGCCGGGAATCAGGCGTGGGCTGCGCAGAGCTCCTCCGTTCACCCCACCGGCCCGGTGGCCAGCGCGCACTGAGCGCTCCCTGTCGCCTGCCGTTTTCACCTGGATTAAATAAAGCATGCTTCGTGTTGAAATTATTTAAGTCATCTAAATTTAAAATCAGTAAAATGTCTAGTATTCTAAGTTCAGTATATGAAGGTACATTATTAAAACATTTTTAATAACTCAATAAATGACCAAAATACAGCCATATAAGCTGCATTTTTTGTCACTTCAACATGCTTTCTATCCAAATATGGACTTATATTATTTTAGTTAATTCCTAAATATGATTAGAATTTTAGTAATACACTGTGTTCACTTCTGAGGCCGAATTTTCATGTATGTTGATTTTCTAAGCTATTAGTCCTGTTAGCCCAGTTTTTCAAAGGGGATCAAATGGCCAAGATCATTCTTGGGTTCTCTAAAAAAAAAGGTTTAAATTTTTAATTCCTATGATGACATCCAATTATTTTATCCAGCCTATCTGAGATGCCTAATTTTACTGACTCTAACACTACCATCTCTCACTTTGAAACCTTTAAACTTTAACTCTGGCTTCCAGAGTACCTTGTTCCTCTGAATATGATCATATTCTTAATCCCCCTCAGCGGCCACTCTGCCTGGCTCGTCTTTCTTCACAGGCTCTCCTGAATCTTTTCTTTCTCGACAGTCAAATCTTTGGAAGGAAACTATAACGACGCGCTTTTCACTACTGCACTGGCAGGCGCCCCGCCCCCCGCGCGCCCGTCCTCCGCAGCCGCTCGTTTGTGCGCACGTTTCATTCTCTAAGTCAGCGGCGGATTTCAGAACATCTCAATTTTTACAGACATGTCAGTATTTCAATGCCAGCATGTACAAAAATAAACTTATTGCTCTCTCTGATTAACTTCTACATGTTGGAAATGTTCTAAATTAATTTTCCAATGGTTGATTTTGTGATTTTTCAAGATAATATAGCATCTGGTAACTGCCCATTGACTTATAAATTAGAAGGATAATCTATTTTCTTCTTTCTCATGGAAAAAGAGAAAATTTTTTTTAAGGTTCCAAGCTTTGGAAACAAAAGCCTGGGCTCTGACAATAATTTTTCAAGTGCTATTTTTTTTCTTAAATATGTGTAAGGATATTTATTATAGTGAAAAAGTGAATACAAATGCCCTGAGAAAATACAGCTCAATTCCCCTGGTGTACCGTACATGTGTACTTGGTGAATTGTGGGTATTAATATGCTCAAGAAATGTAAAATGACCTTGAAAATCCAGTGGAATGAAAGTGGCTATGTTGTATTTTCATATGTATGAAGGTAATGTTTTCTGGCCTGGAGACTTGAAAGCAATCTGTGTGTGTGTGTGCCTTTGTGTTTTTGTGTGTGTATGCATGTTCGTGCAAAAAGTAAATATGAAAATATTTGTATTTAGGCCTGTCTGCTCTTGGTGGCCCTGGGGCTGATTCTCCGGCTTTGAGAAGCCCACCCAGCACCATCTCCTCCCTCTCGGGTTCTTGTTCACAGTGGCACGCAGACCCGCTGGCCACCTCTGTTCTTGGCTGTAGTTAAATAGCTTCTGTTGTCCTCTTCCAAGACCTTCTCGTAAAACTTGACCTTCAATAAATCATAATTATTACTTACCCAGCCTATCTACATGGTTGTGTCTATCAAATTTTTAATTCAGCTTCTGCTAAGTCATAACAACCACCAGGAAATAAAATATTTTTATAATTGTCATTAGCAACAATAAGAAAACAAGATTTTATTAAAATTTTATGGCCTCCTTTCCACTACCCTTGCATGGTACTCCCAGGGGAGCCTGCAAGACACAGCATAAGGTTTTATATATTCAGAGTTTATATAAATAACCACACAGTTCAAAAATATCTCCAAATACACTCTTCCAATTAAGTCACATCTTTTGACAAGCTCATCTTTTGAAATTAACACGTTCCTACGAATAATTTAATCAAGTAATCAGATTGCCTAAAACCTAATTGAATTCTACCATATTTGGTAGGAGCCAGAGGCAGGTCTGGTGCACTGGAAATTTTCTAGAACAGAATCCAGCAGGCTCACAGTGGCTTTTCTCAAAAGTTCAAGGTTGAGCTGCAGATGAGCTTCCAGCTCTTTCTCTAAACTGAGTCACAACACATTGGATGGGAAGGGACTGAAGAGGACCCACAGGGAAACAGGTCCGCACCGCTTAAGCTGTCGAGGTACAGGGGCATAGTCTTTAGATGGTGTTTTTCCTCTCGTCTCTTTTCTGTTGTGATGACAGTGCACTCAAGACTTTGAGAAATTGAATTAATTTGAGCATTTATGATCATCTGTTCCTTCATATCTCCAGCCATCCATCAAGTACTAATTAATTCTTCACTCTATACCAGACTCTTAGCCTGATGCTTGGTGGCCAGGGGCAGGCAAGGTCTTTAAGTTTGAGCATCTGTCTTAGAATTTCACTCAGGATTGTCGGAGGAAAAGGCTCTCCCCCTTTCCTGGTTTTCCTGCTGTTTTCTTGTAGATGTCTATCTTGCTTGAAATATTTTGAGTTTTCAGTTTAACTTTTTATCTTCCTTCTGGGGATCTTGATTACTGTGATTTTATACAGTGTTAACAGTAATACTGTTGCAGTTTTATTTTACCATCCACATCTCTAACTAATCAATCTCCTGTAATCAGAAGTGTGTCCATAATCCAACTAACGAATGATTAAGAGAGGTCAGTGGGGAAATTGAAAAGTGTTGGTTGTGAGAATGAGAAAGGAGGTCTCCTTGGCTTCCTAGTTTCTGATGCAGGTATCTAAGAGGATGGTGATAGTGATGAATTTGTTCTAAGCAAGCTGTATTTAAGGAGCTATCCACAGCAGATGTCTGAGACTCTAGCAAGACCCATGGACTCCAGATGTGGAATTCAACCTTGCCAAAGTTTTTCATTCCCCCACCCTAGTTTCTTTCCTAAAATTTCCCTTCCAACCTTCTGCCTCTTATAGTTGTTCCATAGATTTTAGGATCAAGATATAAGTCTAGTTATAATACATCTTAAACATTACATATTAAACAATATAGTAACATAAATTTTAAAAATAATAGTACTGGATTATAATATACACAATAATAAAAATACTAAGAGTCTATATAGATATCAACAAATAATTGAATAAATAAATAAAAAGGGGAGAAGAGACATATCTTCTTTACAGAAGAACTTCAAATATTAAATGTAAAACAAAGGAGGAAAACAGAAAATACTGTTAGAACAACACAGTAATAGTTGCAGCAGAACCACAATGACTATTAAAATAGTTGGTAAACTGTTAAGGAGAAATAGGAAAATAAGACAGCTTTAGAGTATTTTCTCCACAATATTTATGATTTACCATAGCGGCTTTAAGATATTTTCCCAAGTTCTTTGATATTCTTCTTCCCTGCAGGGGGAGCTTAATTCCCCCCCCTTTGAGTGTGGGCTGGACTTAGTGAGTCCTTCCTAAAACATAAGATAGGGAAAGGGAAAAATAGTAACTTTACAGTGGAGAAATCTGGCAGACACCACCAAGCGATCAAGGTTAACATTGCCAGGATTAACTCATGTTGATATCACACATCCCGGGATATGACTGAATAAGAAGGGCAATTTGGTTTTACCTGATATTTGCTCATGATTAGACTGGGTTTATAAATTTGTTGGCAGAATATCAGATAAAACTAAATTGAATGACATGCTACAAAATATCTGATCCATACTCTACAGAAGTGTTAAGGTCATGAGCACAAAGTGAAGACTCACAGATGGGAGGAGACTAAGAAGACATGATGATCAAATGCAAATCAGTGCTCTGGATTGAATCCTGGAACAGAAAAAAGCAGATTAGTAGAAAAATTTATGAAATATAAATATTTTCTGTACTTCAGTTCATAGTGTTCTATCAATGCTAATTCCTTAATTTTGATACATTGACCATGGTTATGCAAATTATTAACTTTAGGGGATGAGAAATGAAGAGTGTACAAGACCTCTCTGGACTACCTTTGCAACTCTTCTGTAAATCTAAGATTATTTCAAATAAAAAGTTTTATAAATGTTATGGAGTAGATATTACTTCTATTCATTATTGTAAGGCCCATAGATATATGATCTCACATCCCCTGGATAGCATCCATCAAATTAAAATAGAAAACAATAGTTAAAATTTTGTCCCCTATAAAAATTAAACCTAATGGAAGTCGTTCCAAATTACTTGCCCTGTGCTTCTTTTGGAGGAACTGGGGCTAAGAAACAGAAATGGAAGTGAAATGAGCCACATCGCCGAGATGCTTGTTTTTGGCATTGCAGCCTGTATTAGGATACTATAGATGCAGACACACGCCACCAAGACCTCAGAATGGCCCTGCTGAATCTTCTGAGAGTGGGTGGTAGCCAAGAGAGGGATGGAAACACAGTCTCTGTGCTGGCTCTCTTAGCTGTGAGCTGACCGCGCCACGACCAGAACCACAGCTGCTGGCGCCCGTTGGCCTGGCAGGGGCAGAAGACACTTCGTGGGACACAGCAGGCAGTAGTTCAGAGCATGGAGATGCAGAGTTTTACATTTAACTGCAGGTTAACTGTAGGCAAGATGTTTAACTTTGATCTTAGTTTTGTCGTTGTAAGAAGAGTGCAGTAATGTTCCGTGAACAACAGTGCTAAACAAGGAAGACCACGCCGGGGTTGCACCTCTGGGAAGACACAAATCACCTTCTCTGAGATGCAGATGCCGGACAGAGAGCAGTTCACATCTACAGGGAGCACACACTCAGTGAGGGTGGAGCCCTCAGAAACAGTGGTTGTCGTTGTTAATGATATGTTATTTTTAAATTCTATGATGACTCCCTCCTTTTGTCTTATTTTTGCAGCCGGCCCATTTCCTCTTTAACAGAGATTTCCATTCAACACTGCCCCGGTTTCTTCTGTTCACAGATACTTTCAGCTAATAATATATTTTCTATGAAGGAAAGTTCATCAGTATCTCTGAAGAATGTCCATCAGTTATCTGTCAGAACACTCACAAAGCTGTTCTGAATTAAATTCTTACTCCCAACCCACAATTGGCCGGCAGTTAACTTGCAATATCTTTCTATTCAGAAGAACAGAGTTGCTGTGTCCTTTGTTTTCCCTTTTTTCTCTTCCATTTTCTGTTGTTTTATTTTTCTTTTCCTTTCCTTTGTTTTCTCTTCTCTTCCCTCCCTCACTTCCTTCCTTCCTTCTGTCCTTTCTTCCTTCTTTCCTCCCTTCCTTATCTCTCTCCTGTGAGAACTTTCATTGTTGTTACTGTAATTACTGCATACTGGAAAAAACAAATGATGTAAATGGAAACAAATTCTGGTCTAGACAGTCAGTGAGTGATGCTGAGGGACTTCCCCAGGACTCTGAGTAACAAGTTCCTGACATGTACAAAGAAGTTGAAGATACAATTATGGAATTGAGTCAGTCTGAGCTCTCCTTTCTTGTTGGCCTATTTCATTCTAATATCTTATAGGAGAAATAGTTGGAGTGTATCAAAATGAATAAGCATTAGAACATTACAAATTAAAAAATAGAAGATATTCAGAGTGATTATCCCTAGCATGAATATCATGTCTATCTTCTAAACAAAAGCTTCCACGGCATCTCACACTCTTTCCTGACAGAGAGTGGAATTCACTTATACTGCTGGTTCTTTGCTTCAATATATTCTCAGTAATTCCTATTAATTGCCACTAAAGGAGCTTATTAGTCGTTTCATTATTCACCGTTTCCCAGGGTAGAGAAGTGATTAAGGACTATGAAATATAGGCATCGATTGGAGGGGAAGCTGGAATTGGGAACACAGCCTGAAACTGAGAAACCACGTAAACCCAAGTCTGAGAGGACAGCTCTGGCACGGCTTGGCAGGCGACCCCGCCTGCGGACCCCTCGCGGCCCAGTCCACACCCCAGAGCGGCTCGGCCGCCGCCGGGCCCACGGAGCTCTGCAGTCCCCGCCTGCCCCTCTCTGGCAGCAGGCCTTCCGTGTGGGCACCTGGAGAGACTGGAAGAGACTCAGAGAAAGCAGCATTGCTGTCTCTTTCGTTCCGAGTGCGACAGAATCGCTGGCAGAAGGCAAAGCCACCCTCGGCAGCACTGCGTTACTCACGGCTGCCGCCTCTGCTCGTCCTCCGAGGAGTCACGTTGGCTCCCGATTCTCTGGTGCAGATGCATGAAAAGTTGATGAGAACCGACAGGTGAGAATTTACCTACACAACAACTCATCTCTCTGCCTTGTCACCCTCATTTTCAAAATTCCTTTGCAATAGGAAAGTGGAAACCTGAGCTTGCTACCTGGGTCTCAGAGCCACGACCCCCTGCCCTGCTCACGTGTCCCACGCCTTTGCCCACCGGACTCTCCCCGCCTCTGCTCGCGCGGCCTCCCGCCTTCTCCAGCTCCCTCGGAGTTTAATCATCTGATGTGCTGGGATTCAACTGTTAGCCTCGTACAAATCCCCCGTACTACTCTGCGGTAGATAAATACATAACTAAATAAATACACAAATGCATTCTTCCTGTTCATTCTCTTTGACATGGTGCTCTGTTGTGCGTAATTATAGGCACAACACCCATTCTGACCTTTAGTATTAGAAATTCCTCATTCATTGTATTCTAAGCCCTTAAAGAGACTATGTATTATTCATCCATGCAAACGCCACAGTATTTATCACAGTACTTGGCACATAAGCATTCCCTAATATTCATCATAAAATTCATGACAATGACACTAATATTTTCATTTCAGAATTTGTTTCCTCCTATCTGGACCAAGCAATATGTTTTTCCTTGTTCACTGTGTGGAGGAAACAAACACAGCAAATACATGCCAGACACAGCAGGACTGTCTGGGTGAAGAACGTGGCCGGGCACGGCGCTTGCGGGTAGAGAGCTCCCAGTCCAGGGCTGGGGCCGGCACACAGCGCCGACTGCAGCGCAAGCGCCAGGGCGCCACGGCGGGGCTGGTTCTCAGTGTCGTGGGAGTGCAAGGAGGACGTGATGGGTTTGACTGGGGGAGGGGGAACAAGACTACCAAAAATATCTTAGAGGAGAAATTATAGGTGCAGATCTGGCCCAGTGCAGTTGTGAGGAAAGGGAAATCCAAGCAAAAGGAAGCATACATGCAGGGAATGGAGTTTAATTGGGAATACAATTTATGGATTGGGATTGCAAGGAAAGATGCCATTAACAAATAAAATAACTTCAAATAAGAAATCAGAGGAAGAATATTTCATCTTAGTTTTGGGTAAAGAGGGGTATTTTGGTGAAGGAGGTAGACTTTGAGCAAAATCTTCTATGATTAATATACTTTAAACCAGATAAGAAAATAAAGGAGAGCCTTATAAGGTGGGACTTTGGTTTGACCCAGAAAAAAGCATGGATCTGGAACAGTGAAAAAATAGGTTTGGCTAGAACAGAAGATCTGGCAAGACAGAGTAGGAGATAAATTTGGTAAGAATTTGAGAGTTTGAAAACTATTCAAAAATATTATATTTTATTCCACAAAAGAGCACTGAAGATTTTTGAGCAAGGAAATTATAAGTAAGAAGATATGTTAGATTAGTGGATAAACAAAATGTGGTCTATACATGCCATGGAATATTATTCAGCCTTCAAAATGAAGGGAGTTTTGACACATGCTACAACCTGGATGAGCCTTGAAGACATTGTGCTAAGTGGAACACGCCAGTCACGAAAGGACAAATACTGTGTGATCCCACTCATGTAAGGCACCTGGAGTAGCTACCCTCAGGGAAACAGAAAGTGGAATGCTCATGCCAGGGTCTGGGGAGTGGGGAGTGAGGGGTGACCACATCATGGATACGGGGTTTCAGTTTGGGGAGATGAAAAGAGTTCTGGAGATTGATGGCAAAACACCTTGAATGTACTTAAACCTATTGAACTGCACACTAGAGAATGCTTAAGGTGGTGAACTTGATGTTATGTGCATTTTGCCACAATTTAAAATAGCAATTGTAATAAGGATAATGATAAAGCAACTGCTTTCAATAAGAACTTTGAGCTGGCAAGTCCTCAGAGCTGGGTGACTGCAGCAAGGGTGCCGTGATGCCCCAGAGCCTGGGGACTGGGGCATGATCCTGTTCTTAAGCTCTCTGGGCCTGTTTTCTTACTACCTGTCCCACAGTGTTGTTGCTATCTTAAGTTTAAAATATATATAGATATACACACATATATATACACATACATATATATTCTTTAAAAAAAGAAGACGTGTTAAACAATATTCATCCTGAAAGAGAAGGCTTCATTTGTATATGAAATTATAAAGCCCTGTTGGACGATTATTTGTGACCAGCATTGTGCTTGTGAGCCAGGGAGAGGGTGCAGGAAGATAGGGGCTGCCGCAGAGCACTGACTGCACGCTGCGGGAGCAGGGCAGGAACAGGGGATGAGTGAATGTAGAAATGCACATGCCACAGTCTTCCACCCTGTGCCAGCTGGGGGATGGGGCAAAACTCAGACTGAGTGGATGGAAATAATATTCCTCCCGTATATCTCTCAACTATTTTGGGGACTGTCACAGTCCTAGGTAGGTTGTCCCTTTCCTACACACTCGTACTAGGGAATCGCAGGCTGTGTCCAGCATGTGACATGAATACACAGCCCAGTGAGTGACTCCTTTTCGGCCCGCCTGGCTGTTCAGCACATCCTCCTGAAGGACGCTGGCCCTGCAGTGCAGCCACGGCACTGGACGCCTGCAGGTGGCCACGCTGGGGACACTCACAGCCGTCCTTCCTTTTCTTCGTGGGATCCCAGAGCCCTTTTGCGTTACTGAGAACTCACTGGTGCTGGCACCGTGGCTTGCTGAGGCAGTGTTCTCTGAATGACGGTCATATGCCAAGCTACTGAGGTCCACAGGACCTCCATGCAGCCCAGCTGTTGTGCGTTTGCGGGAGGGGTAGAGGAAACTCGGTTCCTTGACCTTGATGTCAACTCTATTTCACTGTCCTCCACAGAACGCCTCTTTGAATAACATCATCTCACAGTGATTTTCATGAAAACTTACCTGAAATTTCTTCAAAGCCTCTTTCCCACAGACCCAGGTAAATGTTCCCAAGGGGTGGGCTGGAGACCCATGTGCCCAAGGCAGTGGGGACCTCAGAGTAGCCTTTCCCTTTAATAAAAATAGGAGAAAGGCACTTGCCAGACTTTCACTTCCCTTAAGAAGAGGTCTGTGAAAAGAAATCTTTGTGCCTGCGGACGGGTCTCTGGCCAGGGCAATCTTGTACATCCTCCAGAAGTGCTCAGGTATTTCTCAGTCCTCGGATGATCTTGGTTTAAATTCAAATGAGGACAGTCCTGACCCCTGGTTGAGAGGATAAATGCACACTGTAAAACTAGTCCTGGAGGACACACAAGGAACATTTTTATTTGCCAATGTGACAAAACACACACCACAGGGCCACTGCTATCTGCGCTTCTACTGACACAATAAGCGGAATTGGCCTCAACTACAATGAAGTCATTTTTAAATATTTATTTAATCTTAATATCTAAAATATAAATAACTTAAAATTTAAAATCAAAAGATAATAGTAGGTAACACTGCAGTTATAACTATATCCCTCTCAGTGGGCTGTTCATCGTGAATAAGCTGAACAGGGCAGCTACCTTACACCACTGACTGGTGCGTTTCTGAGGGTAGAAGGACTGACTGATCTTTTGTTCACAGAAATGCAAATTAATATCTAGAAATAATAACAGCAACATTAATAACTTTCAAATTGGTCTCACTGCAGACTCATATTTTGAAACTCCTTAGGTACTGTTGCATATTTAGCTAGATTGGCCCAACATACCGTGATCCGTGGTGTGAAGCTCTGCTACTAGGACGCGGCTCTCGCGCTGTTTCCTCATGGCCCTGACGCACCGACCAGCGCTTCCAGGTTTGCCGGGGAGATGGGAGGCTGAGCACACAGGCATGATGCCTTCACCTTCACTACAAGTCGTTTTCCTTTTATTTGTTTTTCATATATTTTATTTCTGTGTAAGATTTTATTTCATATCAAAAAAAATGCTGTTTGAACAAAAGTAATGCAATTGTTTGTATTTAAAAAAATGAAGAAAAAAGCTGGAAAATCATATATTTGGACATTGTACCATAGA
Source organism: Lemur catta (assembly GCF_020740605.2). Classification (NCBI taxonomy): domain Eukaryota; kingdom Metazoa; phylum Chordata; class Mammalia; order Primates; family Lemuridae; genus Lemur; species Lemur catta. The sequence goes on along the minus strand of NC_059138.1, from coordinate 94,772,202 downwards.
AAGAGTAAAAGGCATTAAAAAAAAGAATAAAATGAAATCAGCAAATCAGTAGCAGCTCCAACAGGAAAAACGAAAACATTTTTCTTCTAATTAACACACGGGCCATAGGTTTTATGTCAGGAGGCATCCACTTAGTCCATTATTAATGATTTGACTTTAATCACTTAAAAAACTTTTGATTAGAATTCAATAATTATTTTTACAAACTATGAATCCCTATATGCTATATGGACTAAAATATACTCCTAGATAACCAAAAGCACCTATGTTATATACTTTACATAGTCCTACCTAGTATTTTATTTTTTAGTGGAAAATATTTAATTCTTAAATGCATTTGATTTATTTAGGCTTATATTGACAGAAAAGATCACATTAGTCATAAAATGTTTCAGTAGATTACACATCTTGTGGACCAATTTATACCATAGCTCTTTGCTCTTCTTGTTAGTTAATTTGTCGTATTAGGTTGATCACTTTCCCACAAGGCATTAAATAATTAAAGGCCCAATGTTCAGAGCATTAATTGTTAGGTGACTCGCTGAAGAAAAGACATGTTCTCCTGCTCCTGAGATTGTTTATCTGGCTTTCCTCAGCATTGAACCCATCCTGCCTCCTCCGTGAGGCTGGGTGGGGGCTGCAAACTCCACTCCCACCCCCTGGACAGCTGGCGTCCTGTCGCCACTGGGAGACCTCAGAGGGAGACTGGAAGGTGGGAGGGGGAGGAGGCATCTCTTCTCTGCTTTCAGGTCCTGGCAAGAAGGCTGCTGCAGCAGCAGGTTCCTGTCTGCAGCTTTTTGGTTTTGGGGTTTTTTTTGACCTTCTGAGTACTTGGTGCAAAATAGGTCTCCTTAAATGTCCAAGCACTACGCGGCACTTCCCTCACTGTTGGTTCAGCCTTTCAAAACGGACATCTCTATGCCCTACATTAAACACCCTCTGTTGAAAACGACTTGACTAAATGTGACTAAATCTGGAAAGACACAGCCTTCAATCTGGAAAAAAAAAACTCATAGATTTGAGTTTGTAGATGAATTTTGCATTGCTCTAAAGGTGAGGCAATTTACACAATATGATTCACGTACTAAAGAGTAGGATTAAAACTCAAGTTCATTTTTTTGGTATATTTATTTTAACTTAATTTTTACATTCAAAACGCATTGAGGAAGATTCAAAATAAGCTACTTAAAATCAAACTGTAGTCACTGAGAGGTAAGTTGAGAGTTTTGTATGGCGAGGAAAGAACCGGTTTCTTTTAATTCCTATCATTTTGTACATTGCAATTAACGTTCCTTGTCAATTTTCCTTTCAACATGGCTACAACAGGCCTTTTTAGTAAACAGATACATTGACACATTCTGCAGAACTCCACAGATGGAAGAACAGAACTAAAGAGATCAAACTGAGTTGAAAATGAATCCATCTCTCATATCGAACCTCTGACCAAGCGCTCCCATTTCTCATCAATTAGACCTTTCGACCTGCGCACTTTTTATACTCCACAAAGCCTCCTGAAATTCATCGCTCGTTAAGTGCACTAATCACCCCAAAATCTTCAATAGACAATTCACACGAACAGATTGTCTACAAGTTTTTGACATTAAGTCCTACTAAACATATGCTTGATGTCTCAATATTTCGAAACAACTTAGTAATAAGTAATTTTCATGGTAAAGTTTATATTTTTGACAGGTATGTTGAATTTTCTTTCTCTGCAGTCCTGCTAACATTTTTTGACCTTGAATGCTAATAGTAAAATTATCTTAAATGACTACATTATACTTTTTAACAAAAGCACGTGTACTTCAGATTTTTAAAAATGAACTCTTTTTAATAGTTATCTGAGTGGCTTTATTACCTAATTGAAGGAAAAGAACAATGCTTTATTTTCCCAACAAGAGTGACCCCTTTAATTATGGATATTTCAGGAGTTTTAGCAGCCTTTTTATTTATTTATATCTAGAAAGCTAAGACATTATTTTTATTCGATGCCATACTTTTCACTTAAAAGGGCTAGAGCTATTGCAACACAATTATATGCCGATATCTTAAGGAGATTGAGATTTTAGTATTGTTTTTGTTTTGCTTTTTATGTATGAGATACTAGCTCAGCTTAAGAAACATAATTCAGATATTCGAAATTTCAAATGAATTTCACTCACTGAAATATTTCCAAGAGAGAGAAGACACCTTTAGTTTCTATCTCAGTAACAAAATGAGTGTGCTCATCCTGCAAGAGGAAGAAAGCACTGAAATGACCTGAGCCTCAAAGTCCCTGGTAATGGACAGCCACCCAGGCTTGACCAGAAAATCCTGGTCCTCCCAATCTCTATAACAGACTAAATGCATTCTGAATATTGCATTGCTGTTATGTCACTATTGTTCTTATTTTTATCTTGTGTGAGATTTCTAGAAGATTTATTTATTCGATATGAATTTTGTATCCTGGAAAATGAAACACCTGAATTTCTTTCCCATAAGAATTTTGGATGTATTGTGGTGTGAAATATTTTTAAAATATTATATATTTTTAGAAAAAACTGTAGAGTTACATTTTATATCCTAAGTATGATTGATCCAACATGTAACAAGTCAAATTTCTCTTTGTCTTCCTATCCTAAATTGTCTAATCTCAGCTCAGGAGTTACTTATTCTACGGTCATAATATTCAGTCATTTTAATGAATATCAACACTCATTTTTTGAAACACTATTATGGATCTAATCATTTTATATGATATCATAAATTTCTTTTAAATTTGGGGTGGTTTTCTGAAAACATGTCCAAATTACTATGCTTAATATTGTGTTAAAAAATGAAAAGGCAGGAGGAGAGGGAAAGACTCGAAAGGTATTTCCTGACTACGCACAGGGGCTGGCATTTCGTGGTGGTAATTGTGTAATGTCTTTGAATGGACACCACGGTCTTAGCTGTTTATTTATTTTGTACGAACACTTAATATCCTCTTAACTTGTTAAGGGTACAATACATTATTGTTTACTATAGATACATGGTTGTAAGCAGATTTCCAGAGCTTATTCCTCTTTCTTGGGGCTCAGAACACGATATCCCAAAATACGGCATCGTGGTGCACTGTCTCTAAGCTGAAGAAAACTGAGAAAACTGCAGAAGCACAAAGTCAGTCTTTGACTTTCTCCCACCTTTCTCCTCTGAGCACGTAAAAAGAGTTTTCTGACCTATCTCAACTGAAAGTAGGTCTTACCACACTCATTCTGGCAGCACCCTGCCCCAGCCCCAGAAGCCAAGAAGAATCTGAGCAAACAGGCCTTGCTAAGTCCCCTTCAGTTTATCAACATCGTTGTATACACCCTTTCTGTCCACCAGTGTTTCTCCACAACTGTCCACTTCTTGTATAAAAATGCAGTTTTCTCAGTGCCTTTGGGTCTTCATTTCTGGAGGCTGCCCTGTCTTGTAAAACTTTGGTTAAATAAATGTGTTCGACTTTTCTCTCATTAATCTGTCTTTTGTCATAGGAGTGTCAATCATGAACCTTGAGATGGATGAAAAAAATATAGTATCTTTTCTTTCCTACATCTTTCTTGATTGAAACTCTCTGCCTGCTAATTATTAACTTCCCACTTACACATCGCCCAGCCCCTGGTAATCACCACTCCACTTTTTGCTTCTGTGAGTTTGACTATTTTAAATACCTCACTTAAGTAGAATCATGCAGCATTTGTCTTTATCTGCCTGGCTCATTTCACTAGCATAATGCCCTCAATTTTATCCGTGTTGTAACATATTGCAAAATTCCCTTTAAAAAAAAACTGAAGAGTATTCCAGTTTATTTATCTTATTTTATTTGTATTTCCCTGATGATAGTGACCTTGAGCAGTTTTTCATACACCTGTTGGCCATTTGCATGACTTCTTTAGAGAAATTTCTATTACAGTTCTTTGCCCATTTTTTAAATTGGGGTTTATTTTGTTTACTATTGAGTTGTGGGGGTTCCTTACTTATTTTAGAGATGAACCTCTGATCACATACCTGGTTTGCAAATATTTTCTCCCATCCATAAGTTCCCTTTTCATTTTGTTGATTGTTTTCTTTGGTGTGTAGAAGCTTTTTAGTTTGATGTAGTCTCACTTCTTTATTTTTGTTTTCATTGTCTGTGCTTTGTGGTGTCATATCTATGAAAACATTGCCAAAACCAATGTCAAAAAGCTTTTCTCCTAGGCTTTCTTCTATGGATTTTATAGTTTCAAGTTTTATGTGTAAATTTTTAATCCATTTGAGTTAATTTTTGTGTATGGTGTAAGATAAAGGCCCAATTTCTTTCTTTTAGATGTTGATATCCAATTTTCCCAGCATCATTTGTTGAAGAAAATATCCTTTCCCAATTGTATATTCTTGATACTCTTGTCGAAGATCAGCTGCCCTTACATTTGTGGATCTATTTCTGGGCTTTCTATTCTGCTGCATTGGTCTACACATCTGGTTTTATGCCAGGACCATATTGTTTTCATTACTATAGCCTTGTAATATGATATGAAATCAGAAGTGTGATGGCTCTAGCTTTGTTCTTCTTTTTCTTTTTCTTTCTTTCTTTTTTTTTTTTTTTGAGACAGAATTGCACTCTGTTGCCCTGGCTAGAGTGCCATGGCATTAGCCTAGTTCACAGCAACCTCAAACTCCTGGGCTCAAGCAGTCCTTCTGCTTCAGCCTCCTAAGTAGCTGGGACTACAGGCATGCGCTGCCATGGCTGGCTAATTTTTTCTATATATATTTTTAGTTGTCCGGCTAATTTCATTCTATTTTTAGTAGAGACAGGGCCAGCTAATTTCTTTCTATTTTTAGTAGAGACGGGGTCTTGTTCCTGCTCAGGCTGGTTTAGAGCTCCTGAGTCCAAACAATCCTCCTGCCTCAGCCTCCCAGAGTGCTAGGATTACAGGTGTGAGTTACTTTACCTGGCCTAGCTTTGTTCTTCTTTCTTTAGTTTGATTTGGGTATTCCTGGTCTTTTATGGTTCTAGCTGCAGATTCAGTGCAATCCCTATCCAAATCCTAATGGTATTCTTAACAAAGGTAGAAAAAAAATTTAAATTTTATATGAAAACACCATAGTCTTCATTTGGACCTCTTCACTACCACTGGTGTGGAAGAACACCTGGGGTGAAAACTGCTGCTCTCTGACAGGTGGCAGAGCACGCCCTCCTGTCACTGTGCATGCTCCCACCCACTCTCAGAGGTCCACACTGACCATGCCTGAGGCCCCCACACTAGTTCAGAATTAAACCCAGGGGACTGCAGCGCCAGGAGACACGTCCACATAGAATCTCTGCATACAATTGGTTTTTGTTGACTGCTTACTTTTTGCCAAGCCTGGTACCAGGCACTTCCCAACTAAGACTAAAATTTGCTGCTGGATCAAGCCAGTGTGTCTGATTTTCTCTTTCTTGAAAATACATACTCTCCAAGAAGTCTCCATAGCCATAGTTTATAGATGTACATGCACTTATATTATTTCCAACTATGGGTGCTCTTTATAATTCAGGTGAAAATCTTGCTAGATTTGCATGTAAATGCTAACTAGTAAGCATTACTCATGAATTAATTGATCATTTGTAAAATGAACCAAAAATACATATATTTTTAAGACTGACTTCCATATCTTCTGTTTTGTAAGGTTTTGAAGGTGGTGGTGGGTGACAAAATTCTGTATATCTTGGAACTGTGAACTAAAATAAAATCTTAAGTCTCCCGCACCACTGGCTGACTGAATGGACCCCTCTTGGCCAAGGGGATACCCTAAAACTGAGCTGCTGGCCATGAGAAGGGAGGTCCGACATGCCTTACGCCCCCTCCCTTCTTGGAGACATCCTTTGTCACTCAGTACCAGGACTAAGGCCATGCAAGACAAACCTGCAGGTCCTCAATATACAGAACAAATCACTTGAGTCTGGGTATATAGCAGGTGGCTTGTCTCTGATCTTAACTTAAAACATTCCAAGCCTCTAGACAAAGCTTCATTTCTTTAACCAATTACAAATCAAAGATTCTTTAAACGCACCTATAACCTGTAAAACCCCCCCTTGAGATGTCCCATTTTTTCAGGTGACGCCAATGTGTGCCTTCCATGTATTGATTTACGACTTTGCGTGTAATTCCTGTCTCCCTGAAATGTGTACAACCAAACTGTAACCCAACCACAGCAAGTCCACTTGCTCAAGGCTTCTTGGGCGTGGCTCTGGGTCATGGTCCTCAAATTTGGCTCAGAATAAACCTCTTTAAATTATTTTACAGAGTTTGGCTTCTTTTTTATGGACAAAACTTGCTCTCAACTAAATGGCATTTGCTTCCACTTGCAGAGACTTGAGAATGAGGAAAGATTATGAAAGTTTTATATATCAAAGCTACTGACATTCTTTGCTGCTCAAAAGTGAGGCCTAAAACCCATGGCCCTTTGTTTCAGAAGGAACTTTAAAGAATATTTTGATATACAAAGGCAGACATAACACAAGTACAAAATAAAGAGTTAATTTTTCTGCATAATAAAGAGAATTGACAGCCAAGTGAAATAAAGAAAGAGGGAAATTACTTTAAGAGGTCAGCTGGAGCAGGAATGGTGGAGAGTCAGAAATGACCATCAAATATACAAGCCCCATAGGAGCTGGGTAATAGAGCCAATTTGATTTAAACTGCAAAGAACAGGGTGACCTTAGCTAACATTTGGGTTATACAATTGAACTATCTCATCATAATATGTGTAGGCTAAGCAAAACTTTCCCTCCAGAGTCTAAAAAACTGGGAATTGAGTCAATTTGCCTTGATGTTTAGTAGAAATAGATTATTTATTTTCCTTTACATGTTCATATATGTAGGTAAGACAAATAAAAAGCAGCATATTAATGACAATCAACATAGTATATAATGTAATATAGTAACATTATAGCACTACTATAATTCTACTCCCGTTAAGAATTTATTTTTAAACTAAGGTTTAAAATATTTTCTAGTTAATAAAAAATACATTTTAGGAATATTTTTAAATCAATCATGTTTCCAGTTCCTGGAGAAAAATTAATTTTTACATATTTTGGTTTTGGTGCTCTTTTGACTTTCCCTGACACTGTTACTGTAACTTTAAATGCTATGTTTAAATATTTATTACTTAAGCAACCACTCTTTTTAATAATATTCTTTGAACTTGTTTTTATTAAAAAAAACACAAAAATCATGTCCTTAACACTTTGTTTCTATTCTGTTAACTATATACTTTGTAAGTCACCCTACCATTTTGACATTACCTAGATTAAAATAAGTTTCTTTTTTAATAATAATAGTCTTTTTTTCTTTTTGGTTAATTATATTGCTATAGCTTAATTAACAAACATATGCAGTATTTTTATTGTGTCAGTAGTAAACATTGCGGAGGCAGGAATGTGACTGAACAGGGGGAGAGCAACGCAAGCCTGTGCTCCCAGTCCTGTGCCGGGAGGAAGAGGACAAGGCGCAAAGTCCAAACAGCTTCTGATTTGTTCATGTGGCTCATGAAATGGTCTTTTCCTATGTTTCCGTCTGATTTGGGTGGAATCCTGAACACACACACATACTTACTCTATATATACATATATACATACATGATAAACAATCCTAAGAATCTGCATGTATAAAATACACACATTTATCTCACACTTAATTGCTGATTTGAGTTGGAATATTAAAAATTATTTTCCCTCAGAATTTTGAAGGAGTCATGGCATTGATATCTTCTGTCCAACACTACTGACAAGAATTCATATATGAGTTGATATTTCTCTACTATTTATGTAAGCAGCCTGGTGCTTTTGGGAGTGTTTAGGATTCCCAGTGGTGTTTGGAGATGCATAATTCCAGAAAGCTGTGTCTGGCCTGCGTTTCCATCATCATCCTTCCCTGTTGGGGGCCGTTCCGGTCTGTGCCACGCTGTAGCACAGGGCAGTGGGCTACTCTTGGATGTTCATTTATTCCTCTGCAGTTCCTCCAGTTTCTCTTTCTAAAACTATGTTTTCCTTACTATTTCTCAAAACATGTCCATTTCTTTCCTTCTCTATGTTGGGGTAGGAAGGATTCTTTAACTTGATTTTCTAAACCAGCAGTTTATTTAGCTCTATCTATTCTATTATTGAATTCATCCATTTATTTCTTCTTTTAATTTGGATGAAAAATATATTTGTTTTCTTTACCAAAAACTGTTTTGTGATGTTCGATTGATCCCTTTTCAGAACAACATATCTATGTTTTATTGATTTAATAACTTTTTAAATCATTCCAATTCCTGGTCAATTCCTCTGCTTGTGAAAGATTGATTTTTTGTTAGGCTCCTTCACTGACTTGGGAGTTTGAGGGCTGGCTTTGAAAATGGGAGGGTGTGAAGGCCTGTGGGTGCAGAGAAGCAGGCTGGGGACACCAAGGCTCGCCACAGGCCAAATCACTCCCGTCTGTCCTGAACATTTGCTGCTGTTGGTTTGTAGGAGGGTGTTTCTGTGGAAGAGATAGACATTGTTCCCAATGTACTTGTTTCTAGGATTGGCTGTCAGTGCCCAGACTTGAGCCAGTTTACAGACTCAGAACCCCTTGAATGAAGGGGAAGCCTGGTCCTCTTGAGGCGGACCCTGATACACTACTGAAAATGTCCACTGCTCATCTTCCCCAGCCTTCCCTCAGGGGCCTATGGACTTTTCCAAGGTGTCTGTGCATGAGGGAGAAGGAAAAAATCAGATCTTTGGGGAATTACTGGAAACTACACTAATTCCAGAAGACCCTAAATGTACCTGTGGCTCGCCCGTCAGAGCAGGGGCTTTTGGAGGTCAGGTAATCAATATAGGTTTGGTTCTGCTGCATCTCATAGTGGTCCAGTGGGTTCTTACACCTATCCTATGGCTATTTCTCCAGTTCTGACATGCAAAATTCAAAAAGACATGCTTAGCAGATGGCAGAATCCCTGTCTTGGTCCCCTGACCTATGGAGTGAGGACAATTATGGTGGGAAAGGGCTAGTGAAAGCCACTAGAACTGCCTCGACCTAGAAAAATAGTAAATCAAAGCAGCACTGCATCCCCTGGAGGAACTGCAAGATCAGTGCCACCATCAAGGACTTGGAGGACACAGGGGTGGTGACTCCTACCACATCCCCATTCAACCCTCTTTGGCCTCTGCACAAGACTGATGGACCCTGGGGAACGACAGCGGGTTGTCGTAAGTTGACCCACGTGGTGACTGTATTGAAGTGATTGCTGTGAAGTTGCATTGGCTGACCGGTGACTTCCATTTAATTGAATTTCGGTACTTCATGGGTTTTGAGGAATCAGCCCATTTTTCTAATTTATCAAATTTATAAGCATGTAGTTGTTTATATACTATTTCCTTATTATCCTTTTAGTAGCTGCACCATGTAGGTTAACCTACATTTCATTTCTGAAAATGGTTATTTATGTCTCCTTTTTATCTCTGTCAATCTTACTAGATTGGCCAAGGTGAGCTGAAGTCCACATAACTGCGTTTATGAATAACTTCTGCATCTGTCAGCACCGTCACTTTGTTCACAGCTTATTTGGTGATTGAGTTGTGCTCCCCTAAATGTGTATGTTGAAGCTCTCACCCCAATGGAAATAGGGTCTTTAGGAGACAATTAAGATTAAATAGCGCCCTAAGTGTGGGCCCTTCTCCAGCAGGACGGATGCTCTCCCAGGGCAAGACACCAGAGCGCTGGCTTGGACTTGCTCCCCACACACCCACCGCAGAAGGGCCGGGTGAGAACACAGGGAGAAGGTGGCTGTTCCCAAGCCAGGAAGGGAGCTCTCGTCAGAAACCGTCGTGGCTGGAACTGTGATCTTGGACTTCCAGCCTCCAGAACTGTGAGAAATAAATCTCTGTTTTATAAACCACACAATCTGTAGTGATTTGTTATGACAACCCAAACAGACTAATACACTGACAAAGTCCAATATTTAATTATAAAACATCGATAATATCAAAAATTGTTAAGCATTAGAGGAAAATGTGTGCACATAAGTCATTTTGAACATTTTGTTTTAACCAAATTGAAAAGATATTACAGCTAAATATTGTATTCATATCAAGGGATAACTAAGAATTCAGAAAGCACTACTAAGGGTAAAGCTCTTATAAGGAGTATAGTGAAAACATAAGCAGTGTCTGTTTATAAACCAGAAACTTGTATCAGTAAAGATTAAAGAAAATAGTTAAGAAAATAAAAACAGCATGAAAAATGAAAAACAAAAATGAAAAAGCACAGATGACAGCGTTTGGCTCTGGCCCTCTGGGTCCTGCTCCACACGTTCCAGGCCGAAGCTGTTTGTGTCCTGGAGCTTCCTGACCTGAAGCTCCTGGTGAGAGCTGTCTTCTCCCAAAGACTGTCTGATGTTGGAGGATTCTTAGAATTTTTAGTTGTACATGTCCAAAAAATGGCACTCCAGGTGTGGAAGGTTATGGCGTTGTAAGACATGGCCCCAGGAGTCTATGGCTGTGCTGAGGGTAAAAGTAAGTCCCAAGGTCTCTTTCAGCGTGACGCCAGGTGTGAGCACGCTGCAGAGCTGTGAAGGAAGACTGTGTGTGCTTTCTGGCAGCAGGACTGAGCGTGTTCCACGAGTTAATTGCAGGACCTGTCACGTCTGCCTGAAAGGAGGTACAGTGAGAGTCGGGAGAAAAATCTCTCACCTGCCAGGGTGACCTGACACAAGTTCACATGATGAGAGTCAAAGAGGGCTGGAGTGTTTTCGTCCTGGTACTGAGAGCAGGGAGTTCCATTCTCAGTCAACAAAGCACAGGAGTTTCAGATCATTTTGTCATTTTGCTAGTTTGAGTTTTAAAATGACCTTGGCTATCTGTACTTGGGAGGATTGAGGGTGACGGGGCCATAGGAGCAATAAAGTTTCTGAGGAAGTGACAAGGCTTTGCAAAGTTCTTTAATACTACTGCCAGCAAAACGAGTAGCTGTATCACTGGAGAGAGGTTGGAATTCCCCATGTAAGAAACAAAATATAAAGGGTTTTGTTCTTCTTTATTTCTTTCCTAATGTCAGAACTGTATCTCTCTAGCAAAGAAAAGCTTTAATCCAGCCTGAGAAGAAGCCGGTCAAATCCATGGAGAGAAGTACTGTGGAAGTGCACACAGGGGCAACTGAGGCTGGGTTCTGTTCACCTCCCCCTTTCCTAGTTTGTCACATGCTGGTGACAGATGCGCTGTGGAACAGGGACACTCTCAGCAATCTTTGTAAAATTTCCCCATTAGTGCTGATAATAGTAGCCAATTCCTCCTTGCTTGGTTGGCTTATTTCATGAACAATTTTTGCCCCGGTTTGTTTGGGATTCTCTGGCACAAGCTGGTAGTTTTCATGAAAGTTTCAGAGATTATTGTCATATAGCACATAACCAAAAGAGTTCCAGTGATTCTCTTCGGATGCCAGGGTCAATAACTGGTATTTTTAATAGCATCTTCACACCTCTCTGAAGATCTGACTTCTTGAGATGAGGCATCCAGCGTCTTGTTAGGAGTCTCCTACTTGCCAAGTGCTTACACTGGGCATTTTCTTTTACTTCCACATTTCCTTTTTGTCTGGGCTTTTTCAATAGTCGCCACCTTAGAAACATTGCAACACTTAACAGTTCTTTAATATGTTGACCATTTTTAAGTTGTTTCCTGCTGAGGCTTAAAAGTCTTGTTTCCTCAGTGTTACAAAACCTTGGACTACTTCGAAGGCACACTTGTCACCTGTGTAAATAATAACTCTCTTGTCTCTGATTCAGCAGTCGGTGGTACGTGAAATACGGATGCCATATGGGCAAATTTTGCCCAGGTTGAGGCAGTCTGTGTTTTAGGAATGAATTGAAATTTGTTAAGGCCTATCATGCCTGAGCATTTTCCATCTCAATCCTAAGATAAGACCTGCCAACAAACAAGATTAAATCTGGAATTTTTATAGACTGCCTAAATAAATCATTTTTTAAGACATAGTCAATTCTCAGTCGAAGGAAAGAGTCACAGATTTCTTTTCTTGGGGTAAGACAAGAAGAGTATCAGGATTTGAAGTGTTGTCACAATGGGTAGAAACATACAGAGAATAAAGTGATTAAATTCCATAAGTGCTAAGCCCGCATACTGAGGCCTGCAAGCAAGAAAAAGCACCACAGTGCCAAAGAGGCATCTCAGTATTGAGTCAGTGAAGTCTTCATTCCCTTGGCTGCGGCACCTATGGCCTCTAGCAAGGATTTGGCCTTAGATCTAAAGAAAGTCTGAAGTAAGAAGCTGTTCTACCAATATTCCTTCCAAGTGGAGTCGGATCATCAGGGGTGTGTTCAGGTGGATCATGTACAAACAGGTGCATAGACAGGATAATCAGGGAGGTCCACAGTGGGAGGATGATGGAGGCCTGATTGCAAGTCGCCAAGTACCGTTCGTACTTAGGCTCTGGGGGGAGGTTCAACTACTGAGAATTCATAGTGTCATTCGTATGCCATGATTATAGAGAAATTGTGAACCCATTGCCAGTGAAATTTAGAAAAGCTCTAAATTGCCTCTTAATGAACATTCTAGAAAAATTTTGAGTGACATAATCTATCCAGATTAAGGTATTTAATTCTTTGGGATCAATAATGACCCATATAATATATTTTGTTTTGACAAAATTGTAAATTTTAATATAATTTTAACACTATATTAAAACATGAGCAGATAGAGGGAGTCCATCTCAGCTGTCACTGTGTCTTTGGAATAAGGCAGCATTTCACCCACAGGCTGCTCGAGGTGGATTCACAGAGGAATGGAAGGTCCTCGTAGTCCTAATTCACAGCCTGTGCCTCCGTAAGCCTCCGCGGCACTGCTGCTTAAGTCAAGTGTTGACTTTCATAGAAAAGGCTAAATGAGTGCTGACCATCTTAATGTAAAGCAACACTGAAGAAATCAGACCAAAGATCTATAACAATAAAATATGCAGCTTTAGGTAGCACTGAAGGTAAAATAGATTTTTCCCCCATAGAGTATGTCACATTTCATGAAGATCTTTAAATTGTGCTTAATTTGAATGAACACAAATATATTGGAAATTCAATGTCCAAATTAGCTATTAGCTAATAATTAATTGCGAGTTCGAAAGGATTTCAAACAATGCCCCTGGGAGAACATGTGTTCTGGATACTGTGGCTGCATCGTAAACCCACACTGTGAAGCCAGCGGGTGCGGGTTCTCAGCGGGGGTCCCAGATGGTGACAGTCATGGGCTCTGAAGGACAGGTTATGTGACGATGGCAGGATTAGTATAGCACTCTCAACAATAAAAATTTTGTCAGATTTTCTATTAATATTTAAAGAAATTCCTCCTTGTGACTTTATGGGTAAAATACGAAATTGGACTTTGTTTCCTCCTTAGAGGATGATAAGCCATCATTAGTCACCCACTCTTATTTTTCTCTTTAATTTTTTAGCTAGTGTGGGACAATTGATTTTCTAATGTTCTTTTTCATTTATAGTATTTACAGGTATTTTTAGCAAGCATTTCTCTCCTCGGATATTTAATGACTGGAGTTAGAGCACCTAGTTGCCATCTGTAAGGTCGTGAATATATTGTGACATTTTGTTTGTTTGTTTGCTTGCTTTAAAATTCCATCAAAGGTTTCATCAGGAAATTGGCAACAGGGCTCTTTCATATTCCAGTAGTTGTTACTACACTAAATAGCCTATTACTAGCTTAAGGTCATTCATAAAAAGTACGTAAAGAGCTGAGGTCACATTTGCTTCAGGATTTACTGTTGAATGTTGCGTAAAGTTGTTACAGATCCTATCCTCAAAGTTTCCCTTGGATTTGGATTCCGTCCAGTGTATTTGTATGAGAAGGCTTCAGAAATAGCCTCCAAAGTATGCTGGCTGCTCTCTGAAGCTTCTCTAAGTCTCTCTGGCTCTCTGATTTCTCTGTAGTTCCCAGTATCTTCTCCCTCAGATTCTCAGATTTTCTATTCTTTCCTTTTTCTATTTTTTGTTCTTTTTTTGCATCTGAGGTGTCTACCTACATCTACAACCATCAATACAGCTCTGTTAGCCACACATTACTATTCCTAAGGATATTCCATATTCGTCTGTAAATGTTTGCTTATCTGGTTTGTGCTGCAGAAAGGCTTTGACGTAAGCTTTCAGCTCAGAAAGCCACTAATTTCAAGTTATTATATGGGAAGATCTCAAAGAAAAATAGATTTAGATATTTTACATTTTTATTTCCTTTGGCTAAATAATTTTTGTATCTGAGATTTGTTTGGGAGTCTTGTTACTCCAATAAAAAAATTCAAATCAATGAATGAAATTCTACTTCCATTTTGTCCTACAGGACCTCTCATCTGAACAATTTTATTCTTATCAAAAGTTTTCCAAAGTAGCACTTCGACATTAAAGTTTTCTTGGTGAACCTAAGCTCCTTAGAAAGACAGTCACCTAAATTCAAGTTATAGTGTAAATACATGTGAGAGAATTTGAGGCAAGGGTCCAGCCCAAAGGACTATGGACTTAGGTTTAGACTGAGAAAACCCATAATAGTATGGGAACAGTTTGAGGAAAACGTTGTTTAAGAATCTTGTGTTTCAGACCCCAGCCTATTGTCAGCTTTCGTCAGTCACAGATTCAGCAGCCTGGGGTTCCGAGGAGACGGCTGCGTAGGGAGGAGAGCCCACTCAGCGGCGGGCGGGCGCACACAGCGCCACACAAGGCTGTCCTCGCAAGGCCTTGCTAACTGACTCAACGCAAAGTTCCTCCAAAGGACACCAACCGGGGGAAACTTTGCGCATGTCCGAGGCTCATGGAGGGGTCACGATTCTCCGTTTTTATGATTCAAGTTAGGCTGTTGTTCACTTGACCTGGAACATTTCTGCTTATAAAAATCAATAACAATTTAGTAGGCTTCCTATCTATTTCACTTCTAGGAACACCAGGACCAACCAGACAATGCCATGGGTCTGCGTGAATCAGACTGTTCAGACTGATACTTTGCGGTTGCCTGAGGCGACGCATCCACCTTGCCACCACTGGCCCTGCCACCCTGGGGTCCAATTACTACCACTGCATTTGGAATTTCCAAATGGGTGACTGTGGTTTCCACTGTGAGCTTTGATCCACAGAGAAGAGTAGTCATGCTCTTCAAGGACTCTGGGGCCCCCCTCACAAATTTATTTCTCATGATGTGGTGAAAGGTGTGGCTTCTGGACCTTCCCAGCGTGGCTGACTAGGCAAGAAATTACAAATGCACTCTATCAGTCCAGTCTCCCGCCTAAACCTTTCCATCGCTTCCTCTCCATTAAACCAATGGAGGTCAGGCGTGTCCAGTTCGCCCACAGTGCTCCATCCTTTGGTCCACATTTCAGTCAACCAACCAAACAAGCTGCCAGGGCCCTGTCTGACTTCCTGAGCTGCAACACTAAATGGGAATTTCTGCTTAGTTAGCTCATATCAATACATTCGACCTGATCCAACTTGTTCCTTCCACCATTATCCCTCATATTCATTCCCACACGTTTTCCAGATTTCTGCTTGTGCACATTAGTTCTTTTGGAGTGCAGCACACTTCCTCTTGATTCATACATTGTACCTCACCTTTAGGGGCCTGCTGGGACTAGAGTTCAGTTACAGGTCTGGAAGCAAAGAGGGGTGGTGGGGTGGGTCTTAAGGAGAATCAACCTTGTCTTGTAAGACAAACTCCCCAGGGCAGCCCATCAACCTTTCCTTAGGCTGTGCAGTGCTGATACCCTGAGATGGATGTGGAAAGGCCAATCATGGGATGGAGCAGCCATTTTTGCTGGGGAGGATGACGGTGAGGGGCCTCCTCTGCTGGCAAAGACTGCATTAGAATTTAGGGGCTCTTATTGCCAGCTTTACCTGGGTCTTCTCACACATCCCCATTCCAACCTATAGGTTCACTCTTTTTATTTTTATTCAATCAATGACCTCACTTTGATAGTAGATACCTGTGAGGTTGGGAATTCAACTTGCATGTAATTTAGCCAATCACAAGATGAGATCTTCTATTGGACTTTTTTTCCAGCTACTTTACCCCTGTGGCTATAAGAGATAAGGCTCCCCATCAAAACACACCTAGAAGCTCTTAGCTTATGTGGCAATTGGGCTGAGAATTTGAAGCCTTAAGTTCATTCTTTCACCACTTTATCTGGTGACATTAGGAGCAGCCAAGCAATGTCATCCTCATTACACTCATTAGTTTTCCAAAAATATTCAAAAGTGTCATGCATAGAGTCACTCAGCTCTCTGCTCGTGTAAGTGGTTGATTAGAGTTTGCAATGCATGTATTTTGCATATCTCTATAAATAGTTCACACCGTGGACTATTAGTGTTCTCTTTACTGCTAGAAACAGTTATTAACATCTTTAATCTAATCAGATTGGGAAGCCAACTCCAGAAACCCTAGAACTATCCTTAAAATTCTGTTCCTCTGTAACCATTCTTGGTACCAAAATCTGTATTAGCAAGGGTTCTGTAGAGAAACAGAATCCACCGTAAATATATATGTATATTTATTTATTTACTTATAATGAGAATTGGTTCACATGGTTATGGAGGTGGAGAAGCCCTAAGATCTGCCCTCTTTAAGCTGGAGTCAGGAAAGTCAGTGACATAATTCAGTCTAAAACCCCAAGTTTAGGTCTGAGAGACTGGGCCCAGGAGCGCTGGTCATGTAATTCAGTCTGAGTCCAGAGACCTGAAATCCAGTAGCACCAGGCCAGGGTAAGAAGGATGTTCCAGCTCACACGGAGGGAGGGAGTTCACCCTTTCTCCTAGCCTTTTAGTTCTGTTTGTGTCCTCAACAAATTGGATGAGGCCTGCCCCCACTGGTGAGGGCAGTCTTCTCCACTTGGTTTACTGATTGAAATGCTAATCACTTTTGGAAACACCCTCACACACACAGACCCAGAAATAGTATTTTACAGCTCTGTGGGCATTCCTTGGCCCAGTTGAGTTGATGCACAAACAACCGTCATACATAGTTGGTTAAAGACATGAAGGGCATTTCACTGAAATGTATATCCAGATGACACTTGAAAAAAGTTCAACATTCTTAGGCATTAAAGAAAGGCAAATTAAAACCACCATAAAATATTACTGCACACCTATCAAAATGGTAAAATATAAAATAGTGATTAATACCACATTCTGATTAGAATGTGGAAAAACTAGGTCACTTATACATCACTGGTAGGAACAGTAAAACCACTCTTAAAAAAGAGTCGGGTAGTGTTACATTTTTAACAAAACTAAACATGTGTTTATTATAGGGACCATAAATGAGAGCATCTTCCCAGAGAAATAAAAGTTTATTTTTAAAAATATGTGTGTGAATGTCCATAGGGCCTTTATCTGTAATAGCCAAAAAAGTGTAAATGACAATATTTTTCAATAGGTGAATGATTAAACAGACTGGTACGTCCATTTCATGAAACACTGTCCAGCAATACAGAGCACTGGACCACCCACATCCATGACGACCCAGGTGGACCCCGGAGGAATTATTCTGAGGGAAAAGATCCAAAATCAAAAGCTTACCTGCTGCATGACTGTACCTACCCTGCATTTTTGAAATGACAAAATTAGAGTTGAAGAACAATTTAGTGGTTGCTGCAGGCCAGGGAAGGGACAAAGCGAGGAGAAAGGAAGAAAGACAGCAGGAAGGGAGGACAGGGGAGGGAGGAAGGGAGCTGTGACTTTTTTGCAATGGACTCTTCGGCGTCTTGACTATGTCAGTGGTCACATGAATCTACACACATATGAACACATGTAAAACTGGAACACATATGAACACATGTAAAACTGGAAAAATCTCAAGAATGTAAGCAAATTTTATTAACATCAATTTCCCGGTTATGATATTGTACATTAAGCAAGATGTTACTATTTGGAGAAACTGGGTGAAAGACACGTAGGATCCCCTTGTATTACTGCTTACAGCTACATGTGAATCTGTAATTATTTAAAAAAACCTTTCATTACATAGTAAATCAAGATTTAACTGACATCCAATGTTAAATTCTCTATATGACTAAAGCTGTTACAGAAAAAAGACCTAATTACCTTGCTGCATTTCTTAGATTTCTGTTTCATTTCGTTAGGCATCGATGGCATCCACAGCCATGCCTAACTACTGGGAATTTAGGGAGGAGAGAATGTTTATTTGGGCTTATTGACACTCACCAAGTAATAAATACATAAATTATGAAAATCTATTTCATAATTCTCATTAGAAACACTATTTTTGAAAATAAATCCTCTAAGTTATTAATGAATAAAGCCTATCAAAGCAACATTAATAATAATAAACTAGAATTCGTTAAACTAAACAATCATATTCTAACTATAGTTTTCAGTGATTGTGTGCTACTACTTAGCATGGGTTTTAGTCATATAAAATACAGTATCTCCCAATGCACCTGATACATTTATAATCTATTATAGTATATCTAGACATTTGCTTTTAATCAACCAAATGGAAGTTTGTAGAAAAAGGCTATCTGATGGTAAAGTTTAGTTTTAAAACATGTATTTTTTAACTTGATAAATTAGATACTTAAAATCTACTTCACAAAGAACTCTCTCCTATGAACTTTAGAAATGCTATCATTTAGTGACATACTAGTAAATATTCTCTAAACAGTAAGAAATCAAAAAAACATAAAAGCAATACAATCAGAAAATTGGCAAAAAACATGATGGGACATTTCACCAAAGTGAATAAGCGGAAGGGAAACAAACATGGAAATATATTCATAGTCACTATTAGGAAAATCAAAACTAAAATCATTTGTTTGAAACAAATTAAAATTGTGTTAGATATGATGACATACCCATGCAATGGCTAACATACAAAATGTTTTGGTGAAATCACCAAAGTGTTGGCAGGATGCTGAGAAGCTGTGTGACTGGTGGGCGTCGGCCACTGGGAACAGCGGAAGGCCCCCTCTCACAAAGCAGGAGTGAAACCCGGAAATCGCCCACTGGTCATTTATCTTAGTGAAATGAAAAGTTATATTTACACAAAAACCTCTACATAATGTTAATAATATTGTTATGTTTGATAGTCAAAAACTGGAAACCACTCACCTATCCTACAGCAGATGAAAGCTTAAACAACCAGGGGCACCTCCATGCCATGAAAACCTATTTGACAATAAAAGGAAATAACAGTTGATAGACACAGAAATTTAGATGTATCTCAAGTGAATTACAGCAAGTTTTTTTAAAAAAGATCCAATCTCAAAAAGGTTACATGCTATGTGATTCTATTTATTTAACATTCTGGAAATGACAAAATTATAGACACAGATGACAGATTCTGGGTTCCAGCAAGGACAGCAAGAAGGAAAGGAGAGCAGAGAGTGGCTGGGGTATGAAGGGTTTTGCTGATGACAGAAATGATCTGTGCCTTGACTGTGGTGGTGGCCAAAGGAATGTACATGTGGATTCTTCACACACACGTGATTCCTTGGACTCCTGGTTTGCCTTCCCAGATTCCACAGCATTCACACAACTTCCTACAAAAGAAGAGAGGTCAATACTAATCTAACAGTTTTCTTGAACTACATAGGATTCAGGACAATTTTAAGAGTCACATATTTATTAAATAATAATCACATTCAATAATTCAGAACCTATGAATTAAAAATCCTAATAAGGGGAGGGCAGGGAGAGAGTAAAAAAAGAATCCTAATAAAAGAAAAAATGAGTGTATCTCCTTTGACTGAAAGCAAATATAATGAAAGGTTACAAATAGTAGATGATACATGTGTTTAGGAAAGATGGAGTGATTTTATTCTATTAATGATATCTGGTTGGTTTTTTTCAATTCCAAAATATAATAAGACACTACCAGTGGATAATTATTTATTGCTTTATTTGAAACATCTACTGCACCCATAAGCAGGTAATGGAGAGAACAATGAAGAGCAGTGATTCTCAAACTTTACTGCAAGTTGAAAAACATTTATTTGGCTTTCAAAAATCCTCAGGCCTTTTCACAGCCTAGGTCAATTAAACCTGCTTTTGGAGGGGTGAGATGCAGGCATCAGTATTTTTCAAAACTGTAAGGTGACTCTAAAGTGCAGCAATATTTTAGAAACAGTGAAATAAAGTACACTGTTTTAAAAATTGATTTTAATTTCAGAGTAACCAGAAATCAGCTTCTTATTCAAATTAACGAGCAAAGAAAAGCAGGAGTGATATCATACTGGAAATTCAAGGGAAGAGACTTGGCCAGGAGCGACCAGTAATTGAAAAACTCAATAAAGCATTAAATGTAATTAATTTCAAAGTTGAGGAGATTGAGACTCTGGACTGGAAAGTGTTATGTATGCCAGAGGCGGATATAATTCAACGCTGGTGCCCTTGGGCTTCGAAACTTGCAAGAAGCAGGTTTGCCCAGGGTACTTCTGTAGAAATACAGGGCTCTTTTAATTATGGAACGCCCCCCTCCCTTTTTTGCCTTCTTACTAGTATGATAATATGAAATGTGTTAATTTAGATAGTTCTTACTTGAGAGACTTACGGAATATGTAGGAAAAAAACTGGACATGTTTTCAGATGCTGATAGCCAAAAACAAAGAAACAAAAACAGTCCTCTTAAATTTTATTTTCATACCAACTTTAAATATGATTGTATTGTTTTGTCCACTTTTGTCTCTAAACTTTTCCCTCAATGTGTTTGTTGTTTAAAAAAATCTGGCTTATTATGACATGTAGCCCATATACTATATAAAGTAATCAAATATGTGATTAAGAGAAAAACACACAGCCATTCAGTTCGAGATATAGATTAGGATCAATATCTTAATTGATTCCTGTTTTACATTCTGCTATTGCTGCTCCCTTTCATCTCCCCAGCAATAGTTTTCTAAAATCTGTGATAATTATTTCCTTCATTTTCTTGACACTGTTTTTGTAGCTCTAAATACTTTGCTAAGTTTCACCTGCTCTAGAAACTTGTATAAATGACACCATAATGTGTGCTCTTCTCTGTGACTAGTTTCTGGGTTCTTCCACTCAGTACTCTATTTGCGATATTTATCCACTGATGCTTGTAGTGGTAGTTCCTCAGCTGGCACTTCGTACAGTATTTTATTTTATAAACAGCAAAATTTATTTTTACCATTAATAAATGGATTGCCATTGTTTTGTCATTATGAAAAATCCTACTCTATACCATACACACATAAAAATAATTAGAGATATTATTAATATTATTAATACCATCCCCAACATGGAGTTAGGGATAGTGTGTCCGGTAGCCTAAGGATTGGTCACTTTCAAAATGTATGTTTCACAATAGTATGTGTATCTATATCATGGATCCAAAAATAAATTTCCATATTAATTGTGACATATAAAGTTGCATTTTGTTAATTTTATAAAGTATAATAAATTGGAGGAAGAGAAGTTAGATCATCTACTTCGTGACTCATTACAAACACTCTGCAATACCTAATATATAATGCCACCAAACATAGCAATGGAATAGAGAAAATATAAATTCTCAAAAATACATGAAAATAAGAAAAGATAAAAAAATTGTTATGCAACAATTCACCACTATCCATGTACATACAGTAAGTAGAAAAATATAAGTTGAATGTCGAAGATTTTAACATTCTTAAGTAGTTCTAATTACTAAGTAGTTGGAAGTCATTAGGTAGAAAATACATGTAATTCATTGCTAATGAAAATGGAATATTTATGAAAATTGGACATTTAGCAAACCAAATTAAAATTTAAAAATTTATATCATTAAAAATACATGCTAAAAGTCCAACACAATTAACAATTATTAAACCACTAATAACTCTGAATCAATTATAGATTGTACAGTTAGTATTTAGATTAAATTGCATTTAATTATAACATTGAATAAAATAACATTAATAATTAACTGCTAATTAATCTTCAATTAATATGTAATGAAAAAAATATCCACTCTTCTGAACCAAAATGTTTATATAAGTGACCATTGGTGAAAGAAGGAACCAAAAATGTAACAGTAAGCTCAGTAGTGGCACATTAGGCAGTAGTGATGGTGTCACTACTTACTAGTCTCTAAAAACTAAAACCTGAACAATTTTGAAAATAAGTCAAAGAATTAAATATTTTTCCTTAAGAAGAAAAAAAGATGAATAGTTTAGTACTTCTAAACAAAGGAACAATATATTTTAAAGAAATTCTAAGTTTGAAAAAAATGCAAAAACAAGAAATAAATTAGAAAAATAGAAACAGTGGAATTTATAATGAAAAGTAAGAGCCAGATCTTTGTAAGTATTATCAAATAGATAAGGCAAAATGAACATGATAAAAAATAATAGCCATAAAGAAGCAGATATATATACAAAAATTTATGATATATATGAGATTTACATATGTAACATATTCCTAGAGAAGCTAAAATAGGAAACAAATTGAAGACTAATTATGAGAAGTGCTATTTATATAGAACTATCTTCAAAAGTCAAAATCGGCAAATATATTTTAAAATTTTTGGAATCTTTTTAAAGAATTATGAAGATGCAGTATTAGGTGGATAGGTAAGCTATTTCAAAATTCCAAGTTAAAAAATATCCTGAACATACAAAAAGAAATGCCTCCTATGTCATTATATGTTAAAGATAGCTATGATTTTTTAAATCCGATAAACATGCCACAGAAAGAAAACTATTTGTCAGAAAAATAGTAAAGAAAAATATCAAGAGCTAATAGAAAGCGCTTAATTTAATGAATGATTCATTATAACCAAAGTGGCTCAATTTTAGGGATGCAGTGACAGAGTTCAAGGTGAATCCGTGGGCCACTCTGAGCAGGAGGGTGGGAGGGTGAACAAAAGGGACCTCGGTAGCGACTGTGCCGTTTGTGACCCGTGGGCGGACCCGTTAGAGAAGGAGAAAGGAAACCGCCTTGGTGGCTGATGCGCTTCACAGGCTGCAGGGAACGGGGGTTAGGAGACAAAGGCAGCTTCAGGTCAGCACGTGGCTCTGCTCTGCAGTGTCCTGAGACGGTTTCAGATCTACTAGAATCAAATATTTTCCAAAGAATTATGTGAAAATTTACACAGAATTTAAAAATTTATTCTAGACCCTGACTTGCAAACAATCAGAACTTTTAAATTCAACTATGCTGAGATTTTCAAAATTTCCCAGGCTTGCTATTTATTTTAAAACTCCCTGTTTTTACAAGCTTTTGTGAAGTAAGCCTTTCTTTTATTTCAATTCAAAAACAAAAACAAAAACAAAAACATCTTATATACCACCTTTCTCTATAAGCTGTCCCTTCTCTGGAATCCCACTGTAGTTTGTCATCTGAAAAACATGTCATTAAAAACAAAGAAATAACAACAACAAGAACACACCTGTAAGGCTGGTGGCAGGTACCCCTCCCTTCCCTAAGAAAAAAAAGAAGTCCCTCCTGTCCCTCAATACCCATCCCAAAGCTGAAACAAAGAAATTCCTTACTCCTCACGCAGGCGGAAGAAGCTCCCATCCCCTAGACCTAAGAACCTATATAAATCCACTCAGACTGCTGGGCGGGGTGGCTTCTCTAGTCCCACTCGTGGGACTGTGAGGCTCGCCCGGGTCCCTCTCTCGGGGACTCGTTACCCCCACCCAGGAGCGCTCCAATAAAGCCTCTTGACTTATCCCTTTCAACTCTGCTCATCTTTCTTTCTCTGGCGCCGCCGGCCACTCCAAAAAGCTTACAACACCATGTTGTTATAAAACATGGTCTGGGTGTACACCTTCCTGGAAAATTCAGGCATTAAATTTGGATGTTCTCACCACAGAGAAACAATACATGTTTGAGACAGTGACTATGCTAGTTACCCTGATTTGATCATTGCACAATGTATACATGTATCAAGGTATCACATTGTACCCAATAAATATGTACAACTATTATGTCTGAATTAAAAATAAAATTAAACTTAGAAAAGAAATATAGGCATTAAGTAGAAAATTCTTTATGGTTTATTGCAAGCATGAAAATCCATGATGGTCTAATTGTAACTTAAAAGAATACAAGAAGATATAACTTCTCCCAAGTTAAGTTATAAATTTAACACATTTCCAATTAAAAGTCTAATGAGATACTTTATGAAAGCTGACAAAATGATTTTAAAATTCATTAAAAAATAAATGAGTAAGGCTGTTTAATATATTCTGAAATAAAAAGAATAGTAATGAAGAACTAAAGATCATACCAGATGTTAGAACCTATCATATATCAAGAATAATTAAACTTACACCAAAAAGACATAAAACTCATAGACAAAAATCATTGAAATACTGTGTTAAGAAAATATAAACTGAAGAAGGCGTGTATACAAAAGACTTTAAATAAATCTTAAACTGAGCAAACAGTTCAAAAGAGAAACAATTCCAGGGATTTTTCTTTGTATAGCTGCATAGTAATACAATTCAAAACCACAGTACAACACAGAATGTAAAACTAGCAGGCTTCTCTTCCCTCTCTGAAGCTATAAAGTAGAGTCTGATGTTGTTTCTTACTTTAACAGGACTAGCTAGGGATTGTGGTTCTGGGAAGATAGTCAGAAATACGAGAATTGTAACCAGAACTGAGCTCTCTCTCTCTCCCTCTCTCTCTCTCTCTCTCTGTCTGTCTCTGAAAACGTCATTATGATCTACAATAACTGATAGTACTGGTATTAATGTCCTAACTAATGGAAATAAGGAAATGCAGTTTTCAGGGGAGAGTTTAATACCATCCCAGAGTCGGTAGCCTATATGTATGTGCATTATGTCAGGAGGCAGTGCATGCACCGCAAAAGCAGTCTGTGTGCATTTAATCATAGCTTCAAGGCCAATGGTACCCCCTGCTATAAGATATTATATTTTCACTGGACTTTATATATACTACATCATTCTTAATGTTTACATTTTTTTCCTTAGGTAATAGCCAAATGGAAGGATGTATGCAAATATATAAACAATGGTCATTGTATAATTCCTGGCACCACAAAGTTTTCTAAGTACAGCCAAAGTGAAGAGATGGTTGTGAAAATCTATGAATATGGACCCAGGAAAATGAAGCAGTCCAAAAATTACTTAGGGCTATAGAATAGTAAGAACACACAGATGTGAGGTCACTGATCGCATACTTGCTGCACCAAGCAACTGGCACTGAGACCTCTTAATTCCTCTTCCCAAGGGTTCACCTGCAGATCATGTAGGCCCCAGCCCTGCCTCTCCTCCTACCTCATGGGAGGCTCTGGATGGACTGGAGTCCACAGCCTCTTGGGCCTGTTTTATGCTTTAAGTCCAACCCAGGCCAAGTCCGTCCAGGGAGACTGAGATCTCACGTGGCTAAGACCACTGAATACCTGTAGTTATTAATCCAGCATGCATGTTCTAGGCTCGTGCCATTTCCCTTATGTCGTGCATTTGCCTTACATCATTTCTATGTCATTTCCGTGTGATTTATGCCTCACACAAAGTACATGTGAATCATGGATAGAATGATCTCAAGAAATACTGAAAGTGCCGGGCCAGTTGAGCACATGTGAAAAGAAAATAGTTTATAAGAAAGAATGAAAATAGTCAAGAAGGGTGAAGGCAAACAAGATCATTTTATTTTATTTCACAAAAACTTGTTATGGCAGCTAGGTCTTTGAAAAGTATTTCGTGTATTAGTGCACGTATGAAAACAGAATTCAGAAGGCTCTGCGGGCTCCCAGTTAGGAGACAATACAGGTAGGCATGCTAAACAAAACCACAGTGGCACCTGGACTGCAAGAAATCCTACACCAGGGCTGCTTATTGTGGGGAAGGACCAGTTTAGTTTGTTTGGGTGCTTAGTCTTAATTTCTAATCTGTCTTTAATTTCTAGTCATTGTTAAAAAAAATATCAAATCACATACTTAGATTGTCAAATAGCTAAAAAATGATCTTTAAATTTTATTTTTGAAAGTTTTCATAGTGCAATTCTAAATATTCCATGGAGATAGTGGAACAATATTTTAAATTTATGCAAAATTTGAATTGGTCAGGACCATTAAAAACAAAATGAATCCATATGCTAAAAAGTATCAAAAAGGCCTTGTATACAATATATAATATCAATTTAACATTGCTTCTTAAAGAAATAATATTCATTTTAATACACTAAATACATTAATATAAAAATTTTAAAGTATATACAATAGTCAATTAATATTTTCCAAAAGAAAATGTACTTGTTTTTATAATATTCCTACCTTTTCATTGACATGGATATAGCAACATTAATCAAAGAGATTATCATAAAATTTTACAGATATTTCTATAATGCTATAATTTTGGTTCTTTATTTTTGATCTATTAAAAAAATATCCTGAGATAAATTCCTTTGAGTAGGATTACTGGAAAAAAGGAAATGACTTTTTTCTTTGAATTTGGAAATGTTAGTTCTATACTGTTCTCTGAAGGAATTGGAACATTTTATAATGACACTGACATTGGCCCATTTACCTGTATCTTGACCAACAGTGGATTTTATAACACTTTTAAAAAATTAGTTAATTAAGTATTTAATTCAAGAAAAACTTATTTTGAATCCTTATGTACAAAGAAATAAGGTAGTTGTTTAGAAAGTGCCTTCGCCGCATACGTACATCACAAGCACACCCGTGGGGCACCTTCTCAACCAGACCTTTACACTGAAATTCTTTGACCCTGGATCTCACGTCCCTTGCTCATTGTAGAAGCTCCCTCAGTGCAAATCTGTCTGTGCACATGGACTCTTTGGCATGTATACATATATAGTCTATTCTTTTTTTTTTTTTTGCAGTACTTATGTTCTATAAAGTTGCCACAAACACTGAATTAGCGAATATTGAACCATCGCTCCTAGGGGAAACAGAGGGTTAAGTATCTGTGAACCTCTGGTCACAATCAGTACAAAAACCTTATTTTATGTCTGTATCTGTGTTAGACACCGTATTTAATGGGTACTGTTTACTCATTAACATGGAACTCACAACCAACAGCACTGTAACTCACGCCTCACAGAGCTCATCTAACATTTGCTCTTTCTCCATAAGGCACAGCATTATACCTGGGTGGTATTTTAAATAGCAAAACCACCAACAAAAAGCACAAAAATACAAAAACGTGACCCTAAATAGACTGCTGAAAGGACACCTAGCAGCATAAGAGCTGAAACAAGAAGGCAGAGTGTGGCATCGTCTGAATCCAGCTGGGAACATGTGAACCCGGAGAGTCAATTTTTTTTGCACTCTGGGCGTGTCCACGAGTGACCACAAAAGCATCCCAGATACTGATTTGGGGTTAGAAGCAAATTTTAGTTAATAGGTAAAATGACAAATATGAATGTGCAAATAATGAGATCAACTATGTTGAAAAATATAAAACCTCCATCCCCCGGGTATTTTATGAGTATATAGCATTCAGTTGTGTAAAACTGAAGTCGTGGCTTTCCACAAAACACGTTCCTACTGCAAGTGACTGGTAACATCGTCCACCCCGCATGGCAAGCAGGAAACCTGGTAATCACCCTGACACTGCCCACGCTGCCCTCCACGTATCCAGTCACTCCCCCAGGACGCTGGAGTATAACTCCTAAGTACTACCAGAAACCGCCTGCTCTCCATCGCCACTGCTGACACCAAGACGTCTCACCTGGTTACCTTCAATGGCCATATTGACCTTTGCAATTTGTTATCTACACTAATAATAGAGTAATATTTTAAAGCCCAAGTTAGACATCTCACCTACTTTAAACTCTTCAAAAGGTTTTCATTACTTTTCACCATAAAAATTCACATCAATAGCATGGATTTTAAAATCATGTACATTCTAGAAAGCACTCAATCACTTTAGACATTGTTGGGTGAGGATGAGATGCTTGGAGCTGCTACAATAATTATGCAAACATGAAAGAAAGAAAATTGAAAATTAAAACCAAAACTCTGAGGATGGCAAAGCAAAAAGATGGCTAATTAGATGTGAGTGTGTGCATGTGTGTATGTATGTGTAGGTGTGTGCGCTTTGCAGATTTACTGATTTATTCACATACTACTAAAAGGCACCTTGATTCTTTATTCCAAGAGTGATGACTGTTTCCTGTTTCTTGGGTTCTTTCCAGGAGTGTTCTGAGTTGATATATAAACACATCCTCCTTTCAGTTGACAATATGAGCATTGTAATACATCTTGCTTTGTTCCCTTGATATTTAACTTCTGGAGTTTTTCCATCTTGGAACAATTAGTTCTGTCTACTCCTTTTAATTGAACACATAGCTTTTCTCAGAATGACTATGACACCATTTATTTAACCAATCCTTTACTGAAAGACATTTGTATTGTTTACAAAATTTTGCCATTACAAATAGCAAGGCAGTGAATATCCTTGTGCATACTCTCTTGTTTACCAGAGCAAATATATCTCTGGCAATGCTGGATCAATAAGGGCATGGGAATGTTTGATTTTGACAGGTACACAAAGATGTCTTCCAGAGTAGTCCTACCAGTGAATTAGCATGGGCATGAACTTATGGTACTAAGTTCTTATTTTCCCATATTTCCTTTGACACTATACATTATCTGGACCACCTCTGCCCAACACTGGCCACCCATAGGACAAGCATGGCAGCCAAGATGGATAAGTCAACTCAACCATTAGCTGGAGTCGCAGCCTCCTGCCCTGTGAAATTATAGCCTGTTAGCCTCTCATGCATCAACTCAGAAATGTCCCCATGGGTCTATGTTCCAACTTCTCCAACTTCTTTTATGTGTCCCTCTTGGGGACCCATCCAGGCTTCCAGGGGAGCCAACTGGGCCAGGTCTGCTTTCTTAATTCAGGGCTCCAGCCGGGCAGCACCCAGCTGCTCCTGCACCCTTTCTTCTGATGAGCATGGATCAGCCTGGGTGCTCCCCTCTTTCAGGATGTGGTTCTGCAGCCAGTCCACCCTGTGTTTCTCAGCTTCTGCTCTTCTTTCCTTAGATGCTTGATCTCTGGCTTCTCATTTTCCTTGTCCTTGCTCTCAATCTGTTTCCATGAAATCTTCATCCACGGCTCTTCTTCCTCCAACTTTGAATTAATGAGTTCACTGGCCCTAAAACTCCTCTATCTCTGTCTCCTTGTTCTGAAACAATAACCCTCTCATTATTCAAAACAATTTTAATTGAGTTTTCTGATATTTGGAGTTGAAACTATCTTGAAGGGTAATATCATGAAGTGATGACCTTCCTTGCTTAAAACAGTAGCTTTGTTTTTGGTGGATAGGGGAGGTAGGATGTGAAGTGACAACGCTTTATCCTGCACTTACGTGACTCAGAAATATACCCACAAAGCCTGATGCTTTGTCTTCATATTAATATTTTCAGACATCTATACCCTTGCTTAGAACTCACTTAAATTTTTTAACGTTCTTTTTACACTGACCCACACCATCAACATTGCCCTCAAATCTAATTGCACTAACAGGGTATTCCATCATGTGGACTAAGTTCCTGGAAAGCTGGAACTCTGGATTCTTACTTTTTAAACTGCCAAAATAGGAGGGAGAGATAAAATATTCCTACCCTTTGATCATCAGTATGAGCAGGATCCAGAAGCCAGTTTGAGTGATCTGCAGCTGCTCATATTCGTTGGATTTGATAGATGGAAAC
The DNA here is from genome assembly GCF_020740605.2 of Lemur catta. Taxonomy (NCBI): domain Eukaryota; kingdom Metazoa; phylum Chordata; class Mammalia; order Primates; family Lemuridae; genus Lemur; species Lemur catta. Next base: position 94,742,546 of record NC_059138.1, on the reverse strand, counting down.
CCAAGGTTATCCAAAGTTGGAAGGTTATTACTGTGAAGAAGTAGCTCAAAGGACTCGTTTCTCTCTACAAGTGTTGTGATGTCTCCATGAAGAAAACTTAGTATGTATCTGGGTGGGCATGAAAACAGTTAAACGCCCAAGAAAGGACATGATTAAAATTGACCTTTTCATACTGCAGTACTTTGCTGTTAAAGTAACCCTAATATTGTACCTGCATTTATCTTTTGTTTATCTACTTTTACTTATTAATACATATAGTATTATATAGTAGAGCAAAATGGGAAAATGCAAGTGAATACAACTTTATTTTATACATTATATATACATATATATATGTACACCTACACTATTTGGGTTTTGTTAAAGAGATTGTTACAAAAGGCTTATGAAAATCATTTTTGAATTGATAATTAGAATATTGAATAAGCAATCCTGTGATCCACTAATTTGCTTTATCTGTTAGATTTATGAATCAAGGAAAATTACTGTGTGTTCTAGTCAGTTTGATTTGACGTAACTCCAAATATAAAATTATTACATGTAGTGATGTATCCTAGCCTTACATGTGGATATTTTTTAAGTGGACTTGTATGCTGATAATTATAGACCAAAGTAAATATGGCAAAATATTCATACATGAAAAAATAATTTTCTAAATATTTTCTATAATTCTATTATTACTTTAAAATGTTGATAGCTTGTGTTAGTTTCAGGGAGGGGTGTATATTTTCATAAAAAAAAAACTTGACTTTTTAATTCTGTATATTCTATACAATTTATAACAGAGCCATTTGAAGACAACCTTGTCACATTTTTTGTTAATTTTGAAAATTTTGTTATGAGTGGTGTTTGAGTATGCATTGAGTACATAATGACCATCTAGAATTAAAGTAAGTGTAAAGGGTGAACATATTGCATGCTGTACAAGATATATTGTAATTTGCTGTTTTAGCATTTGTATTTTGGTTAGAAAATATTAAATGCAAATGTTAAGGATTGGAAAAGTCTAATTTTATTTTTATATAATGAATATAAATTTGTTTTTGTTTGATTAAAATAGCTTATTCTCACATTAAAAAAAAAAGAGTTGGAAACAGGGTTTTGAAAGATCGCTATCACTTGAAATAAGTTATCATCAAAAGGAAGTCATGGTAACACAATGACCGTGAACTAATTAAGCTCTGGGGAAAATGGCTCCTGACTGAGCCAGTAGGGGTCAGTAGACGTGTTAACTGCCCTTCCTCGTGGCAAGGGGCTTGCTCTAGAGCTGTGTGCAGGACACGGGGCGGTGCCCATTGTGTGCAGACAAAATTCTTCTGAGAAAATTAGATTTGAAGAGCAGCTTTCAAAACAACAAAGGGAGCTCCTGTGGCATTGAAAGATTTCCTCTAAGGGAGGAGTCATGAGATTAAAAAACAGAACAAAACTTGACACATTTGTGACTTGTAAAGAAAGAAGAGCTCACCATTGACAGGGACTTTAGGAATGAGACAGAGTCTAGATCAGGAGTAACAAAGGCATAACTGGACCAGGGGACCCATAAGTGGTGACGTCCCCTGACTCTGAGAGCAGGGAAGGAATGAATACTCCAGGAGAAGAAATGAAACTCTGCCACAAGGGAAGCCAGGCGGGTCTGGACACCCAATATCTCGTGGGTGGTGTTCAAGTGATCTCATGGTGTTCAATCGGAGGACAGTTCTCATAAAAGTCTAGTAGAAAAGATCTCAAGTATTTGCATTATAATTACTTAATACTTTTATTAATAATTTATTTTCTAGGGAATAGATGTTTTATTATACATCAGATAATAGTTATGATATATTAAATTATTTCTTAATCTTCACTTGTCCAAAAATGTGCTTGTAAAATTTCCCTTTATGTAATATTTACCTCTGAAGAACTAATTCCTCATGGAAATTCTAAGATGGAAGTTATTAAATTATCTAATATCATATAATCTTTCCCATTTAAGTATTTGGACCCTGGCAAGAGAAATTTTGTGATTTACTTGATAACTTTCCCAACATCAGATGTTAGATTTTTAAATATTTGGCTAATTAAATTTATGTGAAAATGTAAACCAATGGCGCAGGGAAAAGGTGATACCTCACTGTAGTTTTAATGTGTAGTTCTTTACGAACAAGGCTGAGTATTTTACATTGGAACTAGATATTTGTATTTCTGTCTGTGAAATGTTTGATTATATCATTTGTATATTTTTAAATTATTGAGTTAGAGTGATTTTATAATCAATTTGAAGTGTTCTTAGTACATTAAGGGATTTAAACTTTTGACAGTCCTATAAGTTGCCAATAATTTTCTCATTTTTGCATTTATCTTTAGAATCTGTATATAGTTTTATAAAGTGTACTTAAATTTATCAACCTTTATTTTTCTAATATGGCTTGAAGTTTTATTAATATAAAATTTGGAAGGATAATATCTTATGAGTTCTTAATATTAATATACCAAGGAGTTTTTATGGAACTCCATGTGAATAACAATTTCCTTTTAAAAGTTTATAAAAATTATACCTACTTCCTGGCAAGAAAAATTTGTGCTTCACTCTGATTTATGATAGTATAAAATAGTAACAATAATAAATAATAAAAATGGCTTTCTTTTATTTGTTAGTAAGTCTTGGTCTATGAGTATTATATAATGTATCAGTTAACTAAAGAAATTACAATAAGTCATATATAATGATACGATTATAGAAATTTGAGATAAAAATTTTTGCCAAAATTAATGGGGGGAACTAGGATTTAAAGAAACTACTTTATTGAACTTATTCTGTAAACCACCATATTATACATAGTAACTCTCATTATTTACTTAAATTTTTAATATGCTTATGTTTATTATAGATGTCTAAGGGGAGATATATACTGCAACTTGCTTCAGATTTATTTGGTAAACAGTATTTTAAGTATTGAGAAATTTCCACAGAACACACAGATCTGGCTTCCACTGTTATCAGACACAAAGTGTGTGCTAAACATTAATTCATTCAGTAAATATTTACTGAAGGCCAAACACTGGGCATATAGTGAAGGAAAAAAATATATATTTTTTAAAATAAAATGGTGTAAGGGATAAAAAAGAAATGTTAACTTGGCACTGGGAAAACTTTTTCCATTTGTAGGTGTTAACGTACGGACTGGGAAAATACAACATTGCGAGTTACAGGGAAATCCATCTGTGGCTCCACAGAGCAGGGTCCCCAGGGAAGCTGCTACTGGGACTGCTGCCATCTAGCCTTTGTCTCCACCCTGCACGCTGAAGACTGAACGCCTGGCCCCTAGGCGCTGTTAGGGCTGTGGGACCCGTTCTGGCCAGAGAGCTGTGAACACACAGCAACTTATTTTCACCAAGCTTGGGAACGTGATTGCCGCCACTCTGATCCGAGACCCCACACGACCGCTCCCCCATCACGGCCGGTGCCCCCAAATGATCAGCCACAGAGGCTCCTGCTGACCTAGGCTGAACCTACAGAGATTGAACAGTATCTTTCTGTTTTGTTAATCAGGTGAGAGGTGGAAGTTACTTGTTACTGTAGCAAAGTCTGTCTCTTGTCTATCCTGGTGGATCAAATCCGCTAACTTCTTAGAGTGTGAGATTATTGCCAGTTTCATCACTTTGCCCTTTTCCTTTTGTAACTCATTTCACTTGTAATCACTGGCCTTTGCCATGTGCTTTGAAATACTCGAAAGCAGGAATCATAGCAGACTATTTTGTTGCTGTGTCCTCAGCATGTATGTTGCATGAAGCTTAGCACAAAGTAATGTGCACATTTGTGAATGAATTAATGACTACATAAAATAAAGTGTTGCACTCTTTCTCTACTAAATGAAATCACATACCACATAATGAAATAACTCCTCAGGCATTCTCAGGACCTAAATATTGATATAGAATATATAAATAATATTTTATATAATTGTAAAAGTATAAATCACACCTGCCTTTTATTTTTCCAGGCTTTCTGAGAATACAGTGTGAGGGGAGCTCTTCCTTCAGATGTGACACGGAAGGTGTTAGGGAAGTGTGTGATTGCCAGAGTCTGGAAGCCCTGTTCCTGCTGAAATACTGTGTGTTTTGTTGAAAACAAAAATTGTCTAAATACCCATGTTCACAACCACAACACTGAATGGTATTTTTCAATATGTATCCCTCCATCTCCATCACACCTTCCTTCCTACCAAACGTCAATTTCTCAAACTAAATGTAAACAGCCTTATCCTGATCCAGATTGTGAGGCTGAGGCTGCAGAGCTGCCTGCTGCCGCCGGGGGAGACCTTTGGAATACTAATCACGCCCCGCCCCGGGCTCTGCGGGAGCTGCTTCCCCTAATGTTCTGGGAGAGAGGTAGTGCGTGTACCTAGCTGCAGGTGCAGAAAGCAAAGGCATAACGACACCAATTTGAAAGCTTTCCTGACTGAGACAGCACTGGGACATTTTCAGAATCATGTTATCTCTGTATTAAAAATCTATCCTCATTCTATTATTTGGGCCAAAGCAGGGCAACTTGCCAATAACTTTGGGCCCGTGGCATAGGCTTTGTAAGGAAAAAGAAAAGCAGCATTGATCGCCTAATGGAAACTCAGGCTGACTCCACAGTCCCGCCTGCCAGTTTGTCAATTATTTTTCATGGTGAGCCTCTTCTTTCGGATAAGTAACCCTGTGCCTTTTCAGATAGGAAAAAAGAAGGTTCATATGCTCTTAAAATAAACTGATATCCAGAAAACATGTTTAGCATCATGATTTTGGCTGATCTGTACTCTTTTTCCTACAAAGTAAAATAGATTGCTCCAGACCTAATTTAGAAAAGGTTAATGTTTCTTGTAAAGAGTTTTTAAAATATATTTGTTTTCGTATCTGTAACTCCGTATGTTTTGAGAGACTTCCTTTTTATAAAAATTACCTAAAGGTTATTTAAAAATACTTTCTACAAGGTTAAAATTATTTTGATTTTGATCAAGGTAAATTCAGCTATGTTGAGTATAAACTAAGAAACAATGTAGATGTGTTTTTCATTAAAGTAATAACTGGACCCATTGTGGTTTTAGAAATGTTAGCTCACATACTGTCTATTCTCTCCAAGCAGTTTTTATATATGTTCAACCACAAGATACCTCTGTTTAGTTGTATTTTATTAGACTGGTACATAAAATAAGGTGACAAATAATAATCTTGTAATTTATCCCCCAATTTCCAGATATTTGTTGTGATTCAAAATTTATGTAGAGCCTGAATGAATAATGACATAGTAGAAGAAGCTAAAGGAATCATACTGAATGATCTGATGTGTTCTAAAATATATATAAAGCAAGTTGCTGTTAGAGTAAGTGTTTTTATTGGGAAAAACTTCCTCATTCATTTATTTATTCAGCAACTGTTTCTGCATTATTCCTGTACTCACCATTTTGCTAGCCCTAGAAAAGAAACACATCATATGATCGTTGCTCACTATAATGTTATAATATACACAGAGCAATTATATTCTCTTAGTACTTTAGGATTTGGTCACAAAAATGCACAGTATAAAAATAGGATGCAATAAGTAGGAGAACAAATACATCTATTTGGCAAATCTGGAGTAGTTACTGTCTGCTGCTAAGATTTCCACTACAGATGTAAGGAAAAAATGCTTTTGTGCTTTTTGTCTGTCTCGCTGTGGCAGCCAAGATTGAAAGGGGAATACAAGAGTATAACATGATAATATGGGCAAAAATATGGAGAGAAAATTTTTGCAACTTAGATATAACATTGTAACCATGAAAATACCAGCTACCACATCCTACTATTGAAAAAAAGTTTTCATATATCTTTGATAACGATTGTAGTTCGAGAAGCCATTTAGTTCTGCAATCTCATTCCTTGAGATAAAACATTTGTACCATATATACACGTTCATCACAAGCATAAAACAAGCTACAAGGAAGATTTCTGAAGCCTAAGAATCTAAATAGTGTGTGGATGTAACAGTAAAGATAAAATATAACTTTCCACAGCTTTTTCAGTAAGGTATTCTGTGAAGTCCTGTTTCTAAACTATATAGATTTTTATTATTTAGATTATGAAAAGAAAGTAAAGCTTATTTTATTTGTTCAGATTTGTTTCTTTTCTTGGGGAGAATTTATGATGTTTGAAAGGTTCAATAACCCTTCCAACAAAACCCCTGTATTTATCGAGAGAACAGGAGCAGGACGACACAATAAACAAGTTCCCTGTGAGGCGCAGCCCTCCCTGCCGCAGGGAGCTGCAGGCAGCGCTCACTTTGGTAAACTGAGGAGCGGCCCAGTTCGGTGTCTGCGCCTCTGCTTCTCTAGCTAGGCCTGTGCCCTCCAGGTTTGTCCTCCTAGGTCACTGCTAGCCCTTACCCTGCCACACACAGACTGAACTTTCAGGAGACAGTCACTCCAAAGCAGCACATTATACTGCAAATTTTCTTTCTTTTAGTTCATGCTCTGAGCCACTGCCCGACTCCCTGACTGTGTGACAATACCCTGGCAAACCTCTGAGAAGTTCTTACCCACTCTCCTCAGGGGAGTTTGCATTTGGCAGAAAAGATCCTAAAGCTCTATAAAGCAATGAGAAATGAATATCAGTTGGTGATTTTCAGGGAGCTTCAAAAAGGAAATATTGAAAAGAATTGCTGTGAGCCAAACCCGACCTGCCTCTGAAGGCGGAGGAGGTGGCGTGGGCGGAGAGCTGGGGCCTCCTCGCAGGGGACTCGAGTGCCCAGCCGTGCTGTCCTCTTAGACGCTGCCGCATTCAGTGTGACGTTTCCCGTGATATGCTGTACTTATTTTTATTTTAACTTGATAGGGATGCAGAAAGATTTTAAAGCCTGTTCCCTCATCAGCGCTCAAGTAAGTTTTGGAAACTAAATTAGATTAAATAGAATTGAACTAATTTCTTCACTGCAGAAATTTTCAGGGGATCCAAAAGAGTAAAGGAAATACATGATGAGACGGTTTCCAAAACTTGTTTACCATGGTACTTATTCGTGTGTGTGTATAAATGTGTATGGCATCAATTAATCTCTCAGAATTGATTTTCTGTGAAATAAGAAGCCATGGGCCAAGATCCAGGTAGATATAGATTTTTAAAAATTCTTTTTCATCTCCATATTTACTTTGTGTGGCCTGTGCTGTCTTTGTATTTGCTCACTTACTGATGATGAAAGTGGTAGAAAAAACTTGTGGCTTTGAGCAATATCCCTGCTAGCAGGACCTCTGGAGGCCCTGATTCAAACGCTGATTTCCAAATGCAGCTTTGGTGAAACTAAGAAGGCCAGAAAACCACAAGCTTACATGAGAATCACACAGGAGCTCTGAGAACAAACATTTCTGAATTGTGAGTGACACTCATGTTTGTAGAGGTACATGTGCGGCCTTTCTTGATTATGGAGCCTCCTCTCTCATTGCAGAATATCGGGGGTCGTGGTGATGGATTCAGGATAGGTGGGACAGGTGGAGTATAGGGATTTGGGCTGCGAATGTTCACCCTTTTGGATTGAGCTTGTAACGGCAAAACTGGGAACCAGTTTGCTGATACGAGAGCTGTGAACAAAAGATCTTCCTAAGATGATGTGCACCAGACTGGGTTCTGGCCTCATCTCATCACTTTGTATGCCCAGGGAGGTCATGATTAGAAAGCCAAGCATCCCTCTCCTAAGAGTAGAACGTTGAACTGCAGGAAATCCAAAGTGAGAGAGATTTTGTTTGGCAGATGGGACAATTTTTCATTTCTCAAGTCACAGCCCATGGGCTGCATCACCAGTGTGACTCGACAACCATTCTTTTTTACCTAGACTTGTGTTGTGCTGTGTGCTGATTATGTAAATTAAAGACAAGCATTACAGTTTGTCGGTGACAAGGCATTCCAAGGGAATAGGCTGAGAGGGCTAATGAACTTCTTGAAATGTTAGAGATGAAGATCTCTTTGAACTTCAAAAAATCAATTAAGTTTGACTTTGTTATATTTGGCTGCAGACAGGAAAAAGCTTCAGATAGAGTAATCAGAAATAACATCTACTTAACATTTAAATATATACTAAATTTGATTGGAGACAATTGTATGTCCTCTAAAAAAAGATCATAAGTATTCAGAGATTCTGTAGAGGTTAAAACCCTCTAGATAAATAACATCACAATTGTAATGTTAATAATCTGCTATCTCTCCTTTAAGAAAAAATGAAATTAAAGATATTACCATTGTATAATTTACATATGCCAAATAAGTTCATCTAAATAGTAACAAAATCTTTACTAATTGAAGAATGTGTACAGAATTGCAAAATATAAACTTAACCTATAGCTTAAAAACGTCTGTCCAGCTGAATAGCAGCATGTATTTTATCTCATGACAACTGTGTTCAATGCATGTTAAAGAAAATTAATAAGATATGATTCCTATTCACAAGAAATTCACAGCTGATGAAGTGAATAATACATATTCTGTTAATTACAGCACAGTAAGACCTATATGTAGCATGCTTTGTTGGAGAAAAAGAAAACAGACTTCATTACTTGCTAGCTGGGTAGATTTTTTTGATATTTTCTTTGTTCATTAAGACAATAGGAAGATTTTACTTGTTTTAAGTTACTGTGATGCTCAAGTGAGTGTAAAATACATATATATATTTCAAAGTATTGATATATAAAGGTAGTTCCAACTATCAATTACAACCACTTTGACTTAAATAAATGTTGATATGCAAAATGCCATGGGGTGCCAATACTAGAATTCTTTGTTATCCAAGCGATTCAAAGGAACTGACTTAAAGAAAGCTTCATAGAGGAGGACATTTAAGCTAAGTCTAAAAAGATAAAAATAGAAGAATTTTACAAAGTAGATAAGACATGTTGAGGAGAAAGACTCATATATACAAAATATGAATCATTATTCTCCAATATTATCCTTTTTCTGATTCAAATTAAGTCAGTGCTTGTAGAGAAGCTTACTAAGCATTCAAATGAAGAGTTTGGTGAGGAAACATCTGGCAGCAATATGTTTGGCTGTGGCTGAGCTGGACCCAATAATATCATGGGAAAAGGAGATGAGCAATGAGTTGCTCCATGTGATTTGTGAGGTGCCTACATGAGAACCAGTTCAGCTAAGGAGGAAGACATCTGCAGAGGGGTTGCTGGGGTAAGCCAAGCCTGCAGACTAAGCAAGTCTCAACCCTGCTCAGAACTCCAGTTGTCCTTGAACTATGCAACGATCTGGGTAACTCACTCTCCAATGGGGCTTCCACATGTTTCAGATTGGCTTGAAGGAACATGGCATGTTATATGTGCCATGACATATAACATGTGACAACTCAAGAGCATGTGACAACTCTGGTTGTACCTCTGCCCATGCAAGAGCTGCTAGTGGTGGGACAGGAGGTTGGGAGAACACGTTTAGATGCCACAAACAACTTTACTGAATTAATTCCTTTCCTAATTCTGTTTCTTGGAGATGTTTACTTCTTTTCAGACACATCTTGTATCAAGCATATATGTGACTTACACCAGTGAAACTACCTGGCAGATCTGTTACCGGGGCTGACTTCCCCTTTCCTTGATGACCCTAATGTGTATCACCATACTTAAGCAAGTTAGGTACAATGAAAATAATTGAATGCTTTGATCAACAAATTTTGTGATATGACTTTTAGAACAGCTTCCACAATTGCATATCCAGTCATTGATTCTGTGAAATCTGCAAACCCCCCAATCTTCAGGTTGATGGAAGAACCTGTCAAGTAACTACTTTCTTCTGGAATTTTCCAAGTGTGAGCCTATCGGATTTTTAAAGAATTTATTCTAACAGATGATCATTGAATAGTATTTCCAATCTCCATAGCTATTACCTTGTATTCCATCTTCTAACCAAGTTTTCTGAAAGACAATTACAGATTTTGTATAGAGCAATTGCTTCTAAAGTATGTTCATATTTTTAAAAGATGCATTGTCTCCTTATCATCATCTCCCTATTATTTGGCCCCAAAGACAATGCTATATATTTAAAATTTTTGTAGTGCCACCCCAATTCCAGGGTTAGATTTCTGTGTTAGGTATCTATTGCATCAAAAATTACCCTGAAACTTGGTGGTTTAAAACAGGAGTGATTCACAATTTTTCATGATTTGTTGGATTAGCTGATGATCTCACCCGAGCTCACCCTTGGGGGTACATCCAGGTACACGGTAGACCAGACTTGAAGACCCAAGATGGCAATACTGGCTCAGTTCTTCTTGAACAGCCTCAAGTCCTAGACACCTAGTAAACTAGACCTGCTGCCTTATAAGACTGGCTTAGAAGAGAGGAACAAGACAAGCTGCAAGGTGTCTGATATGGACTGAATTTTGTTCCCCTCAGATTCATATGTTGCAGCCCTTACTCTCAATGTGGGTGTATTTGGAAATGGATCCTTGAAGAGGTAATTAAGGTTAAATGAGGTCATGAACATGGGGCCCAAATCCAACAGGACTGGTGTCCTTATAAGAAGAGGAAGGGACACCAGGGGTTCTCGTGCACAGAGAAAGGCCATGTGAGGGCAGAGGGAGAAGGCAGCTGTCTGCAATCCGAGGAGACAGGCCTCCAGAGAAACCAAACCTGTCAGCACCTTGATCTTGAACTTCAAGCTACCAGAACTGTGAGAAATAAAGCTTTATTGTTTAAGCTACCCAGTCTGTGGCAGCTGTTATGGCAGGTATCTTTGTCTGTTTGTGCTGCTAAATCAAAATACCTGAGAATGGGTGATTTATAAAGAATAGAAATGTATTTCTCATGGTTCTGGAGGCTGGAAAGTCCAAGATCAAGGCACCAGCAAGTTTGGTGTCTGGTGGGGGCTGCTCTTTGCTTCAAAACGTCTCCTTGTTGCTCTGTCCTTGGAAGAGGGCAAATGCTGTCATATGGCAGAAGGGACAAAAGGGCCTCACTAGTTCCTTCCAGCCCTTTTATAAGGTTGCAATCTCATTCAGGAGGACAGAGGCTTCAGGGCCTAATGACCTCCTAAAGGCCCCACCTCTTCATACTGTTGCATTGGGGATTAAATGTCAACATGAATTTTAGAGAGAGCACAAGCATTCAAACCATAGCAGCGACCCCAACAGACTGATACAGCATCTTACAGCTCAGATTCAGAAGTCACTTCTGCTGTATGCTTTTGATGAAAGCAAGTCACAGCCTAGCTTCAATTCAATGAGTGGGGGAATAACCCCACCTGGGAAGTGCAGGAGCTGAAAAGTCACACTGCAAAGAAACATGGGAGAAATTGCTGTGGCCACCTTTGTAAACAAGGCAGAACAGAGACTTAGAAAATTATAAAGCTTCTGCTTAACTTGTCCCCTCCCAGCCCCCAGAGTCAGTCCATTTCCTTGAGTGAAAAGGCCAAAGACATTATTGTTTAATGGGCCCCACGGGCACTGCCCTGCCCCTGCAAGCTCTGTGGCTGAATCTTCTGCTGTGCTTTCCCTGCTGCCTGTTCCAGCTACACAACCTTCCCGTGCCAAGTTCTGTCCTGTGCGTGTGTGCGTTTGCTCTCCTCTTGGCCGGCATCGCTGTCCCATTGCAATTCCATGTGCCAGCTCCTCCCCTCCTTCCCTGATTTAGTTTCCTTTGCAATAGCATATATTTTATTATTACATGAAAATGAAATCCACAAAAACAGATACTTTTATCCTGTGTGTTTACTGCTGAATCACCAGCATCTCCGTAATGACCTAACATAAAATAGGTACTTCATATATATTTTTAAAGGATTGACTTAAAGGAGCAATGCATTTAAAATGCAGCTCATTCAATCAGAAACAAGTATATATACTTTGAATTTTTGTAAATGTAATGAGTGGAATTTTCTGCTAAAAAAGTTTAAAGACAGGAGAGAGTCTCATGATAGTGTAGAGAATGAGTGTTTAAAAGTCAGGCGTTTACACTAAAGCCATGTGCCTCCATCATTCGTATGCTATTTCAACAGGATGAGAATTAAGTGGAATCAATATCAACTCTTATCATCATTTTTTTCTTTTTTTTATTGCGGTAAAATATGCATTATGAAATTTACAATTTTAACCACTCCTAAGTGTACAATTCAATGTCATTAGTTTCATTTACAGTGTTGTGCAACCATCACCACCATCCATTTCCAAAACTTTTTCCTCATCCCAAACAGAAACTGTATACCAAGGAAAAGATAACTCCCCATGTCCCCGTTCCTCCAGCCCCTGGCAACCTCTGCTCTGCTTTCTGTCACGTAAGCGGAATCATGCAGTGTTTGTGACTGGCTTATTTCACTTAGCGTGATATCCTCAAGGTGCATCATGTTGTACCACGAATCAGAATCTCCTCTGTTTTTAAGACTGAACAATATTCCCTTTGTAGAGCTATGCCACATGTCATTTATCCATTCATCTGTTGATGGACAATTGTTTTGTTTTTGCTTTCAGGTTATTGTGAATAATTCTGCTTTGAGCATTTGTTTGCAAAGTTTGAGATCCTGCTTTCAGTACTCCCAGGCCACACACGGAAGCGGAACTTCTGGGTCATAGGGCATTTCTGTGTTTGACTTTTTGAGGAACAGCCAGACTTTTTCCCACGGTGGCTGCACCATTTTATATTCCCACCAGCAAAGCAGGAGAGTTCCGATTTCTCCACATACTCACCCCTGCTTGTCATTTTTCTTTTTCTGTTATCTTTTTATTTTTATTTTTTTTTTCATTTATTTGATAACAGCCCTCCTAATGGGTGTGTATCATGACTTTTAAACAGAAGACTTGAATCACAGGGCCTAGCAGCCCTTGTCAGGAAGGCCCAGTTGTCACTCTGTTTCCATTTGCTGCTGCTTCAGTTTGTCTCCTGTAAAGCCTTCCTGGATGAGCTCTTCTCTTTCCCCAGAACATGCATGTGTCTCACCACAGTTCTTGGAGCCATCTACACAGCACCACACAGGGAATTAGAGAGGCCAAAGCAGCAGTGTGGCTGACCACATTAGTGGGTCACAATGGGAAATCTGAAATCTATGTGACATTCCTAGAACACTGTGGTACATGTGATTTCACACACAGCCTGTAAAAATACAAGAGTAATTTCCAGTAACTAAAGCAAGGCTAAGTACTTGAAACATCATAGTCAGACCAGGAAGAGAAAAAACAAACAAACAAAGGAACAACCACTGCTTCCTTAGCTTTTGTCTCTCTGCACACTGGAGGAGCAGTGTGTGCACTGGTTAAAAGGCTGGAGAAATGCTCTGTGAATCAAGGCTCTTTGCCCAAACCGTCTTCCCCAGTAGAATCATTTTTTCTTCATTTATTCCAAGCCCAAGTTTCACCACAATGCAACAATGCTGAGGAAGGAAGGTGACAGAGAACATGACTTGCAGCAGAACGGGGCTGTGACCTGGAAAGTGTCTGGTCACGAGCTCAGGTGCTGGGCCCCTCCCTTTTGTGGCCTGTCCGCCTCCTTCCTGGACAGACAAGGAGAGTATTAGAAAGGAATGACAATGACAAAGTGCCGAAGGTAAGTCAGAGAGAAATCAGTCTTACATATTTTATTAGTAAATGAAAGAATAAATAAATGAAGTAAATTTTTAAAGAAAAATGTTATAAAAATTAAAATAAACACTAAAGGAAAGCAGGAGAAGTGAAAGAAACAAAAAAGAAAAACTTTCTAAAGAAAATAAATTTAAATTTTAACTTAAAATCAGATGCTAATCTTTAAAAATAAGATTAAGTAAACATCAAATAAATCTAATCAGAAATTTAAGGAAATATACAAAACATTGACTGAGAGAGAAAATATAACCAAATGTGGAGAGGGCATAAAAATTTAGAGTGTTATGCAGAACTATTTGCCAATAAATTTTAAAACAGACCGTTTTCTAGGCAATTAATTTAGTTAAATTAGCAACAAAAAGAATATGCCTGATTAGACCAATAACCATGAAATGCATAAAACATGTGGGCAACTTTAAAAACGCCCATTCTAAAACATTTCACAGCTGATGTCCATCAGGCAGAGGTATCAGGAATAAAAGTGCTGACCAGTCCCTTTCCCAAAGGCTGGCGCGACCCTGGCGTGTCATTCCCTCCCCGCGTGCGCTAAGGTTCCCGCCGCGGAGCTGGCCGAGCGGCCGGGGCAGCTCCCGCGCGGACCCTGCGGGGCTCACAGGTGCAGCAGGGAGGCAGGTCCTTGGCTTTTCCTCCTCTCCCGTGGGGGACCAGGTCAGCACAGACCCGACCCCTTTTGCCCACAGAAAATGGGGGCCAGGAGCGACGGGGGAGATGCTCTTCCTTTCAGATGCCCAGAGGAGGAGGGGGCTGACGCTATAACTCTCACCTGTGGTAAAGAACATTTTTAGTTTCCAGCAAACTCCTCACTTTGCTTGGCCAGAATTGGGTCAAATGTCCACTTCAGATCTAATAATTCATAGAATTTGTGGGGATCTCCTTAGCCCTACTAGAGTCACACCTGGATGAGGTCATTGTGTTTGGGGTGTCAATTAAATAATATAACGGGGTTTCCTTAGCAAAGAAAAGAAGCAAATCTGATGCTCAGTGGGCAAGTAACCAACAGTAACCACTGGGCTTTTTTTTTTCCCCAGCAGTTGCCTGAATCCTGATACCAGCTGTTGACTCTGTGAGCTCTGATCAACCATTACATGGAAAAGAGCTCCCAAAAGTGCAACACAAGGTGTCAAACAAAAATGACTTTCACATAGTACATTATGCAGTGGAGAGGGGTTGGAGTGAAACAAAATCCAAACCCAGTTAAAACTGTGTGCTACATGTAAACTTCCTTGAGTATTTCTTGACAGCAGGGACTTCTCATCTCATCTTCCTTAATGAAACCACACTTCTCTGCTACGTTGACGTCCCTCCCTTCTAATCTCAAATCTGCATGCAAAATTCAAGTGAGCAGCCCCGGAGGTGTGGGGTGCACTGCTAAACAGCTACTCCCCTAAGAGGCTCAGCAGAGATGACTAAGAGTGTGTGCTGCTATTTTGTTTGTTTATTTGTTAACATATAAAATACATGCCTAAAGAGAGAAAAGTGCAATGAAAGATACCGACATGTCAACAGTGGTTGATGTCGCTGCCAGAATTAACAGCCCTATTTATTTTCTTCTTTGAGTGCTTCTGCACAGAGTAGGTGTGAAACTCTGACGACTTGGATATAGAAAATGGGATTTTATTTTTCTAAGATTAAACTTCATTTATATTTTGAATTCCCAAAGAGCAGAGCCCCTCCATCCTCTTCCCGTTGCACAGAATTTTACCTGACTTCCAGATTAGTATAGATGGAGGCCAAAAGTCCTTCTCCAAAGTACGAGGCAACACAAGCCTCCGGCAGTACTCGGTCACAGGCCCTTGGTCCTATCTGATCTTTGACTCCCAGTTCTGGCCGGCCGGACCCTTTCAGGTACAGCTCGCCCTCACCTGCTCCTGTGACACTCAGAGGTCTGGGGGGACCGTCCTGCACAGACGCACTCAGCAGCTGCTCCTCGCTCAGGGCCTCTCACCCTGCTGCGCTTTCCCCTGGGGAGTGAAGCATGCGCCTTCAGCTCTGACAGCCAAGGACTCTTTCCATTTGCTTGGTTGACTCTTCTCCCTCTTCTTGGCCTGAAGTTTTAATTTACTCAGTTATTTCCCAATCGGTAGGTGGAACATATTCTCACATCTGCGCTATTCAATCCCCAAGGATGGGACACTACGGACAATAAAAGCTGGGCAGAGATCCGAGGATTATGTGCTCTCTACCTGCCATATACCTCACCTTCCTTGAGTAAGGGAGGATGTGGGGGCCTGTCCCCAAGAAGCTACAATTTACCTACAGAAGTGGTTATATTTGCAATGTAGTTTGGTAAAGAGCTACATGTGACCAGAGACACTGAAATGGTGACCCAGGGAGGCAATGCACAGGTTCACAGGGCACGTCAGCTTTCCCTCAGGGCTAAACTTGTAAGGTCCTAGGGCAGGAAGAAGAGACATTTTGCACATATTTGTTTGAAATTAACAGGCTCTGCAAATTATCTGTTTTTTCTGTCTGTATGCCTTAGGCCATCCCTTGGACCAACTATTCTCCCTTACTTTTCTGTTTATTAGTACTCCTTTATTTTTATGTAATCACATTCTCTTAAGAAATACATTAAGTATCCCTTCACAGTGCAACCCTAACTTAATTTAGTCTGTCCCTGAAATCCAGTGTGTATTTCCTGCCAAATTAATGGCTCCTAAACAGTTCAACCATTTCTAATGTCACTGGCAGTTCCCATGACCTCAAGAAAGTGTTCTATTAAATAGGTGATTAAACTAAATATTGTCACCCTGATTTTAACGCCTTCTGCACAACACTGTCTTATGTCAAAAGACCAATTGCTTCAAGGCAAACTGATTTGAGTGATGTTAGGAAGATTTACTAGAAGGAGAAAAAAAGAAAGAAAGTGCTCACCTTTGAGTGGATTAGAAAAGATGAGTGGAAAAGGCATTTCCGTTGCTGAAGCTGGGCCCGTGGCTAGTGCAGGTGAAGGAAGGAGATCGTTCAGGCTGTGGACTAACTCGACAAAGGCGTGGAGTGGGTGTGGAACTCGAAAAAGAACGGAGACCTGGTCTCCACTGGCTACTGGGACGGTTTTAGGAAAGGAGGGTTTTGTGGTGAGTGTCAACCCTGATACCGCTGAATGCGCACTGGCATGTCCTTTTCCTGAAATCCTGCTGGCAAGACCAGCAGGGATTTGCATAGCTGTCAGTCGTGTTTGGAGCGGCAGTTTACTACGGAGGCTGAGAACCAGGGCTCTTTAGTCAGGACCCTGGGGTTCCTCACTCGGTTTTGCCTCGTACTGGCCTGGTCATCTTGGCAAAGGTCCCTAACCTTACATACCTCAGTTTCCACATCTGGAGAAGTGGATAATAGTACTGCCTATTGCCTAAGAGTGTTATGACGAGTAAAAGTTATTATAAGCAAAGCACTGAAAACAGCGTCTGTTTTCGCAGTTATGCAGTAAGTGCTAGCCACGATGAGGGGGGTCTTTTCATTTCCCCATGAGACTGCAGCGACCCCCGGGACAGAGCCTGTGTGTCTATGCTCTAGTCAGCCTAGCATTGCTCTGGCTGCACGGAATACCTGTTCAAGAAATGCTTCTTGTCTCATTTATGACATGGTGATAAATGGCAAAGCAAAGCACCTCATAGAGGAGAATTTGCTATTTGTCCAAGCCGGCTCTGATTTCCCTTGAGATCCAGATGAGAAACAGAATTAAGACTCATGAGAACAGGAAAGAAGGATTTGGGGAAACAAATCAAGACTAGACGACCTTGAAGCTCAGTGAGATGGTGCTTCAATTTTATTTGGCTCCAGCTGAACTACTTTGCCTCAAGAAGATACTTAAGAAGCTAAATTTAAGCACACGTTAAATCAGAGACTGGAGAGCCACCTACTGAAGCACTTTCACACCACTTGACTTCCCGGAACAATCCAGAGCGTCAGGGCTGCGGAGAGCTGGTGAGGGGCTCGACGCTGAGCCGAACTGGAACCTGCGATGACGAAGGGGAGGAAGGCGCTCCCCCTGTTTAGGGATGGGCGGGGATACGACATTGCTAGCTCTCGTTTTCTCCTGGTGTGGATGCATTAGAGAGAGCTGTGGTGTTCAGTGGTAAAATAAATGGGGCATTCAAGAGAGAAATGTTATCTGCTAGTACTGTGTGGGCAAGAAATGCTTATGTTCTGTAAACGGAATGAGCAAAGGCTACAACATGGTCTGTGGGTTTAGATCAGCAAGGTGGTCTGGGAGCTCCAGACAGAACTTTATTCTCTGTGTGTGCATGTTCATGAGTGTGTGTGTGTGCATGTGTGTGTGTGTGTGTGTGTGATTGTGGCTCAGGTTCGGTGACATGGCTGGGAATCGGATCCTGCCCTCAGGGGTGCGGGTGTGGCAGGCAGAGGTCCCAAGGCCCCTGACTGGAGCAAGGGTGCCTGGGGAGGGTTGAAGCCCCCAGCCCAATTTTCTCACTGTCTCCAGGGACACCAGTACGCACAGACACTGAAAGAGATTGCTCAAAGTTAGAGAAGACTTTAGATTTCAATGTTGCTATTAATTCCTTTCCAGTGTTTCAGGCGGCCTGCTGAGTAAGTGAGCGCCTTTGCAAAGTAACAATCTGGATTTTTCCAGTCACTGAAAGCCATTAGGAAGCTGCAGAGAACCTCCAGTTCTTCTCTTTCCACCATACTGTAACTTAAAACTGAGTAAAATTTCTGGCATGCTGTAAAATTTCAGCCAATTAGTTTCAAAACATAAATGGTGCAATTTTAGCATAAAGTACTAGACATTTTCTAGAAAGGACTTGATTTTTCACAAGTAATATTTTAAACTGCATAGCATTTATCATCAAAGAATTCAATTAGGATACAAACAATCAATCCTTATATCTTAGTTTTGCCTGTCATGGTATTTATTATAACAACTTAAATCAGTTTTTCCTACAATTTTTCACAAGGAGTATAAAAGAACCTTCTTTGACGAAGGGTGTACTTATAGATGCAGTTGATGGATGTGCAAATGTACGCGTGTGTTAGCTACCTACCACTGGGTAACAAATCACCCCCAGATATTCACTGTGTGACCCAGTTTCTGTGGGTCAGCAGACTAGCAGGGGGGCCCTGTCCCGCTGTCTCTCCTGAGGCTGCAGTGAAGACGCCGTCTGGGTCAGCAGCCGTTTGAAGGCCTGCCTGGCGCTGTCGCACCTGCCTCTCAGGTAGGTGATTCACGGGCCTGGCGAGCTAACGTTGGAGGTTTCCAGGAAGCCTTCGTTCCTGCTAAGGACATCGTCGTGCAGCCACTATCCCAGAGGGAAAGCTGGAAGCTGCAACGCCTTTTGTGGCCTAACCTGTGTGGCAGTCAGCTTCTAAATGGCCCCCGGTGCCCCCACCTGCTGGTGTTTACCCTGCTGTCACCTCTGCTCCCGCGTGGGCTGGACCCTGGGCCTCACTGCAGTGAATGGAATATGGTGAGAGTGATGGGCGGCCACCCCCCCTGGCAGGGTCTCACATAGTCTGACTTCTGTTCTGCCTGCACACCTTCTCTCTCTCTCTTCCTCCTCCTCCTCCATCCTTCTCCTCCTCCTCCTCCTCCGCCTCTGTTCTTCTTCTGACTTGCTTGTTTCCATAAAGCAAGCCGCCGTGCTGCGAGCGGCCCTGTGGAGAGGAAAACAGGACACAGAACTGAGGGAAGCCTCTGGCTGAGAGAGAGACAGTGAGGCCTCGGTCAAACAGTTTGTGAGAAACGGAAAACCGTCGACAAACACTGGGTGAGCTTAGAAATGACCCCACCCTTAGCCATAAAGTGACCGCAGCCTTATGAGAGACTCAGAACCATGGGACCCGATTAAGCCACACCTGATTCTTGACCCATAAAAACTGGGAGATAACCAGTGTGCATTTGGGGGTAATTGGTTTTGCAAAAACGGACGACTAATACACTTTGGGGCTCGCACACAGTCATTTTTGCTGCATCCTACAGCCATGCAGGCTGTTCTACTCACGGTGGGAGAAACACACAAGGCGAGTGCTGGGGGGTGAGAACCCCGGGGAGGCGCGCTGGGGGCTGCTGCCCACAACACGCATCCTGTCTCCTCGGTGATGAGAGGACGCGATGAGAAGAAAAGGTGATCGTGTTTTACTTCTGTGCAAAGACATGGCAGAGCATAGACCTCGCTTCAGTTAGCCAGCTGGAAAAAATACTGTAGTTCTGGGTTAGATTATAACCCACTTTCACGATAAGGAAGGAAGGAAGGAACAACTTCTATCAGGTTCTGGGTTCCACCCTGGAGGGGACAGCAAATAGCAAGACCAGGGTGGATCTTTCCAGAGCTGTCTCAGAGAGCACATTTCATACACCATGGTGAAGTGACGGTGGAAAACATTGGCCACTTCTTAAGAGCTAAGTGCACCCCACAAGCTACCATCTCTAAACGGCAGTCAGAACTGGCCGTTGGTGAGATTATAAAAGCAAAGGAGCAAGTGTGTTGATGAGAGTGGCCGCTGGGAGTGATGGGCACCTCCCGACACATAGTTTCTGTTTAGCAGTTCCTTTGTCATGAAATATAAAGCTTTAAAAACTGTTCACTATCTGTATGTACTCCACAATATTTATTATTTGTTGCCTTTTTGTCTTACGTGTTTGTCTCTTTGGTTGGTTGGTTGGTCTTTGGTATTACCAATTAGATGTGTAAAGTTCTCCAAATTAAAAGTGCTTCTGGCAAGGTCCCCACTAGCCTTCCGCGTTGTACCCCCAGTGACCAGTTACTGCTCCTGCTCCCTTTTGATTGGTGTCAGTGCCATTATCACAGCTGAGACCAATAACCTTCTGGAAACACCTTTTCTACTTTGCTTCCAAGATACCATTGTCTGCTGGTTTCATTTCTAGCTCACTGAATGTTCTTTTTAAATTTCTTCTCTGCATCTACATGTCTTCTAACCTCTAAAAGCTGGAATACTCTGGAGCTCAATCTTTGGACTCTATACTTTCACAGACATCTGTCTATATGCTGATGAGTCATATGCTTATCTAAAGCACAGATCTTGCCCTTGAACTCTGGTCTTGTCCACCCACCTGCTTCCTTCATAATTTCACTTCGGTGGTAACAAACATCATGAACTCACGTCCTAAACTAGACTCCTGATCTTCCCCCACCCCCAGCTCACCCTCACCCCCTTCTCCCCGTGTCCCACGTCATGTGGTGCAATGCCATGTTGCAGCTGCTCAGTCCTGCCTGGGCAGCGTCTCCCATCCTTTCCATTGTGTCCCCTGGCAGAAGCCACCATGGTCATCTCCCTGGATTATTGTGGTCGGCTTTTGAACTGGTCTCTCTAATTCCACCCCAGGGCCCTACAGTCCATTCCCAAGACAGCAGTAAGGGTGCTCCTTATAGAATACTGTGTCCCATCAGCTTGCAGACCAAACCTCGTTAGTGGCTTCCGCGATACTCAGGGTCATCGCCAGAACCCTTCAGTGACTGTAAGACGTCACAGTCCAGCCCTCCAGTACCTCTCAAAATTCAGTTGCAGCCAAAACTGCCTCCTTGTTTTTCCCCGAGAACACTAATTATGCTCCCATCTCCGGGACTCACACGTGTACTCCCTCTGGCAGACAGACCTCCCTTACCCCTTTTAGGCCATCGCGTAAATGTTTCTTTATTCGTGAAATTGTACCTCCCTGTCTACCTCATTCCCTTTTTCTGCCCCATATGATTTACTATTTATGTTTTTCTTATTTATCTGCTTGTGTTCTCTGTCTCTCACTACAATATAAACTACAGGAAAACAGTTGTTTTGTCTATTATAGACCTATTTGAGCAGAATGGATTTGGTATGCATTTTAGGTATTGCTTAAATGTGAGCATCAGCTTGGCAGTGACATGAGTTATCCAGCTGTGTGTCTACACATACGCACACACACATCCCCACAAGATGCTCACGGTGTCTGCTGTCGATCGGTGTTATGCTGGGCGAACAGCCGTGGGGCCCCTACAGGCAGGCAGCACAGACCGGCTAGGAACGGCTTATTCTTTGACATCACTCTGTCTGGGCCAAAAGTATTCGCACCTGGGGGACATGGGTTATGAAATGTCACTCATTTGGAATCATTAGGTCACAGGACAAAGGTGAAGGATGCTTTTTGTTTGTTTGTTTTTTCACCTTTCCTAGTAGTACCATGTTTTTGTTTTAAAAGCCTAGGTGTCAAGGTTGGTTAATTTAGGTCGTCTCTCATAGTTTTGGAAACATAGAAGAAATCTCATTATGCCAAGGAGAATTTGGAGAGGGCCTTCCAGCATCTGAAGACAGCTAGAGAACCCAGAACATTGGTCTCTGGGCTACTACTGCAAGAGATGGCCCCTGTGCCCATGTTCGGGCTTGCTGTGGCCTTGGGGACTTGTGGAGACAGGGCTAGATAGCGGGGACAGCCTCCAGTGACTGCCTGGCTAGGAAGTTGGCCGACAGGATGGTGGCCACCCCGACAGATCCCCAACAATGCCCAGGAGGGGCTTGCCAGGACTGAGTTGGCCAGGACAGCAGTGGCACAGGGGCCTGTATGTCACCTATTTAGTCATTGCAATGACCTGTAACTAGTATGAACGTATTTTAACAACTGGTACAGGCGACCACAGCCTAGGTCGTGGGGTCACAGTAGATAAAGCATAGGTGGAAATGCATCCTAAGCCTTCTCTGCTGGCATAGTCCACAAGGAGGCATGAGGGGACAGCACTGTGGACGCGAGAGCTAGTGCATGACCAGCCTCGCATGTCGGATCTCCAGGCCTGAGTGCTCATCCAAGTCACTGGGGTTGAAATGAACAAAGACATAAAATGATGAAATTTTGTGCGAGGCTTGGACCACCACTCCAGTGAGAGAGGCCCCTGGTGGAAACCCAGTGAGAAAATCCTGCGTTACTCTCTCCCGCACTGGTGGGGCAGAGGTGTACGGCCCCCATCAGCATAAAGTGCCTTCCTGGAGGGCCTGCCCTGCCTGGGAAATCGACTCAGGAGAAGAAATAGATCCTGCGTGTTAGACTGAAAGATGGGTGGACTCAAACCTTTTCCAGCTGTTTAAGTATTAATGAGCTAAAAGGAGATTCTGAAGGCCCATCGTGTATTTTCCTTCTGAACCACATGCTCTCTTTGATACTCAGGAGAGATTCCCAGACAAGATATTTATGATGGGGTCTGAACATGGCTCAGTTTTTTTTTTTTTTTTTGATCATTGAAGGATGGGAGATAGTAAAAACCACTGATAAGATATTACCCCTTGTCATTGCCTTGATTCAGGCACAAGAAATACCCTTCCAGTTATTTGGGACATACCTGGCCTCAGAGAATTTAGTTCCATTTCTAAAGGAGGCCGCATGTCTACTCTACTGTTACAAAATAAATGAATACAAACAACGGGACCTGACTCTCCAAAACACTACTCTTAATTCATAAATATCCAGTTTTCTAACAGAGTATTTACTTTCCCACTCACAAATATAAACCTATTCTCATAGCTTACCATCTTTCACCTAAAATCTTAAAATAAAATAAAACACATTTAAAAAAAACATCTATCATTTATCAGTTGTATCAAGAGACAAGTAATGTATGCATGTATCTTCCTGAGCATGAGTTTTTCAGGTGGGATGCAGTCATAATTTACCTATAATCCTTCCAGATCATCTCAAGAGTTAAATAAAATATTGAGTGTTGTAACTGCTAGAATATTGAACGAGGAAGCGTATTGAACTTTAATGCTCAAGGTGATGAGGAACTGCACATAATTACAGCTAAAGGAGAGAGAACTGGGAGCTTCTGTGTGGCAGGAACACAAATAGGGAGGAGGCAATTGCACTAGTCTGGGTGAGAAACGGGAACTCATACGCCAGGCACCAGCCACACGGGCGAGATTTAAGTGTCTGAGATGGTGGCTGCCCTTGACCTTCAGCAAGTCTCAGTTACCCAGATCCTCAGCCGTTCTCTAGGGCGATGCTGTCTGGCATGCGAAGGGGGAAGAGATGCAGCAGTGTGACATCTCCCTCTCATCAGATGTTACCCTTAAATGGATCTCAACAGCTGCAATGGCCTGTAATGACATTAAAATGACTGCACACACTAAATTGTTTCCCTCCACATTTAGGCATCTTCTCCTAGTCATTTTCTGGTGATTCCACAGGGTTTTCTAATATTACATTCGCTTTTCTCCACTGTCACATGCTGTTTGAGATGAGCCGCAGGGCTTTTCACACTAAATATAGTCTTTCAAAATCCATGACACTTGGCAAATGGGTTAAAATTAAAGTCTTTTCTCCATTTTAGGGGAAAGTATTTAGCAGATTGTGTACTGTAGCCTAAGCAAATGCTTCAAGACCTTGAGTTAGGGGGATGGAAAAACATCCTCATTCCTTCTATGCTTAATGACATGATACGGAGCTGGCAAGCTAAACAACAGTAAATCTGACAGAACTATATGAGGACGAACAAACCCATGCGACATAATGAATCGTGCACAGACCTTCCTCCAGGAGGGACACATGGCAAAGCAGTGGAAATCATTGTTCCTAACAACCTAGTTTGTGACTTTGTTCCCCAGATGAAAGGAGAGGCTATTAGCAAGGCTGCAGTGATGCCATTTTTAACCTAAGCGTTCGTTCCTGATGCATCTTCCCCATTTCCTCCGTGATCCCATCATGGCCCATTCCTCATTCCTCGCGGTTGCTATTCAAAGCCATGACTCTTGGCACTTTACCAAGAAGCCCTCTCTTCCTGCTCAGCTTGGTCCTATGAGTGAAGGCTGCAGCTCTCTTACTTTTTGGTGTCAGATTTAGTTGATTAAACATAGCATTATTTTAACAACATGTGACAGTTTACACGGAGAGGATTTATGGAATGTATCCTGGGACTCCATCCTCCATCGTTAAAAGCAGGGCCTGGTGTGAGGCTATTAGTCACTCAGCACTGCAGAGTGCCAGCAACAACACTTGCAATGTGACGACTTAATTTATGGTATTGTTAGTGCAGCAGAATTGTTTTAGAAGATAGATTATGTTATAGAGTTATTTTTATCAATATTGCTAATGTTCTGACTGGTGTTGTTCATTTTTGGATGCCAGTATTCTAGAGAATAGCTACACGCAAGTGGGTCCACAAAAATAGACAACCATCGTGGGCCATAAAAATCCCTACTCTTCAATCCTGAGGGTAATCAGCCAAATGTCAGGGGTGAATCGCCATGGAATCTTCTAGAAGATGTTACAGAAGTTTAGAATGTGACTCCTGCTCTTTTGCCAATGTTATAATTAAAATAAAAGAAGATTTATGACCAAGGGTTTTAAAATGACTCAGGTGTCAAAGTAACAAAGTATTATAATAAATGACAAGAACATCAAACGATGGACATCAAAATACACAATGAGTCTAGCACCTGGAGGTCATGCCAAGTACATTCTCATCAGTTACACTCAAACCTCTGCAGCCAAATGCATAAACCCCAGGGTTAGCAAGATGAACCTCTCTTCCCACCCCAGTGACCAGCAGTTAGGTTGATGAGAAAATTAAGAAACCCATTCTTTTGAAAGACCTTTGCATTTTGCTTCTATTGTCTCTTCAAGATTTTTCATTTGTCAAGGAGCCAGTCATTCCTGTTGCTGCTTAAAGTTGTGGGTAAACATAATGCATAAATCAAAAATTTTTTTCACTGGGACTTTACAGACTCCTTTTGAGGGAGTGTATTTGCTATTTTCAACAGCAGACTGATTAATAAATTTTCCTCTCTTGCTATTCTGTGATTTATGATTTGTTTTGGCAATGGATTTTGGATTCTAGGTCTCATCAGCTAAATTATCTTTTTGGATCCTAACAAAGTATTAAATTACCTGTTAAGAATAAAACAACTCTCCCCTTCCATCAGCTCATGACTTATGTTCACTTTCATTTATTTTTTGGGGGCTGGGCGGTGGGACAAAATGGAAAGTGCCAATCTGTTTGCCCTCCTCAGAACCCCTTTCATTCACGGCGAACATTCTACAGGTGTGCGACACACAGTGAGTGCCTGGGCTCCACTGCACGCTGAGTGGAGAGACTCTCACCAGCAGTAGAGGCCTCGGACGCTGTCCTCTTTCCCTGACACAGCCTCACATCGAGCTGTCCGAGGGTCTGGTGGAGTAGCCTGGCTCTGCCTCCTTGCGCAGTGCAATGGGGGCAAATTATCTGACAGAGGGGTTTTCCTGAAAGCCTCCAAGTTCACAGAGATCGTCTCTGAAGCAAGGGTCTGGACATAATTAAGGATGAGAGCATCCGCTTCGCCTACGGATTGGACCTTGCGCTGTTTCTGACATATCTGTTCCAGCAGATTTGCTTGGCAACTGTGCCCACCATGTCGCTGGTGGTTTAGTGTGGCCACTTTAGTACATTTGTCCTTTAATTCAAGTGTGTTTGAAATCTGTTCCAAGTGGAATTTTTAAAAGACCCTCACAGCCAGCTCCCGGGTTTGCTCCTCTGCGATACCTGTCTGCCTGTGACTCCTCCACACCCGCCTTGGAGAGGGGAGGCCTGAGTGCATGGCCAGAGGGTCCCCTTGCTCGCTCCCCCGTGCACTGCCGTCCAGTCCCCACAGCCTTCCGGACTCTTCCCTGACCTCCGCCTGTGCCTCATCCTGTGCCATAGATGATAATAGAGTCAACTATGGCCACCACACGGCATCAATTACCCACTTCCCATCCCCCACAAGATTATTCCTCATATTACAAATGGCCGTATAGTTTTTATTTTATATGATTTTATGTTGTTGTATATGACCAACCTAATACCAGAATTCATTTTGAGTGTCTCTATTCTGGGGTCTCTTGTAATATAAAGTATGTTTTAGTGAGAGGCTTAAGATGAAAAGTATAGAACATGAAAAATACAGTAATTTGAGGAGGGTTTGGATATAAAGAGACTGCGTACAAAGCCTGGAGCACGGAGGAGCCCCACGAGAGAGCGCATAGCCTGGAGCTAGGGTGGCCCAGCCGTGGTCACACGTAAGCCCACAGACACCGTGGGGTGGGTGGTTCCTGGGACCCAGAGGGAGAGTCGCTGCTGTGAATAACTCCATTTGTCGATGTGGCTGGGCCATGCTACGCAGCTTGTGGTCAAACTCAGGTCTGAATGTCACTGTGAAGGTGTGATTTAGAGGAGAGTGACATTTAAATTGCTAGGCTTTGAGTGAGGCAGCTTATCCTCCATAACGTGTGTGGGCCTCTTCCAATCCGGTGAAGGCATTAGAAGTAAAGACTGGATCCCCGAGGAAGAAAGAATTCTGCAGGAAGATGGGCCTCAGACTCAGGACCACGGTGTTAACTCTCCCCTGGGTGTCCAGCCTGCCCGCCTGCCCTGCAGACTCTGGACCTGCCAGGCCGCACATTCGCATGAGCTAATTCCTTAAAATATATCAGCCTTTCGCTCCCCTCCTCTCTGTCTCTCTGTGTAATATACATTGATATATAGTATAGAATATAATAATATTATATGTGTTATTAGATAGTATATATAATATTATAATATATAGTAAATATTAATAATAGATTATATTATTTACATAATATAAAATAATGTATTTGCATATTATAACATAAGTATCAATTATATAATACATACAATCTTATATAATATGGTGTGTATATGATACATACTATATATTACATTATATTACATATAATGTGTATATTATGTATGACATCTAATGCACATACTGTGTGTGTGTGTGTGTGTGTGTGTGTGTGTGTGTGTGTGTGTACCTATGGTAGGGTTTCTCTGGAGAACCCAGTCAGTACAGTCATGCATGACTAAGCACTCGCTTGGGAAGACCAGTGATCTTCAGGGAGGGGACTCAGCCAGCCCACGATGGCCACTCAGGGAGGAAGCCAGGCTGACAAATGCTCCGGCCTCTTTGCAGAGCTTGCCATTGGCTCAGCTCCACAAGGAAGAGAGTTGGGCCTCCGTGTATTCTGATCAGCCTCCCAGGGGAGCAGATGAGGAAGGGAAGAAGGAACCTCAGGGACATCTGTGGTAGGAACCCCTCCGCTGCAGAGCGGCTCTCTGCCCTCCACGTGCTCAGCCCCATCTCTCACCGGGAGGCTGAGGAGGACACCCCTGCTCTCCCTCTGTGCCCTGGGGGAAGCAGCGTCCCAAGAGCAGGTGTCCTCGGCTCCCCATGCCAGAATCTGCCTTCTGCCACCTGATGCGTGGACTCAGCCTTTGCAATACCAGTGGGGTGATGTTGTCTCTCTTACCACTCACTTGGCTTATCTCTCAATTTATTGACAACTTGTGTAGAAAACATGTCCCATTAGTAATGATAATAATAATGCCAATAAGAAGATATCAATGTTTTTATTTCTGTTATGCTAAGAATTATCCAAAAATTGTTTATGTAAATTATTCCACAGCTATATGTGCTCACATTATTTCCATTGTACTAATGGCAGCTGGAAACTTGCAGTGTGGTGATTATTTCCCTCAAATACCAATTAGAACCCGTCACTTACTAGTGCTAAAGTCAGTCTTTTCTAATGATGTCACATTCCCTCAACTTACAGCATGAAAGCAAAAGCAAGGATATAAAATAAATTGTATTTAGGAATTACATCATCGACTGAGATTCCTAAATTGAATCAGGTACACTTTACTCTGCTCATTTACATAACAATCATACAAGGGCGTGACCTGTGTTTGCCATGGAGGTTGCAGGGACGGCCCTCCCACGAGCTGTGCCTGGGAGACGGAGCTGGGTCTACGCCGGGTCCACATCACATCCACAGTCCAGGGGAAAAATACTGATTCATTTGTTAGCTTCATGTCAGTGCTGCTAAAGGAAAATATTAACTGCCGTCTCAGAAACGCGTGACACTGAAGGCACATGCTGACCTGGGCTCAAACTGCCAGTGGGAGCTGATCTCAGGGGCTGGCGATGTTTACCTGCCTTCCTCCCCAACACGTTTCCTTCGCCGGGGGTAACGAAAGCACGCCAACTTCTCTGAAGTAAGGTTATTTTATAGGGCTATGACGCACCTGGATGGATTTCTGATCATGTCTTTAAACTGATTGTCATGTTCATGTGAATGTTGTGACCAAATCCCCAAGAGGGTGGGTGGCACTGTCCAGATGGAAATGCCGTGAGATGAAGTACGGCCCCCAACATTTTTGGCACCAGGGACTAGTTTCATGGAAGACAATTTTTCCAGGGATGGGTGTAGGGGCAGGGGTGTGTTGCAGGCAGAGCTCAGGCGGTGACGTGTGGCCAGCTTCCTAACAGGCCCCGGACCGGGACCAGCCTGGCCTGGGGACTGGGGACCACAGAAGAGGATACAGAATGTCTTTGGAAGGAGCCTAGACCTGTGCAGGGTTACCAGATTTAGGAGGAAAAAGCACAAGACACCTAGTAAAACTTGAATTTCAGATAAACAACTTTTTAATATAAGTGCATTCCAAGCAAGATTACTAAAAAACGTTGTTGTTCACCTGAAATTTAAACCTCATGAGGCATCTTGTATTTTGTCAGGTGGCCCTGATTCCATAGCAATGACAAAATGGTAGTGATTGCTCTTGAAATGAAAATAATCATCAGCTGATGAAAATGCTGATTCACACGAACTTGTGGCTTAGAGACCTACCGTGTGACAAGGGTTCACTGGTCAGAGAGGGCTTTGGCCCCAACCTGTCCAGTTAGGGGCTCCCACTGGACGGTGGCTCCAACTGCAGTTGTTTCCTTAGCTCCAGACTGCAGAGCCCCACAGCAGCTCTCTGCCCCTGGAGTGAAGGTTGTGGTAAGATGAGACAAATGGAAGCCTCCGCTGTATCCGAATAATAAACCAAAAGCAAAAATACA
Organism: Lemur catta; assembly: GCF_020740605.2. Taxonomy (NCBI): domain Eukaryota; kingdom Metazoa; phylum Chordata; class Mammalia; order Primates; family Lemuridae; genus Lemur; species Lemur catta. The sequence goes on along the minus strand of NC_059138.1, from coordinate 94,713,166 downwards.
GCCCTGGGGAATTTCTAGAAATGAATGTCACCTGAAAGACGAACTCCTACCACGTCCTCAGGTCCCAATTAGCCCCCATAAGTGCAATGTGAGCGGTGAAGGAAGCCTGTGGGTTACCACGTACTGAGTCGCAGGGTGGTGGGCATGAAGCTGTGTTTCTGGATGTATCTGCAGAAGGAAGTCAGCAGCCCCTGCCTCTGCCACATACACACACACACTCGGCATAGCTACTGACCTAGAAATCCTTACCAGGAAGGGAATTCAGAAGCAATTTGGAATTACGTAACAGGTACAATTAAGCAGCTTCATTATGTTGCTTCAAGACTCTGGTCATGATCCTGCCCTTTGCCAAAATATAATTCAGAGGGACCTTGGTCAGCTTGAGGCCCTGTATGGTTTCTTTCTGGTTCATTACATTGAAAACATTATGCTCCCTTGAGCCAGGGAATAGGAAGTCACAGCACTCAGATTCTTTACTAAGCCTGCCAGACATACGAGATTAATCCTACAAAATTTTAGGCCCTGCCATGTTGGTGAAGATTCTAGAGTGATAGGGCTTAGGGTGTGTCGGGTCTCTATTCTAATAAGATGCGAGGCGGGCGGCTCCCCTGGCCCTCTCCACAGACATAAAGGCCCACCACACTTGGTGTGGGCGCGGGGCGTGCTGCGGCCCCCATTCCACCTGGCAAGAAAGCCTGGCAGTTTGAGCGGGAAAAGGCAGGAGCATAAAAGGGTTTCACACCAAGTCCGGGTGGCTGCACAAAGTGCCCCAGCACTGAGGCCCTCGGACCGGCGGAACCACTGTCGTGGGCCATGCCTGAGCAGCCAAAGTGCCGTCAGTGGTCTCTGCAGAACAGGAGCAGGAGACCAAGGCAGTGCAGAGCACAAGGAATCCAGCTTTGCCTTCCCCTGCTGACTGCAATTCTCTGATGGAAAACAAGCTCCTCATTTGCTCCTGGGCCATGGTGGAGATTGACCGTGGGACACCAGAGCACTGTGAGGCCCAAACCGCCCATCATAAAATCGCCTGGCTTGACACCATAAGCTGCATAACTGGATGTTCACAGCAGCAGACCATGCAAAGTCATACTGAACAGGCATATGTGAAAGAGCAGTCCCAGGCAGGTCGGGAGAGGTGAATGACCTGCACGAACAGGTAGTTCAGATGCCAAAAGTCTGCTCTCTGCTTTGGCGCCTTGCACGGTGCCCGCCCCGTGGCATCATGGGTGCTTCCCGCAGCAGGCACCGGGGGGAGGAAAACGCAGGGAGCCCTTTCTGCTCTCTGAAACGCAGCCAGGCCAGCCGCCTGCTTTGCAACCCAGCATGCAGTGAAGAGACTTCCACTCAGCGGGCAGGATTTAGGGCGGCAAATTCAGTGGTCCACTCTGTGTGGGAGGATATGTTAATTGATACTAATTACCAGAGGAAGATCGAATTGCTGTTAAGCTGAGATCTAAATCCAGGGCAACACCTCCTAGTACTCCCTTATCTAATTGTACTTTTGATCAAAAACTACAGCCACCTAAGAATAAATGCAGCAAGGACTCAGCAAGTGGTTAACTTTGGCCCCAGAGTTTACCTTCCCTGGGAGGAAAATTCTCCCACATGCCAACTATTTTCTGAGGGAAAGGCGTTGGACTCATTGCTGCCTTCTTTAACACTGATAAGTGTGCAAAGTGGCAGCAGGTTCTGCTGCACTTGTCTCTTTCCCTGACATATGCAGGACCAGTTCATTTCCATCTCTTCTTCAAGGCACATTCTCCTGGCATCCAAGTCCTGAGCTACTACCAAAGCAGGAAGACTTCCTTTGGGGCAAGAGTGCTGCGTGACAGGACTCTTGCTGAAGATTTGCTTAGGGGGTTATGATGGAACAGTCCAGGGCAAGGAGAACTGCCTACGAAGGAAGGTTTCTCACAGCCATGTGATTCCGCAGCCCAGATGTAAGTGGGGACGGTGTGGTGTGTGGGGAGGGTGTCATCTGAGTCTGTGGACAAGCGCGGGAGTCCCAGGTGAACCCCTGCCGAGTTCCCTCCTTGGTGTAACCACGTAACGCAGTTTGGCTTAGCAGATCAACAGCAGCCTACTTAGCCTGGCAATAAAAAGCTCACAGAGAACTCCACTTGGTGTTTTGAAGTTTGGGTATACATCCAAAGAAAATGAAATCAGTATGTCAAAGAGATATCTGAACTGCCATGTTTATTGCAGAACTAGTCACAATAGCCAAGAGATGGAATCCACCAAAGTGTCCATCAGCACTCAGGGGGGTGAAGGAACTGTGGTGTGTGTGCCACATTTGTGTCTATGTACATACATGATGGACACTATTTAGCCTTATAAAAGAAGGAGATCCTGTCATTTGCAACAACATGGATGTGCCTGGAAGACATTATGTTAAGGAATATAAGCCAGTTACAGAAAGACACAAGACAAAACTGCATAATCTCACCTATATGTGGAATCTGAAATATTAATAGTTGAACTCATAGCTGCAGAGAGTAGAATGGTAAGTGCCAGGAACAGGGGAGATCGGGGTTAGCGGTTTGAGAAAATTGCTAAGAGAGTAGATCTCTAAGGTCCTCACAACAAAAACTTGGTAAGTATGTAAGGTGATTTAATTATTCTATAGCCTGTACATATATTAAGACACCATGCGGTGCATCATAAATACATGCAATTTTCTTTATGAATGATGCCTTAATAAAGCTGCAGGGGGAAACAGTACATAGATTTTGCTCTCTGATATCTGTGAGGCTGGGATAAGAAAATATCCTTAGTCTGTAGCTGAGCCATCACCTCTGAGGTGCCTGAGTAGGTAAGGATGTGTCTGCAGAGAAAGTTTTGGTAGCCTGAGTGCTGAGGCCGCCTGTGGTCGGCACCTGCACAGCTGAATTCACTAACGCTCCCTTGACCTGGGTCTTTGCACGGGCCCTGAAAGCCGAGGCTCGTCCTCGGAGGCCTGAAGCTTACCTCATACACACAGTTGCTCCAACACAGTCCTCATTTGCAAACATGTCACTAAAGAAAAACCACTTTTCTTAGGGTAAGGGTGTATTTTTGTAGCAAGGTCATTCAACCATGCGTCTTAGGGCTTGAGATCTCATATCTACGCCCAAACAGAAAAACCTAGGTTGATGTTGGCCTCCCCAAACCAGCGGTGTCAAAATGCCCTGCCCATAGCTAAGTCCAAGACCCAGTCGCCTGGACACAGAACGTGTCTCAATAAGTCCAGGTATTATTTTCACTCCTCTGCATTCTGTTGCATTCCTTGTTGTCCCTGGTACATGTGCCAAATGTGCACCAGGCCTCTTTCGGGGGCACACTTCTGCCTGTGCATTCTGAACAACTGGGTGACAAAACCATGGATTCCCTGATGCACAAAATAAAGCTGTACTTACAGTCTTTGCTTCCTCGTTTCTCTTTGCTGAGTTCCTTCCTAAAATTAGAAACTCCACTTGTGAGACAGATCCCAATTCCTACTTGAGGACATCATTCGAACAATTTCACACTCTCTCTTCTGCATTTATCCATCTTCTTAGTCCATTTTTGTGTTGCTGTGACAGAAAACCTGAGACCGGTGATCTAAAGGAAGAGAGGTGGGTTTATCGCAGGGTCTGCAGGCTGGGCAGCTCCAGGAGGAGGCGCTAGTGTCTGCTGGGCTTCGGTGAGGGCCTCACGCTGCTGCCACTGGCTGCAGAGAGTGGCAGGGGAGTGGGCTACGCAGAGACCACGCAAGAGGGAAAACAAGGAGAGACGCTGAGGAAGCCAGACTCTCCGTAACAGCTCGCTGTGGCAGGAGCTGATCTGCTCCCTCGAGAGAAGAGCTCACTCACCCACCCGCGGGCACTGACCTACCCCGGGGGATCTGACACTGTCACCCAGACACCTCTCACTGGGCCCCACGGGCTGACACTGCCACCCTGGGGATCAAGCCGCAGCATGAGTTCGGATGGGAACAAACTATATCCAAACCACAGCATCCATTCCTAGACGATATTTATGAAGGATCTCTTTACACCAGACACCATCTTACCTGTTAGGGAGTGAGGACCAAACAAACTCGGTAGAAAGCACTGCTTCGTGGGGTTTGTTCTTTAGTGGGGAGAGACAGATAGAAAGAACACAAGCAGTTGCACAGAATATTCAAAAGATACTTTATCTGGAGTGGTACACGGGAGAGATTTGGAATGAGGAGTGCTGAGGGACATCTTGATTATATGATACACAGAGCATGGCCCCTCTCAGAGTGTGACATTCTATTGAGATGAATCACATGTGGCTGGCTGTGAGAATGCCCCAGGGAGAGTGACAGTCCCTGCCTGGTGTACACGAGGAAGAGCGAGGAGGAAGGGTGAGGACAGAAGGAGGACACCACGTCAGAGACGACAGGGGCAGGTCCCCCCAGGCCTCCTTGGCTTTTGCTCAGAGTGGGATGAGGAGCTATCAGAGGGCGCCGGGCAGAGGGGTGACAGACTCTGACACATTTTCAAAGCATCATTGTGGCTGCTGGGTGGAGAAGACACTGCAGGGCAGGGTTGGAAGCTGGGGTCCCCATCCAACGGCTCTGGCGATGATCCGGACAAGGCCCCGCAGTGGCTGGTGGCAGTGGGAACGATGAGACATCGCTGGACGGGATTTGAACTCGAAAGTGCAGGGCAGATACTTGTCTTCTGTGTTCACGGCAGTCGCTGACACAGACCGCGGTGTGTGTAGCCGTGGAAGACTCTCGTTCAGGTTCTGGGTTGCACGATGCGAGGGCACGGCTGTGACGCACGCTCCCCGTAGAGCCAGAGCCCCCACTCGCCCCACACATGTTATAGACACTGGATAGCAGTCAACCTTCACTAGCCTGAGTTTTCACAGCTTTAAATAATAAGTTTATATGTAAATATAGATGTAAACATTAACCAACATATAAATTGTGCTGCGTCCCTCTATTTAGCCCTAGTTAATTCAGTTGTGTTTATTTGAAAACACATTTAATTGTATACATTTTCCTTTTAGCTTGACGTATAAACGTATGTCACAAGTGATTGCACCAGTTCTTCAAATTCCAATAAATGGGGTTAGACTTTTTCCCTAATTGTGTCCATTATAAAAGCAACTATTTTATTTTTTTGTAAAATTTGCCTAGGTAAATTCCTCATTTCCTTAGGTCAGTTTGTATTTTCCATCCTTCTTAATGTTGTCACTATCCCTCATTACCTATCAACAGAAAATTGCATTTATTTGAGACCTATCTCCTCCATCTTATAATTAATTAAGAAGTTAATTAATAGCAGGCATATTGTTGGCCTCTGTGACACTTCATTAAATATTTCCTTCCTAAAGACACTGTCATTTATTTTAGCTGTTATTAATGGTCTTCCAGCTTCAGTTCTTTTTAATGTCAAAACTCATATTTAACCCATATTGAATTAATTTTGCAGGAGAAACTTCATTCAAATGTTATTGCATTAATTATCGATTCAAAGGATTGTATTGCCTTCTAATATGTGGGCTGAGTTTGTTTTGATACCCTCCCATTCCAGACACATGAATAGCAATTCAAAATTTGCTAGGCATTTTATTTCTCAGTTATTATTATATATTTAAAAAGAATTTTAAAGTAATGAGCAAACTCCCCTTCAGTCATAAGAGGTTTAGTGGAAATTCCCACTACCGCCTTAACTTTACAGAAACAGGGCTACATCTTAGACATACTCCTTCATCTATATACTTCTCTTTTTACTGCATATGTGTATGTGTATATACTCATATGTGCGTGTGTATGTGTATATACTCGTGTGCATATGTATATATATTCATACACACACATATAAATTTTTTTATTTTTCCTCTTTCACAGGCTCCATGTCTATGGAATTTGGGGCAGTACTCTCCTAGCTCCCCATTGCTTCTTCTAGATGCTGCATTTTCCTCCTCACTCTCTGATTCAGGACTCCACTGAGACTCACAGCTCTGTGTACTACCCCGGTTCCCTGCTGGGGGTTGTTACAGTAATGGCTTGAAATAAACCACCTTCTTGCATCCTTGCATTTGTGCAGTTCTCTCCCACATGGCTTTGGGATTGACCATGGGATCTGTTTTTACCACTGGGACATGAGTAAACTTGATGCAATCAGAGGCTTAAAGAGTACCTGCTCATGGGGGCTTCTCTCCCTTGCTGCTTTTGGAATCCAGTTGCCACATGAAGAAGCCAGGGCTAGCCCGCTGGAGGCATGAGGCCCAACCCAACAGTCAACCATGTAAGTACGGGCACCTACATCATCCACCCCAGTACATCAACCTGCCAGCCAGGTGCGTCTGCACAATGATTCCAGGTAAGACCAAGAGCAGAACAGCCCACATGAGACCAGCCCAATTCACTTACCCACATAATTAGAAACAAAATAGTTGGTGGTTGTCTTTAGCCACTAAATTTTCCAAATCATTTGCTAATAGCCAGGTTTTTGATGGAAAATAGAGGTATCAAATAGAAACTACTTTTTTCCCTCTTTACCAAAATGAATAAGGTCTTTGGCACGTGCAGCATCCTCCTCTTCTGTGTGCTGAGGCAGAGCTAAGCACCAGGCCTCCTCTCACAATTTGCTTCTCGTGGGTTCTACGTAGCCCGTCCTCCCCTGCCTCTCGGTCTTCACTTGTGTTAGACTAAACCTCTCCATCACCACCTTCTCACACGCCACGTAATCAGTCCTAGCATCTTATATGCAGAGCGTAGTGTCCCCTTCCCTGAGTAAGGTTCCTCTCCTGAGCCCTCATTCCCTTCCACCTCCCACCCACTTTTTGTTGACCTTTAGGGTTAAGCTAATTGAAAGAGCTGCTCCAAGTAATCGCTGAACTTTCTAATTAACTCACTTTTTTAACTGGCTTCTCTCTCACCCCGTAACCCAGACTTCTTTTTCTCATATCCCAGCCAGTTCCGTGCTGGCAGGGCTGCGGCACAGTCCGCTCTGCTCATCCGCTGAAACTATGCGGCTCCCACTGCGCTGGCACGTGGTCTTTCCCGCTGCAGTTGACTCTGCTGGCTCCTCAGAAGTCCAGTCTCCGGGTTTCCTCCAAGCTCTCCTGACCCTGTTTAATCTCTTCTTCTGGTTACTGCATCCTGCTGGCAAGTGTTGCCACATTCCCGTGCCCAGTCCAGTGCTCTCATCTTCCGTCTCTTCCTACTCTCTCTATAGATTATCTTGGCCTTTTGGTATTTCATGTTGGAGTCCTGATTTCCCTGTCTTACGTGTAGCCAACTTCTATGTAACATGTCCTCTTGGATGACCTGAGGTGTATAGTGTTTTAATCAATAAATTGGACTATGATGCTTCTACTTAAATTCTTTAAGGGATACGTTTATATTCATAAAACGCAAAGTCATTTCTGAGGCTCAGAAATTTCTGTGTTTTTTGACTCGTAATGAGACCCACAACCTGTCTCCCACCACCGCTCCCTCCTGCTCCTCTCCCACCGCGCGGTCGGCTTTCAGATGCAGCTCCTCCCCCTTCCCAGAGTCTCTGTCTACGCAGTTGCCTCCATCTGGAGCATCCCTTCTCATCCCTTAGACATCGGCTTACGGCCATGCTATTGGGAAGCTCTTTATCCACTGGAGATGCTTCAGTATCACTTATAGACCCTCTTTCTAAGGGGGGATGTATTTTGCAAGTTGTTCTTAAAATATGCGTGCTTTCTGGGTATGCTTTTCATTTCCTGTCACCCTGATAGAGTACAAACTTCATAAGAACAGTGGTCTCTTTGTACAAGCTACCACTGCATGACCAGCGCAGAGTGCAGCTCCCGGCACATCCTAGCTGCTCATTAAATAACTGTTCAATGAGTGAAGGAAGGTACTGGAATTATAATTTCAGTAATGTGAAGGCTGAACTTTAGGGAGACTTAAGAAATACCATGTGTCAGCAACATTTTTTGCATTTATATCATTGAATTTTCATAACAATTTTGGGGAGGGGAATGGTCAATCCTTCTGAAGATGCAGGCCTCGTACCCAGTGCTTGCCTGGGGAGAGCAGGGGCAGCACCCCTCACATCACGGATGTTCTATCAGTTTTTACCGGGGCTCAGCTATCCCCATTTTACAGATACAGCCTTAAAGAGGTCATGTTATTATTCAAGTATATCCTAGGTGGTGAAATGGACTAATCAAACCCGAAATACGCCCAAGCTTTTAAACATAACCTGCATTGCCTTCCACTGGCAGCAGACCACCAGCACCCTGAGTTAGTCTCCTGGGGCCGCTGTAACAAACTGCCGTAAACCGAGCAGGTTAAAACAACAGAAGTGCTTTCTCTCACAGTCCAAAACCAGGGTGTCAGCAGGGCCAGGCCCCTCTGAAGGCCTCAGGGAAGTTTCCGCCTTTGCCTCTTCTGGCTCCCTGTGGGTCCAGGAGCTCCTGGGTTAGGGCAGGGTCACTCCAATGTCCGCCTCCATCTGCCTTTGGCGTCGTCCCTGCATCTTCAGCTCTCTCTCTCCTGTAAGGACACTGGGCACTAGGTTAGGGTCCACTCTAATCTACCATGACCTCATTTTAACGTGATTGCATCTGCAGTCAAGACCATGTTTCCAAATAAGGTCATAATCATAGATGCCAGAGGTTGGGACTCCAACACATCTTTTTGGAGGGACACAATTCAACCCACAGTACAGCCCTCAAAAATAGGAAGGATCCTGGAATGCAGATAACACTGCAACACAGAAACTGTTTTCAGTAGGAATTTCCTGAACCTGTTTGAGATCCCTCTTGCTACATCTCGCACCAGGCAGGACTTGGGGTCCACAGGGAAGCCCGACAGTGCCATTTATTCCTAACAGCCTTGACCTCCAGTCCAAAGGCAGCACAAACTTTGAAAATTTCTAGCTAATGAGACAAATGAAAGATTCAGGCAGGGCTTGTCCCAACTTCTCCAGGCTATTCTTGGGATAGAACTTAGGATATCAACATTTCAGAATTCTCATTAATATGCCCTAATAGGAAGAGAAGCAGACTGAGGGAAAAGTGTGCAGATCAGGAAAAATTTAACATAGAACTCTCCAAAATCAAAACAGAGAAAAACCTTGGAAACACCCAGGGTCTCAGCAGGAGGAAAGAGGGCCAAGCTCCACCCAGTTGTGTGGATGACCCAATGCCCAGGCAACCTGCCACAGGGACAAGGTGTCCCACAGGAGAGGGAGCCACCTGAAGCAGGACCTTTGCCTAAGTCTCCAAAGAGGAGTCCAAACACGATTTTTCTGACAGATGGTGGAGGCAGCAGTGGGAGGCGCTCGCCCTCGCACACCTTCGTGACCAGCATGGGCCCTGGAGATGGAGCCGAGCTGTCAGACTGCAGCTGGGAGAAGGCCAGGCCGCAGCAAAATGAGAAGAGAGAAGATTAAAGCATGTAAAATGCCTAACAGGAGCTGCCACATTAAGTAGGAACAAGATGAAAAGAAAGAGCTTCGTAAGTGTGCACACGTACTACAAAGGGAAAGGAGCTGAGCAGGCGCACGGCAATTAAACAATCCATCCGCTAAAATATACATATTCCAAGTAAAAGAAGAAAACTCTCAACAAGCCCTTCCTAATTTAAAAGTACTGAAGAAGGCATGAATTAAGTAAGAACAAAGATGAAAAGGTAAAACAGCCTAAGAAAATTAAAAGGGAGATCAAAAGGGACTTCATAAGAAAATAATTTGAAGACCAAGACAAACCATGAGTTAGAAATAACAGAAACATTGAGCAACAGACTAGACAAAGCTTAAAATTGAAATACTCCCATGGCTTGAATTAATTCCATTGAATAAGAGACATAAAACAAAAGATGAAAAAATAGAGGATATTTTAAATGTAGGGTGATTAAACCTAAGTTTAATTCTGTTATATGGAGTAAACCCAGCATAACTTAATTCTTAAAGTGAATAAACTAATGAATGAAAGATAATATGTTTTTAAAGTAAATAAAGAATTTTGTCCCTAAAACAGAAGAATAATTAAACCTAAAAATCAAAAAAGACCCATCTGTCCCTAGAACAATCAATTCGATATTCAATCTTATGAGTAACTTAACTTTAACTTCAAGAATAAGCACAGAATTCTTCAGACCTAAAAACAGAAATAACTTCTGCAGGAAGAAGGTACTTGGACTGAGCTGAGACTGTTCAAGGCAGCTTTGCCTCCAGCAAAAATGTGCCTCCCTTCCTAAAGCTTGGTGTCGGAGTGCTGCTGTGGGAAACCGCAGAGTGCCGTGACTGTGGCCATTACCAACCACTGATCAACAGCCCGCCGGCCCCTCGGTGCCTTTAGACAATCGCTTTATATACACACATCGTGCACACACACACACACACACACACACACACACACACACACACAAGGGCTGTCTGGAAAGTACCCAGCCATGTACTATGTTCTTGTTTCTTTCCAGACACCCCTCATGTATTATACACACGCACGCAAATATATTAACATATAACCCGCACTGTCTCCGTCTGCAGTTCATTTTAGTAGCTAGATTTTAGTTTGTCTCCTCAGTCAGGCTGGCGGCTGCTTCTCTCCCCTTTCCCTCTCTCTCTCCCCCCACCCCTCTCTCCCTCTTTCACGAGAGATGATCATGTCACCTCCTTCACAGAAGAAAATTAGGGCCAGTAAGGTTTAAAGGACTACAACTACGTATCTCTAAACATGCAGATGTTTAATAGCTGCAGCCGTCCTCGGGCCGCTGTGTCCTGCTCAAGGCTGGCCTGCCTTGGTCCGTTGCTGTGCCCCTGTCTTCTTTGGCTCCTGCATCTTCTAGAGCAAATCTCCATGCGCCCACTTTAGTGTGGCACGGGAAGTCCTCCATCATCTCATTCCTGCCTTTTTCTCTCTCCCTTCCTTCCGCCTCACCCCCTGCCGCACCCACACGCTCCCACCCTCCACCCAAACCAATCCATTTCAAGATGCCTCCACATGCAATTTCTTTGCTCACAGTGTTTCCTCTCCTTGAAAGTCCACCGCATATTTATTTTCATCATTTAGTTCTGTAAGGCTGGTGGCAGGTACCCCTCCCTTCCCTAACGGAAAAAAGAAGTCCCTCCTATCCCTCAATACCCGCCCCAAAGCTGAAACAAAGAAATTCCTCACTCCTTGCACGGACATCTCCTGGCCGAAGAAGCTCCCATCCCCCAGCCCTAAGAACCTATATAAACCCACTCAGACTTCTGGGCAGGGCGGCCTCTCCGGTACCACTCCATGGGTCCCCTGAGGCTCGCCCGGGTCCCTCTGTCGGGACTCCTTACCCCCACCTGGAGCGCTCCAATAAAGCCTCTTTACTATCCCTTACAACTCTGCTCATCTTTCTTTCTCTGGCGCTGCTACTTCAAAGAAACCTTACAAGTTCCAAAGTCATAACTCTATGAGAACTCTTTTCATGCTTTTGGTGGGTGTCTCTTTTGTTCCTTGTATCCTGCTGAACCTATGCATAATTATACAGTATTAGTTTATACAATGCGTGGCACATTTTTTGTTGGAAAATCCAACCTCTCCTTCTGACATCTGAAGCCCTGAAGGGCAGGGGATATTTGGAGCTCCTCTTTGATTTCTTGTAGTCCAGCACAGTGGAGGCCACCTGCGGGCCGTCCTTAGGGGCCTGTTGAGCGGATCCACTGAGGCACAGGTAGGCTGAGTAACAGGCTTGCAGGTCCAACCTGCAAAAACCCAACGTTCCAGATGAGGCGTCTCAGCCTGGGAAGTCAGGGTCCTTTCCGCTATGCTGCATGATCTCGCTGAAAGAAAACCATTGATAGTTCTCGATATTTTGTAGTTTCTTGTTTAAATACAGTTCAAATACAAGGGTCGGGAAAAAACTGAAGCCAAATGTGAGGAATGACTCTCGCCCGGCGCAGGGAGGCGAGGACCTCCCGGGCACGAGCCGCCGCCAGCGCAGTCTGCCCGCCACGCCAAGGCGAGTTGTGTTTGTTTCCAGACCTGAGGGGCATGGATTGGGGGAAAGGTGTGTGTTCACACACTTTTCAATGTCTTCGTGCTCAGGGAGTTCATGGGTGTTTTATTGCTTATAACTGGCGAAAATATAATTTAACTGAAAGCTCATATCAGTATCTATTGAGTTATAATAGCCATGAGATTTAAATCTGCACCTGATGAAAACCAAAATCAGTTCTGAGTGATAGATATTACAATTCAAAATGAATTCAAAATAAAAAGGGAGAAAACAAGAGGAAACAATTCTGGAACATTTGATAATTATTTCTGATTTATCAAAATAAATAGGCTTCTTTCCTTTGGCTAATGTTTTTATTTACAGTGATTATCTTACATCTTTCATTTGTTTACTTATATTTTTTACTTCTCCACAAAATGTTTTTATTACTAAATATTCTAGGTGGCTACACAATGACCAGTTCATCTGTGTTCTCTTGCACAAGCCTTATGCCGTTATGGAAACATTTGTTTTTAAAAGTATCCTTGTATCTGATCCATTATGAGATTAGGATGAGTAGTTATTTATCCAGGTACATAGATCTTTTCACTCCAGATTTGGTAATAAGTTTTCATTGATATATTCATGCCTTTGGTGCTGTTTCAAGAGGGTTTCGGTAAACATAGTTTCAAAGCTAGGTTTCACCAGATGCTTTCTCTATGATATCCCAAGTTTCCAAACACTTTGGAGCTCTGATTTCTGTAAAGTTGTTAGAGCATTATCTCCCACACAGAGTTATCATGCAGATTAAGTGAGATGCAGGCCCGTGGAAGGATAGCAAAAGCACGGCACATACTGAACCTCCAAAACGAGTTTGAGTGCCAATGGTAGCAGCGAACAGTGCAGCTGGAGGCAGCAAGTGGGTAATTTGGTTCTGCCCTCTGCCACCCACTCACTGTGCACCAGTACATTTATATGTCTGTTAAATACATGGTAAGTTCATTCATCTTTAGCTGAGTAAAGATGACCATAATTGTATCACCTTTTTCCTACAGGACAGATATATGCTAGTAGTATTTCATTTCATTACAAGCTTCTAAAGTTTATTGGATGAGATCTTTACAAAGTAGATTTTAAGCATCTAACTTGTCAAATAGAAATAACATTTTGTCTGTTAAACTTCATCAGAAAGCCCTTTCTCCATATATTCAGTTGGTTGATTGAAATTTAAGGTCTAGATATATTATACATATCTATTATGAATATTCTAAATAACTTCAAAAGTACTGTGTTTTTATGTGACTAAAGCCCATACCTAATTGGTAACACACACTCACTGAAAACTAAATATAATTACAGGCCGGGCACAGTGGCTCACGTCTGTAATCCTAGCACTCTGGGAGGCCAAGGCAGGTGGATCACTCGAGGTCAGGAGTTCGAGACCAGCCTGAGCAAGAGTGAGACCCCATCTCTACTAAAAATACAAAGAAATTATCTGGCCAACTAAAAATATATATAGAAAAAATTAGCCAGACGTGGTGGCACATGCCTGTAGTCCCAGCTACTCGGGAGGCTGAGGCAGTAGGATCGCTTGAGCCCAGGAATTTGAGGTTGTTGTGAGCTAGGGTGATGCCACGGCACTCACTCTAGCCAGGGCAACAGAGCAAGACTCTGTCTCAAATAAATAAATAAATAAATAAATAAATAAATAAATAAAAATAAATATAATTACAATGCTATTGCTTTCTTTAATGGACTCTAGTTTTTTAATTAATTTTTATTTAATACACTTTATTCATGAGATAACCTGTAGAGTTGATTGGTCAAATTAAGTGTTTCCATTGAAACTCTTGCGTAGATTTCCATATTATTCCTTAACAACAAAACAAAACCATGTCTTTGGGAACCAGCAATATGCCCAGATAGAAACATTCTCTTCCCTAAATTCTCCAGCAATTAAGCGTGGCTCTGGATACCATGTCTGACTAGTGAGGTAGATTAGACACCTAGGACAGGACACAACCTAATTAAATTTTGGTCTTAAAATGGCTTTACTCATTTAGAGGATTTAAGAATAGATGTCAGTCAAACCCTTAAATTAAATCCTATAGCAGTTTGTTTTTTAATTTTCTTTGTGCTAATTGCAGATTCAAATGCAGTTGTGAGAAATAATAAACAGAGACTCCATAGACTCTCCTGGCTGATCCCATTGGTAACCTCTTGCATCACTGTCCTAAAGTATCACAGTCAGAAATTAACAGTGATACCATCCATCCACCTCCTGCGGATTTTACCAGTTTTACATATTCCCAATTGGTGTGTTTGTGTGTGTGCATTTCATTCTGTGCAAATTTATCACATGTGTAACTTGTGAACCACCAATACAGTCAAGATACAGAACATTCCATTTCAGGCATTGCTCATGCTGCAATTTTTTTCATTTAAATTATTTCTCATTTATTTCACGTGGAAATTTGGTAAGTATACATATCTGGCAAAATGGGGGGCAGATTCTACTGTATCAAAAATTCTCTATTTTCACTTTATATTGTCCCAGTTATGCTCCCCTTTTTATTTTATTTTTTATTTATTTTTAATTTTTATTGATACATAATAATTGTACATATTCATGGAGTCCATGTTATATTTTGATACAAGCATATAACATATAATGATCAAATCAGGGTAATTGGGACATGATTCACCTGAAACATTCATCATTGCTTTATGTTGGGAACGTTTGAAAACTTCTAGCTATTTTGAAATATAATAAATTATTGTTAACTATAATTGTCCTATTACACTACTGAACACTAGAACTTTTCCTTCTATTTAACAGAATTACCCATTAACCAAAACCTCTTCATTACCCCTTCCCACCACCCTGACCAACCTCTAGTAGCCACCATTCTATTCACTATCTCCATGAGATCAATGTTTTTAGGTCCCATATATGAGTGTGAAAATGCAATATTTGTCTTTCTGTACCTGGTTTATTTCTCTTAAAATAATGTCCTCCAGTTCCATCCATGTTTCTGCAAATGACAAAATTTCCTTCTTTTTCATGGCTAAATAATATTCCATTGTGTACATATACCACATCTTCTTTATCCATTCATCCCTTGATAAACACTTAAGCTGATTCCACATTTCAGCCATTGTGAATAGTGCTGCAATAAACACAGAAGTGCAAATCTCTTCTGGTTACATTTTATGTCTTTGCCTCACCCAAGTGAGGATTAGAGGCATGCCCTTCTCCTCTAGAATGCTCACCGTGTCCATTAGTTGTGAGTTTACCACCCCCCGCCAACCCCCTAATCCCTGGAGAATATTACTACCGTGTAAGCACCATAGTGTTGATCAGTTAGTGCCAATTTGACAGCGAGTACATGTGGAGGCTATTCCTCCGATCTTGTGTTACCTCACTGCAGATAATGGGCTCAATCTCAATCCAGGAAAATGTAAGAGGTGCTAGATCACGGTTGTTTCTTATAATTGAGTAATATTCCATTGTATACATATACCAAATTTTAATAATCCACTCATGAATTAACGGGCACTTGGGTTGTTTCCATATCCTTGCTATAGTGAATTGTGCTGTCATAAACTTTTGGATGCAGATATCTTTATTATAGAATGTCTTTTGCTGTTTTGGGTAGATGCCTAATAGTGCTATTGCTGGATTGAACGGTATTTCTATTTTTAGCTCTTTGAGGTGTCTCCAGATTCTTTTCCACAGAGGTTACACCAATTGCAGTCCCACCAGCAGTGTAAGAGTGTTCCCGTCTCTCCACATCCTCGCCGGTATTTGTTGTTTTGGGATTTTTTGGTAGAGGCCAGTCTCACTGGGGTTAGGTGATATCTCATTGTGGTTTTGATTTGCATTTCTCTAATGATTAGAGATGTTGAGCATGTTTTATGTTTGCTGGCCATGATTCTCTCATGCTGCAATTTAATAGTCTCAGCCACCTCCCTCCCTTCCCACCTCCCTAACAGCTCGCCATCACTGAACTGTTTTCCAACTTTATGATTTTGCCATTTTAGAAATGCAATATAAGTGGAATCATATAGGATATAAACTTTTGATATTGTCTCTTTTTGCTCAGAGTAACTCTCTTGAGGTTTTGTATATCGCCAACCAGTCCCTTTTTGCTGCTGAGCGGTACGCCATAGCATAGGTGCACCACAGTTTAACTCTTCACTACTTGAAGGGAACTTGGTTTGTTTCCAGTTGTGGCCATTGAAAATAAATGTGCCAAAAACATTTTATATGTGTTTCCTGTGTGAATAGAAATTATTTCCCTGGGATAAATGTCTAAGTGTACAATCACTAGGTCATTTGGTAAGCGTGTGCTTATGTTTGTGGAAAAACTGCCACAATCTTTTTCAGAGCTGCTGTCCTGTGTTATATTCCCATAAGAGATGTGTAAGTGATCCAGTTTCTCCGCATCCCGCCCCGCGTGTGGTGCGTGGAGCAGCCATTCTGATAGGTGTGCGGCGATGCCTCAGTGTGGTCGCGCTCTGTTTCTCTAAGGGCTGACGACTGTAACCGCACTTCCTAGTGCTTGTTTGCCCTCTGCACATCCTCTCCGGGGAAATATTGCCAAGTCTCTTGCCCATTTTTTTTTTGTTATTGAATTTTGAGTATTAATGTATTCTAGATACAATTTCTTTGTCATCTAGGTATTTTTCAAATACTTTGTTCTAATTTGTAGTTTGTCTTATCATCTGCTTCACACACGCTTTCATGGAACAAAGTTTTTTTAATGAAATCCAATTGATCAATGTTTCCTCTTGTGGATTATGCTTTGGTATCGATTCTAAAAAGTTTTCACTTAGGACTAGAAAAATCCCAAAATTTTTCTGTATTTTTTAATAAAAGTTTTATAGTTTTCTTTTTTACATTGAAGTCCCTAATCCATTTTAATTTTTTTAGTTAATTTTTATTTATGTCATTAAATTTAGGTTGAGGTTCATTATTTTGCCTGTGGATATTTAGTAACTCCAGCACTATTTGTATAAAAGGAAATCCAGACCTTTGGACCTTTATACCTTTGTCAAGAATCAACTTGGCACATTTGTGTGAGTCTGTGTGGGTTCTCTATTGATCTATGTTTTTATTTCTACTCAAATAAGATATCTTCCTGATAATTATAGCTATACATGAACCCTTAATATACAGTAGAGTGATTTGTCCCACTTCACTCTTGTTTGTCAAGGTATTTCTTTTATTTTTATTTTTTTTTTGCTATTTAGAGTGCATGTCTTTGCTCATAAATTTTAGAATTAATGTGTCTATAAAAACCTTGCTAGGGTTTTGTTGTTGTTGTTGTTGTTTGACCCTTTGTCTTTTATTTTATTATTTAAACATATTACAGGGGTACAAATATTTTGGCCACATGGGTCACTTTTGCAATGTTTAAGTCAGGGTTCTAAGCATGCCCATGGCTTAGACAGTGTTCATTGTACCTGTTAGGTAGGTTTTCACTCATCCCCTCCTCCTCCTTTCTGTTTGATTTCCACTGAGTTATACTTCCCTCTATGCACATGTGTACTCATCGGTTAGTTCTAATAGTGAATACATACGGTGTTTGTTTTTACATTCCTTAGATAATTCACTTAAGGTAATGGTCTCCAGTTGCATCCATATTGTTGCAGAAGGCATTAAATCATCATTCCTCATCACTGAGTAGTATTGTGTGGTGTACATACAGTACATTGTGTTAATGCACTCATGAAATGATGGGCATTTGGGTTGATTTTACATCTTTGCAATTGCAAATTGTGCTGAAATAGACATTCAAGGGCAGGTGTCTTTTTCATAAAATTACTTCTTTTCCTTTGGGTAAATACCCAGTAGTGGGATTGCTGGATTTGGTGATAGGTCTACTTTTAGCTCTTTGAGAAATCTCCATACTGTTTTCCATAGAGGTTGTACTCATTTGCAGTCCCACCAACAATGTATAAGTGTTCCTTTCTCTCTGCATGCACCCCAACATGTATTGTTTTGGGAATTTTTGATAAAAGCCATTCTAATTGGGGTAAGATGATATCTCATTGTGGTTTTAATTTGCATTTCCCTGATGATCAGTGATGAACATTTTTCATGTCTTTTGGCCATTTGTCTATCTTCTTTTGAAAAGCTTCTGTTCATTTCTTTTGCCCACCATATTATTATCTCAATAGATGCAGAAAAAGCATTCAACAAAATTCAGCACTATTTCATGATAAAAACCTTCAACAAACTAGGCATAGAAGGAACATAACTCAAGATTATAAAAGCCCATATATGACAAACCCAAAGCCAACATCATGCTGAATGGGAAAAAGTTGAAAACATTCCCCTAAGAACTGGAACAAGGCAAGGGTGCCTACTGTCATCACTCTATTCAATATAGTGCTAGAAGTCCTAGCCAGAGAAATCAGACAATAGAAAGAAATAAAGGGTATCCAAATTGGGAAAGAGGAGGTAAAACCATCACTCTTCACTGATGACATGACCTTGTACCTAGAAAACTTCAAAGATTCCACCAAGAGACTCCTGAAATTGATAAATAAATTCAGCAAAGTCTCAGGTTAAGGAATCAATGTACATAAATCAATAACATTTCTATACACCAATAACAGTTAAGCTGAAAGCAAATCAAAGACTCAATACCATTCAAAATAGCTACAAAGACCTAGGAATATACTTAACCAAGGAGGTGAAAGAGCTCTACAAGGAGAACTATGAAACACTGAGGGAAAAAAATCACAGATGACACAAACAAATGTAAAAACATATTATGCTCATGGATGGACATAATCAACATTGTTAAAATGTCCATATTACCCCAAATGATTTACAGATTCCATGCAATTCCCATCAAAATAACAATGTAATACTTCATAGACCTAGGGAAAATAATTCTATGTTCCATTTGGAACCAGAAAAGAGCCCAAATTGCCAAAGCAATCTTAAACAGAAGGATCAAATCTGGAGGTATCACTTTATCAGACTTTAAGCTATACTACAAGGGTATAATAACCATAACAGCATGGTGTTGGTACAAAAATAGAGACACAAAGCAATGGAACAAAAAATAGAGAACCCAGATGTAAAACCACCTACCTACAGCCAACTGATCTATATCAAAACAGACAGTAACATACACTGGGAAAAAGAAGCTCTATTCAATAAATGTTGCTGGAAAATTAGATAGCCACATGCAGAAAAATGAAACAGGACCCCTATCTCTCACCACTCACAAAACGTTAATTCAAGATGGATGAAAGACTTAAATGTAAGGCATGAAACCATAAGAATGCTAAACGAAAATGTAGGAAAAACTCTTGTATTAATAGATACTGGCTTAGGCAAAAATTTAAAAAAAGACTCCAATAGAAATCATAACAACAAAAATAAATAAATAAATAGAATTTGATTAAACTAAAAAGCTTCTGCACAGATAAGGAAACAATCAACAGAGCATATAGAAAACCTACATAATAGGAGAAAATATTCACAAGCTATACATCTGATAAAGGGCTAATAACCGGAATCTACAAAGAACTCATGCAAATCAGCAAGAAAAAACCAAAATGATTTCTTTTTGTTGTTATATATCCAGTGCAACCAGCAGGGAACTCTGTTCCATGTCATTTTCCTTTTAGACCCAAGTGGATGCACTAAACACCCTCTTGAGAGTCCCTTCTCTTTTGGGGACAAAGGGGTAGAAATGCATGGAGAAGCATGTGCTGGCTCTTTGGGCTTTAACTCAGAAGGGACACATGTAACATCACCTCAAATGCCATCAGTCACACTCAGTTTGAGTGAGAATGTTCAATCCTACCACATGTCTATCAGAGGAAAAAGTAAATTACTATGAAAAGGATTAGTGATTTGACTTCCTCAATAATGGAAAGGGCTCCTGTTAACCAGGGATGTTGTATTTCAAGCTATATTCAGTATGTAAATGAGACTTAAGAGTTTTTGTCTTTGGGGTTAGAATGACTTTGTACTATGTATGGGAAGAAGAGTGGTTGTGGGTATTGGCTAACCACAAGGGTTGAGGAGGGGCTTAAACACTGCAAGCTGTTTGAAAATAAGTATTCTCTTCCAGTGTCTCAAACACAATTTCAATTTGAGTTAGAGAAGTACAGTCCTAGTTAATAATAAGAGAAAGGGGTGAGTTATCCTGGAAGAATATAGACTGACCACTCATTTTAAACAGCAGCAATTTATCTAATCTTATAAATTTCCTACATAAACAATCATATCATTGGTCAATAATGGCAGTTATTATTCATACTCATTTTAGCTTTCTTTTTTTTTCTTTTCTTTTCTTTTCTTTTCTTTTCTTTTCTTTTCTTTTCTTTTCTTTTCTTTTCTTTTCTTTTCTTTTCTTTTCTTTTCCTTTTTTTCCCCCTTCCTTGCATAAAAGGAGTGGGGAAGATAGCTTCTTTATGAGGGTTGACCATCCCTAAAGAAATGCTTTTAACATTTCTCCATATAAATATTGTGCTTATTATTAGTATTTTTTAATACTGTTTATCCACTAAAGAAAATTCTTATCTATTCTAGATTGCTAAGTGTATGTGATTTTTCTTTAATTTATAAAATTTATTTTTAGAGTAGCTTTAGGTTCACAAATAGCAAAATTGAATGGAAATTCATGTTCATGTACATGCTCATAGTTTCCTTTATTTTTTTTATTTTTTTTTTTATTTTTATTTTTTTTGAGACAGGTTCTCACTCTGTTGCCCAGGCTAGAGTGCCGTGGAGTAACCTATGTCACAGCAACCTCAAACTCCTGGGCTCAAGCAATCCTACTGCCTCAGCCTCCTGAGTAGCTGGGACTACAGGCATGCGCCACCATGCCCGGCTAATTTTTTCTATATATATTTTTAACTGTCCAGATAATTTCTTTCTATTTTTTGGTAGAGACGGGGTCTTGCTCTTGCTCAGGCTGGTCTCAAACTCCTGAGCTCAAACGATCCGCCTGCCTCGGCCTCCCAGAGTGCTAGGATTAATAGTTTCCTTTATTATCCTTTTAATAATTTCGCTTCTGCTGCTTACTTTGGATTTAATTTGTTCTTTTTCTAGTTTGCTAAGGTGGAAACTTAGATATTGATTTAAGATCCTTCAATCTCATAGATCTTTCTTTAGCATCTTTATTAAATAAATAAATTTTCCTCTAAGCACTGCTTTTGCTACATCCCACAAAATTTGGTAAGTTTTATTTTTCATTTCCATTTATTTCAAAATAGTTATTTTTTAGCCCAAGTGTTGCTGAGAAGTATATTGTACAATATGCAAGTATTTGAGGATTTCCCAGCTACCTTTCTGCTATTAATTTCTAGTTTAATTTCATTGTGGTCTGAGAGTAGATTTTTTATGGTTTCTATAATTTTTTATTTGCTGAGCTGTCTTTTGTGCCCCAGAACGTGGTCTATTTTAGTGAATATTCTATGTGAGCTTGAAAATAATGTGTAATCTTCTGCTTTTGGATGAAATAGTTTATAGATGTCAATCATAACCAGTTGTTGATGGTGATGTTGAGTTCAAATACATCTGTACTGATTTTCTGCCTGCTGGAGCTGTCCGTTTTTGGTAGAGGGGTGTTGAAGTCTCCAGGTATTATGGTGGATTCATCTATTTCTTATTGCAGTTCTATCAATTTTTGTCTCATGTATTTTGATATTCTGTTTTCAGGCACATACCCGTGAAGGATTGTTAGATCTTCTTGGAAATATTTATCCTTTATTATTATGTAATGCCTCTCTATATCCCTAATAAGTGATATCCTTTGCTATAAAGTCTTCTCCATCTGAAATTAATATAGCTACTCCCACTTTCTTTTTATAAGTATTATAATGATATATCTTTCTTTATCTATTTATTTTCAATCCATATGTGTCCTTATATATAAAGTTTCCCATGGACAACATATAATTGAATCTTGGTTTTCAATCCACTCAGTCTTATGATTAATATATTTAGACCATTGATGTTTGAAATGATTACTGATATAGTTAGAATTACACGTCCCATAATTGCTATGGCTTTCTCTTTGTTGCCCTATATACTGGTTGCCCTAGTGTTTGCCATATACATTTACAACTGATCCAAGTCCACTTTCAAATAACTCTATACCATTTTACAGTTAGTGAAAGTACCTTATTATAATAAAATATACCTAATTTCCCTTTTCCCACCTTCATCATTTTTTTCATTCATTTCACTTACATACAAACATTTATATATGAAATCAAATAAATTATTGGTATTATTATTTTAAACAAACTGTTATCTTTAGATGCATTAAGAGTAAGAAGAATAAAAGTTTTCCTTTTACATTCCCTTATTTAACTCTCTGATACTCTTCTTTTCTTCATGTAGGTCTGAGTTTCTGACCTATATCATTTTCCTCCTGTCTGAAGAACTTTTTAACATTTCTTATAAGACAGGTCTGCTGGCCACAAATTCCCTCAATTTTTGTTTGTCTGAGAAAATGTTTCTCCTTCACTATCAAAGGATAATTTTGCAAGGCAAAGAATTTTTTTTTTATGTGTGTGTGCTCTCAATGCTTAAAATACTTCAGTCCACTCTGCTTGTTTGCCTTGTTTCTGGGAAGACATCAGATTGCTCCTGTACAGATAAGGTGTTCATTTTCCTCTGGCTTCTTTAAAGACTTTTTTCTTTATCTTTGTTTCCTGAAGTTTAAATATGATATATGTAGGTGCAGTTTTTTGACGCTTATCCTGCTCAGTGGTTTGGTCTTTTGGTGTCTGATATTAAATTGCGGAAATTCTCAGTCATTATTTCTTCTAATATTGCTTCTATTCCTTTCTCTCTTTATCCTGTATTCCACTTGTGTGTATGTTACAACTTTTGTGGTTATGCCACAGTGCTTGAATATTTCGGTCTGTTTTTTCTCTCAGTTTTCTTTTTATGTCTGCCTGCCAGTTTTGGAATATCCTCCAGTTTAGAGATTCTTTTAATAACCTCAAGCTCGAGGATTTATTCTTCAGGTGTGACCAGTCCACTAGTGTGACCATCAGAGGCATTCTTCATTTTTGTACAGTGCTTTTGATCTCAAGCAATATATTTTTTTAGAATTTTCATATCTCTGCTTATGTTATCATCTGTTTTTGCATGTTATTTAATTTTTGTCTGAAAGCCCTTAGCATATTAATTATAGTTTTTGAAAATTCCTGGTTTTATAACTCCAACATTCCTGCCATATCTGACTCTGGTTCTGATGCTTGTTCCGTCTATTAAAACTATTTTTTTAAATTTACTGTTTAGTATGACTTACAGTTTTTTCTTGATAGTCAGACACTAGGTGCTGGGTACAAGGATCTGCAGCTCATAAGCCTTAGTTGTGGCGTAGGAAAAGCCATCCACAGGGCTGCGATTAGGGATTAGGTCTCAGGCTTTGGGGAGCCTGTGTCCCTGGACTGTGACCCTCACACAGACATCTCAGTTTGTTTCCCCCTTAAAGTGGGACAGGAGGCCTGGACAGGGCTAGACTCAGACATTTCCCTTCCCCCAGCAGGTTAAGCTTTGGGGAAGTAGTTTCTCCTGAACACAGGCCTTGTTAAGAAGAACAAAATGTTCTGGAGTATTTAAAAATGGTTCCTTTTTTCTCTCCCAGAGATAATTTTTCTTAGATATTCACGTGAGGTCCTGGTAGGTCTCCTGTGGATAAGACTGACAAAGGCAGGGACTTCCTGTGGCTGGGCCCCTTGGGGTTTCAAATCTCAGATCTGGCCACATTGTCTCCAGTAATTCATCCATCAGGGTTAGGTTTTCCTTCCCCAGGGCTCTCAGCCATGGGGCTTGTGCTCACCGATTCCTGCTGCAGTTAGGCTGTGGCTCCCCATGGCTGCCTGTCCCTCCAGTCTTTGGCAGAGTGTTTTATCCTGTGTCCTCACTGACTTAATGGATCTAAGAAGAGTTGTTGACTTTTCAGTTGGCTCAGCTTTTTACTTGTTCAATTTGTGTCCTTTGAAGTTAAATGCACCCTTTTTATCATTTTGTTGATACTTTATTCATAGTATGTACGTATCACTATATTTTATAGTAATATAAAATTTTCTTGACCTTACATTAAAAAAATTCAGTATTAAGTATCAAAATATTTCTAAGTCTAATGCTTAGACATTTGGACTTGAAAACTCAGTTACACGTTGTCTTTTCATGGTTCTCCATTCTTTTCTGTACATCTTTGTCAATCACAGTTCTCCAGAGAAACAGAACCAATAGGAGATAAATAGACACATGACTAGATAGATAGATTTATTATGAGAAATTGGCTCATGTTATTTTATAGCCTGAGAAGTCCCAGGATCTCAGCTGGAGACCCAGGAGAGCAGATGGTATAGCTCTAGTCCGAAAGGCTGCAGGCTCAAGACCGAGAAGAGACCATGTTTCAGTGTTGGAGTCTGAAAACAAGTAAAGACTTACGCCCCGGTTCAAGGCAGTCAGACAGGAGGAGTTCCCTTTTACCTGTGGAGGGGCAGGCATTCTTATTCTACTCAGGCCTTCAAGTGATTGGATGGGGGCCACCCACGTCAGGAAGGCAATACGTTTTGCTCCGTCTACAGATTCAGATGATGATCTCATCCAAAAACACCCTCACAGAAGTATGCAGAATAATGTTTGAGCAAGGCGATGCATAAAATTAACCATCAAATATTGAAGATTCTATCTGGGATGATATTCCTTGCCTTTTAGTGCGTCTTGTAGTGTAAGTTTTGCAGGTGATAAATTCTATTAGTTTTTGCTTTTTTGAAAGTGTTTTTTATTTAACCTTCATTCTTGAGATATATTTTCACCTGGTATAGACTTCTAGAATGGCAGCTATTTTTTTCAGCACTTTAAAATGTTATTTCATTGCCTTCTGGCTTCTTTATGTTAAGAAGTCAGTTCTTAGAGTAATTTGGAAAAATCTGTGATTTTCCTCAAAATTTTTACTTCTTCATCCATGTAGATGTTGCTTTATCTTGTAATTATTATGTCAGTTATATAGTGTTTCCATCTCTGCATTTTAAAATAATTTTTAATTTTTGTAATTTTTATTTGTTTCAAGAGAATTGATAATTGTTTATTAAAGCACTTTAATGAGGATTGTTTTAAAATCTTTGTCAGAATATTCCAACATCTGATTTATCTCAGTGTTAAGATCTTTTTGGTTGTTTTTCTAAATAAAATTATGGTTCACTTGCTTTTTGGTATAGCAAGATTTTCTAAAGTCATATCTTGGATACTTTTTGGACATTATATAAATCTAAATCTTATTTAATCCCTATTCCTGGCAGATGGTCCTCCTGCTGAGGCTTGGTGTGAATGCCAGTTGGTTGTATGTGTGCAGCTTTCTGCTGGCCAAAGCCACCCAAACAGGAGTGGGGCACTGCATTACAAGGCCTCCTTGCTGATGAGAGGGACGCATGTTAATCTTCTCCCTCGGCCCCCGTAACACCAAGGAAGGGGACGTTGTAGGCTGACTCATATTTCCCTGTTGTGACATGGTGAGGACAAAACCTAGCTCCCACCAACTCCAGAAAAACAAGAGAGCTGGAAGTGGTCCTCCTACCAGCCCGAATGCCAGGACCTTCTTTTCCATCTCTTGATTGCTGAGCGAGCCTGAGGCAACTTCTTACTGAGCTCTGCTAACCTCAGGGGGTCAAGGGGACACAATGTGCTTAGCCCCGTGTCACACTGCACATTCAGTGTCATTGCTACTGGCTGGGAGTAGGGGTTCAGCTACCCTGAGCCCCATGGCACTGGGGAAGTTGGGGAGGTCCTCGTGGTGACTAGTCCTGCCTTGCGCTGCTTTGTTAATCTGGGTGCTGCCAGGGAAGGGCGGAGGCTGAGATGCCCGCCGGACCCTGTGGACACTAACCCTGTGGGAGACTCAGAGCACAGTTCGCTTCTGCCAAGCGTGGGTGGAATATCCGCCCCGCTCCGCCGCTCTGGCACCAGGGCAGCAGCTGAGCCAAAGCCTGCCTTGCTTCCGCTAGGGGGGCCTGGTAGGCCAGCTCTCGGCTCGCCCCCCGGATCCTACTTTCCCGGAAAGTCGGAGCGCTGCTCGCGTCTCCTAGCCTGCTCGTTCCTGTCTACATGGCTGGACGTCACCGCAGCGAGGACTCGGAGGGCTGGCGGCCCGCGGCCACGGAGCAGAGCGGGAAGCCGCTTCTCCGCTCAGCCCGGCGGAGCCCGCGGGAGCAGTCGAGGCAGTTTTCCGTAGGTGTTGACACGGAGTAGAGTGGATGCTGGCAAAAAGGCCGTCTGCCAGAAGCACATGATGATTCACTTGGAACATGAAGACTCATAGTAACATTAATAACTCCGTTAAAATATTTCACTCTTGGAAGGAGGACAGCAGGGAGAGGTGGAGACAGCCGTGGAGATGGGAAGCGAGGTGCGCGGGGGCCGGTGCCATAAACACAGACTTCAGAATCAGAGGGGCTGGATTTGAATCCGTGTCTACTCCTCCTTAACTAATTGCATGTAGGCATTGTGAAATGCCCTTCGGTTCAATGTCAACATTTTTAGAATGAATTTAATAATGTGAAACACTGCACATAGCACCGTTTCGTTTCCCAGATCCCTACTGTCCCCGAATGCGCTGCTGCGTTGTGGGGAACACGGTTAAGCTTTCGTCTAGGGCCCGCTCTCCCACCACACTGGCGTCGCCGCTCGGCCCTCAGTGGGGTAGAAGACGCTTGGTAGCAACATGACTTGGCAACTAGAACTACAGAAGAAGGGAAAACATAAATATGTAAAGCATCCTCCTACAATACCCAAATTGCACCAAACATAAATTCCCGCCCTTTCCAAGACTCTCCCCCCAACCAGTTTGGGAATGAAAAACATCTTGTGTTTTATAACTATATTTGTTATTACAAAAATATAGCAACTCTATAAAAAATGAGTGCCACACAGCCCTTTCTTTAACAGTTCTCTCATGCAGTCTGGGAGGCTTTATCACAGCGCTGATAATAAAGGCAAAGCTAGGCTCATTTCCAGTAACTTAATGACTTTTCCCAGCTGCTGTGACTAGCAAAGTACCCTTAAATAGGAAGGCAGAGTTACTTTGAAAACCTATGCTGATTTTTATCTTCTGACTACTCGTCTATACTGCACACTAACACATTTTCTCAGATGGTGCCTTTAGAGCACGTAAATTATGACCATTGAAAAAGTATATTCACTCATAGTGCTATTGGCTTT
This sequence comes from Lemur catta, assembly GCF_020740605.2. Classification (NCBI taxonomy): domain Eukaryota; kingdom Metazoa; phylum Chordata; class Mammalia; order Primates; family Lemuridae; genus Lemur; species Lemur catta. The sequence continues at coordinate 94,686,050 of NC_059138.1, read as the reverse complement.
CCCAGGTTTAAATGAGCCACCTCGCATCAAATATTGTGATGGTTTTGAATAACCACGTATAGGTCACCTGACAAAGTTACACTTTCTACATTATTGCCAATTCCAATGGTCATTTTTCAGGTGCTTTCCTGGTTTAATACTTTCTCTTTCCCTTAAAAATGCCCAAACATAAAAGGGAACAATAAATACTCCAGGCTATAATAAAAAGTTAATTTGCTCATTCTAAATGTAAATTTACATAGATTGCTCTGATAAAATTGACATTTTAATTATAGATTGCAAAGGAAAAGGGCCATATTTCATTGAATATTCTCAAGTTATTACATTTAAATGGCATTGCACATAGGTTGCCCAATCAGTCATTGCTGGAGGCTTGATGATCTTGGATAAATGTGGAAATTCGCACTTCTAAATAATTAGTTTAAGCATCATTAAGCCTTTTAAAACCCATTTCTGCTTATTATAGTTTACATATTAAAATGTATTTACTGAGGTTTTGGATTATTTCAAGTGTGAGAGAAAAGGCCGGGCAATAGACTAAAAATGTATTAAACTACCAATGTCTCCATCGGTGCAAACTTCCCACTGCCACCTATCTGATTATCTTGCCTTTTCCCCAGCCCTTGTGCCCACTCTTCTGCCATACTATAGTATGAAGGTAGTATCAAGTAGATGCAGTAGAGAATCTATATTCTTTCTGCATACGTGTTCAGGTTCCCGTTCAACACCTGAAACATAAAGGAACAAACTCTATGAAGAAATGTGTAAGTCGAAATGTGTTCAGGAGTACTGGATATAGTGGAGACTCTCCTCCACGTGGTGAGGTTTGCCTGCACATCATAATATGTACTTCTATTTGTTGAAGTGCAGAACCAATGTTGTCCCTCCAAACTTAATCACTTCTGGCTCAAAACAACATCTGATTAAAAAGTTCAATTCCACTCCTCTATGTTTTCAGTAAAATAACTAGGAAAACATCAAAACATGTAAAAACACACAAACTTGCAAATATAGACTGAATCTATCTGGGGTGAATAAACATTCAGAAGGCATATGAAAATAAAATAACGAAACTTGTTTCAGATTTTAATTAAAAATATACTTCTAGTGAAAAAAATAATATAAAATGATTTGTATATCTCAATCATTATTGTTCTGTTATGAAATTTGAAATCAATACCAGCTCTACTCAAAATGTCATCCGATGGACCCAAGACGCGCTCAGAGAGTTTATAGGGTCAAAATTATTTCTATGTCAATACTAAGACATTGTTTTCCATTTTCACTGTGTTGACATTTTCTGTGATGTTACCAAAGCACTGGTGTGTGATTTGTACACCTTAGCACAAATCAGCACAGTAGCAGCAAGCACTACAAATAGTCCTTATTTTCTTAACTGGCATTGACTTGAAATTTTAAGAAAGAAAGAAAAATATGCCAATTCCACTTAGGAATGTCTTCAATCTGGATGAAGCAGTAGAAGTTATTGTATTTTTAAAGCATTTTCTTGACTATATTTTTTCATGTGTTTGGTGTGACAAATGGAACTGAGGATGAAACACTCCTGCCACTCACTGTTTATCTCAGAGAAAAGAACATGTAAATTGAGCTGCAAACTAAACTAGTTTTTTGTTTTTTGTTTTCATGGAATGCCATTTAAATCAAAAAGAACAAATGGCAGACAAACTAAGGTTATTCAGAATTGAATATTTAGGAAGAATTTTATTGAAAATAAAAACTGTGAGCCTATCACTTCTAGGAAAACATCTGACAATATTCTTTATGCAAATGATAAAATTCTATCTTTCAAGGAAAAACTGTAGAATTTTTGAAAATTTGAATTGGCCGCTGTCAACTTTATAGCTGCCTTAAACTCCTAAGGGCCTTTCTGATGAGATTGGTGGTGATATTAATGAATATAATATTTTTATGTCATATTTTGAAATGTGCCCAAATTTTGAATAGATTAATACAATCAGTAAGCCAGTATTTTCAAAACCACAAACACATGACATTACCAAACTAAACATGAGTAAAAGAATCCATTCAAAATGTAAATTAGACTGATGAATTTTAATATAACTGAGCATAAAATATTTATTGACATGGATTCAGATTCTACAATGCTCCTAACAGTTAAAAAAAAAAAAAAAAAAAAACACCTTTCGCTGAGTTTTGATATAGTCCCAAAGAAGAATATCAGAAATATGAGAAAAATCCAATAAAATATTCTTCCCTTTTGCAAACACATGCCTGTGTGAAGTCAGTTTTTCTTTATATACATCAGTGAAAACAAGATATTGCAGCAGGTTGAAGGCAGGTTCTACATATTGGTAGAGATTCTACCCAACCAAACTATCACAAAATCATCTGAGCAGAATAAAGTTGTTTTTAGAAATGAAATTCCTCAAAAATTTTATTTCCATTGTAAGAGGCTAGTAGAAGTGACGTTCAACCAATGTGAGAAAGCACAAGTGTGTGCATCTGAAGTAAATCTTGTCCTGATTGGAGCAGATCTTCTAGAAAGCACTAGAAGTAATTTTATCAAGTGGAGCTTATCTGGTCCCTTTGCAGTATCTATAGAACACACCACAATTGTGGGAGGATTGGAGAATTAACTCATGATGAGTTCTTTAAAAATCAAAACTATAAAATTCTTAAAAATAATTATTAACACCAGAGAAAATAAAGAGTGCAAGAATAAAAACTTCATACTCTAAAATATGGCTCTTCTATTAATAGTCCGTAGTCACAATGGCATTGAGAGAGCATGACATCTCTTTCTCAGGGGAGGAGAGAAAAAATAAATTGCCTTCTTTCATATGGGTGTTCAATGGAAAATGTCAAAAACTGAAACTGAAAATTAAAATGTAGCAGTGTAAGCATGCTGTTTAGAAATATAGTGATAAATAATTTTTGAAAATATTAAAAACAGCTAAAAACATTGAGCATATTCGCTCTGTGGGAAGGAAAATGGAGGAAGGTGCCCAGGATTGCTGTTTTGCTTTTGTTTTGTTTTTTAATCTTATGGAACTCTTTAAATACTATGTATGTATAGTTAAAATTTAAATTTTAACTGGAGTTGAAACAAAGAGGAAAGAAAAAATTGAAACTCTTTTATTTTATTTGAAAGAACCTACATGACAATGATAAGCAGAAAAAAAGAAATAACTGTTAAAGAATGTTAAATTTTCCGCATGGCTTTTTGTGGCTTGATAGCTCCTTTATTTTTATCACTGAATATTATTTGATTGTATGAATGTACCACAGTTTTTCCATACATTCACCTAGTAAAGGACACCTTTGTTACTTTGAAGCTTTGGCAGTAATGAATAAAGCTACTATAAACATCCAAGTGCAAGTTTTCGTGAGGACGAAAGTTTTCAACTCATCTGGGTAAATACCAAAGGGTATGACTGCTGCATCATATTATAAGAGTATGTTTAGTTTTAAAAATATCTGCCAAGCTGTCTCACAAAGTGGCTGTACAATTTTGCATTCCCACCAGAAGTGGATTAATAGTTGGTATTGATACATATCCTCATTAGCATTTGGTGTCATCAGTGTTTTGCTTTAAGTCATACTAGGAGGTACATAATGGCATATCTTTATTCCAATTTACAATTCCCAAATGGCATATGGTGTTGAGCACCTTTTCATATGTTTATTTGCCATCTGTATATCCTCTTTGGTGAGATGTCTACTCAGATGTTTTGTCTAGTTTTAAATTGGGATTTTTATTTTTTTACTGTTAAAAATAAGAGTCTTTGTATATTTTTGCTACTAGTCCTTTATCAGATATGTGTTTTGCAACAATTTTCTCCTAGTGTGTGGCTCATCTTTTTGTTTTCTTTAGCAGTGCTTTTGCACTTTAATTTTCATGAAGTTCAACATATCCATTTTTCTTTCATGAATTATTTTTTAATGTTACATATGAGATGTCATCACCAAAACCAAGGTCACTTAAATTTTCTTCTATGTTAGCTCCATAAGTTTTATAGTTTTGTATTTTACCTTTAGGTCTATAATCCATTTTGAGTTAATTTTGTGGAAGGTATAAGGCCTGTGTTTTTTTTAATTGGCATGTGGATACTCAGATATTCAGTTGTTCCATCACCATCATTTGATGAAAAGATTATCTATTTCCATTAAATTCTCATTGCTCCTTTGTCAAAGATCAACTGACTATAATAGCATAGGTCTATTTCTGGGTTCTCTATTCTGTTCCATTGATCTATTTGTTTATTTATTTTTTCTTAATAATACCACATTATCTTGACCATTCTAGTTTTCTAAGTCTTGATGCCAGGTAGGGTCAGCCTTCTGACTTTGTTTTTTGACTTCAGTATTGTGTTGGCTATTCTTGGTCTTTTACCTTTCCATATAAATTTTAGAATCAGTTCATCAATACCCACAAAAGAATTTGCTGAGATTTTGATTTGGATTACATTGACTCTATAGATCAAGTTGGTAGGAAGAGACATATTGACAATATCGAGTCTTCCTTTGCATGTATGTGGAATGTCCTTCTCTTTATTGGATTTTTTTAATTCATTATATTTTTATAGTTTTTCTCATATAAATGTTGTATATATTTTGTTAGATTACCAATATATGTTTAGATAAGAATGAAAAGATAAAGCACATTTAAACTAGAGAAGTTATAACTGCTGAAAGCTAATATAGAAGCAGAACAAGGGTATGTGCCAGCAAGCCTAGGTACATATCCTAATTACTTATAAGCACTTAGAATAAATTGATAAATATAAAATATAAAATTTTAATGTTTATGGAAGGCTGACTTTTTAGAAGTGTTATCATCAAAGATGGAAAATTGCTTAGAAAGAATAGTTTTTACCACAAATCCTATAAGAACGTAAAGTGTGTGAATTAAATTTTTTAATTAAATATTTTCATTTAAAACAAAGATATAACTAATAACAAAACTCACAAGACATTCTCCAGGATAGACAATATGTTATGCCACAATTCAAGTCTTAGTAGATTTTAAAGAGATAAATATGATGAAAGCATTTTCTCAGACCACAGCAGGATAAAGTCACCAACCAACAAAAGAAGAAAAACTGGAACAGTCTCAAATTTGCAAATATTAAATAACATACAGTTAAACAACCAATCCATCAATGGAGAAATCACAATAGAATAAAGTAAATATTTAAAGATTAGTGAAAATGAAAGCACAAAATCACAAAACTTATGCCATACAGTGAAAGTAGTACTAAGGGGAAATTTATAGTGATAAACGATTAAATTAAAAAACAAGGAAGATTTCAAATCAACATCCTATCTAACTTTACAACTTAAGAAGCTAGAAAATGAAGAAATTAAACCTAAACCTAGCAGAAGGAAGGGGATAATAAAGGTTAGAGCAGAGACAAATGAAATAAATACTAGAAAAAAAATAATTGAATCAAAACTTGGTTCCCTGAGAAATCAACAAAATTGACAAATCTTTATAGTCACTACAAAAAATATAATAGACTCAAGTTACTAAGATTAGAAATGAAAGTGAGGTCATTATTACTGACTGATAAAATTGGCAAATCCCTAGAAACACAAAACCTACCAATACTGAATCATGAAGAAATGGAAAGTCTTAATAGACCTTTGACTGGGAAGGAGACTCAATCAGATATCAAAAGTTTCCTGACAAAAAAAAAAGTCTTGGACCTGGTAGGTTCACTGGTGAATCTTATCAGATATTTAAAGAACAATCACCAATTCTTCTCAAACATTTTTTAAAAATTACAGAGGAGGGGTACCTCCTAATTCATTCTATGAAGCTAGAATTACCCTGTTGCCAAAGCTAAAGAGGGACACTATAAGGAAACAGACAAACAAACAAACAAAAGGCACTACAGACCAATATCCCTTGTGAACATCAATGTAAAAATCCTCAACAAAATATTAGGAAACAGAATTCAATGGCATATTAAAGTGATCATACACCACGACCAAGTGGGATTTATTCCAGGAATGGCTGAACACATGGAAATTGATCAATCTAATACACCACATTAAGAAAATGAAAGAAAAAATGATCATATCAATTAATGCAGAAAAATCATTTGACAATATTGAACACACTTTTATGATTAAAAAATACTCAACAAATTGAGAATAGAAAGAATCTACCACAACATAATAAAAGTCATATATGAAAAGCCCACAGTGACCATTATACTCAGTGGTAAAAGACTGGCGGCTTTTCCTCTAAGATCAGCAATCAGGTAAGGATGTCACTATCATCACTTCTATTGAACACCATACTGGAAGTTCTAACCAGAATAATTAAGCAAGAAAAATAAAAGGAATACAAATGGAAGAAGAATAATTAAAATTATCTACTTTTCCATATGACATAGTTCTATGTGTAGAAAACTTTAAAGATTACACAGAGAGAGACAGAGAAAGAAATAGAGACATACAATCTATTAGAATTGATAACTGGATTCGGCAAAGTAGCAGGATACAAAGTCACATGCAAAAATCAGTTGCATCTCTATATACTAGCAATGAACAATTTGAAAAAGAAATTAAGAAAACACCTCTATTTACATAACATCAAAAGGAATAAAATCTTTAGAAATTATTATAACTTAACCAAAGAACTGAAAGTCTTATACAATGAAAACTACATAACATTGCTAAAAGTAGTTAAAGAAGACATAAATAAATAGAAACACATTCCATGTTCATGGTTTGGAAGACAGATGTAATATTGTTCAGATGTCAATATCGCCCAAAGCAATAATGCATGTTCAATGAAATCTCTATCAAAATTTTTTTTTGAGGATGTTACATTTTATTTTTATTTTTTATTTGTTTTTATTTCAGCTCATTATGGGGGTACAAAAGTTCAGGTTATATATATGTTGCCCTTGCCCCCCCATCCCCCCGAGTCTGAGCTTAAAGTGTGTCCATTCCCTAGACAGTGCTCATTGCACTCATCATGTAGATATGCACCCATCCCCTCCCTGCATCCCCCCCAGTCAGAATCTCAAGCGTGTCCATTCCCCAGGCAGTGCGCATCGCACTCATCAAGTAGGTATACACCCATCCCCTTCCCCCCCAGCCCCCACCTCTGTCCGATACCCAATTGGTGTTATTCCCAAATGTGCACTTAGGTGATGATCAGGGAAACCAGTTTGCTGGTGAGTACATGTGGTGCTTATTTTTCCATTCTTGGCATACTTCACTTAATAGAATGTGTTCCAACTCTCTCCAGGAGAACAAAAGAGATGCCATATCACTGTTATTTCTTATAGCTGAGTAATATTCCATGGTATACATATACCATATTTTGCTAATCCATTCATGAATTGATGGGCATTTGGGTTGTTTCCACATCTTTGCAACTGTGAATTGTGCTGCTATAAACATTCAGATGCAGGTGTCTTTTTTATAGAATGACTTTTGTTCTTCTGGGTAGATGCCCAATAATGCGATTGCTGGATCAAATGGTAGGTCTACTTGAATCTGTTTAAGGTATCTCCATATTGTTTACCACAGGGGTTGCACTAGTTTGCAGTCCCACCAGCAGTGTATGAGTGTTCCTGTCTCTCCGCATCCACGCCAACATGTGTTGTTTTGGGACTTTTTGATAAAGGCCATTCTCACTGGAGTTAAGTGATATCTCATTGTGGTTTTGATTTGCATGTCCCTGATGATTAGAGATATTGAACATTTTTTCATATGCTTGTTAGCCATTTTTATATCTTCTTTTGAAAAAATTCTATTCATATACTTTGCCCACTTTTTAATAGGGTTGTTTGATTTTTTTCTTGCTGATTTTCCTGAGTTCTAATAGATTCTTTTTATCAGTCCTTTATCTGATGTGTAGTATGTGAAAATTTTTTCTCATTCTGTAGGTTGTCTGTTTACTCTCGTGACTGATTCTTTGGCTGTGCAGAAGCTTTTTAATTTGATCAAGTCCCATTTATTCATTTTTGTTGTCACTGTGATTGCCTTAGGGGTCTTCTTCATAAATTCTTGGCCTAGGCCAATGTCTGTAAGAGTCTTTCCTACATTTTCTTCTAGAATTCTAATAGTTTCCCACCTAAGGTTTAAGTCTGTTATCCACCGCGATTTGATTTTTGTGAGAGGGGAAAGCCGTGGGTCCTGTTTCAGTCTTCTAGATGTGGCTATCCAGTTTTCCCAGCACCATTTATTAAACAAGGAATCTTCTCCCCAGAGTATGTTTTTGTCTGCTTTGTCAAAGATTAGATGGCTATATGAGAATGGTTTTATATTTGGATTTTCTGTTCTGTTCCACTGGTCTGTGTCCCTGCACTTGTGCCAATACCAAGCAGTTTTAATAACCACAGCCTTGTAGTATAGTTTGAAGTCTGGCAAATTAAGACCTCCCATTTTGTTTTTGTTGCTTAAAATTGCTTTTGCTACACGAGGTCTTCTCTGGTTCCATACAAAGCGTAAAATTATTCTTTCTATATCTGTGAAAAATGATGTTGGTAATTTAATAAGGATTGCATTGAATCTGTAGATAACTTTGGACAGTATAGACATTTTAACAATGTTGATTCTTCCAATCCACTAGCATGATATGGTTTTCCACCTATTTACATGTTCTGCGATTTCCTTCCTCAGTGTTTCGTAGTTCTGCCTATAGAGGTCCTTTACCTCCTCAACTAAATATATTCCTAGGTGTTTTATTTTCTTTGTTGCTATTTTGAAGGGTATTGAGTCCTTAATTTGGTTCTCTGTTAGACTGTTATTGGCATATATGAATGCCTCTGATTTGTGTGTATTGATTTTGTATCCTGAGACTTTACTGAATTCATTGATCAATTCCAGGAGTCTCTTGGTTGAATCCTTGGGGTTTTCTAGATATAACATCATATCATCAGCAAAGAGTGAGAGTTTGATCTCTTCTTTCCCTATTTGGACTCCCTTGATTCTGCTCTCTTGCCTGATAGCTCTCGCAAGGATTTCCAATACTATGTTGAAAAGTAATGGGGACAGTGGGCAGCCTGGTCTGGTTCCAGTTCTGAGTGGGAATGCTTTCAATTTTTCTCCATTCAATATGATGTTGGCTGTGGGTTTGTCATATATGGCTTTTATCATTTTTAGATAGGCCCCATCTATACCTATTTTGTTAAGTATTCTTATCATAAAAGGGTGTTGAATTTTGTCAAATGCTTTTTCTGCATCTATTGAGAGGATCATATGATCTTTATTTTTGCTTCTGTTTATACGGTGAATTACATTTATAGATTTGAGTATGTTAAACCATCCCTGCATCTCTGGGATGAAGCCTACTTGGTCGTGATGTATTATCTTTTTGATAAGCACTTGGATTCGATTTGTTAGGATTTTATTGAGAATTTTTGCATCTATATTCATAAGGGATATTGGTCTGTAGTTTTCTTTTTTTGTTGCATACTTTCCTGGTTTTGGTATCAAAATTATGTTGGCTTGGTAAAATGTGTTGAAGAGAATTCCATCCTTCTTGATATTGGAGAATAGTTTATGTAGGATGGGCACCAGTTCTTCTTTGTAGGTATGGTAAAATTTAGGTGTGAACCCATCTGGTCCAGGACTTTTCTTTTTGGGAAGGTTTTTTATTGCTGTTTCAATTTCAGTTCTTGATATTGGTCTATTCAGGAATTCTATTTCTTCCTGGTTGAGCCTGGGAAGGCTGTGTGTTTCTAAAAATTTGTCCATTTCCTCCACATTCTCCAATTTGTGTGCATAAAGATTTTTGTAGAATTCATAGATGAAGTCATGTATCTCTGTGGCATCGGTCGTGATTTATCCTTTCATGTTCCTGATGGAGGTTATTAGAGTTTTTTCTTTTCTGCTCTTTGTTAGTCTAGCCAGAGGTGTGTCTATTTTGTTTATTTTTTCAAGGAACCAACTTTTTGTTTTATTAATCTCCCTTATGGTTTGTTTGTTGTCCTTTTCATTCAGTTCTGACTTGATCTTAATAATTTCTCTCCTTCTCCTGGGTTTGGGGTAGGTCTGTTCTTCCTTCTCCAGCTCTTTGAGTCTATTCCTTAGATTGTCTATTTGTAAGTTTTCTGTCCTTTTGATATAGGCATTTATGGAAATAAATTTTCCTCTCAGGACTGCTTTAGCTGTGTCCCACAGATTTTGATAAGTTGTGTCTCCTTGTCATTTAATTCAAAGAATCTTTTGATTTCCATCTTGATTTCTTCATTTATAAAATAATCATACAAGAGAAGGTTTTTTAGCTTACATGACTTTGAGTAGGAATGAGAATTTCTGTTAGGGTTCATTATTACTTTTATTCCACTGTGATCTGAGAAGATGCATGGTATAATTTCTATTTTTTTTAATTTTTTAAGACATGCTCTATGTCCTAGGGTATGGTCAATCTTGGAGAATGTCCCATGAGCTGATGAGAAGAAAGTATATTCAGTGGATTTTGGGTAGAATGTCCTGTATATGTCATTCAGGCCCATTTATGCTAGCATTCTATTTAAATCCATTATTTCTTTGTTTATTTTTTGTTTGGAGGATCTGTCCTGTACTGTCATAGGCGTGTTAAAGTCTCCGACTATTAAAGGGCTGTTATCTATCATTTTGTTCAAATCAAGTAGGGTTTGCTTTATGAATCTGGGTGCACCTAAGTTGGGTGCACATATATTAAGTATAGTTATGTCTTCTTGTTGAATTGTACCCTTCACCAGTATATAGGAACCATCTTTGTCTTTCATTACTTTTGTTGATTTGAAAACTAAGTTATTCGATATTAAAACCACCACGCTAGCTTTCTTTTGGCTTCCATTTGCTTGAAATATCGATTTACACCCTTTGATTTTCAGTCTAAATGCATCCTTGCAGGTTAGATGAGTTTCCTGAAGACAGCAGATACTTGGCTTGTATTTTTTTATCCATTGGGCCAGTCTACGTCTCTTGAGTGGGGAATTCAATCCATTCACATTTAATGAGAGAACTGATAAGTGAGATAGATTTCTGTTCCTCATGTTGGGTTGAATTTCATTGTTCTGTTTTCTCACTTGAGCCATTGTGATAACTGGGTTTTGATCTTTATCTCTTGAGTAGTTTTACATTCGTGGGTCTTTGTTGTGCTGGTCCATGTGTAATTCTGTTTTGAGTACTTCTTGGAGAGCTGGTCTTGTCTTGGTGAATTCTCTGAGTTTTTGTTTATCTGAGAATGTCTTAATTTCACCTTCATATATAAAACTGAGCTTAGCTGGGTACAAGATTCTAGGCTGGGCATTATTCTGTTTCAGAAGAGGCAGAATGGGGCTCCAATCTCTTCTTGCTTGTAAAGTTTCAGTTGAGAAATCTGGCGTGATTCAAATGGACTTTCCTTTATATGTTACTTGTTTCTTTCTCCTTACAGCTCGAAGAAGGGCCTCTTTAGTGGATATTTTGGTCAGTCTGATAACTACATGACGTGGTGTCTTCCTATTTGGTATGAATCTCCCAGGGGTTCTTTGAGCTTCTTGAACCTGTATATCTAGAGTTTTGGCAAGGCCTCTGAAATTTTCCTCAATTATATCTTCAAATAGCTTATCCAACCCTTGCTTATTGTATTCTTCACCCTCAGGAATGCTGATAACTCTCACGTTAGGCTTCTTCACATAATCCCACATTTCTTGTAGACTCTGGTCTTTTCTCTTATTTCTTTGCTCCATCTCTGTGACTGACTTATTTAATTGGAAAGTGTTATCTTCGATCTCTGAGATTCTTTCTTCTGTTTGATCTACCCTGTGCTTAAGACTTTCCACTGTGTTTTGTAGCTCCCTGAATAAATTCTTCATTTCCAGGAGTTCAGTTTGATTTTTCTTCAATATTTTGATTTATTTAGTGAATTTTTCTTCCAAGTCCTGGATCGTTTTTGTGGTTTCTTTGTGTTGGCTATCCATTTTTTCTTGCATAATATTCAGCTTATTTATGATCCATGTTTGAAATTCTTCCTGTGACATGTTGCTATTTTGAATCTGGTTTGTGTCAATTGGTAGAGAACTAGTAATCCTCTTTGAGGGCAAAGTTTCAGCTTGATTCTTTATACTCCCAGAGTTCTTTCATGAGCCCTTTTCATCTGGAACAATTGTTAGGTCCCTCTTTCAGCTTTAGTCTGGATAGAAGCACGCTGAAAGCACTGATCTTGGGCTGTGTAGCAGCCCAGGTGAGCTGCATCCTCTGTCACTAGGGGGAGCCCTTCGCATGTTCAGGATATTGCTACCTCAGCTGGGGGGCTGCTCCTGTTGTGTCCAGCCCCAGAGAATTAATTTGGCCCAAAACCAGTTTGAGAGTCCCGTTCCTGGGCTGTTCTAATTGCAGACGGAAAGCAACTTTTTCCTTGCCTCTTCCTCTCCTGAGGCGGTTTCTGCCTCTTTCTGCGCAAAAGACAGCACCTAGGGGGAGGGGGGTGCCCGCATTCGCCCAGTGCCCTGGCTGTTGCAGCTCCCGGGGGCAACAGTCCCCCCGTCCCAGTGTCTGCAAAGTCCACGCTCCGCTCCCTCGTGACTAGGGAAGCCCTCAGTGTTCACGCAAAGGCAGGGCTCCTAGTGGGGGGCCGTGGACTAGGGGAGGGAGCCGCCCAGGGAGCCGCCCCTTTCCCAATCGCTCTGCAAGGGCTAGGCTGTGGACCCCAGCAATGGCGGCTGCCTGCGCGCCGGTCGCTGGTGCTGGGGGCAAATGTTCAGGGTCCGGCAGGAGCCGGGGGAGCCGGGATTGAGGGAGCCCAGCCACCCGCATAAAGGAGACAGTTCAGAGTCCCCCAGGTGTCTGTCGCTGCCGTCCAGCACGAACCCTCTCCTGCAGGTTGCAGTCCACCCATAGATCTCTGGGGTTCAAAATGCCCCCGGCTATTGTCTCCTCTCCACAGAGCCCCACGTCTCCCGTGGTGATTCTGCACCAGCTTCAGGCAGATCCCTAATTGAGTGGGAGTGGGGGTCGGTAGGGAAATAGGGCGCTTTCCTGTGGGGCTGACCGCCCTCACTCGCTGGTGAGGTAGGTACAGCCGTCCCACGCTCCCCTCTCTATTGTCCCTCCATCCCACACTCTCCAGATTTTCACATCTGATTTCCCATTCACCTCAGCCTTTTCTTGCTCTCTGTGTCCCACGCTGATTCTCCATGGATTCACACCGCTGTTCTTGTGGGGGAGCGATCCTCTAGTGTTGTGGCAGACTGAGATCCATGCCTTCCTCTCCAGGAGCACGAATCCAGGAGGTCACCACCCCTCCGCCATCTTTCTCCCGCCTGTATCAAAATTTTAATGATGTTTGTTAAAGAGCCACAAAAATCTGTCCTAAAATGTATATGAAAATTCAAGGGATAATTAATAGCCAAAACAATCTTGAAAAAATAAAGAAAAATTGGAAGACTCACATGTCCACTTTTCAAAGCTTACTACAAAGTTGAAGTAATGAAAACAGTATAGCACCAGTATGAGGACAAACATATAGACCAATAGAATTAACTAGAGAGCCAAGACACAAACCTTTGCATATTTGATCGAATAATTTTTAGCAAGAATTCCAAGACCATTCAATAAAGAAAAGTCAGTATTTTCAACAAATGATGCAGGAAGACTAGATATCCACACACAAAGGAATAAAGCTGGACCCTTGCACAACATGCCATCCACAGAAATTAACTCAAAATGTAGGCCAGGCGCGGTGGCTCACGCCTGTAATCCTAGCACTCTGAGAGGCCGAAGCGGGTGGATCGCTCGAGGTCAGGAGTTTGAGACCAGCCTGAGCAAGAGCGAGACCCTGTCTCTACTAAGAATACAAAGAAATTATCTGGCCAACTAAAAATATATATAGAAAAAATTAGCCGGGCATGGTGGCACATGCCTGTAGTCCCAACTAGTCGGGAGGCTGAGGCAGTAGGATTGCTTAAACCCAGGAGTTTGAGGTTGCTGTGAGCTAGGCTGACGCCACGCCACTCATTCTAGCCTGGGCACCAGAGTGAGACTCTGTCTCAAAAAAAAAAAAAAAAAAAAAAATGTACCTATGACCCAAACATAAGAGCTAAAACTATAAAATTCTTAGAAGAAAACATAGGGGTAAAGCTTCCCTATACTAGATTTGTCAATGACTTATTGAATACGATAGTAAAGCACAGGTGACAAAAGAAAAACTAAACAAATCAGATTTCATGAAAACTAAAAACTTTTGTGCACTATAGGACACTATAAGCAGAGTAAAAATTCAACTTTGGAACCAGAAAATGAATTTGCAAATCATATATCTGACAAGGGATTAACATCCAGGATATATAGAAAACTCCCAAAATTCAGCAACAGCAACAACAATAACAATAATATAAACCTGATTCAAAAATTGGCAAATGACTTAAATAGATCTTTATTCAAAAAAGATGTATAAATTGCCAATAAGAACATAAAAAGATGCTCAACATCACTAATCATGAGGGAAATGCAAATCAAAACCACAGTGATAACTTATTAGTGTGGCTACTGTCAAAAAACAAAATAACAAATATTGGTGATAATGTGGAGAAATTGGAAACTTTGTGCTCTGTTGGTGGGAATGTAAAATGGTATAGGCACTGTGGAAAACCGTATGCCCATTCCTCAAAAAATTAAAAATTTAATTACCATATGAGCCAGTAATCCACTTCTGGTTATATACCCAAAATAGCCAAAAAGCAGGGTCTCAAGGAGATATTTGTACACCTCTGTTGACAGCAATATTATTCACGATAACTAAAGCATGGATGCAACCCAAGTGTCTACCGGCAGGTGAATGCAGAAGCAAAATGTGTTATATATACAATGAAATATTCACCCTCAAAAAGGAAGGAATTCTAACATACCTTACAACATGGGTGAACTTTGAGGACATTATAATAAGTGAAAAAAGCTAGTCACAAAAGAAAAATATTGAATGATTCCTCTTATATTAAGTACTTGGAGTTGTCAAAGTCTTAGGGACAGAGAGTAGAATGATGGTTGTCAGGAGCTGGGAGGAGGGAGAATGAGGAGTTATTGTTTAATGGGTTCAGAGGTTGAATTTTACAGATGAAAAGAGTTCTGGAGATGGATGTGTCATGATTGCATAAAACCGTGAATGAACTTAATATCACTAAGCTGTACACTTTAAAATGGTTAATATGACAAATTTTATGCTTATTTTATCACAATAAAAATTGACAAAAAACCAAAGATATAGTACTCCTATAAAATTTACACATAAATATCTACTCAATTCTGGGGATAGGAGAAATTTTACTGATAATGAAAAGTAAAATGTGTTCAGGGCACAGTGGCTCACACTTGTAATCCTAGCACTCTGGGAGGCCGAGGTGGGAGGATCACTTGAGGTCAGGAGTTTGAGACCAGCCTGACCAAGAGCCAGACCACTTCTCTAAAAACAATAGAAAATATTAGCCAGGTGTGGTGGTGCACACCTGTAGTCCCAGCTATTTGGGAGGCTGAGGCAGGAGGATCACTTGAGCCCAGGAGTTTTAGGTTGCAGTGAGTGAGCTATGATAACACACTGTACTCTATCAGGGGAGACAGAGTAAGACTGTCTCAAAAATAAAAAAGAAAAATGAGAAAAAATATTGAGACATTGATGTTAAAAATGTATTATTCTGCATTAATAATAAATTATGTAAGGAATAACATATATTAAATAATACCAATATATAAAGTTAAATAATGTATATATTTAAATAAATAAATAATAAATGGGCATCTACCCAGAAGAACAAAAGTCATTCTATAAAAAAGATACCTGCACCCAAATGTTTATAGCAACACAATTCACAATTGCAAAGATGTGGAAGCAACCCAAATGCCCATCAATTCATGAATGGATTAATAAAATGTGGTATATGTATACCATGGAGTATTACTCAGCTATAAGAAATAATGGTGATATGGCATCTCTTTTATTCTCCTGGAGAGAGTTGGAACCCATTCTATTAAGTGAAGTATCCCAAAAATGGAAAAATAAGCAGCACATGTTCTCACCAGCAAATTGGTTTCCCTGATCATCACCTAAGTACACATTTAGGAATAACACCAATTGGGTATCGGACAGAGGTGGGGGCTGGGGGGAGGGGATGAGCGTATACCTACATGATGAGTGTGATGCGCACTGTCTGGGGAATGGACACGCTTGAAGCTCTGACTCAGGGGGATGGGGGTATACCTACGTGATGAGTGCAATGTGCACTGTCTGGGGAATGGACATGCTTGAAGCTCAGACTCGGGGGGATGAGGGGGCATGGGCAATATATGTAACCTGAACTTTTTTACCCCCATAATAAGCTGAAATAAAAATAAATAAATAAATAAATATATTAATAAATAATGCAAATAATAAATGTATTATTTTTTATCTTTTGTATAGAAAGTAGATTTTATGAATCAGTAAGAAACAATATATACCTATATAAAAATAAAAAGTAAAGGGGATGAACTGATAATTCACAAAAAAAAAAAAGATTCTCAACTGAACAAACAGAATATGCAAGACGTGTAAATTTTATGGGCAATAAAAAAATTCAAATTATAATCAAGAATTGCTATTTTAGCCATAAACAGTAAATTGGAAACAAATGAAAATGCACAATGTTATTAAAGGCTTAGACAATCTGGGACTAATTGTTGAGGAAAATATGGATTCACAAAACCCTTATCAATAAAGAAATTTCATTTTATGTCAAAAGTCTGTAAATCTTACCTGCCACTGACCATTCAATTATACCCCTAAGATTATAAACCAAATAAATACTTAAAGATACGTATGCCATGCACATGCAAAAATGTTCAGTGCAAATATGTGAAAAACTCTGAATGTTCATTGATCAAGATTGGAAAATAAATCATGATACCTCTTTATAATGTAACATCATCTACTCTTTACAAATAATATTTCTAATAATAGTTGTTGGTATGGCCTGAAACTCAGAACTGAGCAAAACATGCATATTTTGGATCAGTATCTTGAGTAGCCCCCATTTTAAATGGGGATCTATATAGAAAAAATAGAGTATGTAGAAATTTGGTTTTTAAAAAATTATTATGGGTACATAATAATTATACATCTTTATAGGGTACATGTAATATTTAGATACAGGCATACAATGTGAATTAATCAAATTAGGGTAATTGGGGTATCCATCAACTCAGACATTTAACATTTCTTTATGTTAGGAACATTCCAATTCCACTCTTTTAGTTATTTTAAAGTATAGCCTAACTTATTGCCCGTTATAGTCACTTTGTTGTGCTATCAAATATTGTCCATTCTATCTAACTATATTTTTGCACTCATTAACCATGCATATTTTATCCCTTCCTCCTCACTACCCTTCCCAGCCTCTGGTAACCGTCATTCTACTTAACTGTCTTTCTCCATGGGATCTATTGTTTTTAATATTTAGCTCCCACATATGAGTATGAACATGTGAGATTTGTCCTTCTGTGCTTTGCATATTTCACTTAACATAATGTTCTCCAGTTCCATGCATGTAGTTGCAAATGGCAGGATTTCACTCTTTTTTTGTGGCTATATAATATTCTATTGTATATATGTACCAAAATTTCCTTATCCATTCATCCATTGATGGACACTTGGGTTGATTCTGTATCTTGGCTATTGTGAATAGTGCTGCAAAAAATGTAGGAGTGCAGATATCTGTTCAAAATACTGAATTCCCATTCTTTAGCTATATAACCAGCAGTGGGACTGATGGGTCACATGGTAGTTCTATTTTTAGCTTTTTGAGGACCCTACAGGCTGTTCACCATAGTGGTCACACTAATTTACATTCTCATCAACAATGTATGAGGCTTCACCTTTCTCCACATCCTTTCCAGCATTCATTATTGCCTGTCTTTTTTATAAGAACCATTTGAACTGGGGTGAGATGATATCTCATTATGGTTTTGATTTGTATTTATCTGATGACTAATGATGATGAGCATTTTTCCTATATTTGGCTATTCATATGTCTTCTTTTGAGAAATGTCTACTCATATCCTTTGTCCATTTTCTAAATCATATTTTTTTTATTTTTTCCTAATGAGGTATATTGTATATTCTTGTATATTCTAGTTGTTAATCCTTTGTCATAGGGGTAGTTTGTCAATATTTTCTCCCCTTCTGTGGGTTGTCTCTTCACTTTGCTGATTGTTTCCTTTGCTGTGCAGAAGCCTTTCAGCTTTTTGACAAATCCCATTTGTCTGATTTTGCTTTGGTTTCCTGCGCTTTGGTGTTTTACTCAAGAAGTCCTTGTCCAGACCAATGTCCTGAGGCATTTCCCCAATATTTTCTTTTAGTAGTTTCACAGTTTCAGCTCTTAGATTTAAATCTTTCATGTATTTTGATTTGATTATTGTATGTGGTGAGAGATAAGGGTCTAGTTTGATTCTTCTGCATATAAATATCCAGTTTTCCCAGCACCATTTATTGAAGAGACTGTCCTTTCACCACTGTGTGTTCTTGGCACCTTTGTCAAAGACAAGTTCACTATAGATGTGTGGATTTATTTTGGGTTCCTTATTCTGTTCCATTGGTCTATGTGTCTGTTTTCATGCCACTGCCATGTTTTTTGGTTACTACAGCTCTGTAGTATAATTTTGTTCTTTTTGCTCAGGATGGCTTTGGCTATTCTGGGTCTTTTGTGCCTCTATATAAGTTTTAGGATTATTCTTTCTATTTCTGCGAAGAATGTCATTGGTATTTTGGTGGGGATTGCATTGAATCTGTAGATTGCTTTGGGTAGTGTGGACATTTTAACAATATTTATTCTTCCAATCCATGAGCATGGAATAACTTTCTATTATCTTATGTCTGCTTCAATTTCTTTCATTGAGGTTTTATAGTTTTCATTGTAGAGATCTTTTACTTCTTTGGATAAGTTTATTCCTAGGTATTTTATTTTATTTGTAGCTATTGAAAATGGTATTATCCTCTTGGTTTCTTTGTCAGATTGTTTACTGTTAACATATAGAAATGCTACTGATTCGTGTATATTGATTTTGTATCCTGCAACTTTACTGAATTTATTTTTAGTTTTCTTCCAATACTGGGAGAAGCATGTTATTTCACAATATATTTTTAACTGTTGTATTTATATTAACTTATCTTTGAAGGTACCACTGTTTTCTAATAGATAATTCTCTAAGTAGAGAATTAAATAATTTAAATAATTCTCTAAGTAGAAGGAAATTTCAACCTTCTTATAAAGGTATCAAGATAAATTTTAAATGTCATTGAAGTAAATGGAAATATGTGTATTCTAACCAGATTTACCAAACTAGTGTCTTACTCTTCTTACCTAGAAACTTGTTTGGTAGCAATTTCATAATTCATTAGATTGCTTCACGTGAAAGTAAAGGAAAAGCTCTCAAAATTTAATATTGACTGTTAGATCTTACTCATATACTTTAAACTAGTGAGGCAAAAAGTATCTGAATATTTTATAAATGTTATTTTTATATTTGATATTATAATTATAATTGGGCATATAATACAATACAATATGATATAAAAATTAAATAGAGGCAGAAAACATTCCCAAAAGTTCAATGTTTCCTAAACTTTCTTCTATGGAACACCAATTTAGAGAAAGGCTAATAGGTTTTATTGGGAATGAGGGAGAAAGGTGTTTGGTTATGTATTCTCTGAAATAACTGTTCAAAATCTTAATGGCTGGAAACAGCAATGATTTCATGATGTTTCATGATTTCATAGCTCAAGCATTAGGACGGGTTCAGCCGGTTGATTCTTTGCTCCACACAGTGTCAACTGAAGTCACTCAGTAGTATCACGCTATCAAACGGCAGGACAAACAATGCCCAAGATGCCTTCACTCTCATGCCTAGCAACTTAGCTTGAAGAGCATAAAGGTTGGATTCACGAGGGACTGTCCATTGGAGTACCAACATCTGGCTTCTCTAGCATGGAGGTCTCAGACTTTCCCCTTTATATGTCAGGGATCCCAGGAAGATGATGCTAGGGGTGGAAGCTGCAAACCTTCTTATGACAGCCTCAGATTCTCTTCTGTGACGTCTCATTAATCAACAAGTTCCTAAGGTCAACCTAGATTCAAAGAGGTAGGCAGTTAGACTCCATCTCTTAGTGAAAGAAGTAGCCAGAATCTGTGGCCATCTTTAATCGATCACACAGATGTTTTGGTCAAAATGTTTTGACCAAGGCAATCTTGATTTCCTAATTGCAGGTTTCTTAGAAACTTTAACACATGCATAAGAGATTGTAGGTTTTTAAGTGGTCATTGCAGTATGTAACTTGCCTAAGACTTCTTTGAGAAAAGTATCTTTTTTTCAAAATCTTTCCTGAAATGTTTGTTCCTTTCTTAAGTATACATTTCTGAGTAGTACTGTTAATATTTTTAGTCCCAGATACTCTTTTTTTACCCCAGATGTCCATTTAGTTTCTACTATCAGGTTATTTGTTAATTAACTTCTACTCAGTATTATAAATTTTACAAATAAAATCGGTTTTTGTTTTGCCTGTATGCATTGCTCTTTAAATAAGCTTTATTGAATTATAATTCATATATTATAAATTTACCCATTTAAAGTGCCATTTACCCGTTTAAACCAGTTCAATGTTTTTTTAATATATTAACAGGTATTTGCAACAATTATCACAGTTTTAGAATATTTTATCACCTCAAAAAGAAACGCTATACTCTTTAGCTATTGCCCTCCTCTCACCCCTCAACCCTAAGAGGCCAATAATCTACAGTCTATCTGTGTAGTTTTCCCTATCCTGAACATTTTATATGAACTGATTCATATAATATATGGTCTCTTTTGACCAGCTTCTCTCACTTAGCATAATGTTCTCAAGGTTTGTACATGTTGTTACATATTTCATATTTCACTTATTTTAATGAGCAAATAATATTCATATAAATGTACCACATTGTTCATTTATTTTTTCACTGATGAAAAATTGCATTGTTTCTAACTTTCAGTGATTATAAATAATGTTGCTATAAACATTCATGCATATACACGTGTACATAAGTATAGATGAATAGAGTATATTTCTCTTGAGTATATACCTAGGAGTGGATTTGCTGGTTTATATGGTGAAACTGCCAGACTGTTTTCCAATGTGGTGGGACCATTTTACACACCCACCAGCAGTGTATGAGTAATCTTCTTTCTCTAACTCCTCACCAACACTGTTGCTACCTGACTTTTTGATTCTAGCTATCCTAATGGGTGTAAAGTGGCATTTCATTGATGTTTTGATAACTAATGAAGTCAATTATTGTTTCATTTGTATATTTTCCTTTTTTTGGTGGGTGGAGACTGGGCATCACTTTGTCCTCTCAGGCTGGAGAGCAAAGGCACAATCAGAGCACACTGCAGCCTCTAACTCCAGGGCTCAATTAATCGTCCTGCCTCAGCTTCCTGAGTAGCTGAGATTATAGGTGCAAGCCACTCCATTTGTGTATTTTCCTTGGAGAAAAGTCTATTCAAATAATTTTTCTATTCCTTGAATTGGGTAATATTTTAATTTTTGAGTTATAAGAATTCTTTATATATTCTAGATGTAAAACTCTTATAAGATATATGATATATAAATATTTTCTTTCATTTAATGACTTGTCTTCACTTCTTGATGGAGTTCTTTGAAACACAAAATTTTTCATTTTGATGAAGTCCTATTTATCTATTTTTCATATTGCTGCTTATGATTTAGATGAGTCTTTTGCTAATTCCAAAATCATTAAGCTTAACCCTTATGTTTTCTTCTAAAAGTTTTATATTTATAGCTCCTGCATTTAGGTCTTTAACCCGTGTTTACTTAACTTGTGTGTATGGTGCAGAATAAGGGCCCACCTTCTTTGTTTTCTATGTGTCTGTCCAGTTGGTCCAGGACCATTTACTGAGGAGGTTCTTCTTTCCTTCATTGAGTGGTCTGGGCCCCCTTGCAGAAACTCAGTGGACCACAGACATATGAGTTTATACCTAGGTTATCAATTCTATTCCACTGCTCCATGTCTATCCTTGTGCCGATTCCACACTGTCAATTACTGTTGCTTTGTGGTAAGTTTGAAATCAAGAAGTGTAAGTCCTTCTACCTTGTTCTTCATTTATAGAATTATTTTGGCTGTTCTGAGTTCCTTCAGTTCCATATAAATTCTAGAAGTAGCTTGTCAATTTCTACAAAAAAGTTAGCTGGGACCCTCATAGGGACTGTGTTGCATTTGCAGACCACTTTGGGGAGTGTTGCATTGCAGTTCCCCGTGCTTTGTTGCAAATTCAATCACTTAATTTGTGAATGAAGAGGCAGGGAAAGGGCTGTCAGGCCCCAGTATTCTCAGGGCTCTGTCCCTGAGCAAAGCCTCCGTTCCACCAGCGTGGATTGAGCAGAGGAGGCGTGAGCTCAATGAATGCACTTGCCCAGGACTTCGCCTCAGTGACCAGCAGCTGAGGGCAAGAGACGCCGCGATTCTGCTATTCCTGAGAAGAAAGCTCTGAAACAAGGGGGTGGTAGAGGGACCCGGTGCTCGTGGCTACAGCAATCCGGAGGTGTTGGGAGCGAGGGAGTGGCCTTCTTTCAAATACCACAGACTCTAAACCTTTCTTACCCAATTTTACAGGTTTTCTTGAATGGATGTTTCTTTATTTACTGTCTTCTCTTAGGATTGTTTGCAGAGGCTTTAATTTTTTTAATTTTTATTTACTTATTTTTTATTTGACAGTTTGCACCAGATTCACTGGGGAGTGGATCACCTGGCACTGCCATGCTGGGAGTCAACCTCACAGCTCGGGGGATCCGTCTCCCCCGTGGACGCCGCGCCCCGAGACGCAAAGTCTCCACGTGCAGGACCGCGGGGGTGAGCGTGGTGCCCAGAACTGGGCCTCCCCGCGGTCGGGCGCGTGGCCGCTCCCGCTCCCTGCCAGCCAGCTCTGGATTTGTTTCCCGCCTCAACATGATTAAATTCTTAAATTTTTGCCTTGAAATTGCTTTAAAAATTTTGACGAACAGCATATTAAATGGAAAAGCATGTTCATTTGCAAGGAAGGGATGTAAATGCCTGGCATGTCAGACAAAAGAAAGAGTTTCCAAAGCTAAGTTTTCTAAAGCTACTTTGAAGTAGTTAATGATTTTTACAAGCAAGATCCATTAACGTCCATCATGTTATTTTCTCTTTCTATTTATACATTTTCACGTGCTAAACACTCTCAGCTCTCCCACATTATTATTGTACCATGACACCAAACTGTATATATCAGCAAGAGAAAAGAAAGCTCTCTAATGAATTCCTCAATGGATGTATTGTGAACTGAGATTTCTTAATACCTTCTTTTCTGCTGAAGAACTTGTCAGGTTAAAAATAACTGAGCCTTAAATTATGTTCTTATCATCTATTAATATAAGCTCAGATAGAATAAGTTCTGTCATTTTATAGTCAAACTCAAGAAAAAGTGAGTCTGGCATCAAATATGTGGAAAAACATTGAGCTTATAAATGACACTATTGTGTTCCCAAAAGTAGCCAAAGGTTTGAAATCTGATATAAAATTATTTGAGAAAAATCTTCAGGCAATGAAAACTAAATGTAGAAACTATCCAAAAAATTACTGGGGGGGAGGCTAAATATTTAATATTTTGATTATAGTTACAAAATAGGCTAAATTTGTTATATAAGACCTGACAATATAAATTGTTAAACTTTTACCCCTGGAACCAGAAAGATAACAGTTTAACTGGTTGGTCATACAATGATTTTATGCATATACAAATGTTAATGTGAAGGGTCTTAATCAATGTCGCAGGTATAACAACTCAAAATATGCATTCAACCAGGAAAACATGCTTTAGATTCAAAATATCTAAAGCAGCCCACAGAATGGGAGAAAATAATTGCAAATCACATACCTAATTGGAGATTAATATTCATGATATGTACAGAATCCCTAAACTTCAACAACAAAAACCTAAATAATCTCCTTCCAAAATGGGAAAAAGACTTGATTAGACATTTCACCAAAGAAAATACACAAATAAGCACATGAAAAATTACTCAACATCACTTATCATTAGACAAATGCAAATGAAAACCACAATGAGATACCACTTCACATCACTTAGACCATCAAAATAAACACACAAACAGAAAATAAATGTTGAGGAGGATGTACAGAAATCAAACCCTTGTGAATTGTTAGTAGAAATGCAAAATGGTACAGCTACTGTGGAAAATAATATGATTCCTTAAAAAGTTAAAAAATATGACCCAGCAATTCTACTTCTGGGTACCCAAAAGATTTGAAGGTAGGAATTCAAAGAGATATTTGTACACTTACCCACATATGTGCCCATCAATGGATGAATGGATAAGCAAAATTAGGAATATACATACAGTGAAATATTATTCAGCCTTTCAAAGGAAGGAAATTCTGACACATGTTATAACATGGCAAAAGCTTGAAGACATTACGCTGAACGAAATAAGTCAATCACAAAAGGACATGTATGTTTTTGCTCAGACAAGGTACTCAGAATAGTCAAGTTCATACACACAGGGTAGTTCCCCAGGGCTGCCAAGAAGGGGAAATGGAGAGGTCTTGTCTAATAAGTGCAGGCTTTCATCAGTACTGCAAGATGAGAAAGTTCTGTGGATCAATGGTGGTGATGATTGCCAACAAACTGAATGTACTTAATGACGCTGAACTGCACACTTAAAAATGGCTAAAATGGTTAATTTTATGGTATACATATTTTATCACAATTTAAAAAATAAATTAAAAATCTAAAGTAAAAAACCCATATTAATTAAAAGTAACATACAAATTCACAGTCCTATTGCGATTTTAGCACATATATTTAAGTGATAAAGAAGCAGACAAAACATTAACATGTGAACAACCCAATTAAAAAATTACAACTAATTGACAGAATAGACATTGTGCCCAATAATGACAGAATAGACATTTTTCTCAAGTGCATGCAAATATAAAATTTTTACATATTCTGGGTTACAAATTCACAGCATACTTAAAGAACTGAAAATAATATTCAGCATTTTGGCCAACACAATTTTATTTAGATAAATCAATAACATAAAGATAACAGAAAGCCTCCAAATCTATTTGGAATAGAAATGATGTCTTTCAAAGTAACCCTGGATCACAAAGGAAATCACAAACAAAGAAAATATTTTAAAATTAATGATGATGAAGCAGTTAATTATCAGTTCCATGGACCATAGGCTAAAGGTTTACTCAGAGGCAATTTTATAGATTAAAAAATATATGCTTTAATTATTGTAGGGGACCAGAATATGCCACTGCAAAACATGCTTCTCTGACAGGATTGTTGAGCTGAAGGCAGTAAGAGAGAGCAGATGCAGGAAAATTCTCTGCTCTCCCTCCATTTGCCTAAAATCAGGACACAGATTAGAAAGACAACAGACACCTTCTCTCCCCCTCTACCAAGGAGAACAAAGGTTCACTGCTGAAGACAACTTTAGACCTTTATGGGTCTAGCTCATGTCTGCCATTTATTTGCCTTCTCCCAAGTTGCCTCCCCTAGAGACTCAAAGTCATTTTCTTTGTCTTGCTACTACTCTAACACTGTGCTGTTCTTTGTCGAAGATGCTACATAAGCTGGAATTAAATGCCATCTCTTTGGGAACTACTCATTCCTTGGGTTTCTCACAAACTTCTGTTTATTTTTTCCCCTGTTAATGTCTTTTGTGGTGTCGGTTAATTTCAACTAATAACTTACAAGGGTTGAAGTAAAACTGATTTTTCTTCTTCTACAGTATCTATTTCAAGAACTTGGAAAAAGAACATCACATTGAGTCAAAGAATCAGTAATGAAGGAAAGTGTGAGCATATAAGTACTATTAAAAAAATCAAAGAAACCAAAATCTGTTCTTGATAAAACTGTTAAAATGTGTAGACTTCTAGCAAGACTGATCAAAAAGAAACAGAAAGCACAAATGACTAAAATTGAGGTTAAAATGTAGTATATCACTGTAGATCCTATAGCTATTAAAAATATAAAGAGTATAATAAAAAAACATTATGAAAAACATTCTATCATATTTGACAATTTATATAAAATGTAAAAGTTCCTAGAAAAAATGCAATTACTGAAATGTTAAAGGAAATGAGAGATCTAAGAAGAGGCTATAATTATTAAAGATATTGAATCTGAAAACTGAGGCATATATGTGCAAAAATTTCTTAGAATGAAAAGATAATACTGTATTTACATTTTTTCAAATAATATAAAAATGTCTAAATAAAACTGCAATTAATTAGACATAAAAGAAAATAACTCATTTATTATAAAGCTAGTTAAATTAATTTGTAAATCTTTTCTGAAGAACACTTAAAGATATCAGGAAGCATGTAACAAAGTACTTGAAAATCAAAAGAAACATGATCTTTTTGAATAGAAAGCATCAACAGAAAATAGACAAAGTATTATCATTAAACAATCTATTAATTTAATGTGGCCTTTAAAAAAATAAAACTTCTAGTCCTAAATGAGCTGATCCAAATGTCATACAGAATATTTACCAAAATTCTGAAAACAAAAGGAATGAAGAGAGAATAGCTCTACCAAACATATGTGTGTATGTGTATATACATGTATCTCATCATATATGCATAATGATTGAAACAGTATGTTTTTATAGTACTACAACAAGAGCAGACAAATACATTAATGGGAATTTTTACATAAAAATTCAGTGAAAGGTATTAGAACAACTATGGGCCAATATTAAAAAAAAAGTTTGACTTGTATAACAATTGTCATACCAGACTGAATTCTAGAAAGCTCTGCTCAAGACTCTAATTTCTGTAATATATAATTAACTCCCCAAGAAAAAAAAAATAACCCAATAGAAAACATGAATAAAGAATAAGAACATAATATTCACAGAATGGGAACTATGAATGGCTGCTAAACGTTATTCATTATAACATATCTCGTTAGAACTGTGAGACACATGAAATGTACTTGTACTCTTTCTTCACCTACCATATTAGCAAATGTCAAAAAGCCTAATAACAGTTCTGTTGGTTACTGCACAAGCAGTCGATTTTATATTTTAATTTGGGAATACAGGTTGGAACACAGCCTATGAAGGGTAATTTGATAATAAAAGAAAAAAACTCATTTACTAAAGCTCATATCCTACTATATAGGATAAATAAGAAATTAATAACTCCCAAAGAAGGAAAATGAATACAAAGAAGGTGAAAAAGAGGCAACTCTGTTCTCTGCTGTCCAGAGTTTTGCAAGTTTTTAACTTTCTACCCCAAACTTACTTTAATTATTTTTAAAAGGAATCAATTAATTACTAAAGAAAGTATGAAAATACTCCCACCAGCAGTTGAAACAAAGAAAGAATACATAAAATAATCTAGTAAAAATGAATATTAACACATAAAACCGTAAGAAATTATATATAAGGTAAATAATATTTTGGGAAGAAATATAAATTATATTCATTCCAATACTCATGATACAAATAGAAAGTAGAGACATACTTTTTTTTCTGACTAGTTAAATATTTTGAAGAATTTTAGTATCAAGCGTTTTCCAATTGTCAAGCTTACTCACTGTAGAGTATCACTGATCATTGCTGATGCAGTTCAAATGCAAGAGACATTTTCAAATATGCCTTTTAAGCCGTAAAGAACGTGGTATATCATATTCTATACTGGCTTTTCTTTAAAAAGCACTTAAGAAATTTAAATCACTTTTTAAAGTGTATACTTAGAACACATTTTAAACATTTTATATGTTGTCACATTAAGAGATTTTTATTAACAGAAAAAAGGATGCATTTCATGCTTAAAAGCATGCCTATAACTATCTGGATATGAATCTCCATTTAATATCGTTGCCTAGAATGCAAGCTCTTTTGGTTCCCATGCTATTTAGGAAAGAAGGCAATTGAGGTTTTCTTTTTTCTCTGCTCAGGAATGATTTTCTCATTTATATCTATGGTTTTTGCTAATCCTGAAAAGACAGATTTTTTTAACAAATGATTTTTTATATAAAACTTCAACAAAGTGTCATGTACCTACCTAAAGT
Organism: Lemur catta; assembly: GCF_020740605.2. Lineage (NCBI taxonomy): Eukaryota > Metazoa > Chordata > Mammalia > Primates > Lemuridae > Lemur > Lemur catta. The sequence continues at coordinate 94,657,976 of NC_059138.1, read as the reverse complement.
ACACAGAGCTTAAGCATACAGGGTGACACATTTCACAAAGTGAGCCCAGACCCATACAGTCACTCCCCAAATCATGAGATCCGTCCACTCTTACCCACCTCCCAGACCCTTCCTTGCACCCTCTCCCCTCTGTTCGGGTGCTGACAGTGCCCTCCGTCTGCAGCAAACCTTCCTGCCTAAGTCCAGGCACCACCGCCCAGGGCTCTCAGTTCCTCCCTGACCTTGCCCGCTCATCCCCCACATCACAGACTGCACTTCCTCAAGGACAGTATGGGCATCATGGTCCCAATATGGATTGTTAATTCCAATATTTCATGATTATTTTCTCAGAAATCTTGCTGACATCACAATTCTATCTTTCTAGCTCATATTTCATTTCACTTTATCTTATTATAATTTTATGCTCCTATTTTATAGAGTTAAAATCTTCATGCATTTTTTTGAGAATGGCAGTTTCCTAAAATTTTATTTTCATGGCTCTAAAATTTATGCTTAAAGATTTTCTTCTAACCTGAGTCTTTAGAATAATGTTTCTTTTTGGCGCATACAGTGTTTTCTTCCTGGCTCCCATTTGGAGACTCTTGCGTTCTATCCCTGGAAAGAGTCCATCCAGACCACATGACCCTAACAGACAAAATCTGTGGCTGTGCACTTGCCAGTGTTTCCTCCTCTTACCAGACACAGGCCTTCACGGAAGTCTGCTTTGTGCACGGTCCTAAACCTGTTCCCCAGACCGAACAGGCTTTCACTGAATAGAGCTCTGCAGGGCTGATTCCTCCTTTCTTTCATGCATGTGTCCCTGACACTTTAGACTGATGCTGTACAAGAAAAGCTACAAGCCCTCCTGTGGGATGCTACCAGACTTCCTCTTTCTTCTTTCATCCTTTTATTTTTAGCAAATTTACCTGCCAGCATATAATGCACTATCACAATTCCAGCTCTCTCTACTTTCTGGCTTCAGGTTCAGAGATTTGAAGTTTCTCAGTGGGAGAAGCTCACACACACACACACACACACACACACACACACACACAAACACACACACACACACCCCAGGGAGGGAGTAGGAACCCACAGAGCCACATGGGCCTTACCCATCAATATAGAGATGGCAACTTTTGTCCTTTGCTTTCAAGATGGCCTATCGCTAAATGCCCATTCTAGATACATCTTACCAGCACTGTGTTAAGAAGAAATTCTCGTAGATTCAGTGATTGATGGTCTGTCAATCCTAGTAATAACTAGTGAGATTTATGAGTTAATGTTTATATTCCTGTACTTCACAGGTATTTGTTACCGGTGAAAGTAATAGCTGGGAACTCAACTAAACACGTGACTCTGACTAAGCCTGTTGTTCACCCGACAGTCAGCCGCGTCTGTCCGGCCGGGGGAGGCGATTCTGCTCTCACTGTGAAGCCAGAACGTCAGTGGGTCGAAGATTTCGGTGCTGCCTGAATTTTGGACACATCACTTGCCCTCACTCCCTTCTCATCTCTAGAATCGGGGTAGTATTAGTACATGTATCTCATAGGGCTGTGGTCAGGATTAAACTCATTAATTTATTTTCTTAAGAAAATACTTCAGAGACTATCTAGCAACAAATAAGTACTCACTAAGAGTTGTTGATGTTGCCATTGTTTTTATTTGTTGTGGTGACAATAGCCTGATGTCTTCCAACACAATAACTTCCATTTTCCTTCCCTCAGCCACTGGGTCCCCAAATACTATCCTTGCATGTGTCAACCCAGATAAAGAAAATATCTGCCACGCTCTTTGTAGCTAGAATGTTTGCATCTCTGCAAATGCATACATTAAAACATAATCCCCAAGATTAGGTCAGCTCCACCCCCATAAATGGGGTAGAGTCCCCTTATGAAAGAGACCTCAGATTGGCAGCTAGCCCCTCCCACCATGTGAGGATATGGAGAGAAGGTGCTTTCTATGAAGTAGAGAACGAGCCCTCACCAGATACTGAACCTTCGAGTACTTTGATCTTGAACTTCCCAGCTTCAAGAACAGTGAACAAGAAATTTCTGTTGTGTATAAGGCACTCATTTTATGGAAAATTTGTTATAGCAGTTTGAACGGACTAACACAGTGTATGACTAATTTCAGGTCACTATGATGTGCATGGAAATAGTATATGAAACTTTTTAGAATCGGTCTTAATTGGAGGAAGTCTACCATTTTCCTCTTTCTTCCTCCTACTGGTTGGGATGTGAACTTAATGACTAGAGCCCAGCAGCTGTCTTGGAACATCCTTGGAGGGAAATCAATGCCGTGAAGCAGTGAGATGAAGGGGCCATGAAGTTGCCTACCATCATTTTACTTTAGTACTGACTGCATATTTTACATGGAAGAATACAATCTTCTATGCTTAAGCCACTTTTTATTTTGGCATTTGGCCACATGCAGTAGCTGATCCTAATCCAATATTACTTTGCTTTGGACCATCTGCTCTTTGTGTTTATGCTAGAGTTTCATCTGAGTCATCTTCACTAAATGCTGATGAGACCCCCAAGCTGAAACTCTCTGCTAAGCTCCAAGTCCATGCAACCCCAGCATACTTGGCATGTCAGTACACATAAACACATACAATACTGAGTGCATGGCTTCCTTTTCTGTTCCCAAATCTAGTACAGTTCCAGGGCATGCCAGCATCCTAACAAGCCAGACATCTGGGCATCCACGTTAATACCACCTCCTAATTCTCTGTATTCCAGCCTTTTGAAATCTTGCTAATTCTATACACAAAGTATCTTCACCTTCTCCACAACTATTCATGAGTCATCATGAATGACACATAGCATGAGTTATCCTCTAGATTATCAGTCCCTTCCCTTTCATAATCCAGTTCTCCATGGTACAGTTTGCTGATATTTTTGATAAGGAAATATCCTTATCAAAGGGTGAAGATGAATATCCATAGCCTAGAGACACCTCCCTGCTGTGTCCAGCACTGCCTCTCTGTCTGGCTCATCAACCACCATGCTTCACCTCTCACTCAAACCCCAAACCAACTGGCCTCTTCTTTTCTAGAAAATTCCATGCTCCATTTAATTACAACTGTATTGCAATTTTTCATCCTCCTTAAAGGAACTTTTCCAGCCTACTATTTTGGAAATGTGTTGAAACATAATATTAATCCTGAACAAACACACAGCCCGTGTTCATGCACGGGGGTGCAGGGAAGTGAGAGCTGACTGCCCCATAAGACCTAGAAGCAACCTAAGGTTCTTCTATTAAAGAAATGGATTGATTTATCCAGGTAGAAATATAACTGCCAGAAGGGAAATGGCCCCCAGAGCAAAGCCCTTCTTGTGCTATTTGGAGAAGTTGCAACGAATCTGTAAACAAGCCGTGCCCACATCACAGGATCTCAGGAAGCCTTCTCAGTCAACAGAAAGACCCAGCAGGAACCAGATATGTGCACTGCAGCAAGAAAGCAAGAACTTCCCCCTGCACTCTGGAATATAAATACATACACACAGGCCAGCCACCACATGAACAAATTTAGCAGCATGAACAAGAAAGACCAAATCAATAAATGACAGATAGTGCAGAGCAACAGGTAGCTCAGAGAGTAGAGAAGCACTTTACGGGAGGCTTCCTGTGGTCCACCTCTGGGCCCACAAATCACCTAGGAGGCGGCAGCTGCAAGCCCAGGTGTGTCAGGAATGGATAGGATTTTTCTGATAATAATATCATCAGTCTTCTTTTTTTAAATTTTTTTTTTTAGAGACAAGGTCTCACTCTGTCACCCAGGTTGGAGTACAGTGGCACAATCATGGCTCGCTGAAGCCTCAAGCTCCTGGGCTCAGGCAAACCCCCTCCCTCAGCCTCCCAAGTAGCTGGGACTGCAGACACGCATCACCAGGCCCAGGTAATTTTTAAATTTTTTTCTGGAGTCTAGGTCTCATTATGTTGCCCAGGCTGGTCTAAAACTCCTGGCCTCAAGTCATCCTCCCACCTCAGCCTCCTAAGTGCCAGGATTACAGGAATGAACCACCGTACCTGGCCCAGTTTTCTTTTTTAGAGTTTATGAAAAATTAAAATTCGAACAGGTTCACAAATCATGGTCCATTGACTCTCAAGTCCAGCACTTGGGTTTCAGTTATTGAGCAAAATATACCTGGGCACTGTGGGTTCTCCTAGCTCTCGACCAAATCATGTTCTTCTCAGTTCCTTCTATTGGAAAAAAGAGACCACAGTGAGGGGTCAAGACCAACACGACCAGTTCCCTCCAGGAAGATGCAGGAAATGGGCTTATAACAGGAGTTACTGTTCCGGGCAGGCGTGGTCACTGGGAGGCGTGGAGCTGCTGGTGAGCACCCACCTATTACTCCCAGGCCAGGGTGACCGCCATGTTCCCTCCCACTTCCCCACGTCCCTGCATTTGCTTATACTAACTGCAGCTGAAGACCAAGACTCTGGTCCTGTGGTAACCAAAGACGTATTGTACATGTCTGGCTACTTGTAGATGTAACAATATGAGCAACACTGTATGTTGTTCTCTGTCTGCTGCCAGAATGTTCTAGTTTTCCTTAAAACTTGCCCTGTCTTATAGGGTGCAATTCAAGTGTGCAGCAAGTAGCAACTTACTCCAGCAACCTATTTTTCCTACTGAATCCCTGAAGCTTCGGCTTTAGTAGGCTCCTGGCTGGAGTCCCGAGTCACAAAAGGCTACAGATTAGCCGGCTACTCCCCTTCAGAGAATTCTCTCTGCCTGTGTCCTACCACAGTTGAGTCAATTCCAAAGTGTGCATTCAGTCTGTCACTCGCAAATCCAGTAGCAGTTCCAGTATCTTCTTAGCCAGGAGTTTTTCAGTTGCAAGTAAGAGAAATCCCTTACAAACTTACGCAAAATGAGAAGGTTGGGCTCATATAACCAAAAAGACCAGAAATTTCTAGCCTCACATCCAAGTGGACCTGAGTGCTTATCAAATGTCATCACGGGACTAAGAGAGTGGAGAGACACCACCTCCTGAAATAACCTGCCTGTTCCTTTGCTGCCGGCGGGCTGGGCTGGGAAGACGGCCCTGAGCAGATCTGGGTGCTGTGGTCCCTGCCGCTGGTGCTGGCGAGGCCAGGACAGAGATCTTCCTGCTCCTTGTTCCTCCACAAGGACGACATGTCCCAAACTCGTGAGGCAAGGGCGATGAATTACCATTTTCCAGTGCATTTTTAGAGTTAAAGGGATACCTACCTACTTAAGACATAAAAAAAATAATTTTAAAGTGTTGTCTATGGAGAACAGGGAAAAAAATTGCAAGAGATACACTGGGGGCTTTGATTTTCATTATAAATGTTTAAAATACAAATAATAAATTGGAGATTTATATATTTTCAGGATCAAGCAGGTGTTCATATAGTATAAATCCAAGTAGGAGCATACTCTCCTATTTCTCAATGATAAATTTGCTAAATATTAGAGGAATTTAAGATCTATGTCATTTGAGACAGAGTGTAGCTTTGGATTTTCATTTTGGCTTTCAGTTCTACCAGGAGCAGCACATTAATAATAAAGTAATGCTCATTCTAAACCCTGATCAAGAAAGTGCAAAAATAGAAAACGATGAATCAATCTCAATTAGGATCACAGTTGGAAAAAAAAAACTAAATTAAAATACAAGAAAATTAAATTCAGTAGTATATTAAAAAATAATCTACTGATACTAAGTAGGATTTAGGCCAAGAATTCAAGATTAATGTTCTATTTGGGCATCTATTTGTATAACACAACAAGATGACAGACATATTTCATTATCTCAGAAGTCATTCAATTTAATTAAATGCACTCCTTGATTAAAAAAAGAATATGCAAAAAGCATTCAAAGGCAGAACACAATGATTCTTTTCGTAGCAAAGAATATATATCTCTAGCCATTATTACTTTTATAGCAAAATCTTGGAGATAATACTTTTAAATTTAGCACTACTAATGATTGCTAACATCATTATTATTTTAAATGGTTCTGGAATATATAGTCAATTAATAAGACATGAAATGAATATAGGATGTATAAACATTAAAAAAGGATGGAAAATAATATTCAGATTCAGATAATATAATTTTTCTATCAGGAAAACTTAGAGAATTAAAAAGTTAATAGAACTTGAAAATATACTAAACGTAAAAATTATTTTATATCAGGGCTCAGTGTCCACAATTGGTCATTGATTAGACATTTATCCAGAATTTTAGTATTTATTATTATGGTTCTAATCGTCTGTGCTTTCCATATGGCATCAAAAAAAAAATCCATGTAAATGCTATAATCTGAAGCAGTTCATGTTCTTAATAAGGTAATTCTTAACAGGAATTTTTTTTCTCAGTAGCAGCTACATTTGTCTGTATTTTCCAAGCTACTGTTTTTCAGTATAAGTAATAAAATGTTTTTGAGGATCTCTAGCTCAAAACCTAACATTCTTTCTAAAAATTTTATGACTATATCTTGAATTGCAAAATTAAACACCCTATCCTTCATATTCCTTCTCTCCTGTTCGTAGGGTATAAAATGCTAGAATTTTGCCATTTATATGTTTCGTGACCACTCAGGTAATAAACAGCCTAATTAAAACATGTTCTAGAAATTTAGGTAGTCTTTTCTTCTAGTCTGATACAAGCTAACACACACACACAATTTAAAAAAAATCATAATGTGCCTTTGTAAATGCAACAAAGTAAAAATGATGAAATATATATTAAGTTTTTCTATTTACATGCTCTGAACTCTGATATTCAGAAATTTTTAGTGTGGCATGTACAACTTGCTCTTTAAACTGGTAAGTTCAAGTGGGGCTGTAATAGATATTTTAAAACCCTGGCAGAAAACCTATCAGGAGCAACATTCTGGAAGCTGCAAATGTGATAAGGAAAATGCATCAAAACAAACAGCCTCAAAAAGCTGTTGCCAGGAGACGAAGGCTGGCCGCCTACCACTCATGCAGGAGTGCGGGGGCACCAGTGTGGCTGCAAGCCTCTGCAGAAATGTCAAGGGCCAATTCCATGGTGAGGTGACAGTTACATTTAGAGCTCAGTGCTGTATTTAACTGGGAGAAAAAAGGAAAGCTATTTCCAACAGATGGTATAAAAGAGGAATGTGCCCGCCCTAGTGTGTGTCACTCACATGAAGGCCATGACTTTGGATTGATGGTGAAAGAAAAAAGAGAGTTGCGCATACAGGGAAATTATACAGGGGCTTTAGTCAGGTTTATTAAAGAAAAGGCCAACAGACATGATGGAGGTTTAGGAAATCTATTCAAACAGCTTTCCAGTATGCACTGAAGGGAGAATCTACTGCCACCTTATGACGGAGCTCTTGGAGAAGAAACTTGTAGGTTAAAAAGAAGTAAAAGAAAAACTCTGAATAGCTAAAGGAATATTTGCACGTTCCAGAAAATATTCACCAGCTACTGTATGCCTACTATTGAGCTAGGTATTGAATAGATACCAATTAATGTTATAGAAGACCCCTCAGCATGGCAGGAAGACACCATTATTTGGAAACACAAGTCATTCCTGAAACAATGAAGTAAAAATGCAAGATAAGTGATTAGGACAATAATTGAATCCAAAGGTGAGGAAATGAATCCAGAGGTGTGGAGCCCTTAGGAGACACTGTCTGAAAGAGGACTGCTGTGGGAACATGTACATGAAAAGTTCATTTTTTTTTTTAGAAATTTGTTTTTATATATTGTTTTTTGGAATAAAGCTATCAGTTGCCTGTATAAGAAAACACAGAGCTATATAGCAATAAAATATTATCATGCATCTAATAATGTATTGCATTTTGGTTATTTTAGCAAACTTTTTATTTTGGAACTTTTTAAGATTTACAGAAAAGTTAGAAAGGTAGTTCAGAAAGGTCCCATGTACCCCACATGGAGTTCCCCCTATTAACATCTCACTATAGTGTGAACTAAAATAAAATCTTAAGGCTCCCCACCCACCAGCTGACGGAATGGACCCTCTCTTGGCCAAGGTGATATCCTAAAACTAAACTGCCTGCCAGGAGGAGGGTGGTCAGACATGCCTCATCTTGCCCCCCTCCCTTTGTAACCCACTAACAGGCCTAAGGGTATGTAAACAAACCTGCAGGTCCTCCATTTACACAACAAATACGTCCTGGTGGCTTGTCTCTGATTAATAGAGCTCCTTATCTTAAAACATTCCAAGCCTTCAGACAAAGCTTCATGTCTTTAACCAATTATAAGTTAAAGAATCTTTAAACCCACCTATAACCTATAAGCCCCCGCTTCAAGATGGCCCACCTTTTCGCGCCAAACCAATGTACGCCTCCCACATATTGATTTATGACTTTACCTGTAACCCCTGTCTCCCTGAAATGTATAAAATCAAACTGTAACCTGGCCACAGCTCAAGGCTTCTTGGGCGGGGCTCCGGGTCATGATCCTTAAATTTGGTTCAGAATAAATCTCTCTAAAATTATTTTACAGAGTTCAGCTTCTTTTTCATTAACAGTATGGTACCTTTGTCACAAGTGGGGAACAGATATTGATATAATATGTTATCATTAACTAAAGTTCAGGCTTTATTCAAATTCCCTCTGTTTTTTGCTAATACTCTTTCCCAGTCTCAGGACCCCAGCTAAGGTCACACATTACGTTCACTTGCCAGGTCTCCTTAGCTGTGGCAGTTTCTCGGACGTTTGCTTTTGATGACCTTGAGAGTGTTGAGGAGGACTGGTCCCTTACATTGGAGGCAGCCACTCTCGGAATCTGTCTCGTGTTTTGCTCATGATTAGAAAGTGGTCATGGATTTTGGTGAAAAGACCACTGAGGTGAAATGCCACTTCAGTGGCATCATATCACATTTCTATTCTAGGCACCTGATTGGGCCATGGGTCCCAGCCTCCGGCACCCAGCCGAGGCCGGGCTCCTCAGGCTTACCGTGGTGCGGTGACACTGTCCTGCTCCCTTTCCCTTCCACTCTCTGGAAATAGGTCACCGTGCACAGCCCACATTTACAGAGTGAGCATGTGCTCCATCCACTTGAAGGCAGAGTGTCTACATAACCCATTTGGAATCCTGTGCTAGAAATTTCTCTATTCTGACGTATTTATTTATTGATACAATCATGTATTTATTTATGTACCCATTTTTTAATACTTGGGTTAAATCCAATACTATTTTTTTTTCACTCAGATTATTTCAGCTTTGGCTGTTGGGGGTTCTTTCTATTACCTCCTGTGTGTCGTTTCAACATACCCTCCATCATTGTGGGGTTTTGCTTTGTTTTGTTTTTGAGTATTTCAGCTTTTTCTGATCTGAGAGATGCTCCAAGCTCATCATTTCCTGCTTAGTCTTAAACTCAGTCATTTCTTCAAGGAGCCCTGGTTCCTATTATTAAAAGATGGTATTGGGACCTAAGGTCTGGGAGCTGGTGTGATTCTTGCTGCTGGGGTTTCATTGCTTCTGCACGCTCAACACTAAGGGAGCAAGGAAACAGAGGTGTGGATAACCTACACCCCCATGGGGAACAACTTCATTTACTAGGGTACAGTGGCTATGTTCCTTTTGTCTTCAGTCTTAGGGATTCCACTCACTTCCAAAATTACTTACGGTAGCACTTCTCTCCTGCCCCACCCCACTTCAGCGAGGTCGTACTATAAATTTGCAACACAGTTACATTCTTTTGTCACACTCTGCTTTCTATGTCATACATTCACCATCACAATATGATATAGAATAGTTTCTCCTCCACAAAACACCCTGTGTTGTGATTTACTTATTTAACTACCTCTTTTCCCTAGTCTCCTGACAACTACTGATCTATTTCTTGTCTCTCTATTTTGCCTTTTCCAGAACATCATATAAATTGAATAATATGGTAATTAGCCTTTTAGAAAGATTTCTATTATGTATGACTATGCTTTTACAATTCATCCATATCCTTGTGTAGTTTGACAGCTCATTCCCTTTTTGTTGCAGAGTAATATCTCACTATTTTGATGCACCACAATTTGTTTTTCCATTCACCTATACAAGGACATTTTAGTTGCTTCCAGTTTTTGAAGATTATTAATAAAGCTGCCATTAACATTCACATATGGATTTTTGTGGGGACATACATTTTCAAAGCAATTGGGTAAATGCCCAGGAACACAATTAGACAATAAGGCTATACATAGTTTTGTAAGAAACTATCAAAATCTCTTCCAAAGTGGCTGTATCGTTTTGCACTCAGATGAGAGAAATGAATGAGAATTCTTGTTCCACATTCTCTCCAGTATTTGCTATTTGAGAGATCCCCACTCCCCTATTTTAGGCATTCTGATAGGTGTGTAACGGTATCTCAGTGTAATTTAATTTGGATTTCCCTAATGACATGATGTTAAGCATCTTTCATGTCCTAATTTACCTGTACATTTTCTTTGGGGAGGGATCAGTTAAGATCTTTTGCTCATGTAATTATTGTGTTGTTTTATTTCTCACTGCTGAGACTTAAGAGATCTGTATATAGTTTGGGCACAGGGCCTATACCATATAGGTGTTTTGAATATATTTTCTCCTACATATTTATTCTCATATCTCCCTGTTTAACAGATAAAATTTAGTTAATAGTTTATCATTAATTGATGCATAAACTTCTACCACTTCCCTATCTGTAAAGCAAGCCCACTTCAAGGTCAAACCATTTGTTAAATATTTTGGCAGAGAGGAAAGGAGATAAAAAAGAAACAGGAAATCATTAGATGAGTTGCATAACTGTTTTTTACACTTTGGAGTTTTTATACACATTTCTCCCCAGGTCTTCTTGTGAGCATTTACAGGAGCCATTACCAGACAAAGTTGAATAAGACCCAATGAAACAATTCTAGCATCTAAATAAACAATAAGTTGAATGTGCCCTGACCCCAGAAGGGATTGGCTTCACCCAGGTGCTGCAAGAGGATGCACAGAACTCTCTGGAAATCTTTAGTACATGGTGCATGAACAGGAAGCCAACACAGAGGCATGGATTAGGGTCCACTTAAAGGACTCTTGGTCTGTACACAATTTGGGGGCAAAGTTCCTAGCCTCCAGCCTGCACCATCTGAAACGTGGGCTGATGGAGACAGAGGACCTCCGTGTGCAGCCTCCTGACTCTATTGGTACTCCCATGTCCTCTGAATTATTTCAGTATTACCTATCTATCTATGATCTAAGTTTTCCAATAATTTTTGTGGTTGGTCAACTTCTGTCAAGCTGAGTAGCTGTTCATGGGATATAAGAAAAACCTTACTGTAACAGCAGAATGTGTCTTTTCTGGATTTGATTACTATGCTAAGTCATATTTCCCCTGCTCTGAGTCACTCAAATGTCACAGTGATGCCCTGACACTTAATACCTAGAAAATATTGGCTTGATCCACATTTTATGACATGTTAAGTCCCAGAGATTTCACATTCCAGGGGCTTCTCGCTAAGCACCTGCTTCTGCTGCATTGAAGGTCGGATCGCTTTGGTGTCCAGCACGTTAGTTCTTGCTTCAGACCACCAGAGTCTAGGGAGGAGCTGGGGCCTCTTTCCTTGATTTCACACAAGGGAAAAAATAAATAAGCAATAATCAGCATCATGAACACCCAAAACTAACCATTCGAGAGAGTAGCAATTTCTATTGAAGATTTCAGGATTCGGAGCGAATTTATACAACAGCAAGAAAACAACTTAAATACCAGACTTAAATATTTCTTTTACAGCCCTCTCAACCACCCAAGACCCAGGAATTTTTACGGTAGTGACAGCCAAGATGTGGCCCCGACAGTCTCTCAGCGTGCTGCTGGCGCCCCAGGCCCGCACCTCCCCTCTCTGGTTTTTCCTTCTCTCCCCACTCCCCGCCCCCGGGGGGCCCCACCAACCTGCCTCTAAGTTTCTCATGCTCTGTTACGGAGCAAACGTGAGCCTGCATCTCTGGGGCCATGTCTTCATCTCTAAATCTCTCCAACAGGCTCAGCAGAACAAAAACTCCTTTTAGTGATTATGTCAGAAATGTAAAGAACCAGCAGAGACCCAAATTTCCCTCTGCTTCAGCAGGAGCTTTTATCCTCGGGAGGCACTCGTGGGTTTCAATGTGCTCTCTCCCCAGCACACGTGTGTTTGCTGTCCAGTGCGCTGTCAGCCAGATGCTCCTTCCTCCCTCTGCACGTCCCGCCTCTGAGAGATCAGGAAGGCGACAGGCCCAGCGGGCTCGGGAAACCCGGACGTGGCGCTGCTCGCAGTTCCCCCGAGGGGGACGCTGGGTCAGTTCCTGGCGTCCTGTGCGTTTTCCTGGGGTCCTGTGGGTGTCAGGAAACCCATGCGCTTACATCCAAGGCAAAATCACCTTTTATATGTGTTGAACATCAAACCATTTCATCTGGTTGGGTTTTCTCATGAATGAAATCCTATTTGCTTCTAATCATCCAAGAATGCCTCAAAGATTTGGGTTAATGGTGACAACATTCTTTGTTTTCCAAAACTCCCTTATAATTTAAAATAAATAAATATATATACACACACTCTCTATATATGTGAATACATATGTATAAATATTTGAGTTATTTTAATATAAGTGCTGAAGAAACCTGTGTGTGGAAACTACTTTTTTATTAAAAACAAAAGGAAGTTGGAGAAACTATGTACAGTAGTGGTATAATTTTTAATCATACAAATGAGAAAGTCACCATTTTAGCTATAAAATATTCATTGATGGGTGACTATAGAGCTATGAATTTAAAATATTTATTAGATTTAAAAATTTAAGTTCTTAGAATCAAAATTCTTACACAGAGTAGGTATAACTGTAAATACATCACATGAAAATGCAAAGAAAAAAATTTTTCTAACATCTGTTTTATCACTTGCTGTGAGCATTATAATACAAAGAAGTTGTTACTAAAGAATATTTACAAATAGAAAAAGAAAATAAGGCTTCCAGGATGGCTAACTGTTGCCAGGGACTCTGTTTACACATATAAATCCATGAGCTAAAAGCAGCTATATCCAGCTGTCCAGATAAAATCTGCATCCTTTGCTATGTTTATCTTGCATAATCATTGAACCTCTGATGTTCCCTCAGAGGAAACACTCTATGAGATCATTCTCACCTTATCCCATTACCATGTCACTGAGGGGTAGAATACATAGCAATTATTTGTAAATATTTTCATAATTATTATGCCATTAGGTTAGAGAAGTGAAAAAGCAAAAATAAATCTAAAAGTACCTTTGAGAAGGCATAATTGAATGTTATAATCCCTTTAAAATCTTATGTTTGACAGAAGAGCCACAGTTTTCCAAATATAAACATCAGGAAGAGCCTAGCACAAGTAAAATACTGCATTGAAAAAAACAGCACAAGTGAAACTCCATGTGGGGAAATTAAACCAATTTTGCCAGAACAAAACTTCAAAATTCCACAGAATTAAAAAAAAAAAAAAGAAAATCCCTAAGGGAAAATGAACAAAGCCCACAGTTGATGGGCTGTATAAAGGCCAATTTGCTGACCACCCGTAGCAATGATGAAATGCATCGCTATGGGACATGCGGCCAGGTGCAGGGGGGCCTCGGTCTCACAGTTCAGGCCCACGTGCTGCAGCCTGAGCGCCCGGTGCAATCCTGGCTTTCACCCTCGAGCAGGGTGTGCCACCCAGAGGAACCTCCTCCATCCTCACCAATGTGTAGGGGCGGCAATGCTGGCGGTTGGGTGCCGACTGAATAGTGCAATGTATGTGAAGTAATTGTCCTAATACCTGGCTCCTGGTACCCGTTGTTCAATACAACTATATTGTTTTTGTGAAAATGCAAATGTTTTATACTTGCAGTTAACATCATAGTGCCTCAAGCAACGTAAGACACAGGACTTAAAAAAGAAAAATCTAGTCAGCAGTTTATTCTTGTTCGTTTGCTCTTTCATTCCTGGATGTTTCCTGAGGGCCCTTGCTGGGTTGTGGGCACCCACTGACCAGAACACTGGACTTATCTCAAAACAAGACACCTTAGCAGCGGCCCCCACCTTTTTTGGCACTGGGGACTCGTTTCATGGAAGACAATTCCATGGATGGGAGGCGGGCCGTGGGGACAGGTGGGGCCCAGGCGGTGACATGAACGATGGGAGCGGCTGTGAACACAGGTGAGCCTCGCTGCCCACCGGCTGTCCTCCTGCTGCGCCCCCGCCCCGGCTGCACAAGGCAATTTCTCCACCCACGGCAGGGGTGCGGGTGTGGGGAGGGGTGGCGGGGCTCTGCGCCCGTCCCCGACAGGCTGCGGACTCGTACCTGGGGTTGGGGGCCACAGCCTTAAAAGATTGAGGGTAAAAAAATAAATAATATAGCTCTACTACAAATAAACTAAAAATAGATCTAACTCAAAAGTTCATCCAATTGACCACATGGCTCAAAGAAGGCAGTTTACTCTAGTCACCTCAATTTCGTGGATAAAGCCACACACGTAGCAAATAACGGCAATAGTGGTCATTGCAGGATCGCAGCAATAACAGATGTGACATTCCAGATAGGCAGCATTCCAAAGCTTCATATTTTTAACTTTCATCACAGTATAATTTGTTTGTGTTTAATCTCATTTATATATAAATGACATTTATTATTAATATATAACATATATATATATATAATATAGATTATGATTCTCCAACCACTCTGTTAAACCAAAATTCACCTTCTAATAACCCTCTAAACCTCCTAATGAGACTTTCTCCATACCGCTGTCCCATACCAGCTATGGGACATTCCTAAGGGAAAAGTGCAGGGGAGAGGGACTTTCTGCTGATGTGCCCCCACCCCCAGCTGTACGGAAGGCAATTTCTGGAGCTGTAGAGCTCTCAGGCTGCAGCTGGAGCAGAAAGATTCATCCGTTATTCTCACCTTTGGGTAAATTCAATGGTACAAGGAGGAGAATGATATTTACATTGCAGAGTGTTTAATGGGAAGTAGATTCTGTGTGCTTGGTGGCAAGGATGAGGAGTTAGCAGGGCGTGGTGGGAGTCGGTAGCAGTAGTCTGGGTCACAAGGCCAGTGGACACAACATGATTCCTTTTTATGCACTTTAAGTGAAGCTGTATTTGAAATACTGATAAAAGTGAGGTCCAAAAACAATATCTGCTTGATTAACTCATGTATTTTTGTCTTCATGATATGAAGTAGTCGTTAACCTTAACAAAAACTAAATTATTGAAAAAAGTGATGCAACAGTGACTAATGATAATTTATTTCTTTTTTAATGGACGAATGGAGCAAAACAGACATAAAAAAGGAAGACTAAACAGAAGGTGTCATAACTTGAATTTCTTTCAAATATTCATCCCATGACTAACCCTTGATATCCATGACATTTACATATTGGCTATTTTAATTTTGTTAGCATTCAATGCTCAGTTAATTTATGCTTTTTAAAAAAGTGTGTGTTTTATGTACATTTGAGTTATTACATAGAAACAAAAGGTTTTACTAATGATATTTACTTTAAAGAAGTAGCTGGGGTGGCCATTGTGGGCTCGCCATGACAGTACCTCCCATTCTTTTGGCTATTTTTGAAAGCCTATTTTTATTTTTACTTAAAAATATAAATATCAGATAAATCTTGTTTATGGATAAATATTTGCTGCATAAATATTTAATAATAGTTATAGCAAAATATTTACTATATCACTGATAACAATTTAATTAACTATAAATGAGGCCTGACATGAAACATGCTATAAAAATTTTTATGCTTCAGAATAAACTCAGACTATGTACAGTACTTGAAAACACTAAAAAATTCAAGACATCAGTAAAAGTGCTTGCTTTATCATGATAAATAGGTGTGTCACATCATGTCATAACCTTAAAGGGTTGATGGCCACAAAGAAATATATCATTTATATCCCCTTTCTATTAGACTTGACATTTGGGAAGTGGCAAATATATCTTTCATGTGAAAACTATGATGGCAAAGATTTTCCATCATAAAACAAGTGTGAAGTTGACATTGTTATTTCTTTTGAGAGGACAAAAGCCATCTATTCATCTGGATCTGGCAAATGTTAAGATACAAACATGAAAGGCACAAAAGCCACTGACAAATTGCCAGGCTGTGGTTTCCCACTTGATTACACAGAAC
This sequence comes from Lemur catta, assembly GCF_020740605.2. Taxonomy (NCBI): domain Eukaryota; kingdom Metazoa; phylum Chordata; class Mammalia; order Primates; family Lemuridae; genus Lemur; species Lemur catta. Next base: position 94,641,873 of record NC_059138.1, on the reverse strand, counting down.
GGATTCAAGACCAGTGTCACCGTAGCTCAGCAAGCATAAAGATAAGGGGAATGCTAATTCATAATAAAGTTAAACAGTCACTTCTCATAAAGAAGACCCCAGAGAAAAACAAACACAACTTTGGGACAGGTTTTAAGTGGCCACCAGACCAACAGAGAAGCCTCCCGGGAAGCGCAGGCTGGTGGGGAGGGCAGCTGGGCAGACCGGCTGTGCTCGGCCTGCTGCTGTGGGCTCCACATTTGCCCGACGGTTGCTGACCCTGGCTTGTCTCTGTGTATTGGGCCGCTGTCTCCGGCACCTGCCAGCCAATCAGAGCTTCTCCATAGGACTCTCAAATAGGTCACCAAACTGAAAGGAAAATGAAGAAAGTGACAAAAGTCAGCTAGAAATGGATCAAATTATGACTTAGTGATTTCCATTCAGAAACTTTCTCAGGGTCCAGTAAAATTTTGCCATGTGCACTACTTCTGTTGGGCCTGATATACCACACTGGTCCAAAATTTTTGTCTAATTTGTATATGTAACAACAGCATTTACTTAAAAAGGCAAATGCTGTAAACTATACTAACTACAGCAACAAATTTCGTACATTTATATTGTAGATAAATTGTGTATGGATAAATATATCAAATGCAAAGTAAATTTTACCTGAAATCTCACCTCATGAGCTCCTATAACTTCTCAATAGTGAAACTATCTAATTTTACTCTAGCTAATTTAGTCATTTCCAGATTAAATCTTAGTTTCATGCAGGTTAACTTGGCCTCTTTTGAATACGAACAGCTAGTTTTCCCAATTCCTTTTCTGTCTCTTTTCCTTCCTTCTCCTGTCTTCCCTGGTGTGTTCCAGGGAGACTCACACATGACCTCGTCGTAAGAGAGCGACGGGGCACAGAGCTCACCCCACCTCAGTGCTGGAGCGCACATGTGGTCGTGTGCACATGCGGTCGTGCACACATGCAGTCGTGCGGTCGTGTGCGCTACTGCTCTTGATGCTCTTGCTGCCAGGGCAGCCGGCCCAGTGGCGGGTGTAGCTGCAAGACCCAGAGATGAGGGTGAGAAACTGGGCTGGACAGCCGGAAGGTGGCGAAGACACCACACGCTTCTTTTGGAGCGAGAGAGAGACAGGACAAATAAGGCTGGCCACAGCTGTGGCTCCCTGCTTCACCTACCGAGCAGGTATTTATTTCACCGGTGTTTTCTGGGCAGAAAACACATTGGCCCAGAGTGGTGTCACCAACGAATGTTCAGTTCAAGACCTCGGGATCACGGAGGGCCCCATACACACTCAGTGTCTTATGAACACACTTCTCTTGGGTCTCCCATGCCCTCCTATGCCCCACACCTAAGTTTCCTCACACACGCCACGTGGATTGTCACTTACTCACCAGCCACCGCCCACATGTAACACTGCCTGTGCGTGTCACCCACACAGCTTGCTTTTCCCTGTCTGTGATGCCAGACGAGAACTTTTTCAGCTAGTTCAGCAAACATACAGGGTGCTCAGCTCCTTAGCTAAATATGTTTCTAATACTAGATCACAGATATTTTTCTGAAGATTGTAAGGTTTAAAACACGTTCTCACCACTTTAAATTTGTTTTTGGAAAATTACCTACAATCATCTTCAAAGTCACAATTTATGGAAAACACATTTGAAAATTTTGACAGCTTCACTGACTCTCCTGTGTAAATGGCAGAAAAGTGCTCTCTTTACAGAGGCTGAAAATAACTTGTGAGCTTAGGGGGAAAATCTTTATAAGGTAGAACATTCTCAATTCATGTTTTTCTTATTGAAATATGTAAATATTTCAGCCCAAATGTTTTTACAGATGTATTCAATTCATCCCCTTCCAGAAAACCTTTCTTTCACATATACTATTATAATATTACACAACAAAATTCACCAGAGATATCATCTATTTGTTTTTCTGTTGAATGTTTCAACAAATTCAGATTCTGTAAAATCATATTCTTCTCAAATCAATTATATCTGGCTACAGAATACAAATTATTAAATTAATCATGAGTGTTCCATCAGAATACTCTACCTACAGATGGAGGCATTCCAAAATGTTATTTTTTTCAAAAAAAAGTAACACTTGTATATTACTTGAGCCATTATTTCTTAAGTTGTTCAATTCCTTTTGAGGCAAATTTTAGTGTTTCCTCTTTGCAGGATTTGTTTTCAATAATTACACATTCCTAAAGCTGAAAATGTATGGTATTTTATGGTATTTTAGTCATTGAATAATGTTATTACAGTTCTGCAACAGAATTAAACAGTATGCAACCAAATTTTAGAGGACTCTTTCATTAAATATAGTTCAATGCCATTGTAGATACCTCAGTTAACTTAGAGTCCTTCAAATGTCCTATACCTTTCTAACTGAGTTCTTGATAGACAGTAAAGAAAGAAAGTATATTCTACCATGCTGACATATACCTATATATAGATAGACATGATATATCCGTGAATAGATATATCCATATAGATATGTCTGTCTATCTATCTATCTATATGATTTTGCATAAGTTTCATTATCTGCATTTGGTAGTTGTATAGTTAAGCTACAATAACTGTATTTGTATAAAATATTTGTAATAACCATAGATTTTATTTTTATTGGTAAAATAGTGTGGTTGGTTTAGACGCAGTATGGATTATATCTTTATAACAACCTTTCAAGTGTATTTCTGCTGCAGACGTTTTTATAATGTAATAAGAACACCATTTGTTCCATGATACTGTGAATAATCAGGAAATATTTGGCTTTCTAAAAAGAATGAGCTTTATATCTGAATTTATAATTTCAATACCATTCACAATAATATTAGGTATTTTACCTGTGACAGAATAAACACCCAAAACCTTTCTTGAATTTCCTGTAAAAAAAATCAAAACATTATTAGAATTAATTAAATTTCTATGTGAAGCAACTGACACTGGTATAAAACAGTTATCATTTAACTGCATTTTTTATAGCAATGGAACCTACACAATAACAAACTGTTTTTCTTTTCATACATGCATAAGAAAATTTAGAATTAAAAATCAGCAAAATTAATAAAGAAGAATATTACGCTGGCCCCTGACTGGCGGAGGCAGCCATGTGCAGCTGCTTGCCACCCATTCCCTCTGCTTAGTACGCCTGGGCACACGTTGTCTTATCAGAAAGATCTCAGCATGCTATTCTTAAAAGAGATGTGTTTGCCAAGTTGGGTTTGGAAAGGGCTGGAGAAGTAAGCAAGATCATCACTGGGCATTCTTCAGACTTCACCTGGTATTAAAAGGATCATTTTGCCAGTCACAAATGTTATCTCACATATTCCTCAACCAGATCATGGCAGAAGCTGGAAGTACAAAGGTGCAGTCTGTGAAGCCTATCCCAACTTGAATTACTTGAATTCAACAAAGAGTGACACTGTTTTAATTTTAAAAATCCAGAAGAATTACTAAACTCAATGGAACTTAGAACAACAGAAGTAAACCATGATGTAGAGTCATTCTAGTTTTCATGGATATGAGCAGACGTTGTACCTGGAGCCCCACATAAAGCTGCCATGTGGAGTGAGGCATCCCCTCGAGGAGAACTGGAATGCAAACAATAATAGGAGTAATAGTAATAATCTCACGACGTGACGGATCAAGGAAACATGCCCATCTCAGCCTCGGCCCTGGGTAGAGGAAGGTAAACAGTCTCCACCGTGAAGCTAAAACACAGTCATCTCTTGTGAGTTTGGAGCCTGAACCCATATTGCTTACACGGTCTCAATAAGCAAACAAATGAAAAATAAATAATTTAATGTAAAACAGTTTCAAATTAGTATTTTCCAAATATGAACGACAAAAAGAAATTAAAAAAAATTTTTTTCTCTAAAATTTTATGTACTTTTAACTCATTCGTCAAACTGTTCCCACATAAAAAAATACAGCATATGAATTCACAATTCAAATCACAGAAATTATGAAGAAGCTACAAACACCAAAATTGGGCTTTTTTAATGACAAGATTTTGGAATTATGAGATATAGGATTAAACATGTGTATGTATACTTAATATGTTTCTGTAAATAAAAGAGAAATTCAAAACTTGCTCATCTGCCCCCGCCCCACGGCCTCCTGGTCCATGGAAAAATGTCTTCCGTGAAATGGGAACCTGGAGCCAAAAAGTCTGCGGAGCACTGCTATGGAATATACATCCCTATCTGATTCAATAGGTGATGCAAGTGCCTTCCATGGGATCACTCAGCAAATGCATATTTGTTATACTATGCTAAATTTGTTTTTAAATAATTTAGCCCTTTAAAAAAATTTTATATTAACAAACGTAGATCTGCAGGACCAATTCTTAATTATTCCATTCACACTACTGTCCTTCACTGGTTGAGGGAAAAAAGTGGAGGAAAGAACACAAAGATTTCAAAAATAGAATTTAAAAAATTAGCACCACTATTCAAATAATTAGATATCCTTCTGCTAAGCATTATATCACACCATTGGATGTATGTACACTAATGTGCTCATGTTAAAAATTCTCATTACTTGGTATTTATAGTTTATAATACATTGCCTCTGGAGCTGGCTGCACATAAACAAGTTTTACCTCATTACCTTGTTAATTGCCTAGAAGACTCATCAATTAAGACATTAAGCCATTTCTTGTTCAGAACTTCAGACTGTACCTGGGAAGCATTTGGAAATACCAAGGTCTCCTGGGCAAACCATTCTCTAACAGTCACTCATAAATCATGTATTTTGTCACATCTCAAGATTCTGTTTGCAGAATCAGCAGTGCATCCTGAAGGAGTATTAAAAAACCAGTTTTCCGCATTAATCCAAATTTGTTTATCTAGCTTGTTCTTGGCAATAATCTGGTCACTGATCACTAGCTATAGAAATCCTCAGTGCCAATCACCAAACATATTATTTTGTCTTTGATCTTTTCTTTTGTCTATTTAAATACATCAATTTCATGGAATCATGCCATTTTTAAAGTATTTAATCACATACCCAATCCTAACCATATAAAAGCACTTCTTATAAAAGAAGGGCACAGAGACTAAGAACTCCTGACGCAAAATTTATAATGTTGCATTTTAAGAAAAATGTAGGTGACCTAGTTGGTTATGGAAGGCAGTAGTATCTTATGAAATATTTCAAAATGACCCTATAGATTATTTCAAACTTTAAACAACCAACTATATTTCCAAGATAGCTAGAATTTACAGCTGCCATCCTTTGATTGTATGTTAAATGTGGAAAACCTGAGTAATTGTTATTTGTTCTAATATACTGTTCCACTGCCTAAAATCTGGAAATAATGATTTGAGCCTCTTGTATAACGATGCCTTTTTCTAAATTGTATGAGAATGTTTCCTTTTCATGCTCAATATAAATTTATTGACATTTGTAAATAAGAAATTAATTTCAGAAATATCTTCCTAATAGCATCTAGAATATTCTGTTTCATTTAGGGACATGTGCAATTCTTTTTTCTGTTAGTATGTAGCCCATACTTCAATGCACACCATGAGTTAGCAGAACGTGGTTTCCAGCATCCATCAATGCGAGGACAGCCAGACATCTAATACAATGCCTGTGAGTGTCAACCACAAATCCGTCACAGCTTTGATGGTTGCAGAGAGGGGGAATACACTCAGGTACTTGATGAAACAAACCTGGCCCTCCAAAGTAACAAAAGAGTAACAAAGCATGTATGTCAAGGAAAATTGTTCTTGTGAGTATCCAAGGTAACTAAGTAAGAGGTATCAGCTGTGTTAAGGCACATCCTTCATCCTCCTTGCTCAGAACCGATGAATATATATATGGCCAGGATACAATCCTGACCCCCCCCTTCCTAGCACATTGAGTAAAAGAATAGTTTTTAAAGTTTAATAGGAAACATATACCTAGTATGTGCCATGCATTCAAAGTGAAGATTACCTAATTTTATGAAAAAGCTTACCCTTTGAGGGAGTGTTTCATTCTTCACCTTAACTTGCCGGGCCTTGAAGATGAGAAATGGGGTGTCCCTGCTGTCTTAGCCTGCAGAGTTTCTGCAGCAGCCGCTGCCGAGCACGGCTGCAGGGAAGTGAGACCTTCAAGAGCTCTGGCCTTCCTGGGTTACAGTGAGTCCTCTAACCGGATCAACACCCCCTGCCCCCACCACAGGGACAACTAGATTTCTCTCTCTTTGACATAATTTTGTGATCACCTTCTGTTTTTAAGATTTTGGTGGAGTGTTTTGACACAGCCTTTTTAGCTCTTGGTCCCCACAAAACCACCTTTTCATGTAGAAAGACTGATCCCTGTCAAAACCATTTTTTTCTACCTTCTCTTTTAAAACATAAAGCATTCTCCTAGCTTTCAAGGACAACATCCAAGAGATAAATGTATTATTTCATGTGATTTTGCATGATGTGTTATTTATTTAAAAATATCACTTTATCAAACTGTTAACAAATTATTCCCTCATATACATTTGTAAAATAATCAAGTAAAGTCACGTTTAATGAGTGTTGTATTTTTTAAAACAGGGCTGTATTGTCAATGCCATACAGCTCTTTAAGTTTCTGGAGGCAGGGATCACACATACTGCATATTTGAATCCAAAAATTATTAAAAACAAAGTTTGGCATAGGTGAAAATCTCAGTCCCTGTCAACAATAAAACTGTATTTGTTCACTCTGTAAGTGTCTGCTGAACATCTACTGTAAGGCAGGAACTTTGTTCTGGTGAAACAGCAGTGGCCAAAACATAACAGTTCCTTTCTCCCATGGATCTTACAGTCTGCGTGAAATAGGCTATCCGGTAGGTCATGTTTATTGTGTGCATATTTTGTGCGAAGCACACTTTTCAACCTTTTATAAGTTACTAACTTGTTTAATTCCCACAACAGCATATGACATGAGCACTACTTTATTACTGGTTTTCAGTGAAGGAAACAAACACACAGAGAACTTCTGTAACTCGCCCAAATCAGCGAGTGATGGAGCCTGGCTTTGTATCGAGGCAGCCTGATTTCGGAGCTTGACTGCTGACCAGCTGCTCTGTGGTGCCTCTTCTTTAGAAAGGCATTGCTTATGCATTGCTTATGGGGGCCTGGATCTGCCTGCCTGTCTGCAGGATTTCTCCTGGCATTTAATAAAGGGGGCTTTGCCTGCTGAATCGTGTTAGGCAAGGGAATGGACAGCATTGTATTCTGCCTGTTGCAGGTTTTAATGGCACATAAATGGTGACAGGTATGAGCAGAGAGAATTAGTGCAAATTAAAGTTTATTATTTGTATAAATAGAGTGTGCATGGTTGATAGGTGAATTGCAATGCCAGGGCACAACCTCAGGGCAGGAAATTAGCAAGGTCTGTGATGCTGCTAATAAGAGTAGTAATATCATGGGTACCATCAAGCACCTTGTTCTTCAAATGGCTAGAAAATATTGCCCGGAGAAGAAGAGGACTCTTATTTATGTGATACTGGCATCCACTAAGAAACATAATAATTTTCTTTGGTTAAACCGTCACTGATAGCCAAGGTGAAGGTCTTCAAGCAGGGATATTGGGCAAAAATTTTCCTTTTCTAATTTTTTTTTGATGGTTAACTAGATACTTTTAGCATTTGCATTTTGTTGATCCAGAGAGAATGATTTTGTGAAATACAGCTTAGGACAAATGCTCAACAGCTGATCTCACCCGTGGTCATGCGGATTTTTTGACTTGTGAAGGCCTCTACCACGTAGAATGACGTAGGTGGGGTATGGAGGGTTCCCCGGGTTCCTCAGAGAGGAAGGAATTTATACCTTATTCAGTGTACCTTAGACGGCTGTGTTTTCTTCCTTCTCATTATCTTCTCCCACAAACTAACAAGATCCCTTTGTTTTTCTAACCAAGAAGAAAGGCCTCTTGGTTAGAGGAGTGTTTGCCACCAACATCTAGAGAGTTCATGGACTTCTCTAGCTTGCGGTAGTTTAAAATATTTCCCCTTAGTCAGGAATGCAAGTGTTATTTAATATGCATTCAATGAATGTGATGTGGTTTTTAAAAATTTTTTTTAATTTCAGCATATTATGGGGGTACAAATGTTTAGGTTACGTATGTTGCCTTTGCGGCACCCGAGTCAGAGCTTCAAGCCTGTCCATCCCCCAGATAGTGCGTACCGTCTAATTTTTGATGGACATAGATTAATAATTATAACACTTTTTAAAATCTTATTTTTAACTCAATTTCCTTTTATGCACTGCATGAATTTTCATAATTCAGGGAAGCATTCTGAGGATTGAAGAAACATAAGTTCCATTTTCCCATCTTCATGCCCTGGAGCAATATATATACTTTCATATTCCATAGTAAATACCAGTCATCCAAAACTTTTCAGGGGGCCACAAAATTACTATTGCATCAATATAATTTTTTCTGATATGTTGGGAATAATACTAAGCCAAGTGTAATTAAAATCCCAGCAAGGAATTAGTGTTGTGTAGATATAATTCTAAAGCAGAGTCTCTCACAATGAATATGTGGTCCCAGGAAGGTGATGGCGGAGACCCCAGGAGGAATGTGGGGTAGGTAGGGTGGGATAGTGAGCTCAGCCCTCAGAACATCAGTGTGGGGCTTAATTCTTCATTGACACAATGTCCTGCCTTCAACGTCTTTAGCAAATGGAGCCACCTACCTAATCGTTAATGACTACTCTCTCTCCTATTGAAATAGGCACTTCATTATCAGACCCCTATACTTTAATGACTTACTGCTTGTCTCTGACATCCACTTAGCTGGACCACAAGCTGAGTAAGGCTATGAATTTGTCCAAAATTTATAACAAAACAACACAGAGGTTTTATTATTTCTCTATTTTATTTTTTACTTGGCCTGTTTTGCACAAGGAATTGCAAATGCTTCCCAGTAGGCTGTGGGCATACCTGTTTGAATATCTATCCCAGGGGAACTGAATCTATATTTTCAGACTAAAGAGTAAGCAGTTAGTTCACCCCTGATGACTTACAGCTGCCAAGGGAACTAGGAGATAAAAGTGTGTTTGCTAAATAATTTTACTTCCTTGAACTCTTAAGTCTCTGAATAGATGATCATGGTCTCTAACTTCTAATTTTGTAACAGAATTGATTAAGACTCACTTTGAGTACACCGTATTATAATCTTTATAGCATGCTTCACTCAGCATCTGACTTGCTATTAGTCAGATTGTCATGAGATCTCCAAGTCCCAGAGATTAATTGCAAGGAAACATTTAATATACAAATTACCTTAAATTCAATCAAAAGTCAGGTTGGCTCTGTTTTTTTATACCCAGAAACCAAACACTCATCACTCCCACTGCTCAAAAGGCCCCAGCCATCCTATTTGAATTGCAACCTGTATCCCACCCCATACTATTAAAGCTTTTTAGCAATAGTGATATTTTATCTTAGCATTTATGGCCCTCTGTAGTACTATATAGTTGATATATTTATGATAATTATTGTTTATTGTCTATCTCCCCCTGCTAGAATGCAAGTTCCTTGAAGATGGGGATTTTTGTCTTTCTTGTTAACTCATGTATTACAATGCCTACCAGTGCCTGGTACATAATGGGTATAGAATAAAAATTTATAGAATAAATAAATGGCCTGGTATTAGCAGAAAGGATATGCCCTTGCTAGTATAGCCTTCCAGAACCTGCCATGTCCATAGACCAGTGTCTTCAGCATCACCTGGGAGCTTATTGGAAGTGCAGAATGTGGAGTCCACCCATGCTCTACTAAATTAGCATCTGCAGTGTACCCTGCTCTCCAGGTGATCCATGTGAACAATAAAGTGTGAGTAGCACTGGTTGTGTCTGACTTCGTGGATCCCAGGTAGTTTAAAAAGTAATTGCAGACAGTAGGGAATTTCACCTCCATACCTCTGTCCCTGGGTTGCCAAATGTTCAAAACATTCTGAACAATAGAAACACATATATTCAGATGGAATAGGGCTAGCCACCATAGAGGCCATAAAACCTGGACCAAACAAACTCTTGAGTGCATTTATTTGGTTGACATTGGTCTGTCCCTGCCTAGAAGTCAAAACCCAGCCGACATTTGTTCATCTGAAACCCAGAGAACCTGCAACCAGGGCCTTGTCTGACTACTCCTCAGTGGTGTCATCTGAGAGAAGTCCAAGAGAAGACAAAACAATGATTTCAAATAAATACACAGTAACATGAAAAGCATTGCATATATTCTGTGGCAGCCTTTTTTCTAAGTATTGTATTGCTCCTCTGTTTCCATGCCAACACTAAGGCATTTGTTTCTTCAACCATCTTCTGAATATCTTGGTCCAGATTGAAGTTCCCAACATGAGTTTCAACTTCTTTAATAATTACTAGTATCGTTTTGCTCATATGTCAGCTATTTGGGTGACGGAATTGTAAACCAGAACTGGCAAGCCAAAAGGGACTGTTTCTTTCATGAAAGTGAATCCCACAAAGCAATGCACATTTCTTTCCTCACTAACAAGCTCAAGTTTTACTTTTCCACATTTCCAGAATCACATTGAATAATGAGTTAATGAGATTTTTTTCTAATAGAAAGCATCATAAACCATCTTGTGATAAGCATTATTATACATCATTAAACTCCTCTTTAGAGCATTTTTCTGTGTGAATTAGGCTTTATAAATCAGAACATACACTATGGCCACACTAATGAAATATATGTTCAAGGAAAAGAAAATGTTAGGAATATACCTAAATATTAAAACACAAAATATCTCTTTCTCTGTCAAGAAAAGTAGACATTTTATATATATTTTCCCATGATTTGAGGCAGGTTCTAAAATACATTATTTCTGTTGGTGAATTCTGTCCAATTCACTAACTTATCCTGTCAACAGATGGTTCTAATTTCCATGTTATGATTTTAACACCTTCAGCCCAAGGCAAAGTAGGAAAATTATTTTAGTTCAGCACCTTGAGTTTTTCCTCCTCTTCCTTGTCTCTCTGTCCTTAGGCACACACTTGTTTGTTGTTTGCTTCTCACCAAACTAGAAAGAAACCATGAGGTTCATCCTGCCGAGGTACAATGGCTCAGTGACCTCTGATAGGAGTGATTTGCACTTTAAACCAACTTGAAAACTTCAAGATAAAGACTGTTTGTGCCTGGTGGAATTTTTGTCATCAAATCAAGATGAAGAGTCTTTGGAGGGTCTTGGTATTTGATTCTAAAGTGCCCCAAGGCATCCTACAGATATCCGTGTACTGTGCTTCAGTTTAGTGCTAAACCTCCGTATTTCCACAAAGGCCTTTGCCTACAGGGAATGTAAGCACCCTACTGCTCATTAATTCTAACCTCTGAAGTCCATGCACTGAAGTCATAAGCTAAAGTCTAATTCATTTAAAAGAATTGAGCTTGTTAATTGGAGAATGTAATCACTGAGGACTATGCCAAGTTTTTCTGGATTCTTGAACTTTGGACATTCAAGAATGGCAATTTAAAAATCAATATGGGTTTAGGAATGTTAACCAAATTAACATTGCACTCCTGTTCACACCCTGCCTTTAATGAGTCTTTTTTATTTTCTACAAGACTGATCATTATAATTATTTATGCCCCAATTAGTCAGATAAAGCAAATGGCTTTTGTTCTATTAGGCTCTATGCTGGATTCAGCTTGCATTGCTAATATATCATGCACCTGTGTTCACTTACAAACTGAAAGGAAGCCACATTTGTACACCCTAGCTTCCTGAGTCCCTATTTGAAGTTTGTTGTCTACTGTTTTTCCCAAGATTTCTGCCTAGCATCAACATCTGTGGAAAAGCCACTATTTTGCAATCCACAGATTTAGTTTTCTTTCAAGATCTTTTACTACTTTCCCAAAGTGCCCATGGTAAACTATAAAGCCTGTAAAATATCAAATACGTAAACAGTATACCCCACACACTGGAAGCCTATCCAGGGCAGTAAAACACTGTAAGATTTAAGGAGATTCTTTTCCTGACTTTAAAATGTTTATAATATTTAAAGGACTATTTTTTCAGTGTAAGATTAAAAGTCATTACTATTAAATTTCTCCCAGAATCTATACAGAGCCCTGTGTTTAATCAATTGCTATTGACTTGATCTCTGACACAACCCAGTGATAATTTCTAAATTTTAATTAAAAATAAGAAAATGTTATTATTCTTTGCTACTCAATTCTTCTTTAGACAACTGACCAGAAAAAAAAAAAGTCCTTATTTCATTTTTTAACTTGAAGTAAAACAATGCAAAGTTTTCAAAACAATGACCCTTTATATTAAGGTCATATTACAGGACTGGCGGTCACAAGCGTGGAAATGTATCCTTTGCTATTTAACCATAACTTTATTAATGAAAACAAGGGTCTGATATTTAAAACTATATATTCTTTAGTTAATATCTCTTTTTAATCAATTATTGATCAACAATAAATGTCTCTTTCCTGACACTACATATAAACCTCTAGGAGCAGAAGTATTGTTACTGGATACAAATTAATTACACCAGAGATTGTTTTGATACATTTAAAATTTGATACATTTAAATCATGAAGTCCCTGTTTCTCCCCTAGCTAATGTTCAAGTGGCTTCCATCATAATCACACACACCACATGCACATACACATAGAAAGCTGGCACCATAGATTTCAAGCACTTGCTATTTATGGCAGCACTGTTCCAATTAGCAGGAACCTGGCTTGCTTTTTTTTTTTTATTTTTTTTATTTAACCCATCTGAACTTTCTCTCTTATAATCATCACAGGAGTTTGACAAAAGAGTTAAATACCTGAGAACTTTATCTGTTTTTTTGATTTGAAAGCAGAGGTAGTACTCTCTGAAGCTATGACATATTGGAATTAATAAGTTAAAATTCAGAAGTTTTAAAATCATCTACATATTAGAATCACCTGAGGATCTGTTAAGACATCCTAAGCTAGAGGCACTCAGAAACGTTGATTGGGCTGGTGTGGGTAACATATTAGTCAAGGTTCTCCAGAGAAACAACTGAGAGGACGTGTGTGTGTCTGGGGGCGGGGGGTGTACAGAATGAAGGATGTGTATATAAGTGTGTAGATCTATAGAATGAAGGATGTGTATATGTATGTATGTGTGTATATCTACAGAATGAATGATGTCTATATATGTGTGTATGTTTATGTACAGAATTATGTGTATATATGTGTGTGTATGTACAGAATGAAAGATGTATATGTATATGTGTGTATATATATATGTACAGAATGAAGGATGTGTATATATATGTGTGTGTATATGTACAGAATGAAGGAGGTGAATGTATATGTGTGTGTATATGTATAGAACGAAGGATGTGTATATATATGTGTGTGTGTGTTTGTGTGTGTACAGAATGAAAGAGATTTATTGTAAAGAACTGGCTTACTGAATTACAGAGAATGGCAATTCCAAAATCTGCAAGTCGATGTAGCTCTGGTCTGAAGACAGGCGGGCAGTGACCCAGGCCAGCTCACGGTGTGAATGAAGTCTGAATGCCACATGCTGGAGAATCTCCTCTTGCTCAGGCAGACTGGTCTTTTTGTTCTATTCAGGTCTTCAGCTGATTGGATGAGGCCCATCCACATTACAAAGGGCAATCTGTGTTAACCCAAAGTTTACCACTTTAAATGTTAATCTCATCCAAAAACACCCTCCAAGTGAACACCTAAAATTAACCTCATACGTCCACCCCTTGTCAACCTGGGTTCCACATGCATCTCCTTGGACCATGATTAATCTCCAAATAAAGACAATAACAAGGTCTTAGGTGCACCTGGTATGATGCAACGTCCTGCATACATCCCAGAAGAGCATGTCAAGTCCTTGGGTGATGCTTCGTCTTCTCCTCGATACCCTGTAACTTAAATCCTATCAAGTAAAGCTAATACTTAAATATTGTGATATAAGTTAGATTAGAGAGTCAATTCCAGAAACCCCAGAATTTGTTCAAAAAGTTTTTCTTAAGATTCTGTACCTCTAGAAATATGCTTGATAAAAAAGAAATCTGTTTTGGTCAGAGTTCTCAAGAGAAGCAGAACCAATAAAAGGCATATAGATATGGATAGATGATACAGACACAGATATGGACGCACACTCACACACTCACACACACACACATACACACACACTCTCTCACACACACACTCACACTCACACACACACATTCACACACACATGCTCTCACACACACACTCACAAACACACTCACACACACACACACACATGCTCTCACACACACTCACAAACATGCTCCAACACTTACACTCACACACTCACACACACACACAATTTCTTGTAAGAAATTTGTTAAACAAATTTCGAATTACATCATTTTTGAGGCTAGAAAATCCTGCAGTTGCAGTGTGGACCGTGGCAGGCTGGAGACCAAAGCGCCACAGGTTCAGTTCAGGAATGTGGAGCAGTTTGGGGGAGATTTTCCTCTTCCTCAGGGAGGCTCTATTATGTCGTGTTCTACTCAGGCCTTACCGGATTGGACAAGACCTGTGGCATTATGGAGGGTCACCAGCTTGACCTACAGTTCACTGATTTAAATGTTAGTCTCCTCCAAAAGCTGCTCCACACTGACACATAAAACTAGTCATCACTGGTGAGCTCCTCGTCATCTATTCTCCTCCTCATCTCCTTCCATCCCGCCTTCATCTCCGCCTTCCCATGCACGCCCTCCCTGCCTTCTCCCAGACGGGGCCAGGTTGGAGAACCGGAGGGTCTGAAGTTTGGGAGGGAGTTGACCAAGATCGAAACACAGCAAATAGCAAACCATGAAAAGGCGAGGATGGCTGTGGTCAATAAACCAACTTATAACAACTGGAAGAAAAAATAAATTTAAAAACACTCTTTTAAAAATTTTTAAACAGTGAACCCTCCCCAAATCAATGAGATTCTGATGTTATAATCAATTAATAAATATTTGGATAGTAGAGAAAAATTTAGATTTAAACAAACAAATCCAGACTTGTTTTTTGCTTTTAAAAGGATGTCAGACATAAATAGAAATCTAACCACGGTGCTATCGCGCACTGACGAACCAGTCTTCCTCTCTGCACAGCTCGGGACGAGGGTGGGAGCGCTCAGACCCCCGGTGCCCGTGCCCACCGCCCCTGCTCCACTGCGAGCTCGGAGCTCCTCACACCGCTGGGCAGTCGCCCTCTCCTGAGCCTTCCACGCAGTCATCCTTGTTTGTAAAGGGGGTTTATGAACTCAGCCCTGGGATCGGGGACTGCCTTCCGGGTCCAAATCCTGGCCCCCTTCCTCTTTCTGAAGGAAGGCTGGGTATGGAAAGGTACTGAGTGGAGGGGACAGAAACGTCCCAGCTGCAGGCTGGATAGGAGGCCTCCGAATGGAGCTTGGGCAGGTGTGCAGACCTGCGGGAGCGGGTGGTGCGTGGCGGGGAGTCTCCCTGCCTTAAGCTCCCTCCAAAATGCACCGGCTGTGCAAGTTAGGTGCGCAGAGGACCTACGGGCAGGTCTGAAGGATCGGCCCTCGTTATTTTAGCCTGGAGCTGGACTCCTCGGAACCATACTGCCATCCCCACTCATGTCCCTCACCCTCACCCCTAGGTGCCGGCCAGCATGATCCATGTCCCCTCCTAAATGGCTGCTGAATCTGCCCACTCGCCCTCCACAGCCCACCTCCCTGCGCCAGGACACTGTGACGACGCGCCTGGGTTCCCGCTGAGGACGCCCAGCCGCGGGCCCTGCTTGGTCCATTCCCTGCCTTAAGATCAGCTGTCCTCCATGCTTGGGTGGATCAGTGACTCCTCACTGTCCTCAGTACAAGTCACAACTCTCCGCATGGTTTTAAGGAACTTCCTCATGCGCTTCCACCTTTTCTCTTAACACACTTTCCAAACCACCCCTGGAGCTCCCCTTGCCTGCGCTGTGGCGCACCGCCTCTGGCCAGTCTGTCCGCAGGTGGGAATCCCCTGCGCTTCCGGGACTTCGGACCGGTGCTCCTGCCTGGAAGCGCCGCCCGCACTCTCCCGCCAGCTCACCTCCGGCTCGCTCTGCCTCCCCCTCGGGCGATCCCTGGCTCCTGTTCAACTTCCGAATTCCAGCCGCCAGGGATTCCAGCCTCCACGGACTCCAGCCGCCAGGGATGTCTTTTAGAGCATTAACTTTAAGGTTAATTAACCATACCTGGGTCAGACGCTCTTCAAGGTGTGTGTCAGAAAGTCTCTGAACTGTTTATTCACTCGCCTGTGTGCGTCACTGTCGTGCAGATTTGGGAGCGCTGTACTGTCTCCCTGCGCCATCCCCTGTGCCTTGTCGGCCCTGGCTGTGTTTGATGGATACTTACTGAGTGGGTGAAATTAACAACAGCTAACTGTGCATTGGCTTTCAAAATTCAGGTAATTATGAACAGGAAATAAAATTTACTTAACAATATAAAAATACAAAGTATAGCATTGTGTTTAGATTACAGTTATGCAATAAGATAGGGTAAAAAAAGTGTGCAAACTGTATTTTATGTAATCAGAGTGTTTACCAAGTATGTAGATAAAAATTTAAATACTGCAGGTAAACATCTATTAATAGTTTTGCCGAACATCGAGGCATAGAAAAGGTCAGCTTTTGGTATTCTTGGAATGCCATTTAATTTATTGTCTTTAAAAAAATGTGTTAATAAAATGTTTTTAAAAGTTAAAAAGTTAATTCAAACAAAAAGCAAGATTCTCTACTTTTGCTCCCTCAGTCCCTACAACAGAAATCATAACTGATCACGTTTCCCTCAGGGGACCAAGAGGATGGTGGCTGTCAGAGTCAACCCCTCTCAGGGAATGGAGATTACACTTATTTCAGAAAAAAATCTAAAACTTGCCTTTTCTGGTGGCTAGGCAGCCTATTAAAAATGTTTGGTTATCAGAATATGAGAAAGCAAAATACATATATACCGATTCATGCTTTAACCTGGCATAAGAGCAGTGAGCCACATCACTGAGAAGGATCTGTAGGTTTCCACGGCACAGTCAGAGAAAATAAATGCAAGTCAGGCCCAGCGGCCACAGCCCTGAATCAAGCGGCAGCCACACACCTGTCCTGCGGGGAAGCTCCGGTGGCGAGGATTAAGCGCAGCAAAGAGGGATAGGATACTTTTCCAGCAACAAATCTCGCGGCTAGCTCTCTGATTTTTCTAATCCCAAATAATATAAACTTGATACCAATAGTAAAAGTCAAATATTTTGAAATTTAGTGCATTAACCAGATTCATAGGTTTATTTCACCGTTCTGCTTCACATAACTGGAGAAATAATCTTTCCAAGAGACAGGAATCTGCCATAGAATTTAAAGATTATTGGTGAAAGAGTCTGGGAGAAATTCTATAGCTGTGAGGCTTGATGGCTACAAGGACATAAGCAAAGGTATTTAAATGTTCTGGGCCCCTCATTTCCCAAAAATGCAATTTTGGTTTTGGAAGGAAAACACTTCTAAGGTAAGCTCCGGGATCTATAATGTCTACCAGTACTGTCACTGAAATCATATGTAAACGAGTTTTCAAATCACACCTTTCCAGACTTTTGTTCATACATTTCTAAGCCCTCAGTTGGAACTGTCACTGAAGGTCATCCAGTCCAAACGCTCACCTGCTGAATTCAGCTAACAGCATCTCTGCCAATGGCCAACTGAGCAGGAAGCTTGTGGTTACCAACAACCACCTTGCGAAGCAGCTACGATCTCTCAGGAGGCGGTTCTCAGCCTCCTGTGCTCCTCAAAGTGTCTGTGCAACCCGGTCAACACCAACGCCTGAATCCGGCCCGGATCTGCTCAGAGCACACCCCGAGAGGAGCCCAGGGCAATTCACATTTTTTTGCTGTTGTTCTTGGCATTCTTTCCTTATTTATTTTCAAGACCTTTTCTGTTTTTTTAAGAGCAGTTTTAGGTTCACACCAACATTGGGAGGAAGATACAGAGATGTTGCACGTACTCCCTGCCCCCACACATGCATGGCCTTTCCCATTATCAGCGTCTCCCACCAGAGTGGGACATTTGTGAAAATCCATGGACCTACATTGACACACCAACATCACCTAGAGTCCGTAGTTCACACTGAAGTTCACTCTTGTACATTCCATGGGGTTGGACAAGCGTGATGACGCGTATCCGCCGTTGGTCTCATGCCCTGGAAACCCTCCGTGCTCCGCCTGCCCATGCCTCCCTCCCACTAACCCGCTAAGGGATGCTGTGTGATCTTCGCGCTGCGTCAATAGTTTTGCCTTTTCCAGATGTCATTTATTATGGGAACCATACAGTATGTAGCCTTTTCAGATTGACATCTGTCATTTAGTAATATGCGTTTAAGGTTGCTTCATATATTTTCATGGCTTGATGGCCAGGTTGATTCCTTTTAATTAAAGCCCCTGTGATTCTGTCACCAGTGGCTGTGAACCACTGTGCGTCCTCACAGGAATGTGAGTGAACTTGGCAGCGCAGAGGCCCGTTGCAGGCCCGTCTGTTTCGAGGAGGGCAAGGGAAGAAGGTTACGCTTCCACATCATAAGCTCTTGGACACCTACACATGGCAATCCGTCCTAGAAGGCCAAGGACACCGCACGTCCGACACTCGGGGCTCTCCAGCCCCATTTTCATTACCATGGAGGCAGCAGCAGGAATAAAAGTAGCTTCATTCACTCTGGAAATTTGAAATATTGAATTATGTTTTACAAAAATACTGGCGAGTTCACTAAATAGTTCATGGATAAGGCAGATCAGAGTAACACAAAGGGTTTTGGAATTCAAATAAGTTGATTTGTTCACACGGTCAATTCTTGTTTAATAACCATGTGTCCAGCAAAGCTGTAGTTATCGCGGAAACTGAAGAGATAAGAACAGGAAGTTTCCTGCCTACGGTACACTAAGTTGCAGACAGGACAGTGCATAGTATGCAATTAAACAAATCAATGGGCAAAGGAAGTGTAGGTAGTGAAAACTGCTATGCGGAACACAGAGGCGCGGCGAGCTCGGGAGAGCCTGCGGGTGAAGTCAGGATCTGCAGCAGCCAGGATGGCTGCAAAGGTGTCTGAGGCGGGGATGGTAAGAGGACTCAGGTGCTGTGGGACGGATTTGGGGACAAGGAATAACACCACAGTGTCAACTATGAGGAGCAAAGACCAGACTGCAAAGGAGTAAGCTAAGGCATGTATTGGAGTCTCGGGAATTGCAATTCAGAGACACAGATTCGGCTAGAAGTCAAATTGTGTTCCAAAGAGGGGAGAGGGAGTAGACAGTTTTAAACAGATGCTGAGGGTGATTACACAAGTTGTTCTGAAAGAATTATCTTTGGTGGAAGCAGCTGGCTTGTACGCGAGTCCATAGCTCATTGTTTCTCGCTGGCTAGGAGTTACAGCCCCAGTGAGATCCGACTGCTTTCCAGGATGTCACCGTCGTGGTGTTCTGGCCCAGCACAAAGGATCGGGCAAGCTCCTGTTTTGCTCAGCTGCAGGTTGTGCAGGTAGTGCTTTGTAGAATGGCTTCCCGACTGCATTTTAGAGCTCTGCAGCAGAGTAATGACATTTTGCATGTCACATTTCAAAAGAAAAAGAAGACAGAATAGTTGAGAAGAGTATGAAATAGGGAGAGGGGTGGAGAGGAGGTCAGAGGGGAGGTAGGGGCCGGATCTTCTGCTTTCTGGGCCATTCTAAGTGAAAAGGAGATTGGATTTTCTATTGAGTTACCACTCCCTTCCAGTGTGGGGATTGAACTGAAGATGGGGAAATAGTGAAATAGTGTATGTAGAGAAACCTTCTCAGAGGCTGTTCAGTAGTCCAGATCAAAGGCAGCAGGGGCTGAGTCTGGCCTTGACACAGTGGGGGTAGAAAGCAAGCTTGGGTGGCTGATGAAGTGCGGAGGACGTTGTCACACCCACTTTGAACCTCAGTTTCCTTGACGTTGTTAATATTTCGTGCCTGTTTCCTACACATCCCCATTTCCTATTTCACTGTGCTACATGTCTATGAACTATTGCTATTTACTTTTGAATATGTACCATATCACATCTTCTGCATACTCTATACCTCTCTTACCTAACTCAGCATATATACAAAGCTTTATTGGACTTAATAAATTATAATTCCATAAATGGTAATTAAATTCAATTAAATTTCTTAGATTAATACAATCTTGAGAAAATCTTCATATGTTATGTCATTATTTACTATATGGGGTAGTTTATTAATATTATTTATAGCTTAGAGATATAAAACACTTAGATCTTCAGAAAGCAGTTTGGAAAACTATTATTTAACTGAAATTTGTTTTGAAATCCAAATTAACTACTCAAAGGAGTTATGCATAAAATTAATTTGGAGAAGTTTCAAAGTTGGGTCAGGTGTTTATAGTGCAGCACTTCAATCATCTGAACTTGAATTATCAAAATACTTTACAGTGACACAAAGTGGAGGCAACATATTTTGCCCTGGGCAAATGATTGCATCTGAGAATATGAAATCTTGAGCACCCTCAGGAAAGAGGTGCGCTACACACATCATTCCAATGAGTCAGGGGACTGTCAGGAGTTGTAGTTAGTCATGGTGGTCTGTATGTGACAGTGACCACACTGAAGCTTAATTTTTTGTTTAACTCACTATGCTTTTCCCTATATATTAATAATTAATTCAAGTACACTAGAACACATGTGAAAAAGCCTAAATGTGCAAAGAAGGAAAAGATTATCATATTCTCACCACTGAAAGAGCACACTCTTTAATATTTCGAGATCTTGCTTTCCAAATATTAATTTTACCTAGATTGATTCAGTATTTCTTTCTTTTCCTCATCTCCTTCTCTTCCTCTTTCTCTTCCTCCTCCTTTCTTTTTGGTGTTGGGGGATGGAGCAGGTTACTTCATTTTATCTTTCTATACATAAAGTTGTATCTGATTTATTTTTTGTTTTGTTTTAACTATTGAGTGGAGAAAACAAACTCAGTTTCTCTCACTATACTCTCACAACATGCTTCTAACGCCAGATGTGTGGGGATTTCTCCCCATCCACAAGCAAATGATCAGTTCTGCAGTAGACACCTGCTGGTGTCCTCTAACTCAATTCGATGCTGACACTGTCTATGTGGAGATAGATCACTCCAGCTGAGGACTCAGTCCCACAGGACTTAGCCCCACTGACGCCCGTCCCCAGCTTCAGGTTGCTGTGCCTGTGCTTCTGATCAACTGACCATAAACTGGGGTTCCCACAACCCCCTTCTGGGGCTGAATTTATTTACTGGAACAACTTACAGAACTCAGGGAAACATTTAAGTTTAAAGATTTATTACAAGTGCTATTTTAAAAGATACAAATGAACAGCCAGATGAAGAGATAATTAGGGCAAGATCTGGAAGGGTCCCGAGTGCGGGAGCTTCTGTCCGTGTGGTGTTGGAGGCACCACCCTCTTGGTGTGTGGATGTGTCTTGTTCACTTTCTGGGAGCCCGCACATGTTCTGCTACCTTCAAGCTCTTCAAACTCTGGTTTTGGTCTTTATAGAAGCTTCCTTATGCAGGCATGATTGATTATATCTGTGGCCACTGGTGATCAATTTAACCCTTAGCCCCTATCCCCTCCCCAGAAGTTGGGGGAAGACTGAAAGTTCCAACTGTCTAATCTCATGGTTTGTTTCCCTGGCAACCAGCATCCACCCTGAGGCTACCCAGGAACCCCCTGTCATCTCATTAGCATGTAAAGAGACATCACTTTGGAGACTTCATGGATTTTAGGAGTTGTGTGCTTGAGAATGGAAATGAAGACCAAATATATGTTTCACAATATATAACAACTATGATAATATAAGAATTTTCAATGTATTAAATTTCTGCAAAAGTATTATCTGTATGTGTTCTAAAATAGTCCAGCCTATGTAAGTGTGGCAAGTTACTTAACAATTATTTCAATGTTGAACATCTGAACTATTTCCAATTCTAGCCATTTCATATGAATGTGTGTTTCTTTGTTTTAGATTGTTTCTTTACATTAAATAAGAGAAATAAACATTAGTCTGTTGTTTTAAATAATTTTTATAACTGTTTCATATGACATTCCAAAATTAAATTTAACACTAGAGAAAAAGAAAAATTCCCCTGATAAATGAAACAGAATATAGACAAAAGTTAAAGTAATACCTAAAGTCATAACTGTCAGGAAGCCAGAAGATCTTATAGTATACATATATAAATATAAAATAAAGAAAAAGAAATAATAAAGACACATATCTCCTTTCTATCAAATGGAAATATTATCTAATCAAGGAAAACATGAGAGCATACCAAAAGTGATAGACCACATACAAATTATAGCTATCATTTGCATAAAAAATTATTTTAGAAGATCTTTGCGAATTGACATTATGTCCGAGCCCTCATGGCACATGAGTTGCCACTATAAGAGAGGCTGGCTACCAATGCCAATGTTGCCTCAGGGCACTTTCCAAGCCCAGGCTCCCAAGTTTGGTGGATAATCCAGTTCCTTGTATCAGACCCTTCCTTCTGGATCAGAGTTCTGGACTATCCACAGTTTGCAATTTGTCTTGCTTCAGTCCAAATCTTGCTTGGCCTTGGATTATAGCTTTCCTCTTTCCTACAGCCCCACTTTCTGGTCAAATCTTCACCCTTCCACCTTAGGCCAGGTCAATATCTTATTCCTCACTAACCTTGCACTGGAGACATGTGGAGGATGACTGACATAATTTACTCAAAAATTAAACATAGAAACCTCTAAAAAGTTTCACTTCCAGCATGGCAAGATGATATGTAGACCTGTTACCCAGTTAAACAGCTAAAAATTACAAAAAAAAAAAACAGAAAAATAACAGCAACAAGAAGTCTCTGAAAACAGTCCTAAGGACACACAGTAAGCGAAGAAGCATTTATTCAAAGAAAATATACTAAAAGCAGTAAAGTCGATGGCATTTTGCGCATGATCTATACCCCTTCTTTCTCCTCCCAAATCAGCATGACTAAAACTCAACTCCACATGGGAGCATGCAAGAGAACTCCCCCAGGTAGGTGATAGCATCTTCCCAGGAGGGGCAGCACGTCAGCTTTTCTCATCCTGTTTTCACTTACATACTGCAGAGGCTAAGTACTGGGTAAGAGGCTAGAGCTGAGTAAGAGATATCACTTCCTTTTTCCACCCAGACCCTACTCATGGAATGGTGGCTCTACTTTTGGTGAGTATACTGAAACTAGTGGGTCCCTGATCACCCATGCTTCAGCTTAAAACTTGAAGGTTCTATGTCTTTGTCCCTGTCCCCAGAGTCTGAACTTATATTCTCCACAACAAGAGAACGGGCCAGAAAACAGAGAACCTCAAAGCGCCTTCCAAAAACACTAACTTCATTTGCAATAAAATCTGGAAAAGTTTAAGACTAAGGGAACCCTCAAAACAATGAAGTTCCATGTTGAAAAGAAATTAAAAGGAGACTGGTAAATTCATGAGAAATATATGCTAAACCATATGCCAACATGTTTACCAAAGAAAACCTTAGAAAAGAGACAGCTAAGAAGAGATCCCCAGGGATGGGAACAAAACTATATACAAAATCTATTGCTGTTAAGGAGACTGAATTTAGTTGGATTAGTCTGTGGAGTCATTTAGGCCACAAAGCATTGTTGAAAACTATAGAGCAATCAACCAGCAATTCATGAAGATTAATAGTTGGGTATGTCAAGAGATAATCAGAGCCTGCTAAATCTACTATCATACCAGGGTGACTGTGCCCATGTCCAAAGCCACGACCACAGAGGAAAATCAACAGAGGATTCACACTGTGGAGAGTGAAGGGGCAGAATAGACTTCACTAAACTTATCTAGACAATCACAAAACAAATAAACAAGTAAATAATGATAGCAAGCCCTGAAGTGGGGAAAGAGCAACATCTGGAGTTCTTCAGGATGAAAGCAAATGACTCCTAACAGTAATCTTAAACTATATGAAAAAACAAAGAGAACTGGCAAAGGTAGTTAATTACATAATTATAAAAGATGGTAAAAAGTGCATATTTTTCTCCTTTCTTCTCTTAACTGATTTTTAAAAAATATGTAAAACAGTATGCATAAAATTTAATTTTTAACGTATAACATTAGAAATGTTCTTGCCAATAATAGTATAAAGGTAGAAGCAAAGCCGTATTGGGCTAAATGATAATTTCAATCCAAAAGAACAAATAAAAGAAACAGAAATGTCAACCAATGAGGTTAAAAGAGTTTTTCCTATATTGTCTTCTCAAATTTTTATGATTTCATGCCTTACATTTAAGTCTTTAATCCATCTTGAGTTATAGTTTTTATATGGCAAATACGGGGATCCTGTTTTGTTCTTCTGTGAGTGGCTGTCCAATTTTCCCAGCACCATTCATTTATTGAATCTTTCCCCCAGTGTATGTTGTTGCCTGCTTTGTTGAAGATCAGTTGGTTATAGGTAGATGGTTTCATTTCTGGGGTCTCTACTCTGTTCCATTGGTTTATGTATCTACTGTTATACCAGTGCCATACTGTTTTGGTTACCATAGCCTTGGAGTATAATCTGAAGTCAGATTTAGGCAAAGAATTTATGACTAAAACCACAGAGGCAAATATAGCAACAACAAAAATAAATAAATTGGACTTAATCAAATTAAAAAGTGTCTTCACAGAAAAGGAAATAATTAACAGAGTGAATAGACAATTTATGGAATGGGAGAAAATACTTGCAAACTACACATCCAACAAAGGACTGATATCCAGAATCTACAAAGAACTCAAACAAATCAGCAAGAAGGAAAAAAAAAATCAAAAAGTGGGCAAGTGAGATTAACAGAAGATTTTTGAAAGACAGACAAATATCCAATAAACACATG
This sequence comes from Lemur catta, assembly GCF_020740605.2. Classification (NCBI taxonomy): domain Eukaryota; kingdom Metazoa; phylum Chordata; class Mammalia; order Primates; family Lemuridae; genus Lemur; species Lemur catta. Next base: position 94,617,029 of record NC_059138.1, on the reverse strand, counting down.
AAAAAATGCTCAACATCTCTAATCAGCAGGAAAATGCAAATTAAAAACACAATGAGGTATCACCTTACCCCTATCAGAATGGCCCTTATCAAAAAGTCAAAAACAATAGATGTTGGTGAGACTGCAAATTAGTACAACCTCTGTGGAAAACAGTATAGAGTTTCCTCAAAGAAATAAATGTAGATCTACCATTCAATCCAGCAATCCCACTGCTGGGTATCTACCCAAAGAAATGAAGTTATTTTATCAAAAAGACACCTGCACTCAAATGTTTATCATAGCACAATTCACAATTGCAAAGATGTGGAATCAACCTAAATGCACTTCAATTCATGGATGGATTAACAAAATCTGATAGACACACCCCCCCCACACAAAGTACTACTCAGTGATAAAAAGAAATGAAATAATGTCATTTGCATCAACCTGGAGGTAACTGGAGACCATTTATCATAAGTGAAGTATCTCAGGAATGGAAAACCAAACACCACATGTTCTCACTAATAAGTGGGAGCTAACAGGGAGCTAACTTAGGCACAGTGTGGTATAAAGGACATGAGAAACCAAGAAAGGGGAGGGCAAGAGGGTAGGTGTAGGATAAAAATTACTTGTTGGGTACATTGAACACTATTCTGGTGATGGGAACACCAAAAGCCCTGATTTAAGCATTATACAAGATATTCATATAATAAAAACACTTGTGCTCCCTTAATTAATATTTTAAAATAAAACATAAGGTTAATATAACAATAGCTATAAATATATATTTGTTTGTCTTTCTTTAATCACATTATTTAAAAGATGTATAACTGTATATTGTAATAATTAGGAAAATGTACCTTTGTGTTTGTAACACATAAGTGTAATGTGTATAACAATAATGCCATAAAAAAGAAAAATTGAATAGAGCTATATAGAAATAGCATGTCTATATTACATTGGAATTAAAATGTTATCAATCTGAAGTAGATTCTGAAAAAGAAAGATGTATCTGTTAAAACCACTAAAGAAATAACTTAAAAACTATATATAGTAAAACAAATTCAAATCATATATTAGAAGAATACACTTAATGCCAAAGCATGCAGTTAAAAGGCAGAGCTTGTCAGACTGGATAAAAAGAAGAAAATTAAACTGAAAAATAAAAAAAAAAGGTCCAATAATATGCTGTGTACAGAACACACAATCTAACTTAAAGATACAAAGAGATGAAGAGAACCAGAAAGGGAAAAAATATATCACACAAACAACAACTATAAGAAATCTTGAGTGGCCATGCTAATTTCACACAAAATAGATATGAAAATAAACAAACATGTGACTAGATATAAAGAGGGACATTTTATAATAATAAAAGACTCAATTAATTAGAAAGGTATAACTGTAAACATATATTCACCTAAAATGAGACCCCAAAATACATAAGGCAAATTGACAGAAATAAAGAATGAAGCAAGAAACAGACTGTGTAACAACAATAGTTGGAGACTTCAAAACTACATGTTCAAAAATGGGTAGACAGCTAGGCAGTATTTCCTTGAGTCAGATCTGTTACTTTATGTATATAAGGTAACAGTATAAATATACCAGACTTAAAACTACAGAACATTCCAAGCAATAACTGCAGAATATCTGTTCTTCTCAAGTGCACATGAAACTTTATTTAAGATAGATCATATATTAGACTATAAAACAAACCTAAATAAATTTAAAATAATTGTAATAATAAAAGAGTTTTCTCTGACCACTATGAAATGTAATTACTAATCAAAACAGAAGAAAATTGTGAAATGTCAACACGTGGATGTTAAATAGCACATGCCTATATAACAATCCATCAAAGAAGAAAAAATAATAGAAATAAGAAAATACTTGGATTTGGTGAAAAGGAATATACAACATATAAGTTCTAGGATGCAACTAAAGCAATACTTAGAAATGCATAATTATAAAATTCTACATTAAAAAGGAAGAAACAGTTTAAATCAATAGTCTAATTTTTCACCTTAAGATACTTAAACAGTGATTCTTTGAAAAGATCCACAAATTGACTCATTTTTAAAGTGATTAAATCTCGTATTTCCATAAAATCAGAAAGAAAAGAGAAAGAGATGAGACTTAATAGTATCAGAAATGAAGATGGTGACAATACTACTAACATTACAGAAATGAAAATGATTGTAAAGGAATACTATAAACAAGTATTTGTTAATACATTACATAACCTAATTGAAATGGAAAAATTAGTAGAAAGGCACACACTACAGACAAAACTCAAGAAGAAATAGAAAACTTAAATAAACCTAATAAAGAGACTAATTGAATATGTAATCAAAATCTATGTGTGAGAAAAAGCCCAGGCCCAGATGGCTTCACTGGTTAATTCCACCCAAATTTAATGAGGAATTAATACTAATTCTTTGGAAACTCTTCAAAAAAATAAAAGAGGTGGAAATACTTTCCAACTGATTATATGAGATCCAAATTACCCTGGTACCAAAATTAGACAAAGACCTCACAAAAAAGAACACTATACACCAGTAACTCTTGTGAATATTGATGTAAAAATCTTCAGTGAGATACTAACCAACCAAATTCAACAATACATAATAAGCATTATGCACCATGTCCAAGTGGGTTTATCTCAATAAGGCAAGTTTGTTTTAAAACCAAAAATCAGGAGTTTTATTTCCTCCTGATTGAGTCTAGGGAAGCTGTGTGTTTTTAAGAATTTTTCCATTTCCTCCACATTTTGTACTTTATATGCATAGAGATTTTTGTAGTATTCAGAGATGATATTTTGTATTTAAGTGGTATTGGTTGTAAATTCTCCTTTTTCATTCCTGCTGGAGTTCGTTAGAGTCCTTTCTTTTCTGCTTCTGGTTAATCTAGTGACAGCCATGCCAATTTTGTTTATCTTTTCATAGAACCAGCTTTTTGTTTCATTAATCTTTTGTATAGTTCTTTTGTTATTGATTTCATTTAGTTCTACCCTGATCGTGGTTATTTCTTTTCTTCCGCTGGGTTTGGGATTGGTTTGCTCTTTTTATTCCAGTTCTTTGAGTCAATTCATTAGGTTGTTGATTTATGATCTTTCTGTTTTTTGGATGTAGGGATTTAAGGCTATGAATTTTCCTCTCAGGACTGATTTAGCTGAGTCCCACGGATTTTGATAATTTGTGTCCCCTTTATCATTTAGTTCAAAGAATCTTTTTATTTCCATCTTAATTTTCTCCTTAACCTGACTATCATTCAGCAGTAGGTTGTTTAGGACTTTATATAGAGATGAGTATTTCTGTTGTCATTGATTTCTAATTTTATTCCCCTGTGGTCTGAGAAGATGCATGGTATAATTTCCATTTTTTTTTAATTTTTGAGACATGTTTTGTGGCCTAGTATGTGGTTAATCTTACAGAATGTCCAATGAACTGATGAGAAAAATGTATATTCAGTGGTTTTCAGTAGAAAGTTCTGTAAATGTCTATTAGGCCCATTTGATCTAGAGTTCTGTTTAAGTCAATTGTTTTTTTGTTTATTTTCTGTTTGAAAGATCTGTCCAGCTCCATCAGTGGTGTGTTGAAGTCCCCAGCTATTACAGTACTATTGTTTACCATTTTGTTCAGATCAAGTACGTTTTGCTTTATGAATCTGGGCACACCTGTTTTGGGTGCATAAATACTTAGAATTGTTATGTCTTCTTGTTGAACTTTTCCATTTACCATTATATAATGATCATCTTTGTCTTTCATTATTTTTGTTAATTTGAAGACTAAGTTATTTGCTATGAGAACTGCTACACCAGCTTTATTTTGGTTTCCATTTGTGTGGAATATCATTTTCCATCTCTTCACCTTGAGTTTCAATCCATCTTCATGGGTTAGATGTGTTTCCTGAAGATAGCAGATAGTTGGCTTGTGTACATTTATCCATTTGGCCAGCCTATGTGTCTTTAGTGGAAAGTTTAAGCCATTCACATTTATTGAAAGAATTGATATGTAGAATGTATTTCTGTTCATCCTGTTTGGTAGAACTTTGAACTCATGAACAGACCAATATCAAGTACTGAAATTAAAGCAGCAATAAAAAACCTTCCAAAAAAAAAAAAATTCCCAGACCAGATGGTTTTACACCCAAATTCTACCAGAATTACAAAGAAGAAATGGTGCCTATACTACAGAAATTATTCCACAACATAGAGAAGGAAGGAAACCTCCCCAACATGTTTTATGAAGCCAACATTATCCTGTTACCAAAGCCAGGAAAGGACTCAATAAAAAAAGATAAATACAGGCTAATATCCCTTATGAATATAGACACAAAAATCCTCAATAAAATCTTATGCAATTGAATCCAGCTTCTCATCAAAAAATAGCCCATCATAACCAAGTTGGCTTCATCCCAGAGATGCAGGGATGTTTCAACATATGCAAATCTATGAATGCAATTTACCACATAAACAGAAGTAAAAACAAAGACCATATGCTCCTGTCAATAGATTCAGAAAAGCATTCAATGAAATTCAGCATCTTTTTATGATAAAAACTCTTTAAAAAGTAAGCATAGATGGCACAGCCCTCAAAAGGATAAAAGCTCTATACGACAAGCCCACAGTCAGCATCATACTGAATGGGGAATAATTGAAAGCATTTCTACTGAGAACTGGAACCCAACAAGTTTCCCTCTTTCAGCAATTTTCTTCATCATAGTGCTAGAAGTCCTAGCCAGAGCAATCAGACAAGATAAGGAAATCAAGTACATCCAAATGGGGGTAGAAGAGGTAAAACTATTGCTTTTTGCTGAAGATAAAAATCTTATCAATAGAAAACCACAAAGATTCTGCCAAGAGACTACTAGAATTGATAAATAAGTTCAGCAAAGTCTCAGGTTACAATATCAATGTGAGCAAATCAGTAGCATTACTATACACCAAGAACAGTCAAGCTGAGAACCAAATCAAAGACTCAGTAACCTTCACAACATCAATAAAGAAAATAAAAGACCTAGGAATGTATTTAACTAAGGAGGTGAAAGACTTCTACAAAGCAAAATATGAAATGCTGAGGAAGGAAATAGCAGAAGATGGAAAACCATATCATGCTCATGAGTTGGCAAAATCAACATTGTTAAGATGTCTATACTACCAAAGTGATCTACAGGATTGATGCAATCCTTATTAAAATACTAATATCATTTTTCACATATCTAGAAAAAATGATTTTATACTTTGTTTAGAACTAGAGACCTTGTATAGCTGAAACAACCTTAAGCAAAAAGAATAAATTAGGAGGCATCAGTTTATCAGACTTCAAGCTATGCTACAAGGTTATAATAACTAAAATTGCCTGGCACAGAACAGAGACATAGACCAATGGAACAGGATTGAGAAACTAGATGTAAAACCATCCTCATAAAGCTATCCAATCTTTGACAAAGCAGACAAAAACATACACTGGGGAAAAGAATCCCTACTGAAAAAGTGATGCTGGGAAAATTGGATAATCACATGCAGAAGACTGGATGCACACCCCTCACCTCTCACAAAAATCAACTCGTGATGGATAGTAGACTTAAACCTAAATCATGAAACCATAAGAATTCTAGAAGAAAACTTTCAGGGCTGATAACAAGAATCTATGTAGAATGCAGAAAAATAAGCAAGAAAAAATCAAACAACTCCATTAAAAATTGTACAAAGGACACGAGCAGAAACTTTTCAAAAGAAGATAGACCAATGGCCAAGAAACATATGAAAAAATGCTCAACATCTCTAATCATCAGGGAAATGTAAATCAAAACCACGATGAGATATCACTTAACTCCAGTGAGAAAGGCTTTTATCAAAAAGTCCCAAAACAACAAATGGTGTGGATGCAGAGAGATAGGAACACTCATATACTGCTGGTGGGACTGCAAACTAATACAGTCTCTGTGGAAAGCAATATGGAGATACCTCAAAGAGCTAAAAGCAGAACTAGCATTTGATCCAACAATCCCATTGCTGGGCATCTACCCAAAGGAGAAAAAGACATTCTATAAAAAAGACATCAGCACTAGAATGTTGACAGCAGCACAATTCACTATTGCAAAGATGTGGAAACAACCCAAGTGCCCATCAATATGTGAGTGGATTAATAAAATGTGGTATATGTATACCATGGAAATCTACTCAGCCACAAAAAACAATGGTGATATAGCACCTCTTGTATTATTCTGGATGGAGCTGGAGCCCATTCTACTTAGTGTATCACAAGAATGGAAAAGAAGCATCACATGTACTCACCATCAAATTGGTATTAACTGATCAACACTTAAGTGCACATATAGTAGTAACATTCATCAGGTTTTGGGCAGGTGGGAGCGGGGAGGAGGGGATGGGTATATTCACACTTAATGGGTGTGGTGTGCACCATCTGGGAGATGGACACGCTTGAAGCTCTGACTCGGGTGTGACAAAGGCAATATATGTAACCTAAACATTTGTACCCCTGTAGTATGCCAAAATAAAAAAAAAAGAGAGAGAAAAGAAAGATTTGTACCCTTGTAAAATTATGAAATAAAAACAAAATAAATAAATGAAGCCAAAAATCAGTGAATCTGATATTCCATGTGAAGAAAATAAAACCAAAATCCACATGATTTCTCTCATTAGATGGAGAAAAAGCACTCGACAAACTCCAACAATTTTACATGATAAAAAGACTGAAGAAACTGAGAATAGAAGGAAACTTCCTCAATTTGATAAAGGTCACTTATCAAAAGCCACGGCTGAACTCATATTTAATGATGAAAGACTGGATAGTTTCCCTTAAGCTGAGAAACAAAACAAGGATTAACACTTTTGACACTTTTATTCCATATAATACTGCAGTGTCTAGCCAGGGAAACTAGGCAAGAGATGTAAAAATGACATAAATGTTTTTCAAAAGAAATAAAACTCCATTTGCAGATGAAATTATTTTGTATCATATATGTAGAAAATCCTAAGGAATCAACTAAAAAAATATTAATACTAATAATCAAGTACAGCAAGGGTTCTGGATACAAGAGCAATACACAAAAAATATATTTCTACATACTTGCAATAAAAATTTAAAAGTAAAACTAAGAAAATAATTGCACTTACAATAGCATAAAAAGTACAAAATAATTAGGAACAATTTTAACAAAATAACTACAAACATAATCTAAAGCTACAAAACATTGTTGAAAGAAATTAATGAGAGTTTGAATAATGTAAATTTTTTTTCTTATGAATCAGAAGATTTAATATTGTTAAAGTAACATGCTCCTTAAATTTATCTCTAGATTCAATGAAATCCCTTTCAGAATCTACACTGGTTTATTTGAGGAAATTGAGAAGCTGATTCTAAAATTCATATGAAATATCAAAAAGTATCTTGAATTCTCCTGAATCTATTTGAAAAAGAAAAACAAATTTGAAAGGTTCACATTTTTTTTCTATTTCAAAACAAAACAAGAATAATAAGGCTATTGTGGTACTGGCATAAGTACCCCCAACAGATCAATGGAATAGATTTGAGAGGTCAGAAATAAACTCATGTATCTATGGTCAACAGATATCTGACAAAGGTAACAATGCCATTACTGAGGAGATATAATGTTCTCCACAAATGATGCTGGAACAATTGGAAATTCACATGAAATTGGGTACTTACATCATATAATATAAAAAAAAATCTCAAAATAGATCAAAGCTCTAAATTTAAAAGCTAAATGTATGAAAATATTGAATGAGTAGATATGGATAAATCTTTGTGAACTTGAATTTTGGGTATTGATTCTTAGATATAATACCAACAAGCACCCACGTCAAAAAGAAGTAAATAAATAAAATGGGTTTCATTAAAATTAAAAACTTCTGTGCTTCAAAGAAAATAGTAGACCTATAACAAATAGAATTGAATACATAATCAAGATAATTGGAAAATCAACCCAGAGAATGGGAGAAAATATTTGTAAATGTTATGCCTGATAAGGAGCTTGTATCTAGAAAATGTGTATGTGTGTGTGTGTGTGTGTGTGTGTGTGTGTATGTATATAAACATATATATGTTAAAAAATATATATAAGAAACTCTTACAACTCAATAATAACAATGCAAAAAGCCACTTGAAAGAATGGGCAAAAGGTTTGAGTAGATGTTTCTCCAAAGAAGATATACAAATGACCAGTAGACAAATGAAAAAATGCTTTTTATCATTAGCCATTAAGAAAATGCAAAACTGCAATGAAATACCTTATCATTATCCTAGCCACTAGGATGGCTAGGATCAACTAGTTAGCAATAAGTGTTGGTGAAGGTGCAGAGAAATTGTAACCCTCATAAACTGCTGGCAGGAAGGTAAAATGTTGCAGCCTTTTTGCAAAATCCTCTGACAGTTCTCTAAATGGTTAAATATAGAGTTACATTGTGACCCAGAAATTCCATTCCTATGCATGTACCCAAAAGAAAAGAAAATATATATCCATGTAAAAAAACCTATACACAAATATTTATAGTAGCATTCTTTCTAATAATCAAAAAGCACAAAAAACCCCCCAAATGTCCATCAATTACATAATGGATAAAGAAAATGTGATATAACCATACAGTAGAATATTATTCAGCCATGTAAAGGAATAAATACTGACACATGCTACAACATGGATGAACTGTGAAAATATTATACTAAATGAAAGTATAAAATGTAGATTTTATATGGTTCCATTCGCATGAAATGTCCAGAACAGGGAAATCTATAGAGAAATCTCCTAAATAAGCAAAATGGATGACTTTAATCAAAAAATTGAACTGAAGACAAAAGTGGAAAAGGAATGATGTCTTGAAATATTTGCCTTAATCCTTTGTTTTTCATTACTCTCACTGCACTATGAGTTTAATGACGTCAGGATTGTGTTACTTGTTTCTATATGCCAAATCTAGCACAACAACTAATGCACTGATAGAATAAGCATGACTATAAGATGCTTTAGTATTATGGTTACTCAAGAGTTTATTCTTCCTCTCAAAACAAACTTGTAGCAATGGGTTGACAGCGCTAGCCTATTTTATATCTGCCCCAAAGGAAAGAAAATTTCTTATTCTCTTTAAGCTCATTAATGAGGTACAACCTTGAAGGAAACTTCACTTTGGTTCTTAATTTTTCTCTGCTATCATCTGTTGAGTCCAACATACCACTTTTCAGAGTGCTTTGCATATGATAGGCAGTTACTGGTATTTGTTAACTGGATGAACGGTCTACCACTGAAACCCAAATGTTAACCAGTCCTTCATTCCTTCCATATACAGGACAAGAGAGGCATCTTATTTTTGCCTCAAACTGAGAATATGAAGATTGACACCATGAGCACTTCACCTTTAAGTTGAGCCATCATCCATCAAAGGGTAGTTGTATTTCCATTTCGAATGTGATAGCCTCACATGCCATTAGCTTTTGGAATCCTCTGATTCTTCTCATGACCGATAAAAGAGATTGCTTCAGGATACCATTGATCCGGGGCTGTCCAATCATTCAGGAAATGAAGCAGATTTAAGGAGCAACCATCTTTGTATTCTGTTGTACGTCAAGCATTGGCTCATTCTCACGGTTTCTCCTCTCTTCCCTCTTCCTCATCCTCAGTCTCTACATATTGGCCAATCATTCTGTTATATCATCCAGATCCAAGAAGAATCAATTTTATTTACTTAGTTTACTTTAATCTAAATCTTTAGTCTTAATAATAATGTTTCTGATATGTGGTATTATAAACAAATGTTTTTGTCATTTATCTCTCTTTTCTTTTTATATTTTGGTGAACCAAAGTTTCAAGGAATATAACACAGGTCATTGGTGGTTTGTGTATGTAGATTAACAAAATGTTAGGGGACTGATAGAGGACAATGGCATGATGAGGCCATTGTGATGTCCATGCTTCCTGGGTGGTTTAGATTGACAGAATTGTCCACTTAAATTGTGTGAAATGGAGTTGCATTGTCATGCTCAGGTGCAGACTATTCCAAGACCTCTGAAACATTGGGGGCGAAATGCAGAACCTGTGGGGGATTGTAATGGAGAAATTGACTTCTCTGTAGCCCTAATATATAGGATTATTCATCATGTCTATGACCAATTGGACTTATCAAATTAGAGTTAAAATCCAGAATCTATTACTATGTAAAGGAGTTTAAATATGAATAATCATGGAGCAGACATCAGACCACATTAAAAATTAAGGTAACAGAAATTTATGACATGTACAAACCTAAAATGGAAGAAGCAGCTTGGTATAGTCTCTCAACCTTGGGTTTACAGCCAAATTTCCTGGGTTTGTACCCCATTCTGCCAATTACTGACTGCAAGAATACATTGTCCAGCCCCTCTCTGTCTCAGTTGTCTCATCTCTACAATTTTGATAATGATTATAACCATTTCATGTGGCCATTATGAGTTAACTCATATAAAATCTAAGTAGAGTATCTGGGAAAAAGTGAGAACATCATTAAAAGCTCTCATTTTTATTTTTATAGTATTCAATTTTGATCACTGCACATCAAAAAAGAAAAAAGAAAACTTTTGAAATTACTACAAACTTTCAGGTTAAAGGTCAGGTATGCACAATAAAAATCTTTCAAACACTCATTAAAAGATGAAAATGGGCAGTAGTACTAGAAATGAAAGAGAAGAGAATGATATGTCACAGTACAGAGAAAAATTTTCAAATTAAATCTACATCAGTGGGAAGAGATTTAGAATAGCATGCTAGGACTATAAGCCATTGGCTGCAAACCTCAATACTCAGGATATATGAACCCTTAATATAGATTAAAAAACGATAGTGACTCTTTCCTGCTTCCTACTTCCAACATCAAGATGTAAGAAGTAAAATATCATGAAATAGTATCATTTATAAAGAAGGATTAGGGAACTACAAGCAGAGAATGGGTGGGTACACTGCAAAATGAAAACTGGAATGAGTGCCGGGTTCATAGAAGAAAGCTCACGGTCAATAGCAAACGTAAAAGCAAAATTGATGCCACCAGAGAAATGTGATTCAGCAACACAGAAGACAAACTCAAGGCACTCTCCAAACATGCAGAAGGAAGAATATGGCAGGTATTGAATAGGAGGATAGTGTTTCAGCGTTAGAACGGTAGCAATGAGAAAACAATGACTTGAGGGAGCATAATTCATTTAGCTTATTGAAAACAAATATAAATATTAACATAATAATTTAGTACAGCTGTGAAAAGGAAAAGAGGTAAACAGAAATCAATACATACTGGGTCATTCTCAAACATATTAACCTTCCTCCAGAGGTATGCTGTGAAAAAACAGTGAAGAAAGGAAGTTCTTCATCTGCTGGACATATTTGAGCTTCTTTCATCCTTTTTCTATAAGGCACTTGAGACATCTAGGAAATATCACCCCAAAATATGCACCTAGTAATGGATTATTTCAAATTAAAGGCCCTTGGGGATCAGCAGGTGCCAGAAGAGGCTTTCCTCTGACATTCCCTTGTCAGTCTGAACAACAGACCTCCTGGGGAGGAACACAATTGCCTTTGATCCCTTCCCTGAAACTTCATCAACCCGGGAAGATTACAACTCGTAGCACAGAGAAAGAGACTGAAGGTTAGACACTACACTGACAGCCCAGATGGACTTCCTTCCAAGCCATTGTCTTTTCTCCAGTCCCATTCAATCCCAAGAGGGAATCATTTACTAACCTTTGTCTAAGCCCATTCACTCCTCCTCAAATCATTGACTATCCCTCAAATTGTCACCTCCTCCCATCTCCCCTTCCCTTATGAAAAAGAGTATATGAGCATCTGGACATATTGGGTTAATGGATAATTACTCTCCTGTGTTTCTCCCCTGTGCATATGAGATGTATCTGTATGCCTTTCTCTCCGATTACTCTTCCTATTGTCAGTACATTTTTAGCAAATCTTCAAAGGGTGGAGGGGATGATTTCCCCCTTTGCCTCTACACATCACTACAATATTTCATTCTGTCTTTGCATCAAATCTGTTTGCTGATTTGCCTTTAACTTTCTGTCATACTGTTAACACATATGGATTATGCATGTACCTGAAGCATTTTTTTAAACGGCTCATTTTTATACAGCTGATTTTTGGACGCAAATTTAACATTCTTTGCCATCTAATTTTATTTGCTTTGGCAGATTTTTTTTTTAAATTGTCAAAGTCAACTTTTCTCATCCATCTAGATCTCTCTGAGCTGAATGGAATTTACCAAAACTACAGAACAGCAAAAAGGATGCCTGAAATAGTTATGGTGAATTTATATGTAGCTGAAGAGAATTACATGGAACTATGCATTAATGTTTCACCGTTGTAGAGTTGGACATTTAATAAATCAATTCTAAAACGTGTTGTAAAACAATGTTCCAGAAATCCATGAGGAACTTGTGCTTAGAATATAGCATCTGTTATTTGACACTGACACCAAACTGTAGGGGAGGAAAAAGTAATTTTCTCTCTGCCATCATGAGTTCATAACTAGAAGCTCTGTAACAAAAGACAGATTAACAAGGGAAAAACAAGCAGAAGTTTATTGACATGTGTATCTCACATATACATGAAAGATGCCCAGGGAATGAGTAATTCTTCAAGAGGTGGTTAGAATTCAGGCTTTTATATAGCATCTTCATCAAAGAATAATAAATGCTTAGGCGACTGACAAGACAAAGAAAAAGACCATGAGCCTCTAGGGACTGCAGCTGTGGGAAGATAAATATCGGGAGATGAAGCTAGTTAGGTAGATTCATCCGGTGCAGATAGGGTCTAAAGTCATCTCCGTGGATAAATCTTTGTCCTTCCTAGTAGAAAGGGGAGGAGGGACACCTTTACCTTTGTAAACGTATACCCTGCCTTTAGAAAAATAGGGGCAGAGAGCTTTTCTTATATCTGCTTTTCTCAATTGCCTTCAGCTAAAAATAATCCTATACTAAAGTGGTATATTTTGGGGTGGCATATTCTGCCACCCTTCAATACAATACGTAATTGGTCAAGACAAGCATATTTAATGTAGCCATACGCACACACACGCATTCACAATGTACAGAGTAACACAAAGAATAAAATTAATTGGGCCATGTCTAACATAGCCTAAATGGTATAATAAAACAGGGAGATTCTGTTCCTCCTTTTCTTCAATGTGGGATCCTCGTGTGCTACCGAGCTAATACAAGCACATCTTCTTTAATGTAGGGATTAGTCCTGAATTCCACTTATATTAAAGCAATATATTGTATTTCTAAAATTATTAATAGGATCTGCCTATCATGAACAAAAGCTGTTCTAATTATCTTCCAGAGGTGTACTTGTCGCACTTTCTAAAAAAGAACCGGATTCATCATTTGGTTTGAAATTGCTTAGGCTGAGAGAAAGCTATCTTTGATAACTTTAATCGCATAATTTATGCTTAACATTTTAGTAGTTGCTATGGAGACTTTCAGAATCAGTTTCATATGTTAAATATAGTGCTCTCTTACTTGTACCTAATTTGCATTTTAAAGACCTAATGTCTATCACTTCTCCACCAGCAGCCTTGGTGAGAGCAGCTCTAAGGTGCTTTATCTGACATCTTCAGTGCAGTCCACAAGTGTGTTCTACCAAGACTGGTTTCAGGACTCATATAAACTAAATTTATTAAATTACCATTAGAAGAGTTTATATTTTTATTTCCTTTTTAAACATAGTAAGTTATCTACAACATTCACACAAGCAAAGCATCACTATTGACCAACTATCCAATGATTTAATTCCAATTCTGTTATAATAGATAACATAATTAGGCAAAGTGATACAGTGGAAAGGTCACCACCCTTGAAAGAGGACATAGATTCTGCCTTTATGTCGTGAATTCTATGTGTTCTTAGCTGTCTCTAATATCAGTTTATTCACTGATAAAGCAAGAATAATGTTCATTGTATGAAGCCCACATGTTTTTGTGAGCATTGCAAACTGCGTACATGAAAGCACTCCTTTAATGAAAATGGAAAAGTAGTGTATAAATGTTACCTATTATATACTTCCCATAGATTCAAGTAGAAAGAGGCATATATGAATATTTAATAAAAACAACAACATGGAAGCCGAATGAGACAACTAAAGGACCCCTGCACTGCAAGTTCACTAGGACCTGGTTTGCATTAATGCATGATATTTGAGTCATGGCCCCAGAGAATGTGCTTCTGCATAAAATAGCTTTATTTTATTCCAGCATGCTTACAACTTTAAGCACTAAGACACCGGGCTGTCTTGCTGTGTTTTAAAATGCCTTATATTTATGCCATACAGAAAGGGCAACAAGAGGTTTTCAACCAAGGCATATGCTCTTTAAATTAAATAATAATAATACTAATAAAGATGGTACAGTTATTTGAAAGTCACAAAGATTTGCTACTGATGCTTAAGAAAAGTTGTAGCACATTTTTCAAACTCTTTTTAATTGTGATTTTACTTTTTTCTTTGAATTAAATTGGTCACCATTTTGGGAAATAAAAGAAAAAAGATATGTCTTTGTTGAGTATTTTTCTGAAAAAAATGATTATTTGTTTTAATGATTCTTCCACATACATGGTCACCAATTAAAAAGAGGAGAAATGAAATTGTTGCAAATATTGATGGATAGTAGTTTCTTTAAGAGCTAGAAAACAAAAGAGAATATTTGTTGTTGCTTGCTGCTGTTGCTGTTTCCTCATAAGTAGTAATAAACAGCTCATTCCTTTGGGGGCATGCTACTCGGAGGGAAATTTGGGGCAGACAGAAAAGTTTGTCTAGAGGAAGTAACAGTCTGGGTTACTGAGGAACTTTAGGGCTGGACTAATAAATATATTTAAGAGAACCAGCATTTAGGTGATAGATAAAGAAAGGTCTGAAACTATTAGCAATTGCCCAGAAATGGAGTTTAAAATAAAAAGTAAGATGTCCAAGAAAGAAACTTTATAACATATCAACATTTAGGATAGAAAGACAAGGTGACACCTCTGGGTGTGGAGGTTTTCCTAAAGGTCGGGGAGAGGGCTGTTACTGACACCTACTTTGGTTCCACTCTCTCTGCTGTGCGTCTCCGTGGGGCTGCGCGCATCCGAGCACGCGGGCTGTCAGCAGCTGAGTTTGGAAAGGACACAAAAGAGAGGAAACAGAAAACTCATGATAACGTGGTGGGAGAGAAAGGAAAAGCTGAAATTTCAGTAATTCGGAAAGACCTCTAACTTTTTCAGAGGAATACTGAAAAGGGCTCCTTTACAAGTAAGATACAAGACCCCCAAATAAGGCCCTAAGACATAAAGAAGGGACTTGTAAATAGAAACTGACAAATGGTTCAATGCAGTCTCTGAGTCATTGTCTAATTTTGTCTGTTCGCATATGGAAATTGAATATGATTGCCAAAGTTAATTAAGTACGAGTCACTACCAAATAAACTCTTCTCTAAGCACAATAATTGCTCAAATATATTGCTCTGCTAGGCAAATTTAACTCTTGAATAGTTGAGCTTCTGCTTTTATTCATTGAGACCATCAATAGGAAAAGACAAAGGAAAATATTTGAAGGACAGTAACTTAGATATGTTTCAACTAATAACATGATGGTTAAAATTCATATATCGAAAACAATATCTTTTTTTCCTCCTGGCCAAAATGCTCCTCCTGGGGTCAGGCTGATACGGAGACAGTGGCAGATTTGCATCGTCTTAGTTTTGCAATAAGGTTTTGAACATTGTATGTGGAACCTTGGCTTCAAACACGCATTTCTGTTTATTACATCAAGATGCATGAAATAATAAAAGCAGTTTTAAAAGAAAGGCAATTATACCATACCTATTCTTTAATATTTGGTAATGTGTTAAGATAAAATGCTGGAGTTTCAGTTCAAGATACAATGGAATAAGCACACTGTATCTCTCAATGAACGCAGGAATTAAGCCCGAAAGCAACGCGAGAGCCAGGTGTTTAGGATTCAGAAGCAAATAGAATCAGGGCAACCAAGGAAAAGGCTAAAATTTAAAGCACCACCTAAATGGCCACAAGTCTACCATGTTTGTTCCTTTACTATCTCTGGAATAGCCTCAACTCAGCTCAGAATACGGGAAGCAGGCTCAGAAGCCCGCTAGTTTTTTCTCAGAGAGGGAAAGGGAAGTCCCGATGCTCAGAGACAGAGTAAAATACCCTGTTGTTTTTCTTTTTTCCTTTACTCTTCTCTTTGGCCATCATTCCTAAACCATCCTGTGACAGAAGCAGCAGTGGGAGCCCACAGGGCCCAGCTGTCTGACAGAGTTGAACCTTCCTCTCACATTGGAAAAGCTCTGGCTCCAACATCATGGGGAAACACGATGATTTTTTTCTCTCTCTCTCTGTCTCAGTCAGTTGTTTCTGGTTGCAGGCACAGTCCCTGCACGGTGCAGTGCAGGGAAACTGAAGCCTCAGCTCCTGGACAGGGAACGGCAAGAGGAAGCGCTGGGCACTGGGCAGCACTGGGCAAATGGCAGAGGAGGAAGGACTCGGGAAAGCAGCCCCAGAAAGTTGCATAGGAACTCCTGGGCCTCCCTGGAAGCCACTCACTTGTAGATTTGATCCGGCTGAACTCACCTAGTAAGTTGAGACGTGAAATAAAAGACAGTACTCAAGGCTCAGACTAGACAGAGTGGCATGCAGATGGGACCGATCAAAATGACACTTGCAAAGAATTTGAAAACTGAAATGACGTTGGAACCAGAGACCACAGAATGCAGTCTGGAAATCACAACCTGCAACAAAGTTGATTACTGGCTGGGGAAAAATTTATATTCTCCATAGAATTTAAATAAGATTCATAACATAGTATTAAAATATTCAATACATCATCCAAAATTATTCAGTACATGATGAAGAAAAAGGATTACGTCAACTAACATAGACAAAGACGTTCAACAAATGTCAAAGACAAGATGACACAGATATTAGAATTATCGGACAAAGACTAAAAGCAGCTGTCATAAAAATGTTCAAAGAAGCCATTGAAAATAATTTTGAAATAAATGAAAAAAGGAAAAGCTTCAGAAAAGAAATAAAAGACATAAAGATGTGGCCAGGCATGGTGGCTCATGCCTGTCATCTCGATTCCTTGGGAGCTAAGGTGGGAGGACTGCTTGAGCCCAGCAGTTTGAGATTAGCCTGGACAACACAGTGAGACACCATCTCTAAAAAAAAGTTATAAAGATGAACCAGAAGGAAAAGTCAAATTCAGAATTGAATATTATAATAAGCAAGAAAAAGAAGGAGGAAGCAGAGTGGGGGAAGTGGGAGGGGGAGTGGGAGGGGGAGGAGAAGGAGAAACCTCTGACTGACGGACTGTGTAGACACGATGCAAGAATGGAGATAACAGAGGAAAGAGTCTACGGCAATGAACACAGATCAATAGATTTAATGCAAACTGAACACAAAGAGAAATCTTTAAAAAAGTAATAGAGCCTCAAGAACTTGTTGGACAATAACAGAATTTCCAGCACTCATGTGGGCAGAAGTTCACTGATCACCACACTCTTCTCATGCTGAGGTTGCCGCCCCTGTCCATTCACCAGGAGAACTGGGCAAGAGAGGACCGAGGGTCACCTGTGTGCCAAAGACATCCTTCCCTCCCTGCTGCCTAACAACAGCATGTGCAGCACATATTGAATTCACAAACAGGCTTAGTTTGTATGTTTTATTTTCAAATATATCCACTTTGCAATACCACCATTAGGAGATTATTTTCAAGCAGGTCTCATTATGGATAATTTTCCCTCATTGTAAGGTTATACAATTTTTATTATAGCACTGAAACCAACAAACATCCACTACATCTTCATGTTGATAACGTTTTTTCTTTTTGTAAAACTGAGTGGGTAAACTCATGAGAGAATGAAATCTTTCTACAAAACAAAGGGTGAAACTACAGAATAATAAAGCCTGGATCTAGAAGACATTTCCAGGCTGAGGGAGGAAAGGTGGTCAGAGTGAAGACCTTGTTTATGCAAACATGAGAAGTGTCTGATGGGATTTTTTCCCCTCTTTGTTCTTTGCTTTTCTTTAAAAAAAAAAAAAAAATTATGCAGTGTACCATGTGAAACCTCAGATCAGGAAATTTTCTGTCGGTGGATTTTTATAGTTAATGTCATAAAGACCTTGGATCATCTTGGCCTAGGCGCAGGGCGAAGATAGCCCAGGGAGTCATTGCTCTGAGACAGGGATTAATGCAGACCCGGGCAAGTCCCCGAGACCCTGTCATGCCATTATCAAAGTCAAAGCTATTTTCATAATAATATTAAGATATTATTTGCCTTTTTCACCCTTATTCTCTCATGAAAATACAGTAGAGATTTCCAAAGTTTCTATAGTGTGTTAGATCACAGCAGATTGAATTCAGAAGCCAGATATGAGACTCCAGCTCCCTAAATGTAAGCTACAAACTAAAGATATTAAGCAATACCACCTGCCAAAAGACAAAATTACAACAAATTTAGCTTAAAGATCCCAGTCGGGTTTATTGTGACTCTACAATTGAGGCAACATTTTATTCCATAAAATAGAATAATTGTTCCAATGAGTAGAGCAGAGGAGCTTGGCTTTGTAGACAGAAAAGGGCTGAAGAATGCAGCAACAGAGAACAAAAAGCAGATTGGTCATTTCGAAGTCACTTTCCTTGTAAAGTAGGGACAAAGAGACAGAACAGTAAAAAAAAATAACTGATCAGGTGACTTCAGGCTAAGGATTAAAACAGGTTAAGAGAGAACTTTAGACAATTTTATTCTCATGGTGATTGAAACTGGCATGTTTGGTAAATTAGGCTATTAAGCCCTGTCTCCTGACTTCTCAGAAGGCCAGGCAACAACTCAGCGTGGTGTGGTGATGTGTAACTTTAGCGTGGGTGACACCATTTTTATGCTGGTCTACCGGGGCCTAGTGCAAGTGCTTAGCCCCAAACCACACTCCTCTTTAAGTTTTGTGTAACACGCTCTTCTCACTAATTTCCCTGTTTCACTATTAAGCAGTATCATTCTTCTCATTAATGTCTTTGTTTTTGAAACTATGCTTTTTTTAACAAATATGTTAATTACATTAACTTGATGGGTTATCAGTGTTATTTTTAAAGGACTTGATGAATAGAAATTTTAAAATATCTTAGTATTAATTTCTACTTTGGTAAATATGGATAGATACAACTCACATTAACAAAAACACTTTTGGTTCCACACTAACTTTAAGATTATAAAAAGGTCCTGAGACAAAGAAGTTTGAGAATCACTGAAGTTGAGGAAGAAACCTAAGCTACTAGATTTCCACTAAAAGCGGGTGTGTGAATCACAGTGTTCTTGACTAAAACCAGAACCGCTGAGGAAGAGGAGATTTGAGAAGAAGAAGAAGAGTTTTGTGAAAACCATTATTTCCTGGGCCTGAGTTCAGGCAGTCGCTGAGCTAGTGGAATGGGTTTGGGACATGTCAACACGGAGGAGATAATTACAGCTCAGGTGAACCACTGGCAGTGCGAAGAGGAAGACTGCAGGGTACTAAAAATGAGACTTCCCCAATATCAGCATGTTTTGGAGGGTGATAGCAGAGAGGGACTTGTGAAGATGTGCCCAGAGATTCCCCAACAGGGAATTTTTCTTTATTAATAATTATCTTTTATTACTCCATCTCATTTACTCCAAGCCAAATAACATTTAGTTGCTAGTATTACCTATAAAGGCAACGTGCATGCATATAGCAACAGTCTCTTACCAGATGTGCTAACATTTTGTGTGTGTGTGAGTGCGTGTGTGCAGCTTTCATATGGCAGATACTTTCTATGATACCTTTAAAATTTTGTTTGTTTTTTACTCTGTTTTTCATCAATTTTCTTTTGCAAGTTTCAGAACTATGCAACTTTAAGGGTAGCATGTGAAAAGGATTAATATTTCAATTTTAAAAGAAATTATCCTCTGTGTTGTTTGGCTTCAGAATTCCTTAAGGATGAAATGTCACTTTGGAAGAGTCAGCAGGCAGCTCTCAAAATTGCACCCATTAACTTGCAATTGGGCATTCCAGGACAGCTAAAACAACAGCCATAACCCCGGCAGACACAACAGCAATGTCAAAGGTATTTGGGACCAGAAAGAATTTGAAGGTTTGGTTTTTAATCTTTTACTGCAAGGCATTAGAGTCCAACATGATGGGATTCTGACTGTTCTATGTCCCAAAGTGATATAAGGAGTAAGGTGTGGGGAACTGGCCAATGTTTTTATCTAATTCAGTGTCTGATATTTATAATTTAATTCAACACTGCTTAAGAATAGAGTTTTCAGCCATTAATAAAGGTATTCTTTTTACTATCTTTATAAAGAGTTGAGAACTCTTCCACTTAATCCTCAGTGTTCCCTTCAGCTCTGGTGCCTGCAACACAGTATCCAGGCTGCTATATGAGGAGTGCCTTTCACTCCCATGTTATTTGTCCTCTTTATGCTGATTGATATGTTAATTTAAGTGACAATTACAGATCAGCATTTGCATGCTCTACATAAGCATGGAGGAATAGAAATGTTAATGTGACACGTTTGTCTTCTGTTAAGAAAGGTGAAAATTGCATATGAAAACAATACACAGACAAAAATAGGAGCATTTCCTGTTTACAGAACTTTCTGTTCATTAGTTTCACTTCATGGTTTGTGTTCATCATTCCAGATACTCTTTTTGGGGTTTATTACCTTTTCTATTTGCTGGAGAGGAGATTTTCTAATGTCATGATATGTACCTTTTTCCCTGTAGATGTTTTATAAAAAGCTAGGAAATGGCGCTTCATGATGATAAATCTCTTCAATTGGAGGAAGTCTCCGTCACCAAAGGAATATTCAAGAAATGTGATGCACACTAACACTTTAAGAGGCAAAATGCGTGGCAGGTTTTGCCTCAATGGAGCGATATCTAGACTGTGGAGTAATGGTGCTGTTTCCTTTCTGAGTTAATACATGACCTTGGACAGAGCGAAGAAATAAAAAAATGTAGTGGACTCGGACATAACCTAAACTTTTGTACACCCATAATATGCTGAAATTAAAAAAAAAGAAAAGGAAAAAAATGTAGTGGAGAGAAATAGTCAGGGATTTGATATGCTGCCAAAAAGAAAAGCAACAACAACAAAAAGTAAAAAGTATAATATATTCTAAGATGAATGAACCAAGAGATTTCTAGAGTGCCCCAAATACTGTATATTTGGAATGAATTGTGGTCGTATGCAGTGTAATGATGTTTCAGTCAATGATGAACCACATATACAACAGGGATTCCATAAGATTAAAATACCCGATTTTTACTGTACCTTTTCCATGTTTGGATATGTTTAGGTACACACATCCTTACCACTGCATCACAGCTGCCTCCAGCATTCAGCACAGTGTCATGCCGTGCAGGTGTGCAGCCCAGGTGCAACTGGCTGTGCCATCGAGCCTAGGTGTGCAGTAGGCAGGACCACCCAGGTTTGTGCAGGTGTGACAGAAGAAATGGCTTGAAAAAATTGCCAAAATATTTTGCAATTTTTAAAACATCCCCCATTCCTTTTGGAGAACTAGGATCTGCATCCCTGTCTCAGGCCAGTGGTTAGGAGGGGCAGAGGAATGTCTTCTGTTCTTTGTGCCACAGGAGACAGCTCAAAGGAATTGTCTGGGCAGAGGTCAGGAGATCATTTTAACTGAGGGTGGGATTCATCCAGGCAGGGGTCATGAGAGTGTTTCAGCCAAAATGGGATTGATCAAAACTTTTAAAAGCTCTGTACTTCTGCTCAGAAGGGGCACTTTGGTACTTTGACATGGGAGCCTGCCAACCTCCTCCTTGCCGGCAAATTAATAAACTCCTTTTTCCTTCTCCTCAAACCACTTGTCCCCATCCTTCTGATGTGGCCTCAGGGACAAGTGCTGAGCTTTTGGGAACATAAGTACACTACAATGTTCACACAATGACAAAATCACCTAACAATGAATTTCTTGGAGAATATACCTATCCTTAAGTGATGCATGATTGTAATTCAATTCCACTTATCATGCACTTTTAAGCTAGTGTATGACAAACATAACTACTTAATAATAGCCTAGTAGAAAAGACAGTGAATAAATAGTGTTCTCATACCTAAAGTATGAAAAGACCTTGCAAGATTTTGGAGCCTCTATGAAATTCCAGTTTAAATTTAGTACCATGCTTTTTGGTATGTCAATATTGAGGATCTCATCTTCACAAATAAATCTAATTTAAGGAAGAAAATAGAAAGAAAGGTCAATGCTCCCTGGAAATTTAGAGAGAAAAGAAAAACTAATTACTCCTGTCTGGGGACGCCCTCACAGGTCACAGACCTAGTATATATCAGTCACTGGTAGATGCTGGGAGGTTGCATTTAAATTACTCTACATATTTGGGATTTTAACATTTCAGATTTATATTATCTTATTCAAAACTTGACTGAGAACATATCCCATATCCTTAAATATCTTAAAAAATATGATTTTAATGGCAGCATAAGCAGCATAATATTAATTATATAGATATATTTAAAAACAATTTTCCATGTTTGGAACATTTAACCTAATAAAAATGCTTTAAGTCATGTTCTTAAAAAAAGCAAAAAAGAAACCATTTCTCCATGTTTTATCATGTTCTTAGCAAAACATTAAATTGCTAAGTAAAGGTTAAAAATACTTCAAAGCTCTTGAAATACATATATAGATTGGTTTCTAGAAGGGATATACCAAATCAATTATTTTACGTGTTTTATGACACAATACATACTCGACTTCAGTAGCAATGCCAAGTATACTTGGAAATCACATTCTGAGATTTTGGATGCAGTGTTCTATTTTGGTCAAGTAGGTCAATAATTCATTTTATACTTAAATTTTCTATATTATTATTGATTGTTTTGTCTGGTTGTTTTACTAGTTACTGATAGAGGTATTAAAATTCTTCACAATGATTACATTATGTATTTTCCTTTTTTATTCTCTCAATATTGTTTTATTTCATTTGAGACCATATTATTATATACCTAAAGATTTAGAATTGTAATATAATTCTGGTAATATTGTGCCTGTTGTTCTGTTTCTGATTCACCTTTGCCTTAAGATGTAACACTGGGCTTCTCTTCCTTCACAGGCTCTAAACTTCAGTTTCTGTGCTCCCTGTTAAGAAAATCTCTTTCCAAAATTCTACTCAATTTTCTGAGCCTCTCAGCCTCTACAGTCAGAGTATGCAGTTGCCTCAAAGAGAAAAGAGACCACAAATGGTGTGCTTATCTCTGGTCTTCCCATCTCTCACAGGTTCTGAGCCTTTAATTCCCTCCTATCTTAGGAACTCCAAACATATGTTCTCAGAAACCATTTTATACAGCTTTTCTAGTTATTTTTAACAGGAGAAGGTCTTATGGCATAATCTATTTTGCCATTGCCAGAAACAGAACTCTGGCTTGAACCAACTTATACCAATATGTTGAGTAATGTTGCTAATTCAGTGTCCGATTTATGATTAGGTTGAGTTCCAAAATTTCACTTTTTATCATTCATTAGTTTATACTTTTTAAAGAAATAAAATAATAAATGCTGATTAGGATTACAGGCCAATGCGTAAAGCACATTTAACACATAATACCCTTGAGCTGTAATACCAATAATGCTCCCATTAGTTATTAAAATTCACCTCTTTTTCCTATGTGGAATTATGCTATAGTTTGAGTGATAAGGAGGGATCTTAGTTATTGTGGAAATATTCATAGATTTAGATTTTCTTCCTCTTTCCTAGCTGTTCCCCAGGATGATGTGTTGGTTATTTAGGGAGTTCTCCCTTACCTTTTGCAAGCTGAAAGAAGGAGGTCTTGTTTCTATGTAGTGTTCTTGTGTCCTTCTTGATATTGCCTACAGATTGAATCCCACCTCGCTGGTGATCACTGAGATGTCACTGCTCCTGTCTCTCCAGCCAGGGTGATGTGTTCTCACCCATCACTGGAGCCAGAGCTTCCTGGCATCTGCCCCAGTTCCAAAGCTGCTTGTTCCTGCTTCTAGAATTCAGTTGGTCTATCTAGGCTTTCAGTATCTCTGAAGCCCTTCAGTCATGGATTCCCTGCAGAGCAATGTAAGGGTGCTTTCGGTCCATGGCCCCGCATCTAACTCAGCTCTCAGCCTTGTTGCCAGTGTTGCTCTAGAGAGCAGCATTGCGCTGATGCAAAACTCTTTCAAGGATTCAGAGTGGGAGCTGCACATAATCCATCTGCTGCCATCTCTCCCTCCAGCCTAATTAACACATGGCCCCCTCCAAGACTGAGCCGGAAGAAGGGAGGTAGGACACTTTCTTTGACCCCAAGATTTCCCTTAAGAACTTACTACTTCAAGTGTGATCTAGGGACCAGCAGTGTCCAAATCACAGATAAGTTAGTAGGAAATGCAGAATCTTGGAACAAAATCTGGAGCCACTAATCAAAAGGTGGATTTTAAAAAGGCCCTAAGTGAGCATAGACATCTTAGAATTAAGAGATGCTGTCATACGTCACATCCTGAATTCTCTCCAAACTTGGTTATTGTTATCATTGTGGCCCATTTGTGAGATCTGGTTTTTATGTTGTAAAGGAACCTCTCTGAGTTCATTGCCTCGTCACAGATTGAAAACCTGTCAGAGTATCAGACCCTGAGGAGCAATGCCTCCCATTGCATTTCTGCTATGAGATCTGTATCAGTCAGGGTTCAACCAGAGCAGAATCATGAGGCATCATATATTCAGGGATTTATTATAAGAGACTGGTTAGGCAGCTTCAACATCTGTAGGGCAGGATTTCGGGGAAAATAAGCTGAAGCTGCTGTCCACACGCAGAATTTCTTCTTCTCTCAAAGAGGCCTCATGAGTCAGGCACATCCTATTATCTAGAAGAATCTTCTTCACTATAAGTCAACTGATTATGGACTACAACCTTCAGTCCCACCTAAAAAGTACCTTCGCAGCAGCACCACATTAGCGGTTGAGTGAATAGCTGGTGACTGTAGCTAGTCACATCGCACATCAAAAGACCGTCACAGCCTCTTGCGTCTCTGAGGGAAATGGATGCCTCTGGAGCAGTGGGGTGCTGGTGGCAGCCAGGCAGTGACAGTACGTGAACACTGCACATTTGCACTGCCCAGGAGAAAAGTGTGAAGCTACAGAACAAACGAACAGTCATACGTAAAGGGAGAGGGAGATGTTAACAACAATCAACAACTGAATCTATAATATTAACTTAGACGTTCAAGGTCCTAATTTCCACTGTGCTCTTCTCTGATGGTTGCTAACAGTTGTCAGGTTCACACGGGAAAGGGATGACTTCAGTTCCACTGTTCTGGCTCATGCAGGGTATTTCTTTTATGAAGAATAACTGCTTCCCCTGGTCTTTTATATAACTGCAATCCATATGCTGTTTCATCACACACAGGCCAGTTAATGTGACTGAATGTATTTGGAGAGGTAGCTGCACATGTGCGTGTGAGAGACAGACAGATAGACAGAGTCAGAAAGGGAAAGAGAGATGGAGAGAGTGAAATGAGGAGATTTGTTTTCATGAAGTTGAAGTTTGCACATACTGGTCTTCAGCCCTTTGAGTACCTAGCAAATATTTGTGCCATCTTTTCTTTGGGTGTTATTGATTTTTACTTTACTGCTTTAATACTTTCATCTGTTTCATAGCCAAAATTTTCTTCTGAGCACATTCATATATATATATATATATATATGTATATATGTAAGTTTATTAGCATAAATTTCCCCAAGGTATTCTAATGGGTTAATGTTAAATATTAATATTGAATGACACTGTTTTATATTGTCTGGTAATCAGTAACAAAACCTGCATAACAGAAGATAAAAGGGCAAATCCCACTGAGAATATACAGTATATAGGCATGAAAACAAACAACATATATATAAAAAATATAATAGGAGAAAAAAATTACATATACAACACACATTTAAATATGCAAATTATATGGCATTTATACATAAAAATGAAAGCAATATACATGTAAAAATGTAATGTAAGAAAAATTTTAATATACAACATGGGGAACATTTCTGAGGATTGGCAAATACTATGGTTTTGGGATGTGTATAGAAGTTTGCTTGAACTTGTGGAGGTATACTAATATTTATTGGGTTGTTTCCATATATGGGGACTCCTATTATAAACTTACAGCACTTAAATTTATCATTGATTATCCTAGATTGACAAGCACTAAGGTTCAAGGAGATTAAGAGATGTAACCATCAGTGAGGACAGAGCCTGGATTCCCACCCAGGGCTGCTACTGCTGGCATCTCAGACCTTCCAACAGCTTCCATTTCTCCTGATTCCTGAGGAATCTTACAAGAAAATAATATAGAGAGCGTGGATCAAACAGCTAGGTAGAAACAGCAAATTTCCTTTTAAATATCTTGAGTATTCTTTAAAATGTATGTGAACTTTATATTCTCCTTCATTATACGTTCATGCTGTTATAATAAGAATATGAGATTTTTCAGTTAGCATCAGAGTGTGGAAGGCTCAGCTTGGCCCTGGGACACCACCTCAGAGCCAGTTAATGATGCTGCAGTTTGACTTGCAGGGGTCCCCCCTTTGTGACTTTCCCCAGAAAGAGAGAAAAAAATAGTGCAGTAAAGAATAACAACAAAACTGTAGAACTAAACGTACAGGATGAGAAGATATCTCTTTGAAATGGCAAGGAATTCAGTTTCTTCTTCCTTCATTCATTTTAGACCACTATTAGTATAATCATTCAAAGATAATGTCTTAGTCCATTCAGGTTGCTATGAAAATTCTATAGACTCAGTGACTCATAAACAATAGAAATTTATTTCTCACAGTTTTGGAGGGTGGAAGTGCAAGATCAGTGGGTCGCTTGATTCCACGTCTGGTGAAGGCCCGTTTCCTGGTCTCAGATGGGACCTTCCAGCTGTGTCCTCACCTGGCGGGAGGGGCAGAAAAGCCCCCCGAGCCTCTGTTATGAAGACGCTAATCCCATGCATGAGGGCTGAGTTCTCAGCACTAATCATATCCTTAAGGCCTCGTCTTTTAGTGCTATTGCATTGGGTATTAGGTTTCCACATACGAATTTTGGGAGACACAAACATGCAGATCATAGCAGATGAGCGCAAACTCCATTCCAGACCCAAGGCAGGCACAGTAGGATGTAATGACACATTAGTTTCATGCAGTGAGACTGTTTTAAAAAGAAATTCAAAAACTAGGATGAGAATTTGGGATTGTGCATGTAAAGTGATAAAAAATCCTATGGGTGCTTAAAATGAGAAACAAAGATACAAAATGTTTTAGGGAAATGAGCCGAGCAGCGTGTGTCCGAGTGTCTCTGAGAGTCTGGGCCGGACCAGCGCGTCCGGGAACGTGTCGTCACACTCTGTGCGGAGGGGCAGCGGGTGGGAATTGCCTGAAAGGTGAACATCGCCTCCTTCCAAAACCCAGTCTCCCTTTATCCTTTCACAGAATGCTGCCAGGACGGCATTCCTAAGCCTCCTTTCCTCAGAGTGCACACTTGCCTGGGAACACAGAGAAATGGTCCCCTTCCAGGTCCCCTCTTCCTTGCCTTCTCCCTGCCTGTCCACTGGAACAGCAGCCAAGCGTGGCTCTGGAATCTACCTGAGGAAGGTGGCCGGGCTGCTTTGTCTTCGTGGTCCTGGTGTGGAGAAGCGCAGCCCGCCCTTGCCCCGCGCCGCCCTGGCCCTGCCCCGCGCTGCCGGCACCTGCCAGCCGGACGAGAAACAGCTGGACGCGACGTCGGAGCGCTGTATTGTGCGGTGTGTTAGCGTCTGCAGGTTCGCCCACCCCGCCAGTGCAAAGACGAGTCCATACAATCCAGAGGAGAAGAAGGATTTTAAGAAGTAGGGACATTGCACTCATCATGAGTCGGGGGGATGGGCGGTACATGGGCAATATATATAACCTGAACTTTTGTACCCCCATAATAAGCTGAAATTAAAAAAAAAAAGTAGGGACAGAAAGAAATCCACAGAATTAAAACAATAATAAAATTGCCATTTCTTGAGTGCCTAGTGAGCCCCAAAACATATAAGCCCTTCTTATATTCCAGAAACAAGAGCTGCCAGAAGGAGCTGCCCGTTTTATCGATAAGAAAAGTGAGACTCTAAGAGTTAACTACCTTCTAGATAAGGAAACTCGCTTGAAGTGCTTCAACTCCAAACATGACTTCAAAGATACGTGTTTCCCCCACGTGCCGTTGTATCTCCCGTAAACACCTGTGTGGTGAAGACGAGCTTGCTCTCAGCTTTTCCCTCAAAGAGAATCTGTGCCTGGTTTATTCTGAAAGATCTAGGTCATTCAGAGTGGGAAATTTACTGGAGGTAAGAGAGTGACTCATATCTTGGATAGTTTTAATTGTTAATCATGTTATTTTTCCTGGTTTTACATTATAGAGATACTTTTTCTTTCAATTGGAAGAAAAAGCACAGGTCTTAAAGCAAGGCCTTAGAGGCGCTTATTAACTTGCTACCTTTTTAGTGGAGCACTTTATCTGCAACTTTAATAGCTTTGTGCTTGCAGGAGTCCTTTATGGACAGTAAATAGGTTTTCCCTTGAAGATCACGGCCCTATATAATTTCAGAGGTGGGAGGAAGCCCAGAGGTTACAAGGCCCAGCCCCTTCCTTTTATGTTGCAGAAGGAGAAACTCAGAAATGGGAAGGAACGTACCGGTGATATAAAACCAGCTGGGGCAAAAGCAGGTGCACCCGTTCCTAATGTTCCTTAGGAGCCTTTGTCTCTCCACCAATGGACCCCTTCCATGTGGACCAGTCACAAACCACAGAGGTCATTTTGGAGACAGGAGCAAGGTCAAGGTACACTGTGCAACACAACCAGGAATCTGGCTTTTCTAATACAGATATATTTTCTGAGATAATTTTTAAAAATTCTTTTAATTGAAAAGCAAACCATTCCTACCTTCCTAGGAAGATTTTTTTAGATCCCTCTGCACCCCCCACCTGGCCCCGCCCAGTGGGGCTGATTGGATTCATTTATACTGTTCTCAGTGTCAAACTGGGAATGAGGGTGCATGTCCTGATGTCGGTACGGGGAAGAGAGAAAGGGACAGACAAGCCGAGAGATCACGAGTGACAGAGAGACAGAGGCAGAGACAGAGAGAAAATGTGCCGCCCTGGTTAAATTTAGGGGCCATCTAGGCCTTAACACAGGCTAGAGAGGGCCTAGAGGTCATTCGGGTACATGACTGCAAACTGTCTGTCATATTCGTGCCGACCCAATGTCCTGGTTAAGACCTCTGAGCAAGGCTGCATGGACTCAGTGATATCTAGACTTACACTTTTATTATGGATCTCAGAGAGACAGCTTTGAATATTTCATCATGAGTATATTTGCACTGCTTCTTGGGGGAAGATATATAGTATTAAGAAAGTTTCTGTTATTTCTGTTTTATTTTAAAATTATGAATGAATTGAATTGTATCAAAAATTTTCCAACATCTATTCAGTTGATTACAGATTTTTTTCTTTTTAATTTGGTTAATATACAAAATTAAATCAATTGGGGTTTTTAATATTTTACCAATCTTACGTGCTTGGGAAAAAAGAAAACAACATGGTAATAATAAACTATATAATGTTTTCTATTTTACTATATGCAATCTGTTTACATTTTTCTTAAGGAATTTTGGCTTCCTGTTTATGACAGAAAGTGATATATAATTTTCTTTTATTATGATGTAAATATTTTTCAGGACTTGGTATCAATGTTATGCTGATTTCACAAAAATATTTGGGAAATAGTCTCAATTTTAAGTTTGGGAGAGTGCTTAACATTCTTCCTTAAATATTTTCTTCCTTATATACTTTTTCTTAAATAATTGGAACTTACTAGTAATGCCATCTGAGCCCATTGTTTTTTATGCAAAGTTTTTAATTAAAAATTAAATTCTATATAGATAGAAGACTGTCAGCTTCTCTCTTTTTTTGCATTTCTTTTGGTAGATTTATTTGTCCATGAATTTGGGCTTCTCACCAAAATAAATACTTTAGAAATTTATTTCCAAAAAATTATTCCCATTATTCTCCTATTATATATTTTATTATTATCAGTAATATAATAAATTGTATTTGCTTTCTAAGTACTTAAAATATTCTCTATTTTCTTAATAATTTTGTAAGAATTGATTAATTTCATACAGAATGTTAAAGAAACATTTTTATATTAATTTCTTTATTTTATGCTTCTATTTTATTAATTTTTCTTTTATTATTTTTGTAATTTTTTTCCTTACATTTTTTGGATTTAATCTGCTACATGGATGCTCAACTCTTTGATTTCCAACTTTTCTCCACATATAAGCTCAAATTTATCAATAATTGGGCCAAAATTTCTGTAGACAGGCAACGGCTTTGTATCAGTTACTGAGTGAGGTTTGAAATATTTTTCACTATGAATTTGGATTTGAGTATTTATCATTAAAACTCATGGGTTTGTTATTGTTGTTATACGTATTTTGAAGCTGGATTATTCAGTATATATAAAATAAAAAATATTAGATATTGCATTTAACTAGAAACTATTATTGCTATCAAATACCTCAACTTATTTCTAGTAATGCAGGTCTTCTTCCAGTGTAACTTTTCCCCCCTTTTATTCTCAACTTTTCTGTGTTTTTGTATTTAACTGGATTTCTTGGAAGTAGCGTGTAGTTTCAGTGTGACAACTACTGCCTTTTATATGGAGTACTGGGCCATTTATATTGAGTATAACAACCAATATATTCAAGTTTAAGTCTCCATCTTCCCAAATGATCTCTGGGTATTTTAGACTCCTATCTTGCCCTTTTTTGGCCAAATTATTTGTGGAGTTTAAAATTCCATTTCCCCACCAATTACTTTGTTTCTTTTTTTTATTATTAAAGGTTGTTTTAAGCAGTTTTAGTTTCACAACAAAGTTGAGAGGAAGGTACAGAGATATCCCGTGTACACGCACAGCCTTGCCTATTATCCACATGCCCCACTGCAGGTACATTTGTTACGACTGATGGACCCACATTGATATGTCATTATTACCCTAATTCCACAGTTCACATTAGAGTTTACTTTTGACAGTGTATATTCTATGAGTTTGGACAAATTTATAATGACGTGTATCAGCTGTTAGAGTACCATATAGAGTAGTTTCCCTTCCCTAACACCCTCTGTGCCCCACCTATTCACCCTTCCCTCCATCTAACCCCTGGGAAACCACTGTTATAGAAACTGCTACTGGTTCTATAGTTTTGCCTTTTCCAGAATGTCATATAGATGGAATTGTAAAGTATGCAGCCTTTTCAGATTGGCTTGTTTCACTTAGTCATATGCATTTAAATTTCTTCCATGTTTTGTCCTGGCTTGGTGGCTCATTTCTTTTTAGCACTAAATAATATTCTATTGTCTGGATATACCACAGTTTATCTTGGTGGCTGCCAGGTTTTGGCAGTTATGTTTAAACCTGCTGTAAACATCCACATGTATGTTTCTGTATGGACATAACTTTTCAACTCCTTTGGGTAAATAATGAGGCAACGTTGGATTATATAGTAAGAGGATGTTTAGTTTTGCAAGAAACCACCAGGCTATCTTCCAAGGTGGCTGTACCACTTTGCGTTCACCAGTAATGAGTGAGAGCTCCTGTTGCTGACATCCTCACTGTCAGCATTTGGTGTTGGCAGAGTTCTCAGTAGGGAGGCAGAGGTATTTTGCTGTTGTTTTAATTTGCATTTCTCTGAGGACATATGATGTGGAGCATTGCTTCATGTGCTCATTTACCATCTTTATATTTTCCTTAGTGTCTATTAAGGTCTTTGACCCATTTTTTTATCGTTTGTTTTTTTACTGTTAAGTTTTAAGTGTTTTTTTTTGATATATTTTGGATAATAGTCATTTATCAGATCTGTCTTTTGCAACATTTTCTCCCAGTCTGTGGCTTGTGTCTTCATTATCTTTTCAGAACTGTTTGCAGAGAAAAAAATTTTTAGTTTTAATGAAGTCCAGCTCATCAATTCTCTCTTTCAACAATAAGGATTGTGCCTTTGTTGTTGTATCTAAAATATTACCACCAAGTCAAAGGTCATCTAGATTGTCCCCTTTGTTATTGTCTAGTTTTATAGTTTTGCATTTTAATTTTAAAATTTGTGATCCATTTTGAGTTACTTTTAGTGAAGGATGTAATGTCTGTGTCTATATTTATTTTTTTGCTTATGGATATCTAGTTGTTCCTGCAGTATTTGTTGAAAGGACAAACTTTGCTTTGTTGCCTTGCTTTTGCTCCTTAATCAAAAGCCGGTTGAACGTATTTATGTGGGTCTATTCCTGGACCCCCTATATAGTTCCATTGATCTATCTGCCTATTCTTTTACCAGTGCCACATTGTTTTGGTTATTGTAGCTTCATACTAAGTCTTAAAGTCTGATAGTATCAGCCCTCCAACTTCCTTCTTCCCCTTCAATATTATATGTTTGCATTTATGGAGGGTCTGTTACACATGCCTATTTTTCTCTTTATTTTGTCTCTTGGTATGCCTAGGAATTTTTTTCTTGAATGATACAAGTTCTGAGTGATAGTCATCTTCTTCCAATAAGGTGATGTTTTTGCTCTTTGCAGATAGTTACTGCTTAAAAATATCACTTGAATGTGGTCAGTTACTGAGCTAATCTAAAGATAGGTTCCATTTTTGTGAGAATGGATCTCCATTTGGTTTTTACTTATTCCTATGGCGAGGTCCTCTAGGGTTGCAAAATCTGTAACTAGAGGTTTTCCAAGACCTATCCTTTCTGCACATTTTTAGAATTAAATATTTTGTTTCCCAGGAGACTGGAGAATTCTTTCTGAGTGTCTCTCCCTCTTAGATAATGCTTTCTGACATCCTTTTAAGTCTTATTAACTTTCTTTAACCAACCACAACTGTGTTGAAAGAGAAAGTGACATAGGATATTGGACTCACCTAAATACATTTCCTTCCTCTCATGGATTTCAGCCCACTCATGCTAGCTGCATTGGTATAACTAAAATATTATTTTAGGTATTTTTAAATCCATTTCTGTGGTAGTTTTCAGAGGGAAGGTTGGTCTGATATAAGCTTAAGATTTGGAAGCAGGTGTTACACCATTTTAAACATTATTCTCATTACCAAAGAACTGCAGATAGATGAGAAATGAATATATTTTACGATCACCTAATTATCTTGAGTGACATAATTATATTGTACTGAGTTTGTGAGTATGTTAAAAAGCACACATTTGGCTAAATGTACATAATTTAAATGCAGGCCAAAGAACTTTCACTTCTGGAAAGTGGAAAAGTCACAAGAATGTATTATTTCCCCCAAGCAGTGAAAAAAAAAGTGAGATAGTCTATGAAATTATAATGTTTTGAACCTCACAGAGAACTGAGGTTTCAAGGTTACCTAAAGAACTAAAAGCCAAATGGTGGCAAGCTCTTTCAAAGAAACATCGTACTCAAAATAATTTAAAACCCTTGGCACAGCACCATGAAAAAAAGAAATATCAGCCATATATGTGGGTAAGAAGAATCCAGCTGTAATTTTAACACATCTTTGAAGCCTGAATATGGACTTGCCTGAGCACTCAGGATCCCTGGGTGTCCTGGACATCACGGTGTCTGCGTGTGTCCGACGACTCTTTTCATCAGACTTTCCTCAGTGTGTATAAGAAAGACTCTGGGCAGAGTGGGACTGAAAGAAAATTCCTCTGCAGTGTAGACCTTCCAGAACCTCACACTGGGCCAGAAAGATGAACAGGAATGTCACAATGGCCTGTTTCCTGCACTGACATAAAAAGGCAGTTGCCTCTCTAACGCTGTGGTTTTGGTAGCTGTTAGAAGCAGTGCACTTGTTTTCTGTCTTGTTTTGTTTCTCACATTTCCCTTGATCATTGCTAATATATGGGAATAAGATTGCTTTTGTCTATCAACCTTGCAACCTGTGACCTTGACAAATTCATATTAATTCTTAGAGAATTTTTTTGTAGATTCTTTGTAATTTTCTACGTAGACAGATATGTTCTTTGTGAATTGAGATAGTTTTATTTCTTCTCTATGATTATGTCAGTTCTACTAATAAGACTATTGGAGACATTCTTTGTGTCTATTTCTTGCATCTTCACGTGATTCTTTCTTATAGTTTCCATTTTTCTGCTGAAGCAACTTATTTGGTCATGTTGTTGAAATTTTTTATACAATCCTTTAACATATTAATCATGGTTCCCTGTCTAATAGTTTTAACATTCTCTGGTCAGTCCAGTTCTGATTTGTGTTTTGTTTCTGAGCACTGTTCTATTTCTTGTCTGTTTCTATGCTTCATGATTTTTTTGTTGAAAACCAGTCACAATGTAGAACACTCAGATAAATACTTGTTCTGCTTCGAAACGAGTGTGCACTTCTGCTGGGGCTTTGCCCTGTGGTTTTAGGTTCATCTATTCAGGAGTTGGGCTGTGCTTACAGTTTGTTGTTGCTATGGTTACCTTCCGTGCAGCAGAGGCTTCAAGTCCCTCTAGGGATAATAAGCATTTGTAGTCCAGGAAAACTCGCCGCAGGGGCTCCCACAGTGTCTGTGCTGGGCGTGGCTTTGGGTCCTCTCTTCGAGCTGCTCCCCACAGAGAATCTGTTTCTTGCTGCTCTCCCAGATATATTCTATTGTTGGTTTCACTCAACGGTTGTAATTGTGGTCACTGAGGTGGAAAAGGAACATTCTCTGATGCTCTGATTAAGCCTCAGGCTTACAGGCAGGCATTGTCAACCTGGGTTTCCAGGTCTGGACTTCTCAAGCTTTTGTCTGTTTTCTGGAGGTCATATTGGCCTTAGTACCTACTCCTACCTTTAAGCTAGGAGCAGAGCTTTTGTTTTTCTCTTCTTCCTCTCTTCCAGTTATAGTGGGTTTCCACTATTTCCTCACCTAGTGTTCTCATAAGTTTTTGTTCCCTTTCGTCTTGCAGATTATGGCTTTTCTTCCCTCTGGTGGGACAAGGGAGACGTGCCTGTCTGGAGTTTTGCAGTGGCTGCTGCCACCCTGTCCTAGCAGCAGCTGGGGGACACCTGCCCAGGTTTCGCCCCAGTCTTTCCTATGCATCCCTATGGGTGAAAACCCACCTGGAAAAATCCTGCAAGAAGGAACAGCACCGCCTGTGTCAGCGGTCAGCAGGGCTGCATACTCCCCTGCTAGCTGACACCGAACACTGACATTAGCTAAACAGTTCTAGCTAAACCTTCCTGCGGGCTGACTTGGTGTTCGATGATGTCTTCCCTTGGATGCAAATGCGCAGGTCCTATTTCTCTCTCCATACCTCTCTCTCTCTCTAGATTTCAGGTTACTTCTTTGTTCTTGGACATTAGTTTTCTGAGAGGCCCAAGAAATGTGGATAATTTTCAGTTTATCCATTTTTTTGTTTGTTGTAAGGGAGGAAGTGACAAAGATTCTCTCTCTCTAGCCAGACACCCTAGTCCCTGTTCTCAAACAGGCCTTGAGAGTGGCCTAAAAAGACTTGAATGAAAACTGACATAACTTCCAACAGCTTAAGGCCACATCCCGAGGATGACCCCAGGTTTCTTAAAGTATTAAGAGTTTTCTCCCTGCCAGAGCATTACTGTTTGCTCCAGCCGAGACCTGAAGACAGGCCCCCGTCTCCCAGCCCCTGTGGAAGGCCGGGCGCTTGCCTCCCACAGGCACCAGTTAGCAAACCCAGGTGGGTTTCACATGGACCAACCCCCTTTTTGCTTTTTGTAATTTTCTACATCCCTGATGCTACTGGGATCTTCTGCCCCTCTCTTTATGTCCCTGCTCTCCCTTTAAACTCCAACTGGCCTCTGAACAAATCAAAGTGTTCAGCTCCTGCTTCTCTTTTCTCCATTGCAAGGGCGTATTGCTGACTAAATCTATCCCTGGTGCTTTGAGGTCTGGCTGTAACTTTGACAGCAGCAATAGTTGTTCCAACTCTCTGCGTCTCTGAGCTGAAACTGAAAGCCTATATTGTAACATGGGTTTACTGATGCTTAAATACAGTGCTTTTCCTGTTTCTGGTTAATCCTATGTTTCAGTTCAAATATTCTTTACTATCCATTCAAAAACAGTAGCAAGCAATGCTCAATAAATTAACTGTGTCACCAGTACAGCCCAAAGACATAAGACATCTGGTTTCTGAGAGTATCTCACTGACCCACCAGATCATAAGCAAATGCAAGTGGGACCAAAGCTTTGAATTACCTCATCTTCCTCTATATTGCCAGTCTTCCTAAGAATGCCACATAGCAGAAGCTGAAAGTAGTCCCTAAACTTCCCTAATATCATCCATTTCCTAACTAATACAGAAAAGGAATGCTTTATACTTCTTGAACATAAAAGAAAATG
Source organism: Lemur catta (assembly GCF_020740605.2). Lineage (NCBI taxonomy): Eukaryota > Metazoa > Chordata > Mammalia > Primates > Lemuridae > Lemur > Lemur catta. The sequence continues at coordinate 94,580,600 of NC_059138.1, read as the reverse complement.
ACTTTTATTTTATTTCCAAGATCTGTCAAGTTCAGCTTTCCAATCCAATGAGGAGGAGTTATATCTCTCTGCATATTTACTGAGAGCCTAAATCTTAGACTTGTATTTCTCACATCTGAGTGGCTCTCAAAAGAGTAGTGGTTGATGAAGTAAAATGCCACATTCAGTGACTGGCAAATATAAAGCAAAATGCTTTCAGGGAAGTCAACTGAAATGCTTGCATTCCTGACATGATCACTCTGAGGCTGGAAATAGAAAGTTAATAAAAGTACAGTGGAGGGTGGTCTGCCATGCACTTTGTTTTATTTTATCTGAGTGGAGCCTGGCCTGTGCAGTTACAATAAAGTATTGTGCTTCTTCCATTATAAATTCCAGTTTACATGAGTTTATAACTTAGCACTGAGAGTTCAAGATGGGCTCCAATTTCCAAGGCAGCATCAGCCCAGGAGCAAGATTTAAAATGGCTTGTCTTTGTTATAGAATTCAAAGGAGGGAAAAAATGAAATAGAAGTATTCTTAACTGCATCCCTTTTTTTCTGATAAAATATATACCTATAACTAAAAATATGTGCTAGCATATTGAATGCAGTATTGCAAGTCATTTCTGTGTATTGTGTGCTGCAGGGCCCTTGAATAAGATGTTAAAATAATAGCTTGTACAATAATAAAACTCAGAATAGCCTGAAACACTGTCAATAGCAAAAATCTTACTTTCCTCTAAATCCGATAGCATAATAACTCATGAAAAAGTAAGATAAGGTGACATATTATAAATAATGTAATTGTAGTTTCTTAAAAATCTATGTATAGCCATTAAAGATAAATGATATAAACATATTATTAGAGTAAAACACCAAGCTTGAATAAAGAAAGTTTAATTCTAAAAGCAATTCTATTCTTCCATGAACTGAACCATGGCTCTCTAAATTTGTGGCGCCCTGCATGCAATTGGGATTAAACTGTTGAAGGGCTCAGGGAAACAGACTCTGAACATTTTGGTAATTAGACAATACAATGATCAAATCTGCAGAGAAAAATAAAGTCAGCCAGATCTATTCCTTATGTGGAATTCCAATTACTTTAAAGGCAAGGATAAAAATATTAACTGATGTGAGTTCATAATTACTCATTTAGGGATGGATTTGGTTTTTGAAGTCATTTAAAATACTAAAAATTTCTCTTGTTTATTAATCTCATTTATGAGCCACCAACATTGCAGGTCTGTTTGTCATCTTTGTGTCTGCTTTTCAAAGATATATCTTGAATGAATGTCCACAGAAGCCAACGTCTTTCAGCTGTCATGCACTAATTTATCCAGAAGTATATACTTGCTTTTCTTTTCACCATCTCTTAGTTATTTCTCAGATACCTGGAATGTGTTCTAGAAGAATCATGTGGATAACTTTTAGCCCTGAATTAAATACAAGCATACCGAGAGTGGAGGCAAGATGGCAGAAGAGAAACACCTCCAGCCAGAGTGTGTCTGCAAGAAGGAAAGATTTTAGATGAAAGTGAAAAAAACAAACAGGCAGACAAACATAGATTGGATGAGGATCGAAAGGAAGAGTGTCTGAACCTACAGGAGACTCCACAGGAAGAGGTTGCAGAATCGAACTGGAAGGAGAAAGGCATCGGCAGGGTCTGTGCCCCGAGGGGCTTGGAGACCAGCAACAAGGGCTGCTGGAGCGGTTGGATTTCCCCTCCCTTGCATCTCTGATGGCTGGCGGGCTCTGGAGCTGCTGGAGAGACCTGCTGACACCAGCCCAGAGGCTGCCCTCCGCCAGCGAGCAGAAAGCCTCTTGCAGACGGGACACTGGGCTCCCAGCTCCCTCAGGACACATCCCACCCCACAGACCCAAGCCGATCGGCAGGCGCCATATTGTTTCATTCTCCCCTTCCCCTGCCCTTGGCTCAGCTCCCTAGAGAGACAATTTAGCCACCACCCTGAGGCATCCACAGGGAACAGGACCTTTCATTTTGGGGCCCTGCAGTGGACTGAGAGGCACTCGGACTGTGAGCTCCCTACCCACCAGCCCTCCCGGGTGCTGTTTGCCTGGTGACTCCAGCAGAGCGGGGCAAACCCCAAGGCGGACAGACATTGATCCAGCTTGGGTACCCATGGGTGACTTGGGACCAGCATTCTTCTCCCTGGCAAGGTCAAGGATTGATACCCGGTGTCCCGGGGACAGGCCTGCAGGCCAGATCCCGAATACCCAGGTCTTGATCACATTGCCTGGGAGTACAGAAGGGATATTTGTGAACCAGTCTACTGAGGTGTGTGTGCCGTCAGGGGCAGATCAGAGTGGGTCCCAGCTGTAATATGCTCAAGGGGCACCCCTTCCCCCTTGGGAGTGTTTTACTCCCAGCTCAGGCCCTGATCCTCGGCAGGGAACCTCCTGGCTTGCGTCACAGTCAGGGTGAGCTCCCCAGCTTGAGGTCCCATGGAATAGGGGAGGGTGGAAAGGAGCAAGGCCTGCTCCAGACAGCCCCACCTCCACACATGCACTTTCTGGTTGAGTGTGGCCATTTTCTATTATTTGGATTTCTATTATTTCCATTCTATAGATTGTCTATTCTGTTGATTATTTCTTTTGCTGTGCAGAAGATTTTAGTTTAAATAAGTCTCATTTGTCTATTTATGGTTTCTGTTGCCTGTGTTTTTGAGATCTTAGTCATAAATCCTTTGGCCAGGCAATGTCCAGGGCTTGCATTTAAGTGTTTAATCCATTTTGAGCTAATTTTTGAATATGGTGAGAGATATGGGTTCAGTTTAATTCTTCTGAATATGGATACTCAATTTTTACAGCATGATTTATTTAATAGGGTGTCCTTTCCCTACGCTATGTTTTTGTCTACTTTGTTAAAGGTCAGTTTGTTGTATGTATGTTGCTTTATTTCTGGGTTCTCTATTCTGTTCTATTGATCTCTGTGTCTATTTCTGTACCAGTACCATGCTATTTCAGTTACTATAGCCTTGTGGTATACTATGAAGTCAGGTAGTGTGATACTGCCAGCCTTGTTCTTTTTGTATAGCATTGCTTTGGGTATTTGGGCTGTTTTGGTTCCATATGAATTTCAGGGTTTTATTTTTCCTAATTCTATGAAAAAATGACACTGGCATTTTGATATAAATTGCATTGTATCTCTAGATTGCTTTGGGCAGTATGGTCATTATAACAATATTGATTCTTGTGATCCATGAACATGGGATGTGTTTCCATTTGTTTGTGTCATCTAAAATTTATCTCATCAGTTTGTTATACTTTTCTTTTAGAATTTCTTCACCTCCTTGGTTAAATGTATTCCTACTTTTTTTGTAGCTGTTGAAAACAAGATTGAGTTCTTAATTTTGTTCTCAGCTTGGTCATCATTTGTATATAGAAATGATACTGATACATTGTTTTTGTATCCTGAGACTTTAATTTTTATTATTTTTTTAATTTCAACATATGGGGGTACAAATGTTTAGGTTACATATATTGCTTTTTCCCCATCCAAGTCAGAGCTTCAAGCATGTCCATCCCCCAAAAGATGTGTACCACACCCATTAGGTGTGAATATGCCCATCTGCTCCTCCCCCCTCCCACCTGCCTGACACCCGATGAATGTTACTACTATATGTCCAGTATAGTGTTGATCAGTTAATACCAATTTGATGGTGAGTATATGGAATGCTTGTTTTTCCATTCTTGTGATACTTCACATAGTAGAATGGGCTCCAGTTCTATCCAGGATAATACAAGAGGTGCTAGATCACATTGTATTTTGTGGCTGAGTAGTACTCCATGGTATACGTATACCACATTTTATTAATTTACTCATGTATTGATTGGCAGTAATGGGATTGCTGAATCAAATGATAGTTCTACTTTTAGCTCTTTGAGATATCTCCATATTACTTTTGACAGAGGTCGTACTAGTTTGCAGTCCCACCAGCAGTGTATGAGTGTTCCTATCTCTCCGCATCTACGCCAACATTTATTGTTTTGGGACTTTTTGATAAAAGCAATTCTTACTGGAGTTCAGTGATACCATGTTGTGATTTTGATTTGCATTTCCCTGATGATTAGAGATGTTGAGCATTTTGTCATATGTTTGTTGGCCATTAGTCTGTCTTCTTTTGAAAAGTCTCTGTTCATGTCCTTTTCCCACTTTTTGATAGGGTTGTTTGATTTTTTCTTGATTATTTTCCTGAGTTCTATATAGATTCTAGTTATCAGTCCTCTATTGGATGTGTACCATGAAAATATTTTCTCCCATTCTGTAGGTTGTCTGTTTGTTCTCAGGATAGTTTCTTTGGCTGTGCAGAAGCTTTTTAATTTGACCAGGTTGTATTTATTTACTTTTGTTCTTGCTATGATTGCCTTTGGGGTCTTCCTCATAAATTCTTTCCCTAGGCCAATGTCTATAGGAGTTCTTCCAACATTTTCTTCTAGAATTCTAAAAGTTTCATGCCTTAGGTATAAGTCTGTTATCCACCATGAGTTGATTTTTGTGAGAGGTGACAGGTATGGATCCTGTTTCAGTCTTCTACATGTGGCTATCCCATTTTTCCAGCACCATTTATTGAATAAGGATTCTTTTCACCAGTATTTATCCTGAGACTTTAATAAATTCATTTATCAAATCTAGGAGCCTTTTAGAGAAGTCTTTAGGCTTTTCTAGGTATAAGATCATATAATCACCAAACAGAAATAATTTGAATCTCTTTGTTCCAGTGTAGATTCCTTTCATTTCTTTCTCTTGCCTGATTGCTCTGGTTCTTCCAGTACTATGTTGAAAAGACATGGTTAATATGGGCATGCTTGTCTTGTTCCAGTTCTGAGAAGAAGTGCTTTCAACTTTTCCCCATGAATGGGAAAATATAATGCTGGATGTGGGTTTGTCATATGTTTTATATTATTTTGAGCTATATCCCTTTTATGCCTAGGTTTTTGATGGTTTTTATCATCAAGGGATGCAGAATTTTCTCTCTTTTTCTGTCTCTATTGAGATAATCATATCATTTTTGTTTTTAATTCTGCTTATTTGGTGAATCACATTTATTGATGTTTCTACATTCAAACAGCCTTGGATCCCTGGAATAACACTTGATCATGGTATTTTATCTTTTTGTGGTGCTGTTGGAATTGGTGTGCTAATATATTTATTTATTTATTTATTTATTTATTCATTTTTACAGAGATCTTGTTCTTACGTGGCTTGCTAATCTTTTGTTACGGACTTTTACATCTGTGTTCATAAGGGATATTGGTCTGTAGTTTTCTTTTTTCATTTTGTTCTTGCCTGGCTTTGGTATCAGGGTGATACTGGCTTTGTAGGTGACACTAGCTTTGTGTTAGGGTGATACTGGCTTTGTGCCTCAATTTTTTGAAACAGTTGCAGTAGGATTGAGATCAGATCCTCTTTGTACACCTTGTAGTATTTGGCTTTGAATCTTTCTGTTCCTGGGCATTTTTTTTTTTTTTGGTGGGGGAGAAGATATTTTATTATTGATTCAATCTTATTACTCTTTATTGGTCTGTTCAGGGTTTCTCTTTCTTCCTGGTTCAGTATTGGGAGGTTGTACATTTCCAGGAATTTATTCATTTCCTCTAGGTTTTCTAGTTTGTGGGTATAAAGATGTTCATAGTAGTCTCAGACAATCTTTTGTATTTCTATGGTATCAGTTGTAATGTCTCCTTTTCCATTTCTGATTATGCTTATTTTAACATTCTCTCTTCTTTTTTTGGTTAGTCTAGCTAAAGGTCTATCAATTTGTTTATCTTTTCAAAGAACCAACTTTTCATTTTGCTAATCTTTTGTATTTTTTTGGTCTCCATTTTGTTTAGTTCTGCCATGATTTTTTTTGTTTCTATTCTTTAGCTAGCTTTTGGAGGTTTTTTTTGTTTGTTTGTTTTTATTTTTTAATTCCTGGATTTGCCACATTGGGTTTTTAACTTATGTTCTCTCTATCTTTTTGATATAGAAATTTAACACTATAAACTTCTCTTTTAATACTATATTTGCTATATCCCAGAGGTTTTGGTATGTTGTGTCTCTATTTTCATTTCTTTCAAAATATTTTTAAAATTTCTATCTGGATTTTGTCATTGACCCAAAGATCATTCAGGAGCAGGTTGTTTAATTTCCATGTATTTGTATAGTTTTGAGAGTTTCTCTTGGAATTAATTTCTACTTTTATTTCACTGTGGTCTGAAAAGATACTTGATATGATTTTATTTTTTAAAATTTATTGAGACTTGTTTTGTGGCCATAATATATGGTTTATTTTGGACAATGTTCTATGCACTGATGAGACGAATATATATTCTGTAGTTGTTGGATAAAATGTCTGTTAGGTCGATTTGTTCTAGAGTCCAATTTAAGTTGTGTTTCTTTGTTGATTTTTTGTCTCTATGACCTGTCTAATGCTCTTAGTGGGTTGTGGAAGTCTCCCAGAAGTATTGTATTGCTGTCTATCTGTTTTCTTAGGTCTAGTATTATTAATATTTGTTTTATGAATCTGCGTGCTCTGGTGTTGGATGCATATATATTATATTTAGGATTGTTATATCTTCTTGTTGAATTGTTCCCTCTATTATTATATAAAGTCCTTCTTTGTCTTTTTTTTTTTTACTGTTTTTGACTTAAAGTCTGTTTTATTTAATATAAGTATTGCTACTTCTGCTCCTTTTGGTCTTAATTTGTGTGGAATATCTTTTCCAACTCTTTACCTTGAGTCTGTAAGAATCTTTACCAGTTAGGTAACCTTTGTAGGCATTGTTTTTTGGTTTTTTGTTTTTTGTTTTTTTTTTATCCATTCCATCAATCTATATCTTTGAGGCGGAACATTTAGTCTGTTTATGTACAAAGTTAATATTGATATGTGAGGTTCTGTTCCTGTCATAATGTTAATTGCTAATTAGTTGCATTTTAGTCTCCATTGTGTAATTGTTTTATAAGAGCTATGAGTTTTATGCTTTCTGGTGTTTTTATGATGGCAAGTATCTACCTTTTGTTTCCATGTTTAGAACTTCCTTAAACATTTTTTGTAGGATATTTCTAGTGGTGACTAACTCCCTTAGCATTTGCTTATCTGGGAAAGACTTTATTTCTGTTTCATTTATGAAGGTTAATTTAGAAGGATATGAAATTTATAGCTGACAGGTTTTTTTTACCTTTAGGAAGATTAAAAATAGGAGCTTAATCTCTCCTGGCTTGTAAGATTTCTGCTGAGAAGTCTGCTGTTATTCTGATGGGATTTACTTTATAGGTGATTACACATTTTTCTCTTGCTGATTTTAGGATTCTTTTTCTTCACATTGACTTTAGATAGTCTGTTGATTATATGTCTTGATAAATTTTGCCTTTCAATGTATCTCCTTGGTGTTCTCTGAGCTGCTGGTATCTGGATGTCCAAATCTCTAGCAATAGTAGGGAAGTTTTCCTCAATCATTTCCTCAAACAGGTTTTAAAAAAATTTTGCTTTTTCTTCTCCCTCAGGAACAGATGACTCCTAAATTTGGTCATTTTACATAATGCCATACTTCTTGAAGGCTTTATTTGTTTAAAATAATTTTTTTAAATGTTTGTCAATTGAGTTACTTTGAAAAACCTGTCTTCCAGCTCTGGAATTCTTTCTTCCGATTGATCTAGTCTATTGTTAAAGCTTTCAACTGTATTTTGTAATCCCTTCAGTGAATCTCATTTCCATTAATTCTGTTTGTTTGGCTTTTTATATATCTATCTTTATATTTAAATATCTTTAGCAAATTTCTCATTCATATCCTGATTTTTTTTCCTTCTTTGTGTTGGTTTTGCACTTTCTCTTGGATCTCATTGAGTTTGTTTAAAATCTATATTTGAATTCTTTATGTGGTGTTTCAAAAAGTTCATTTTGGATAGGATCCATTGCTGGAGAGTTATTGTGATCCTTTGGAGGTGATGCAACAGTATGTTTTTTCATACTCCCAGAATTGTTTCTCTGGTTCTTTCTCATCTGGATAAGTTATTCTTCTTATATTTGAATTTACATTCTATTGGATGGATTTTCTTTTCTCCTATTGAAGATGTGGCTATACTGTATATTGTGTAGGCTTATTTGGTTTTGGTTCTGGGTTCTTTCAGTGGCAAAGAATCTATATGAATTCCTCGATTAAAGATAACCTTTGGGTGGTACATTTTTAAATGCTGGTTTTAGAAGCTATGTGCTGGGGATGTGATTAGGCTTACTGCCTCCTGTGGGCTGGGGATGAATGAAGCCCCAAGAAGCTTATCTTGTCCCCAGCACTGTGCACTTGTGTCAGTGATTGTTTTACTGAGTTCTGCAGTTCAACCGACAGGCCAATGAGTGGTCGGTTCTGAGTGAGAGCCAGCTGCCACAGACACAGACAGGCATATGCTTGATGTTTGTTTACTGGAGAAGCCTCTGTTGCCTCAAACAGTGGGCTGGTGTGTGGAATGGGTCAGCAGCCCCCGAGTGGGAACAAAGCTGACCAAAGCTGAACTGCGAAGTCCACCCTTGGATACCCAGATGGAGAGCACGAACAGCAGCCCTGGAGGGAGTGGTAGGAGAAGCTCCTGCTGGGTCACTGCCCCAGCTCCACGGCTGGGTAGGCAGGAACATGATCCACCTCCCTGTCACACCTGTGACCCAGCTCTCAGGGCACTAACAGGCACCATTGTATATCCCCAGGCCACGATTTAGCCAAGTGCCATAAAAGATGCCTGCCTCATGCCTCACAACAAAATGTCTGGTGTTGAAGCTCTTCCCTCAGCTCCAGGCACACAGTTTTGAGGCTCTCCTTCTCTCTGCTGTACAAATGTTGCTGCTTCATGTAGGGAGGAAGGAGCATATTTCGTGCAAGCCCGGGTCAGTGGGCACACAGCCAGTGAGGCTGCAGCAGCGCTTCAAAGCCCCAGAATGGCTATCCTCCAGCATGCTTGTGCCAACCTCCAAGAGAGCAGCCCCTCCCATGTCTCCACTGGAAGTGGTACAGTCACTCTCTGTCCCCAAGCAGGGAGCTCTAGTGCACAAGCAAGTGTGCTCTGATCCTCTTTGTCCCAAGGGGTGCCCCCTTGGTGTGATGCATTCTCCCTTCCCCTAGAGCAGCATTCCTCGAGGGCCTGCTCCCCCCACTGACCAAGGGAACAGACTGGGGCACCCAGCAATGTCACACACAGACTGGCTCCAGGCCACAAAGCCATCCCTGTCTGCAAATCTTGTAGCCCAGGAGAAACCATGAGGTTAGCAAATCTCCCTCTACTCCCATCTTGCAAGGGAAGAGACCTCAGTTCCAGTGCCCGTGGCTAGAATGCAGTTCTGATTGTGGGGGACCTTCCCCTTCTCCAGATCAGATCTTGGAATCTCTGGCCCAAGACCCAAATGCACAGGCAGCCCGCTGCTGCTGGGTCACCAAACGCTGACCAGCTTGGTATGAGCCCAGACTGAGAATGGTGTCCTCCCCGTCCTGGGTCTGGGAAAATGCATGAAGCTTTCCCCAGTGCCTGTGCCTCTCACAGTCTTCCAGCCTCTCCTCAAGTTAGCTGTGGAGCTTGGGAGAAACAGGGTGGTCTTCCTTGGTCTGGGTTGCAAAGTTCCCCAGTGGAAGTGGAATCACAGGGGGATACTCTCTGCCCCTCTCACGTGGCACCACTCACTCTTTTCAGCCAAAAGCCACCATGAGGGTTGCTTGCACACCTTCTGTTCCCTGTTATCTGAAATGTCCTTTACTTTTTTGGTGATTTCCTGTATTTCTTCTTGAATAAAAGCTCCCAGTGTTAATCTCTGCACTATTTTGCTGTTTCCAAGTGGATGAGGCTACCTAACAAAGGCCCTAATCCACCATCTTGGGGGAGGGGGAGAAAGAAGCCATCTCCATAACATAAAAGTGCTGATGTAGAAGCTGTAAGAAATTATCCAGTAGACCTAGCTAAAATCTTTGATGAAGATGGCTTGAATGAAGAACAGATTGTCAATGTATATAAAACAGCCTTGTATTGATAGAAGATACCATCTAGTACTTTCATAGCCAGAGAGGAGAAGTCAATGCCTGGCTTAAAGGCTTCAATGGACAGGCTGACTCTCTTGTTAGGGCTAATGCAGCTGGTGACTTTAAGTTGAATGCTCACTTCCTGTTCTGAAAATTCCTAGGGCCCTTCAGAATTAGGCTAAATCTACTCAGCCTGTGCTGTATAAATAGAATGATAAAGCCCGAATGGCAGCACATCTGATTATAGTGTGGTTTACTGAATATTTTAAGCCCACTGTTAAGACCTACTGCTCAGAAAAATAGATTCCTTTCAAAATATTGCTGCACATTGACAAAGCACTTGGTCACCCATGAGCTTTCATAGAGATTTACTAAGAAATTCATGTTGTTTTCAGGCCTACTAATACAATATCTATTCTGCAGCCCAAGGATCAAGGAGTTATTTCAACTTTCAAGTTTTATTACCTAAGAAATACACTTTGTAAGGCTATAGCTGCCACAGATAGTGATTTCTCTTATGAATCCAGGAAAATTAAATTGAACTTTTTCTGGAAAGGATTCACCATTTTAGATGCCATTAAGAGCATTTGTGATTCATAGGAGGAGGTCAAAATAGCAACATTGACAGGAATTTGGTTAAGCTGATTCCAAGATGAATTTGAGAAGTTTAAGACTTTGGTGGAGGAGATAACTGCAGAAAAACATAGCAATTAGAAGTGGAGCCTTAAAATGTCACTGCATTGATGCAATCTCTTGATAAAACTTAAACAAATGAGAAGTTGCTTCTTATGGTTGAGCAAAGAAAGAGGCTTCTTTAGATGGAATCTTCTTCCAGGAAGATGCTGTGACATGGTTGAAATGATAACAAAGAACTTAGAATATTACAAAACTTAGTCAATAAGGTAGTAGCAGGTTTGAGAGGATTGACTTCCGTTTTGAAAGAATTTCTACTGTGGGTAAAATGCTACCAAACAGCATCATGTGCTACAGAGATACTTTAATGAAAGGAAGAGTCCATTCATGTGACAGCCTTCATTGTTTTCCTATTTCCAGAAATTGCCATGGCCAACCAATCCTTCAGCAGCCAGCACCCTGATCAGTCAGCAGCCACCAACACCAAGGCCAGATTCTCCACCAGCAGAAGGATTACACTCTCTGAATGCTCAGATGATCATTAGCATTTTTTAGCAACAAGGAATTTTTAAAATAAGATGTGTACTTTTTTAGACATAATGCTATTGCAGAGTTGATAGACTATAGTACAGTCTAAACATAAATTTTATATGCACTGAGAAACCAAAAAATTTGTGTGACTCATTTTATTGCAATATTCCCTTTATTGCAGTGGTCTGGAACTAAACCTACAGTATCTCCAAGGTATGCCTGTGCATAATTTTTCATCCTAGCAAAAATCAGTTGTTTCATTTTGTAATTCAGAAGCAGTTACTGCACATGGATTAATTTTGTTTAGCATAGGTAGGAAAATAAAATTCTGAAAAACATAAGATCTGTATCAAGGTGGTATTTTCCTAGAAAACAAATATATAGAATTCACCTATTAGAAAATAAAGCGAAGAGAGAATTAAAAATGAGCATCTGTTCAGGGACATGGAGAGCAAGTTTAGCAGTATTGTTTATTCATGCTCGGGCTACTCAGCACACAGACACATCCATAACCTCTAACTCCGCATATTTAGGTAGCTGGGTCATCATCAGTAGTACTCAAATTTAGTTTTGAATTCTAGCTGTTAACCTAACAGCAGACTATATCTTTTTTCAAATTTTGAAAAGACAATTTTATTACTTGGAATTATTTTCTATTTCTATTATTAATATCTATAGCGTTTTTAAAATCAGGTAACAATATTACTTCCCAAAGAGTAATCTACAATATTTTTAAATGTTCTGGAAAATGGACAGAACATTGCTTTTCCCTACAGCAAGACACTGTCGGACCAAACTCCTAACTGGTGTTTGTAAAACGCTTTGGCTGGAGTCATGTGTGACCCATTGTGCTTCCTCGCCACCGCCTAGGCCGAGTGAGCCGCAGCGGGACAGTCGGGAACCCCGGGGTATCATTCCAGGGTCTGGAAAACACCATTTCTAACCATTTCAAAATGAGTGGGTTTCCACCTGCGTCCGCGGCCTCAGCTCCCCGGGGCAGATTACACTCCGGTCCGCACAGGCCCTGGGAGGAGGTATTCCTCCGCTTGCTTGCATGGCTTCTCAGCTCTTTTCCCCTGAGCTGAGAAGAGACAAACAAAATGTTCCTGGAGGCTCACCTTCTCCCGTTTTGGGAGTTCGGCAGACAGCGGCCCAGCACGTTGGCGACATCCAAAGCCACCGGCTTCAGAAGCCGCCTCCTTCCCAGGGAGGTCATTTCCGGAGCCCTGAGCCCCCGCCCCTCCCAACAGGGCCCCTCTGGCTTCGGGCGTCTCCAGATTCACCCCGTCTCCCTGCCCCTCCCCTGCAGCTCTGTAGACCCAGCGGGGTGGGTCCTGCTCGGAACCTTGGTCGCGGCACACGCAGACCGTCTGCGCCTGGCCTCAAGGTGCGGTGCTGTGAGGTCCGACGCTGCACATTCTGTTACTTCCCTGCCAGTCGCTGCTCCCTTATTGTTATCTGTACCACGTGATGTGTGTTCCTGTCCCATTGGCATGACATTGAACTCAGCTAATAAACTTAACTTCCATATGTGTATGTGTAGAAAATACTGAAACTCATTTTAATGTGCAATTAATAGTTCTTTTTGGATATTTCACATTATGTTCTAAAGAACCGAACCTGAGCAAGCAAATAGCCCAAAGTATTTAGCCAGGTGATTAACAAAGAAAGACTTCTTAACCGCTGTGATCCCACACCCTGAGACAATGATCCTCTTCTAGGAAAACTCACTGCCTGCTTAAGAACAATGACTTCACTCTTGAATCTCAGGGGTTTGGGGGTTGAAAAATGAGATTAATGATTCCTACTTTATGTTTTGCTGCCTTTGGAAAAAACAATGAATAAATAAATAGATAAATAAATAAAATCTGTCTTTTACATGAGCCGATATAGTAGCGCCTGGCATAGAGTAATGTCTTGATGAATGTGAGATCTATTCACGTTTATTTTGTGACTTTGTATTATTTACTTCTTATTTATTAAATATTTATTTAATATTTATTAATATTTGTTAATCAAGAAATATCTAGTAATTTGAGCTTAAAGATGGTTTAAATGATTCTAGTCATTCATGAAAATATTTGCTTATTGACATTTTTATCTACCTACAGCCATGCTTCACCCAACTGTCATTAATGGCACAGAGTAATTCTGAGAATTGGCAAGTTTTTATATAATTTAAATCTTTAACATATTGTTTTAAAAAAGTGGGACCCTCCATTTGGAATGTAGTCTCATTTTTCACTAATGCCAAAACATATTCCTTTGGAACACAATGGTAATTCACTTCCATTAATCTTAGCAGATTTAGACGCTCCAACACTGGCATAGCTTATGTTTCCATTTAGCTAGGGGTGGCATTATAACACTGTTCAAAGGCCTCATTTTTAATCAGTTCTGCCAGACTACTCAAGTGCTCGTAAGACTTTATTCTCTCAAAGTCAAAATGCACACAGTCTTCTAAGGATTTAATAATACCAACTATCAAAAGAATCACCTTCTTGATTTAGATGAATGGTCCACCTGACCCAAATTTCAGTCTCTCAGAATTTTACTGTGGATGTTTTTGTGCATGATGGTTTTTCAAAGCATTGATTTTAAATGCTGAAGATGAGCACAAAGGGAGTTATGGCCATTTCTGTGCATATTTCTGTGTCAGAAAACAATCTATAGAATACTAACTTTTTGAAAACTTCTTGAGTAACTGTAAAACAGTAACTTAAAACTTTGAAGCCTCAACTTGCTTATTTATAAATTTAGCAAGATCAATAATACTTTACCTGACGGTGAATGTGTGACTAACTAACATTGGGTCAGGTAGGTAAGGAACTTAACATACTTTATGGCAAATATATAGTCACCTTATTCTTGAACTTCCTTTGTAAACCCAATTCAGAATTTTCAGGCATCAAAAGGTAGACGAACACTGAGGAATACAGCTTAGAAACGCTGACATGCAAGTTTCAGGAACAATTTTATTTTTATCAATTATTTAAATATTTAGTCACATTTCTCTTAATTATTTTATGTAAATAAGTTAAGTTGAAAAATTGAAGCACTAATATTGGGACAAGAACTGTAGCTTTTATACAATTAGTGTGTTTTTTCAAAGATGAAAAGCATTTCCCAAGGTACATGCAGAAAACATTTAGAACGAACTACTCTAGCTTGCCATCAATGATGAAATATAAGGTAAAAAATCAAAAACAATAGTTGCAATTCCAGACATGTATCATCAAAATTGGGCCCAGAACAACCCTACTTTATGCCAGTTGTCCCAGCGTAACCGTGAATCATGCTTCCTTGCTCTCTTCCAAGTCTGGACAATGCATTGCATATCTATATATTACTGGTGGTGCTGTGTCATGTCATCAGTGCGTAATGCTAAAGGGCCAAACATGCACATGTTGAAATGTGTGTGAAAGTGACCAAATTTAGTGCAATTTATTTTTTATATATATTTTAGATGACTACTCTATGTTTAATATTTATTTACATCTTTTGGTTATCATTTCAATTATTCTTCTCTGATTCCATGGGTAATGGATTCCTGTGAACACATAAAGGAGACAGTATATGAATGAATTTATACCTTTTCTGAAAGTGGGGTTATTCAAAAGTTTACATTAATTAAATGCAAAGGTCTTGAACCACGATCATTTTTTTTGGACAGAATACTATAATTCATTCTTATCTCTTTAGGACATTCAAGTTTCTTTGCTTTCCTATTATTTTAATCGTCATGGATGACTATTTCTATCACATGTCAAACATGTGAGTAGGGAAATGTGCTAGGAGATGGCAAGTTTGATGGTGTGTAAAGAAATATATCATCTCTTTAGTGGAGAATATGCTGTTCTTTTTACTTCTTCTCACTGCTATAGTACTTTTATTTTAGAATACTTTTCATATTCCCACACTGCTACATCAATATGATAATTCCATTTTTCCAGCACAGTTAACCAAGATCATAAAGACTTAGTATTTGAAGGCCAAAGACTCAACTGAATCCAAGTCACCACTTCAGATGGAGTAGAAGGTCTAGGATCCAGTGAGTGAGGGTCCAGTTCAAAACAGAATTTGCAAAAGGTATGAATTGAAAAACATCCAGTTACATTTAGGTTAATGCTATAAAATGTCACCTGACAGAGATTTAAAGTTCCTATAGGGAGAAGTATATACGAAGATGGAAAGATAAATTGAGAATATATTTGAAAACCTTAAATTCCATGGTATAGAGTATATGATTTATTTTTTAGCAGAAGAGTGATATTACTATATAATAACTAAATATAAATATACTGCTGAATATATTGGGCAGCCTTTGAGACATAAATATTTCAAATGTTTGTTTCACTTAATGGGAAAATTATAATTAAAGTTTTGTTTTGGTAGGCTATAAACGTAGTGAAGAATGAGATACAATTAAAGAATTATAAAGGTTAGAACTTGACAGTTGAAAAGGAATATTTTGCTGCAAGGTTACTGCTATGCTTTTAAGTTTAAGTTGTCCCCCCAAAATTCACATGTTGGAACATAATACCTAATGTCGTAGTATTAAGAGGTGGACCCTTTGGGCACCGATTACTTCATGAAGACTTTACTCTCATGGGTGGGATAAGTACCCTTATAAAAAAGGCTCAGGTGAGCTCCCTTGTCCTTTTGCCACATGAGGACACAGAAAAAAGGCACCGTCTATGAAGCAGAGATCCCTCACCAGACACTGAGTTTGCTGCTGCCTTGGTCTCAGATGCTTCAGCCTCCAGAACTATAAGTAACGAAGGAGTCTTGTTATAGAATTTCAAAGGAATAATACTGCTACAGTATTGCAAATCCCAAGGGGAAAAACAATGCATGTTATAGTCTATATACATAAATCAATTTTTTTTATTTCAGCTTATTATGGGGGTACAAAAGTTCAGGTTATATATATTGCCCATGTCCTGCCCATCCCCCCAAGTCAGAACTTCAAGCGTGTCCATTCCTCAGACAGTGTGCATTGCACTCATCATGTAGTTATATCCCCATCCCCTCCCCCCACCCCCCATCCCCCAGAGTCAGAACATTCAAGCATGAGCATTCCCCAGACGGTGTGCAACGCACTCATCATGTAGATATACATCCATCACCAATTGGGTATTGGACTGAGGTGGGGGGTGGGGAGAGAAATCAAATTTTTATTAGAAGAAAAAGTGATGTGCCAAGGACTCTGAAACGGATCAGTTGAGTCATACAAAGTCTGAAATTTATTTGGGCCTTAGGTAGAGCTAGAATCTGGACCTCTAATTATCATTGATACTTTTATTTTATTTTATTTTATTTTATTTTTAGTATTCTGGTTTAATTCTCATTTCTTGCAGAAGAAAACTGCTTTACCTATGTGGTACAGAACATGCCCACCAACTATTCCTGTACTTTTCATCTTACAGCTTCAACCAGTGGATATAACACAAGTTTATTTTCCTGGTTCACTTCCAAAACTCCCAGAGAGGGGTTTGTGTGTTCATGTGATGCTAGTGTAACATGGACGCCTAATGACAATAAATGCCTATGAGAGACATGGGAGAGGAAAATTTAAGAAAATAGTTTATGTTGATAAATACATAGATAACCACTACAAGCAACTGTGGATGTAGCATGTACATGCATGTGTTGAGGGATTAACAAGTGTGTATCGAGGGCCTATGACATGTCTGTACATGGTAGATGGTACAGGCACCACACCAGGCAAGACAGTCCCTGCTCTCACAGGCAGACATATATAATATTTTAAGATAAGGTTGTATTATGTCTACACTTAATTCTTAGGATTGTGACAATTAAGAGTTTCCATATGTATGGCACCTGAAGTGCCTTGGACAAATAAGTACATTTTATGTGTTAGCTTTTCGTGTAGGTATTAATGTCAAAGTGACCAAATATTCAGTAAAGAAACATCATCTCTCCTGTAAGCCTGGAGAGATTCCTAAAGATGCCACGTGGCTTCAGCCACTCCTACCAGTGCCTTCCTTTTGGTTGCCAGGGAAGGAAAATTGAATTAAGCTATTTTAGTCAAAAAGGTGAAATGAAGGACTTGCTTAACCAACTTTGGGAACATCAGCTGTATTGGTAGGAATCTTTGTTTACAGTGGACAGAGATGCACTTCAAAGAACTTAAACAATGTGGGTACTTGTTGGAAAGATATGAGGCTCCTCATAACCGAGGAAAAGCTGAAGAATGAGGAAGATAGAGTCCGGGCAGAATGTGGAATCCGGGAAGCCAGAGATGATGGGCAGGGTCTGAGTACCTCTTAGCTGGGTTTGGGCACTCGGCCCCTCTTGGTCCTGGTGTAACTCAGCCCAAGGGGCAAATATCTGAGAGGCACCTGATTCACCTAGCACCTGGTTCATGTCCTTCCCTGTTGTCCAGGGCTCCTAGACTGAAATTTTTCCCAAGAATATGTTGAGTGGAGGGGGGAAGTAGGAAAATGTGTCCTTTATAGAAAAGGGAAAAGGGATTTTGTAGCAAGAAAGCAAGAAATATCTAGTATACTGTATGAAGATTGGATGTCTGAGATACGTGAAAGTTCTGTGGATTGTATAAGAAAGAGCACACTATAACTACACCTAATATTTTTTCAAATATATTCTAAATAATGTCTTTTTAGAATTTCCTAAAGCATAGTTATTTGTGGTGAAAATTTTTTACTTTTTATTTTTAAATCTGTCCTTTTAAGAAAACAAAAATCACTGATTTGTAATCTAAATTTCTTGTCTCTGATATCCATGTTTCTAAGAAAACTATCTGAATGGTTCTTGCACCCAATGAAGATCTGGATGCATAATTTATATGTGGAATTAAAAACAAAACACTTTTCACTCTGCACTCTATTCTAAAGGTATATCATTATTCGTAAGACAGACCAATTGTCTCTACTCTTTATGCAAACAAGTTTTACATTTTTTAAAAAATATCTCTCTTATAACCAGGATAGTGTTTTTTAAAACAAAACCAAAAAAAGTTCATGTTGACTTGAAAACTTTAAATTCAGTCCAGGTCCTGGAGTCAGTGAAGTGTGTTTTCCCTTCTAGCACCTAGAATATGTTCCCTCAGTAACGATTAGCAGATGTTACTTAGTATTCACACTTAGCAGTTCTTCTGAAAAATGATGTTTGTAGTGTTTTCCATTTCACTGAAATTCCCATTATATATCTGCAGGAAATGTAAACTGCTATGTCATGACAGATGACTCAGTCAATCAACATTAAGCACTTATGCACTCAGATAAGAATCCAGGTTTGCACTTGGCTAGAGATGAGATGGACTCCCCAGTCCAGTGAGTTATGATCAAATCTCTCTCTAATGCCAGGACTCAGAGAGGAGATAGTGACACAAAGCTTTTCTTATTCCAGTCACAAACAAAGGAGGTTTCAAGATGCAATCTACATGTCTAAGTTTTTACTTTTCCTTTTTAAATATTCAGTTGACTAACACATACGGTGTCTCTTATCAAAATAACAAAACAACCTCCAAAGACTGCACAGATCTTTGAATTCTGTGCATGAGTTAAGTCGTCCTTTAAGATGTCATAAAATATATGTGCATCTAGTCATTTAAAGTGTCCCTGAGGTAAAAAAGACTGGGAGCCGGATTAAAACCAATCACCTGAATCCTGAACATTCCTCACCTGTCTGCACGCTGTTGCTGTCAGGGTTTCACACCCCATAGTTCTTTCCCAGTTCCTGAATCCAGAAGTCAAGTAAGAAAGGTCAGAACTATACAGGATGATTTAAATGATGCAGAATAAACACAATAATTAATCAATAAAATTTATCGAGAATCTACTCTGCCAGGCTGTGATAAAAGAAGGAGCTATGACCTTCCTAGAGTTAATGGGCCAACCAGAAAGACGAGCCCAAACCTGTGCAGTGGCAAACTGTTAATGCAGCAATAAATAACGCAGGGCGCTGTTTACAATGCTTGTCTCTGGGGCAAAGGGACCGACCGTCTGGTGCAGTAGAGGGACGACTCAACCCAGGTGGAGGCAGTGAGGCAGCAGTCACGGAGGAGCTGAAATTTAAGGATGGTCCGAAATGAACTCGGTGAATTCACAGTTTGGGAAAAGGATTCTGGAGAGGGGAATGGTGTGCACGAGATTATGAAGGCAGAAAACAACAATAAACATATAGCCTCCATGGAAAGAAGAAAAAGAATGTTGGCCTAAGTTTGAATCTGTGTTATAAGCCAAAGAAGCACATAAACCAAGGACCATGATCAGAAATCCAGGACAGTAAAAGAGAGGCCAGATTCAGCGCAAGCAGAAAGAAACTAAGATACACATACTGTGAAATTTGAACCAGGAAATAGATTTTGTACCAGGGATTGTAGCAGCTGCGTCCTTTTCACATGAAGCACCCTGTCAGGCAGAAGCATAATGGAAAAGGCACCCCGGGAACTTCGCGTCTTCCATGAGTCGCTGTATTTCTCTCCTTCCCTCTGTATCCAAACCCCTTGCAAAGACAAGCTTTAGTACTGGTATCAATGATACCAACCCATGTATTCTTCATTTTATTTTGAGTGAATAAAAATGAGCAAAAATACATAGATATTGGAAAGAAGGTGGCAAAGAGGTAAGTGGCCCAGTTGTTACTAAGTGGCTGGGTCAGTCCTGGTTGTGCCTTCGGGTCTGGTGTCCCTTTTCTATCTCACTCTGTACCCCGAGGCTGAGCCACACACACAACATCAACAGCCTCTTCACAGCTGGCTCTTGCTCAGGTTCAGCCTAAAAGGGTTACAAGCAGAAAGGAGAAATAAGAGTGAGGTCCACATTTCTATTCTTTCTCCATTCATGGTGGGTCACCATGGGCTGGCTTCTTTGACCAAAAGTCACAGATTGTGTCCTAAACACTCTCACCACTTCTCTCTCTCTCTCTCTCTCTCTCTCTCTCTCTCTCTCTCCCCTCCCCAACACTCCAGTCCTTCTAGGCTGGGGATGGCAATGGTGCCCCACACCTTGCAGTCCTGGTACTGTGATCCTTTGTGGTTTCCCTATCCCTTGATTACCACTTTATAAATAATTTTATTATTATCTGACCAGGCTGGTCATTGGTGCCAGGAGTGGGCTGAGGACAAACACTCTTTAGAACGCTTTGTGATAAAGGAAGGAGCCATGACTTCCCTAGAGTTAATGGGTCAACCGGAAAGACAAGCTAAAAACTACATAATGGCAAATTGGTTCTGTGTTTGAGAAATGCAGGAGGACTGCCTGGTTGGGTGGGCACTGGGTGCAGGTTGGTGGGCTGCAGTAGAGTCCGCACAGTCCTGCTTAAGATGTGCCTGGGGCAATCAGTCCTTCTAGTATTTAAAGTGAGTGTAAAGATGGGGCCCCAGCTGGTTTTTTGACAGCTCTTGTACCCAAGGAGCTGAGAAATGTACAGGTTTTGGACATCTGAATAACAAAATGCAGGAAAAACTCGAGCACCTTGCATGACAGGTGTGAAGGAGTCCGACATCCCTTGCACCCCAGGGCAGCTACGGCTGAGTGTGGAGCTCACGGCCTGATGGGAAGAGTCTTTCACACCAGGGCAGTGGGTGATGGTAGACCTGAGGTCAGGGATGGAGATAATTCAATAAACACTGAAGAAGAGTCTGAGAAATGCAAACCTCAGTCTCCCCCGAGGAAAGTAGCACTCTGCGTAAGTAATTCCAATGAGGGTGTCCGGGTCACTTGCTTGCAGGAAGCTTCTGAAGATCCAGACCACCATTGCCACTGCCTCAAGGCCCAGAGTGAGCTTTGGGTCTCTTCATAGCCCAGGGAGGGAAATATAAGGCCCCACACAAGAGAAGCTCACCCACTGTCTGGAAAAGGCAGAGTCCTTCATGATTCTGTAGCGGCGGCATCTGCAGAGAATACAGGATAGTGGATCATAAAAGCACTAGGACAACATAAAGCCAGATGGGGCTGGATTAATTAAAGTGATTGCATTCACCTTGGATTTAGGGTTTAGTGTGTTAACGCAAGCACTTGATAGTGGCACTTACTTTCTGTGGTTGTGTAATTGAAACCCAGACGCAATGCATTTAAAATAAGTAAGGTTGAAAAGCTGAGCAGTCTCTGGTAGCTGTAGGAAGAAGCCAGTTTCTGGGAGAGGCACTATCTGAAAGGATTGTGTGCACACTGGTCACCAGGCCATCACCACACTCTTCAGGAGGGCTCAAGATCTCTCTCCACTGATGCAAAACACTGTAGGGAGGGCTGCCCCAGCGTTCTTAAAAATTTGCTATCATGTGTAGCTCAGAAAAAGGAAAGACTGGTGAGAATTCTGCAGTGGAGTTATAATAGATCCTATTAAGTAGATTTCCTGTGCAGTAATTACCAGTCTGCAATTTCTACCACTTGCATGAGTGCAGTGAGACAGAACACTCAACACGAGTTGAAGAAAGCAATTTTGGGCCGGGCGTGGTGGCTCACACCTGTAATCCTAGCCCTGTGGGAGGCCAATGCGGGTGGATCACTCGAGGTCAGGAGTTCGAGACCAGCCTGAGTGAGACCCCCGTGTCTACTAAAAAAAATAGAAATAAATTATCTGTACAACTAAAAGTATATATAGAAAAAAAAAATTAGCCGGGCATGGTGGCGCATGCCTGTAGTCCCAGCTACTCAGGAGGCTGAGGCAGTAGGATCGCTTAAGCCCAGGAGTTTCAGGTTGCTGTGAGCTAGGCTGATGCCACGGCACTCACTCTAGCCCTGACTCTGTCTCAAAAAAAAAAAAAAAGAAAAAAGAAAGCAATTTTATTGCTTATAGAGCGGAAGCGTGGAACAGAAGCCTAGAATTCGTGACAAGCCAGTCCTCCAAGGCTCATAAAAGATGCTCAGGGTGAATGGAGTCTTGTCTGTTCCTTCCTCATGTCATACCACAACTAAGGGATCCCCAAATCCCTCCATTCCAGGTTTCTATATCCTGGGGGCAACTGGATTCACTGAGCTAAATCACTACAGGACATGCTGTTCCAGCAAGGACAGGAGCAGACCCCAGGCTGCTCTGGGAAGTCCGTCCTTATCTCAGGATTTCGCACTCCCAGCACATTCTACAATTATTCTGAGAACCACAATGGAGAAAGAAGACTGATGTGTGGGCAACATGGATGGACTCTCTGATGTTCTTGCTTCTCATGAGGTTTAGCCAATAAAAGGTCAAGCAGGAGACTGCAGGGAAGAGAGAAAGGCTGAGCTATTGAATCCCCTGGTCCTCTCCTGGCACTGTGCCTCTGAGCAGGCTGCACCCCTTAGCCAAGGGTCAAATCTCCCGCAAGGCCGTCCTCTGCACACATCCCTGTCTTTCCAGCTTCTGGTACCTGCTCCTTCCAGCCCCGTCTAGTCTGCTGGCTGTAGTAAGTACAGGAATAGGGTACCGCACTTTTGCTTCTGGTATCTCTACATCTTACATACTGCTTTGGCTTCTTTTAAAAACTCTCCTCAAATTATTACCCAGTTTAAATGTCATGTCTTTTTTGTTTCGTTCTGTTTTTCAGAATCTTTGATGGCTACATAGGACCAAGCAAGCTGGTTCCCAGTTTCCCAGTAGAGATGTCTGCAAAGCATCGATGTAGGCTGCAGCGTTCTCAGACCCAGGCATGGCAGTAGCACCTGCTGTGAGATCTGTATTGGTGAGGCAGGGATGCAAGTTACAGTGAGTATAAGTGGCTTGAAAGGATTTTAAATGTCACTGGCCTCCTCTAGTTCCTTTTAGCTGAGCGACCTGCCAGCCCCTTGGCAACCTTGAATTTTTTATTCCTCAAGAGAAGAGGAGGACTCTGGGCTGGAGAAAACCTGGCACAGCTGAGAGCACAGATACCACGACAAAAAGAGGAGTTATGGGCATTTTCCTGGATGGAATCCATGACAAAAAGCCCCTCAGACCTCCTCCCCCTCCTACCCAAGCATGCTGGCAGTCAATCCTTTATCTTTGAGTCAAATGCTGTGAAACTTTTTCTCTGGGTAATCTAACAAGCTAAAGGGCAAAGAGTAAAAAATAGAAATGAGAGTTTTCCAACAAATAGTTCATCCTTATCATTTCACAGTAAAGCTCAGATAGAATAATCCTCACATGCATGATCTCAGCTGAAAGTCACTTTTTTGTTAGAGACCAATATAAATTATGAGTAACAAGCCAAAGATTTCTAGACATTGGAGAAAAACACCTAACATGGAAAAAACAGACAAAGAAATACTAAATTGGATCATTCTCGGCAGAGAGAAAAACATCTAAACTTCATTATTAGCGTCTTCACAAATATAAATGGTGCTGCATCCACAAAATAAAACCAGGAACATTCAGCCAATGTAAAAAAGCCTTTGGTAATTAAAAAGATGAGAACAGAAACAAAAAATTAAAATGATTTGGAAGATAAAGGTTTCTCCAAGGAAGTAGAGGAAAACATATAGAAAATATAATGAAATATTTGCCCAGAAAGTCTAACCCCTAAATCTGAAGGATTCAGGAAATCTCCAGATAGGAAATCTGGAGCAAGAGAAATAAAAAAACAAAAGCCCTCTCAAATAGATGGATATCAATAATGAAATAATTCAAGGAAATTTCCAGTTACAATTAAAATCTCCCTAAGTACGTGCACATTGGAAGAAATAGATCCATAGTAAAATATACACCATTAGGAAATTTCAAAGTAATTATGGCCAAGAGAAGATTCTACAAGCTTCCAGAGAGAGAGAGAACATGTAAACATGTGAACAGCAACCCTGGAAGCAAGAAGATAATAGAATTATTCCTTGAAAATTTAGAAGGAATATAATATTCAAACTGGAATTATAGCCCCAGGAAAATTGTTAAAGAGTATGATGGTAAAATAAAAATATTTTCAGATATTTAGTCACAGAATATTATTGCAAGGGATTGCACCATCCCTGAAGAAGGTATGGAGGACGTGCTGACAGCATGAGAGACTGAATCAAGGAAAGGAATACGTGGGACCCAGGACAGGCCAGCAGTGCACGGGGGCAGCAAAGGTTTCCCCATGGGGCCTCTAAGAGGATGGCTGGGCCAGGAAACACTGGGACTGCAGACAGAGGAGGTCAAGGAATGTCATCATTAAGATGCCATTGGCTCTCCCTTTTTTGTCGTTGTTGTTGTTTTAACATTTATGTTGAAGTGGATTATCACAGGTAGCAGCCATACCTCAGGTCAAAAAAATTGAGTATTTCCAGCATCCAGAAGCCTCCTCATGTCCCTTCAAAATCACTGCTTTTTCTATGTTCTCTGAATGTAGCCCACATCCTACTTTTGAACACCATAGGTTAGTTTTGTCTGTATTTGGTAATTATTTAAATAGAATAAAGTTCATATTCTCTGGCTTCTTGTATTCAATGTTATGTTGCATGTAGTTATTGTGCATTCATTTCCATTGCTTTTTAATTAATGAGGTACATGAATGTCTACTAATCTGTTTATCCATTCTACTCTTGGTGAACACTTGGGTTGTTTCTTGCTGTGTGCTATTACAAATAATGCTGCTACAAATGATTTTGCACACACCTTGTTGGATATATGCCTGCATGTCTTCTGGGCATATGACTGGGCTGTAGGTTATATGTATGTTTAACTTACATAGGTAATGATATATTATTTTCAAAAGTGGACCATAGAGATTTGTGCTCCTACCACTAGTGTATAGGAATTCCTGTGGCTGCATATCTTTATCAACATGAATATTTGTAGTCCTTTTAATTTTAGCTATTCTGGGGTATATGTAACAGTTTCTCATTATAGTTTTACTCAGCTACTAAGTGATGTAACCAATAGTGGAAATCAAGTCTATTGGATTCCAATGTGTACCATCTAGTCTAGAGCTTCATGTACTAATGACACCAATCTTGTAAAACTACAAATGCGAAATTCCTAAATTTTCAAACCTTGTATTTCTACTAAAAAAGTCATATGTAAATAGCAAATATATTGTCAAGTATTCATTTTTTTCCTTTAAATTCCTACTATATAGGCATAGTTTATGAAAACATGTTTTTAGGAAAGAAAGAAAGAAAGGAGGGAAGGAGGGAGGGAAGGGGAGGCAAGGAGGAAGGATCTTCTTTTCATTATTGATGGAGCCACCCTGCCCTTTATATTTTAACAGCAAAATTTTTCTGAGAGGAGTAATGATATCATGAGAGAAAGTTATGTAAATTTTGTTTCTCAAATATAATTAGAGTTTTAAATCAATGAAGTCTAGAAAAAATGCAGTATATTTATTAACATGTTGTGTATCTGTGTCAGTCAGGGTTCTCTAGAACAGCAGAGCCAGCAGGACCTATCTATCTGTCCATGGAGGATGTATCATGAAGAATTGGTTCACACGATCATGGAGGCTGGGAAGTCCCACCACCTGCCCTCTGGGAGCCAGACACAGGGGTGTCTGTTCTAGTTTGAGCCCAAAGGCCTGAGAGCCAGGGGAGCTGATGACGTCAGTCCCAGCCCAAGTGAGGAAGATCCATGTCCCAGCGGGCCAAGCCAGCCGAGGAATTCCTCTTCCTCAGTCTTTCTGTCCTATTCTTGCCTTCCACCAACTGGGTGGGGCCCACGCACACTGAGGAGGGTAATCTGTTTTACTCGGCTTGCCAATTTAAAAATATTAATCTCATCCAGGAATACCCTCACAGACACTCTCAGAATAATGTTTAACCCAGTATGGGAGCACCCTGTGGCCCTGTTGACAAATAAAATTAACCATCACATCATCCAAAATGTGAGTGACGGTCACAGGTGAACCTTGTGCGTGGACATCTTCCGTGTTGGCGTAGGACAGGCTGCTCCGGTGGGTGTTTGTGCTCCAACCCACCATCCTGTCGTGTGCGCAGAGCTGCGTGTGTGGGTTTTTCCCTCTATTTTTAAGATACGGTGAAATTGTCAAAAAGTTTTAGATAAAGTATTTTAAATGTACTTTTAAAAACACCTTGTTTTTATATCAATACAAATAAAGCAGTGGAAGTCAAAACAAAATTCCAAATAACTAGAAAATTGTGTTAGAATATGCCAATTTAAGCATTAAGTAGCACACAGTAGAGTAATGTAAAAATTAGATTGGATATATCTATCACTCCTCTAGAAAAAATAACTATAGTTTGCTGGAAGGAGCCTATATAAAGAAAAAGACTTTAAAATCAATCATTTACTAAGAAAATTGCTGATATATGTGACCAGGTAAACTTGGTAAGACACTTTAGTAATAAAATGATATATTTTTATGTAAATACTGAAATATTTAAATAGAAACATTCAATGTGAGTAAGAGATTGTATTGCTGTAGGAACTGCTGGTGGTCAAATTTGGTCATAATCTTCTTTAACACTACATTGAAAAAGAGATACTTTGTCATGCTTGCTTCTTTAAGTGCCCCACAGTGAGCCTGAAATCTATGCTCCAGTAAAAATGCATTGGAATTAATTACACATCTTATTTATTTATCCACATGACCATCACTAAGGTTTATGAGGGGAGAAAGAAGAAAAAGAAATAAAAACATGGGAACTTGCTCTTAAACTTCCAAAATCTCTACAGTGGAAGTTGTGTAGTTACGTGTTCTATGTGATAAAATATCTTTAAAGAATACTAAAAATAATAAATATTTAGTAAATAACTAAAAAATACAAGTTATATTGCAATAGTCATTCCTGAATTGATATAAGAATTATCATAATTTTTGAAACAAAATGAATCAATGCCAAAAGCAAAGAACCATTACAAAAAAGGAGTAGTAATCTACTCTCTTAGTAATCCCTTACATGCACTGAAAATGATTTCGCTCGGCATTGTTGAAATAGTGTGACTAAAGTGTGTCATATATATGTTGTATGTTCTTTATCAGTAGATGTCTGCATGTGTGCACATGTGTGCACACACACACACACACACACACACACGCAGTCACTTTCCTGGGACGCAGCTTAGCTGCAGAGTGCACTGAGCGGTCTGGGTTCTCCACCCACACGGTTCAGCAGAATAGTACTTCTGCTCCGTGTGCGGCGTTTAATGGGCTTCTGTGTGATATATGATTAGGAAAAACCAAAATTTTAGATCTTCTCTAACCCCCCATGGGGCAGATCTGAGTTGCTAGGCCCAGGATGAATGTTTTGACTTGGATAGGTCAGAGGTAGGTCAAAAAATTTCAGTAAAATGTCAGATCTCATCATCCTCCTTTATTGTTGTTGTGTGGTTATCACCATTTTTACTACCTTTAATCCCTGAGCTCAGGCATGGCCTCTATGGGACAAAGTAGGAGCTTTCTCTCCTCTCTCTTCTGCATCCTGCTGTCACAGCGGAAGAAATACTCACAGCCCTCAGTTTGTGGTAGGAAAAGTAATGTCAACGGTGAGAAGATCACATTCTGACAAGAAAAATCAACCGTATGAATGTTTTCCTTGTCTGAAACTACTTCCCCTACCGAATTCAGAGGACACTCCGAGCTCAGCGCGGGGGGCCCACACCGAGGGCCGCCTGCGGATGGTGGCTGTCCCGCAGTCCATGCCTACAGTGCGAGCTGTGCCAGGAGGACCTGGACGTACGTAGGCCACAGTCCTGAGCCTGATGGCAGGCAAGTGACACCACTGGAACCACGTGACTTACGGTCACCAGTATGTTACATAACACATTTTAACATAAAATGCAGTGCATGAGAGGAAAGTGTGTAGAATGTAACCATGCTAAATTTGCAATATTATGAAATGAGAACCCTTTAAACTACCCCCAAAGCCTCATACACCCACTTTGCGTGACTTCCCAGTCACAGCCACGATGCCCCCAGAGGGCACCTCACTCTTGAATTGTCTGATAATCCCTTACTAGCTTTTCTTTCCAAAATAATTTGCCACCTACCTATGCTTCCCTTAAGAGAATATTTGATTTTTCTTCTGTCTTTGCATTCTATGATAACTTGTATCACATTCCATGTATCCTTTTGTTCCTTGCCTTTTTCACAGGAAATCATGACTGTGGGAGCCATCCACGCTCTTGTGTGCGCCTGCAGTTCCTTCTCGTGTTTGAGGGATGCTATGCACAAGCAACCATGTGCTTCTCAGTTCCACTTTGACACACATTTGTGTTTTGTTTATTCCTTCGTTCTTACTATCGTAAGTATTTCTGCACATAACATCTGAAGCACGCACCAACAGATTCTTTCAGGGTATCTCAAGTGAACTTGGTAGGTCATAGGTCCTCTGTGTTCAGCTAAGTTGTCGCCCAGCTAGCAAGTGCCAATCAGTACTCTGCTTTGCAGCGTGTGGAGGTGTCTGTTGATCCACTCTTATCATTTGGTGTTTTCTGACTTTTAAATTTTGGCCACTACGTCATATCTAATTGTACCTCATTGTGGTTTTAAATGACAATTCCCTTGATATTAAAATGATTTTTAAGGAAGGTTTAAATATTTCAAGATCCTAATGATCCTAAAATATATTATCTTCTAAATTGTTATAATTTTGACCTAATAGTCAGTCTATAATCCATCTGAAATGGATTGTTGTATATGGTGTAGGCATCAAATATCATTGTTTTTCACAAATGGAAACCTATTGTCCAGCTAACATTTATTGAAATGATCATTCTTTTCCAGCTGCCCTATAGTGCTCCTCTGCCACACACCACTTGTATGAGGCTCTTTAAATGATTAAAAATCATCTCAAAACTATATAACAAGGTGTTTAACATCATAATTATCATGGAAATATAAATAAAAACTACAATTACCTACCATAATGGCTACCATAGGATGGCTAAAATGAAACAGGCTGACAATATTAAATGTTTACAAGGATGTGGAGTAACCAAAACTTAACTACACTACTGTAGGGAATACAATTAATCTAACCACATATAAAACTACTTGGCAGAAACATATAAATTTCAAAATATATTGTCTTGGCTTCATTCCTATAGCTGAAGAATCTGATATATGGATTAAGTTTTGGCTCACCTAATGGGGAGATAATTCTCCTATTTCTAAATTTATGCTTTTTTTTGTCTTTTGGAAAGAGTAAGAACCTATTACTGGGCCTCGTTTCAGGCTGTAAAACTACGTCCTGCTGGAAGACATCAGAAATTTAAGATGGCTGACCAGAGAAATCAGCTGTCAGAGCATCTCAGTAAGATGGAGAAATTTTAGATGAAAGGAAAAAAAAAATGAACAAACAGACAAACAGAGATCAGATATGGATCTGAAGGAAGAGTGAAAGAATCTTCAGGAAACTCCTTGCGAAGAAGTCTTGGAGCAGAATAGGAAGGAGCAAAGTATCGGCAGAGATCGAGCCCCGAGAGGACTGGAGTCCAGTGAGAAGGGCAGGTGGAGTGGTTTGTTCCTCCCTTGCAGCTCTGACAGGTGGGTTCCTGAGCTGCTGGAGAGACCCCAGAAGCCCATACAAGCCCAGAGGCTGCTGCCACCAGTGAGCTGGGATCTTCCTGAGGACCGGACACCAGACTCCTAGCTCCCTTGGGGCACTTCCTACCCCCCCCAAGAACCGAGCCAGAACAGCAGGTGCCATATTGCTTCTCTACCCACTGTGTGCCTTTGTCCTCCCCAGGAGGCTTCAACTCCTCAGGTTCTGTCTTGCTCGCTCCCACACAGACATTTCCCAACTCTGGCCCAGACTGCAGGAGCCACAGGGGTCCAGTGGGTCCCGGGTGATCTGCGTGACTCCAGTATACTATGTGGGTGACAGGCACACTTATAGCTTTGATTCAAGCAGTACAAAAGCAATCCCTCTCACCAAAACATTTTCACCCCAGTAATATTCTGAAATTAAAAAAAAAAAAAAACTAACAAAAGCAGAGACAGAATGATTAAATTATAATAATATGTTAAAAAAGAAAAAAAGTTTACTTTCTTTTGAAAGGCAATTAGCAAACACAGATAGCCTATGAAACTCTCATATTCTTTGTTTTAGTGGAGTTAACATTGTCTGGTCTCTATTCTCTCTTCTATTTCTATAGCCTCCAATAAAGTTTTTTTTTCACTGTTTAAAAAAATTAATTTAAGTCTTTTAAATTTTACCTCAGTAATGATATCTGCATTTAACTACTAGTGGGCTTTGAGGCTGTGTCAAGTTCAGAGCTGGTACATATACTCTTGATTTTTGCTGAACATGTATTTTGTACATATGTGCATGTATTTCTGTTGATTTTATATCTATAGGTAAAATTTTGGGACCTAGGTATGTGTATGATTGGACACAGATGTATGTACCTCTCAAGATTCTCTCAAGGCCGGGCGCGGTGGCTCACGCCTGTAATCCTAGCACTCTGGGAGGCCAAGGCGGGTGGATCGCTCAAGGTCAGGAGTTCAAGACCAGCCTGAGCAAGAGCGAGACCCCGTCTCTACTAAAAAAATAGAAAGAAATTATCTGGCCAACTAAAATATATATAGCAAAAATTAGCCGGGCATGGTGGCGCATGCCTGTAGTCCCAGCTACTCGGGAGGCTGAGGCAGTAGGATCGCTTAAGCCCAGGAGTTTGAGGTTGCTGTGAGCTAAGCTAACGCCACGGCACTCACTCTAGCCCGGGCAAAAAAGCGAGACGCTGTCTCAAAAAAAAAAAAAAAAAAAAGATTCTCTCAAATGCCTCTTTATGTCTATGTTTTGTAGACCTCACTAATGCCGTGTTCTTCCTCTCTGTTGGGCTTTTGGTCTGGAGATTAAAGTACTTCAATTGAGTGTCATTTCTATATTTATTGAATAAAATGAATTTGCTTCTAATATATCATTCTTTTTGTAAATTATTGGACTTCTTTTGGTAATTTTGAAAGACTTTTGCATCTTCATTTATAAATGAGACTATTATCTAATGTCTAATTTCTCATCATGTTCTTGTCAGGTTTGTATATCAAGTCATGCCGGACTATAAGTTAGTTCAAAGTGCTTCCATTTTTTTCTACTCTCTGGAAGAATTGGTAAAATATTAGTGTTATTCATTCTTAAATATTTAGTAGACTTTGTCATTGGCTTATTTGGGCTTGGCATTTTCTTTGGGGAAAGTTTTAAAATAAGATTCAATTATTTTAATAAATATAAGCAACTCATATTTTCTTTTTTGTTTTAGTTTTGTAAATTGTATCTTTCTACAAAGCTATATATTTTACCTAATTTTTAACTTGTTTGCACAAATTTGCTGATAATATTCTTTTATTCCCTTTTAAACCTCTGTAGTCTGTTGTGGTTTCCCTTTTCATTAGTGATATTGGTCATATTTATCTTCATAAGTTTTCTTGTTCATTTTTTCCAGAGGTTTATTCATTAATCACAATTACCTGAATCAATTATTAAACAGGATATGGAAAAATAATTTTTTTAATTCTTTCAATTATTCTACATTTATTGACTGGCATTTTTCTGTGAAGAAAACATATTTCCTTATTGTTGCTTTCTGAAACAAAATGTTCGAATACTCACATTATATTTTTGTCTGCCTTAAACCTGAAATCTCTGAGTAGTCTCAGTTCCTTTATTTTTATTTATTTATTTATTTTTTGAGACAGAGTCTCACTTTGTTGCCCAGGCTAGAGTGAGTGCTGTGGTGTCAGCCTTGCTCACAGCAACCTCAAACTCCTGGGCTTAAGCAATCCTCCTGCCTCAGCCTCCCGAGTAGCTGGGACTACAGGAATGCGCCACCATGCCCAGCCAATTTTTTCTATATGTATTTTTAGTTGTCCAGCTAATTTCTTTCTATTTTTAGTAGAGACGGGGTCTCGCTCAGGCTGGTCTCGAACTCCTGACCTCGAGCGATCCACCCGCCTCAGCCTCCCAGAGGGCTAGGATTACAGGCGTGAGCCACCGTGCCCGGTCTTCAGTTCCTTTTAAATGGAAAAATATTTACAATCTAACATCTGATTGTTCTCATCACTAATTGTCCATCATTGTTTCTAAGAATTTTTAGTAGATAGTACTAAGAAATATATTTAAAATTCATGTATTCATAATGTCACCTTAAATTCAAATCTAACACGATTCTGTTTTTTCTCATATTCTCCTATTCTCTATTAGTTTTCCCTTTCTCCCATAGTGAAAACCCTGGTTACAAAAAACATCAATAATTTTACTCCTTTGCTCTAATCTGTAATACATACAAAATGATTTTAGGATTATAATTCCTATAGAAATTACAACAATCCTACTATGAAAACATCACAATTTTTTGTAGATTTTGGGTTTTCTTTCTCTTCTTTTTCAGAATTTCCCTCCATATACTGGTGGGTTTATTTAGCCATATCATTTCTAGAGTAAATTTAACTGGCACTAGAAAAAACTAGCACTAGAAAAAAAGTTCACAGTTTTTATATGATTACACAATGCTGTCTTTCCATTATGGATACTTTTATTTCTTTTCCTTGTCTTATTGCACTTTGTAAGTAATCTCATGAAATATTTGATAAAATAATGAGCCGGTATTCTTGCATTGTTCCTAACCTTAGCGACCACATGTTCAATATGTTCATTTAAGTATGATAGTAGCTATAGTTTTTTCGTGGATGCCATTAACACATTATCACTAAGTTAGCAGCTTTAAAAAATATTACTTTGGAATTATCTAGATCAGAAGTTCAAAGCACAGGTTCCATTGGCTAAAATCAATGTGTCCACAGAGCTGTTCCTGTCTGTAGGCTCTTGGGGAGGAGATGTTTTCTTGCTCATTTGTATTGTTGACAGAATTCACAAAGGTTCCCTGATTTTAAGGGATCATATGATTAAAATTGGGCACACACGGATAATCCAGGATAATCTCACCACATCCAGGTTCTTGGCCTTCATACCGTTTGCAAACTCCTTCTTCCGTATAAAGTAACACTCACAGGTTTTGGGGATTAGGCCATCAGGGCATGGAAATCTCTGAGGTGCCTTTATTGTGCATAATACAATGCTCCTATCAAACGAAGAAAATTAAATCCTATCCGTAGGTTGTAGAAAGTTTTATAATGAATGGATGATGAGTTTTGTGAAATTTTTTTTGAGATGAGCATAACATGTTTTTCCTTTATTCTTTTAATGTGAATTACACCGATTTTCAAACACTGAAAAAAAAAAACCTTGCATTGCTGGACTAAGTACCACTTTTTTATGATGTGCTATTCTTGAATTGCTAATATTTTAAGATTTGTGTGTCAGTGTTCATAAAACATGCTGGGGTATAATTTTTTGTTCTTGTAGTATCTTTGCCTGGTTTTGGTATCAGAATTATGCTGGTGTATAAAAGGAGCTAAGAAACATTTCCACCTCCTCTATTTTCTGGAAGTATTTGTGTGAAATGTATTATTTCTACTGTAATTGTTTCTATGCCTCACCACTGAAAATACCTGGGCCTGGGGTTTTCATTATGTAATGATACTGATTATTCATTTAATTTCTTTAATAAATATAAGGATATTCAGAATTTCTATTTTCATTCAGTTGTTCTACTAGACATTTCAGTGAATATGTCTACTTTGTTGAGATTATCAAATTTATTGGTAAATAGTTGTTCATGATATCCCCTTATTATTTTAATGTTTGAGCTATATGGTAATATTCCCTCTTTTATTATTAACCCTGATAAGTTTTTTTAATCTGCATTAGCCTAGCTAGGAGATTATCAATTTTATTAACCTTCAAAAACATGTTTTACTTAATTTTTCATATCATTTTTCTATTTCAATAATTTCTTGTTTCATTTAAATATTATTTTACTTATGTTTACTTTGAAATTAATTTCTTCCTCTTTTCCTAACTTCTTAAAAATTAAATTTGTATTATTGGCTATAAAGATTTCTTCCTTTCACAATTTCAGATTTTTATGACGTTCCATCCTGTAACCTAGAAAGAAAGTATGTGGAGGTGTTCATTTGTATGGAAAGAAAAAATAATTTTCCCTCCAGCTCTCATAGTTCTTAGCTGGGATGGAGCCTGCAACAATAGACAAACAAAAGAAAAATAAATACAAGTTTAATAACACATGTACCTCGTATATCCACAGAAGATACTCAGGGAAATGAGGATATCTGAAAGAGGTTGCATTGAATTCAGGCTTAAATACCGTCTTCAACTGAAAGAAAGGATATAGGGGAGTAGTGAAAAGAGACAACCACAAAAAGCATGGATCTCCAAATTTGTTTTCAAAGAGTTATCCAAATTAATCTAATATTTAAATAAATATTTCCCTTAATGGAATATTTTCCATTTATCATTCTGGCATTCTTTTATTTATGTTTCTTCTACTTTTGCTTCATTATGTACTTAGTGGTTTATTAATGCAGTTGAAAATTTAAAAATTAATATTATAGTTTATTTTGTAGTCCTGCCAATTTTCTCTTCTCTTCCTCCTTGGTTTCTGGTTTTGCATTTATTATTTCCCTCCTTCTTTATTTCACTTTTTCTCTTTTGCTCCCATTGTTTTTTGAACTGAGCATTCTATTTCTTTATTTCAATTCTTTCATTTGTACTCTTGTATCTCAGGTTATTTATTTTCTTCTGAAGTTCTGGATGAGGTGGCAGGAAGGTGAGGGGGAGAACTTCGCTGGGAACAAAGGTTGTCCTTCTACGCAGATGAAGCCTCCCAGTTAACCTCTGGGAGCTACTCTCAGAAGAATAGAGAAAAGTCTGACTGGGTGTGGTGACATCTCCCAGTCTCCTCTCTTTCCAAGTGGTTGATTGTTCTGGTTATTTGATGAGATTCCTAGAGAGAAGATCTTAAGACAATTGTATTTCTTTTGGAAAGAAGCTTTCTTAGTCAGAAAAGGAAATTCCAGAGAGAGAGTCAAAGAGGGTCAGAGAGACAGAGTGTAAAGGAGGGCCAGGGAGAGACCTTGGTTCTGAGGCTTATGTCTGATTCCTTTCAATTTTCTTTAGCTTAAAGATATTCTCCTTAATTTTGAGATATTGTTTTCTGTGCCCCAATAAAGTTTTATGTTTTTGTTCAAGTGGAAGCCTTTAATAACACCTTTTGATAGTGTACTGAGCTTTGATTTTACTTCTTTTAGTTTAATCATCTTTAAATAATATTCTTTGAGTATCATTCGTTTCCTGTTGTAAATTACAAGCTTATACAAGTTTCTCTCTCTCACACTCTTCTCTGATTTTAAGTTGTTATTTCCACTTAATCAAATTATATAACAGTTATATACTATTTTTCCACCCTAGACCTATTTTTATTAAATTTTAGATTTACAACTAAACTTAAATAATGCTTAATGCCAGCTGCTTGTTAGTCATCTCTTGGTGGATGAAGCATGTTTCTATTAGATTCTTTAGAAAGTTCTTTTGAAAGCATTTTCCTGGCATTAAGGTAATGCAGATTAAAACTATAATGAAATACCATACTCATATATTAGAATTGATTTTTTAAAACACTGAAACTACTGAGCTCTTGCAAATGGGATTGGAAAATGGTGCAGCTGCTTTGGAACAAAATTTGGCAGTTTCTTAGAAAATGAAACATGCACTTATTATAAAACCCAGCAATCCTAGTCCTAGCCATTTACAGAAGAGGAATGAAAAGCAATGTTGAGAGACAATAACATGGCTTGGCTACTCTTTGGCATTTAATTTCCATATAAAGTTACAATTTGTCAATTCTAATCAATTTAAATCAATCTGGGAAAAATTGATTTATTTATATCACTGAGCCTTCATTAAGAGATGAGATTTTTGAAAAATGGTAAACTGCTTATTGCTGGCATATAGATATAAAAATTTGACATGTATTTTGACCTTTTATACAACAAATCTGTCAAATTAGCAATGTTTTATATAGAACTTTTTTCAGTTTTCTACATACATAGGCATGTAATCTGTAAAATCAGATTAATCAAATCAGGGATTGATTTGCCTAGAAATTGCCTTTCAAACCATGAGGAAAAGCCTATTCCAGATAATCTTACCCCTTGGTGGCCCCATCTAAATGTTGGATGATAATTCCAGGGCACCTATCTTTCCTTGTTGAGAACAATTTCTCTCTCATTAGCCCCACATTCAGGTTAACATCTATATTCAGCTTGTCAGCTTCTTAATACCTCCACTGGAAGCAGAAGCCAACAAGCAACATAAGAATTGTCAGACATTTCTAGAGGAAATACGGTGCCAAATTCTAGGCTTTTCTTTCTGGTTTTCCATTTCTTTAGTATTTCAAGCAAATTTTGTAGGCTTCAATTAAAATATTACCTCTTACAGGAGAAATCAAATTTGTATGTTATGAGATAGAATGCAACAAAAAGATCACAGTATCCCATGTGATATTCCTGCCAAGTTCCAATATAAATCAAGTCACTAGAAAACATGAAAAATTAGAAACATTCTACGAAATGACTGGCCTGTAATCTGCACAACTGTCATGAGGAGGCACTCGTTTCTATACACTTGAAGTGATCAATGATATCCTTGTTCTAGAATGGCTGAATATAAAAGGTAAAATAGAGATTATAGCTGCTAAAATCACACCATGCTGTGCATACTACAGAAATCCTTTAAATTTATTCCTTCATGAGCCCTCTGGAAATATATGGGTCACACAGGAAAATTCTTTCATTAACAATCATTTGCCAAATGACTCTTCATATAAATATATTTGCAAGGCAGAAAAGGAAAAAGAAAATTATGGCAATATGGTTTTATTTTTTTTCAGATATTCAGTCAGTAGTTTATTAGAAACAAGTAGCCATGAGGATTGCCAGTTTTTCCATAAGTTTCGAACCTCAGGATCAATTATCAATAACTAGACACTGCACAACTACCCCTAAATGAAAGTCATCCATGTGCAGACACAGACCTCAGGCATACTGCAGACCGATTTCTTGTTTTGTGTCAGGAAAGGATCCGATATCTGGCTGACTCTCCCACCATGAAAAATCTTGAAATACACAGCAGGAAATTCCCAAGGATTAACTATGTCAATGTAGCTACTCTTACTGCAGTGATACTCATTTTCACATAAATATAAAAATAAATCTAGAGCTCCTTTTTATTCTAGGTCTAGGAAGTGTTCAAATTTATATGAAACTCAACAGGAAAATACGGTCACTTGTTTCCCAAGAACATGAAGATGATTATGTTATCTAGAACATGTACGTGAACCAAAAGTTCCCTAAAGCATAGAAAAAAATGAGCAAACTCAATTTTCTGGTAGAAAGGATAAATGAATAATTGAAAATCAGGCTATTGATACTGATGATATTGAAGAGTGCAACATCATTGTCTTATTCTTTCAATACCAAGACTCGTTAAATCACAAAAGAGATAAGTATTGGCGCCCGTGATTCTGAAAACATTTAATTTCATCAACCTTTTCTTGAAATAGTTTTCTAACACTAAGGGCTAAGTAGATCAATATTGAGTTATTATGCCAAGTGATCAATCAGTTAATAGCCATAGTAAGTGTGGATTTCTCTTAAGTAAACAAATAATCCTACTATTCAGAGATAATTAAGGTAACTATTTTAATTTGTTAGGACACATGTACTCACGTTGAGATTTTAACATAAAAAAAAACCTTAGATCTATTGCCTCCTCCCATTCATGCCTTCTTTCCCTTATAATTCATTACCGTATTATTTCTTAGAAACGTTAATCCTTACAAAAAGAGCTCTTCTTTGAGAAATTGGATATTCACCCACCGACTCCTTATTCGCTTGGCCAGAAAACAGTGCTTTTATGGATGGAAGGGGGGTTGCCACAGCAAAGCTGAGGGTTTCAGAAGATCTGACTTGATACCCTATGCTTCTTTAAGAAGTTCTTGTATGTTTACAGGGTACAGATTAAAGAGAAAAGAAAAATGATTCTGTGGTTACAAAAAAAAAAGACAGAAGATAATAGTATCAGAAAAAAAATGCCAACCTAGAATCCAAACTCATAACAAATGTATTTCCAGAATGAGGATGGAAGAAGACATTTTCAGACAAGCAAAATGAAGAAGTCTGTGACCCACAGACCTGGTCTAAAAGAAACAAACAGTAAGAGGTGTTTTCTAGTAGATGAAAGATGATTCTAGATGGAAAGTTCTGGAGATAGGAAGGAAAAAAAAAGCAACCAAATACATAAATATTTGTTGTGCTATTTGCCTTAAATGTGAATCTCTAACCTCTCGTTTCAATGCTCCCACCAGGATTTTTCTTGGCAGCTTGTGCCCAAATACTCAAAAACACAACAGAGTATCTTCTTAGTCCTTGTGTGTGAGAAAATCCTCATTTAGTTTGCTCTGAGGCTTGAGAACTGTCATAACCTGTGTTTCCTTAAGACCTGGTGATATTCTATTAATATTATCAGCACAGGCAATAATAGCAATTTCTTCAACACAAGTTATGCCTCTCCAAGGCTGCTACTGTGAGGTCAGATATAATTGATTTTCCCATTTTACAGGATATTGTTGTAACATGCCAAATGATTTGAGGATTTTCCAAGCCTATCTGTAGTATTTGATGCACAGTTCGTATTGGAAAATATAGGAACTCAATTTCTAACCAGCTGTCAGCTGGATAAAATCTTCTGTCAGAGCACTGTCTAATTAATAGTAATGTATATCTCTAATACATGTCAACCCTATTTCATGTCGCATACTGATTTGCTGCCCTTGGACGCTAACACATTCTGAAATTAAACAGAAAGCTTCCATTTCAAATGTGCAGACTATGTCAGAAATATGCTAATTTCTACTTCTTTCTTCCAGATGGACTTTTTTCCCATCAAATATATGACTGAATTGTGTCAAAGTTAAGTTATCCTCTGTGTAAAAGTAGAAAAAATTATAGTCTTTAAAGTGAAATTTGCTATTTCAAAAAATAATGCTTTTGTTATTTGGGCCAATCCTATTGCTTACTCATCTTACCATGCGCCTTAGGGGTAGATGAGAAATAATATGAAAAAGAAAATACTCCTATTGAACATGATTTTACTTTTATTCCTCCATGGTGCTTTTTCCCCTTTCAACAGAAAGACTGAGGTGATTACCATCTATGCCTTAGACGCAAAGCCACCAACTTACTAAACATCACCTAAATTGACCTATGTGCTTGTGTTAGCTGCTCATCAAAAAATAATGACTTCTCAAAGCAAAAATGATGAACTGGTATGAATTGATAATTTTATCCTTGTAGTTCATAACTTCATTTATCATCAGAAAAAATATAATATTTAAAGTGTGGTCAATTTCCCTGCCATATCTGCACCAATGAATTTATTCTTGTCAATGCACAGCAGTTAAAGCTCTGTTTTCCCACCTCATCTTGGGAAATCATTTCTGTCAAGCATGTGTTTCGGTACTTTAAAAATAATAACATTCTTTGTCCCACATAGAAGCTTCCATTTCCACTAGAGTGATCACATAAAAATACACAGAAGGTAAATCAAGTTAGATAATTGTTCTTACAAAGGAGAATCTACATACTGTCATATTTGAAGACTAAGTAAATATATATACATTTATAAAAATATATAAATTTTCAGAGTTAACACCACCCATGTAAAGTTCATAGCATCATCCCATAGGGCCTCCAGACCTTGTTTTCCTGTGTCTAGCATGATCTTGACTCTTCGTGTGTGTTTAATCAACATCCCCTAATAATGCAAAATTGACATGACCTTATGTTTGGGCTTTATAATTCTTTAGAATGCTTTAGTTCACAAGAGCCTATGTGTATATTTTTTCTAATTGCCATTATAGAACACTCTGCATTCTAGTCTTGGTTCTTGATATACACAGTATAATACATGTATGTGTGTGTATGGAATATATGCTTCTCAATACCATTATTTCAGACATGAAACTAATATCCATAGAGGGTTAGAAGAATGCTTGAATGAACCATAATCTATATATTCTCCTTTCCTGTCTATATTCTATATATTATTTAGAAATCAAGAAAGAGAAATACTTATTTGGATTTCCTTTTTTGTTTTGTTTTGTTTTGTTTGTTTCTTTGTTTTTGTGAGGTTATTGCTTCTTTGATATGGTACTTTACTGAATGTGGGTTTGGCATTATGCCCTCAACTTCTATAGAGGAACACGTTAAGAAATATATATCCACATAAAACCCGTATTCATCTAGGGGATGCTGTTTTGGGTGTTGCCTACTATGTCTCAATTTGTCTCTTTTATGAGGATTCAAGGGAATAATTTCCCTTCAAATTTCTGTGCTCCTTTCCCAAGAAAATGGTTTGTTCTTCTCTTGAGAACATATTTTATTTGCTCTTCCATCTGTAACAATTATATAAAGCCTTAAGATATTCTTTAGCTTATTGTCCTTTACCATGAATTTC
Source organism: Lemur catta (assembly GCF_020740605.2). Lineage (NCBI taxonomy): Eukaryota > Metazoa > Chordata > Mammalia > Primates > Lemuridae > Lemur > Lemur catta. The sequence goes on along the minus strand of NC_059138.1, from coordinate 94,540,216 downwards.
TCTCAAATTTTTAGCCCCATAGCATACTGTAGTTATTTCTGTAAGTTACACCATATCTATTTTTTTGTTGTTCAAAATTTTGTCATATAGATGAAAAAACATAATACTCTATCACCCTCATTATGCTGTTGGGATAAAAAAACAAAAGCTTTGGAGAGGTTACTGAACACACCCTTCTAGTGGGGCTGCCATAATTAAAACTCAATTTAGATTCTAAAATGGAAGTGTCTGTGATGCCAGCAACAACAACAGCAAAGCCAGATAACCGGTGAGTCAGAACTTCTTCCGAAGCAGGCAGAGAGCGCTGGGGTTACGAGGCAGCCAAGTAGCCTAGTATCCAAGGAGAGGAAGGATTGGAAAGTGACAAGCCTGAGGCTCAGAGCAGGAGCACAGAGTGGCTACCACATATGTGGGTGAAGAGAGAGCAGCTAAAATTTTAATGAGTTGCTGAAGACTATCTGTGTAACAAGCATGACAGTTAAGAAACTCCAGAAAGTGAGACACGAAGGGAGCTCACACTCTAAAGCTCTTTCCACTATTTCATGGGATGCCCACAAGAAAAATAGGGGGCAGGGCTGGGGTCCAGAGAATGCTCCCTGTGAGGATCAGTCACCCCTGTAGGAAAAGCATGAAGCCATCCCCCTTCCTGCTTCCTCCTCTCTACAGAGCAAACAAACTAAGCATGGGGGGAGGAGAAGAGGCAGACTGTCATGTCTAGAACCCCAATAAAGATCTGCTGTCCATGGGAATGGTAAAGAAACAAATCACTACACCCCTCGGGAAGGAATAGGAAATGCTTCTGTGACCCTGCACCTGTACCTGTACCACTGGAGGTTTATACCAGTAAGAAAGTAGCAGGAAACTCTCTCCCATAAAAGACTGGCCAAAAACGCCTGGCAACACTTATTCACCACGGGGAAGAGGGGAAGAAAAGATGAGGAAGCCTCACCTTCAAGGAGTAGGCACACGAGGTTTTTGCTTCCTTGAAACAGTACTTTTGCTGAACCTGTGGGTGGGCTGGGACATCCAAGGATCCCCCTGCCCTCCTCTGAATGGCTATTAAGCAATGAAAGGTTTCCAGTCTGATGTGTAAAGAATTTGGAAATTATCACTGTCATCCTCACAACAAGAAACAAAAAAGGCTGAACAAACTGAAAATCATCAGCTCTTCTTGGATCCATCAGACAATTGAGGTCACAGGACAAATAACTGCCCTGGATACTGGATAAACAGTGTACACAGAGAGGCACACTTAACCAGGAACAGAAGCTCACGGGCAGAAGCAGACTGCCAGAACCTGTCAGAACACTTATCTGAAATTCATGCATTTCTGGAGGCTCAGCATGGAGGAGCTTGAGAATGACAAAGTCTGTGTGAACCATCAAGATGAACGTCAATAGATGAATGAACACACTGGTATATCCATACACGGGAATGGTATCAGTAATAAAAAGACATAAGCTATTAAGCTATGAAAAGTCTTGGAAGAATCTTATAAGCATATTGCTAAGCAAAAGAAGCAAATAAGAAAAGACTATAGGCTATATGGCTCCAAATACATGACATTCTAGAAAAGACAAAACTATAGAGACAGTAAAAAATGTCCGCAGTTGCCAACAGTTTTGGGGGAAGGGAGGGTGGGATGACAAGGAGGAGCACCAGCTACTTGTGGGGCCGTGCAGCTAGTATTACGCTGTTATGACAGGAACACGGCATTACGCATTTGCCAAAACCCACAGATGCACTACACAGAGTGAACTAATGTGTCAGTATCCATGCATCAATTGTAACAAATGTACCATACTGATTCCAGTAAAAAAGATACTGTGGGTATTTGTAGAGTGTGTACCTGCCCAGGCATTGGGGTATATGGAAACCATGCTTTTTGTTCAATTTTTTGTCTACCTAAAACTGTTCTAAAAAATAAAGTTTACTTATTCAAAAAATGAAAAGTAACAACAGTCTACTGTTGGTGTCAGGGCAAGACAGTAGATACTCCGTCTTTGTCACAGACATATAAGGAAAGACAGAAGCTGAGGGTAGAACAGAAACACCGTGAGAACCTCTCTCATCCCCAGCCCTCAGACTGAGCACAAAGTTCTGTTAGAAATATGGGAGGCCTGCAGTGGAAGAAAGATAACCATAGCAACAACAGACCCTAAACCCATCTTGAAAACTGACTAGACACACACACATAGACTCACAAAAAGCACACACTTAACTACTGTTTTGATAGGAGAAATATATCCCTGTTTCCAAGTGAAAATACTGTGTGTATTATCTCTTGTACACATAATGCCCTGGCATTTGGAGTCAAATATTGTGAGACACACACACACGTGTAAGCAAAAACATCCCATTGTCAAGAGACAAAGTAATAAGAACAACCAAAGTCAGAGGTCACTCAGAAAAATAATTTCTAAATCTGTGACTAATTTGCCAAAATATCTAGTGGACACTTTGGAAAACATGCATACAAGTGGGGGATTTCAAGAGAGAAGTACAAACTATAAAAATAACCTAATGGAAATGCTAGAAATAAATAGTGCCAGAGTTGAAGACTTTCTTTCGTGAGGTTATTAGTAGACTCAGAATATCTGAGAAAAAAATAACTGAATTTGAAAATAGAAATTACCCAAACTGAAACACAAAAAGAAAAATGAGGATTTTGTTCTAAAGGAGAATTTAATAGTGGTGGACAATACAAAATGGGCTACCATATGTGGAATTCCAGAGATAAAAGAGAGAGAGCCCTAGGAGAAAGAATGTTCACGAATTTTAAAAAACTAATGAAATATTAAATCACAGATCAGAGAATCCCAAGAGGGGAGAAAAGCCTATATGTGTAGTATTCAAAGAGCTGCAACACAAAGATAAAGAGAAACGTTTGAAGACAGCTAGAGAAAGAAGATGTATTATATACAGCAGAACAAAGATAAGGAATACAATATGCCTCTGGTCATAAATTATGTGATGTAGTAGATCAACATTTTTACAGTACTGACAACAAAATCTGAATATCTGGACTTCTATATTCAGTGAAACTATCTTTCAAAAATGATGATAGAATAATATTGTCTCCCTCCCCATCAAAAAAAAAAAAAAAGCAAAACTGAGAGTATTTATCTCCTGGGGACCTAAATTAAAAGAGATATTAAAGGAACTTCTTTGGTTGAAAGGAACAAGATAGCAGACATAAACTTGGATTTAAACACAGAGATGAATAGCTTCAGAAATGGTGAATACAAATATAATTTGAAAATGCACATTTATTTTTCACTTATTTAAGAGATAACTAGTGTTTATCATTAATAAAAATACTTAAAATGTTTTGAGTAGTTTACAAAACATATTTTCTCATGTATGACAACAGTTCCACAATGTTTGGGAGGGAATAATTGGAAGAGCACTGCTATAAAGTTCTTACATTAGATGTTAATTAGTATAATATTTTTGAAATTGGATGGTGATAAATTAAAAATTTATATTATAAACCCTAAGGAAACACTAAAAGAAGAAAAAATGATTAGTAGCTAATAAGACATAGTGGAGAAAAAAAATTAAATCATAAAATATTCAATTAATTTAAAAGCAGACAGAAAAAGAGAAAATACAGAATAGATAAAGACAAAACAAAACAAAGAACTAGAAAGCTGTAGATTTAAATACAACCAAATTAAAAATTACCTTAAAGATAAGTGGTGTAAGAACATCCATGAAATGACAGATTATTTTTATATTGAGTAAAAAAGCAAGACTAAGCTATATACAGCTACAAGACACCTTCTTTAAATGTCAAAAGTCTTAAAATATATACCATGAATAAAGGTACATTATGCTAAAACTAACCAAAAGAAAGCTGAGGTGTCTGGACTTCAGAACACTGAGTGCACTAGGGATTCAGAAAAAGGAGAAATATGTTAATACATCATGATAAAAGGACTAATTTATCAGGGAAACCTACCAGTACTAAATATGTGCCATATAACAACAGAACTTCAAAATATATGAAGCAAAAAGTTGCAGAACTGAAAAGATAAGTAGACCAATCCATATTTTATTTCAGAATATTACAGGGGTACAAACATCTTGGTTATATATAATGCCTTTGCCTCACCGAAGCGAGGGCTACAAGCTTGCGCTTTCCCCACACAGTGTGCACAGTATCCATTAGTTGTGAGTTTACCCACCCCTCCACCCCCCTCCCACCTGACTGGCACCCAGTGAATATTACTTCTATGTGAGCACCTTAGTGTTAATCAGTTAGTACCAGTTTGATGGCAAGCACATGTGGTTCTTGTTTTCCATTCTTGTGATACCTCACTTTGAAGGATGGGTGCAAGCTCTATCCAGGATAATATAAGTGGTGCTAGTACACCATTGTTTTTTGTAGTTGAGTAGTATTCCATGGTATACATATAACACATTTTATTAATCCACTCATGTATTTTTTTTTTGGAAATCCACTCATGTATTGATGGGCACTTGGGTTGTTTCCAAATCTTTGCAATTGTGAATTATGCTGCCACAAACATTTGAGTACAGATGTGTTTATTATAGAATGTCTTTTTTTCCTCTGGGTAGATGCCTAGTAGTGGGATTGCCAGATCAAATGGTATTTCTATTTTTCACTCTTTGAGATGTCTCCGAGTTACTTTTCACAGGGGTTGTACTAATTTGCAGACCTCATCAGCAGTGTATAAGTGTTTCCATCTCTCCACATCCACACCAGCATCTGTTGGTTTGGGTCTTTTTGATAGAGGCCATTCTCACTGGAGTTAGGTGATATCTCATTGTGGTTTTGACTTGCATTTCCCTAATGATTAGAGATGTTGAGCACATTTTTATATCTTTGCTGGCCATTATTCTGTCTTTTTTTTTTGAAAAGTTTCGGTTCATATCTTTTTCCCACTTTTTGATGGGTTGTTTGATTTTTTTCTTGTTGATTTTCTTAAGTTCTATATAGATTCTTGTCATCAGCCCTTTATAGGATGTGTAGCATGCAAATATTTCCTCCCATTCTGTAGGTTGTCTATTTGCTCTAATGATAGTTTTCTTGGCTGTGCAGAAGATTTTTAAGTTGATCAAGTCCAATTTATTTATTTTTGTTGCTGCTGTGATTGCATTGGGGGGGTCTTGTTCACAAACTCTTTGCCTAAGCCAATGTCTATAAGAGTTTTACCAACATTTTCTTCTAGAATTCTTAAGGTTTCACACCTTAGGTTTAAGTCTGTTATCCACTGTGAGTTGGTTTTGTGAGAGGTGAGAGTTGGGGATCTAGTTTTGATCTTCTGAGTGTTGCTATCCAGTTTTCCCAGCACCATTTATTGCATAGGGATTCTTTTCCCCAGTGCATATTTTTCTCTGCTTTGTCAAAGAATAGATGAAAATATGAAGATGGTTTTATATCTGGGTTCTCGGTCCTGTTCCAAAGGTCTATATCTCTGTTCTTGTGCCAGTACCATACTGTTTTGGATACTAGAACCTTGTAGTAAAGCTTGAAGTCTGGTAGGCTGGTGCCTCCCAAATTCTTTGTGCTTAAAATTGCTTTGACTATACAAGGTCTTCTCTTATTCCATACAAAGTGTAGAATCATTTTTTCTAGATCTGTAAAGAATGATGGTGGTATTTTGATAGGGGTTGCATTAATTCTGTAGATCACTTTACGTAGTATGGACAGTTTAACAATATTGATTCTGCCAATCCATGAGCATGGTAGGGTTTTCCATCTGTTTACATCTTCTACAGTTCCTTCTCTCAGTGTTTTGTAGTTCTCCCTATACAGGTCTCTGATATCCTTCACTAAATACATTCCTAAATATTTAATATTCTTTGATGCTATTGTGAAAGGTGTTACATCTTTGATTTGATTTTTGGCTTTACTGTTATTGATGTAGATGAAAGCCACTGATATGTGTGCATTGATTTTGTCTCCTGAGACTTTACTGAATTCATTTATCAATTTCAGGTGTCTCTTGGTTGAATCCTTGGGATTTCCTGAATATAATATCATATTGTCAGCAAAGAGTGAGAGTTTGACCTCTTCTGCCCCCATTTGGACACACTTAATTCCCTCTGTTGTCTGATTGCCCTGGCAAGGACTTCCAGCACTATGTTGAATAAAAGTAGAGATAGTGGACAACCTTGCCTAGTTCCAGTTCTAAGAGGGGAATGCTTTCAATGTTTTCCCATTCCATTTTATATTGGCTGTGGGTTTATCATCTATGGCTTTAATAATTTGAAGGTATGTCCCATCTATGTCTATTTTGTGAAGAGTTTTTATCATAAAAGTGTGCTGGGTTTTGTCAAATGCTTTTTCTGTGTCTACTGAGAGTATCATATGGTCTTTGTTCTTGATTTTATTTATGTGGCGAATTGCATTTATAGATTTGCGTATGTTGAACCACCATTGCATCTCTGGGATAAAGCCCACCTGGTCATTATGAATTATTTTTTTGATGCACTGTTGGCTTTGGTTTGCTCAGATATTATTGAGGATTTTTGCATCTATATTCATGAGGGATATTGGTCTGTAGTTTTATCTTTTTGTTGTGTCCTTTTCTGGCTTTGGTATCTAGGTGATATTGGCTTTGTAGAATGAGTTGGGGAGGATGCTATCCTTCTCAATGTTGTGAAATAATTTCTGTAGTATAGGCATAAGTTTTTCTTTGTAAGTTTGGTAAAATCCAAGAGTGAACTCATCTGGTCCTGGACCTTTTTTTGTTGCAAGATTTTTAATTGCTGTTTCAATTTCTGTGCTTGATATTGGTCTGTTCAGGAATTCTACTTCATCCTGATTGAGCCTAGGGAGGTTGTGTTTTTCTAATAATTTGTCCATTTCCTCCACATTTTGTAGTTTTGGGGCATATAGATTTTTATGGTATTCAAAGGTAATGTTTTGTATTTCTGCAATGTCTGTAGTGACCTCTCATTTTTCATTTCTAATTGGGCTTATTAGAGTCCTTTACTTTCTAGCTTTTGTCAATCTAGCAAGAGGGCTTTAAATTTTGTTTACCTTTTCAAAAAAACAACTTTTGGTTTTATTAATCTTCTGTATAGTTCTTTTATTCTCAATTTCATTTAGTTTTCCTCTGATGTTAGTTATATCTTTTCTTCTGCTAGGTTTAGGATTGCTTTACTCTTCCTTTTCCAGTTCTATGAGACAGTTTATTAGTTTGCTGATTTGTGAACTTTCTGTCTTTGGGATGTGAGCATTTAGTGATATTAGTTTTCCTGTCAGGAATGCTTTTGCTGTATCTCAGAGATTTTGATAACTGCTGTTCCTGTTATCATTTAGTATGAAGAATCTTTTGTTTTCCATCTGGATCTCCTTCTTGACCCAGTAGTCATCAAGCAATAGATTGTTTAATTTCCATGACTTTGTGAAGTGATGAGTGTTTCTATTGGAATTGATCTCTAATTTTACACCACTGTAGTCTGAGAACATACATAGTATAATTTCTATTTTTTAAAATTTGTTGAGTTCTGATTTGTGGCCTGGGAAGTGATCGATTTTAGAGAAAGTTCCATGAGCTGATAAGAAGAATGTATATCAGGTTTATTTGGGTGGGATGTTCTGTAGATGTCTATTAGACCCATTTGTTCTAGAGCTCTGTTTAAGTCCATTGTTCCTTTGCTTATTTTCTGCTTGGAGGATCTGTCCAGTTAGGTCAGTGCGGTGTTGAAATCCCCGGCTGCTATTCCATTACTGTTTATCATGTTATTTAGGTCAAACAAGGTTTGCTTTATGTATCTGGGCACTCCTGTGTTGGGTGCATAAATATTAAGAATTGTTAAGTCTTCTTGTTGGATTTTTCCCTTCACCATTATATAGTGACCATCTTTGTCTTTCTTTACTTTTGCAGTTTTAAAGTTTATGTTATCTGCTATAAGAATAGCTACCCCAGCTTTCTTTTGGTTTCCAGTTGCCTGGAAGCTTGTTTTCCAACCCTTCACCTTGAGTCTGAAAGCTTCTTTGTGGGTAAGATGCATTTCCTGGAGACAGAAGATACTTGGCTTGTGTTTTTTTTAAACCCAGTCAGCCAGTTTATGTTTCTCCAGTGAACAATTCAAGTCATTCACATTTATTGAGAGAATTGATATTTGGGGTAGATTTCTGTTCATACTGTTCGATAAATTCTTTTTGTTTTGTTTTACCTCTTAAGCCATTGTGGAATCAGGGTTCTGGACTTTAACTCTTGAGTGATTTTACTTTGATGGGTGTCTATTGCGCTGTTCTGTCAGGTGTGGGTGTCTACTGCACTGCAGGTTGGAGTACTTCCTGCAGGGCAGGTCTTGTCTTTGCAAATTCCTTCAAATTGCTCATCTGGGAAAGTCTTTATTTCTACTTCATAAATGAAGCATAATTTTGCCAGGCAAAGAATTATAGGTTGGCCATTATTCTGTTTTAGAAGATTTAAGATGAGTCCCCAGTTCCTTCTGGCTTGTAAGGTTTCAGTCGAGATGTCTGAGATGTCTGCATTTAGTCTGATAGGTTTTCCTTTGTACGTTATCTACTGTTTGTGTCTTACTACTCAAAGGATTGCCTCTTTCCTGTTTGCTTTGGCCAGCCTAGGAACTATGTGACATGATGATTGTCTTTTCAGATTGAGTTTCCCAGTAGTTCTGTGTACTTCTTGTACCTGGATATCTGGATTTCTGGCCAGGTTGTATGGTGGGTATTCTTTTCATTCCCAAAGAGTTAGCTGATTTATCTTTCCAATATCATTTACTAAATAAACAATTATTTCCCTATTGACTTAAGCATATTCTTTTTTTAATTAAAATTAAACACAATTTACAGTTGTTTCTATCAATATATACTGTGTCAGAGTCACAGTTTAAATTAAACTGTATTAATATATTTTTAAAATTTTTATAGGCAAATCTCCATCATTACTTTTATTAGTCATCATTTTCTTGGGTACTCCGCCATAGGTCTTAT